>NC_084469.1:95347671-96547671 GCF_027409185.1 Cynocephalus volans | reverse complement strand
TGACCAGCCCCTGTCCCCGCAGAGGCCACCGATCCGGAGCAGACAGCCAGGGGAATGGAAAAGCCGCTGCAACCTTCGGAAAAGGTGAGAAGGGCCTGTGGAGCCTGGTCCGATGGCCTCTGCCTCTCAACTTGCAGCAGAAACCCTCGGGGTGCCCCTTCTGAGATGTCTCAGTTCCCAGCATCTGGGGGGAGGGGTTGTTGTAGGCCAAAGACAGGCAGACACCCCTGTGGTGTGTCAGGCTCTATGCTAAGCACTGTTAACAGTTAATCCTCCCAACCTCCCCACAAGGAAGAGCGCAGTAATACCCCCCATGACAGTAGAAGCACAGAGAAGCTGAGTCACCTGCCAAAAGCCACACAGCAAAAAGTGGTAGTGTGGGGTTTCAACCTTGAACAGATGCTGAACCACGGACCTATGCTGCATCCGCCCTCAATCCTAGATAAATGGGGGGCACTGGCATTGTTATTGTCTCCAAGGCCCAGTCAAAAGAAGTGGCTAGTCTATGATGACTGAAGGCCACAGCAGGGGGGCAAAGCCCTGGTTCTTCCACCCAGCACACACCCCGACTCTGGAGTCTTTTGTGACTCCCCTCTGCCCTCACTGAAGCCCGATTGGAGGCTCTCAGAGGGCAAAGCACTGTGGGGCTCACCCTCTGCAGGCCCGTCTGGCCTAAATCAAAACATATTCCTGGAAGCTGAGGCCACACCCCCTTTTATACCTGCCCCCCAACTAGTATTAATTGAGTACCTACTATGCACACAGAGCTTCAGACATCTCGACTCATTTCCTGCACCACCCTTGAAGAAGGTGCCTCTTTGGTCACCCTTTTTCAGATGAGGATACAGGCTCAGAGATGATGAGGCTTGCCTAAGGTCACACAGCAAATGCAGGAAAGAGCTGGGATTCAAACCTGTTTCTCTCCAGCTGCAGAGACCAAGGTGCCCACTTGAGTCAACTCTGGGCAGGAGCCAGGTGTGAGAATACAAGGGGTCTCCAAAAAGTTCATGGAAAGATTCACACTACCTTTTGATTCTATTTTTCCATGAACTTTTTGAGGTATCATTGTATAATTTCAGGGCTTCTCAACCTCAGTACTATAGACTTGGAGCCAGATCCTTCTCTGTGGTGGGGCCATGTTAAGCTCTGCAGGGGTTGAGCAATGTCCCCGACCCCCACCCACTCCAGGCCAGGAGCACCCCCAAGTCGTGACAACCACAAATGTCCCCAGAGAGCTACCAATGTCCCCTGGGTGGGGTGAAGGATCAACTCAATTGAGAACCACTGGATTAAAAACAGCACACTCATGGTTACACCTAAGTGTTGGTAACTCCCAGGCCGTCACCAGCTTTGTTTAGTGTGGTGAAACTAGAGAAAAATGCCCTTTGGTAGGCCAAAACTGGTTAAAGGTCCTATGGTTCAAACCTAACGTCTGTATTTTTCTTTTTCTTTCTTTTTTTTTTTTTAAAAGATGACCGGTAAGGGGATCTTAACCCTTGACTTGGTGTTGTCAGCACCACGCTCAGCCAGTGAGCGAACCGGCCATCCGTATATGGGATCCGAACCCAGGGCCTTGGTGTTATCAGCACCGCACTCTCCCGAGTGAGCCACGGGCCGGCCCAGTGTCTGTATTTTTCTGGTTATTAATTTTCTAAACCTTGATTCATTTCTTTTACTTGAATACTTTATTTATTTTATTTTTTAAAGATGACCGGTAAGGGGATCTTAACCCTTGACTTGGTGTTGTTAGCACCACGCTCACTCAGTGAGCTAACCAGCCATCCCTATGTAGGGATCCAAGCCCGCGGCCTTGGTGTTATCAGCACCACATTCTCCTGAGTGAGCCACGGGCCAGCCCTTACTTGAATACTTTAATAAACAGCACCGACCAGCTGCCAAAAAAAAAAAGTTTAAACAATTTGTTCTCCTTAAAGTCTCTAGGAAACCAGGCTCAATATTTGCCATAAATAGAGAATAGGCAAGATGAACAAAAACATGTAATTCCAAGACTTGACCTTGAGGCCTTGGGACAGATTCAAGAGTTGTCAGGGACCTGCAGTCAGTCATCCATGGGGTCTTGACTGAGTTAGGGGCTGGAGCGAGTTGGAAAGGAATCACCTGGCATTCCGTAATGCAGAGCTTGTGAAGGCCGTGTCCCGGAGCGCCAGGCTGGCAGCCCAGGTGATGAAAGTACCAGGGAGAAGTACTTCCGGGGGAGAGGTGTAGAGGAGGCAGCTTGGTTTTCAGAGAGGCTGCAGTCCCTCCCCACAAGGCACACCAGGGAGTTGGGATAGCTGAACCTGGTGGGGAGGTGTCTCCTGGTTTTTCTCTTGCCTGCCCATGTCCTTTCTCATCAGATGGGGTCGGGGGCCAAAGACCTGCCATACCCTAAGATGTCTAGGACCAAGGACGCCATCTCCTCCGGGGTGACCAATGTTGTGGATGTGACTAAGGGAGTGGTCCAGGAAGGCCTGGGCACCACCCAATCTGCACTCACGGGCACCAAGGAGGTGGTGTCCAGTGGGGTCACCGCGGCAGTGGGTGTGGCCAAAGGGGTAGTCCAAGGGGGTCTGGACACCTCCAAGGATGTCATCACCAGCACCAAGGATGCACTGTCTACTGGGCTCACGGGGGCAGTGAACTTGGCCAAAGGAACTGTCCAGACCGGCGTGGACACCACCAAGACCATCCTAACTGGTACCAAGGACACCGTCTGTGGTGGGGTGACGGGTGCCATGAACACGGCCAAAGGGGCTGTCAAGGGGGGACTAGACACCACCAAGTCTGTGATCATGGGCACCAAAGACACACTGTCCACTGGGCTCACTGGGGCAGTGAACGTGGCCAAAGGAACAATCCAGACTGGCGTGGACACCACCAAAACTGTCCTAACTGGTACCAAGGACACAGTGTCCACTGGGGTGACCAGTGCCATGAATGTGGCCAAAGGAGCTGTCCAGACCGGCATGGACACTACCAAGACTGTACTAACTGGTACCAAGGCCACTGTGTGTGGTGGGGTGACCGGAGCCATGAACGTGACCAAAGGGGTGATCAAGGGGGGACTGGACACCACCAAGTCTGTGGTCATGGGCACCAAAGACACACTGTCCACTGGGCTCACTGGGGCAGTGAACGCAGCCAAAGGATCTGTACAAACCGGTGTGGACACCACCAAGACTGTGCTGACCGGCACTAAAGATGCAGTGTCCACTGGGGTCACAGGTACAGTGAACTTGGCCAAAGGAACCATCCAGACTGGCTTAGACACCACCAAGACTGTGCTGACTGGCACCAAAGATGCAGTGTCCACTGGGGTCACAGGTACAGTGAACTTGGCCAAAGGAACCATCCAGACTGGCTTAGACACCACCAAGACTGTGCTGACTGGCACCAAAGATGCAGTGTCCACTGGGGTCACAGGTACAGTGAACTTGGCCAAAGGAACCATCCAGACTGGCTTAGACACCACCAAGACTGTGCTGACTGGCACCAAAGATGCAGTGTCCACTGGGGTCACAGGTACAGTGAACTTGGCCAAAGGAACCATCCAGACTGGCTTAGACACCACCAAGACTGTGCTGACAGGCACCAAAGATGCAGTGTACACTGGAGTGACCGGTGCAATGAATGTGGCCAAAGGGGCTGTCCAGACTGGTGTGGGCACCACCAAGACTGTACTAACTGGTACCAAGGACACCGTGTGTGGTGGGGTGACTGGTGCCATGAACGTGGCCAAAGGGGCCGTGCAGGGGGGCCTGGACACCACAAAGTCTGTGGTCATGGGCAGCAAAGACACACTGTCCACTGGGATCACTGGGGCAGTGAACTTGGCCAAAGGAACAATCCAGACTGGTGTGGACACCACCAAAACCGTCCTAACTGGTACCAAGGACACTGTCTATGGTGGAGTGACCAGTGCTGTGAATGTAGCCAAAGGGGCCGTTCAGACCAGTGTGGACAACTCCAAGACCGTGCTGACCGGCACCAAAGACGCAGTGTCCACTGGGGTGACTGGAGCAGTGAATTTGGCCAAAGGAAGTGTCCAGACTGGTTTAGACACCACCAAGACCGTGTTGACTGGCACCAAGAACACCATCTATACTGGGGTGACCAGTGCTGTAAATGTGGCCAAAGGGGCCGTCCAGGGGGGCCTGGACACCACGAAGTGTGTTGTCACTGGCACAAAAGACACTGTGTCCACTGGGCTCATGGGGGCACTAAACGTGGCCAAAGGAACTGTCCAGACTGGCTTGGACACCACGAAGGCCGTGCTGACTGGCACTAAAGACGCAGTGTCCACTGGGGTGACTGGAGCAGTGAATTTGGCCAAAGGAAGTGTCCAGACTGGTTTAGACACCACCAAGACCGTGTTGACTGGTACCAAGGATACCGTCTGTACTGGGGTGACTGGTGCCATAAACGTGGCCAAAGGGGCTGTCCAGGGGGGTCTGGACACCACAAAATCTGTTGTCACTGGCACAAAAGACACTGTGTCCACTGGGCTAATGGGGGCACTAAATGTGGCCAAAGGAACCGTCCAGACAGGCTTAGACACCAGCAAGACTGTACTGACTGGCACCAAGAACACCATGTGTGGTGGGGCGACCAGTGCCATGAATGTGGCCAAAGGAGCCGTCCAGACGGGTATGAACACCACCAAGACAGTACTAACTAGCACTAAAGACACAGTGTCCACTGGGCTCACTGGGGTAGTGAACTTGGCCAAAGGAACTGGCCAGACCAGCATGGACACCACCAAGACAGTCCTAACTGGTACCAAGGACATCGTCTCTGGTGGAGTGACTGGTGCTGTGAATGTGGCCAAAGGGGCCATCCAGACCAGTATGGACACCACCAAGACTGTGCTGACCGGCACCAAAGACATGATGTCTACTGGGCTCACTGGAGCAGCGAATGTGGCCAAAGGGACCATCCAGGGGAGCCTGGACACCACAAAGTCTGTTGTCACTGGCACAAAAGACAACGTGTCCACTGGGCTCATGGGGGCACTAAATGTGGCCAAAGAAACGGTCCAGACTGGCTTGGACACCACCAAAACCATGCTGACTGGCACCAAAGATGCAGTGTCCAGTGGGCTCACTGGGACAGTGAACTTGGCCAAAGGAACTGTCCAGACTGGGTTGGACACAACCAAGACCGTGCTGACCGGCACCAAGAACACCATCTGTGGTGGGGTGACTGGTGCTGTGAATGTGGCCAAAGGGGCTGCCCAGGGGGGCCTGGACACCACAAAGGCTGTGGTCATAGGCACAAAAGACACACTGTCCACTGGCCTCACAGGGGCAGTGAATGTGGCCAGAGGAGCCGTGGAAACTGGACAAAATGAGACCCAGGCTGTCCTGACCAGCACCAAAGACACAGTGTCCACTGGGCTCTCTGGAGCAAGAAGTGTGGCCACAGGGGCTGTCCACACTGGTCTTGACACCATCCGGAATTGGCTACCTGGTACCCAGGACACCCTCTGGGATGGATCCACCAGTTACAGGGCCTGGGACAAAAGAGATCACACTGCCCTGAGCCACCCAGACACACTCTGTGCAGGCCTAGAGCTCACCAGGGAAGCCACAGCCGCCACCAAGAGCCTTAAATCTGACGTGGCCACATTCACCCCAGGCTGGGAGGATACGGGGCACCCAGCTGCCACACGTGGCCATGAAGGGGCTACAGGCTTTGCGACACTACGAGATGAGTTGGAGGGGCTGGGGGAGATCTTCTGCCCCATGAATGCTGAGGAGCAAGGTAAGGATGACATACCAGGGGAGGTCCCACCTCCAGCTGGGTGCCCCAGGGTGGGCACAGCTCCTGGGTGAGGGTAGTGCCTTGACTTTTGTAAACCCCAAGCCCAGATGCCCTGAGGGGCTTCTTGGATTGAATCACGCCATGCTGTTTGCAGCTCAGCTGGCTGCTGCCCAGCCCGGGCCAAAGGTGCTCTCAGCTGACCAAGGGAGCTTCTTTGTCCGTTTGGGTGACCTGGCCCCTGGCCTCCGCCAGCGGGCTTTTGAACATGCTGTGAGCCACCTGCAGCACCACCAGTTCCAAGCCAGGGATGCTCTGGCCCAGCTCCAGGATGCCTTCCAGATGGTAAGAGCTTCCCCCTCCCCACCCCTTCTCCAAGGCAGCTTTTATATTTTGGGGGGCAGCTGGCTGGCATGGGGAAGCAAATCCTTGACCTTGGTGTTACAAGACTGTGTTCTAACCAACTGAGCTAACTGGCCAGCTCCCCAAAGGCAGCTTCTTAGGATACCTCCCTCAACTTGCCCATTCATGCTCAGAGATTCAATGCATATCAGCTGAGCACCTCAGAGACGCCTCCATTGGCCACTGAGATGGCCACGACTCTGCTCACGGGGCTCGTGTCCCAGCAAGGGAGACAGACAGCGGGACCAGCTACTTACAACAGGGAATGTAGAGAAAACAAAACAATCCATGTGCAGAGGGAAGATCTGGGCTGGGCAGGGAGGCCGTCCCTCTGAGCCTTGTTCTGACTGATGGGTAGAGCCATGCAAAGCCCAGGAGAAAGTGGGGACAGTGAGCACCCCGGAACAGGTTGGGTGTGTCAGAGCAGCAGAAATGTGGCAGTGTGGCTGTGGGGAAGTGAAGGTGGAAACTGGATCAGGAGAGCCACAGGGCCTGGGGTTGCAGTGCACGTAGGAAAGGACCCCATTGAAGGTGACTTGAATAACATCTAGGGGACAGGCACCCTGGTTGGAGAAGACTTCCCCTCCCACTGTCCCCATTCTCTTTTTTCTTTTTTTTTTTTTTTGGTGGATCCAAATCCCTGACTTTGGTCTTACACGGTGGTACTCTAACCAACTGGGTTAACCGGCCAGACCCCAAACTCTCTTCCTCTGGTCCAGGGTCTCTCTCCCAGGGCGCTGTAGACATTGGGGCTGGATCCTTCTCTGCGGTGGGGCCGTCCTAGGCACTGCAGAGTGTTGAGCAGCGTCCCTGGCCTCCACCCATCCCCTCCCCAGTCTCAAGGACAAAAAATGTCTCCAGACACTGCCACATGGGCAGCTCTAAGATTCTCAACCTTGAGAGTGTATCAGAATTACCTGAAGGGCTGAGTTCCGCCCCCACCCCCGACCCCAGGTACTGATGCTGCTGCGTGGTTAGTCCACATCCCAGGGGTCTGTGGCTAACTGCAAAGTTTGAGGCTCTAACCCAAGGGTTCTCAATATGGGGATGATTCTCCCCCAGGGGACACTGGGCATGTCTGGGGACATTTGTGGTTGTCATGACTGGGGGTGCTCCTGGCACAGAGTGGGTGGAGGCAGGGATGCTGCTCAGCACCTGCAGTGCCCAGGACGCCCCACCACAGAGAAGGATCCAGCCCCAAATATCCATAGTACTGAGGTCCTATAAAAGGCTGGTCACAAAGCGCTTTTCTGCCTCTAGAGCCTCAGCAAAGTTGACTGGGCAAGAATTCACCAGCAGCATTTTTCAGAAGGGGAAACCGAGGCCAAGAGAAGGGACAGAAAGAACTTTGCTGCAAGGTCACACAGGATCACATATTATTCATTCATTTGCTCATTTGTTCATTTAACAAGTATTTGTTGGATGCCTTGGGATGTCCTGAGAATAAAGTCCTCTTTTGAGGGGTGACACGGTAGTTGGGGGATACAGACAATTAAGAGAACATATGGTATGGTAAACAATGTGTCAGGATAAGGCAGTGGGAGTTCTGGGGTGATCACTGTGAAAAGGGGATGTTTGAGGTGAGATCTAAATGACAGAGTTAGATTTGGAGGAAGTGTGATCTGAGAAAGAAGACACAGCATGTGCAAAGGTCCTGGGGCAGGATAGAGCCTGGCATGTGGGAGGAACAGCAAGGAGCGAGAGGGAGAGGGGGGGAGGAGAGGGGAGGGGAGGGACGGGACGGGGCAGGTCATGCAGGGCCTTCTGGGCTGTGGGGAGGACTTGGGCTTTTACCCCGAGGGACATGGGAGCCACGGAGGGCTGTGGGCTGAGGAGTGAGCTGATCCGACAGAGGTTTTATTTAAGAGGATCACTGTGACTGCCATGGGGAGGTCAGGCCACACAGGAGTCAAGGGCTGGAGCCCGAGATCAGTGAGGAGGCTTCTGTACAAGTCCACGCAGGCAGTGCTGAGGCTGGGGGTGGTGCTGGGGGTGGGAAGCAGCAGGGCTCGGGGTGTATTTCAAAAGTAGAGCTGCCAGGGTCTGTAGGTGGGTGAGATATGGGAGGTGAGAGAGAGAAGACCCTAAGTGGCCCCTGAGATCTGCCACCTGAGGAAAGCAGGGGATGCTTAGGGAGCTGCCATGTGGGCTGAGGGTGAATGTTACAAGCTTGGATTTGGATGGAGTGAGGTGAGATGCCTGGTGGGCATTCAGGTGGAGATGTCTGCAGATGCAGCTGGCTCTCAACGGCAGGGGTGAGAGCCAGGAGGAGGGCAATGGCAATTTGGGGTCAACATCTGGTCCTCATGCCACCTCTGCTACTGGCTATTGAGAGGACAAGGAAGACTGGACCCTGTATGGGTGGGGGTTGGGGGCTGCTAAGTGCTGGAGACACAGCAGCCAACAAGGAGGAAAACATCCTGGCAGAGCTCTCACCCAAAACATGAGATAACAGCAAATAAACACACACCTGAAATAATTTCAGATGGCGATGTGCCCACGAGATTAACAGAGAAGTGGCAGGGAGGGACTGGGGGCTGCCACATCGGGTGGGCAGGGAAGTCCTCTCCTAGAGGGCAATCTGGAGCTGAGACCAAATGGTGCCAAGTGAGGGGACAGAGGAAGTATACTGTGGGCTGAGTGAGCAGCACACGCACAGGTCCTGAGGCAGGAGCGTGTTGGGCATGGTCGGGGGACAGAATGGAGCAGTGTAGATGGAGCAGACACAGTAATGGGGTGTTGGTGGGAGATGAGGCCAGAGATGTCCCAGGGGCCAGAACACCTAGGACATTGTGAGAAGTTAGATTTTATCCAAAAGACACTGGGGAGCCATGGGAGGGTTTTGAGCTAGGGAGTGACACAATGCCACTGACATTATTTGGTCTCCCAACAACCCCATAAGGAGTGTGCATTTTCACTTCTTTACATGAGACGACAAGCCCACCATGGCACAGCTGACATTAAACTCGTGGTACCTCCACCATGCCACGGAGAAGGTCAAGGCACAAGGCTCCAGAGCTAGGAGTCTGAACGCCCCCCTAGTCCCTGGGAGAGTGTGAAACGTCCTTACCAAGAATCTACCATCTCTCTGCTTATTGTTTCCAGATCGAAAAGGCCAAGCAGACTCCAGAAGGGCAGCCAGGTCTGGACTGGGGCTCATGCACCAGAGTGGAGGACACTGGGTCCCAGGAGGTGTGTTTGGTGCAGGCTGAGCCTCCCTTCCCAAGCCTCCTGCCCTTCATCCCTGCTTACCTTGCTCCTTCCTCCCACAGGTACAGGACTCTGGGGCACTGTCCAGGGTCTGCGGTCTCATCCAGCAGCTCCACACGGCCTACAGCAGCCTGGCGTCCAGCATGCAGGGCCTGCCCACCGAGCTCCAGCGGCAGGTCGGGCGGGCGCGGCACAGCCTCTGCGAACTCTATGGCATCATCTCCTCGGCCGGGTGCATTGGGGAGCTTCCAGCCGAACAGCTGGACCAGAGCCGCCAAGGTGTGAACCAGGCGTGGTGGGCACTAGAGCAGCTGCTGGAAAGCATGCAGCATAGCCCCCCACTTGGCTGGCTGGTGGGGCCCTTTGCCCTGCCCCCAGGTGGGCAGCAACTGTAGGTCTCCCTGCCCTGCCCGAGCAGCCCTCCTCTGACCATTGTCCCTGGCCCCAAGTCCTGCTGCAGCTTCCCAAAGATCTGGATCCTATGGCTACAGAGGATGCGACTTTCTAAGCTCAGCCTTGCCACGCACCCAGCTCTGGGCCTGCCTGCGCCTCCTGCCATTCCCCCAGCACTGCCAGCATCTCTGCTGCCCAGCACCCTAATTCAGAAGGAGCAGCAGGAATGTGCCTGAGCCTAGAAGGTCCTCCACTCATCCCCCCCAAGGAACCCTTTTATCTCTAGGGGCCTCTTCCGGCCCCCGTCTGCTCTGGCAGCCAGCAGCTGAACAGGCCGTGCTGCTGCACCCTGGGCTAAAGGTGGCTTTGTCCATGGTGATGTACACTTGGAGACCGGAGCCTAGGAGGGCAGCCATGGAAGTCGCTCCAGTCCCAGCCACCCTCTCCCTGGATCCCTAGGGCAGCCCAGAGAGGTGACTGCAGACAAACAAGCTGGGGCCACAGAGGTGAACAGGCGGCTGGTAACATGAGAAATCAATGGGCAGCGGGTACACGTCCCCCGATGCCTGGCACCCCAGCCTCTCCTGCTGCCCCAGCACACTGGGACACGGGAAGCTTATCAAAGCTGGCTCTGTCCAGCCTATCTCCAGACACCACCCACCCATGTCACTGTGGACAAACCCCAACCCTGCGGTCTCCCTGAAGCACCCTCTTCTCAGCAAATGACCTGGAGCTCCAAGCTCCTGGGAGATGCATGACAGAGGGGCCAGCACGCCACAAATGGGTCACCTGGGTGCCAGGAGCTTTGAGAGCCAGGGTGCGCATCAGCTCAGCTGAGCTGGGGATGCTGGCAACTCAGGTGCAGCCTCAAGTGAGGGGCTGTGTTGAGGAACAAGCCATCAGAGGGTGGGACACTAGACATACAGCCATTTGCAGAAAGCAGGCACGGAACTGAGCTCAAGTCCATCCAAACCAAACATGGGGCCGAGGCTCAGGAAGTCCCTTCTCACCATTCCAAGGCCTAATTCTTAGCTGGGATGGAGGAAACTCGGCCATTGGGGGATGGGGACAAACACTAGAGGCCACTGTTGAATGAGCAATGACAAGTGTCAGGCGCCTCCCTAGAAGCTATGGCCATGTCCCTTGTTTGAATCCACACAACAGTCCTGTGAGGCTGGGGGCAAACCCCTTACACAGATGAGGAAAGAAAAGCCCAGAGTGGGATGGCCACTTGCCCAAGATCACACAGTGAGCCGGCAATGCAGCTGGGAAAAGAGTGGAGAACTGCCGCCAATGCGCATGCCCTCTGAACGTCAAGTACAATGGACAACCTGCACCACTGAGTGCCCTGAGCTAGCACCGGGGACTCCAGGTCTTGCCTGGGGGCCACGGAGCCACCTAGGGGCTGGGTGGTGAGGGAGGCAGCAGCTTTCAGGCAAGGCACAGTAGCCACCCTCCTGGCCCAACCTTAGGGGCCAGCAGGGACTCACGGGACCCCTGCCCACTGCAGTGTCTGTTCCCGCTCGCTCTACCTGGGCACTGGTAGAGCAGGAAGAGCCAAATCACAGCCTCCGTTTGAGCTGTACAGGTTAGAGATGTTTATTTCTCCTTCCTTCCTTCTGGAAAGGACTTGCCCCCACCCCATTCTCCTTCACCACCAGCCCTGTGGGGTTGGGGTGGGAGCGCCGGGAGAACAAAATTCACATTTGCTGCTTATGGTACCCTGATGGCTCAACCTTGTCCCCAAACAGGCCCTTTGATGACTGTGCACAGCTCCCCAGCTCCGGCCCCGACTGTACCAGTAATGCTAAAAAACCAAACCAATAAAACTGACTTCTTTTTTCATTAAAAAACCCTTTATAGTCATTTCATGTCGGTCAGAAATCACAGAAATTAGGCAGGAAAAAAAACCCAAGGGAACAAATACAAACAAACAGCACAGCGTTTCCCCAAAAGTTCACTGCTCTCCTAGGAGGCTGGGGAGGGAATCGGGACAGGTCTACAGACATCTACATTGTGCCTGAGCACAGCCGGGGGCTCAGCTCTCCTCATCCAAGGACTCCGAGTCCATCCGCACCCTCTCACACTCCTGCCGATCATTCCCAGGCCTGTCCAGGTCGGGGCCCTCCCGCAGGCTGCTGCTGGGAACACAGCAAGGGCGGGGCATGAGGATACTCCCTGCCCCCAGAATGCACCCCCAAGGCCCCTTCTCTACCTCTGGGGTGATTGGTGCAGAGACAGGGGCACCCAGGAAGAGCAGTGCCATCACTTCTGGCACGTGAGTCTCGTGGGCTGCCTTCCTCTGTCACTTCTCCCACTAAAGGAACTGCAAATGTCTTGAGGACAGAGCCCACATCAACCAGGTCCAGCATAAAGCAACCACTTGATGAATGAGCCTCGCCAGCCAGACACAAGCCCGTGTTTCTCAGCACTGGCTGCCGTCAGAGGGCCAGGTGCTTGTGCACGGTGCCTGCTGGGCCACTCTCAGGGGCCAGCAAGAAACCACCTACCCAGGAAGCCGGGCCCAGTCAGCTCAAAGCCCTGGAGCTGGCTTGATGGTGGCCACCAGAAGGAGGTGCCAACCAGGAGGACCCTGGAGGTCAGCTGTGAAGATGGGAGTGGGATGCCCAGTGTGTGTGGGTGATGTCCCTCAGGCCGTTCCCAGAGTGGTTGGTCCATCAGGAGCAGCTCACTGCTCTCAGGAAGTCACACCCCGTGGCCCTAGTGACACTTACTCGTTGTGCAGGTCTTCAGAGGAGCCACACCTCGGCCCCTCTTCTGAGTCCTGCCCATCCTCATGCTCCTTGTCCTCCATGTTCTCCTCCTTTTGGGATGTGGCCTCACCGTTCACTGGGGCTGAGAGATCTGGATTGGACAGAGGACATAGGACACTGCTGGGCTTGAGCTAGGGACACCTTAACTCTTCCTGTTGAGTGAGCCAGTTTTGGGACAGGGTCCTAAAGGACCCTGGGCCCTCCTCAATAGTCCTGGACTGGGGACCAAGCTGGGCACCTTGGCCTTGTGGTCCATATTCACCTCCAACTCCACACTTACCCACACACAGCATGACTTTTAGGGGTCATGCTAGCTCCCACCCGTGGGCTGGCTGTGTGCGGTTCCACTCAGCAGCTGGCCCGGCCCTGGCCTAAAGCAGCGAGGGGCCAGAAGACAAGGGCATGTGGGCAACACCAGGAAAAGCTCACTTCGGCCTGGGACAGACATAAGGGAAATGCCAGCCTCAGGGCTGTCCCTGGCCTGCGGAGGCCTGTGGCAGAGCTCTGTCCATCTCAGCTCTGAAGGCTGCCCTGGAATCTGTGACCAGGGCCATCTGGACCCAGCAACCCCCACAGGAATGACTTTTGTCTCCTCCAGCCCCCTGTGGCCCGGCAGGTGCAGCCCAGGGCCTTTGTCCCCCAAACCTCAGCCAACTGTGTCTGAAAAAGACAGGGCTGCTGCCTACTGCAAGGATGCTCTGCCCGGTACCTCCTCCTTCAGCTGAGGACACCAAGGCTCAGGGGTCACCCGCCCGCTCCTCACCAGTGCTCGGCTCGTCCTCTGCCTGCTCTTTGGGGGCCTCCTCCCCAGCCAGTTTCTCCTCGGCCTTCTCTGTCTCAGCCTTCTCCTTCTCCATCCCGGCCTTGTTTGCTTTCTGGATTGCCTCAATCTTCGGTCCCAGGACCCGCGACTTGAGCCGAGTGTAAACTTCTGCCGCTTTCTCCATCACGTCCTTGTTGGCTTTGTAACGGCGAATCTGGGCACGAATGGGACCAGCATTCCTACCCACCAGCCACCTGCCTCCCCAGCTGACCCCAGGCTCCCAAGCAGACGATGCTCCTGGCTGTGCCCCGCCCACCACCAGCCCCTGCCGCCTCTGTGTTCCTGTCCTACCTTCTTCAATGTGGCCACCACATCTGTGTTCTTCTGCAGGATCTGAGAGGTCACCTGAAGGGTTCCTAGCTCCTCTAGTGCGTTCAGACACCTCTTCACATCCTGCAGAGAGAGGTGGGGAGGGAGGAGGGACAGCGCCTGGCCAAGGGGATCCGAGAAGCCCCAACCACGTGGAGATCATCCGGGCTCTTCCAGCCAGGGAGGGCTGAATCTCACAGTATGGTCTGCCTCCCCTACCCCGACTGACGGAGAACTCTAGGGACAGGTGGGAAGGACCCAGATAGTCGACTGGGGGTGGGGGGTGGGGAGTGGGGAGCTCCTGAGACCTGCCATGGTGCCACCAGCTGGGGAAGTGGAACACTGCACCTCAGGACCATCTGCTGGCATGCCGTAGGAACAAGGATCCCTGCCCCACCCACCAGTGGAAGCTTGGTTTGCCTCAGCACCCTGAGAATTCTAAGGGAGCCCTAGACATGAGGTGGCAGAGGGGACCACTTGGCTCAGGGGAAATGGCTGAGCTGTGACCCCCATGGCCCAAGGAGGGTCTTACCGGGTTGTCGACCTTCAGAGCAAACTTGATCTCGCTGTGCAGCTTCTGAAGCTTTTCTTCCACTGAAGGTTCTGGGGCCAGGAAAGAAAGCACTGCCCAGACCTGAGCAGGGCCGTGGAGGCCCAGGCCACAGGTGGCCGGCCGGCTCAAGGGCCGCAGCTCAAGGCCCTCTGGGGGAGTCTGTACACCGACCACGGCCAGCTCAGCTCCCTGCCCCACACACACTCCAGGCCGACTGAGGACCAGCCTGAGCACCCTCTCTAGGGACAGGACAATCTGAAGAGCCCCTTACCTTTCTTCTTCTCCACCTTCCTGTCCAGTAGGAACCCTTCGGACCGTTTCCGGGTTCGTTCCACCTTTGTGGGCCTATGGAGAGGAGCTCCCCTCAGATGGGCCCCTGACCGACCAGCATCGGGGGGGCCCCTCTGCCCCACCATCACCACTCTCCCACTGAGGGGCCATGGGCCGCCGGGGGTGGACTTGCACCCACTGCAGAAGACCCTCAGAAGGCCCTGAAAGCTGGGTTCAAGGAAGGGTCAAGACCCTGTTATGACCCAGGTTTAGAGCAGGGACCAGAGGTGAGCTGCGGGCCTCAAACTGGCCAAAGATGTAGGCCTTTCCTCTGGTTCTCATGAGCAAACAAGGTGAGATCCCAGAATTCTCTCCTTTTTACACGCTGCAGAGAGCTGGTATGTAAATCCCAGCAAATGAGTTATTAAAATGCACTTAAACTTGATATTCAAAACCCATGGCAAGCTTATCAGCGGGGCTCAGTTCTATGTTCTACTCCACAGCCTGGCCACCACACTGCTGAGTTTTCACTAAGCAGGTTTATTCACCAATGGCTGCAATTTCAGTTAGAAAGTGGGCCAGGATATGGGCTCTGTGCCCCACCTCAGTGGGCCTCAGAATTAAAAACACTGGTCTGGGGTAAGTTCTCTCCCCCTGGCTCTGTGGACATTTGGGGCTGGGTCACTCTCTGGGGTGGGGCCACCTGGGTACTGCAGGTGCTGAACAGTATTCCTGGCCTCCACACACTCCATGCCAGTTGTGACAACCACAAATGTTCCCAGACTTTCCCCAGAGTCTCCTGGGGGGGCAGGATCATCCCTGGATGAGACCCCTAGTCCAGAGAAAGAACCACAATCCTGTAGCAGTGGTTCCTGCACCACCTGATGGGCCCCAAGAACCAGATACTTCAACTGGATCTGGCACCAAAGCTGAATTCAGAAGCAAGAGTGAGGGGTAGAGGGGTCCCTGGGAAGCTGAGGGGCCCAGGGACCAGGGCAGGCAGGGCTCCGGGTGTTCTGGGAGGTGGCAGAGGGTACTGACTTGGTTCGGAGCTTCTCCTCAGACCGCCCCCTCCTCTCCTTCTGGCTGGATTTCCTCATGGGCTCTGTGCTCTGCAGCTGTGACTTCTTAGCTGATTTCTTTGCCTATAGCAGAGAAAAGTGGGGTTGGAGCAGAGCAAAGCGGGGACGTGCCCTGACCCACCCCACTAAGAGATGTAGCTCAATGCTTTCTGCCATAGGTGGAAACACTTCTCACTGTTTGGAGATGTGAGGCAGAATGGGAAGAGAAGGGACCTGTGTCCAGTGTCCCCAGACAGCAGCTTCTCAGACCCTGAATGGACTTCAGAGATCTTGGAGTCCAAGGCTCCTTCCAAAAAGTGGCTGCCCACAGCATTCTTCCTGCCCAGCCACTGTTGGCCACTGCCTGTGCCCGGGGCTCAGCCTCCCTTTTGTGACAAAAGAGAGCAACAGGACAAGAGGGTGTTCTCCCTACTTCCACCAAAGGAGGGAGGCCTGGGCTGGGGGTTAACATCCTGAGGGATCCTAGGGCTCAGTCTGGAAGGTCAGACTCTCTGGATTCAGGCCACACTGCCAGAGCCATGAAGGTGGGGAGCTCAAGCGGCCTGAAGCATCACATGTGGTACAGAGCGGGCCTGACAGCCACCACCACCCACAGAAGGCCTCTCAACTGCTCCCATGCTTACCCCACAAGCCATCCCCCAACAGAGGCCAGAGGGCTCCTGTGAGCTAGGACACAGCCCTCCTCTGCCCACCGCCCTCCATGGCTCCCATCTCCATCTAGGGAAAAGCCCAAGTCCTCCCAAACTCACAAGGCCCTGCATGACCTGCCCTGCCTCCTCCCTGCCCTGTCCTCCTTACTTGGCTCTAGCTACACGGGCCTCCTTGCTGTTCCTCCAACACACCAGGCTCGGTCCTGCCCCAGGACCTTTGCACAGGCTGTTCCTCCTGCCTAGAGTGCTCCCCCAGATGTCTTCACAGACCTCTTCTCACTTCATTCAGAACCAGACTTGATGTCACCTTCTCAACTGAAGCCCTGGGACCTGCCCTATCTAAGACAGAAGCCCCGCCCATCTCGCTTTATTCTTCTCCTCAGCACTGAACACTCTGGAACGCCCTGTGCGCTATCCTCATATCACTGTCTATCTCCCTCCTCAGGGCATCAGCTCCTCCAGGGCAAGGTTTGTGGGCTCCACTCGCGACTTTACTCCTATATCCCTGGCAGCTGGAACAGTGCCCTGTACCGGGTAGTTGCTCAGTAAGTGTGTATAGCGAAGGAATGGATTTGCGGAATCCATTCCACAGACAGGAAGAGGTGGGCATCGGGGAGAAGCCCCCGGGCCGCCCTTCAGGACCGCACCTCTCTCTCCAGCTCAGTATCGGGCTCTGAGTCAGAGGAGGATGGGGGTCCCCGGCTCCGGCCCTTGCGCCCCCGCTTCTTGACGGGCTCATCGTCATCCCTGAGCTCTTCGCCACTGCTGGCGCCGCTGGCCCCACGCTCAGCCCGCTCCCGCCGCCGTTCCTTCTCCTCCTTCTCTGCCTCCCGCAGCCGCCGCAGCTCCTCCTCCTGCTCGCGGCGCCGCCGAGCCTCCAGCTCCCGCCTCCGGGCCTCGTCCCGCCGCTTCCACTCACTGATGCGGTCCACCTCGTCGCTGTCGCTGGGGGCAGATGGGGCGGTTAGAGGGAGACCCTCTGTCCCTTTGGGACCCTCTGCCCAGTCCACCTGCCACCTGTGGCATTCGACCCAATGAAGAACCCAGCCAGAGATGATCCCAGGGCCCCCTGACACCCACCTGTCACTGCTTGAGCTGGATGGGGGCCGTTCAGGCTTTGGCTTCCTCCCTCGGGGCTTAGGGGGAGGCTTCTCAGCTATGGGAAAAGGAGAAGGGGGTGACCTTATCATGCACTGTCTCTCCTGGGCTGCGGGGGCTTCCAGGCAGGGCTCCAAGGTGACAGGGGGTAGGGGGCACCCTAGGAGCTCCCCAGCACAGGCCAACCTGAGAGAGGTGCAGGGCGCAGGAGGGCAGGCCACAGGCACTGTGTCAGGCTCTACCTGGCTTCCTGCCCCGAGGAGGTTTCTTGACAGACACATCCGAATCAGAGGACGAGGACGAGGACGAGGACGCTGACCTCGCCACGGCCACTGGTTCATTCTTGACCCCATCTGAATCTGCTTTGGAGTCTGAGTCGGAGGCTGATGGTACCTTCTGGGGATGAGCAGGGACAGGGGCAGCATCAGGAGCAGAGTGTGCAGAGGTCAGCAACACAGGGCAGGGAGCCCGGATCTGCCCGGTACCCAGTCCTTCTGTAGCTCAGCAGCTCTGAGTCCTCCCACCCGACCCACAAAAACCCGCCTGTGCCCCAAAGTGAAAGCCTGAGATTGCAGGCAGCCCTGGGTTTTTCAGGCAACTGCTGGCCGTTCACTCGGTCAAGGTGCGCCTTCCTCCCACACCTCGCTTTCTCATTGGTGAGGGGGACAGCACATGAGGTCCCCAGTGCCTCCCAGTGGCAAGGTCTTTCCTTTGTGCAAAATGTTGCACAGAGGCCAACGAGACGGGCTGCTCTCCTCACTGCCTCCCCCTACAGCCCCCACTCCAGAACACACACGCTCGTGCACACACGGACAAAACACACATGGGCACATAGCACACAAAACACACACTACACACAGGCACAACACATGCATAAACACACAATACACACATAACCCGACACTTGTGCACATGCATAAACAAACACACGGACACAACACACAGGCACACAGCACACACGGACACATATGAACATATAACACACAGGCATAACACATACACAAACACAAGACACACAAGCTCATAACACACTCGTACATGCACACCTGCACACAACACAGGCATACATTCATACATGTACACATGGACACACACAGATGCAACACACAGGCACACACAACACATACTTGTACGCACACAACACACACGGACACATGCATACACATGCATGCACACATCTGCACATGCACATGCAGAGACATACACACATGTAAACACAACATACACACGTGCACACACATGCACATCACACACTCTTTCTCTCTCTCACACACACAGGGCCCTCAAGACCTCACTCCCTTCCAATGCCAACATTCCAGAATCCCATTTTCTAAACCAGACTGTTCAACCCCTCGGGAGCAGTGGCAACCACTCAGTCTGCTCCTGGTGAACATGCACGTGGGCACTCAAGACAGGAGCTGCTGCTCCCTGAGAGCCTCCTGTGCCCTGCCAACGGACCCAACTCCACCCCGTAGACGGTGGCTGGGAGCCAAAAGCGGGCAGGAAAACAAAACATAGCATACTCTACCTTTTTCTTCCGCCCTCCCAGGGGGCCCCGCCGAGGCACCCGAACCACGGCTTTCTTCTCAGGGGTGAAGTCCTGGGTGGAGAGAAGTGAGCTGAACAGGAGCCTGCTGGCTGGCCCCACTGTATACCTCTCACCCGTGCATCCCCTTCCCCTGTCCTCAAAGGAGCCGACCAGCTGCTCACCTGGTCACTGGTTTTCTGTGACTCAGATGAGCTTTCCGAGTTCTCCTCTTCAGATGGTGACACACTGGCTTGATCCAGGTCACTGGAGGCCTTTCGAACTCGTTTCGAGACTGACATCTGGAAGGGGAAGGGCCAGAGCACATTAGTGACTGGGGAAGCCTGTGCTATGGACAGGAAGCCCTCCCACCTGACTGCTCACAGCCTAGGGCAGAGCGGAAGGTCTGGAACCTTGCTCGGAGACAGGAATCTCTTTGAGAATCTGATTAAAACCAGGGACCTTGAATGAGGAAGAGGACATTATGCTCAATGAAAGAGGCCAGTCACAAAAGGATAAATACGGTGTGATTCCACTCATAGGAGGTCCCTAGAGTCGTCAGATCCACAGAGACAGAAAGTAGAATAGCAGGTGCCGGGGGCTGGGGGAGGGCGATAGGGAGGGAGTGTTTAATGGGGACAGAGTTTCAGTTTGGGAAGATGAGAAAGTTCTGGAGATGGACAGTGGTGATGGCCGCACAGCAACATGAACTGTATACTTTAGGATGGTTACTTTTATGTTAAGTGAATTTCACCCAATAAAAAAAATTCTTAGTTATACATATACACACACACATACAATTCTGCATTTGATTTCAAGGGTTCAAAGACTCCCTGAAGTCAACCCAAAGAAGTAAACTTAAGAATTTTTGCAATGGAAGAACTGAGGAAGTCAAGAGAAGTAAGCTTTAGAAATGAGTAGAATCCTGCCCAGAGACAAGAACAAAACTCTTCCTATGAGGGCACCTGTTAGAGTATCATAGGATATGGGCTGGCCTTCTGTCACAACTAAGAGACTTGCCCATGTGTATAACAACTGTTTACTGAGCATCAACCCTGCCCCCTGTCCAAGGCCTGGCCAATATGGACTGGATCTCATACCTTCCCCAAATTCATATGTGGAAGCCCTAGACTGAGCCCCAGTCCCTTCAAATGTGACTCTACTTGGAAATAGGGTCTTTAAAGACAAAATGAAGTGATTAGGTTGGGCCCTAATCCAAAATGACTGGTGTCTTTATAAGAAGAGGTGATCAGGACACAGATACACACAGAGGGACCACCATGTGGGGACCTGAGGAAAAGACGGCCATCTGCAAGCCAAGGAAAGAGGCCTCAGAAGAAACCAACCCTACTCACATCTTGGTCTTTGACTTCCAGTCTCCAGAACTATGAGGCAATAATAAACCTCTGTTGTTTAAGCCACCTAGTCTGTGGCGCTTTGGCACAGCGGCCCTAGCTAACTAATGCACTGAGTGGCATATCAACGAGAGATGAGCCCCTGCTTTCATGAAACTTATATTCCAGTTAAGAAGGACAAATGCCGATAACAAGGCAGAATGTGAAAGAAGAAGTCCTATGAAAATGGAAAAGGGCTCAAGGGCGGGGGCTGCCTGAGATCAGGTGGTCAGAGAGCTGTAGCTAAAAGACCTTAGGATAAGGAGTGACGAACTGACAACGGGCTTCCCGGACTACAGCCACAGCAAGTACAAAGCCTGAGAGTGGAAGGGAGCCGGGCAGTTCAAAGAAATGAAAGAAGGCTGGTGTGGCTGGACCTGTACAGCTGTGTGGAGCAGCTCCATGTCATGGATGCCATGCAGAGACCTGGTGTTCCTTCCGTGTCTGCACCCCCAGGAAGGGAGATGACCAGACCTGGGCAGGCAGGCTTGCTCGACTCACTGGGGAGATGAGAAATCTCGGCAGAGAAAGCGAGTGAGTTAGAGGCATTTCTTTTGTCCTTTCTCATCCCCATGAGGACACAGACTCTTAACCCAGCACTCAAGGAATCCACCAGAACCAGATGACATTTTTGTCTCCCATGCACATTTACATGTCATTCTTCCCAGGGATTCCGTCAGATTCCCGAAGCAGCTCCAGACTCTGAGAAAGGTTAAGCATTTCAAGCTGGGATGTGGTCTGGCTCTCTGGACAATAGGGCAGGAACCAGGAGGACTGAGATGATCAGGATATTGAATGGGCAACTGCACATGAACCCAGGCAGGACCCTTTAAGCAGAGCCCTCCCTCTTGACGTGGACATGTGGGGGTCACAGGAGAGGAGGAGCCAGAAGGTCCCTGAGCAGCGAGATCCTGTAACACTGGAAAGAACAGACACCATGGGTAAGCAGTATCCAGCCGGAAAAACCAGCTCAGCTCCCCTGCCGGCCAGGGCCCTGGGCTGGGCCCCGCTTCAAGAGGGTTAGTGGCGGAGGTCTGGGATGTCATTTAACCCATAAAACCCTCACAAAAGGAGGCCCTCTGTGGGGCCATCAAGAAGGATGAATATGTATGAAGTCTGCAGCTGCATGGAAAAGAACTTACAAAAATAATGTCACCTGAAGGGAGAGCATAATGCTGACCCCTCAGTAAAACTACAGCCCCCCATGATGGGGGAAAGGAACACCAAAAGTAAGTTACTGCTGTGGGATTACGAATGAAAAGGTCTTTTAAAGTTTTCCCCAGTGCTGTTAAAGGGGGTTGGGATAATACCTTACGTTTGCTTAATGCGAAGTTGGCCAAAAAATTAGAAGGAATACATACCGAACTATGAATAGTGGTTATCTCTAAGTGGTGGGATGCGGAGTGGGGACATTCGTTTTCTACACATTAGTTTGATTTCTCTAAAAATCGTAAGTGGAAGTGGCTGGCTGGTTAGCTCACTTGGTTAGAGTACAGCCTTGTAACACCAAGGTCAAAGTTTCCGATCCCCATACCAGCCAGTCGCCAAAAAAACCCCCCAAAAAACAAAAAGAAAGGGGGTCTAACAATTGTAAGTGGAAATAAACAGGGACCCTCAAAAAAACAATGCTGAGTATACCAAAAGGTTGTAGAAAAAAACGAAACACCCAACAATCTTAATAAGATATCAGAATTGGGCTGGCTGGTTAGCTCAGTTGGTTAGACTGTAGTATTGGTAACACCAAGGTCAAGGTTTTGGATTCCCTGTACACACACACACACACCATATGTATACGAGACCACAGAGAAAAACATCAGGACACTACCAGTCCTTGCTTGACTCAGAAACCCCATCAGATAGTACAGGTATTTTTTCAATAGCTTCTTCATTCTTTTTGCATTTTTCAACTTATCTATACTCAACGTGGCTTATCATCTTAGAATCAAAAGCCAATGTTATTTTTTAAAGATAATAAAAAAAATACCTTACTCTATCAAAAGAATTTGCTGCTGGAACCTGGTCCTTACATTCTGGACCCAACTATTTACAAGCAGTCAAAGGCGGGAGAAAGAAGACATCCAAGAAAATTGAAAATGTGTCTGCACAAAAACTTGTACAAATGTTCACAGCATTATTCATAATGGCCCCCAAATGGAAACTACCCATATGGCCATCAACAGATGGACAAACACAACATGGTCCATCCACACAGTGGAACATCACTCAGCCATGAAAAGGAACGAGGCTCTGACACATACTACCACATGGAGGGACCTTGAACACATCACACTCAGTGACAGACACCAGACACAAAAGACCATGTAGCGTGTGACTCCATTTACATGAAATGTCTAGAACAGCAAATCCACAGAGACAGAAAATGGATTCGTGGGTTCCAGGGGCTGGGGGAGGGGATGGGGAGTGACTACTGATGGGGATGGGGTTTCTCTTTGGGGCAATGAAAATGTTCTGGAATTAGACAGAAGTGGTAGTTGCACAATTCTGTGAATATACTAAAAACCAGAGTTATATACTTTGAAAGGGTGAATTTCATGGTACATTGATTATATCTCAAAAAAAAAAAAGGGAAGAGGAGATGAAAAGTAGGCTGCTGGGCAAGACTTCATGGTGAGAGGAGGAACGGCCAGGTCCAAGCCACCCCAGGACATGACCTCTGGGCTTCTACCGTCAGGGCTTGCTGCACCCCCCCCCCCCCCCCAGCCAGGCTGCCCTGGCCGCGCTGGCTGTCCCTACCTTCAGAGCCGACGTCTTCCGCTTCAAGCCGCTGTTGTCGCTGCTCTTGTCCGAATCCGAGTCACTCTCCATCCTGTCGCTGGCAGCTGCAGCAGTCACAGCTGTGACAGCCATGACCCCCCGGTCATCATCCTCGTCGGCCTCACTCCCACCTGCAGGGTTGACTTCAGGTGCCTCGCTGTCAGAGGAACTCACCGGCTGGAGAACAGGGGGTGGGGGTGGTAGACAAGGGCCTCATGTCACTACAAGTCTTGGGTGGATTTCCCAACCAGGATGGCGACCCAGAGGACAGCATCCACTGGTGGGGGTCTCAAATGTCAGGTTCTGGCCTCCTCACTTTACAAATGGGGGGACTGAGGCCCAGAAAGCCTGGAGAACTGACACTGGAGGGTGAGATGGATATGTGTGCAATAGGTGTTGGGGGCTGGGCCGCAGGATTCAGGGTTAAACCTCAGGCATGTGACTTCAGCCCCTCTGTGCCTCAGTTTCCACACCCAGGCAATGGGGATGGCAGAGTTTTGGCCTCCTAGGGCTATGGCGAGGATGAAATAGAGGTGGTAGGTGAAGCACTAGGACAGTGCCCAGACTATGGGAAGAGGCCTATAAATGCTTGATTTTTTTTTTGTTTTCTGGTTTTTTGTTTGTTTTTCTTATGATGGCTGGCCAGTACAGGGATCAGAACCCTTTGACCTTGGTGTTATAACACTGTGCTCTAACCATTTAAGCCAACCAGCCAGCTTATTTATTTTTTTTAATCATTCTCATTATTAAGAGTAGAAAGCTGACCTAGGACAAGACCTCTGGGCTTCTACCTTCCAGGCACTACTATTTCTGTTACACTCAAAATGCCCGCTCAGGCAGTAACAGTCACCAAAATAGTAAACACTTATATGGTGCTTCTTACACACCAGCCACCTGCCTGAGTTCATTTACACACTTGGTCGACGTTTGCTGAGCAGCTCCTGCGTTTCAGACACTGTGCTAGGTGGGTAGAGAGTACACAGAAGTGACCTTGGTATGGTCCCCTGCCTCTGGGAGCTGACGATCTAGTGGGAGACACTGATCATAGCCATTTAAACAGATACATACAATTCCAAATCGTGGTGACAGGCAGAAAGAAAATATTGGTATGTGGTTATAAAGGATTGAGAGAGGTGGGAGTATTTTTCACTGGGTGGTCACATTTGGAGAATGTGACATTTTAGCAGAGGAGTCACCTCAGGCATGCAATGGGGTGGGGGGTATATACATGCATTCCAGAGAGCAGGAATGGCATGAATGGAAGTCCCCTTAGGAACCAGAAGAGGCTGGTACAGCTGGGGCACAGGGAAAGACAGGAAGATGGTAAAGGAGAGGATGAGCGTTAGGCCAGGGCCCGATCATGCATAGAGCTGTCGAGGATCTAAAATTGATCAGGCAGATGGCACAATGGGAGTCAGGCCACAGGGCTTTCTCAGGTCCCCTTCCTGAATTTGTTCTAGATGTTTTATGTTTATGGGAGGAAAATGTATGAGCCCCAGTAATATTCAGCTGTCACTCATTCATCCAATGAACATCACAGAATACCTACTATATGCCTGGCCCTGTGCTGGGCACTGGGGCTAGAGATGAGTAAGACATGGTCCCTGCCCTTGAGGAGCTCACAGTTTAATGGGGAGACAGACAAGTAAATGCACAGTTACAACACAGGAGGAGAAGGAGCACCAAGCAGCACCCAGCCCAGCAATGTCCAGTGCAAAATCTGAGTTGTTTCATGTCACTTCTTTCCTAATTAACTGCTACTTTTTAAGAGAGAGACTGAGATTTTTAAAAGCCACATTTTCTGGAAACAACCCATATGTCCAACTGATGAACAAACAAGATAGATGTAGCTATGTAATGAAATATTATTCAGCCATGAAAAGGAATGAGGCTCTGACACATGCTACAACATGGTGAACCTTGAACACGTCACACTCGGTGACAGACACCAGACACAAAAGGCCACAGAGTGAAATTTATATGACATGTCCAGAACAGGCCGATCCACAGAGACAAAAAGAGGATTTGTGGTTGCCAGGGCTGGGGGAGGGGGTGGGAGTGACCGCTAATGGGGACGCGGTTGCTTTGTGGGGTGATGGGAATGTTCTGGAATTAGATAATGGTGATGGGAGCACAACATTGTGTATGTACTAAAAGCCACTGTAGGGTATATTTTAAAATGCTAAAATGGTGAATTTTATGTCATGTGAATTTTACCTCAATTAAAAACAAGCAACATCACACAAAAATAAGACGTTCTCTTGTGCGATGACAGGGGGTGCAATGGATTGGAGCAGGGCAGGCACACTGGCCAAGAAAAAGCAAAAAGGAGGATGAAAAGGGTGTATAAGAACAGGTGAGAGCGGCTTCAAGGAGCTGCTGATGGTGAAACTTGGAAGGAGAAGCAGAGAGAGGCCCGAGTGTGTGCTGAGGTGTTGCGTCTGGGCCGTCAGAAGGAGGGAGGCGGAGGACTGGCATAGGGCTGGCCAGATGCTGGAGACAGGGTCTCCACAGCACCACAGCACGGAATGGAAATGTGGAATGAGGAATTGGGGCATCAGAGCTGGGCCAGAGGAGGGAGCAGGGAGTGACCAGGAGGGAACCTCGGCCCTTCTTCAGTGCCCTGCCCCCGCCAGGCTCCTGCTTTTATAAAGTCTCCTATTCTTCCCCCACTGAGAGCAGAGGCTGGGAGGGAGCTGCTAACGATCCCTACTTAACAGACCAGAAAAAGGAGAACCAGGTGTTGAGACGACCTCGCCACTCAGCACCAAACATGTTTTGTTTCCCTCGTGTTGTTGTGGCCAACAGCCCTTAGGCACAGTGACAGGGCCCTGTCTGTATAATTTTTGACAAGACTAAAAGGATAATATTAAGTAGGTCAAGCCCCAAACTGAAAATGCTAGGAGAGAATAACAACACTTTCACGGTAGATTTCTATCACACCTTTCCTCCAGAGTGTTCAGAGGGCCCTCGTATCTGTTATTTCTCTTCGGAGCATCCCTGGTAAGTAGAGAAGGGAGATATTATCCCCCATTTTTCTTGGCGGGTGGGGGCAGGGCAGTGGCTCAGAGACTAAGAGACTAAACGGCTGGTCCAAGGATCTCTTGCAGGAGGTCAGTATCACGACACTAGGAGCTACCATGAGCTAAGTGACTCTAAACTTATCACTCTCTCTATGTAATGGGTGGGGATTATCATCTTCACTTTGCAGATGAGGAAAAAGGCAGAGAAAGGTTAAGTAGCAGCTCAAGATCACACCATGAAGAACTGACAGTGCAGCCATGCAAGCCCAGGCTTGGTCTGCACTGGCCTCGAAGCCTGGGCCACCAGCCACAGCTACCCTTCATTAAAAATCCCTCCTTGCTCTTGACCAACTGGTCCGATTTGTTCCTCCACAGCCCTGTCAGGCAATTGGGAAGAACATGCATGTTCCACAACTGGGGAAACTGAGCCTCAGGGAGGTTAAGTGACTTGCCCTACATTGTGCTTGTGGCTAAAAACAGGACCCCTGGATCTTCTGAGGCTGGACCGCAGGGATTGAACTGCCTTCCAGCAAAGGTTGGAAAACCTGAACCACATCAAGAGACTGAGAGAATATGAATAGTGGCGGCACAGAGAAGAACCCAGAAATAAAAGGCCAAAGCCGGCCAACTTCCAACCATCCCAAGCCCCGACGGTGGGTAAGCGAGATGAGCAGATCTTTTCGCTCATTGTCTTAATGAATCTGGGGGGTGACTAAGGTGGAAAAGAGAAGGTCCTGCCTCCTCCTTGCCAACTACCACCTCCACCATCCACTGAGCACTTGCTACATGTTGCAGCACTAGGTGCCTGGTGTGCACTTTCTCACTGGATTCTCCCAATAACCCTGTGAGAGGCAGGTACTAGCATGACCTCTCTGTTTTAGATGAGGAAACTGAGGCTCAGACAGGGAACGTCAATCCCCAAGGTACACAGAAAGCAAGGGTAGAGCAGGAACTTGAACCCAGGTCCACCTGCCCACATGGCAGGGCTCTTAGTCACAGACTCCTCACAGGGAGAGTTTACTGCCCGGGCCCTCCTCCTGCCTCGGCTTGTACCAGCCAGAAGGAAAAGAATGCCAGCATGGGAGTTGGGAGGCCTGGGTTTGCATCTCAGCTCAGCTTTCTTGCTAACTAGCTTGAGGACTTTGCACAGGTCCTTTTCCCTGTTCATCTGCAAAGGGGCAGGGAGGCCTGAAGAGGGATTCTTTTAGGTCAAGGGTTCTCAATCTCCCAGCACACATCTGGCAATTTCTGGAGAGACATTCTGATTATCAAGATTAGGGCGGGCCAGTTAACTGAGTTGGTTAGAGCTTGGTGCTGATGGAACACCAAGGTCAAGGATTTGGATCCCCACACTGGCCAACTGCCCCCAAAAAAAAAAAAAGAGAGAGAGAGAGAGATTACAACAGACTCTCTATGACAGAGAATAATCCAGCCCTACATGTCGCTGTTATCCTCTGTTATAAAGTACTGATGTTAGAGACCCTGTCTAGGTCTATGAGGTCTCAGATTCTAGCTGGGTTCTTCTGGGCATGTGAGCAAACTCTCTGGGCCTCAGTCTGCTCATCTGCTCAACGGAAAAACCCACCACCTGATCAGTCCACCCTCAGGATTACTTTGAGGACCAAAAGACAGCACGATGGGAAGCACACCAAGATACCATTTTTCATCTACAACCTTAATGAGGGGATGGGAGACAGGCCTTGTAGACAAGGTCTACTCTTGGTGGAATACTAATTTGAGTTAAGGCTGTTGAAAAGAAAGAGGCTGTTTTCTGTGTGTCGGCATGGACCAAGTGTCAAGATATACTGTTGGTTTGTATCCCCTCACTGGCCAGCCGCCGAAAAGAAGGAAAAAAAAAAAAAAAAAAAAAAAAAAAAAAAAAAATATATATATATATATATATAGTTGGGTGAATAAAGCAAAGATCAGAATGATATGCTAAAAAAAGAAAGTTGTACATGATTTTATATGAATAAAGACTCCTGGGGGCTGGCCAGTTAGTTCAGTGGTAGCGCATGGTGTTATAATGCCAAGGTCAAGGGTTCAAATCCCTGTACCAGCCAGTTGTGGAAAAAAAAAAAAAATCTTGGAAAAGTATATACGGAACTGGTAGCTGTTGCTATCTTGAGAGAAAAACAAAACAGAGGGACCAGGATTGGGAGGCAAAACTGACTTTTCACTGCATGCCCTTTTGTACCATTTGAATTTTATAAGTCTGTATTCCTACTAGAAACGTAAAAATAAAAAACTTTAAGGATGGAAAAAGAGACTGCTCAGTTTCCCATAAAGCTGTGTTTCCAAAAGCCCGATTATGTACTGGCTACATGAGAAGCATCCAGGAGACTGCTTGGGAAGAAAAACTCAAGGTTCTCAGGCCTCAGTCCACATTACTAAATCTACATCTCCGGAGGTATGGCCCAGAAAACTGCATTTTCAACACATGTTCCCCTGGGAAGCACAGGTGGGACAGAGAACTCGAGAGCAGCAATAAGCTTCACTACTGCAGCTACTTACCAGTTTGGGGGATCTGTACAGGACTTGTTTAATTTCAAGGGTGCATTATTTTTGAGTTTCCTTTCCTCGAGGGCAGGCAGATATGCAGTACTTAGCAAGCTGTGGGTGTCCAATAAATATTAAATGGTGCAATGATTCACCAGGTGGTAATAAGCTCAGGATGTAACCAAAGAGAACCTGAGCCAGGGCCAGAAAAGGCTCTCACGAAACTCAACTACCTTAAACACCTTCCTCTCTACCCATCCCCACTGGAGACAAGCAAAGCCTAGGGAAAGACGGCGGGTACCAAACCAGGAGGATCCTCCATCTCCCAGACACATCATGGACCATGAAAGTAAAATATCACTAACATGCAATATCTGTGGGCCCAGCCCCTTGAGAAGGGGCTGCCAAATCCTCAGTACTCAAGAGGCATCTGTTGAGTGAATCCTGAATTCTAGACCAT
This sequence comes from Cynocephalus volans, assembly GCF_027409185.1. Classification (NCBI taxonomy): domain Eukaryota; kingdom Metazoa; phylum Chordata; class Mammalia; order Dermoptera; family Cynocephalidae; genus Cynocephalus; species Cynocephalus volans. The sequence goes on along the minus strand of NC_084469.1, from coordinate 96,518,671 downwards.
GAACTCCCAAAAGGCAAGGACTGTCCCTGATTCACCTCATGCTCCTGGTCCCCAGCATGGCACATGGCAAGTGTCACACAGAATCGTCTACAGACCCATGGGCAGGTGCTCACCAGCGCCAGGCCAGTCCAGCTGAGATGAAAGAGAGGTGCACCCAGACCATCTCAAGACCCCAAGTTCTCAAACAGAACCAGGCACTCCAAAATGACTCTGTCTTCCACTCGCAAAAACCAGAAGTGGGACCCGACCCTTGCCAGCTCCTGCTTTCCTCCCCCTGGATCACCCCAGATGTTCTTTTCTTCCCTAACAGCCGAGCTTTCCCCAGCTGCAATTAGTTCCCTTCACCCCCCCCACCAGCTTTAAGCTCAGGCTTCCCCTGCCCCCCACTCTCCCCTATAAACATCAAAAGCAAAGTGAAGAAACTCCTGCCCAGCCTCCCCCATCCCCATCTCACCCCAAAATACCGAGAGCAAGGCCCCCTCTTCCATCCTTCCACAGCCTTCTAGCAATTTGACTTCCGCTTTCTAAATTCCTTCCTGCCCCTGAATATTTCCAGACACTGATTTGCAACCAAGATATCGTCTCTGATTTTTGGCATTTCTTTCTACCTGATTGAGAACTCTCACATCTACAAACTACTGCCCTGTCCTGAGCCTCAAACGTGGCAGTAATGGGAAGAGAGGGGGGTGTTATTGAAAGAAAAACTTTCTTTTCCTTAGAAAATAGAAGGTTTCATAAGAGCTATAACAACACTCTGTTACAAATGCAGGCTAATCCTAGCAGTGGTTCTCGCCAGGAGTGATTCTGCACTCCTTTGCCCCGCTACCTGGCTATGTCTGGGGACATTTGTGGTTGTCACAATTGGGAGTGCTTCTGGCATGGAGTGGGTGGAGGCCAGGGATGCTGCTCAGCACCTGCAGCACCCAGGATGGCCTCTGACATAGTGATCCAACCCCAAATACCTATAGTGCCCAGGGGGACAGACATTGTCCTAAAGGCTTCTTTCTACAAGACAAGGAAAAGGCCACCTCTAGCCCCACTGTGGAGAAGTGCCCCGCCCAGCTCAGGCTCTGCAGATACTTCAGCTGGACGCTCTCCATCCCCAAGGTACTCACCGGAGGAGCGCTGTAGCTGGCGTGGGGGTTGTTCTGGATCTCCCACAGTCCCTCATTGAAGCCTTTCCTCTTGTTGGGTTTCCCGTACTTATCTTTACATTTGTCGTAGGGGAACAGGTCCTTGGGTCCCAGGAAGGCTCTGGAGAAAGGAACCACAGGTGGGTCCCCGGTGAGCCAGGCTACCCCAGAAGGCACTAGGTGAAAAAACCAAGCCCCAGCTGGGGACACTTACGTTTCGTGTGTACCAAAGAAGAAGATGGGGTACTTGTTGGGTGGGGGCTTCACGGCACCGTCGGCGATGTCATCAATCTGCAGTGAGAGGCCAGTCAGGGAGTGGCTTGGGGCAAAGGGGGAGCTTCACGCACTGACCCAGGAAATCACCAAGAAAACAGCCAAGTTACTCAGAGAAAAGCATGCTGGGGGGAGGAGATCCTGTAACCCAGGAAGATGCACCTTCTTCCAAACGGGAATCTGCACTCTTCTGGTCATGGCCTATTGCAAACCTGTCCCCCAACCCAGGGTGATCTCTTTCCCCCCAGGAAGAGAGCTGGCCCCAAGGCAGGTGCTTCACCTGAGTAATGCCAATATGGCTTGGGGCTAAGCTCAGCTTCTATGAACTCTCAGGACCCTTCAATGGGACCCCTCCCGCCAAGAGGCAATCAGCAGGCAGTCTCCTAGAGGTGCAGCTGGCAGCTCCAAGGATGCAGAGGGTGGGGGGTGGGCTCCAGAAGACTGGCCCTGAGCATCCAGGAAGTCCCACCCTCTCCCTGCAGGCTCATGGGCTACGGCAGCTGTCAGTCACCTCCCCACTGGGAGGCTATCAGCCCCTTCACTTCCAATCAGGTGCTTGCAAATGTTCTGGGGGCTCAGAGAGCCAGCAGAAGGGGGGCAGGGGAAGGGAAAAGCTACGGCTCTGGAAAGAAGAGAACCAGGAAAAGGAGGGAAGTGCCTTTAAAGTTTCATCACTCTGGCCTCCCCCAAGAAAATAAGCACAAGCAAATCAGGTTAGAGTGGGTCCTCTGGTCCCAGTTATCCATTCCCCATCCACTTCTCCAGCTCCTGGGTGGCTGCTGGAATCTTCCCTGCCCCACTCACCCAGCTTCCTTCTCACTCAATTCTCTGAGCTACTTTTTCAAAGTCCTTGGCCCTGGGCTCGGCCGCAGGCATCCAGGCCAGCATCCCTCCCTCCTGCAGAAGCATCCCAAACTCGGCCAACCTGAGGACCAGCGCGGCATGCCTTCCTTCCAGGCCCTGCTTCTCCTCTTGCCTCACCGAGGACCCGCCCCTGGTCCTCTGAGTCCCACGCACCCCAGCCACCTCCCGTGCTGCTTCAGTTCCAGCCCATCCTTCAGCCTCACCCCTGCACTGCCTCCCCTCCCTGCCTGCTGCCTGGGCCTTCCACCACCGCACCCCAAATTCCTTTAGTCCCTCAGCCCTAGGGCGACTTTAGCCCTAAGACCCAGGGATAACAGTAGCCTCCGGGTTCCTGCTCCACACTGGCCTATCCCTGACTAGGCCTGGAACTCCACACATCTGCACACCTAGGATTTCCAGGCTGAGGAGGCCCTTCAGACCTGGACCCCAGCTTTCTCAAAAGGAGAACCCCAAGTCCCCTTGGCCTAGCCCCCTTCCCTCAGATGCTCTCTCACCCCTGGGCACGGGCTCCATTTCAAGCATTGGAAAGGACCATCCTGCCTCCAAGCCCCCTCCCCAACAAGCTTCTTCAACTTCCTCCTGGCCTCCTCCTCGCAGGGAGACAGTCCCCAGGGTCCCCTGACAAGCCTCATTCCAACCTCTTTCTCAGACCCAGTTCCCCCAGCCCCAGTGACCTTGTGAACAGAGCCCACAGCCCCATTTCCACCCCTGGCCTCCCTCACCCTCCTGCATGCTCCTCTTCCCCGGCCATCCTTGGCCTTGACCCTCAGCCCTTCTCCGTTACTGCACCTCTCATCCCTAGCCCCACAGCCCCTCAGATCTTGGTTTCTCCAGGCCCCCAAAGAGGTCCTTCAGCGTGGGGTACCCCTCCCATCACACTTGACCCCTCTCCTCAAATCCCACGTTCCTGGGCTCCCCTCAGACCCCTATCCTCCCTCAAACTCGAATCCTGTCTGCTCAGGCCCCCGCCCCGCAGACCATCCCCCACTTCTCCCTCAGGCCCTGAGACCCCCAGATCCCAGGCAAACGCTCTCAGACCCCAGCAGCCCCGGCCCCTCCACCCTGGCACCCCCAGACCCCCGGCGCGCGGCCCCCTCAGACACGGGGACCCCAGACCCAGGGCGCGCGGCCCCCTCAGGACCCGAGTCCCCAGACCCCCGGCGCGCGGCCCCCTCAGACACGGGGACCCCAGACCCAGGGCGCGCGGCCCCCTTGGACATGGGACCCCCAGCACCCCTGACGCGAGGCCCCCTCAGACACGCGGACCCCCGGCGTGCGGCCCCCTCAGACACGGTGACCCCCGACCCCCGGCGCGCGGCCCTCTCAAGACACGGGGACCCCTAGCACCCGGCGCGCGGCCCCCTCAGACACGGGGACCCCTAGCACCCCCGGCGCGCGGCCCCCTCGGGCCCGGACGCCCAGACCCCCGGCGCGCGGCCCCCTCAGGACCCGAGTCCCCACACCCCCCGCGCGCGGCTCCCTCACGACCCGAGCCCCCAGACACCCCGCGCGCGAACCCCTCAGGTCCGGGCCTCCACTGCCCCACCCCACCCCCTCGGGCCCATCTCCCGCGCGGCCTCACCCGGGCCGGCCAGTGTGGGTAGCCCTTCATCTTGGCGAACACCAAGTCCCCGGGCTTAAAGGCGTGTGGCATTCTGTCGGCGGGAGGCCCAGGCCGCGGGAAGCGGCAGCAGCAGCAACGGCGGCGGCGGCGGCGGCGGCGGCGGCGGCGGCGGCGGCAGCAACGGGAGGCAAAGCCAGGGGCGGGAGCGGGACGCAGAGGGGGCGGGGGCAGCCGGCCGACGTGTGCTTATTGGGCACAAAGCTGCCGGAAGTCCCGCCTGCCCGCCATCACGGGCCTGCGGGTCCGTCGCTCAGGATCACGTGCAGGGACAGAGAAGAACGGTGACCAATGAGAATAGGGGTTGGAGCAGAGCAAGTTAACGGGATTGGATAACGGGCAGAACCAAGGGGCGTGACCCAGAGGCCTAATAAGAGGGGGTGGAGGTTATGGGGGGTGAAAGTGGAAAAGGGAAACGAAGGAGCTAAAGAAGTGAAGGGGCGGGGCTTAGGGAAGAGGGGCGGGACACAGACTGTCACAGGAGGAGGGGCTTTACGTAGGAGACAGACCATTGGGTACCACAGGAAAGAAGGCCCAATCAACATAGGGGGCAGGTTATTGAGCACCTCCGTCCTCCCGGGAGGAGGGGCATAATGTAGCGATGCGGTCATTGGATAGCACGACAGAAGCGCCTCAAGGTAGGGAGCGCAGCGCAGAAGGAGGGGCCTAAGCGGGTCAGCCATTGGCTGTCGTGAGAGGACAGGTTCGACTCAAAACAGGGACCGGCCGTTGCCAGCTGGAGGGGCGAGGGCGTGGGGCTTAGGGGAAAGGGGAGCCACGGAGGGTGGGGGTCTTAGGCCACAAGATGCACAGAGCAGTTATTAACAGCCACAAAATGCACAGAACGATTATTAACAGCCACAAAATGCACAGAACGATTATTAACAGCCACAAAATGCGCAGAACAATTAACAGCCACAAAATGCACAGAGCAGTTATTAACAGCCACAAAATGCACAGAGCAGTTATTAACAGGCACAAAATGCACAGAACAATTATTAACAGCCACAAAATGCACAGAGCAATTATTTCTTCACTTACGGGAAGTTTATTGAGCACCTACTATGTGCCAGAGCCACAGAATACCTGATGTACATAAGAATCCGTTCAAGAAAAAAGTATTGAATACTATGCAACCAGGTTACTTAATCGCTCCGTGCCTCAGTTTCCCTCTCTGTAAAATGGGACTCATCATGATACTGATTTTTTTTTTTTTTTTTTTGGTGGGTGGCTGGTAAGGGGATTCTAATGAACCCTGGACCTTGGTGTTATTGGCAACTACCTCTAATCGACTGGGGTAACTGAGCACCCCGATGGTACTGATCTTATAGGATTGTGAAGATTGAAGGAGACTTCACCACCCAAAGGCACTCAAAACTGTGCCTGGCGATAAACAAGAAACACTGAGAACACTAGATGCTGCAACCTTGTCTTCCAGGAACTCAAATCTAGCAGGACAAAGAAATGTTATTATTATTTTTTTTTTGTAATTAGGATCCATGAACTCAAAGTAGGGGTTGGCCAGTTAGCTCACTTAGAGTTTGGTGCTGGTAACACTGAGGTTAAGGGTTCGGATCCCCTTACCGGCCAGCCGCCAAAACCAAAACAAAACCTCATAGTGAAAGGACCAGAATGCTTAAGAATAAAGCTGAATAATGGGGGTGACTTCATTTATCTATCCTGGGGAACCATGGTAGGATTTCTGGAGGTGGCGAGTTTAACCAGAGACCTGGAAGATGAATAGAAGCTGGCCAGTATAGTGAGGTGGGGCTTGGTAGGGCATTGGGGAGAGGAGATAGCAAATTCAAACGATCCCGGGATGATTGAGTGAGTGGGGGAAAGGTTTTGGTAAAGCTGGAAGGGTCCATTGAGGAACTGTCATAATGCTTGTGAACATTAGTGAGGTGTTTGGATTTTATTTTAACTTCTCAGAAAACCATTGGAGGGATTTGATCATAGGGTACAAAGACTTTAGTTGCAAAACAAAACAAAAAACCAGAAAAATCTATGTTTGTGAACTATATCTTGACAAAGACATTTATTTAAAAAATGTTAAAAATGGTCTTATACCATATGGCCCAGCAATTTCTTTTCTGTTTTTTTTTTTTTTTTTTTTTTTTGGCAGCTGGCCAGTACAGGAATCAAACCCTGGACCGTGGTGTTATCAGCACCTCACTCTAACCCGCTGAGCTAACCAGCTAGCCCTGACCTAGCAATTTCATTCCTTGGTACTCTGGAATGAATTATGTCCCCCACAAATTCACATGTTGAAGTTCTAACCACTACCACCACACCTCCCACAACTGTATTGGAGATAGGGTCTTTAAAGAGGTGAGTAAGGTTAAATGAGGTCATAAGGATAAAGCCCAGATCCCAAAGAAACTGGTGTTTTTATAAGAGGAAGAGACACCAGAGCTCTCCCTCAGCCATGTGAGGACAGAGAAAGCAGGCAGCCATCTGCAAGCCGGTAAGAGAGTCCTCCCCAGAACCCGACCATGATCTTGGACTTTCACCCCCAGAACAATGAGAAAGTAAATGTCTATTGTTTAAGCCACCCAGTCTGTGGTATTTTGCTGTGGCAGCTCAGCCTGGTTAATACTGTAGTTATCTACCCAAGAAAAATGAAAACAAGGATTAGCCAGTTAGCTCAGTTGGTTAGAGTGCAGCCTTATAACACTAAGGTCATGGGTTCAGATCCCCATACTGGCCAGCCACGCCCCAGAAAAGAAAACAAGGGTCCACACAAAAACTTGTATGCTGGTATTCAAAGCAGCATTATTCGTAAAAGCCAAAATGTGGATAAACAAAATGTGGTATATCCATATGATAAAATACTATTCAGCAATGAAAACAGATGAAGTATTGATACACACTACAGCCTGGATGAACCTCAAAAATGTGATACTCAGTCAGAGAAGCCAGATAAAATATCACGTTCTATGATTCCAAAATCGTGTAACATTTGATGAAATGCCCAAAAAAGGCAAATCTGTCAAGACAGAAAGTAGATTAGTGGTTGCCTTGGTGTGGACTTGGAAATTCTGAGTGACTGCAAATGAATATTAGGTTTCTTTTTAGGGTGAAAAAAATGTTCTAATTCTTTTTTTGTTTGTTTTGTTTTGTGGCTGGCCAGTAGAGGGACCCAAACCCTCTGACCTTGGTATTATAACATCACGCTCTAACCACCCAAGCCAACCAGCCAGCCCTCACCTGGCCTTGAAAACCATAGCTCCTGTGTCGAGAATTAGTGTGTTATGTCTCCAAAGGGCCCAGATCCCTGCTGCGTTGGCTTCTCTGATTCAACATAATCTCAAACTTACTGGATGTCCACTGCATTCTGGTGTTCTGCCAGGTACCTCAGCCTCACAACCTCATGCCACCCATGCAGCACCGCCACCGCGCCCCCTGGGGCCTTCCCACACTTATCCCCTGTCCACGCCTCCCTCCCCCTGCTCTGTCTGTGCCGGTCACCCTGTGTACTTTCTTACCTGTTCCTTGGACTCACCAAGCTTATCTCGGCCTCAGGGCCTTTGCCAACCTCTGTTCTCTATCTGGGATGCCCTTCCCCCAGTCTCCAGGTGAGGCAGTCTTGACTTAAAGGGCAAGGGTTTGGATCCCCGTACCGGCCAAGCACCAAAGGAAAAACAAGTCAAAGAGGCCCTCCCTGACCACCCCGCTAATTGATCCCTCTCCCCTCTCTTTCATCTTGTTATTTTCTTCATCATTAAATATCACCGTCTGCTTTCTTCATTTGTTTGCTAACTCAATTAGTGTCTTCCATACATATGATTTATTCCCAGGGATTGGCTCCCACACCTATGAGGGCAGCTAATCCAAACCCGGCAGGGCAGGCAGCAGGCTGGCAACTCTGATGCAGGTGCCAATGCTGCAGTCTAGAGGCAGAATCGCTGATTCCTCAGAAAAACCCCGGTTTGGGCTCTTAAGGCTTTCTAACCGCATGAAGATTGCAATCCCATGTTGTCGAGGAACTCTCCTCTCCTCACAGTCCACGGATTGCAGATGTTAAACACATCTACAGAATACCTTCACAGCAACACCTGGATTAGTGCTTGATCAAATACCAGGGTATATCGCTTAGACAGGTTGTCACATACCACTCCCCATGGCACTCCCCAGATTGGACTCCCACGATGGCAGAGACCCTGCATCTGTCTCATCCAGCACTGTATCCCACAGCCCAGACACCTAACGTGGATTTATTAAATGAATGACAAGCAGGTACCTGTGACATGGACATTTTACTGATGAGGAAAACAGAGGCTCAGAGAGGAGAGGCACCACCCAAATGCATAGCGCCAAAGAGAGGCCTCTCCCGGGCACCCATAATGTTGCACCTGCTTTCCTCAGTTTCTCCGTCTGCACCGTGCAGCTGGGATGCCTTAACGTTTCAGCTGCAGCCCAGCGACAGTCCACCAGCCAATGTAGGATCTGCGTGGACCCTCCAGGGTTGGGAGGCTGAATCACATCCTGGTGAGAATCCAAGAGAGTGCCGGCTGCAAAGCAGCTGAGTCTTCCTCTTATAGGAGGAGTTGGTGGCTGGACAGGGCCAAGTGGTGCCCCAGGCCAGTGGGCTTTTTCCCTGTCATCCCCTCTGGGGTTTGTGCATATGTGCCGGCAGGTCACAAGGGGGCAGTAGAGCACAATGACCAAAGGCAATGACCAGAATCTCAGCTCTGCCACCTGCAAGGTCCGACCTGGCCACCTTCCCCTGGCCCAGCCTCGATTTCCTCCTCTGTGAAGTGGGCTTGCACCTGCCTCATGGGATTGCTACGAGGAATAAAAAAGATCATACTGTGAGCCTCCCAGTGTGGTGCCTGGCCCACGGTGAACACCCTGTACACAGTCTAAGTTATGATTCTAGATGATTCTTCAACAGGAACTGTAGACTCCTCCGATGCTGGCAGGTACTGGGCAGGCAGCGTAAAGGAGAGAAGGAGCCGGGAGGAAATTCCAACACCCAGATGTTGAGCATGGGACAATTTCTGTCTATTGTCACCAGTGTGGAAGGAAAGGTCTCCTGGTTCAACAAAAGATGGAAACCTAGATGTTTTGTGTCACATCTCTGATTTGGTGGCAAATTTTAAGTTTTTAAATGCCGTGTGAGCAGGACAGAACTAGATGGGGTGCATCAGCCATCGGTCTATGATTTTGTAGCCCCATTTTGTGGAACCTTGTCAGTGGGTTTTGTGTTTCCTACACTCCAGACCCTGGGCGTGTGGGTTGATTTTTCAGCCCCGATCTACCTCTTTAAAACCTCTTCTGACTTTGAAGCTTGCTTTTTTAAAAATTGAGGTGAAATTCACATAACAAATGAACCATTTCAAAGTACACGATTCAGTGGCATTTAGCACATCCACAGTGTTGTGCAATCACCACCTTTACCTAGTTCTAAGACATTTCCCAAAAGGAAACCTTGTCCCCTTTAGCGGTCACTTCTCATCCCCTCCCCCAGCCCCTGGCAACCACGAATCCACTTTCTGTCTCTGTGGATTGGCCTGTTCTGGATATTTAATATAAATGGAATGAGACACTATGTGGCCTTTCGTGTTTGTTGTCTGTCACTAAGCATGATCTGCTCAAGGTCCATCCACGTTGTAGCATGTGTCAGAGCCTTGCTCCTTTTCAGGACTGAGTAATATTCCAGTATGTGGATGGACTGCGTTGGGTTTATCCATCCATCCATTGATGGACACTTGGGTTTTTCCTACTTTTTGCCTTTTGTGAATCACGCTGCGGGAGTTTTTGTGTAGACAGATACTCTCATTTCCTTTGGACGTCCACTCTATTTTGACCTCTGACATCCACGAGAGTAGTGTGACATCTGACTCATCCTTTACATCCAGGACCTGCCAAAGCACCTGGGACACAGTGGTTACTCAAAGAACACGTAATGAATGGGCAGATGGAGACCAGAGAGAGGGCAGGAGGGAAGGAAAGAAGCGTAGACAGATTCCTCCCTGAGGAGGTTGCCAGCTCACGCCCTAAGCAGAACAGAGGGAAGGGAATACATGGTTTTTAAAAGGAAAAGAAAAACCATCCTAGCATCCTTCCCATCTAGACAGCTCCCCACCCCACCTTTCCACTGAGCCGGCACTTGGGGTTGCAGAGATGAATTAACTCACTTTCCTGATTCATCACACCCTGCAGCTAGAACCTCTGACAGCTCCGTGTGCCTGGAGTTGAGTATTTCCCAGGAGAGGGAAGTCGCCAGAGCACCCGGGGCAGACTGAAGATGTCCAAGCTGTCACTCCAAGAAGGGGCACAGGGACTGCCAGAGAACCAGGGCTGCTTCTGCAAATCCATGCTCAGCCATGCAGTTTGCACACAGGACGTCAGGGCAGCATTAGAGGGACGTAGATGCATTAGTGGCTGCATTTCTTAAAATAAACTTTAACATTTAGAACAGTTTTAGGCATACAGACAAGTTGGGCAGGTGGTCAGAGAGTTCGCTGAGACGCAGCACCCAGTCTCCCCGTGATCAGCTTCTCACACGAGTTAGCGTGACTTTGTTCCAATTAGTGACCCAATAACGATACATTACCAGTAACCGAAGTCCGAGCTTCATTCAGATTTTCTTAGTCCTTTTTCCCTAGTGTCCTTTCTTCTGCCCTAGGATCCTGTGTGACGTTTGGTTGTCACATCTCCTTAGGCCCCTCTGGGCTGTCTCAGTTTCTCAGACTTTCCTACTTTTGATGTCTTTGAGAGGTTTGGGGAGGGTTGATCGGGTATTTTGTAGAATATCCATCCTTTGGGATTTCCCTGGTGTTGTTCTCATGGTTAGGCAGGGGTGACAGGCTTTGGGGAGGAAGACCACAAAGGTGAAGTGTCTTCTTGTGACATCCTATCAAGGTTCAAGTGTCCCCACCACCACCATGACTTATCGCTGCTGATCCTTGATCACCTGGCTGAAGTGCGCTCGGTAGCTCTGTCCGCTGTGATATTCCTCTTTCTCTCCCCTTCCCATATAGTACCCTCTGGAAGGAAGTCACTTTGCACATGGACAGTGGGGACTTACTCTCTGCCTCCTTGAGGGTGGATAATTCCATAAAATATTTACAATGCTTCTGCACAGGAGGTTTGTGTCTTCTCCCCTCCTTACTGATTTATCCAATCATTTGTTTATATCGGTATGGGCTCATGGACATTTATTTTAACCTTTGAGTTACAATCCAATCTTCCATTATTTATTGGGTTGCCCCAACCATTCCAGCATTGGTCGTGGGTGCTTTAACAGTTGCCTTTTGTGTGCTTTGTGGTTTTTTGGGTTTTTGGGTTGGCTTGGCCGGTATGAGGATCTGAACCTTTGACCCTGGTGTTCTAACACTGCACTCTAACCACTGAGCAAATTGGCCAGCCCTTCTTGTGTGCTTCAGACGTTGTGTTCGCTGCTTTTGATGGTCAACAACTCATCAGAGACCAAACTGCACAGAGTCACACTAAAGAGAATTCCACTTAAGTTCCAAAGTATGTGAAGCCATGTGACGCTAGACGAAACCTTCATTCTCTCTGGGCCTCAGCTTTCCCCATCCAACAGTCCCCGAAAAGCTTAATATTAATTTGATGATCTGAAAGTCCCCCCGTGTTGGTGTTTTATGATTTTCCTGCACCAAGAAAGAAATGTATTTGGGCCCCATGATTCCCCAGAACTAAATGCGTTTTGTTGCTTTTGTTGGAACTCACTTGGCCGGACCTGTCCGGGTCACTCCTGACTCCTCTGGCTGGATGTCTGGTGACTGGTGGCCGATGCCTGCTCCCGACTGGGTCCGCAGGCTGCTCCCAGAAGAGACGGGGATGGAATTGTTGGGCAGCCCGGCGGAAGACACATCCTGTAAGTTTCCATGCGTTCAGGAACGGGTGCACTTTTCAGGTTTCAGCTCTGCCGGGGGCTGTAAGTGTAGACGTGTCAGAGGCCACACACCATGGGCAGAATGTCAGGGGAGGGGGCCTGCGAGGAAAGCAGCTGCGGTGGGTGAGGGCACTGTCATAGAGACGGCAAGCTGGGTTGCTGTGTGTCCTTGAGCTGGTTGCTCGGCCTCTCTGTGCCTCCAATGTTTCTTCTACTAAATGCAGGTTGTGAGCTTCTCACAGAGGGGGTGTGTAAGGACTAAACATGGTGATACATGCAAAGTACCCAGGCAGGAGGTCAGCACAGCCGAGGGTGGTCTTTGAGGGTTCTTGGCCTCTGGGAGTCTAAAGCCCCAGACACCGGAGACAGGGGATCCTGGGTGGCCAGAGGAGCTGCCCCAAACCCTGTATTCTCCTCACCAGCATCTCCTCGCTGAGTCCTACTTGAACCCCTGCTCTGACTGCATCTGCCCTGTGTAGCCCATCATGACACCCACTCTAGAGGGGAGAGTCCGACCAGAGAGGGATAGCCACGTCCCTGAGGTCACACAGCAGTGACAGCCAGGTCTGCCCAGCCATTCGCCCACCCCTGTACCACACTGTGCCCAAGAGCCAGGTAGGGGGACCAGCTTGTCCCAATTTTCTGGGGATGCTGAGGATACCTGGTCACTCCAGAGTCAGGCCACAGAGAAGGGCAAGCTGGCTGGGGGTCTTTATGCCTGGGCTCTAACCTGTGCTGTCAATCCCAGCAGGGTGGCCTCAGGCAGAGTCCTGTCACCACTCTGGGCCCTGTTTCCAATGGAGGGTGGGGGCATTACTAACAAGGTCCCACTTCCTAGGCGTGGATGGCTGAACAATGGCTCCAGACATATCAGATCCTAATCCCTGATTGGGGGATTCAGATCCCAATCCCCAATGATGGTCCTTGACATGGCAAAAAGGACTTTGCAGATGGGATTAAGTAAAGGACCTTGAGCTGGGAAGATGCACTAGTTAATTTTATGAGTCCACGTGGCCAGGCCATGGTGCCCAGCTATGTGGTCAAACACCACTCCAGATGTTGCCGTGCAGGTGTGTTTTTCATGAGACTGAGATTTAAATGAGTGGACTTTGAGTAAAGCAGATGGTCCTGCATAGTGTGTGTGGGCCTCATCCAAGCAGTTGAAGGCCTAAGAGAAGAAAAACAGAGGTCCCAAAGGCAGAGGGAGTCCTGCCAGCAGTGCCTTTGGACTGAAGCTGTGGCATCAGCCCTGCCCTGGGTGTCCCGCCTGCCAGCCTGCCCTGCAGACTTCAGACTCACCCGTTCCACGGTCCCGTGAGCTAATTCCTTACAATCAGTCTCTCTTAGCAGTTCGTGGGAAAATAGAATTAAAAGATAATAAGAACGTCCATGACGTTTTGAAGACCCCTTGTGTATGTGTATATCCATCTATATAAACACACACATGCACGCGCACACACACGCACACACACATGCACGCGCGCGCACACACACACACACACACACACATTGTATTGGTTCTGTTTCTCTGAAGACCTCTAAAAACCAGGAGATTATCCTGGATCCGAGATTGCCCGGGGGCCTAGTGTCCTCACAGGGTCCTCATAAAAGGGGGCAGGAGTGTCAGAGGCAGAGAGAGGCTGGAAGAGGCTGCACTGCTGGCTTTGCAGATGGAGGAAGGGGCCATGAGCCCGGGAAGATCAGCGATAACCACGCTCCACTCAGCATTTGGAGCTGCCTGAGAGCGATGATTCATTTTCTCCCTACTAGACCCTGAGGGGGGAACCCGGCTTCCCCAGCCCTATAACAAAGCAGCATTTACCAGGTTGCCAGCTCCCTGTCCTGCTGTCTCTGGTGTCTCAGCCTCCAGCAGCCAAAGGAAAGTGCCTCTTTCATCAGCCTGGGAGTCCTGGGGTAGGGACCGAGTCAGCCTTGGTCACCCCAGAACCCCAAGCTTAGGACAGGCCATGAAAGAAGGAGACAGGCCTGACATGGGCAAAGCCAGCCAGGGAGAGGGAACAATTACAAGGTCCCCCAGATGTGTCCAGCCCAAGGCCAGGAGCCCCAACAGCCAGCAAGCACTCTGGCCTCCTGGTACTAAGGGTCCCCATATGCACCAAAATCTATATGCAGGCTGGGAAGCTTAAGCAACAGAAATGTATTCGCTGTCAGTTTTAGAGGCTGGAAATGTGAGATCAAGGCGTGGGCAGGGCTGGCTCCTTCGAAGGGCTGTGGAGAAGAATATTCCAGGCCCCTCCCCAGCTTCTTGTGTTCTCTGGCATCTCTGGGGTTCCTTGGCTTGTAGACGCATCACCCCGATCTCTGCCTCTGTCTTCACATGACGTTCTCCCTGTGTGTGTGTCTGTATCCAAATTTCCTCTTTTTATACAGACACCAGTCATACTAGATTAGGACCCACCCTACTCCAGAATAACCTCATCTTAACTCATGACATCACCATAACCCTATTTCCAAGTAAGGGCACCTTCTGAGGTCCTGAGGGTCCAGACTGCAACATGCGAATTTTCAGGGGACACAATTTGACCCCTGACACTCCGCCCTCTGGTCCCTCCAAGCTGCATGTCCTTCTGCCTGCAAAATACATTCACATTCACACCGTCCAACATCCCCAAAAGTTTCAACCTATTCTAGCATCACCTTTAAGTCCATAATCTCATCTCCGTAGAGTATCATTTGAATCAGGTATGATCCATCCTGGGATGAAATTTCCCTCCAGCTGTGAACCTGTGAAACCAGACAAGTTACCCCCACAATACCATGGCGGGGCAGCCACAGGCTGGATGTTCTCATTTTAAAAGGGAGAAATTGAAAGGAAGAAAGGGATCATGGGCCCCAGCAGGTCTGAAATCTGTCAGGGAAAATTCCATTAGATGTTTTTCTTTTTTTTTTTAGGGTAAATTCCATTCGATTTAAGGCTATGAATAATCCTCTTTGGCTCAAAGCTCTGTTCTCTGGGCCCACATGATGATGTTACTACCTCCCCGCTAGTGACAAGTGTCACGTCAACACCTTCTGTGTCATTGTCACCAGGCTGTGACCTTCAGCTTTGTCCCATCAAGAGGAGACAGTAATGTTTTTATCAAACTCACCTAATTCACCACCCCCAACCCACTCCCTCTGAGAGGCAAGGTGAGCCGAGAGACCTGGGGTCTTCACCAGCAAGGTGGCCTTAAAGCCAGTCACTACCTCACTGTTTGCATCTGTAAAATGGGAACATTTCCTGCCACACAAAGTCATGGTGAGATCTGGAAGTTACATCAGTGCCCAGCACTTAGTAGACAACTGGTTAATGAGATCATTCTGTTTTTATCATTTTCTGCCAAAGCACACATTTATATCCATCTCCTGCAGCTGTTACCACTGCCCACCTATTTAGGGACCAAAAAATTCAAAAGAAAAACAAAATAAAGAAGCCCTTCCATTTAATCATGGATAAATGAGCATCGTCATCCAATGAGGGAGGATGTGTTTATTATTCTGTCTTCATCTGGCTGCTCATGAAACTGGAGGTGAGTTCCCCTGGTCTCTAGAAGATCAGCCTCTTTCCCCCAGCTGGCTTTGGGGACAGAGGATGGCTTTTCTCCCAGGTAAAGCCCGAGGGGTCCAGCTTGTTCTCAGATTGACTTTAACCCCTTGGGGTTGTCCCAGGAGGAGAAACCGTCTTAAAGGGAGACCAGAGTCCAGGCTGAGAGTCTTTAGGGGAAAGTGCTAATTAGATCATGGAGACTATTCACCTGACCGGCACCAGAGTGATCTATCTGGAAGGACCCTGTCCCTCTGTGCCTCTGTTTATAGATCTATTAAGGGAGAATATAACAGAACCTGCCTCAAAAGACCTGATCAAAAGATGTTAGTGATTAAAAAGTCAAACACAACATTGTCTGCCGACCATGTCCAGAGGTGACCTCCGCTAGCCTGACAATGATCGTATATGCAGATCGGTTGCTCAGGAGGCCCATATATTGATGTTGGTGTAGGGGCCAGGGGCCCGATAGTCGGCCTCAACCCACCCAGTCCTCTTACCAGATTCTTGACTCCACCACGGGAAAGAATTCAAAGGCACAGTCACAGTAGAAAGTGAGAACAAGGTGAATGTAACAGAGAAGAAACAGGCTGCACAGAGACGGTGCGGCATGCTGCGGAGACCGAGCAGGGCCCACACCGAGCTGAACAGGAAAAGTTCAGTACAGGCATCAAGTCTAACACAAAAGCGAGAGAAACAAACTTAAATTTCAGTACAAAGTGCAGACTGGCTCAAGAGAGTGAGCAGCTGCTGCTGCTGCAAGTAGGTTCGATACAAAGTATCCACACTTCAGCCAGCCACGTGCAGGCTGCCTCCAGGAAAGTGGGCAACAGCTCTGCCTTGGGCTGGGATTTGGCTTTTATAGTTTCTCTAACAAATGCTCAATTAAGGGGGTGGTTCCCAGATATATGCACCAGGCATATTCAAGAATATTCTGTGCTCTCTTTTGAGCATGACCAGCCTCTGGATTTGCAAAAGGCAGCCCCTTGTGGTCTCATTTTCTGTGTTGGTGCTGAGAATAGGTCTAACTGGCAACAGTAACTTTCCTCCCAGGGAGAGCTCAGAGGAGGCGGCCTGAGACCTCAGGAAGTGACTGGAAACCCGGAGGCATGCCCTGAAACTTGAGCCTAGGGAAATCCTGAGCACATTCTGTATCGATATCATGGTGGTCAAGATGACACTGTCTGTGGCAGGGCAGGCTGCCTGGGGTCTAGTCCCCATGTCATCCATGAGACCCTGACTGACTGCTCTCCTACAAGTCCCATTTTACAGATGGTAAAACTAAGATCAGTCAGAGAGAGGAGGTGGCTCTCTGAGGTCGCAAAGCTAGGGTTGCCGACAGACCAGGCTTGGCTCGCCCTCGTGCACTAAACGAATGACTCAAAAGTCCAAAAGTTGGTGCAAGGATTAAAAGTTTATCCAGATAACCAGTACTCAACTAAACATCTAACCAAGCAAACAAAGAAAAAAGAAGCACAGTGAGGTCCACTTTCTAAATCAGAGAAACAAAGCACAGCCGGGAGCCCCCAGGGTGCACCTCTACAGCAGTGATGCAATCCAGCCAAACAGCAGGAGAGGGCTCAGAAGATCAGAGAAAGGTCCAGAGAATTTTAGTGGCTTCTGGACTTCCAGTCGCTGTGCAGGGTGGGAACGAATCCCAACACTCTCATGAATCCCCTGTCTGGGGAACCTGCTCAAGCAAGATCTTCAGTGTAGGACTGGCCACCCCTCTGCTAGTGACCCCTCGGGACAAGCTGTTGCCAGCCAGAGGGAGCAGCTTCTCACAGGCTGAGAGGAGTTTATGCTGTAGTTGTCCGGCAGTCACTTGAAAGAGGAAGAAAAGGGAAAGAAAGCAGGAGAGTAAAAGAGAATAAAGCATCGTCTTGTCAGAATCGTCTAGGCTGCGGGCTCCAGGAGAGACTTACCAGCAGCGGATACACGGGAGCAAAACAGTCCCAGTGGCTACTTGTTTCTTGCAGTTGGGGTCTTCTCTGGTGCCCAAGGTTTTTTTGCTGGTGCAGATATTAGAGCAGCATGTGTGCCACATGGATAAAATCCCAGGGCCATCCTTGTCACCCAGAGTCCCCTTACCTCCTGGCTTGTACCGAATTAGGCTCTTGGGTCATAGAACTAAACAACACACCCAGCAGTAAAGCAAGCAATGCTTTATTAAAAGAGGAGATAGACTTATGCATAAGGGGGGTAGCCACAGGAAAGCTAGCCCCCCGAGGGGAGCTCTTCCGGGTCTTTTATAGGGAAAGGAGTTAGGCGGTGCAGGCCAGCTCCACTGCAGGTGGTCCATTCTGTTCTTTCTGGTGGCATCATGGGCACATGCTCAGTTAGGGCTTTGGTCCTTGTGCCTGCTCAGTAGGCCTGAGATGGCAGTGGTGTATTCATCATTGTCACCCCAGGAGGGTCACTATAGCAGTCACCTTGAAGCTTTGTGCACGAGGGAATTCCTAAAGGGGTGTTAAGATTAATCTGTAACTTAATGTTTGCAATTACAGTAAACAAGCCTTGGGCAGGGTTTTTGCAACTCAGTGACTATCTGTTCCCCTCTTTGTTTCTTTTATCAGGGTGGGCCATGGGTGATCATGTGCAGGGGGGTCTCATGACTGAGGAGTAGAAAAGTGACAAAGTGTCCTGTGCAGGGAAAATGGAGTCGGTTTGGTTCCCAGGCCCAGCCTTACTCTGTAAGTGGCAGAGTCAGGCTTTGAACCCAGGTCTACCCAACGTCCAAGCATGGGCCTCCCCGCAGGAGGGCGGTCGTAACATTTACTGTTGTCATGAGTGGACGTTCTTTGAGTCGTCATCATGCCGCACGATGGGATCACTATGGGCTGGAGTGTAGCCTCCCCTCCCCAGCCCCGCGCTCTAAAACGCTTCCTCCGGGTCAGGAATTGGGGAGGAAAAGAAAAAGATGCCAACGGGGTTTTCTGTTGTCCTGCTCCCCGCAGCCCCTCCCAACACATTAAACTTCAGTGGAGCACGTCGTAAAAGAAAGACCCTGGTGGCCCCAGAGATTAACATTTCCTTGGACCAGAGCGAGGGCTCCTTGCTGTCTGACGACTTCTTGGATACCCCTGATGACCTGGATATTAATGTGGATGACATCGAGACCCCCGATGAGACCGACTCGCTGGAGTTCCTGGGGAACGGCAATGAACTGGAATGGGAAGGTAATGGTTGAGGGTCTCTCGGTGGTCCCTGCCCAGCCCAGATCTGGCTCGAGGTCTCCTTTTGGCTTCCAAGGCTTGTTTTCTGGAGCCATCCCTGTGTCCCCATAGACTCAGAGAGTGGCAGGTGGGGCAGAGGATCTAATGGGGGTGGGAGGGACACAGAACAGCCCCAGGAGGGTCCATCCACCCTGCCAACTTGAGGCACATCTTTCTTGTGGACTTGTGGATATTTTGGGGGGATGCGGCTTTCATTGGATTCTCAAAGGCCACCGAGATGCAAACAAACTGCAGGCAATTGAGATAACAAATACTTGCTAAGCGTTAACTCAGGGGCAGGTCCTGATCGAGGTGTCAGGGACACGGTGGGAATTTGACGGGAGTAGGTGGTCCCTACCTGCATGAGTAGGTTGTCCAGAAGACAGACGCTAGATGCTTAATATGCACAAGAGTATTGGTCATCGGTGCCACGGGAAAATAAAGTGGGGATGGGAGAAGGCAGGGGTTCTCACCAGGGCAGGGGGAGATTCTGCCCCCCAAGGGACACTTGGCGACATCTGGGGACATTTGTGGCTGTCGCGACTGGGGATGCTCCTGGCATGGAATTGGTGGAGGTAGGGACGCTGCTCAGCACCTGCAGTGCCCAGGACGCCCCGCCACAAAGAACGATCCAGCCCCGGTGTCCACAGTGCCGAGGGGGAGAGACCTTGGGTTTCGGTAACTGCGTGGGGGGTCCCTTTACAGGGTGGTGGGGCCAGGCCTCTCCGGGTAGGTGTTATTTAAGCTGAAATTCCCAAGACCAGAACAAATGCCTCGCAGGGGCTAGGAACCCATGGCCAGGAGTTTGGCCCTTATTCCCAGTGTGGTAGAAAACTGCGGCAGGAGCGACCCGATCCATCTCCGATATGTCTGTGGAAGCCTCCCTGTCATGGCCAGGGAACAGAAGACAGTTGCAGGGACAGGGAGGCCAGAGAAGAGGCTGGTGGGAGGGTGTCATTACATGAGATGGTGTGGCCGTGGGGTGGACAGGAGTGGGTGGACTCGGGACTCCCCTTGGAAGCAGAGCCTGCAGCCCTTGCTGGGGGGACATGGGGCAGAAAATTAAAGGTCCACCTGGGTGTTGGCCTGAGCAGTTGGGCACAGGGTCACGCCGTGTCCTGAGGAGGGATAGAACTGGCTCTTTTAAGAGAGGTTACGCACACTGAGAAGCCCAGAGAGGGAGACACGGTGGGCAACATCACACAGCAAATCGTTCATAGAAAGCGGCTCTCCTCGGGTCACCTGACCTGCACCCCCCGAGCACCTTCCTGTGTTCTGTGGCTTAAAAAGAATTAATATCTGGGGGCGCGCTGGGCGGTGTCTCGTAGGACCCGGATTGAGAGAAGATGGTGGCCTCGCGTTGAGGACTTGTTGAGGGATGAAAATTGGTTTGCCTAGAAGCAGATATTAAAAGCAATTCCTCTTCATATCAGCTGATAAGCATCGTGATACACCATGGCAGCAGCAGGAGCCGTAAAATGGGTGATACCAAAGAAAACTATCTTGAAACATTTATTTCCAATCCAAAATGGAGCTTTATATTGTGTTTGTCATAAATCTACGTATTCTTCTCTTCTAGATGACTATAATTGTAAAGTAGAGCTTGCTTTGACATCCGATGGCAGGACGATAGTATGCTACCACCCTTCTGTGGACATTCCATATGAACACACAAAACCTATCCCTCGACCAGATCCTGTGCATAATAATGAAGAAACACATGATCAAGTGCTGAAAACCAGATTAGAAGAAAAAGGTGAACAACTTAAGCAAGGACCCATGATAGAACAACTTAGCAAAATGTTCTTTACTACTAAGCACCGTTGGTATCCTCGTGGACAGTATCCAGATGTCGTATGAAACTGAATCCTCCAAAAGACAGATGACATTGAGGTTCTTGGGGAAATCAAAGAGACCTATGCCTCATTTGGCATTTGTCACCTGAGAAAATGCAATCTGGTGTATTCACTAGTATGCAATATAGTAAAATAATAATAGTAAAATGTCTTATATATTAGAATGTGTATTTCTTTATATATTCTGTAATTCTGGATTTGACATTCTTATTTAGAGAAACCTATTGCATCTTAATTTCCTTTTGAGATCTTAAAATCTTCAATTTCTTTTTTATGTATCTAATGTGATTAAGTATTTTTACATCATCAGCCAAACATTGTTAGTATTATAAATATGATTAATAAAAATGTTCATGGTTCTCCTTATGAAGGGGATTTTTAATTGCCCTTGAGAATAAACTTATGAGGTATACTCAAAAAAAAAAAAAAGAATTAATATCTGGACATGAGTTGTTGACTCCCAGTTCCTCCATTTCTCCCAGCCTGATAGAGTTGATCGGCAAAGTGTAGGATCCGTGGCTCTGCCTGTGGCCCAGGAGGGAGAGAGATGCCCAGGGAGACAATGGGAAGCTGGCATAGATATCGGTTTCCAGTCATGGAACACCATTGTTATACTCAGTGTAGTTTATTCCAGCAATGAGAGAGCGAGGACACGGAGCTGCTCACCCGTGGCCCTCTGGTTGCTCACGTCTGTTGGAGGAATACAGACATGGAAACTGACTGTTAAGAGTACAGTGTGGCCAGGACACAGCTGATAGGGCTCAGGAGGTGCAGGGCAGCCTGCTGACTGGGGTGCCATCCAGGAAGACTTCCTGGAGGAGGTGGCACCTGTGCCAGATTGTAACAAACATACAAGTAGAAAGTAGGCAGAGACGGGGTGAAGATGGCCGTCCAGCTGGTTTCAGTGCAGGGCTCTGAGCAGAGAGGAGCTGGCTGGCTAGCTGGGAGATGGGACACCAGGGAGACCCGCTTGTCACTTTGTAACTATAGCCTCTGAATTTTGCACTGTATGCAAGTAATTCATATTTTTGAGCAAGAAGCACTCCAGGAAAAGTGCTGGTCACAGGCAGAGGTACAGAATCCAGAAGGCTCGGGGTCTTCAGGGAGAGACATTTGCATTGGCATTGGGAGGGGAGCATTTGAAGAGAGACTGAAGCTGAAATCAGGAGCCAGAATGCAAGGGTCAGGCCTTCCAGATCACAATGGGATTCAGACTTTACCCCATGGGTAGTGGGACGGACTTAGCATCTATACTCATAAGGAATATTGGTCTGTGCTTTTCTTCCTTTTGATGTTTTTGGCTTCAGTCTCAGGGTAGTGCTGGCCTCATTAAATAAGTTTAGAAGGGTTTCTTTCTCTTCAGTATTTTGGAAGTGTTTGAGAAGGACTGGTATTAATTCTTTAAATGTTTGGTAGAATTCGCCAATGAGGCCATCTGGTCCTGGGCGTTTCTTGGTTGGGAGAGATGAGTGATTCAATCTCCTTACTTGGTTTAGGTCTACTCAGATTTTCTGTTTCCTCCTGAGTCAGTTTTGGTAGTCTCTGTGTTTCTAGGAATCTGTGCATTTCATCTAGGTTGCCTGATTTGCCGGGGTGCAATTGGTTGGAGTGTTCTGTTAGAATCCGTTTTCCCCAGAACAGGCCTCTAAAACCAACAGAACATTCTGGAAGACTAGTGAAAGGGGTGTCCAGGAAGGCTTCCTGGAGGAGGTGGTGTTTAAACCAAGCCTGAAAGGGCAAGTAGAAGGGAGAGGAAAATCGGTGAGCAGAGCAGCCAGATGGAGAGAAGTGAAGGACACACGGCCACCAGCAAAAAAGGGAGCCACAGGAGGGGGTCTGGCAGGAGGTTGGGAGATGTCCAGACTCAGGTGTCCTGTCCCTCTCTCTCCCCCCACCCCTGGCTGCTTCCAGATGACACCCCTGTGGCCACTGCCAAGAACATGCCCGGGGACAGTGCGGATCTGTTTGGGGACGGTGCGGCAGAGGACGGCAGTGCTGCCAACGGGCGCCTGTGGCGGACAGTGATCATCGGGGAACAGGAGCATCGCATCGACCTGCACATGACCCGGCCCTACATGAAGGTGGTCACTCATGGAGGTGAGGCTAGCACCCTCAGCACCCCCTCCCGGCTCCGGCTGGGACTGCTGGACAACTGGAGACCTGTCAGTGCCCCTCCCTGGACCTCGGTCTCTTCATCTGATCCACGGAGGGTGGGGCCATGGGCAGTGCCCACATGGGGGTGCCTCTGATGTTGGCTGTCACCCCTCAGGGCCAGGCTGCCGTGACTCAGAGCTGTACCCTCCTGAGCACATGGGCAGTGGGAAGGGGCTGGCCAGAGATGAGGTGGACATGGGAGATAGTGCACGGCGTGGCTCAGGGCTCAGGGCTGGAGGCCACTCACTGGCTGCCTTTCCCCAGGGTACTATGGCGAAGGTCTCAATGCCATCATCGTCTTTGCTGCCTGCTTTCTCCCAGACAGCAGCTCGCCCGACTACCACTACATCATGGAGAACCTCTTCCTGTAAGTCACCCGCCTGCCGTGGGCAGCCTGGGGCCGGCCGCCGACCGCTCTGAGATGTCCAGGCTGGTGGGGGTACAAGGCTGCAAGAAGCATGCAAGGGCTCTGAGCGGCGCTGCCTGGCACCAGGGAGGGCGCGGCTGCCAGCAGACGTTGATCTGGGCCCTTGCTGGCCCTTCAGGATGGTGGTGGCCTTTCTGGTCCACCCTGTCCTCCGCCTCCTCGTCTATCATTTATTGAGCATTTACTACCTGACAGGCACAAGGCTAAGTGCTTCCTGCGTGTGAAAGCAGCCCGCCTCTCCGCAGCCCGCCTCTCCACACCCCTGTGGGGTTGGAACTTTGCTTCTCATTCTAGAGGTGAGGGATCTGAGGCACGGAGAGGTTAAGTGACTTGGCCAAGGGCACACAGGTACAGTTTTATTATGACAGATACAGATAGTGCATATGAAGCACCTGACATGATAATAAGAGCTCAGTAAATCATGGTTCCTTGTTTTATTGTTAATAATAGCAACCTAATAGTAAGATTTCCATCTTACACAGCGGAACTTGGGTGCCAAGTTGGGTCAGACAGGACAGAAAGGGGCAGGATTTGGCAAGAAAGAAGGGGTCAGGGCAATTTGGTGGGAGCTCCTGGCATGGAGTAGGTGGCGGCCCAGGATACTGCTCAGCAGTGCCCAGGACGTGCCACCACAGGCAGTGATCCAACCCTGATGTCCACAGTGCTGAGGGGGATAGGCTGTGATCTGTCTACATCCCTATTGTGTGGCCTGTCTGCCACACCCCCGAGTCTCCTATTCCCCAGCTGTTGATGGAGCTAACGCCCAACTCTCAGCATTAATCTCTGGAGACATTAAATGTGATCATGTATATAAACACCTGGCACCTAGGAAGTGCTCAATACAATGGTAGCTGGTGCTATTCTTATGCCCACCGACATTGATTTGGGGTGGGCTGGGGTGATCCACATTCACCCCCCGCCCGGGAGTGTTGCAAGGACAGCAGACACCTGAACAGGTGTGGCTGGCCTGGCCAAGGCAAAGGTGGAAGCAGAGAAGGCAGGAGCTGCAGGTGTCCTGACCCTGGGCCCCTTCTGCTGGGTCTCTGTCTTCTGCACGATCTCTGTCTTCTGCACTCCGGGACCAGGTACGTCATCAGCAGCCTGGAGCTCCTGGTTGCCGAGGACTACATGATCGTGTACCTGAATGGTGCCACCCCCCGGCGGAGGATGCCCGGCATAGGCTGGCTGAAGAAGTGTTACCAGATGATTGACAGGAGGTGAGGGGGTGGGCGTGGGAACCACCTAGGGGGGCAAGGGGTGCCAGTGGGGGCATGACGAATCAGCCAGAGCAAGGGACCCAGAGTGGTGAGGACTTTCTGGAAGGTGGTGTGGTACTTTGCTAGGGCTTTCGTGACAAAGCACCACAAATTGTGTGGTTTAAGCAACAGAAATTTGTTCTCGCTCAGTTCTGAAGCCCAGAAGTCTGAAATCAAGGTGCTGGCCGGGCTGCTTCCTTGTGAGGCTGTGCGGGGCATCTTGTTCCACGTGTCTCTCCCAGCTTCTGCTGGTTGCTGGCGTCTTTGGTGATCACTGGTTTGCAGACACGACATCCTGATCTCTGCCTTTGTATTCATGTGGCATTCTCCATGTGTGTGGGTGTGCATACAAACTTGCCCTTTTTATAAGGACCCCAGTCATGTTGGATTAAGGATCTGCCCAACTCCGGTATGACCTCATTTGAACTAATTACATCTGCAGTGACTCTATTTCCAAACAAGATCACATTCTAAGTGCACAGCTCAGTGTCATTAAGCACCTTCACATGGCCGTGCTGCCGTCACCACCATCATCTCCAGAACTTTCTCATCTTCCCAAATTTACACTCTGTCCCCATGAAACACTCACTCCCCATCCCCCTCCCCAGCCCCCAGCACCCCCCATTCTACTTTCTGCCTCTGTGGATCTGACGACTCTAGGGACCTCCTGTGAGTGGGATCACAGTGTTTGTCCTTGTGTGACTGGCTTATGTCACTGAGCACAATGTCCTCAGGGTTCATCCACGCTGTAGCACGTGCCAGGATTTCCTTCCTTTTTGAGGCTGAAGAATATTCCATTGTGTGGATGGACCACGTGTGTTTATACATTCATCCCTCAGTGGATACTTGGCTTGTCTCCACCTCTTAGCTACTGTGCATACGTAGCTGCAGAACGAATTTCAGTTGAAGAGCTGACTTATCCTGTGCCCAGGTTAGTGCAGGGAGGCTCAGAGCAGCGGCGGGTCCCCCTCGGGCACTAGGTGGTGAGAATACAGTCTGGGCTACTCCCCACCTGGTTCACTTTCTCTACAGCGAGGGGGGTCTCTCCCTTACCCCATCCACCTTGGGGTCTTAGGGACTTGAAGGTTGTGTCTTTATCCTGCCACAGGACCCACAAGTCCTGGATGGGGGCAGGGATTTGACAGGCACCTGGAGACCTGTGGAATAAAGGAGGAAGTGTAAGCTGCCTGCAGTTAGCTCTCCATCCCTTCTCCTGCTCCCCCAACCCCACCCCTTCCCCCAGGGATCACCCCAGATCCCATCTGGCCACCTTTGCCTCCCCACACAGATTGCGGAAAAACCTGAAGTCCTTGATCATTGTCCACCCCTCCTGGTTCATTCGGACGGTGCTGGCCATTTCCCGCCCTTTCATCAGGTGAGACAATGAGGTTGTCAACTGTGTGTGCCACCTGTGCGTGTGTTTAATCTGCGTTTTCCGGCTTCTGTGTGATGAATGTGTATTATTGCCTTTAAACAGATTTAAATTACAAATACATATATATGTATATATTTGTATTAGTCCATTTTGTGTTGCTTATAACAAAATACATGGAACTGGGTAATTACAAAGAAAAACGACATTTAGTGCTTACAGTTTCTGAGCCTGGGAAGTCCAAAGTCCATCTGGTGGTGGCAACAGTGACCCAGGGGTCTCGCATAGCAAGATGGTGGAAGCAGAGAGAGCAGAGAGAGAGAGAGAGAGAGAGAGAGAGAGAGCGACTCTCCTCTCCTTTTATAGCCCTCACAACCACGCCCCTTGACCACCATTTTTAATCCATTCGCTACTGCAGGTCCTACAATCCAATCACCTCTTCAAGGCTCCACCTTTCAATGACCATAAGAGGATCTTCCAGCCTCTTAACAGTCACAGTGGGAGCTAAGTCTCTAATATATAAAATGTGGGGGACACAATTCAGTGAGTTTTGGGGGGACATAATTCAATCCACTAGAATATTCTTATTAAGCAACACACATGGGAAAAATAACCATCTCTCAACTATTGAATGTCAGAGACTTTTTAGTCATTGCCACTATAACCCTGGCAGGTTGATGTCATCATGCCCATTTCATGAATGAGGAAACTGAGGCTCAGAGAGGTCACACACCAAGGGTGCTAGCCCACCACACTCTCCCAGAGGTGATCCCAGCTCCATCAAATCCAGTATCCATGTGGGGGCCATTGGGACTCCAAGAAGTTTACCCACTCCTGGCCCCATGCTCATTGGGGGGCCCACAGTGCAATAAATCAATCCATGTGTGTGTTGGGGGTCCCCAAGACCACACTTAAATTCAGTGATTCACTAGAAGGACTCACAGAACTCAGAAAGGCTGTTATACTCAGGCTTATGGTTTATTTCAGCAAAAAGATACAGATTAAAATTAGTAAAGGAAAAAGGTGCAGAGAGGAGTCCAGCAGAGAGCAGAAGGAAGATTCCAGTTGTTCTAACCTGGCGGAGCATTACTGACAGCCCTTAATTCTCCCAGCAACAATGTGAAACAACTCTAAGTGTTGCCAGTCAGGGAAGCCCACCTGAGCCTCAGTGTTCAGGGTTTTTATTGGGGGGTTGGTCACATAGGGATGGAGCTGCCTACTGCTGACACTGTTACTCAGTCTCCAGCCCCTCCAGCCCCTCATGGCTTCCAGAGGTCAAACTGGCAGCATGTGGCCCAAAGCCCCCACCATAAATCACATCTTTAGCATAGACGATCTGGCAGGGCTTAAGGCCACAGGTAAACAAAGACACTCTTGGTTGGCCAGTTAGCTCAGTTGGTTAGAGCATGGTACTAACAACACCAAGGTCCAGGGTTCAATCCCTGTACTGGCCAGCCACCAAAAACAATGTAAAAAAAAAAAAAAACTAAAAAAAAAAAAAAGACACTCTTACAGACAGGATAATCCAAAGGTTTATAGATTATCTCCCAGGATCGTGTCGAGAGCCAGTTCTTTCTTTGCAATGTGCGGGGTTTGAGCACTCCAAGTCTGCTGAGTTCAATCTTTACTGCATAATACATAATGCACAGTTTGCAAGAAGATGACTCTATTCTCAAGGATTCTTAAGGAAATAAAGGCACTTATTTGTGTATGAGTGAAAATTGGTGAATAATACACTAATTATAGATCAGTTGTGTTAATAATGACCTGCCCAAGCACAATGGCGAACACGCACTCCAGTCTGAAAGAACTGCATTTCGTACTCTTTGTTCCATAATCCAGTAACAAATATGCCTTTGCCTTTAATGTAGACGATTCTATTGCTTTTGGTTTCTTTTACCATGGAGAATGTTGAGGAAAAGGGGGGCTGGCCGACTAGCTCGGTTGGTTAGAGCAAAGTGTTAAAACACCAAAGTCAAGGGTTCAGATCCCCAAAAACAAAAACAAAAATGCTGGGGGGCGGGTAGTTAACATCCCCATTTGAAAGCCAAGGAGTTCAGAGACTGATTGTGAGCTGCTACTCAACCCTGAGTTTCTGTGACTATAACTACAAGGAAACTTCTATTTGTTCGATGATGATCTAAATGTTGGGGAAGTGCCTTATCTTTGACTGGAATTCTCCTAAGACCCCCCAGTGAGCAGGTATATCAGTCCATTTCTGCTGCTCATAACAAAATACTTGGAACTGGGTAATTTGTAAGGAAGTGAAATGTATTGCTTACAGTTTCAGAGGCTGCAAAGTCCAAAGTCCAGGGGACACATCTGGTGAGGGTTCTCTTTGGTGGTGGCTGTACAGCATGACAGGGTCTCACATGGCAGAAAATGGTGGAGCAGAGAGAGAGACTCTCATGTGCTCTCCTTTTAAAGCCCTCAGAACCACACCCGTGAACTGTGGCGTGGCCCTTACAATCCAATCACCTGCCCAAGGCCCCACCTTTCAATTACTACAGTAGGATTTCCCATCCTCTTTACACTGTCACAGTGGGGACTAAATTTTGGGGGAACATCAGTCCCCAGCAGAGGGAAAACTCGGTTTACAGGCAGAACAGGAGGACATTGTCTCTGCCAAGGCATGAATACCAATTTCCAGCCGTGGAATGCCGTCGTCTTTATGTGACTTGTGCCTGTGTTTATAGACCAGCTCTCAGATCCGCAGGTGTCAGCTCTGTACACAATAAAGAAACTTCCTAGGAATTCACACCAGTCTGACGGCAGAGCCTCTGGACCTCGACTTTTCAGGTGGAGTCTAGACAACCCTTGTAAGATGCACCCTTAGGCTTCCTTCGCTGCAGGGAGACCTCCTGTTCTGAAGATAATTGTTGTTGTTGTTGTTTGAAATCATAAAAGTAAATTTGAACTGCATTAAAGCAGTTGGAGAGGTCATTCATTCCAGTACCCGATGGCCACCTTGTGACTGTCATTCCCTGGTCACTGTCTGTCGGCCTTCTGCTTCTGCTTAGGAACTGGTTTATTTTTCCCTCATGGATGCTGTGAATTTATCATTCCTCATGCGTCTCTCTTTGCATTGGAAGCCAGAAAGCTGAAGACGAATTTGTATCGAATCTCTCAAAATAGAAAACTTCTTGGCACCCGTTTTATATACCTTTGGTTCTCCTTAACATTTGCACTGTTCGCCTTGTGTGCCCCATCATTAAAATTTTTACTTTGCCTTGAAAAAAATGAGGATTTTGTTTGTATTTTCTTTTTTTGTGTCATTCCTTTTTTTTTGACTGGCATTTATGGGGATCTGTACCCTTGACCCTGGTGTTGTAACACTGTGCTCTAACCAACTGCACTAACCGGCTGGCCCTGATATTTCTTGTTTGTTTTTTATTTTATTTTGTCATCTTCTTTTTTTTTCTTTAAGTTTTTTATACTACATTTTGCCAAATGTAGGCTTCCTTTAACTTTTTAAAAAGTTACCATGGCCGGCCCAGGGCTCACCTGGGAGAGTGCGGTGCTGATAACACCAAGGCCACAGGTTCGGATCCTATGTAGGGATGGCCGGTTAGCTCACTTGGGAGAGCATGGTGCTGACACCACCAAGACAACGGTTAAGATCCCCTTGCTGGTCATCTTTAAAAAAAAAAAATTTACCATGAGTTCAAAGCAATGTACTGGTGATGAAGACCTCGTGGTACCAGACAGCCAGAGTTTGGGTTTGAACAGGAAAGAATCATTTATTCCAAAAAAACAGAGAGGGGATCAGAAATCCCACCTGCCCCATTCTAGCGCCCAGATGATCTTTGCTGCTGTCCTGGACAGTGACACGGAAGGACACATTCTTGGTAAAAATTAATACAGACAAGAGACTCTTAGAGATGATGCAAAACACAGCTTAGAGTCCAATAGAATCTTCTTGCCTCTCTATGTCCTTGAAACCAGATCCTCACTCCACAGGGACACATGGCTTTGCAGCCAGACCTGGGATCGGCTCTCTCCACCCCAGGAGGAACGGGGGGACTGGGCAGGGAGTGGGTTCCCACGTGCATCCGCCACCATCACTCCTTCTGGACACTGGGTGACCACCCTGCCAGCTGGATCTCAGACCTCTCCCTCTCTCTTCCTACCAGCGTCAAGTTTATCAGTAAAATCCAGTATGTGCACAGCCTGGAAGATCTGCAGCAGCTCATTCCCATGGAGCACGTTCAGATCCCAGACTGCGTCCTACAGTAAGTGTCCCTGGGCTGCCCCCGTCCCCAATGCCCCACAGGCTCCTCGCTGCCCAGTCCCAGCCAGCTCAGGGAACCGGGGGAAAGGACAAGAGGAGACGAAACCGGGGACTGTAACCCACGGCTGTGTGTCCCACTCTGTTCGAACAAAGCGTCATACCCTGAGCATCTCCCCATCATTTCATGCCGTAGAAAAGTCTCCCTAATCATCATTCTTAAAAATTGTGGTAAAATAGGGGCCAGCTTGTGGCTCACCTGGGAGGGTGCGGTGCTGATAACACCAAGGCCCCGGGTTCGGATCCCATATAGGGACGTCCGGTTGGCTCATTGGGGTGAGCGTGGTGCTGACACCAAGTCAAGGGTTAAGATCCCCTTACCGGTCATCTTTAAAAAAAAAATGTGGTAAAATATACATAACATAAATTTACCATCTTACCCATTTTTAAGCGCACAGCTCGGCAGCATGAAGTACTGTATTAGTCCACTTTTTGTTGTTTGTAACAAAATACATGGAACTGGGTAGTTTGCAAAGAAAACAAAATGTATTGCTTACAGTTTTGGAGGCTAAGAAGTCCAAAGTCCGGGGAACACATCTGGTGAGGGCCTTGGCTGTGATGACAGTGATGGCAGGGTGTCACATTGCAAAAATGGTGGAGCAGGGAGAGCAGAGAGTAACCTCCTCCCTCACTCTCTTTTTAAAGCCCCCAGAACCACGCCCCGAGCACCATTTTTAATCCATTCACTACTGCGAGGCCCTGAACCCAGTCACCTCCAAGGCTCCACGTTTCAGTGACCGTAGCAGGATTTCCCACCCTCTTAACACAGTGGGGATCAAGTTTCTAATACATAAAACTTGGGGGACACCAATCCACTACAAGCACATTCACACTGTTGTGCAACCATCACCCCCATCATCTCCAGAACTTTCTCATCTCCCCAAACTGAAGCTCTGTCCCCATGAAACACTCACTCCCCGTCCCCCTCCCCAGCCCCTGGCACCCCCCATTCTACTTTCCGTCTCTGTGGATCTGACGACTCTAGGGACCTCCTGTGAGTGGATCACACAGTGTTTGTCCTTGTGTGACTGGCTTATCTCACTGAGCACAGTGTCCTCAAGGCTCATCCACGCTGTAGCGTGTGTCGGGATTCGCTTCCTTTTTGTGGCTGAATCATTTTCCGTTGCACGTATGTACCACGTTTTCTTTATACACTCATCCATCGATGGACGCCTTTCGGCTGTACGGAGGCATGCTGCTGTGAACATGGGGGTGCAATATCTCTCCAAGACCCTGCTTTCAATTCTTATGGGTACATGCCCAAAGTAGCATTGCTGGTTATTCTACGCTGAATAATGTGAGGACCCGCCTCGCTGTTTTCCGTAGCAACTGCACGGACGTCCCCACCAGCAGCGCACAAGGGTCTTAAGCATTGTTTTCTAAATTACAACTTTTATTTACTTGAGATTGAGCAGTTATCAAACTACATGTTTTAAGAAAGTCTGAATTTTCTCCTAACACTGATGAAATGGGATGTTTATATTTATTAATTATCTCACTCCCATATTCACATTTTGGTCTCTATTCAAAAAATATTTTTGATACATAGACATTTATCATCAAAAATGCATCTATGACTTTCAGTCTATTAAAAAGACAAAAATATAGGAATCAAAATAACATATTGTGCTTTTAAACCTCTTTTACTCCTACAATGGACGGGGATATTTATTGGCTTACCATGACTGGGTTTTATGCATAAATGGAAAATCTGCAGCAGCTAGGAAAAAAAATTAATGAACAGAAGCATTTTTTTCTTTGCTGCCAAACAGATGTTTGCTAATTGAGATTACAGGAAGAAACACAGTGTTTTTCCTATACTCTTACCCAGCAACAATCCACACGGAAGACTTCTGTCACCAAACACGCGGGGAATGTCCCCACCAGCAGCAAGCAGTCAGTTCCACAGCAGACGCCAGCCGGGTGTCCTCCAATTCAGTTCCAACTCTATCCACCTGAAGATTGCATCAGATCCCACAGGTTGAGTGCTCGGTCCCCAAGACTGCCCCTACCTCAGAGGCCAGTCCCAAGTCCCAGCCCCTGAAACTTCTGACCAAGGTGCTACAAATCATTGTTCCCACGACCACCTCCTTGGGTTCAATTAATTTGCTAGATTGCCTCAAAGAACTCAGGAAACTCATACTTAACATTTACCAGTTAATTACAAAGGATATTTTAGAGGATACAAAGAAACAGCCAGATGAAGATATACATGAGGTGAGGTCTGGAAGGGTCCCGAGCACAGGAACTTCTGTCCCCGTGGAGTTGGGCTGTGCCACCCTCCCGGCTATCGGGAATCTCTGAATGCAGTCCTTTGGGTTTTTATGGAAGCTTCATTATGTAGGCATGATTGACTAAGTTATTGGCCACTGGTGATCAACTTTCAGCCCCTGTCCCCTCCTTGGAGGTTGGGGATGGGACTGAAAGACCCAACCCTCTAATGCTGCCTTGGCCTTTCTGGTGACCCATCCCCATCCGGAAGCTACCTAAGGGCTGCCAGACACCAGTCAACTCATTAGAAAGACACGATCACTTCGAAGATTCCAAGGATTTTAGAATTTGTATGCCAGGAAAGGGACAGGAAGGAAGACCAAATATATATTTCAAAATATCACACTATTGCCAGAAAATGTGACTATACATTTTTTTAATTTAAAAAAATCACAGTAATATAGATGTAAATTCTTTTTTAGCGTACCTCCCCCAGACAAGCAAATGAACAAAATATCCATGTATCCTTGTGTAGAAATCATTTTTAATGGCCACATAATATTCCACTGTACAGCAGGTGTACTTCTAGCAAGGTTCCTTCTGTGGATTCCCAGCTCCCGATGAAGTAGAGATACAGGGAAACAAGTATGTGTGAGGTTAGTGAACACAGCAGTACTGGGCATCTAGTGCAGGGCAGGGGTTTGTAAGCCACGGCCCTCTGCTTGTTTTTATCAATAAAGTTTTATTGGCACACAGGCACGTTCATTCATTTATGGATTTTTTATCAATAAAGTTTTATTGGCACACAGGCACGTTCATTCATTTATGGATTATCTGTGGCTGTTTTTGTGCTACAACAGCAGAGTTGAGTGGATACAGCAGAGACCATCTGGCCAGCGAAGCCAAAAATATTTATTCCCTGGCTTTTTACAAAGAAAGTCTGTTGAGCCCTGATGTAGGGACATGTAGATTAACTCACATCATGGGAGCATTGCTGTATAACCACGCTGTTCAATCGCTGGTGTTGAATTAAGCAAAAAATGGCTGCTGAGAAACATCTATGCAGATGCTGCAGCTAAAGAGATATTCCCTGTCCTGGGAGAGCTTGCTAAGTAAATGCAGGAAACATGAAAAAGAGATGACAAGATGTCAGCTCGGGCTGCACTTACTGGTCTGCAGCCTGGTGTGGATTCATCTACGACTCTGAGATTGTTTCTGTGCTCGCAAAGGGAAGAAAATTCCCTGGAAAGTGTATCTACCCAGGGGAGGGAGGGCTGTGTCTGAAATCCTTTTCTTTCTTTCAGGTACGATGAGGAAAGACTCAAGGCCAGAAGAGAGAGGTGTGTGCAGAGTGGCCTCTGTCAGGGCTGAGCCAGGCCTGGAGGCTCAACTGGGCTCTCATTTGGGGAGGTGGCCCGGTGGCTTCCAATGGGCAGGGAATGCCCCATGCAGAGCTCGGGGCTCTGCCTGTCAAGCCAGGGCTTTAGAGTCAGATCTGGGTTTGAATTCTGGCTCCATCATTTAGTTGCAGGGCAGGGTGACATTAAGCAAGTAAAAACTCACAACCACCTTGGAGGTTATTGTGAAAAAATCTGGGACATTGTAACCCCCGTGGGTAAAAGGGGCCCAGACTTCATGCTCAGTAAAGGATAATAATGGTCATTATAATAATATTAAGTTCTCCCTTTACAGAATGAACACAAGCCTGATATTCAGCACTGGCGCATAAATGCACCTGTGCTAACCTACCGACTCGGTTTTCATTGGAGGCGTAATCATTAGGAACACTCACAGGATTTCAGGACTATTCCAGCCCTTCCCAGTTGTGGAGTTCTTATACCACCTGCTGGATACTTTGCAGTTCCCATGAGAGCTGGGCAGGGCGAGGATTCCTACCAACATCTTACATCCTGGGAATTTGAGGCTCAGAGAAGGCAAGGCACCTGCCCAAGGCCACACAGCAAGTCCATAAAAGATCTAGGATTCCTGGGATTTCCCCTGCCACCTATCCTCTCCTTCCTTCTACTTTTCCTCTCTCCTTCTGTCTTCTGTCTTTTTTAAAAATTGTGATTAAAATTTACCATCTAAACTATGGTAAGTGATAGTTCAGTGGCATTAAGTACACTCTTACTGCTTTGCAGCCATCCCCACCATCCAGAACACTCTCCTCCCGATCCGAAACTGTCCCCGTTAAACACTCACTCCCATCCCCCTCCCCAGCCCCTGGCACCCCCCATTCTACTTTAGCTATTGTGAATCATGCTGGGAACAAGGGTGAGCAAGAATCTCTTTGAGTCCCTGCTTTCAACACTTTTGGGTAGATACCTAGAAGCGGAATTGCTGGATCACATGGCAATTCTGTTTAATTGAGAAGCTGTCAGGCCATTTTCTACTGCAGCTGCACCGTGTCACGTTCCCACCATCAACAGTGCACGAGGGCGGATGGATTTCCCCACCTCCTCGCCCACCCTTATTATTTTCTGTTTTTAGGACAGTAGCCATCCTTGTCACCTCTCCCAGGGTGACAGAGACACAAAGGATTACTCAAAGCCCATTTCTCCAGAGCAGTGAGAGGCCCAGAAGGGGTTAATTCCAGGAAACGATTTCTTCAAGGGAGAGGAATTCCTAGGAAATAACCCCGAATCAGGGTTTTCTCTCAGTCTTTATTGTTCAGGCAAGAAAGTTACAGAAAAGGAACACAGGTGGTTCCAAAAGGAACAACGAGACAATTGTCACGGCAACACTTAGTTCCCTAAGAAACTCAAAGAAACAACCAGAGGCAAGTCGTGGAACGTCCCCCAGCCAACAACCGTGAAGTCTTAGCTCACATATTAGAGCCAGCATCTTTGCTGTGTACAGTTTTTTTTTTATCTACAACAGACTTTAGTCCTGGGAAAGTTTTCTGTTTTTCCCAAGCTTAGCTTTTCTATGTGCGACAGGCCCTGTGCAATACATTTGCTTAACTAACGTTGGTATTCTCCGCGCATCCTAATGGGTGTGAGTTCATAAGGTCTGAACTTTCTTCTTTCATTTTTCCCCTTGTAAAGCTAGGCAACCACACTAGTTGTCGGGCTCTTTTACCTGCTGGTGATCCTGCACCGACTGGGCTGATGGTCGAGCTAGGGCTGGGTCTGGGGCTCCCAGACCCCTCAATCCCATTCACAGACTGGGTCACAAACCCTTCATATGCCAGGCTGGGTCACCAGAGCCCTTCACGCAGGTCTATGAGCGAGGTAACTGGCCAAAAGGTCCCTGGAGCCATAGGTTGGAAAGCGTGGCTGTGCCAGGTGAACACCCAAGGCAGAGGCCTGCCCACCTGCTTCACTCAAACTCCTCTGTCTCTGTCTCTGTCTCTGTCTCTCTCTCTCTCAAGAACACAAGAATAGCAACAAAACTAAGAAAGATACATTGGCGCACATGCACACTAACTCCACACACACACACACACACACACACACACACACACACACACACACACACACACACACACACACACAATTTGCTTACAAAGGATGCTGAACCACACCCGACTGGACCCGAGGGGAGGGCCCTGACCAAACTATTCTATTTTCCCAACACCCCTCCCTCCCTCCCTCTCTCTCTCCTTTCCTTCTGAGTCGTATCCCTCCCACCTACCCAGGCTTGGTTAGAGATGAACATGACAGCAGGACACCTGTCCTTCTGAAACTGCTGAAACTTACTGGACGACAGCATCCGTCTAATAAGTGCATAAATGCATCTCCAAGGAGCAGCTAATGCTTTCCAGGAATGGTTCAGGCAGGGTCTTTCCTCCTCCCCTGGCCCCTCATGCTGACGCCTCACAGCGGGCTTCGTCTTCATTAACCCTAAATGATCATTTCTCTCCCGTCCCAGACAGCAATGGGGCCATCTCCACCCTCCTGACCCAACACATCCCAGGGGCGCAAAACCACCTTCAAACTGCTCCCAGGCCACGGCTGGCCCAGGCCAGCAAGACCCGTGGGAGCCGAGAGCCCCTGGGCTCAGCCCGGCTGGTCACCCCTAGTCACTTCGCTCTCTCTGTCCACAGCGTGAGGCCACAGCCAGAGTTCGTCCTGCCCAGGTCAGAAGAGAAGCCAGAGGCAACACCGGCAGAGCGCAGGTAAGTGTCCAAGTGACCGTGGGGCCAGAGTGGACACCCACCGAGGGCTGCCCAGTCCCCAGGGAGAGGCTGGGGAGGAAGACGGGCCTCCGTGAGGGACAGAAAATAGAGCTAGGCCATCCTGCTGCCTTTGAGTAAGGCGGGTTATGCAAACTGTGATTCCCACGTCAATGCTGTTGATTCCAGCCAAATCCAACCAACCCATGGAGCCCACAGCCAGAAGGTTCAGGGCCTTCTGAGGACCATGTTCCTGGGGCTGATCCATGTCACCAGGCTTTTTCCAGAAGAGGCTGTGCTCACACTGGCCCCCGAGGGCCCAC
This sequence comes from Cynocephalus volans, assembly GCF_027409185.1. NCBI lineage: Eukaryota > Metazoa > Chordata > Mammalia > Dermoptera > Cynocephalidae > Cynocephalus > Cynocephalus volans. The sequence goes on along the minus strand of NC_084469.1, from coordinate 96,482,150 downwards.
AGGAGTCAAAACCAGAGTGTTGGGGCAGGAGGGAGAACCGGGTATCCCCAGGGTGTCCCCAAGCAGTGTGAGAGGAAAAGGTTATTATGTCATGGGCTCCCCCCACCTCCATCTTCAGCCAGAAGGACTCAAATTTTAAAAGCACCTGCTCCCAGCCGGACAGTGTGGCCATCTCAGTCCCACCCTTCCTTAACTCTGACCTCAGTCACGTCCACGACTACTCTGGGGCTCAGTGTTGCCATCTGTAAACTGGGCGTGATGAGGCGTGAATGAGGGAATCCATGTTCACGCTCATAGCGTCTTAAATCAGGTTTGAGCCCACAGAAATGTCCGATTGAGGTTATCAGCCTGTTATCATAATGAGGAAATGAGAAAATGGATGTAAAACTCCGCTGTAAATATTTGCTCAACACCTGGTCACTCCTCTGCTTACCCCCGAGCTGTCCCACACGGGGGCTGCTTGCATGGGTGGCTACTTCAATTGAAGTGAATTAACAATCAGATTTTAAAATTAGCTCCTTGGCCACATTGGCCCCATTTGGGGAACTCAGCATGCGGCCGACGGCTTCCGTATGGGGCAGCACAGATGCGGAATAGGAACGTTGTTGGAGAAAGTTCTGCTGGACAGCGGGGCTCCGGCCACCTTCCCTCCCCTGGTTGTCTCACTTTTTTTATTTTTTAATGGAGTTGAACATCGTGTAACACAGAAGAACCCTTTGGCCCATTTAGTTCATTCACAATATGATGCAACCATCACCCCTATGGATTCCAGAACATTCCGTCACCCCAAAAGGAAGCGCTTACCCATGAAGCAGTTGCTCTTCATTCCCTACTTCCCCCTACCCTGGTTATTTTCATTCTTTAAATCCAGCAAGTTGAATCCAGTAAGTATCGATTAAAGTCCTTTCGTGACTCTCCCTGGGATGTGCACACCAGCCCCACACAACTCCAGCCCTCTCCCTCCACAGCAGGGAGCCCCAGTTGCCTGTCTCTCCTGGGTCTGCAGCCTACATCGGAGCTTTGTCATAGCAGCCTAGGCCAGTTATGCCTCTTCTCTTGCCCTGGGAGCTCCCTGAGGGCAGTGACTCCTCTAGGAACGGTCCCTTACTTCCTCTCCCCACATCTAGCACAGGCCAGGTGCAGGGGTCCCAGGAACAGGGAGGGTGACCTCGTACCATTTCCTGCATACTTTACATCACCTGAGAGCTGGGCAGGGAGAGGATTCCCACCAGCATCTTACATCCTTGGGAATTTGAGGCTCAGAGAGGGCAAGGCACCTGCCCAAGTCCACACAGCAAGTCCGTGAGAGACCAAGTTCAACTCTTGGGTGAAGGTTACAGCAAGAGACCTTTGGATATGTCCCAGGAAATAGATTCGGTCTCCCCAAGCCCAGTGGACCCTGAGCAGCATTTGCAGTTTCATGCTGTGTCAATGAATAGGCCTCAGCTGATTTCCTTACAACTGCCTGTCCTGGCTCATTTGTTACACAGCAGGCGTGTGCTGACACCTGCTTTGTATCAGACCAGGATGAAGCAGCATTGGCCCTCATGGGGTTCATGGCCTCGGCCAAAGGTGGAAAATGCCCAGGCTCTAAAAAATAGGCAATTGGGCCAGCCCGTGCTCACTCGGGAGAATGTGGTGCTGACAACACCAAGTCGAGGGTTAAGGTCCCCTTACCGGTCATCTTAAAAAAAAAAACAAAACATTCACCTTCTCGGACATGTTTAGCACACAGCCCAGTGGCATTAAGTACATTCACGTGGCTGTGCAGCCATCACCACCATCATCTCCAGAACTTTCTCGTCTTCCCACACTCAAACTCTGTCCCTATTAAACTCTCACTCCCCATCCCCCTCCCCAGCCCCTGGCACCCGCTGTTCTACTTTGTCTCTGTGGATTTGCCTGTTCTGGACATTTCATATAATGGAATCATATACTATGTGGCTTTTTGTGTCTGGCGTCTGTCACTGGGTACAATGTCCTCCAGGTCCGTCCATGTTGTAGAGTGTGTCAGAACTTCTTTCCTTTTTAGGGCTGAATAGTATTCCCGTGTGTGATGGAAACGTTGTGTTTATCCATCTACTGAGGGACATTTGGATTGTTCCACATTTTGGCTAGTGTGAATCATGCTGCTATGAACATGGGTACAAATATCTGTTTCTTAATACATTTTGTTTTCAAAACTTGGACAGACATGAACAGGAAGGCACCCCCCAGCTGCCACCTCCACCTAAACAAGAAACGTGGGTCCTCTGGCTTGTTCGCTCAGCAGAGCCTCAATCCGCTTACCCGAAACATCTTAGCCCCAGAAGCCCAACTAAGGAGGTCACCAGGGAGAGGACAGAGCCAACACTTCCCCTAGCCAGCTGCAGAACGGGCCAAGCCTTGGAGACACTCCTGAACCGTGGATTGGGACCTGCTGGGGCCTGGGACATGGTGCATCTTAGTGGCCACATTTCCATGCTATCAGTGACCTTGCAGATGGAGATGACAGATCTGCCCCTCCTTTTCCATCTCTCCTGCCAGATTCGGCTCCAGCCCTGCTCACACGACCGTCACCCCTCCCACACTCACCGACGTCTCCTAGCAACTGGGCTCACCGCCTGCATCCCACAGCCTGAGGTCCCCACTTGCTCAGGTTCTCTGGGGGGGCTTCTCCACCCCCAGCAGTCTGGTGTCTTCCCACCACGACCAGCCAACCCTTGTGTCCCCTGCCTGGCAGGATAAGGGCTCTGGCAGGGTGGGTGGTGGAGATCGCCAGAGCAACAGCTCTTTAGGCCTTTAGTGAGTGGCACTGTCCAGACAGCTCACCCATCTGGACCAGATCTTTCCTAACCAGCTGCTTGGTTTTGCTGTTGCATCACCAAACTCGGCTTTTTGGAGTTGCTAGGAGGGCTGACTTAACTCGTTCTCACTTGGTTGGTTTTCAATGACCTGGTGGGGAAGGAGAGTGTCTGCCTCCCCTGGGAGCCAGGGATAGGAATGTGGACAGGGGCAGGGAGGCTTCTGAGAGCTGCCCCGCCAGGATGCGAGGGAGGGAGTCGGTCTGTGAACGCGGCCCGTGGTTCCGCTACACCTGCCGCGGCCCTCCCTGTCGCAGAGGTGAGCCCCTCCTCCCTCCCTTTTCTTTCTCCCCACTGTCCTAGCTGGATTCTCTCTCCTGGGTCGAGATGGAAGCAAACAGTGTCCTCTTCAATGTTGGGAAGGGACTCTCTGGGTGTCAGAGCAGGGCTCGAAGCATCGAACCAAGATGTGTCCAGCTGCTAGTGTGGCCCGTTCCTGCCCACAGAGAAGTCAGGTCCTCGAGAGGAAGACAGATAAGTCATTTTAATTGATGATATGTGGCATAATGAACGACAGCAAATAGCATTACATGACAGGCTGAGGCAATCAGGGAGGCCTCTCTGGGGAGGTGACATTTGAGCTGAGACCTGAAGGAGGGGAGGAGGAGCAGACCAGCAGGTCAGGGGAAGAGCTCATCAGGCAGAGGGAGCTGCATGTGCAAAGGCCCTGGGGCAGGAACAAGCTTGGCTGGTCTGAGGCTTAGCAGAGGATGGCGGGTCTGAAGTGAGGAGGTGGCAGACAGGCTCTGTTTTTGTCTCTTTTTAAAAAAACATCTAAACATCTCCTGTGAACATTTTATTTATCATTATATTTCTGTGGCTGGCCAGTGCAGGCACGGAAGCCTGGACCTTGGTGATCTCAGCACCACACTCTGGCCACCTGAGCAACCGGCCAGCCCGCCGACTGGTTCTTGTGGGGCCTTGTTGGATCTGGGGTTTTACACGCAGTGCACTGGGGCCTCTCAAGGGTGTGAGCAGTGAGTGCCGCTGGGGCTGGAGAGAACAGTAGTGGAAGTGACAGGATTTCTAGATGGATCGGCTGCGACTGCAAAGGGTTCCAGGAGGACTCCCTGGTGGTGGCGGTGGCCAGCCTGGGCAGCTGCTGGGTGAGTGGCCGTGTGCAGGGGCTGAGGGTTAGGGAATTTGGGGAGCTCCCCTGCATGAGGTGCAAAGAATGGGGGAGAGCAGGAGAGAGGCTGTGCGGGGGAGGAGGCTGGGCAGAGGGACCTGCACCCGTCCCCGTGCCCAGTCTGTGGCTGTGGCCGGGACCAGCTGAGGGGCTGGCTCTGCCTGTCAGTGTTGTAGGGGTGCCCACTCTGCCAGGAAGGGGCCCCATGGCAGGGAAGAACAGCTCTCCCACCTCAGCGGTCTAAGCAGTCAGGCTCCAGGTAGCTGTTTCCTGTTTCACACAGGTAATGTGCCTGCCTGCTCTCCCCCGTGACCACCTCAGCCTCGCCCGACTCCCGCTGCCTCTTCTGGAAGTGGGCCACAGGCCTGCTCCTGGACGGTGGCAGGGGGCCCATGCCCAGGATCCTATGGACCTGCCAGAAGGCCAGCATGTGCTGGTCATGCTGCGGGAGACGTGGCCATCAGGACAACCCTCCTGGCCACTCCCAGGGCTGCGGAGCACCTGGGTGGCCTGTGAATGGGGCCGCAGGAGGTCTAGCTGGGCCTGCTGTTGGCCCTTCAGGACAACCCTTCTTGCAAATGCTGAACTCCAGTCACCCCAGGATGAGGGGAGTTTCACTGGGAGTCGCCCGGTGCCCTGACGCCCCTTGGAGCACCAGCTCTTCCTGCCTCACTAGAGGGACCCAGATCCTGCAGTGCGAGCAAGTCCACTCGTCCATTAAAGCCAATTCACAAATGTCAGATGCAATGTGATTTGATTTTTGTACCACCGGGAGACTTTTCTCATCCACAAATATGCAGACAAGGAACTCACAGGGGACGCTGGCCGTGCCCTGCCCTGGTGCTCGAGGTTGGCCAGGCTGGGCCACACCAGGTGTTTATGGACCACAGTGGGTGGGGGACTCCCAGGACAGTCCCAGCCAGTGAGACCCTCTGAGATGGCTCTGAGCACTGGCTCAAGGCCAGGCTGGCACTGACACTTACGGCCACCCTCCTGTCCCCACACAGCTCTGCACGGAGGGAAGGGGATCCTAGACCACTTCAGGGGATGGTGCTCAGCTGCAAACAGGGTTGGGACCCATGTGCCACCCCTGCCTGGAGTCAGGTGGCCTTGTGGCCTGGCCTTCCTACCTGGGCGCTAGCTGTAATGTCCTCCTGCTCCTGGAGGGTCATGGGCTCGAGGACATCCATCTGGTCTCTCTCATAGGGGATCCTGGAGCCTGGGCCCGTCTTCATAGGGGGAGATAGAAGCAGAAAAGAACGAGAGAACACCCTTGTGAGACAGTGCCAACGAAACGGCCAATCTGCCCCACTGGGGGAACCCAGGAGGTCTGCCCCTGTGCCCAGGGCACCCCTGACCCACAGGCCACACTGGGTCAGCCCACCCTCGGCCAGCACAAGGTCCCACCTGGGAATCCCCACAGCCACACCAGGCATGATGGGTGGAGCTCCTCCTGGCCATGTGTGCGTGTGTGCATAGATACATGGCTCCTGCGAGGGGCCCAATGCTTGATCCTCCTTTTTCCCTTAATGTCATCCCATGTCACTAGCAGTTACTGGAAAATGACATTTTGAGTGTGCGACTTCCACCTGCCCCGAGTGCGGGGACAAGACACAATCCAACAGACAGATGGGGACCCTGGGGGCAGGGATGTTGTGACAAGACACACCGTGTTGACCAACTTTGCACATGCCCATCATCTGAATTTCTGGCTGTTTCCTTTGCATGTTCTTGGGATGGTGCTCACCTGGGCAGCTCTAGGTGGCAGCGGCAGGCATGGCCATCTAGAATATTCTGCCGTGCAATTGGCCTTCCTCTGCCCTCCCTGGGGTGGATGCGTCCCACTGCCACCGCCCATCTGCTTTCTGTGTGTGTGAGGCCCACGCCCGGCATGGGGGGCTGTGTTCTCAAGTGTCCGTGATAGCGGCCCTCTGTGTACTACGGCTACCATCCTGGGCCTCTGCAAGTTACTGCCAACATGCCAGGCTCTCCATCCATGGTGACTGACCTGTCAGGAGCATCCCTGTGGCCACACACTCCAGGATGCACTTCACAGTGTCCCTGGGGCTCAGGGGGTCAGTTGTGTTGCTCAAGGCCTTCTCCACCAGCAGCTCCATGGCCTGGGCAGTGGGGCCTAGAGGAGACATGGTGCTTTTGGAGAGGCCACGGCCAGCCCCCTCCCACTGGAGGTGGCTCTACTGGGGCTCAGCCTGGGGAGAATCTGGGGGCCCTGGGACAGGGGGGGCCTCTCGACTTTTCCCTGACCCTATGAACTTCCATGGAGGAGCGTGGCCAGTGGGGCATCTGCCACTCCTGGCATGGCCACGGGCAGGTTTCTTCCCCTCTGTAAGCCTCAGTTTCCCCACTGTGGCCCACATTTAGCTGCGGTCACGCCCCCTCGGCCATGGTGTGCCCGTTCCAAGGAGCCCCCCCACAGGTCCCTACCCTTGTGTGCACAGTGGCCCCAAGGGCACAGTGTGTGCTTATGTGGGTGCTTCCACATTCACAGGAGGAAAATGGGTTCCAGGGATATGGGGCCTGTCAACATCCAGATAGCCCCGTGCCAGTGACCTCCTCAAGGGGCCGGAGAGGACATTTCCCCTGGACACTGGGTGGACACCGAGGCCAGGGTTGTGGATAACGTCAAGGGTGGGCTGGCTGGGAGAGGGGCGGGCAGTCCCCACTGCGTGCAGCCTGCGACCTTCCTTCATTCTCACGCTGGGCCCAGCTGCCTGCCCGAGTGCAGATGCCACGGCTGAGCAGCTTTCAGACCTACATGCAATGTCACCTTCTGGACTGAAAAGGGTGGGTGTGAACAAGGGAGGGACAGATCAGAGATGACTGGCGAGGGGCGCAGGGACAAGACGTGATCCCACAGGCAGATGGGGATCCTGGTGGCAGGGAGGAGGCTGAGCGGGGGTGGCTGGTGTGGGGGTTGGGCAGGGACCTGGGGGTCTCACTTGGAGGCACAGGGGCTGCTCATGAGCCTCTCGGGGGTCCGTTCTTCTCTCTCCTTTCCATAGGGATGGGCTCAGGGGCCTATTGACTGGGGGGTGTTAGGGCCACAGAGCAGGTGGGGCTCGGCCAGGCCACCTGGAGGTCACTTGGCTCCCTGCCCTCTGTCTCAGTCCTCTCCCCACTCTGGTACCACCAGGCCTCGGCAAACACTACACATTCCCATGGACATGCATTTGCATGCCATCCCAGCTTCCTCTGCTGGGTTTGGGGTCAGGTAATGATGAGCAAATGGGGCCATTATGGAGGAGCTGCTCCCCTCCCACAGGGCTCCATGACTCTCCACTCTTGTTGCCCTCACTTGGGCTAAAGCGTACACTGGCCCCTTTGTGCAGAGATGCGCTCAGGATAGCATTTGTCTCTGGGCCACCAGGGCTGTGGAGCCCTTCAGGGATGGCAGAGGGGATCCGCCACCATGTGCTGCCTTACCTAGGCCAGCAGGGCCCCCCAGGTGGGCACACACTGCCAGAAGTCCTGGAGGACCCTGAGGAAAGTTGCACACAGCTGCAGGTTGCTGGCTCGTGCCTTTGGGGAGGAAGCACACTGTTAGCGCTTGGGCACCACAGCCCACAGGACCCACGCAATGTGGCCACAGGCAGGAAGAAGGCTGACTCATGGGGCAGTGGGCCCTGATGCAGGTGAAGGCCAGGAAAGGACACAGGGACCATGACCCAGCCAGCCTTGAGGGCAGCAGGTGGAAACAGAGTCCACTTCCCCGTGAGCACAAGACAAGTGAACCAGTGCCAGGCCGGGTGCTGGCCATTGGGTGGCCGCAGGACGCAGTGTCCCCACCCCAAGAGCAGCAGTCACTCCTTCCAAGTTTCCTGACTGGATCAGCAAAGCACCAACCCTTGTTAGGTTGTGGCTCAACAGGAACAAGTGGGCCAAGCAACGAGGAGCTGAGGAGCCGCTCAGAGATGCCCCATCTGTGCTCAGAGCCCTCACGGCCGGGGCTGTGGTGAGGGTGGTGCTGGTGTCTCTGAGACATGTTCCTCCCCACCTAGAACCACTTGGCATGGTGGAAGGCGGCCAGGGACTCGAGGCACTTCTCTAGGCTCAGGACATCTCTGGGATCGGGATGAGGTTCCTCCATTCCTTCTAGAAGAAACAGGAGAGTGACCAGAAAAACCATTCCTGGGAAAACCTCATGTCCTGTGAAGTCCCCTGCTCCAATGAGAAAGAACTTCACTGACTGCTACTGAGAGGCTTCAGCACTGATCTCTTGATCAGCCCCTTAAGGTGAAGAGGTAAAACTGCATGGAGCCAGATTTCCAGAAACTTCCAAATGCATCATGATGGAGAAAGCGGGTCGGATTTCAATGTGTCCTGTCACTGACAACAAAGGCCCCAGTGTCGGGAGCAATGCAGGTGTATTTTCCCTTTCTTCTTATCACTGTTTCAAGAAGATGCTTCCCGTTTCATTACAGAGAGGATGACAGCAAGCCCTGGTTTATTTCGGGCACGTAACGTCATGATAGTCCATAAATACCCTCATCGATCTCTGTCTGTCTGTCCGTCCACCTGTCCATCATGGGCAAATTCCTCCTCTGGGGATGAGATGGAAGTGGTGGGGTGTGCACGTGGGAGGGGCTTTCAGAAGCTGACCGTGCCATGCTGGGCCGGGAAGAGGAAACCGAGGGAGGAAGTGGCCAACAGGAAGTGCAGTTTCCTCGTGGGCCCGCCTGTCGCCTGTCAAAGACCGGTCCTCACGGAAGGGTTTCCTGCTTCTCAGTCTGTCCGGCCAGGCCAGGACCAAGCCTCATCTAGTGGCCACTGGTCTTAATGTCCGAGAGTCCCCATCTCTTCCCTGTGTGCTGTTCCAGGGTCTTCGGCTAGAGTCCAGTGGCTTTCCACTTATGGTTCAAAGGCCATTCATTCATTCATTCATTCATTCAAAAAGATGACCGGTAAGGGGATCTTAAGCCTTGACTTGGTGTTGTCAGCACCACGCTCAGCCAGTGAGCTAACCGGCTATCCCTATATAGAGATCTGAACCCGTGGCCTTGGTGTTATCAGCACCACACTCTCCCAAGTGAGCCACGGGCTGGCCCTAAAGGCTCTCCTTTTAAAAAAACAAGATAAAAAAAGAATTGATTTAAAGAAAAACCTCAGTGGCTCAAGGCCCTCAGGGATGACAAAAAAAATTAGAAAGGGGGTTCAAGGATAACTGGAGTTTGGAAAGCAGTCCTAGAGACTGTCACAGGAGGTTCCACAGTGGCTGAGACTCTAGGGAGCGCAGGCATGCAGGGTGTTCCTGGCATCAGCCTTCACTGCGGTCGATGACCAAGGCCCTCACAGCCCTCTGGCCTCCCAGCACCATCTCCACTCTCCCAGGTGCTGCAAATCTGGGTTCAAGTCCACCCTGAACCCGCATTTCCCAAACAAGCAGCACTGGGACCAGTGGGGTCTGTGGTGGCCCCATGTCACAGAAGGACAAAGTCAAACCGAGCTTCTGCCGTGACTTTTGGGAAACTGCTCACACCTGTCCCTTTTCACCATGTTTCTGCCAGGTGTCACCATCAGTGGAGGCAGGGGCCGTGTTGGTTTGGTGGGCCAGGGAGGACAATGCCCACAGCCCAGGCTCTGAGCCCATCTGACACTCTCTCACTGACTCATTTCCTCTGCTGCCCCAAGACCCCGCTCTTGTGTGGCCTGCAGCATCTGGTGGGACAGAGGAGGTGGAAAGCTGTGGTTGTGGTCTTTCCTGCCCAGAGCAGAGGCGGACACTGCCCCATGCCTGAGCATGAGCAGCACCCTGGGGAAGTGGGGGATGGGGACAGGGGAGCTGGACAGAAGGGTTTGGCTGCACCTTGGTCCTCACACATTAGGGGCAAGGGGACGGACAAGGTGACCTGCACCAAGCTCCATGAAGGAAGAGATGACAATCTTGGCTTCGGGGTCAGAGGAGACCTCGTACTTGTCCTCAGTCACCATTTAGGGGGTGTGAATGCAACATGAGGCCACATTACTCCATCTGAGAGCCATGTGTGAACAAGCCATGACACAGCTGGTGTGTCCCTGTTCATCCTGTTGGCCCTCACGTGCTCACTGCTTTTATGCCAGGCCCTGCACTGGGTGTCCAGGGTCTCCAAGTGACTAAGACATAGTCCCAGCCCTCCAGGAGTACACATGTGTAGCAATAGGAAAAGACAACAGACCTTGAGCTATAGGGAACCTTCACATGTAAAGATCACCCATAACTCAATAAAAACAAGACCAGCAAGCCAATAAAAAACTGGTGAGTGAAATAACAAAGTCAGCAAAGAAAACACAAATGACCCTTTTTACACAATGACACAAATCGCCCCCATAGTCAGAGAGCAGATTAAACGTATGAGTTGCCACTGTCACTTGTGAGAAGGACAAATTCCAGTGGTTTCCGTAGCAGCCCAGCCTCCCCATCCATCCTCACCAGCCTCAAAGTCACCTGCATTCACCTAAGCCCAGACTCCTACCTGAAACACACCTTCCTCCCCATCCCGAGCCCCTCCCTATCAGGCCTCCCTGCTGCGAAGTGGCCCCTGGGGTCTCTGCTTCCACCACAGGCATGGCTTTCCTATGGCCTTAGCCATCTTTGTGTGGCTTAGGACCTATCTGTGCAACTGGGCTGTGAGTTTTCAGAAAGCAGGGCCTGCATCTGAGCCACCTTTACACCCCCCATGGTGGTTAGCAGAAAAATATGTCACCAGTGTTCAGGCATAGAAGATTAAGTCACTGAAGTCACAGCACATCACTCCTCTGCTTAAAACCCTCGTCTCCCCACTTCGCTGGGAATGCAATCCTATCTCCTTGCACGGACTTCAGGCCCAGCTTGATCCAGGCTCTCGTCTCCTCATGCCCACCTCTCCTGTCCCCGGGCCTCCCCGCTTGGGCCTCTGCAGGTGCTGGGCCTTTTATGTGGAATACCCCCCACTTCCACCCTGGACAATCCAACACCTCGTTGTTCAGGTCTTGCCTCCCCCCATCCTGTGTGAAGGAGCCCCCACTCTCCCCAGCTGCTGTCTACCTGGCACCCAGTTTTTATTTCCTCGCAGATGAACTAAAGTGAGCTGGCTCCTGTGCCCGTTTATTCTGTCTCCCTGACCAGGGTCTGCCCAACTCCTCACACCCACTTCTCAGCTGACATGTAAGAGGAGTGATGCTGAATTTAGGAAGAGGACACTGCTCTGGGAACAGGTTTTTTTGAACCTAATTTTTTTTGTGTGTGTGTGGCTGGCTGGTATGGGGATCTGAACCCTTGACCTTGGTGTTATGACACCATGCTCCAGCCAACTCAGCTAACCAGCCAGCCCCCATTTACCCTTTTTAATGGTAGGTGTCATTACTGTTGGTTAGATGTCACATGAGTTCTCATTCGGAGGGACATTTAGATTGTTTTCAAGTCTTTATTCTTCAGTGGCTGGCTGATCTGAACCCATGACTTTGGGGTTATAAGACTGCGTGTTTTTAAGTCTTAAACTGAACTCACTTCATAAAGGGACCCTGAAGTTGCTAGGCCTCTCTCTTTGCAACTGTAAATTCTGGTTAGTTTTAAAGGTGATATTTCTTGTTTCTTAAAGTTTCATAGAAACAAAGTTACCCCCATCTAGGAGCCCGAGGGGCTTGTGGGAGCGGTTGGCAGCCAGACGCCAAGGGGACCTCACTGGGAGCTGCAGGGCCAGCTGCTGCGCGATCCCCAACAGCAGGTGTGTGTGGGCTTCTAGGAGCACAGTAGGGCCAGGTGCACATTCCTGTCCGCCCACAGAAGGAGGCCTTTTGCCAGGATGCCGATTTCCATGATGCCCTTCAGGATCCAGGCTAAGGCGACACGCCACTGTTAAGACAAAGCCACCAGGGAAGGGACACTGGGTACCCTAGCTGCTCATGAGCTGCAAGGACCCTGGCAACTTGCAGAGCAGCCTCTGTGCCTCAGTTTCCTCATCTGTAAAATGGGACCAAGCCCATTTTGCAAATCAGAGGCACTTGCTGGGATGAAATGACACATCATGAGATACATCTAAGAAGTGCCGATGCTGGTGGGAAAGGATACTGGCCTCTCTGTACAGGGATGCCCAGTCAGTGCCACACCCTGGGTCACTGGACCGCAGGTGTACCCATCCTCTCCTTACACCTCACGAGTTAGAACAGCTCCATGGCTCAGAGACTTTCTTTTCAGAGTTTGCTGCATCAGAGCTGGCCGGCTGGCTCAGCTGGGCAGAGTGCACTGTTGCAACACTAAAGTCATAGGTTCAGATGTCACATTGCATTTTGGCTTCTCTCTGGCCCCAGAGGTGGATGTGACAGATCAGGGAGACTCTTGCGCTTAAGCTGAGGAGTGGGCTGTGGGTGTCCATTATGTTAGGACACTGTCACTCACAGGTAGAGGACACACATGTCCTTTTATACAGACCAAATGCTAAGGTAGAAGGAAGCCACCCACACTCGGCATAATCACCCAGGCACAAGAGGCCACATAGCGTGTGATTCCACTTACATGAAACGTCCAGAACAGGCGAATCCCCAGACATGGAGGGTGGGTTAGTGGGTACTTTAAACGAAATGGGAGTGAGAGTTTAATTGGGACAGAGTGTCAGTTTGGGAAGCTGAGAAAGTTCTGGAGATGATGGTGGTGATGACTGCACAGCAGTGTGACTGTGCTTCACGCCACTGAACGATGCACTTAAACACGGTTAAAATGGTGAATTGTATGTTATGTGCATTTTAGCACAATAGAAAATCATTGAAAAAAGACAATGAAAAAGTAGCTCCCTAGAGAGGAAGGCCTTGGGACAGCTGACTCCCTCACGGGTGACTTAAATCGTGTGACAGCTAACCACCACAAGGGGGGCTGTCTCATCTCCTGCTAATCATGGTGATTCACACGGGCTCTCAGTGACACTATGCCTCCGATTGCTTAATCACTCGGTGAGGTGAGGAATATAGCTATGAAGCTGAGCTTCCTTTTGCAGGTGAGAAAACTGAGGTTTACAGGGATGCTGGATCCTTCACAAACTCCATTTTTGGATGGGCCTCTGATAGCAAAAGGGAATGTCTGCCATTAGAACAACAGCTGTCACCAGCAGCCACCAGACCTCACTTGAAGCCTTGAAGCTCAGGCTCTGAGATTTGGGGAAAGCCCCAGCAGGCCACAGGGGGTTCTAGGCTGATCAGAGGTGGGGGCTCCCAGCTCTGGCTTGTCCTGAGGGTGAGCAGGGCCTTGGGGGGGAGGGAGGGAGGTGGGGATGTCCCCTCACCTGGGCTCACTGCCCTCTTCCTCCCGGCTTCTGCAGTTCTCCTGGACCGGCTTGTTGGACACCAGCTTGGGGAATGGCTCCGTGTGGGACACAGCCTTCTGGACAGTCAGGAGCTCCTGCTCCATGGGGTAGATGGTGGCGTGCCTACACATGATGTGCCGGTATTCACTGAATTCCAGCCACTGCCCAGGCGGCAGGGAGAGGCAGCGCAGTCAATGTGAGTGGAGGGGTCTTGGGGACCGAGGGGGCAGGGGACAAGACAGTTATATTGAGGTGGCAAACAGCACCCACAATAGTGGGAGGACTTGAGGGGGGCCATGGGGCCAGGCTGGCTTCGAGGAGTGAGGGGCAGGCAGGTAGGTAGCCAGGGGCAGCCAGGTTAAGAGGTGACAGCTCAGGGATGCTCACCATGGACAGCCATGGGGTGATGAACCAGGAAGGTGCTCCCCCACTATGGCTATAGGCAGCACAGGTCTGGGTGGGGGGCCAGAGGACCCCGCTTGGGCAGTGTTCTCACATTTCCAGGCCAGAGCCTTCTGAGTGAGCCCGGGGCCTCTCCCCCTAGGGTTCCCATTCAAGCTCGGGCTCGGCCTGCATGGACAGACACTTGAGAGGCGCCAGCAGGAGCCATGGTGTTGGGACACAGGAAAGAGGCTCCCTAAGGGATGTGAGAGCCGGGGCCAGGGAGCTGGGGCCCCCATCTGTGGAGTGAGGGGCCAGGCCGTGGAGCCCGGGCTTTTCCAGCCCCCGTACCCTGGAGTTTGGGAGTCTTGGTGCAAGGCCAGGAGCTCCTCATTCCTGGAAGAGGCCAGGTCGTTCCAGTGAGGAATTGGGAGGGAGGGAATGTCCCGCCACCTACCGGGAGTGGGGTGGTGGGTGTCCCCAGCCTGCCCATGAGCGGAGGCGGGGGCCAGCTGGGCACTGTGTGCTGCAGCTGCTGCTGCCGCTGGTCCTGGAGCTGCGGCTCCTCCAGCTACCTGCAGTGCACGTCGTACAGCCTGCAGGGAAGAGACAGGACAGTGGGAGGTGAGGCCAGCGGTGGGACCCCTGAGCCCATCACTTGAGAAATGCTCACGCCCCATGCCCCACTGAGTGGGCAGAGCACAGCTCCTTCCATGTGCTACTCCCCATAGCTGAGGGCTGCCCACACTGACCTGCAGTGTGCACATGGAAGGTGAGACCAGGAGAGGCTAGCAGGCAGGCAAGGTCACCCCCGGGGGTGGCCAAGGGACACAGCAGATGCCAGGGATCAGGGGACACAGCAGACCCCAGAGGTTGGGGACACAGTGGACCCCAGAGGTTGGGGACATAGCAGATGCCAGCCATTGGGGCACAGTGGATGCCAGGTAACTCTGCAGTAGCCAGTGTCCGTGAAGGGGCAGGGAGTGCCTCCCACCTCTACGTTTATCACATCACTGCGGCAGTAACAGGACCCCTCAGAATGACATTGAGCTCAGCACTAAAACCCCCTCTCTCTCTCCAACAACTAGGACAGCACGGGCTGCTCATTGCATGTGTGATTAACAGTCCCTTCCCCATGCCTGGAAGCCACCAAGCAGGCCCCCAATGTGGGTGGAGGGTGAGGGTTTGATCCCAAGCCGCTCCTGGCCACAGAAGATGGTGGATCTGCTCCTTCCCTGTCAAGGCTGCGGGGGGACACAAGGACAGCCCATGGTGGTGGCACCTCATCTCCACGTGCCAGCACCACATCTCCTCCAGCCTACTCTTGCAGGAGCCTCTGCTTCTCAGCCGCTCCTCCAGGAGCTTCTGGACTCTGTTGCTGGGCTTGATGGTGATGGGAAGGTTGGGGTTCACTTTTTTCTGGAAAGGGAAGGAAAGGCTATGAGATTAGAGACCTTCATTTAGGCGAGAATGCAGGGGCAGGTCCCGGGGACACAGGGAGAGATCCCGAGACTGACCTCCTCCTGCTGTGTTTATAATATGGTGGGGTTTAAATCCCCCTAAGTCTTGAAACTCCTCATCTCAAAAGCAGTGGTGGGGAAAGGGGGCTACTGACACTCAGAGTTGACAGCAGCCAAAAGCAAAAGCTGAACCCACAAGTTATAGATCTGGGAAGGGTCACAGGAAGAAGGTGCAGGATATGATTGGTGGATAACATTGGTGATCATGGGATATTCACTGAAAATTCAATGCAAGAGCACCTGCTGATTTTAACTAAAGACACTCATTCCCAAACAAAATAATTCTGGCTCAAGAAAAAGCAACAGCAACATGTATCTACGATCGCCAAAGTGACAGCGTGTCTGGGGAAACCAGGCAGCATTTGTGCGTCTGTTTCATGTGCATATTAAGGACATGACCGTGTGCCTTGGGAACTGTCCCCAGCAACAAGTGGGTGCAGAGTTTAAAACTGAATAGTCTTCAGCGAGAGATGAAATGCACTTGGCAGACACAATGCTGTTTGTTCCTATAATTTTATTCCCTTCCCTTGTTTCACTGACTTGCCTGCAAGTCTCCTGCATCACCAAAACTGAAGATGCTTTACAAAATAATACACTAATCTCACTGGTTTACTTCTATCCATCCACCTACCCACCCATTCATTCATCCACTTATCGATCCATCCACCCATCCACCCATCCATCCACTTATCCATCTACACACCCACCCACCCACCCATCCACCCTCCCATTAATCCACTCACGCATCCATCCATCCTTGGGAGTGGACAGGGAAAGATTTTACTGTATAATCTCTGGAATTTAGGAATCCAGAAACTTGTAAAGAGATCACCTAAGCAACAGAGTAAATTTGCACACATACACAGAGATTAGGAAAAAGAGTCTACGGAATAGAAAAAAGTCTGGAAGGATACACACCAAGATGCTACCGGTCAATTATTTCAGGGTGGAGGGATTATGGGTGGGTCTCGTCTGCTCTTTGCTCTTGCTGTGGTAGTTAACCACAAGGGCTTTGACAAACCTAGGTCTGATTTCTATTGTCATCACTAAGACCAACTCTTAGCCACAGACAGACCTCGACAATGCCCTTGTAAGGATTAAATAGTCCACCTAACATGCTCTGCAGAGTGTGAGAACAGTCACTGTTTTATCACTCCTGTTGTCAGGCTCCCAACACACATGTATGATACGTGTAATGAGAAGCCAAGGGAGGGTTTTTAGAAAGAGGCACCTGGGGTGCACTTGGGGTGCCCATGGCTGATAGGGGTGGGTCTCACCATGGATTATGCATCAGAAACCACACTCTCTGCAACTTAGAAAATCTGCTTAGACGGACGGCTAGAGAGAACACAGTACTGCCATCCGGCCCTGGAGGCCATGTGGACACGAGCCCATTACACACAGCAGGTAGAGACCATGTTAGGCTGTCTAGATGCAGTGGCATCTGAGCAGTGTTGGGGTAGGCGGCAGGTAGGAGGGGGCCATGGATAGAAAATGGCAACACGAGGGTCCTCATGGTGCTGGAAAAGTTCAGTATCTTGGTGGTGGTAGGGAACTCGGCTAGGACAAAATACACACACAGGCACACGAGTACAGAAGGTTCCTAATTTATGATGGTTCGACATACAGTGGGTTTATCAGGGTATTAAGTGTATTTTTGACTTATGAATTTTCAACTTAGTATGCATTTATTGCCATTTGGCATCTATACAAGTGAAACTGGGACACCTGAATCAGATGGGTGGACTGTGTCACTGCCAGTGTCCTGGTAGTGACATTGACCATAGTTCTGCAAGATGCTATTTATGAGCATTGGGGGAAACCGGGTGAAGGGTGGGGGGCGCTCCCCGCATCATTTCTTACGACTGCATGTAAACCTCAATCGCCTCAATAACAATGTCCACATACAGTGCTGAGAGTATGAGCTAAAGGCTGGGAATAATGATAGCTGACATTTCTACATGGCATTTGGGCATCACGACCACCTGGAGGCAAATTCTATGATCACCACTTTCCCATGAGAGGACTGGGACTTGGAGGGGCTGTGCCACTTGCTCAGGTCACCACTAGTAAGTGGTGGGCCAGGTGACACACCCAGGAGGCCAACTCCAGAACCCACACTTAGAGCCCACGCCACCCTCAATGCGGAGTACCCAGCAGAACATCATGGGCTCACTCGATTCTGGAAAGAATCTGGGCTCATAGGAGGACATGCTTGTGTCTGGCACAAGGACCAAGATGGGCACAGAATTTTATATTCAGCAAGGCCCTCACGATGCAAAGTAAAAATCGCGCATAGAGATGAAGATGGGGACAGGCAAAGGCAATCTTTTCCTAATGAGCACACACATTTTCAATGGAAGAAAGCACACCCAAAACATCCTGTCCAAGGACTCTGCAAAGGAAGCCAGCATCCTATGCCTCACCCCCCTCCAGCAGGTGACAGAGGTGAGCACCGCTGAGGGAAAGAGCCCTAGACTAGGAAAGTGTGGACTGGGGTGGGGGTGGGGTCCCAGGCTGGCCCTGGCATGGCCGGCCCCATTTCCCCAGCTGTGTCACTGAGGCCTGATCAGGGGTTCTGGAGGCTTCTCACATCTCCAGAGGCTATGATTCTGGACTCTAAATTTCTCCAGTCTAGAGCCTCCTTTAGGATGTGTGTTTTGCAACAACAGACATCTAGCGTTTCAGTTGTCTTCCAGGGAATGAGCCTACGATTTCAGCTGGGTTGTTTTTGAGCTTTACCAACTCAGGCTCGTGAGTTCAGCAAGGAGATCCTTCACTTGCATGTCCCAAACAGTGCTGTGCACACGTATGCGCGCACACACACGCACCCACACACACGCTCACGAACACACATGTGCGCATGCCCTGAGACTGAGCAGAGTGCTTCATTTGTATCCAAACTGGTTAAATGGCCTCCGGCAAAGGGACACCACAACTGGCCGCCTGTGGGCAGCCACATCTGCCTCACTGCCCCCTGCATCCCACCCTAGGAGAGCCCACAGAGCCCGCAGAGAAGCCTCCTTGGGCATCACGACCACAGCTTCTGCAGGTAACCATAGACCCTGGGCCTGGCTCTCATTTGTTCCACTAGAACACCAGCAGGCTCACCTTAAGGCAATTCTTCCACATACCTTATGGTGCAAGTTTAACAATGGACCTATTTCTTTTTTAGTGTTTGGCAGCTGGCCGGTACAGGGATCTGAATCCGTGATCTTGGTGTTACAAGGCTGTGCTCTAACCAACTAAGGTAACCAGCCAACCCAACAGACCTATTTTGGCCAGTCAATGACCCTGATCCCTGGCACCCACATTTGGCCCACAGGGGATTTGGGGGTCGGAGAGACCCCCGGGCCTGCCCACACTGGAGGGGGATTGACCTGGGGACTTGCACAGCTGAGCTCACAAATGTCACAGTAGCGAAGCTGGGGCTGCGAGGGCCCCTCTTGGGCTTCGGCAGCTTGCTGGTAAACGGTGGCTTCCTAGGGAAGCTGCCAGCAGAGTGGGCCCTGGGGCTGCCTCCCGAGCTGCTCCACAGTGCTGAGCCCACGGGTGGCATTGGCAGCAGGGAGGGCTGCTGCTGGGGGGTCCCAGGGAAGGCGGGGCTACATCTGCGGGGTGAGTGCTGGAGGATAATAGAGACAGGCTGCTGAGCACACCAACATGTCATAGCTTGGGTAGCTTGGTCCTAAGAAGCAGAGAAAAAATGAGAGAGGGAGGGAGAGGTACTGATTTCCACCCAGTTTACTGAGAGAGCAGACGGACCGACCGCCTATGCAAACATACATGCACAGGGAAACGGTGGTCCTACCACTGTACTGGGCACAGATGGGGTTGTATAACGACAGGGGGTAGGAGGCTGTGGTGGAGACAAAGGTGTCAGGCTGGACACTTGTCGCCATGGGGTATGTGTGTCCTGAGGATGAGGCGCTCACCAGCTGCCCAACCATTGCTGTGAGTGCCTGTCACAGGGCCTGGGCTTGGCTGTGGCCACCGCTGGGCTGCCCATAGCCTCCTTTGGTCCCTAGAGAACAGGCTCAGGCTCTCTGCAGAGACACCCCCCTCCCCGCCATCTCTGCCTGCCCTGAGCCTGTGGTTGGGCCCTGGCTTGGCTGGCTGGAGCATGCAGGAGGATGAAGTCAGGACCAGAGGCCGGAGCCCTGGGCTGGAGCCCGGCAGTGCCCAGCCTATGACCCTGTGCCCACCACTGCTGTCCAGACTCCAGCTGCCTCCTCCCCGGCCACGGGGGAGAAGGGCCATTTGTGTCTTCCATGAGCTCCTACACGTCTTCCACCTCTAACACCCAAGTCCTCCACCGAACTTAGCTCCTTCCATCCTGGGAAAAAGCTTCCTTGAAAAAAGAAATCTAGCTCCATCGCGAGTCTGGCCCTCACATGCACAGGCCTACCAGCTAGCCGAGACTTGTGGCACATCTCAGAAGCCCAGCCTGACAGTCTCGCTACTCCTGATCTCCTGTGAGTCTAGAGTGTCTAAGGTGTCACCTGAATGAGTTCTCTCTGCGCCATAGCCAACGTCTCATCACCCCCACCCTCTGCCCCTGTGGACAACCCACATGGCCGGAAGAGTGTGTCAGAGGCTGGGGACCAAGGCTGGGCGTACCGGCTGTCCCTGTAGCTGCTGGTGGCCATCAACTGTCCATAGCTATAACTGTCCTACATGGGGGTTTCTGCGGGAGACAGACAAAGAGCAGGAGACAGCAGCTCAGGGCCACACTGCACTCTGTCCATGTTCATTCATTCCCACAGTGCTGGCCCCGAGCGCCTGCTCAGGACTAGGCCCTGGTTCAGGAATTGGGGACATGGGAAGAGCCAGGCCTGCCCGTGACTTACAAGAGGATTCTGGCTGTTGGGGAGCATGGAGAGGGCGGGCTTGGAGAGAAGCCCCGAGGCCTTGGTGAAGGGATGGAGAGGGGTGGGGAAGAGGGAGGGGTTAGAGGGTCCAAGCTTGGGTGACTGGGGCCTGTGATGTCTGGTTACTGACATGAACAGGGATGTGGTGTGGGTGACAGGGCTGAGGTCTGCATGGGACGCCTCTTCGACACCAAGTGGAAACACAGCGGCCAGATCTGCAGGGCCTGGAGCATGAGGGTGAGGGTGTGTCCTGGCCTCTCTGGGGCCACATGGCCAAGGTCTCCTGCCCCCACAAGGCCTCCACCTCCTTCAGAGCCACCTGCTCAGGCTGGGTAACAGACAGGAGACAAAGCTCTGCATCTGGTCTCTGTCCCCAAATGGCCTTCTGGGCTTCTGTTGTGAGGTTCCCTGAGAGAAGCCAATTCTCTCTTTAGAAAGTGACTCTAATTTAACTGATTTCCCCCCATGTCACATACACACTGTCAGAAGAAAATGCCAGAAGGAAAGATCGCAGTAAGGGAGCTGTGACAAGGGGCATGTAGGGGCAGCCAAACTCATGCACATGATGCTACAACATTTTCTAGTGAGAAGGGACAGCCTGATACCTGGTAGGCAGGTGCAGTGCTGGGCGTGGGTGCGGGCTCCTGGACCAGCTGCCATAACCAAAGTCCTGGCCAGCGTGGGGCTGGGACCCACCATAGCCCACTGGGGCAGCCATGAGGAACACGGGGCTCCCAGCGCACATTCCTGAGACCTCCCTGGGAGCCCGGGAACAATTTTAAGTACTTTTCCCAGATTAACACAAACTTACAAGCCTGTGAGGTTGGGACTATCATTGCACCTGATTCACACATGAGGAGACTGAGGCACAGTAAATACCAAAGTCGGGACTCGAACCGATTAATCTAGCACTCAGATAATCTACTTGTGCGGCATGCCTTTTTCTCAATGTCAAAATTCTTCACAGAAAAGCGAACTTCAACAGTACTTTTTTCTGTTCTTTAAACAAGTGGGGTTTTTCTTTGTATGTCTGGACCATTCAGGCAGTACATCTGAATAAAGCTGAATGCAGACAAATAAAAAGAAAACTGGGAAAAAAAAAAAAAAAAGAGGAGCCACCAGGAGTGCACCTGGACAACAGAAGGCCGTGTGGGAGCGAGTGGCTGAAGTGCAGAAAACAAGCAGCCTGAGCTCTGGAAGGACCAGCCGCACAGACGCTGGACTGGCACCCAGCACTAGGGAAGGGGAGCTGCTGGAGACGGCCCGGAAGTAAAACCTCCAGGGCCTGCGAGGGAATGACGACCACACGGAGTCAGTTTGAGCCCTGCAAGTCAAAGCTGGGGGCTTAGAGGTGTGCGGGCATGGTCAGGAAGTCCCAGGAGGAACAGCGACAACCGCCTTCCCCCAGGTCCAGAGGCATTGAGGGCATGGGGAGGAGGCACCAGGGGAGGTGCTGCCCCCCAGGGAGTGTTAGGTTTCCCCGTATTAACAATGGATTTTTTTTTCTTTTTTGTTTTTGTTGGCCAGTACAGGGATTAAACCCTGCACCCTGGTGTTATCAGCACCACACCCTAATCGGCTGAGCTGACTGGCCAGCTTGACCATGTGTCTTACTTTCTGTATTTGAGGACATTTTGCAGGCCAGGAAGAGACGGCCCCTCCCAGTGCTAAGCAATTCTTAGAGATGACAAAGGGCCTGGCTGGGAGCATGACTTTCCCATGCAAACCCCCACCCAGCCCTGCCCTACCCTACAACATCCCAGCACCAGCATCTCAGTCCATCTGTGCTGCTGTGACTGACCACCACAGACTGGGTCACTGACAAAGAACAGAAACGTTCCTTTCTCACAGTTCTGGAGGCTGGGAAGTCCAAGATCAAGGCGCCGGCATGTGGTGTCTGGTGAGGGCCTTCCTGCTGTGTCCTCCGGAGCGGAGGAACACCGTGTCCTCATGTGGCAAAAGATCAAGCGGGCAAGGTAACCACAGGCTGCCACTGCCCGAAGCCAAATACTGCACCGTAGAAGCCACTAGGTGCGCTGCTAATTTCCAAACCCTGGTTGGTTTCTCTTCATGACTCCCTAAAAAAGAGCACAGCAATGTCACACACACTAGGTTAAGGGGTCGGCATGAACTTGTTACGGGGTGGAACTGAAACACTAGCTTTCATCTATTTTCAAAGTACTTTAATATAGTCGTGAAAAGTGCGGCAAAGGCCCCGAGCTCAGTGCAGACTTGTGTAACGGGCAGTTTGCCTCTATGGTGGGCACAGCAGGGGCTGCGAGAAATTGGCCCAAGAGGTCGTACCAGGTTATCAGCCTGAAACTGACACAGGGGATACATAAAAATGATGGGGAGTGGGGTGGGGCATCCTTTCCCCCAGGGATGCCAACGCTGGCTCCCCGACTGAGGCTGTGGTCTTGGGTGACAGGCCAAAGGATTGAGAACAGCAGAGATGCAGGCCTTGGAGAATGGTGGGGAGGGGGTGTTTGTTGCACCCGCTGTGTCCCTACCCATGGATCCCTCCTGCCCCTGGCCACTTCTCAGTCTTTAGCCCCTCCCCCGCCATCTCTTCTCCAGGCTCCTTTCTCTCCCTCTCCCCCCAAACGCCTGGGTCCCTGTCCCCTACTAGGTCTTAAATATCCAAACACCTACTCCGCTGCCTCTCAGGGTCCCAGGTGCCTCTCACTCCTCACTGTCCCGGCAGGGTGGCCTTTCCCTAGAAACACCAGGTGCCCACCCTCGAACTGGTCTCAGGACCTCTCACCATGCGCAGTCTGCTCCCCACCCCAGTCCTCTGGCCCTCCCCTCAGGCCTCAGTTCCCCCCACCTCCCCACTCCATCTCTGCCTCTCCCTCTGGTACCCTCCCAGGTCTCTGTCTTCTCTTCCTCTCCGAGGGGGTCAGTACCCCCCCCCCCCGCACTCCCTACCCGGCCAGGTACCCTCCCAGATCTGCCGCCTCTTCCCCTCACCATCAGGGGTGAGCTCCTCTCTACCCTTCCCGCTGCCTGGCCAGATAACCTCCACCAGGGGTCAGCTGCCGCCCCTCCCCCTCCCCCTCATCACCAGGGGTCAGCTCCCGCCCCCCTCCAGCATCAGGGGTCAGTTCCCGCCCCTCCCCCATCATCAGGGGTCAGCTCCCGCCCCTCCCCCCATCACCTGGGGTCAGCTCCCGCTCCTCCCCCATCAGGGCTCAGCTCCCGCCCCTCCCCCGCCCGGCCGGGCGCCCTCCCGTCTGTCTCCTGTCCCTGCTTCAGCTGGCGCCGGAGCAGCCTCGGGGCGGTCCCCTCAGGGACTGACTTCCACCCGCACGGTTCGGGCTCCATTCCCCCCACAGGCCCAGTGCCCGCTCCCACGTCAGGAGTCCCTTCCTGCCCCCCGTGACAGACACGAGTGCGCTCTGCGGCCAGCGGAGCCGGTTCGCACAAGACGCCGCCCCGCAGGCCCCTCGCGGCGCGGCTCGGGGCGGAAGGAGGGCCGGGCCGGGCGCGGGAGGCGCTGCGGGGACGTTACCTGAGATAAGAGCTGGCGCCCCGCGCGAAGTCATAATAACCGCCCGCCACCATCTTCGGAGGCCCCGAGCGCCGCCGGCAGGTGACGTCACGGCCCTGCCCCGGAGCTGCAGGCCCCGCCCCTTACCCGGAGTCCCTCCTCCTTCCCCAGTCAGACGCCCGCTCTCTCTTCAAGCCCCGCCCATGCCACAAACTCCGCCCCGACTCGGAGACGGGACCTTCCTTTCAATGACTCTGCCTCCGGGGTCTCTGCCTCTCGCCCCGCCCAGCGTCGTGGCCCCGCCGCTTCCTCAGCCCGTCTTCCCGTTGACCTCTCGGAGGTGGGGTCGCTGCACCCCAGGCCGGCCGTGAAGGCGGTCTTTGAGGCTCCCCTCTCGGGAGCTGGTCCTTCGGTCCTGTGGGCTCACCTGCCCGTCCCCTTCTGCCTGCGGCCCCTCTTGGTAGAGGATGGCCTTACCTTTTGCCCCGGTTGGGTGGGTTTGGGAGCCCTGCTCACCACCTCCTGGCTGGGTGAGGTTTTGCTGACACAGCCAAGGCCTGCATGTCCCTGCGGAGTCCCCCTGGGGGCCAGCCTTTACGTGGGGACTTCTAAAGTCCCACGCAGCACCCCAAATTCAAAACCTTGGTACCTCTAAATGGGTGTTCCACAGCCATGGGCAATTTGCCCCCAGAGGACACTAGGCAATGTCTGGCGACATCTGTAGTTGTCAGGACTGACGAGGAGGGTGCTCCTGGCATGGAGTAGGTGGAGGCCAGGGACGCTGCTCAGCACGTGCAGGACAGCCAAACCACAGAGCGTGATCCAGCCAGAAGGTCCGCAGTGCCAAGGGGGAGAGACCCTGGTGTAAACGTAGCTCGTTTTGAGAGATTTAATGAGCCACGTACTATGGGCTGGGCCTTTGGAGGATGCGGTACTGAGTAAAACTCACATTATACCAGACCTCCAGGAACTTAGAATCAGACAGACAGATCCTAACCAAACGTTTCATTGCAATTATGATGCTTTTAAAATTAATAACAGCTTCCTGGAGCGATAGTTCATATACCATACAATTCACTCACTGAAAGCATGAAATTCAGTGGGTTTTAGTGGTTTTATATACACAGGGTTGTATAACCATCACCACTATCAGATTCCAGAACATCTTCATCACCCTACAAAGAAATCCCACATCCATTAAAAGTCACTCTCCCATCCCCTCCCCCAGCCCCTGGCAACCACGAACCCACTTTCGGTCTCGTGGACTGGCGCGTTCATATAAATGGAATCCTACACTGTGTGGCCTTTTGTGTCTGGCGTCTTTCACTGAGCGTGATGTGTTCAAGGTTTGCCCACGTGGTAGCGTGTGTCAGAGCCTTGATCCTTTTCATAGGTGGGTCATATTCCAGTGTGTCGATGCACCATATTTTATTTATTCATTCATCAACTGACAAGCATATGATATGTTTTTGGAAGTTGGGAACCTATAGAGTGCCAAGAGAGTATAAACCCACCAGGCCCCAAACCAGATCAGCGGTATCATGGAAGGTGTTTAAGCTGAGAGTTACATAGGAGTTACGGAGGCTGGGGGCTTCTCGGCCCAGCCAGACATTTTAACTTGTAAGACTGCCATGGGTCACATTTGTCACCTGTGACCTTGGAAGACACCAGATATTTTTCTTCAGTGGGAAGCGGTCTCTGTACAGCCACTGAGGTGACAGATTAGGTGCCAAAAGTCAAGTCCAGTTACATTACAACTGAACACTTACATTACAAGTCCAGTTATGGCAAGCCTGATCAGGAGGACCCTTAGCTGCAGGTGAGGCCATCGGTTCCCTTAGTGCCAGGCCAGGCCAACCCAGGCAGCAATAGGGGCAGGCCAAATAAGGGTCCCTTTGTCAAGTTTTATAATTTATACTTGGTCAGGAAGTTAACTTTTACTTTAAAATATCAAATTTATTTATGAAAGGTTTATTTCTTAGGTATCCTTATTTTCATAGTTTCCTTGGGATCTGTAGGCACATCATTTTTTTTCACTCCCACATTTGTGTATTTTTATTTGAATCAAATTTATTTAATAAAAATAAACACTGACAGTGAGGGCATGTTTTTTGATGGATCTTTATGATTCAAATAACAAGCTTTCAGATTTATTAATCTGTGAATTCTACCATTTTCTCCTGATAATCTGATTTTTTTTTTATGTTTAGTATATCCATTCTCCTGTGAATCTTTGGTTTCTTATTATTTTCTTAATTTCTTATGATGAATAAATAGTTTTAGAATATTTTAATTTTTTTTTGTTTAGTAATGACATATAAGGGAATGAATTTGCTTTAGAGAAGAAATTTGACTTTATCTAATTCCTTTTAGCAATTTAACTATAATGGACTTTAGTATGATTTTCTCCTCCTTTCTTTTTTAATCCTAGTTGGGGTTTGCCAATCTACTTGGAGTTTCTTGAGTCTGTGGATTGACGTATTGTACCCATTTCGGAAAATCCTCAGGCATTACACCTTCAGGAATGGCTTCTGCCGCCTTCTCTCTTCGCTCTCTCTACACACACGCAGTTGTAATGAGGCTCGTCCAGCTCTGCTTCTTCTGTCTTCCTCAGGGAAGGCCCATCAGAGACTCGGATGGAAAGTCTAGTGGGTAGCTCTAGTCAAGCATGAAAGACTGTGGCAAATCCACTCGTGGCCTTTGGAGGTTTCAGCTTGCTGCTTTAGCCCCCATGCCCTGCAGCTTTAAAATGATACCCGACACTGGGTAATTTATAAAGAACAGAGGTTTATTTGGCTTACGATTCTGGGACAGCTGCATCTGGCATGGGCCTCAGGCTGCTTCTACTCGTGGCGGAAAGTGGCAGCAGCTGACGAGCACAAGCAGATCACATGGTGAGAGGAAGCAAGAGAGAGAGGGGAGGTGCCAGGGTCCTTTAAACAATCAGCTCTCGCGAGAACTCATAGAGCGAGAACTCACGCATTAATCCCCCTCCCCCAGGGAGAGCATGAATCCATTCATGAGGGATCCGCCCTCATGACTCAATCACTTTCCACACTGCCACATTGGAGATGAGATTTCCACATGCGCTTTGGAGGGGACGACACATCCAAAGTCCATCAGGGACCAATCAGCAGCCCTGTCCCTCTGGGGAAACATTCTGTCCCAGGCACTTTGAGACTCAGGCAGATTTTACGCTGACTTGTAGGAACCCTTGGCGTGTCTCCTCATGCTCCATGTTCTTCTCCACAACACACAGAATGTCTTGTGGAAAACACCAGCCACACCGGGAGACAGGAGGTGCTCAGTTTCCCTGGGTCCGGGTTTCCAGACATGCCTCTGGGTTTCCAACCACTCCCCAAAGTCTCAGGCCCCTCCTCAAGGCCTTCCCCGACAGGAAAGCTACTGCTGCCAGCTACACCTATTTTCAGCTCCCGGGATCAGTGAAGACCCCCTTGAGGAAGGGGGCGAGTGGAGAAGCATCTGGAGGACTGGACGGGGGTCTTTGGAGGCGGTTTCTGGGATGAGAAAGTCTGGGGCAGAGCTGTGAGGAGTCTGGAAAGGGACTGTGAAGTGACACACTTTTCCCTGCTGTCCATTCCTCGCCCACCTCCTGAGCCCTGGGTCCTGAGGCCCCAGGTCAGGGGTGAAAGACAACAGGAGGGTCCAGGGCGGGGGCTGGATCTCTGGGTGACCATTGGGAGAACGGGTTCGGTTTGGTTTTTTCCTGGGTTTCTATTCTCTAGAGACACTTAACAATTGATTTCTGAGTCTGGATCTCACCTTAGAATTCCCTAGGATTCTGGGACCAGAGCACCTTTCAGTCACTACTCTCTGGAGGGAGATGTGCTTATCTTCTGTGGGATAAATCCTGGGCAACTGAACTTCACAGCTTGAATCTTGCCCAGATCCTGTCAATCTGGGGTGCCACAGGACTCAGGGGGCCTCTTTCTGAAGCATCAGATTTGCTTGATTCTTTTGAAAGAGAAAAATCCTCTTAATGTACTTAGGGGTGACATTCACCTGGATTTGTAAGCTCATAATGGATTTCTCTGAAATGATGCTTGGGTTGTCCTCTTTTTGTGAGGTCCCCAGATCCCTAGGGGTGTGCCCTCATGACTTCTGCCATTAGGGTACATTGACATAAACGTTTGAGAAGTACTGGGGTGCAGCTCTCAAAGCTCTGTGAGGGAGGGCCCCGATGTCTGATTTGTATTTGGCCCGCCAGCAGCTGCTGATTCATGACAAAGCTCCAGAAGACTGAAGTTCAATTCCATTCTTGCCTTTTTCTAATCATGCTATCGGTCCATTTCTTCAGCCATTTGGTGATCACGACAACACCTTATAGGGTTGCTGGTGGCATTAAATCAGATGGTACAAGTAAGAATACTTTGTAAAAACTGTAAAGTAGGTGACAAACATAGGGGCTTCCACATCTCCTGAATATTACGGCTTTTCCTTTTCACAGTTAAGAGAGTTCCAACTTAAAAGGGGCCTAACTGGCAGTAGGCCCCAGCCCAGCACTTGTGGGAGGTGCCAGTCACCTCAGGAGGTGAGTGTTGGCTGGTCAGGCTCCTGGGAACGGGGGCCTCAAGGGGCAGTAGGGAGTAATGGTAACGACCATGGAAGAAGTGTCAGGGACTGGGTAAGAAGTCTGGGTTTGAATCCTATGTCTCCCTCTGCTCGGGATATGACATAGGACTCTTCTCTGAGCTTCTCCCTTGAAGCTGTGCACACAGATGGAGCACGAGCGTGGCTGTCTCATTGGATCCTGCTGCAGGAAGCACAGGATGATGTTGACAACACCAAGGCCCAGGGCTCAATCCCTGTACTGGCCACCACCAAAAAAAAAAAAAGTGCAGGATAAGAGCTGCTTGGGAGGGGAGGGATGATTGGGAAGTGAGACCTTGAGAAGTGGCACAGAGGGGCTACAGGAAGAGGGCCTGGTCAAGGTTAGGAAGAAAGGACAGCAGAGGGCTTAGCCATTGAGGGGCAGAGCACCTCCATGTGTGCTCTCATCTCTTCCAGCCCCCATCATCCATCACTGGGGAGGCCTTGAGGACTTCAACTTGTTACATTAAGGAGCTAGAGGTAAGTGCCTTCCAGGCCAGTCCCCTACAACCTCCCATGCTGGGGGCTGGGGGCCCCCCTGCCAACTGAGACAGCCACCACCCAATGTTGACAACACCAAGGCCCAGGGCTCAATCCCTGTACTGGCCACCACCAAAAAAATTTGCAGGACGAGAGGTGCTCGGGAGCGGAGGGACGATGGGGAAGTGAGACCTTGAGAAGTGGGCACAGAGGGGCTACAGGAAGAGGGCTGGTCAAGGTTAGGAAGAAAGGACAGCAGAGGGCTTAGCCATTGAGGGGCAGAGCACCTCCATGTGTGCTCTCATCTCTTCCAGCCCCCATCATCCATCACTGGGGAGGCCTTGAGGACTTCAACTGACATTAAGGAGCTGGAGGTAAGTGCCCTCAAGGCCAGCCCCCAACCACCTCCCATGCTGGGGGCTGGGGACCCCCTTGCCAACTGAGACAGCCGACACCCAGTGTTGACAACACCAAGGCCCAGGGCTCAATCCCTGTACTGGCCACCACCAAAAAAAAAAAAAAAGTGCAGGATGAGAGGTGCTCGGGAGCGGAGGGACGATGAGGAAGTGAGACCTTGAGAAGTGGGCACAGAGGGGCTACAGGAGGAGGGCCTGGTCCAGGTTAGGAAGAAAGGACAGCAGAGGGCTTAGCCATTGAGGGGCAGAGCATCTCCATGTGTGCTCTCATCTCTTCCAGCCCCCATCATCCATCACTGGGGAGGCCTTGAGGACTTCAACTTACATCAAGGAGCTGGAGGTAAGTGCCCTCCAGGCCAGCCCCCCGACCACCTCCCATGCTGGGGGCTGGGGGCCACGCTGCCAGCTGAAACAGCCAACACCCCCACCCCTAATGATCGCTCTCTCTACCTCTCTCCCAACCCTCCTCCAACTCCTCCTCTCTCCATGTGCCACAGAGCCGGTGCCTAGTTCTGCAGGCAGTCCTGGACTCCACCTATGCAGTAAAGAAATATATCGAGAGTGTGGTGCAGGAACTGGTAAGAGTCCGGTGGCGTCCCCTGGTTCCACGCTGCCAATCCTGGGCTCCAATTTCCCCTTGGGGCTTTGAAGAAAAGGGGCTGGGGGTTCCCGTGCCAAGGGAGAATGGGGTGCTCGGTGGCCTAGTTCTCAGCAGGAGGGACCCCAGACCATGCAGCATGGCTCTTCCTGTTGCTGACCTGCCTGCCCACTCTCTTTTCTCCAGACACCCCTGCTTGAGTCCTTGCCGCATGGGCTCTGGGCTGTTGCCCTGTTGGAAACACTAGGCTGACAGTTGTCAGGAGCCCTGTGTTCCCACCCTAACTTAGTTCCTGCTTTGCTTGGTCTTTGGTTTTGGACAAGCCACCTCTCCTGCCTGGGCTTGAGTGTCCTGAGATAGAATTAGAGGGTGTCAAAGGTCCCTTGCAGCTCTAAGAATGAAAGATTTCTAGGCACACACGAGACATCAGGGAGACAGGGATCTTGCCTGCCCTTTTCATTCCTGGATCCCTGCTATTAAGATCAGTCCCTGTCCTTAGTGTGTGGTTCATGGTGAATACATGCACCCTTGTGAATCACAAGCTGGGAGAAGGGTAGTCTTTCCTTTCTCAGCCTCCATTTCTAGAGGTTTCTGTGGTTGTCATGTAAAGAGAATCAGGATTCAGATGTTCAGCTCTGAATCCAACAAAGACCCCAATTCTCTTTCCTTGGGAGTTCAAGGACAGTTTGTCCATTTGCGTCCCCATAGGGTCTGAGAGCTTTTCCTTGAAAATCCATTCCTGGCCCCACCACTTCCCAGTCTGGGGAATGAACCTGAGGGGACAACCTCAGTCACCTTCCCGTGACTCTCCACATGGAAAACCTGGCACCAGGAAACTGGATGAAGTGGAAAGAGGGACATGATTTCTTTGTTCGCTCCTTCCATGTCTGACGGGTTTGGGGACAGACTGAGATGGAGAGGCCGCAGGCTCGTCCTGCCCACTCCCAACCTGGAGAAGGCTCCCCCCTGCACCCCACCCTCAGCACCACGGGGTCCCCGAGGATCTGGTCTCCCTGGTGGGCCTGTCCTGGGCCATTGGTGGCATTCCTGGGGCCCGTCCCTTGCTGTTCCATCTCTGCCTCCCTGGTAAGAGATGTTTCTTTCCTCTTCCTACAGAAGGAGAGTCCGTGTCAGCAGCTGGACTCCCTGCGGGAACAACTGCAGGTGAGTGGACTCTATGGCATCCCTCATGTGCCCTAGAGAACCTTCCTGTCCCTCTCTCACCACCTGTTTGGCTTTTGTCCCAAAGGCTCAGATTCGGACCAATGCCATCTTAAAGTCCGAAAAGGAAGAGATGGAGAGAGCCCTGGCCGATGCTCGTCAGGAAGCCCGGCAGAAAGCAGGTGTGGATCTGGGCAGCCTTCCTCCCTCAACCTGGTGCCTTGGCAGGCCTTCAGGGGAGTCCTTTGGGTTCCATCTTGACCTCTGTCATTCCAGGAGAATGTCAACATCTGCGGACCTGCCTGGACTCCCGGGAAAAAGAGATCCAACAGCTGCAGGGGAGTCTGACCGCCTTCTCCACAGGGCAGGAGGACGCCGAGAGGGTGAGTCCAGCCACCTGCCCTCACGCTTGCGCCTCCACCCCCAGGGGGAAAAATGGGCTTAGAGAATTAGATAGACCTGGATGTTCACATCCCGGCTGTACGTGATCTTAGCACTTAACCTCTAATACCTTGCATTTCATCTACAAAATGGAGCTAACGATAGTAACTCCCTCCTGTGGTGGTTGTGAGGATTCGATGGATTGTGAGCACGGTGCCTGGTGCCGCACGCAATACAGAGTCAGACCATGGTGATGACAGTCCTAACAATGGCAACGTGACAGGCTATCCCTGGGCCTCCGTCGGCCAGCTGTCAATCAGATCTCTTTCCCTGCCTCTTCCACCCTTACTGAGGTCTTGGGAAAAGCAACTGAGAACATGGGCTTGGAAATGCCTTGAAAAAGGTGTCAAGTGTGATTCAGGGGGAGGAAAGGTCACCGCTGAACGGTTGCTGTAGGTGTCGGTGTTCGTGTGCCCCGACTCCATCTTCTCCCTGCCGAATCCTGACTTTGCCTTTCTGTATTTGCAGTCCTACCGCAACCTCAAGAGCGAGCGAGATGCCCTCTTCCTTCAGCTGGAGGACAACAAGTAGGAGGGGGACGGTGGGTGGCAGGTCTGGGGGGTCCTCGGCACGGGTGATGTGGTGGGAGGTGGGAGGGTAGAGGTGAGCACGATGAGGGGGACGCACAGGTTTGGACACGTGCAGAGCCAAGCTGTGGCCCCAGCTGTGCCAGTGACTCGTGTGTGGCCTCAGGCAATTCATGTCCTCTCTGTGGACAGGCACTTGAGAGTCCAGGTGTCCCCTTCCCATGCCATAGTCCTCTGGTTGTGTGGCAAAGTCAGTGCATTGATGGCAAAAGTCGTCCTTTCTGTTCCTCGTTCTTTACATTCTCCACCACCTCTGGCCACAGGAACAACTATGAAGTCCTCAAGGCCCAGCAGGCCCAGCTGAAGGGCAAGATTCGCGTCCTTGAAATGGAGAAGGCGGCCTTACAGGTCCAGGCGAAAACGCTCGCAACATCCAAGCTCCTGCCAAACCAAGTGAGTGGCTGCAGCCCAGGGGGTTGGTTTTATGGTTGTGGGGTAGAGAGGAAGGTGGCAGCCTGTCCCTCCTGCAGCCACTCCTTACACGGCTTATGCCCCTGTGCTCTGGGCAGGTGCACACTTCAAGCTGAGCTGCAGGCTCGCGTCATCGGGCTGGCGTGTCACCCATTCTGCCTGCGTGTCCTCCGCACTCACCCCCTGGGCCTTTGTTCCCCCACCTCTAAAATGGGGTGCTGGAGACCTCACACGAAATGGTACAGGGAGGGCCCCCTGTGTGCCTGTGCCGTGCCCCTTCCCTGTGCCGTGGGTCTCCGGCTGCATCAGGTGGCCACCGACTGCTTCTCTCCATCCAGACCAATTAGAACATGGAGGTCCCCAGTGCACTGCATTCAGGGCAGCACGTGAAGATGGAGCTGGCTGAGAAGTTGGGCCAGCTTCGTGAGAAGCTGGGAGACCTAAAGGAGATGGGAATCGCTGCCCCATTCAGGAAGGGCTAGGAGACAGGCACCAGCCTCTGAGGGGGGTTCCAGAGCCAGCACAGAGGCAGCTCCAGCCGGGGGGACAGGTGACCCCAGTCATGCACTGCAGTCCTCTGACTATTCATTGCTCCCTTCCTTCTGACCACACAGCTGCCGCAGAACATACAGAAATGCCAGGAGAACCAAGGCTTCAGCAACAATCTCTGCTTTCCATTGTTTTATCGAGCAGAAAAGTATTGTGACAGTAACATCATGGACATCTGAGATGTGGGGCCCAGGGCTCTGCCCCCTCCCAGTTCCTGCTACCCTGTCCTTGCCACCATGTCTCTGCCACCCTCTTCCTTCCACCCTGTCCCTGCCACCCTGTCTCTGCCACCCTGTCCCTGCCACTCCTTCCCAGTCACCCTTTTATCATGTTAAGACCCCTGTTCTTTAAAAAAAAAAACGAAAAATCCAAAAAAAACAAAAAAAGGAAAAAAGGAAAAAAAACTTAAAAAAGGAAAAAAACAAAAAAAAGAAGACAGCACCCAGAAAACACTGAAAAGAAGAAGACAATGCCCTGAAAATACTCAAAAGAAGACAACATCCAGAGAACACCCAAAAAAAGACAACACCCGGAGAACATCCTAAAGATGATAGCACCCAGAAAACCCCCAAAAGAAGAAAACACTGAGAAAACACCGAAAAGAAGAGAACACCCAAAAGACGATGACATGCAGAAAATACTCGAAAGAAGATATCCAGAAAACACCAAAAAGAAGAAAACACACAACCCAGAAAAAAACACACAGAAGAAAACACCCCCCAAAAAGGAAGAAAACCTTTACAAAAAGAATAAAACCCAAACATAAAGAAACAAAACCCAAAAGAGGACAACCCCAACAAAAAGAGAACCCCAACAGAAAGAAGAAAAATCCCCCCAAAATAAGAAAACCCCAACAAAAAGCAGAAACCACCCCACATGAAGGAAACCCCAACAAAAATAAAACCCCACTGATAAGAAGATAACCTCTCAGAAAAGAAACCGCCCAAAAGAAAACTGGAAAAGTAGAACCCCCCCAGAAGAAGAAAACAGCAACAAAGCGAAAAAAACCCACAATAAAAGAAGAATCCCACAAGAAGAAAAACCCCAGTAAAAAGAAGAAAGTGCCAGCAATAGGAAGCCCCAAAGAAGAAATTCCCAATGAAAAGAACAAAACCCTAACAAAAAGAAGAAACACCCCCCACAAAAAAGAAAAGTCTCTACAAAGAAGAAAAACCTCTGAAAAGAAGAAAAACTTCCAGAAAAGAAAACCTCAACAAAAAGAAGAAACCATGCACCCCAAAAAGAGAACCCCCAAAGAAGGAAATCCTAACAAAAAGAAAAACCCCGTAAAAGAAAAAAACACCCAAATAGAAAAAACTCCAATAGAAAGAAGAAAACCCCCCAGGAAAACAAGAAAACCCCCCAAAAAGCCCCAAAAGAAGAAACCCCCAAAGACGAAAACCCCAACAAAAGGAAAACTCCAAAAGAGAACCCCCCCAAAAAGAAAACCCCCCAAAAGAAGAAAACCAAAAACTCCCCGAGAAGTAAACTCCCACAAAAAGAAAAACCCTGCAAAAAAAAAAAATCCACACAGAAGAAAACCCTAACAATAAATAAATAAATAAATAAAAATCCAAAAGAAGAACCCCCCTAAAAAATGTACAAAAATGTACAGAAATATACAAAAATCAAAAAATGCAAAACAGACAAACAACAGCAACAACAACAACAAAAAAAAAAAAACAGGAAAAATACTAAAAGAGAGAAAAAGAAAAAAAAAAAACCATAAAAGAAAAACCAAAAATAAATATGTAAGAAAACAAAAAGAAAAAAGAAAGAAAGAAAGAAAGCAGCAGGGTGCCCTCACCAGTATTCCAGCCTCAGGGACCCATAGGGGAAGACCAGTAGAATTGGTCCCTTGGGCAGGCCAGTCAGGGGGCCCCTTAATGCTGGGGCAGGCCAAGGAAGCACTTGGGGCAGGCCTGGCAGGCCCTTAGCGGAAGGGGGCCCTTAGCAGTGGGGGGGTCCTGAATAGTAGGTCGGGCCATGGAGGCCCTGAGTGACAAGTAGGCTAGAACAGGGGCCCATAGTGCCAGGCCAGGGGGCCCCTAGGTGGCCAGACCAGGCCAAGGAAGCACTTGGGGCAGGCCTGGCAGGCTCTTAGCAGAAGGGGGCCGTTAGCACCAATCAAGCCAAGGGCGCCCTGAGGTAGGCCATTCGAGGGGAGTCCTTAGTGGAAAGGCAGTCCAGAGAGTTGGCTGGGGGGGGGGGAGGCACTTAGCAATGTTTTATCATTTATACTTGGCCAGAAAATTTTCTTTTTCATTCAAGTATCAAACTTATTCATAAAATATCTATTTTAATAATTATCCTTATTTTTGTAGTTTCTTCAGAATCTACTTTACGTTTTTCTCCACTCCCACATTTGTGTATTTTTATTTGAGTCATATTTATTTAATTAAAATAAAGACTGAAAGTGAATACATGGTTTTTGTTTGATTTTTATTTTTCAGATAAACAGCTTTCAGATTTATTAGTCTGTCCATTCTGTCATTTCCCCTCTCTGGATCATTTGATTTCATTTTTCTGTGTGTGTTCAGTATATCCATTCTCCTGTGAATCTTAGGTTTGTCGTGATTTTCTTATGATGAATAAGTAGTTCTAGAATAGTTTGATATTTATTATGTAATCATGACATATACGGGTGGGAATTTGCTTTAGAAAAGAAATTTGACTTTATCTCCTTCGTTTCAGCAATTTAACTACGATGGACTTTAGTATGATTTTTTCTTTTCTTTTTTATTCCCAGTTGGGGTTTGGTTCTTCAATCTGTGGATTGACGTATTATACCCATTTTGGAAACCCTCCATGTCAGTGACACGATGACACCCACCCAGAGGGTCCTCATGGGACCTGAGTAGGCGGGTCAAGGGCCCTCACTGTGGGTGCATCTGCAGACTGAACCGAGATGGGGTCCGGCCCCGTGGGGGACACACATACATACCGGGGCCACCCGAACGCGTCGTAGTGGGCCACGATGATGATGGTGGGAAGGTCCTCTCCACCCAGCCCCGTCAGCCGCCCCTGTGGAGACACAGCCTGTGAATGGCCAGCAGGGCCTGAGGCTGCCCCCAGGCCTTGCCACTCCTGGTTCCCACTCGGTGGGAAGACAGAGCAGGGAGTGACCCGAGTGTGGGTCTGGAAGACCCCTCCTGCAGCGGCCACATGGAGCAAGGACTGCCCTTGTTCTGACACCTTCTGGGGCACCAGATCCCCACGTGAAGCTCTTGCCGCAGACTCTGGGAGCCCCAGGGAACTCCCCCAGGGAAGAGGTGGATGCCAGGGAGGAACCCACCCAGGCCCCCTGTTCTACTCACAAAGTGTTAACAAAAGAGGGGGGAGATGTGATGAAAACTTTCCTGTAGGAAAGAGATCAGGCCCCTCACCCCAGCACTTGGGCTCTCCGAGATCTGTGCCCACCCTATTCTGCTCTAGCTGGGGGGCCAATAAACTTCCCATAAAGGGCCCCTCATCACCAGGGGTCAGCTCCCGCCCCTCCCCCATCATCAGGGGTCAGCTCCCACCCCTTCCCCATCACCAGGGGTCAGTTCCCGCCCCTCCCCATCAGGGGTCAGCTCCCGCCGCTCCCCCATCATCAGGGGTCAGCTCCCGCCCCTCCCCCGCCTCCTCCCCATCATCAGGGGTCAGCTCCCGCCCCTCCCCCATCAGGGGTCAGCTCGCGCCCCTCCCCCGCCTCCTACCCATCATCAGGGGTCAGCTCGCGCCCCTCCCCCGCCCGGCCGGGCGCCCTC
Source organism: Cynocephalus volans (assembly GCF_027409185.1). NCBI lineage: Eukaryota > Metazoa > Chordata > Mammalia > Dermoptera > Cynocephalidae > Cynocephalus > Cynocephalus volans. The sequence goes on along the minus strand of NC_084469.1, from coordinate 96,445,641 downwards.
CCGTCTGTCTCCTGTCCCTGCTTCAGCTGGCGCCGGAGCCTCCTCGGGGCGGTCCCCTCAGGGACTGACTTCCACCCGCACGGTTCGGGCTCCATTCCCCCCACAGGCCCGGCGCCCGCTCCCACGTCAGGAGCCCCTTCTTGCCCCCCGTGACAGACACGAGTGCGCTCTGCGGCCATCGGAGCCGGTTCACACGAGACGCCGCCCCGCCGGCTCCTCGCGGCGCGGCTCGGGGCGGAAGGAGGGCCGGGCCGGGCGCGGGCGGCGCTGCGGGGCCTTTACCTGAGTTAAGACCCGGCGCCCGCGCGAAGCTAAAATAACCGCCCGCCGCCATCTTCGCGAGTCCCCCGAGCGCCGCTGGCCCGTGACGTCACGGACACTCCCGGAGCTGCAGGCCCCGCCCCTTACCCGGAGTCCCTCCTCCTTCCCCAGTCAGACGCCCGCTCTCTCTTCAAGCCCCGCCCACGCCACAAGCTCCGCCCCGACTCGGAGACGGGACCTTCCTTTCAATGACTCTACCTCCGGGGTCTCTGCCTCCCGCCCCGCCCTGCGTCGTGGCCCCGCCCCTTCCTCAGCCCGTCTTCCCGTTGACCTCTCGGAGGTGGGGTCGCTGCACCCCAGGCCGGCGGTGAAGGCGGTCTTTGAGGCTCCCCTCTCGGGAGCTGGTCCTTCGGTCCTGTGGGCTCACCTGCCCGTCCCCTTCTGCCTGCGGCCCCTCTTGGTAGAGGGTGGCTTTACCTTTTGCCCCGGTCGGGTGGGTTTGGGAGCCCTGCTCACCACCTCCTGGCTGGGTGAGGTTTTGCTGACACAGCCAAGGCCTGCATGTCCCTGCGGCGTCCCCCTGGGGGCCAGCCTTTACGTGGCGACTTCTAAAGTCCCACGCAGCACCCCAAATTCAAAACCTTGGTACCTCTAAATGGATGTTTCACAGCCATGGGCAATTTGCCCCCAGAGGACACTAGGCAATGTCGGGCGACATCTGTAGTTGTCAGGACCGACGAGGAGGGTGCTCCTGGCATGGAGTAGGTGGAGGCCAGGGACGCTGCTCAGCACGTGCAGGACAGCCAAACCACAGAGCGTGATCCAGCCACAAGGTCCGCAGTGCCAAGGGGGAGAGACCCTGGTATAAAAGTAGCTCGTTTTGAGAGATTTAATGAGCCACCTACTATGGGCTCGGCCTTTGGAGGATGCGGTACTGAGTAAAACTCACATTATACCAGACCTCCAGGAACTTAGAATCAGACAGACAGATCCTAACCAAACGTTTCATTGCAATTATGGTGCTTTTAAAATTAATAACAGCTTCCTGGAGCGATAGTTCATATACCATACAATTCACTCACTGAAAGCATGAAATTCAGTGGGTTTTAGTGGTTTTATATACACAGGGTTGTATAACCATCACCACTATCAGATTCCAGAACATCTTCATCACCCTACAAAGAAATCCCACATCCATTAAAAGTCACTCTCCCATCCCCTCCCCCAGCCCCTGGCAACCACGAACCCACTTTCAGTCTCGTGGACTGGCGCGTTCATATAAATGGAATCCTACACTGTGTGGCCTTTTGTGTCTGGCGTCTTTCACTGAGCGTGATGTGTTCAAGGTTTGCCCACGTGGTAGCGTGTGTCAGAGCCTTGATCCTTTTCATGGGTGGGTCATATTCCAGTGTGTCGATGCACCATATTTTATTTATTCATTCATCAACTGACAAGCATATGATATGTTTTTGGAAGTTGGGAACCTATAGAGTGCCAAGAGAGTATAAACCCACCAGGCCCCAAACCAGATCAGCGGTATCATGGAAGGTGTTTAAGCTGAGAGTTACATAGGAGTTACGGAGGCTGGGGGCTTCTTGGCCCAGCCAGACATTTTAACTTGTAAGACTGCCATGGGTCACATTTGTCACCTGTGACCTTGGAAGACACCAGATATTTTTCTTCAGTGGGAAGCGGTCTCTGTACAGCCACTGAGGTGACAGATTAGGTGCCAAAAGTCAAGTCCAGTTACATTACAACTGGACACTTACATTCCAAGTCCGGTTATGGCAAGCCTGATCAGGGGGACCCTTAGCTGCAGGTGAGGCCATCGGTTCCCTTAGTGCCAGGCCAGGCCAACCCAGGCAGCAATAGGGGCAGGCCAAATAAGGGTCCCTTTGTCAAGTTTTATAATTTATACTTGGTCAGGAAGTTAACTTTTACTTTAAAATATCAAATTTATTTATGAAATGTTTATTTCTTAGGTATCCTTATTTTCATAGTTTCCTTGGGATCTGTAGGCACATCATTTTTTTTCACTCCCACATTTGTGTATTTTTATTTGAATCAAATTTATTTAATAAAAATAAACACTGACAGTGAGGGCATGTTTTTTGATGGATCTTTATGATTCAAATAACAAGCTTTCAGATTTATTAATCTGTCAATTCTACCATTTTCTCCTGATAATCTGATTTTTTTTTTATGTTTAGTATATCCATTCTCCTGTGAATCTTTGGTTTCTTATTATTTTCTTAATTTCTTATGATGAATAAATAGTTTTAGAATATTTTAATTTTTTTTGTTTAGTAATGACATATAAGGGAATGAATTTGCTTTAGAGAAGAAATTTGACTTTATCTAATTCCTTTTAGCAATTTAACTATAATGGACTTTAGTATGATTTTCTCCTCCTTTCTTTTTTAATCCTAGTTGGGGTTTGCCAATCTACTTGGAGTTTCTTGAGTCTGTGGATTGACGTATTGCACGCATTTCGGAAAATCCTCAGGCATTACACCTTCAGGGATGGCTTCTGCCCCCTTCTCTCTCCGCTCTCTCTACACACACGCACTTGTAATGAGGCTCGTCCAGCTCTGCTTCTTCTGTCTTCCTCAGGGAAGGCCCATCAGAGACTCGGATGGAAAGTCTAGTGGGTAGCTCTAGTCAAGCATGAAAGACTGTGGCAAATCCACTCGTGACCTTTGGAGGCTTCGGCTTGCTGCTTTAGCCCCCATGCCCTGCAGCTTTAAAATGATACCCGACACTGGGTAATTTATAAAGAACAGAGGTTTATTTGGCTTACGATTCTGGGACAGCTGCATCTGGCATGGGCCTCAGGCTGCTTCTACTCGTGGCGGAAAGTGGCGGCAGCTGACGAGCACAAGCAGATCACATGGTGAGAGGAAGCAAGAGAGAGAGGGGAGGTGCCAGGGTCCTTTAAACAATCAGCTCTCGCGAGAACTCATAGAGCGAGAACTCACGCATTAATCCCCCTCCCCCAGGGAGAGCATGAATCCATTCATGAGGGATCCGCCCTCATGACTCAATCACTTTCCACACTGCCACATTGGAGATGAGATTTCCACATGCGCTTTGGAGGGGACGACACATCCAAAGTCCATCAGGGACCAATCAGCAGCCCTGTCCCTCTGGGGAAACATTCTGTCCCAGGCACTTTGAGACTCAGGCAGATTTTACGCTGACTTGTAGGAACCCTTGGCGTGTCTCCTCATGCTCCATGTTCTTCTCCACAACACACAGAATGTCTTGTGGAAAACACCAGCCACACCGGGAGACAGGAGGTGCTCAGTTTCCCTGGGTCCGGGTTTCCAGACGTGCCTCTGGGTTTCCAACCACTCCCCAAAGTCTCAGGCCCCTCCTCAAGGCCTTCCCCGACAGGAAAGCTACTGCTGCCAGCTACACCTATTTTCAGCTCCCGGGATCAGTGAAGACCCCCTTGAGGAAGGGGGCGAGTGGAGAAGCATCTGGAGGACTGGACGGGGGTCTTTGGAGGCGGTTTCTGGGATGAGAAAGTCTGGGGCAGAGCTGTGAGGAGTCTGGAAAGGGACTGTGAAGTGACACACTTTTCCCTGCTGTCCATTCCTCGCCCACCTCCTGAGCCCTGGGTCCTGAGGCCCCAGGTCAGGGGTTGAACGGGAACAGGAGGGTCCAGGGCGGGGGCTGGAGAACGGCCTCTCTGCTCTGCCAGGTGCCTCAGATTCTGTGACGGCCACCGTGAAGGGTCACACAGAAGCTGCATGGGCACCGAGTGACAGCCCCGCCCCTTTCCCCCAGGGGCCCCTCCCTGGGGTGGGCGGGGCCGGCTTTCATTGTGACCCCACCCTTCCCTGGGTTCTGGCCACGCCCCCATTCCGTCCATCTTTCTCATCCACCAATGGGCTGTGAGCATTGAGGCCACGCCCACCTACCTGTTGCCTAGCACCGGCCGCTCCCAGCTGCTCTGGCTCAGTCGCTGGTCCGTGCCTTAGCTGGAGGGAGTGACTGTCCAGTGCTTAGCCATGATAAGGCGGAAGTACCCCTTTCCTTTTCCCTGCCCCGAAATGTCGGAGGAAATCCGACAGGAGAAATTGGCGAGGGCCAAGAAGAAGGTATAACATGCTGGGTCGCATCCCCAGAGCCAGCCCGAGGCCCCTCCTATGGTGGGACAGGGGCAGGACTCGGTGTCACTTCTGAGGCACACGGGGATTGCCCCTCTGTGCCTCTTGACTCCCCCCACCAAAGTCTTCTCAGCCATCCCTGCCCCCTCAGCTGCCCAGACCCTGCCCTTGCCGGCTGTCCCCGGGTGACTTTGGCCAGTAAGGTTACTTCCAGGGCTCCCCACCTGGACTCAGCCCTGGCCTCCGGCTACCCCAAACCAGACCTTCCTGGGCTCCCTGGGTCCCCTGCGTTCCCGTCTCCAAGGACCTCGGTCCTGGCTCTGTGCTCCACTTCCCCACAGTGTTGCAGTGACTCTGACATTGGTAGGAAGGAGTGGAATGTTGTCACCTCACAATCCCATTCCAAACTGTCCCAATCCCCCTGGGAGGTGTCACAATCCCTCAGGAACTGTCAGTACTGCCTGGGAGGTTTCTGGTTCCCCTTCCCCCCTTTACTTAGACATTGCCTACCTAAAAAGCCTGCACTTCACCAGTGAGCTCAAAATGTTGACAGTATCTCTGGGTGACCATTGGGAGAACGGGTTCGGTTTGGTTTTTTCCTGGGTTTCTACTCTCTAGAGACACTTAACAATTGATTTCTGAGTCTGGATCTCACCTTAGAATTCCCTAGGATTCTGGGACCAGAGCACCTTTCAGTCACTACTCTCTGGAGGGAGATGTGCTTATCTTCTGTGGGATAAATCCTGGGCAACTGAACTTCACAGCTTGAATCTTGCCCAGATCCTGTCAATCTGGGGTGCCACAGGACTCAGGGGGCCTCTTTCTGAAGCATCAGATTTGCTTGATTCTTTTGAAAGAGAAAAATCCTCTTAATGTACTTAGGGGTGACATTCACCTGGATTTGTAAGCTCATAATGGATTTCTCTGAAATGATGCTTGGGTTGTCCTCTTTTTGTGAGGTCCCCAGATCCCTAGGGGTGTGCCCTCATGACTTCTGCCATTAGGGTACATTGACATAAACGTTTGAGAAGTACTGGGGTGCAGCTCTCAAAGCTCTGTGAGGGAGGGCCCCGATGTCTGATTTGTATTTGGCCCGCCAGCAGCTGCTGATTCATGACAAAGCCCCAGAAGACTGAAGTTCAATTCCATTCTTGCCTTTTTCTAATCATGCTATCGGTCCATTTCTTCAGCCATTTGGTGATCATGACAACACCTTATAGGGTTGCTGGTGGCATTAAATCAGATGGTACAAGTAAGAATACTTTGTAAAAACTGTAAAGTAGGTGACAAACATAGGGGCTTCCACATCTCCTGAATATTACGGCTTTTCCTTTTCACAGTTAAGAGAGTTCCAACAAAAAAGGGGCCTAACTGGCAGTAGGCCCCAGCCCAGCACTTGTGGGAGGTGCCAGTCACCTCAGGAGGTGAGTGTTGGCTGGTCAGGCTCCTGGGAACGGGGGCCTCAAGGGGCAGTAGGGGGTAATGGTAACGACCATGGAAGAAGTGTCAGGGACTGGGTAAGAAGTCTGGGTTTGAATCCTATGTCTCCCTCTGCTCGGGATATGACATAGGACTCTTCTCTGAGCTTCTCCCTTGAAGCTGTGCACACAGATGGAGCACGAGCGTGGCTGTCTCATTGGATCCTGCTGCAGGAAGCACAGGATGATGTTGACAACACCAAGGCCCAGGGCTCAATCCCTGTACTGGCCACCACCAAAAAAAAAAAAAAAAAAAGTGCAGGATAAGAGCTGCTTGGGAGGGGAGGGATGATTGGGAAGTGAGACCTTGAGAAGTGGGCACAGAGGGGCTACAGGAAGAGGGCTGGTCAAGGTTAGGAAGAAAGGACAGCAGAGGGCTTAGCCATTGAGGGGCAGAGCACCTCCATGTGTGCTCTCATCTCTTCCAGCCCCCATCATCCATCACTGGGGAGGCCTTGAGGACTTCAACTGACATTAAGGAGCTGGAGGTAAGTGCCCTCAAGGCCAGCCCCCAACCACCTCCCATGCTGGGGGCTGGGGACCCCCTTGCCAACTGAGACAGCCGACACCCAGTGTTGACAACACCAAGGCCCAGGGCTCAATCCCTGTACTGGCCACCACCAAAAAAAAAAAAAAAGTGCAGGATGAGAGGTGCTCGGGAGCGGAGGGACGATGAGGAAGTGAGACCTTGAGAAGTGGGCACAGAGGGGCTACAGGAGGAGGGCCTGGTCCAGGTTAGGAAGAAAGGACAGCAGAGGGCTTAGCCATTGAGGGGCAGAGCATCTCCATGTGTGCTCTCATCTCTTCCAGCCCCCATCATCCATCACTGGGGAGGCCTTGAGGACTTCAACTTACATCAAGGAGCTGGAGGTAAGTGCCCTCCAGGCCAGCCCCCCGACCACCTCCCATGCTGGGGGCTGGGGGCCACGCTGCCAGCTGAAACAGCCAACACCCCCACCCCTAATGATCGCTCTCTCTACCTCTCTCCCAACCCTCCTCCAACTCCTCCTCTCTCCATGTGCCACAGAGCCGGTGCCTAGTTCTGCAGGCAGTCCTGGACTCCACCTATGCAGTAAAGAAATATATAGAGAGTGTGGTGCAGGAACTGGTAAGAGTCCGGTGGCGTCCCCTGGTTCCACGCTGCCAATCCTGGGCTCCAATTTCCCCTTGGGGCTTTGAAGAAAAGGGGCTGGGGGTTCCCGTGCCAAGGGAGAATGGGGTGCTCGGTGGCCTAGTTCTCAGCAGGAGGGACCCCAGACCATGCAGCATGGCTCTTCCTGTTGCTGACCTGCCTGCCCACTCTCTTTTCTCCAGACACCCCTGCTTGAGTCCTTGCCGCATGGGCTCTGGGCTGTTGCCCTGTTGGAAACACTAGGCTGACAGTTGTCAGGAGCCCTGTGTTCCCACCCTAACTTAGTTCCTGCTTTGCTTGGTCTTTGGTTTTGGACAAGCCACCTCTCCTGCCTGGGCTTGAGTGTCCTGAGATAGAATTAGAGGGTGTCAAAGGTCCCTTGCAGCTCTAAGAATGAAAGATTTCTAGGCACACACGAGACATCAGGGAGACAGGGATCTTGCCTGCCCTTTTCATTCCTGGATCCCTGCTATTAAGATCAGTCCCTGTCCTTAGTGTGTGGTTCATGGTGAATACATGCACCCTTGTGAATCACAAGCTGGGAGAAGGGTAGTCTTTCCTTTCTCAGCCTTCATTTCTAGAGGTTTCTGTGGTTGTCATGTAAAGAGAATCAGGATTCAGATGTTCAGCTCTGAATCCAACAAAGACCCCAATTCTCTTTCCTTGGGAGTTCAAGGACAGTTTGTCCATTTGCGTCCCCATAGGGTCTGAGAGCTTTTCCTTGAAAATCCATTCCTGGCCCCACCACTTCCCAGTCTGGGGAATGAACCTGAGGGGACAACCTCAGTCACCTTCCCGTGACTCTCCACATGGAAAACCTGGCACCAGGAAACTGGATGAAGTGGAAAGAGGGACATGATTTCTTTGTTCGCTCCTTCCATGTCTGACGGGTTTGGGGACAGACTGAGATGGAGAGGCCGCAGGCTCGTCCTGCCCACTCCCAACCTGGAGAAGGCTCCCCCCTGCACCCCACCCTCAGCACCACGGGGTCCCCGAGGATCTGGTCTCCCTGGTGGGCCTGTCCTGGGCCATTGGTGGCATTCCTGGGGCCCGTCCCTTGCTGTTCCATCTCTGCCTCCCTGGTAAGAGATGTTTCTTTCCTCTTCCTACAGAAGGAGAGTCCGTGTCAGCAGCTGGACTCCCTGCGGGAACAACTGCAGGTGAGTGGACTCTATGGCATCCCTCATGTGCCCTAGAGAACCTTCCTGTCCCTCTCTCACCACCTGTTTGGCTTTTCTCCCAAAGGCTCAGATTCGGACCAATGCCATCTTAAAGTCCGAAAAGGAAGAGATGGAGAGAGCCCTGGCCGATGCTCGTCAGGAAGCCCGGCAGAAAGCAGGTGTGGATCTGGGCAGCCTTCCTCCCTCAACCTGGTGCCTTGGCAGGCCTTCAGGGGAGTCCTTTGGGTTCCATCTTGACCTCTGTCATTCCAGGAGAATGTCAACATCTGCGGACCTGCCTGGACTCCCGGGAAAAAGAGATCCAACAGCTGCAGGGGAGTCTGACCGCCTTCTCCACAGGGCAGGAGGACGCCGAGAGGGTGAGTCCAGCCACCTGCCCTCACGCTTGCGCCTCCACCCCCAGGGGGAAAAATGGGCTTAGAGAATTAGATAGACCTGGATGTTCACATCCCGGCTGTACGTGATCTTAGCACTTAACCTCTAATACCTTGCATTTCATCTACAAAATGGAGCTAACGATAGTAACTCCCTCCTGTGGTGGTTGTGAGGATTCGATGGATTGTTAGCACGGTGCCTGGTGCCGCACGCAATACAGAGTCAGACCATGGTGATGACAGTCCTAACAATGGCAACGTGACAGGCTATCCCTGGGCCTCCGTCAGCCAGCTGTCAATCAGATCTCTTTCCCTGCCTCTTCCACCCTTACTGAGGTCTTGGGAAAAGCAACTGAGAACATGGGCTTGGAAATGCCTTGAAAAAGGTGTCAAGTGTGATTCAGGGGGAGGAAAGGTCACCGCTGAACGGTTGCTGTAGGTGTCGGTGTTCGTGTGCCCCGACTCCGTCTTCTCCCTGCCGAATCCTGACTTTGCCTTTCTGTATTTGCAGTCCTACCGCAACCTCAAGAGCGAGCGAGATGCCCTCTTCCTTCAGCTGGAGGACAACAAGTAGGAGGGGGACGGTGGGTGGCAGGTCTGGGGGGTCCTCGGCACGGGTGATGTGGTGGGAGGTGGGAGGGTAGAGGTGAGCACGATGAGGGGGACGCACAGGTTTGGACACGTGCAGAGCCAAGCTGTGGCCCCAGCTGTGCCAGTGACTCGTGTGTGGCCTCAGGCAATTCATGTCCTCTCTGTGGACAGGCACTTGAGAGTCCAGGTGTCCCCTTCCCATGCCATAGTCCTCTGGTTGTGTGGCAAAGTCAGTGCATTGATGGCAAAAGTCGTCCTTTCTGTTCCTCGTTCTTTACATTCTCCACCACCTCTGGCCACAGGAACAACTATGAAGTCCTCAAGGCCCAGCAGGCCCAGCTGAAGGGCAAGATTCGCGTCCTTGAAATGGAGAAGGCGGCCTTACAGGTCCAGGCGAAAACGCTCGCAACATCCAAGCTCCTGCCAAACCAAGTGAGTGGCTGCAGCCCAGGGGGTTGGTTTTATGGTTGTGGGGTAGAGAGGAAGGTGGCAGCCTGTCCCTCCTGCAGCCACTCCTTACACGGCTTATGCCCCTGTGCTCTGGGCAGGTGCACACTTCAAGCTGAGCTGCAGGCTCGCGTCATCGGGCTGGCGTGTCACCCATTCTGCCTGCGTGTCCTCCGCACTCACCCCCTGGGCCTTTGTTCCCCCACCTCTAAAATGGGGTGCTGGAGACCTCACACGAAATGGTACAGGGAGGGCCCCCTGTGTGCCTGTGCCGTGCCCCTTCCCTGTGCCGTGGGTCTCCGGCTGCATCAGGTGGCCACCGACTGCTTCTCTCCATCCAGACCAATTAGAACATGGAGGTCCCCAGTGCACTGCATTCAGGGCAGCACGTGAAGATGGAGCTGGCTGAGAAGTTGGGCCAGCTTCGTGAGAAGCTGGGAGACCTAAAGGAGATGGGAATCGCTGCCCCATTCAGGAAGGGCTAGGAGACAGGCACCAGCCTCTGAGGGGGGTTCCAGAGCCAGCACAGAGGCAGCTCCAGCCGGGGGGACAGGTGACCCCAGTCATGCACTGCAGTCCTCTGACTATTCATTGCTCCCTTCCTTCTGACCACACAGCTGCCGCAGAACATACAGAAATGCCAGGAGAACCAAGGCTTCAGCAACAATCTCTGCTTTCCATTGTTTTATCGAGCAGAAAAGTATTGTGACAGTAACATCATGGACATCTGAGATGTGGGGCCCAGGGCTCTGCCCCCTCCCAGTTCCTGCTACCCTGTCCTTGCCACCATGTCTCTGCCACCCTCTTCCTTCCACCCTGTCCCTGCCACCCTGTCTCTGCCACCCTGTCCCTGCCACTCCTTCCCAGTCACCCTTTTATCATGTTAAGACCCCTGTTCTTTAAAAAAAAAAAACGAAAAATCCAAAAAAACAAAAAAAGGAAAAAAGGAAAAAAAAAATTAAAAAAGGAAAAAAACAAAAAAAAGAAGACAGCACCCAGAAAACACGGAAAAGAAGAAGACAATGCCCTGAAAATACTCAAAAGAAGACAACATCCAGAGAACACCCAAAAAAAGACAACACCCGGAGAGCATCCTAAAGATGATAGCACCCAGAAAACCCCCAAAAGAAGAAAACACTGAGAAAACACCGAAAAGAAGAGAACACCCAAAAGACGATGACATGCAGAAAATACTTGAAAGAAGATATCCAGAAAACACCAAAAAGAAGAAAACACACAACCCAGAAAAAAAAACACACAGAAGAAAACACCCCCCAAAAAGGAAGAAAACCTTTACAAAAAGAATAAAACCCAAACATAAAGAAAAACTGCCCAAAAGAAGAAAAAAACAAAACCCAAAAGAAGACAACCCCAACAAAAAGAAGAGAACCCCAACAGAAAGAAGAAAAATCCCCCCAAAATAAGAAAACCCCAACAAAAAGCAGAAACCACCCCACATGAAGGAAACCCCAACAAAAATAAAACCCCACTGATAAGAAGATAACCTCTCAGAAAAGAAACCGCCCAAAAGAAAACTGGAAAAGTAGAACCCCCCCAGAAGAAGAAAACAGCAACAAAGCGAAAAAAACCCACAATAAAAGAAGAATCCCACAAGAAGAAAAACCCCAGTAAAAAGAAGAAAGTGCCAGCAATAGGAAGCCCCAAAGAAGAAATTCCCAATGAAAAGAACAAAACCCTAACAAAAAGAAGAAACACCCCCCACAAAAAAGAAAAGTCTCTACAAAGAAGAAAAACCTCTGAAAAGAAGAAAAACTTCCAGAAAAGAAAACCTCAACAAAAAGAAGAAACCATGCACCCCAAAAAGAGAACCCCCAAAGAAGGAAATCCTAACAAAAAGAAAAACCCCGTAAAAGAAAAAAACACCCAAATAGAAAAAACTCCAATAGAAAGAAGAAAACCCCCCAGGAAAACAAGAAAACCCCCCAAAAAGCCCCAAAAGGAGAAACCCCCAAAGACGAAAACCCCAACAAAAGGAAAACTCCAAAAGAGAACCCCCCAAAAAGAAAACCCCCCAAAAGAAGAAAACCAAAAACTCCCCGAGAAGTAAACTCCCACAAAAAGAAAAACCCTGCAAAAAAAAAATCCACACAGAAGAAAACCCTAACAATAAATAAATAAATAAATAAAAATCCAAAAGAAGAAACCCCCTAAAAAATGTACAAAAATGTACAGAAATATACAAAAATCAAAAAATGCAAAACAGACAAACAACAGCAACAACAACAACAAAAAAAATAGGAAAAATACTAAAAGAGAGAAAAAGAAAAAAAAAAAAAACCATAAAAGAAAAACCAAAAATAAATATGTAAGAAAACAAAAAGAAAAAAGAAAGAAAGAAAGAAAGCAGCAGGGTGCCCTCACCAGTATTCCAGCCTCAGGGACCCATAGGGGAAGACCAGTAGAATTGGTCCCTTGGGCAGGCCAGTCAGGGGGCCCCTTAATGCTGGGGCAGGCCAAGGAAGCACTTGGGGCAGGCCTGGCAGGCCCTTAGTGGAAGGGGGCCCTTAGCAGTGGGGGGGTCCTGAATAGTAGGTCGGGCCATGGAGGCCCTGAGTGACAAGTAGGCTAGAACAGGGGCCCATAGTGCCAGGCCAGGGGGCCCCTAGGTGGCCAGACCAGGCCAAGGAAGCACTTGGGGCAGGCCTGGCAGGCTCTTAGCAGAAGGGGGCCGTTAGCACCAATCAAGCCAAGGGGGCCCTGAGGTAGGCCATTCGAGGGGAGTCCTTAGTGGAAAGGCAGTCCAGAGAGTTGGCTGGGGGGGGGGGGAGGCACTTAGCAATGTTTTATCATTTATACTTGGCCAGAAAATTTTCTTTTTCATTCAAGTATCAAACTTATTCATAAAATATCTATTTTAATAATTATCCTTATTTTTGTAGTTTCTTCAGAATCTACTTTACGTTTTTCTCCACTCCCACATTTGTGTATTTTTATTTGAGTCATATTTATTTAATTAAAATAAAGACTGAAAGTGAATACATGGTTTTTGTTTGATTTTTATTTTTCAGATAAACAGCTTTCAGATTTATTAGTCTGTCCATTCTGTCATTTCCCCTCTCTGGATCATTTGATTTCATTTTTCTGTGTGTGTTCAGTATATCCATTCTCCTGTGAATCTTAGGTTTGTCGTGATTTTCTTATGATGAATAAGTAGTTCTAGAATAGTTTGATATTTATTATGTAATCATGACATATACGGGTGGGAATTTGCTTTAGAAAAGAAATTTGACTTTATCTCCTTCGTTTCAGCAATTTAACTACGATGGACTTTAGTATGATTTTTTCTTTTCTTTTTTATTCCCAGTTGGGGTTTGGTTCTTCAATCTGTGGATTGACGTATTATACCCATTTTGGAAACCCTCCATGTCAGTGACACGATGACACCCACCCAGAGGGTCCTCATGGGACCTGAGTAGGCGGGTCAAGGGCCCTCACTGTGGGTGCATCTGCAGACTGAACCGAGATGGGGTCCGGCCCCGTGGGGGACACACATACATACCGGGGCCACCCGAACGCGTCGTAGTGGGCCACGATGATGATGGTGGGAAGGTCCTCTCCACCCAGCCCCGTCAGCCGCCCCTGTGGAGACACAGCCTGTGAATGGCCAGCAGGGCCTGAGGCTGCCCCCAGGCCTTGCCACTCCTGGTTCCCACTCGGTGGGAAGACAGAGCAGGGAGTGACCCGAGTGTGGGTCTGGAAGACCCCTCCTGCAGCGGCCACATGGAGCAAGGACTGCCCTTGTTCTGACACCTTCTGGGGCACCAGATCCCCACGTGAAGCTCTTGCCGCAGACTCTGGGAGCCCCAGGGAACTCCCCCAGGGAAGAGGTGGATGCCAGGGAGGAACCCACCCAGGCCCCCTGTTCTACTCACAAAGTGTTAACAAAAGAGGGGGGAGATGTGATGAAAACTTTCCTGTAGGAAAGAGATCAGGCCCCTCACCCCAGCACTTGGGCTCTCCGAGATCTGTGCCCACCCTATTCTGCTCTAGCTGGGGGGCCAATAAACTTCCCATAAAGGGCCCCTCATCACCAGGGGTCAGCTCCCGCCCCTCCCCCATCATCAGGGGTCAGCTCCCACCCCTTCCCCATCACCAGGGGTCAGTTCCCGCCCCTCCCCATCAGGGGTCAGCTCCCGCCGCTCCCCCATCATCAGGGGTCAGCTCCCGCCCCTCCCCCGCCTCCTCCCCATCATCAGGGGTCAGCTCCCGCCCCTCCCCCATCAGGGGTCAGCTCGCGCCCCTCCCCCGCCTCCTACCCATCATCAGGGGTCAGCTCGCGCCCCTCCCCCGCCCGGCCGGGCGCCCTCCCGTCTGTCTCCTGTCCCTGCTTCAGCTGGCGCCGGAGCCTCCTCGGGGCGGTCCCCTCAGGGACTGACTTCCACCCGCACGGTTCGGGCTCCATTCCCCCCACAGGCCCGGCGCCCGCTCCCACGTCAGGAGCCCCTTCTTGCCCCCCGTGACAGACACGAGTGCGCTCTGCGGCCATCGGAGCCGGTTCACACGAGACGCCGCCCCGCCGGCTCCTCGCGGCGCGGCTCGGGGCGGAAGGAGGGCCGGGCCGGGCGCGGGCGGCGCTGCGGGGCCTTTACCTGAGTTAAGACCCGGCGCCCGCGCGAAGCTAAAATAACCGCCCGCCGCCATCTTCGCGAGTCCCCCGAGCGCCGCTGGCCCGTGACGTCACGGACACTCCCGGAGCTGCAGGCCCCGCCCCTTACCCGGAGTCCCTCCTCCTTCCCCAGTCAGACGCCCGCTCTCTCTTCAAGCCCCGCCCACGCCACAAGCTCCGCCCCGACTCGGAGACGGGACCTTCCTTTCAATGACTCTGCCTCCGGGGTCTCTGCCTCCCGCCCCGCCCTGCGTCGTGGCCCCGCCCCTTCCTCAGCCCGTCTTCCCGTTGACCTCTCGGAGGTGGGGTCGCTGCACCCCAGGCCGGCCGTGAAGGCGGTCTTTGAGGCTCCCCTCTCGGGAGCTGGTCCTTCGGTCCTGTGGGCTCACCTGCCCGTCCCCTTCTGCCTGCGGCCCCTCTTGGTAGAGGGTGGCTTTACCTTTTGCCCCGGTCGGGTGGGTTTGGGAGCCCTGCTCACCACCTCCTGGCTGGGTGAGGTTTTGCTGACACAGCCAAGGCCTGCATGTCCCTGCGGCGTCCCCCTGGGGGCCAGCCTTTACGTGGCGACTTCTAAAGTCCCACGCAGCACCCCAAATTCAAAACCTTGGTACCTCTAAATGGATGTTTCACAGCCATGGGCAATTTGCCCCCAGAGGACACTAGGCAATGTCGGGCGACATCTGTAGTTGTCAGGACCGACGAGGAGGGTGCTCCTGGCATGGAGTAGGTGGAGGCCAGGGACGCTGCTCAGCACGTGCAGGACAGCCAAACCACAGAGTGTGATCCAGCCACAAGGTCCGCAGTGCCAAGGGGGAGAGACCCTGGTATAAAAGTAGCTCGTTTTGAGAGATTTAATGAGCCACCTACTATGGGCTCGGCCTTTGGAGGATGCGGTACTGAGTAAAACTCACATTATACCAGACCTCCAGGAACTTAGAATCAGACAGACAGATCCTAACCAAACGTTTCATTGCAATTATGGTGCTTTTAAAATTAATAACAGCTTCCTGGAGCGATAGTTCATATACCATACAATTCACTCACTGAAAGCATGAAATTCAGTGGGTTTTAGTGGTTTTATATACACAGGGTTGTATAACCATCACCACTATCAGATTCCAGAACATCTTCATCACCCTACAAAGAAATCCCACATCCATTAAAAGTCACTCTCCCATCCCCTCCCCCAGCCCCTGGCAACCACGAACCCACTTTCAGTCTCGTGGACTGGCGCGTTCATATAAATGGAATCCTACACTGTGTGGCCTTTTGTGTCTGGCGTCTTTCACTGAGCGTGATGTGTTCAAGGTTTGCCCACGTGGTAGCGTGTGTCAGAGCCTTGATCCTTTTCATGGGTGGGTCATATTCCAGTGTGTCGATGCACCATATTTTATTTATTCATTCATCAACTGACAAGCATATGATATGTTTTTGGAAGTTGGGAACCTATAGAGTGCCAAGAGAGTATAAACCCACCAGGCCCCAAACCAGATCAGCGGTATCATGGAAGGTGTTTAAGCTGAGAGTTACATAGGAGTTACGGAGGCTGGGGGCTTCTTGGCCCAGCCAGACATTTTAACTTGTAAGACTGCCATGGGTCACATTTGTCACCTGTGACCTTGGAAGACACCAGATATTTTTCTTCAGTGGGAAGCGGTCTCTGTACAGCCACTGAGGTGACAGATTAGGTGCCAAAAGTCAAGTCCAGTTACATTACAACTGGACACTTACATTCCAAGTCCGGTTATGGCAAGCCTGATCAGGGGGACCCTTAGCTGCAGGTGAGGCCATCGGTTCCCTTAGTGCCAGGCCAGGCCAACCCAGGCAGCAATAGGGGCAGGCCAAATAAGGGTCCCTTTGTCAAGTTTTATAATTTATACTTGGTCAGGAAGTTAACTTTTACTTTCAAATATCAAATTTATTTATGAAATGTTTATTTCTTAGGTATCCTTATTTTCATAGTTTCCTTGGGATCTGTAGGCACATCATTTTTTTTCACTCCCACATTTGTGTATTTTTATTTGAATCAAATTTATTTAATAAAAATAAACACTGACAGTGAGGGCATGTTTTTTGATGGATCTTTATGATTCAAATAACAAGCTTTCAGATTTATTAATCTGTCAATTCTACCATTTTCTCCTGATAATCTGATTTTTTTTTTTATGTTTAGTATATCCATTCTCCTGTGAATCTTTGGTTTCTTATTATTTTCTTAATTTCTTATGATGAATAAATAGTTTTAGAATATTTTAATTTTTTTTGTTTAGTAATGACATATAAGGGAATGAATTTGCTTTAGAGAAGAAATTTGACTTTATCTAATTCCTTTTAGCAATTTAACTATAATGGACTTTAGTATGATTTTCTCCTCCTTTCTTTTTTAATCCTAGTTGGGGTTTGCCAATCTACTTGGAGTTTCTTGAGTCTGTGGATTGACGTATTGCACGCATTTCGGAAAATCCTCAGGCATTACACCTTCAGGGATGGCTTCTGCCCCCTTCTCTCTCCGCTCTCTCTACACACACGCACTTGTAATGAGGCTCGTCCAGCTCTGCTTCTTCTGTCTTCCTCAGGGAAGGCCCATCAGAGACTCGGATGGAAAGTCTAGTGGGTAGCTCTAGTCAAGCATGAAAGACTGTGGCAAATCCACTCGTGACCTTTGGAGGCTTCGGCTTGCTGCTTTAGCCCCCATGCCCTGCAGCTTTAAAATGATACCCGACACTGGGTAATTTATAAAGAACAGAGGTTTATTTGGCTTACGATTCTGGGACAGCTGCATCTGGCATGGGCCTCAGGCTGCTTCTACTCGTGGCGGAAAGTGGCGGCAGCTGACGAGCACAAGCAGATCACATGGTGAGAGGAAGCAAGAGAGAGAGGGGAGGTGCCAGGGTCCTTTAAACAATCAGCTCTCGCGAGAACTCATAGAGCGAGAACTCACGCATTAATCCCCCTCCCCCAGGGAGAGCATGAATCCATTCATGAGGGATCCGCCCTCATGACTCAATCACTTTCCACACTGCCACATTGGAGATGAGATTTCCACATGCGCTTTGGAGGGGACGACACATCCAAAGTCCATCAGGGACCAATCAGCAGCCCTGTCCCTCTGGGGAAACATTCTGTCCCAGGCACTTTGAGACTCAGGCAGATTTTACGCTGACTTGTAGGAACCCTTGGCGTGTCTCCTCATGCTCCATGTTCTTCTCCACAACACACAGAATGTCTTGTGGAAAACACCAGCCACACCGGGAGACAGGAGGTGCTCAGTTTCCCTGGGTCCGGGTTTCCAGACGTGCCTCTGGGTTTCCAACCACTCCCCAAAGTCTCAGGCCCCTCCTCAAGGCCTTCCCCGACAGGAAAGCTACTGCTGCCAGCTACACCTATTTTCAGCTCCCGGGATCAGTGAAGACCCCCTTGAGGAAGGGGGCGAGTGGAGAAGCATCTGGAGGACTGGACGGGGGTCTTTGGAGGCGGTTTCTGGGATGAGAAAGTCTGGGGCAGAGCTGTGAGGAGTCTGGAAAGGGACTGTGAAGTGACACACTTTTCCCTGCTGTCCATTCCTCGCCCACCTCCTGAGCCCTGGGTCCTGAGGCCCCAGGTCAGGGGTTGAACGGGAACAGGAGGGTCCAGGGCGGGGGCTGGAGAACGGCCTCTCTGCTCTGCCAGGTGCCTCAGATTCTGTGACGGCCACCGTGAAGGGTCACACAGAAGCTGCATGGGCACCGAGTGACAGCCCCGCCCCTTTCCCCCAGGGGCCCCTCCCTGGGGTGGGCGGGGCCGGCTTTCATTGTGACCCCACCCTTCCCTGGGTTCTGGCCACGCCCCCATTCCATCCATCTTTCTCATCCACCAATGGGCTGTGAGCATTGAGGCCACGCCCACCTACCTGTTGCCTAGCACCGGCCGCTCCCAGCTGCTCTGGCTCAGTCGCTGGTCCGTGCCTTAGCTGGAGGGAGTGACTGTCCAGTGCTTAGCCATGATAAGGCGGAAGTACCCCTTTCCTTTTCCCTGCCCTGAAATGTCGGAGGAAATCCGACAGGAGAAATTGGCGAGGGCCAAGAAGAAGGTATAACATGCTGGGTCGCATCGCCAGAGCCAGCCCGAGGCCCCTCCTATGGTGGGACAGGGGCAGGACTCGGTGTCACTTCTGAGGCACACGGGGATTGCCCCTCTGTGCCTCTTGACTCCCCCCACCAAAGTCTTCTCAGCCATCCCTGCCCCCTCAGCTGCCCAGACCCTGCCCTTGCCGGCTGTCCCCGGGTGACTTTGGCCAGTAAGGTTACTTCCAGGGCTCCCCACCTGGACTCAGCCCTGGCCTCCTGCTACCCCAAACCAGACCTTCCTGGGCTCCCTGGGTCCCCTGCGTTCCCGTCTCCAAGGACCTCGGTCCTGGCTCTGTGCTCCACTTCCCCACAGTGTTGCAGTGACTCTGACATTGGTAGGAAGGAGTGGAATGTTGTCACCTCACAATCCCATTCCAAACTGTCCCAATCCCCCTGGGAGGTGTCACAATCCCTCGGGAACTGTCAGTACTGCCTGGGAGGTTTCTGGTTCCCCTTCCCCCCTTTACTTAGACATTGCCTACCTAAAAAGCCTGCACTTCACCAGTGAGCTCAAAATGTTGACAGTATCTCTGGGTGACCATTGGGAGAACGGGTTCGGTTTGGTTTTTTCCTGGGTTTCTACTCTCTAGAGACACTTAACAATTGATTTCTGAGTCTGGATCTCACCTTAGAATTCCCTAGGATTCTGGGACCAGAGCACCTTTCAGTCACTACTCTCTGGAGGGAGATGTGCTTATCTTCTGTGGGATAAATCCTGGGCAACTGAACTTCACAGCTTGAATCTTGCCCAGATCCTGTCAATCTGGGGTGCCACAGGACTCAGGGGGCCTCTTTCTGAAGCATCAGATTTGCTTGATTCTTTTGAAAGAGAAAAATCCTCTTAATGTACTTAGGGGTGACATTCACCTGGATTTGTAAGCTCATAATGGATTTCTCTGAAATGATGCTTGGGTTGTCCTCTTTTTGTGAGGTCCCCAGATCCCTAGGGGTGTGCCCTCATGACTTCTGCCATTAGGGTACATTGACATAAACGTTTGAGAAGTACTGGGGTGCAGCTCTCAAAGCTCTGTGAGGGAGGGCCCCGATGTCTGATTTGTATTTGGCCCGCCAGCAGCTGCTGATTCATGACAAAGCCCCAGAAGACTGAAGTTCAATTCCATTCTTGCCTTTTTCTAATCATGCTATCGGTCCATTTCTTCAGCCATTTGGTGATCATGACAACACCTTATAGGGTTGCTGGTGGCATTAAATCAGATGGTACAAGTAAGAATACTTTGTAAAAACTGTAAAGTAGGTGACAAACATAGGGGCTTCCACATCTCCTGAATATTACGGCTTTTCCTTTTCACAGTTAAGAGAGTTCCAACAAAAAAGGGGCCTAACTGGCAGTAGGCCCCAGCCCAGCACTTGTGGGAGGTGCCAGTCACCTCAGGAGGTGAGTGTTGGCTGGTCAGGCTCCTGGGAACGGGGGCCTCAAGGGGCAGTAGGGGGTAATGGTAACGACCATGGAAGAAGTGTCAGGGACTGGGTAAGAAGTCTGGGTTTGAATCCTATGTCTCCCTCTGCTCGGGATATGACATAGGACTCTTCTCTGAGCTTCTCCCTTGAAGCTGTGCACACAGATGGAGCACGAGCGTGGCTGTCTCATTGGATCCTGCTGCAGGAAGCACAGGATGATGTTGACAACACCAAGGCCCAGGGCTCAATCCCTGTACTGGCCACCACCAAAAAAAAAAAAAAAAAAAGTGCAGGATAAGAGCTGCTTGGGAGGGGAGGGATGATTGGGAAGTGAGACCTTGAGAAGTGGGCACAGAGGGGCTACAGGAAGAGGGCTGGTCAAGGTTAGGAAGAAAGGACAGCAGAGGGCTTAGCCATTGAGGGGCAGAGCACCTCCATGTGTGCTCTCATCTCTTCCAGCCCCCATCATCCATCACTGGGGAGGCCTTGAGGACTTCAACTGACATTAAGGAGCTGGAGGTAAGTGCCCTCAAGGCCAGCCCCCAACCACCTCCCATGCTGGGGGCTGGGGACCCCCTTGCCAACTGAGACAGCCGACACCCAGTGTTGACAACACCAAGGCCCAGGGCTCAATCCCTGTACTGGCCACCACCAAAAAAAAAAAAAAAGTGCAGGATGAGAGGTGCTCGGGAGCGGAGGGACGATGAGGAAGTGAGACCTTGAGAAGTGGGCACAGAGGGGCTCCAGGAGGAGGGCCTGGTCCAGGTTAGGAAGAAAGGACAGCAGAGGGCTTAGCCATTGAGGGGCAGAGCATCTCCATGTGTGCTCTCATCTCTTCCAGCCCCCATCATCCATCACTGGGGAGGCCTTGAGGACTTCAACTTACATCAAGGAGCTGGAGGTAAGTGCCCTCCAGGCCAGCCCCCCGACCACCTCCCATGCTGGGGGCTGGGGGCCACGCTGCCAGCTGAAACAGCCAACACCCCCACCCCTAATGATCGCTCTCTCTACCTCTCTCCCAACCCTCCTCCAACTCCTCCTCTCTCCATGTGCCACAGAGCCGGTGCCTAGTTCTGCAGGCAGTCCTGGACTCCACCTATGCAGTAAAGAAATATATCGAGAGTGTGGTGCAGGAACTGGTAAGAGTCCGGTGGCGTCCCCTGGTTCCACGCTGCCAATCCTGGGCTCCAATTTCCCCTTGGGGCTTTGAAGAAAAGGGGCTGGGGGTTCCCGTGCCAAGGGAGAATGGGGTGCTCGGTGGCCTAGTTCTCAGCAGGAGGGACCCCAGACCATGCAGCATGGCTCTTCCTGTTGCTGACCTGCCTGCCCACTCTCTTTTCTCCAGACACCCCTGCTTGAGTCCTTGCCGCATGGGCTCGGGGCTGTTGCCCTGTTGGAAACACTAGGCTGACAGTTGTCAGGAGCCCTGTGTTCCCACCCTAACTTAGTTCCTGCTTTGCTTGGTCTTTGGTTTTGGACAAGCCACCTCTCCTGCCTGGGCTTGAGTGTCCTGAGATAGAATTAGAGGGTGTCAAAGGTCCCTTGCAGCTCTAAGAATGAAAGATTTCTAGGCACACACGAGACATCAGGGAGACAGGGATCTTGCCTGCCCTTTTCATTCCTGGATCCCTGCTATTAAGATCAGTCCCTGTCCTTAGTGTGTGGTTCATGGTGAATACATGCACCCTTGTGAATCACAAGCTGGGAGAAGGGTAGTCTTTCCTTTCTCAGCCTCCATTTCTAGAGGTTTCTGTGGTTGTCATGTAAAGAGAATCAGGATTCAGATGTTCAGCTCTGAATCCAACAAAGACCCCAATTCTCTTTCCTTGGGAGTTCAAGGACAGTTTGTCCATTTGCGTCCCCATAGGGTCTGAGAGCTTTTCCTTGAAAATCCATTCCTGGCCCCACCACTTCCCAGTCTGGGGAATGAACCTGAGGGGACAACCTCAGTCACCTTCCCGTGACTCTCCACATGGAAAACCTGGCACCAGGAAACTGGATGAAGTGGAAAGAGGGACATGATTTCTTTGTTCGCTCCTTCCATGTCTGACGGGTTTGGGGACAGACTGAGATGGAGAGGCCGCAGGCTCGTCCTGCCCACTCCCAACCTGGAGAAGGCTCCCCCCTGCACCCCACCCTCAGCACCACGGGGTCCCCGAGGATCTGGTCTCCCTGGTGGGCCTGTCCTGGGCCATTGGTGGCATTCCTGGGGCCCGTCCCTTGCTGTTCCATCTCTGCCTCCCTGGTAAGAGATGTTTCTTTCCTCTTCCTACAGAAGGAGAGTCCGTGTCAGCAGCTGGACTCCCTGCGGGAACAACTGCAGGTGAGTGGACTCTATGGCATCCCTCATGTGCCCTAGAGAACCTTCCTGTCCCTCTCTCACCACCTGTTTGGCTTTTCTCCCAAAGGCTCAGATTCGGACCAATGCCATCTTAAAGTCCGAAAAGGAAGAGATGGAGAGAGCCCTGGCCGATGTTCGTCAGGAAGCCCGGCAGAAAGCAGGTGTGGATCTGGGCAGCCTTCCTCCCTCAACCTGGTGCCTTGGCAGGCCTTCAGGGGAGTCCTTTGGGTTCCATCTTGACCTCTGTCATTCCAGGAGAATGTCAACATCTGCGGACCTGCCTGGACTCCCGGGAAAAAGAGATCCAACAGCTGCAGGGGAGTCTGACCGCCTTCTCCACAGGGCAGGAGGACGCCGAGAGGGTGAGTCCAGCCACCTGCCCTCACGCTTGCGCCTCCACCCCCAGGGGGAAAAATGGGCTTAGAGAATTAGATAGACCTGGATGTTCACATCCCGGCTGTACGTGATCTTAGCACTTAACCTCTAATACCTTGCATTTCATCTACAAAATGGAGCTAACGATAGTAACTCCCTCCTGTGGTGGTTGTGAGGATTCGATGGATTGTTAGCACGGTGCCTGGTGCCGCACGCAATACAGAGTCAGACCATGGTGATGACAGTCCTAACAATGGCAACGTGACAGGCTATCCCTGGGCCTCCGTCGGCCAGCTGTCAATCAGATCTCTTTCCCTGCCTCTTCCACCCTTACTGAGGTCTTGGGAAAAGCAACTGAGAACATGGGCTTGGAAATGCCTTGAAAAAGGTGTCAAGTGTGATTCAGGGGGAGGAAAGGTCACCGCTGAACGGTTGCTGTAGGTGTCGGTGTTCGTGTGCCCCGACTCCGTCTTCTCCCTGCCGAATCCTGACTTTGCCTTTCTGTATTTGCAGTCCTACCGCAACCTCAAGAGCGAGCGAGATGCCCTCTTCCTTCAGCTGGAGGACAACAAGTAGGAGGGGGATGGTGGGTGGCAGGTCTGGGGGGTCCTCGGCACGGGTGATGTGGTGGGAGGTGGGAGGGTAGAGGTGAGCACGATGAGGGGGACGCACAGGTTTGGACACGTGCAGAGCCAAGCTGTGGCCCCAGCTGTGCCAGTGACTCGTGTGTGGCCTCAGGCAATTCATGTCCTCTCTGTGGACAGGCACTTGAGAGTCCAGGTGTCCCCTTCCCATGCCATAGTCCTCTGGTTGTGTGGCAAAGTCAGTGCATTGATGGCAAAAGTCGTCCTTTCTGTTCCTCGTTCTTTACATTCTCCACCACCTCTGGCCACAGGAACAACTATGAAGTCCTCAAGGCCCAGCAGGCCCAGCTGAAGGGCAAGATTCGCGTCCTTGAAATGGAGAAGGCGGCCTTACAGGTCCAGGCGAAAACGCTCGCAACATCCAAGCTCCTGCCAAACCAAGTGAGTGGCTGCAGCCCAGGGGGTTGGTTTTATGGTTGTGGGGTAGAGAGGAAGGTGGCAGCCTGTCCCTCCTGCAGCCACTCCTTACACGGCTTATGCCCCTGTGCTCTGGGCAGGTGCACACTTCAAGCTGAGCTGCAGGCTCGCGTCATCGGGCTGGCGTGTCACCCATTCTGCCTGCGTGTCCTCCGCACTCACCCCCTGGGCCTTTGTTCCCCCACCTCTAAAATGGGGTGCTGGAGACCTCACACGAAATGGTACAGGGAGGGCCCCCTGTGTGCCTGTGCCGTGCCCCTTCCCTGTGCCGTGGGTCTCCGGCTGCATCAGGTGGCCACCGACTGCTTCTCTCCATCCAGACCAATTAGAACATGGAGGTCCCCAGTGCACTGCATTCAGGGCAGCACGTGAAGATGGAGCTGGCTGAGAAGTTGGGCCAGCTTCGTGAGAAGCTGGGAGACCTAAAGGAGATGGGAATCGCTGCCCCATTCAGGAAGGGCTAGGAGACAGGCACCAGCCTCTGAGGGGGGTTCCAGAGCCAGCACAGAGGCAGCTCCAGCCGGGGGGACAGGTGACCCCAGTCATGCACTGCAGTCCTCTGACTATTCATTGCTCCCTTCCTTCTGACCACACAGCTGCCGCAGAACATACAGAAATGCCAGGAGAACCAAGGCTTCAGCAACAATCTCTGCTTTCCATTGTTTTATCGAGCAGAAAAGTATTGTGACAGTAACATCATGGACATCTGAGATGTGGGGCCCAGGGCTCTGCCCCCTCCCAGTTCCTGCTACCCTGTCCTTGCCACCATGTCTCTGCCACCCTCTTCCTTCCACCCTGTCCCTGCCACCCTGTCTCTGCCACCCTGTCCCTGCCACTCCTTCCCAGTCACCCTTTTATCATGTTAAGACCCCTGTTCTTTAAAAAAAAAAAACGAAAAATCCAAAAAAAACAAAAAAAGGAAAAAAGGAAAAAAAAAATTAAAAAAGGAAAAAAACAAAAAAAAGAAGACAGCACCCAGAAAACACGGAAAAGAAGAAGACAATGCCCTGAAAATACTCAAAAGAAGACAACATCCAGAGAACACCCAAAAAAAGACAACACCCGGAGAGCATCCTAAAGATGATAGCACCCAGAAAACCCCCAAAAGAAGAAAACACTGAGAAAACACCGAAAAGAAGAGAACACCCAAAAGACGATGACATGCAGAAAATACTTGAAAGAAGATATCCAGAAAACACCAAAAAGAAGAAAACACACAACCCAGAAAAAAAAACACACAGAAGAAAACACCCCCAAAAAGGAAGAAAACCTTTACAAAAAGAATAAAACCCAAACATAAAGAAAAACTGCCCAAAAGAAGAAAAAAACAAAACCCAAAAGAAGACAACCCCAACAAAAAGAAGAGAACCCCAACAGAAAGAAGAAAAATCCCCCCAAAATAAGAAAACCCCAACAAAAAGCAGAAACCACCCCACATGAAGGAAACCCCAACAAAAATAAAACCCCACTGATAAGAAGATAACCTCTCAGAAAAGAAACCGCCCAAAAGAAAACTGGAAAAGTAGAACCCCCCCAGAAGAAGAAAACAGCAACAAAGCGAAAAAAACCCACAATAAAAGAAGAATCCCACAAGAAGAAAAACCCCAGTAAAAAGAAGAAAGTGCCAGCAATAGGAAGCCCCAAAGAAGAAATTCCCAATGAAAAGAACAAAACCCTAACAAAAAGAAGAAACACCCCCCACAAAAAAGAAAAGTCTCTACAAAGAAGAAAAACCTCTGAAAAGAAGAAAAACTTCCAGAAAAGAAAACCTCAACAAAAAGAAGAAACCATGCACCCCAAAAAGAGAACCCCCAAAGAAGGAAATCCTAACAAAAAGAAAAACCCCGTAAAAGAAAAAAACACCCAAATAGAAAAAACTCCAATAGAAAGAAGAAAACCCCCCAGGAAAACAAGAAAACCCCCCAAAAAGCCCCAAAAGAAGAAACCCCCAAAGACGAAAACCCCAACAAAAGGAAAACTCCAAAAGAGAACCCCCCCAAAAAGAAAACCCCCCAAAAGAAGAAAACCAAAAACTCCCCGAGAAGTAAACTCCCACAAAAAGAAAAACCCTGCAAAAAAAAAAATCCACACAGAAGAAAACCCTAACAATAAATAAATAAATAAATAAAAATCCAAAAGAAGAAACCCCCTAAAAAATGTACAAAAATGTACAGAAATATACAAAAATCAAAAAATGCAAAACAGACAAACAACAGCAACAACAACAACAAAAAAAAAAAAACAGGAAAAATACTAAAAGAGAGAAAAAGAAAAAAAAAAAACCATAAAAGAAAAACCAAAAATAAATATGTAAGAAAACAAAAAGAAAAAAGAAAGAAAGAAAGAAAGCAGCAGGGTGCCCTCACCAGTATTCCAGCCTCAGGGACCCATAGGGGAAGACCAGTAGAATTGGTCCCTTGGGCAGGCCAGTCAGGGGGCCCCTTAATGCTGGGGCAGGCCAAGGAAGCACTTGGGGCAGGCCTGGCAGGCCCTTAGCGGAAGGGGGCCCTTAGCAGTGGGGGGGTCCTGAATAGTAGGTCGGGCCATGGAGGCCCTGAGTGACAAGTAGGCTAGAACAGGGGCCCATAGTGCCAGGCCAGGGGGCCCCTAGGTGGCCAGACCAGGCCAAGGAAGCACTTGGGGCAGGCCTGGCAGGCTCTTAGCAGAAGGGGGCCGTTAGCACCAATCAAGCCAAGGGCGCCCTGAGGTAGGCCATTCGAGGGGAGTCCTTAGTGGAAAGGCAGTCCAGAGAGTTGGCTGGGGGGGGGGGGGAGGCACTTAGCAATGTTTTATCATTTATACTTGGCCAGAAAATTTTCTTTTTCATTCAAGTATCAAACTTATTCATAAAATATCTATTTTAATAATTATCCTTATTTTTGTAGTTTCTTCAGAATCTACTTTACGTTTTTCTCCACTCCCACATTTGTGTATTTTTATTTGAGTCATATTTATTTAATTAAAATAAAGACTGAAAGTGAATACATGGTTTTTGTTTGATTTTTATTTTTCAGATAAACAGCTTTCAGATTTATTAGTCTGTCCATTCTGTCATTTCCCCTCTCTGGATCATTTGATTTCATTTTTCTGTGTGTGTTCAGTATATCCATTCTCCTGTGAATCTTAGGTTTGTCGTGATTTTCTTATGATGAATAAGTAGTTCTAGAATAGTTTGATATTTATTATGTAATCATGACATATACGGGTGGGAATTTGCTTTAGAAAAGAAATTTGACTTTATCTCCTTCGTTTCAGCAATTTAACTACGATGGACTTTAGTATGATTTTTTCTTTTCTTTTTTATTCCCAGTTGGGGTTTGGTTCTTCAATCTGTGGATTGACGTATTATACCCATTTTGGAAACCCTCCATGTCAGTGACACGATGACACCCACCCAGAGGGTCCTCATGGGACCTGAGTAGGCGGGTCAAGGGCCCTCACTGTGGGTGCATCTGCAGACTGAACCGAGATGGGGTCCGGCCCCGTGGGGGACACACATACATACCGGGGCCACCCGAACGCGTCGTAGTGGGCCACGATGATGATGGTGGGAAGGTCCTCTCCACCCAGCCCCGTCAGCCGCCCCTGTGGAGACACAGCCTGTGAATGGCCAGCAGGGCCTGAGGCTGCCCCCAGGCCTTGCCACTCCTGGTTCCCACTCGGTGGGAAGACAGAGCAGGGAGTGACCCGAGTGTGGGTCTGGAAGACCCCTCCTGCAGCGGCCACATGGAGCAAGGACTGCCCTTGTTCTGACACCTTCTGGGGCACCAGATCCCCACGTGAAGCTCTTGCCGCAGACTCTGGGAGCCCCAGGGAACTCCCCCAGGGAAGAGGTGGATGCCAGGGAGGAACCCACCCAGGCCCCCTGTTCTACTCACAAAGTGTTAACAAAAGAGGGGGGAGATGTGATGAAAACTTTCCTGTAGGAAAGAGATCAGGCCCCTCACCCCAGCACTTGGGCTCTCCGAGATCTGTGCCCACCCTATTCTGCTCTAGCTGGGGGGCCAATAAACTTCCCATAAAGGGCCCCTCATCACCAGGGGTCAGCTCCCGCCCCTCCCCCATCATCAGGGGTCAGCTCCCACCCCTTCCCCATCACCAGGGGTCAGTTCCCGCCCCTCCCCATCAGGGGTCAGCTCCCGCCGCTCCCCCATCATCAGGGGTCAGCTCCCGCCCCTCCCCCGCCTCCTCCCCATCATCAGGGGTCAGCTCCCGCCCCTCCCCCATCAGGGGTCAGCTCGCGCCCCTCCCCCGCCCGGCCGGGCGCCCTCCCGTCTGTCTCCTGTCCCTGCTTCAGCTGGCGCCGGAGCCTCCTCGGGGCGGTCCCCTCAGGGACTGACTTCCACCCGCACGGTTCGGGCTCCATTCCCCCCACAGGCCCGGCGCCCGCTCCCACGTCAGGAGCCCCTTCTTGCCCCCCGTGACAGACACGAGTGCGCTCTGCGGCCATCGGAGCCGGTTCACACGAGACGCCGCCCCGCCGGCTCCTCGCGGCGCGGCTCGGGGCGGAAGGAGGGCCGGGCCGGGCGCGGGCGGCGCTGCGGGGCCTTTACCTGAGTTAAGACCCGGCGCCCGCGCGAAGCTAAAATAACCGCCCGCCGCCATCTTCGCGAGTCCCCCGAGCGCCGCTGGCCCGTGACGTCACGGACACTCCCGGAGCTGCAGGCCCCGCCCCTTACCCGGAGTCCCTCCTCCTTCCCCAGTCAGACGCCCGCTCTCTCTTCAAGCCCCGCCCACGCCACAAGCTCCGCCCCGACTCGGAGACGGGACCTTCCTTTCAATGACTCTACCTCCGGGGTCTCTGCCTCCCGCCCCGCCCTGCGTCGTGGCCCCGCCCCTTCCTCAGCCCGTCTTCCCGTTGACCTCTCAGAGGTGGGGTCGCTGCACCCCAGGCCGGCCGTGAAGGCGGTCTTTGAGGCTCCCCTCTCGGGAGCTGGTCCTTCGGTCCTGTGGGCTCACCTGCCCGTCCCCTTCTGCCTGCGGCCCCTCTTGGTAGAGGGTGGCTTTACCTTTTGCCCCGGTCGGGTGGGTTTGGGAGCCCTGCTCACCACCTCCTGGCTGGGTGAGGTTTTGCTGACACAGCCAAGGCCTGCATGTCCCTGCGGCGTCCCCCTGGGGGCCAGCCTTTACGTGGCGACTTCTAAAGTCCCACGCAGCACCCCAAATTCAAAACCTTGGTACCTCTAAATGGATGTTTCACAGCCATGGGCAATTTGCCCCCAGAGGACACTAGGCAATGTCGGGCGACATCTGTAGTTGTCAGGACCGACGAGGAGGGTGCTCCTGGCATGGAGTAGGTGGAGGCCAGGGACGCTGCTCAGCACGTGCAGGACAGCCAAACCACAGAGCGTGATCCAGCCACAAGGTCCGCAGTGCCAAGGGGGAGAGACCCTGGTATAAAAGTAGCTCGTTTTGAGAGATTTAATGAGCCACCTACTATGGGCTCGGCCTTTGGAGGATGCGGTACTGCGTAAAACTCACATTATACCAGACCTCCAGGAACTTAGAATCAGACAGACAGATCCTAACCAAACGTTTCATTGCAATTATGGTGCTTTTAAAATTAATAACAGCTTCCTGGAGCGATAGTTCATATACCATACAATTCACTCACTGAAAGCATGAAATTCAGTGGGTTTTAGTGGTTTTATATACACAGGGTTGTATAACCATCACCACTATCAGATTCCAGAACATCTTCATCACCCTACAAAGAAATCCCACATCCATTAAAAGTCACTCTCCCATCCCCTCCCCCAGCCCCTGGCAACCACGAACCCACTTTCAGTCTCGTGGACTGGCGCGTTCATATAAATGGAATCCTACACTGTGTGGCCTTTTGTGTCTGGCATCTTTCACTGAGCGTGATGTGTTCAAGGTTTGCCCACGTGGTAGCGTGTGTCAGAGCCTTGATCCTTTTCATGGGTGGGTCATATTCCAGTGTGTCGATGCACCATATTTTATTTATTCATTCATCAACTGACAAGCATATGATATGTTTTTGGAAGTTGGGAACCTATAGAGTGCCAAGAGAGTATAAACCCACCAGGCCCCAAACCAGATCAGCGGTATCATGGAAGGTGTTTAAGCTGAGAGTTACATAGGAGTTACGGAGGCTGGGGGCTTCTTGGCCCAGCCAGACATTTTAACTTGTAAGACTGCCATGGGTCACATTTGTCACCTGTGACCTTGGAAGACACCAGATATTTTTCTTCAGTGGGAAGCGGTCTCTGTACAGCCACTGAGGTGACAGATTAGGTGCCAAAAGTCAAGTCCAGTTACATTACAACTGGACACTTACATTCCAAGTCCGGTTATGGCAAGCCTGATCAGGGGGACCCTTAGCTGCAGGTGAGGCCATCGGTTCCCTTAGTGCCAGGCCAGGCCAACCCAGGCAGCAATAGGGGCAGGCCAAATAAGGGTCCCTTTGTCAAGTTTTATAATTTATACTTGGTCAGGAAGTTAACTTTTACTTTCAAATATCAAATTTATTTATGAAATGTTTATTTCTTAGGTATCCTTATTTTCATAGTTTCCTTGGGATCTGTAGGCACATCATTTTTTTTCACTCCCACATTTGTGTATTTTTATTTGAATCAAATTTATTTAATAAAAATAAACACTGACAGTGAGGGCATGTTTTTTGATGGATCTTTATGATTCAAATAACAAGCTTTCAGATTTATTAATCTGTCAATTCTACCATTTTCTCCTGATAATCTGATTTTTTTTTTTATGTTTAGTATATCCATTCTCCTGTGAATCTTTGGTTTCTTATTATTTTCTTAATTTCTTATGATGAATAAATAGTTTTAGAATATTTTAATTTTTTTTGTTTAGTAATGACATATAAGGGAATGAATTTGCTTTAGAGAAGAAATTTGACTTTATCTAATTCCTTTTAGCAATTTAACTATAATGGACTTTAGTATGATTTTCTCCTCCTTTCTTTTTTAATCCTAGTTGGGGTTTGCCAATCTACTTGGAGTTTCTTGAGTCTGTGGATTGACGTATTGCACCCATTTCGGAAAATCCTCAGGCATTACACCTTCAGGGATGGCTTCTGCCCCCTTCTCTCTCCGCTCTCTCTACACACACGCAGTTGTAATGAGGCTCGTCCAGCTCTGCTTCTTCTGTCTTCCTCAGGGAAGGCCCATCAGAGACTCGGATGGAAAGTCTAGTGGGTAGCTCTAGTCAAGCATGAAAGACTGTGGCAAATCCACTCGTGACCTTTGGAGGCTTCGGCTTGCTGCTTTAGCCCCCATGCCCTGCAGCTTTAAAATGATACCCGACACTGGGTAATTTATAAAGAACAGAGGTTTATTTGGCTTACGATTCTGGGACAGCTGCATCTGGCATGGGCCTCAGGCTGCTTCTACTCGTGGCGGAAAGTGGCGGCAGCTGACGAGCACAAGCAGATCACATGGTGAGAGGAAGCAAGAGAGAGAGGGGAGGTGCCAGGGTCCTTTAAACAATCAGCTCTCGCGAGAACTCATAGAGCGAGAACTCACGCATTAATCCCCCTCCCCCAGGGAGAGCATGAATCCATTCATGAGGGATCCGCCCTCATGACTCAATCACTTTCCACACTGCCACATTGGAGATGAGATTTCCACATGCGCTTTGGAGGGGACGACACATCCAAAGTCCATCAGGGACCAATCAGCAGCCCTGTCCCTCTGGGGAAACATTCTGTCCCAGGCACTTTGAGACTCAGGCAGATTTTACGCTGACTTGTAGGAACCCTTGGTGTGTCTCCTCATGCTCCATGTTCTTCTCCACAACACACAGAATGTCTTGTGGAAAACACCAGCCACACCGGGAGACAGGAGGTGCTCAGTTTCCCTGGGTCCGGGTTTCCAGACGTGCCTCTGGGTTTCCAACCACTCCCCAAAGTCTCAGGCCCCTCCTCAAGGCCTTCCCCGACAGGAAAGCTACTGCTGCCAGCTACACCTATTTTCAGCTCCCGGGATCAGTGAAGACCCCCTTGAGGAAGGGGGTGAGTGGAGAAGCATCTGGAGGACTGGACGGGGGTCTTTGGAGGCGGTTTCTGGGATGAGAAAGTCTGGGGCAGAGCTGTGAGGAGTCTGGAAAGGGACTGTGAAGTGACACACTTTTCCCTGCTG
Source organism: Cynocephalus volans (assembly GCF_027409185.1). NCBI lineage: Eukaryota > Metazoa > Chordata > Mammalia > Dermoptera > Cynocephalidae > Cynocephalus > Cynocephalus volans. The sequence continues at coordinate 96,414,007 of NC_084469.1, read as the reverse complement.
TCCATTCCTCGCCCACCTCCTGAGCCCTGGGTCCTGAGGCCCCAGGTCAGGGGTTGAACGGGAACAGGAGGGTCCAGGGCGGGGGCTGGAGAACGGCCTCTCTGCTCTGCCAGGTGCCTCAGATTCTGTGACGGCCACCGTGAAGGGTCACACAGAAGCTGCATGGGCACCGAGTGACAGCCCCGCCCCTTTCCCCCAGGGGCCCCTCCCTGGGGTGGGCGGGGCCGGCTTTCATTGTGACCCCACCCTTCCCTGGGTTCTGGCCACGCCCCCATTCCGTCCATCTTTCTCATCCACCAATGGGCTGTGAGCATTGAGGCCACGCCCACCTACCTGTTGCCTAGCACCGGCCGCTCCCAGCTGCTCTGGCTCAGTCGCTGGTCCGTGCCTTAGCTGGAGGGAGTGACTGTCCAGTGCTTAGCCATGATAAGGCGGAAGTACCCCTTTCCTTTTCCCTGCCCCGAAATGTCGGAGGAAATCCGACAGGAGAAATTGGCGAGGGCCAAGAAGAAGGTATAACATGCTGGGTCGCATCCCCAGAGCCAGCCCGAGGCCCCTCCTATGGTGGGACAGGGGCAGGACTCGGTGTCACTTCTGAGGCACACGGGGATTGCCCCTCTGTGCCTCTTGACTCCCCCCACCAAAGTCTTCTCAGCCATCCCTGCCCCCTCAGCTGCCCAGACCCTGCCCTTGCCGGCTGTCCCCGGGTGACTTTGGCCAGTAAGGTTACTTCCAGGGCTCCCCACCTGGACTCAGCCCTGGCCTCCTGCTACCCCAAACCAGACCTTCCTGGGCTCCCTGGGTCCCCTGCGTTCCCGTCTCCAAGGACCTCGGTCCTGGCTCTGTGCTCCACTTCCCCACAGTGTTGCAGTGACTCTGACATTGGTAGGAAGGAGTGGAATGTTGTCACCTCACAATCCCATTCCAAACTGTCCCAATCCCCCTGGGAGGTGTCACAATCCCTCGGGAACTGTCAGTACTGCCTGGGAGGTTTCTGGTTCCCCTTCCCCCCTTTACTTAGACATTGCCTACCTAAAAAGCCTGCACTTCACCAGTGAGCTCAAAATGTTGACAGTATCTCTGGGTGACCATTGGGAGAACGGGTTCGGTTTGGTTTTTTCCTGGGTTTCTACTCTCTAGAGACACTTAACAATTGATTTCTGAGTCTGGATCTCACCTTAGAATTCCCTAGGATTCTGGGACCAGAGCACCTTTCAGTCACTACTCTCTGGAGGGAGATGTGCTTATCTTCTGTGGGATAAATCCTGGGCAACTGAACTTCACAGCTTGAATCTTGCCCAGATCCTGTCAATCTGGGGTGCCACAGGACTCAGGGGGCCTCTTTCTGAAGCATCAGATTTGCTTGATTCTTTTGAAAGAGAAAAATCCTCTTAATGTACTTAGGGGTGACATTCACCTGGATTTGTAAGCTCATAATGGATTTCTCTGAAATGATGCTTGGGTTGTCCTCTTTTTGTGAGGTCCCCAGATCCCTAGGGGTGTGCCCTCATGACTTCTGCCATTAGGGTACATTGACATAAACGTTTGAGAAGTACTGGGGTGCAGCTCTCAAAGCTCTGTGAGGGAGGGCCCCGATGTCTGATTTGTATTTGGCCCGCCAGCAGCTGCTGATTCATGACAAAGCCCCAGAAGACTGAAGTTCAATTCCATTCTTGCCTTTTTCTAATCATGCTATCGGTCCATTTCTTCAGCCATTTGGTGATCATGACAACACCTTATAGGGTTGCTGGTGGCATTAAATCAGATGGTACAAGTAAGAATACTTTGTAAAAACTGTAAAGTAGGTGACAAACATAGGGGCTTCCACATCTCCTGAATATTACGGCTTTTCCTTTTCACAGTTAAGAGAGTTCCAACAAAAAAGGGGCCTAACTGGCAGTAGGCCCCAGCCCAGCACTTGTGGGAGGTGCCAGTCACCTCAGGAGGTGAGTGTTGGCTGGTCAGGCTCCTGGGAACGGGGGACTCAAGGGGCAGTAGGGGGTAATGGTAATGACCATGGAAGAAGTGTCAGGGACTGGGTAAGAAGTCTGGGTTTGAATCCTATGTCTCCCTCTGCTCGGGATATGACATAGGACTCTTCTCTGAGTTCTCCCTTGAAGCTGTGCACACAGATGGAGCACGAGCGTGGCTGTCTCATTGGATCCTGCTGCAGGAAGCACAGGATGATGTTGACAACACCAAGGCCCAGGGCTCAATCCCTGTACTGGCCACCACCAAAAAAAAAAAAAAAGTGCAGGATAAGAGCTGCTTGGGAGGGGAGGGATGATTGGGAAGTGAGACCTTGAGAAGTGGGCACAGAGGGGCTACAGGAAGAGGGCTGGTCAAGGTTAGGAAGAAAGGACAGCAGAGGGCTTAGCCATTGAGGGGCAGAGCACCTCCATGTGTGCTCTCATCTCTTCCAGCCCCCATCATCCATCACTGGGGAGGCCTTGAGGACTTCAACTGACATTAAGGAGCTGGAGGTAAGTGCCCTCAAGGCCAGCCCCCAACCACCTCCCATGCTGGGGGCTGGGGACCCCCTTGCCAACTGAGACAGCCGACACCCAGTGTTGACAACACCAAGGCCCAGGGCTCAATCCCTGTACTGGCCACCACCAAAAAAAAAAAAAAAGTGCAGGATGAGAGGTGCTCGGGAGCGGAGGGACGATGAGGAAGTGAGACCTTGAGAAGTGGGCACAGAGGGGCTACAGGAGGAGGGCCTGGTCCAGGTTAGGAAGAAAGGACAGCAGAGGGCTTAGCCATTGAGGGGCAGAGCATCTCCATGTGTGCTCTCATCTCTTCCAGCCCCCATCATCCATCACTGGGGAGGCCTTGAGGACTTCAACTTACATCAAGGAGCTGGAGGTAAGTGCCCTCCAGGCCAGCCCCCCGACCACCTCCCATGCTGGGGGCTGGGGGCCACGCTGCCAGCTGAAACAGCCAACACCCCCACCCCTAATGATCGCTCTCTCTACCTCTCTCCCAACCCTCCTCCAACTCCTCCTCTCTCCATGTGCCACAGAGCCGGTGCCTAGTTCTGCAGGCAGTCCTGGACTCCACCTATGCAGTAAAGAAATATATAGAGAGTGTGGTGCAGGAACTGGTAAGAGTCCGGTGGCGTCCCCTGGTTCCACGCTGCCAATCCTGGGCTCCAATTTCCCCTTGGGGCTTTGAAGAAAAGGGGCTGGTGGTTCCCGTGCCAAGGGAGAATGGGGTGCTCGGTGGCCTAGTTCTCAGCAGGAGGGACCCCAGACCATGCAGCATGGCTCTTCCTGTTGCTGACCTGCCTGCCCACTCTCTTTTCTCCAGACACCCCTGCTTGAGTCCTTGCCGCATGGGCTCTGGGCTGTTGCCCTGTTGGAAACACTAGGCTGACAGTTGTCAGGAGCCCTGTGTTCCCACCCTAACTTAGTTCCTGCTTTGCTTGGTCTTTGGTTTTGGACAAGCCACCTCTCCTGCCTGGGCTTGAGTGTCCTGAGATAGAATTAGAGGGTGTCAAAGGTCCCTTGCAGCTCTAAGAATGAAAGATTTCTAGGCACACACGAGACATCAGGGAGACAGGGATCTTGCCTGCCCTTTTCATTCCTGGATCCCTGCTATTAAGATCAGTCCCTGTCCTTAGTGTGTGGTTCATGGTGAATACATGCACCCTTGTGAATCACAAGCTGGGAGAAGGGTAGTCTTTCCTTTCTCAGCCTCCATTTCTAGAGGTTTCTGTGGTTGTCATGTAAAGAGAATCAGGATTCAGATGTTCAGCTCTGAATCCAACAAAGACCCCAATTCTCTTTCCTTGGGAGTTCAAGGACAGTTTGTCCATTTGCGTCCCCATAGGGTCTGAGAGCTTTTCCTTGAAAATCCATTCCTGGCCCCACCACTTCCCAGTCTGGGGAATGAACCTGAGGGGACAACCTCAGTCACCTTCCCGTGACTCTCCACATGGAAAACCTGGCACCAGGAAACTGGATGAAGTGGAAAGAGGGACATGATTTCTTTGTTCGCTCCTTCCATGTCTGACGGGTTTGGGGACAGACTGAGATGGAGAGGCCGCAGGCTCGTCCTGCCCACTCCCAACCTGGAGAAGGCTCCCCCCTGCACCCCACCCTCAGCACCACGGGGTCCCCGAGGATCTGGTCTCCCTGGTGGGCCTGTCCTGGGCCATTGGTGGCATTCCTGGGGCCCGTCCCTTGCTGTTCCATCTCTGCCTCCCTGGTAAGAGATGTTTCTTTCCTCTTCCTACAGAAGGAGAGTCCGTGTCAGCAGCTGGACTCCCTGCGGGAACAACTGCAGGTGAGTGGACTCTATGGCATCCCTCATGTGCCCTAGAGAACCTTCCTGTCCCTCTCTCACCACCTGTTTGGCTTTTCTCCCAAAGGCTCAGATTCGGACCAATGCCATCTTAAAGTCCGAAAAGGAAGAGATGGAGAGAGCCCTGGCCGATGCTCGTCAGGAAGCCCGGCAGAAAGCAGGTGTGGATCTGGGCAGCCTTCCTCCCTCAACCTGGTGCCTTGGCAGGCCTTCAGGGGAGTCCTTTGGGTTCCATCTTGACCTCTGTCATTCCAGGAGAATGTCAACATCTGCGGACCTGCCTGGACTCCCGGGAAAAAGAGATCCAACAGCTGCAGGGGAGTCTGACCGCCTTCTCCACAGGGCAGGAGGACGCCGAGAGGGTGAGTCCAGCCACCTGCCCTCACGCTTGCGCCTCCACCCCCAGGGGGAAAAATGGGCTTAGAGAATTAGATAGACCTGGATGTTCACATCCCGGCTGTACGTGATCTTAGCACTTAACCTCTAATACCTTGCATTTCATCTACAAAATGGAGCTAACGATAGTAACTCCCTCCTGTGGTGGTTGTGAGGATTCGATGGATTGTTAGCACGGTGCCTGGTGCCGCACGCAATACAGAGTCAGACCATGGTGATGACAGTCCTAACAATGGCAACGTGACAGGCTATCCCTGGGCCTCCGTCGGCCAGCTGTCAATCAGATCTCTTTCCCTGCCTCTTCCACCCTTACTGAGGTCTTGGGAAAAGCAACTGAGAACATGGGCTTGGAAATGCCTTGAAAAAGGTGTCAAGTGTGATTCAGGGGGAGGAAAGGTCACCGCTGAACGGTTGCTGTAGGTGTCGGTGTTCGTGTGCCCCGACTCCATCTTCTCCCTGCCGAATCCTGACTTTGCCTTTCTGTATTTGCAGTCCTACCGCAACCTCAAGAGCGAGCGAGATGCCCTCTTCCTTCAGCTGGAGGACAACAAGTAGGAGGGGGACGGTGGGTGGCAGGTCTGGGGGGTCCTCGGCACGGGTGATGTGGTGGGAGGTGGGAGGGTAGAGGTGAGCACGATGAGGGGGACGCACAGGTTTGGACACGTGCAGAGCCAAGCTGTGGCCCCAGCTGTGCCAGTGACTCGTGTGTGGCCTCAGGCAATTCATGTCCTCTCTGTGGACAGGCACTTGAGAGTCCAGGTGTCCCCTTCCCATGCCATAGTCCTCTGGTTGTGTGGCAAAGTCAGTGCATTGATGGCAAAAGTCGTCCTTTCTGTTCCTCGTTCTTTACATTCTCCACCACCTCTGGCCACAGGAACAACTATGAAGTCCTCAAGGCCCAGCAGGCCCAGCTGAAGGGCAAGATTCGCGTCCTTGAAATGGAGAAGGCGGCCTTACAGGTCCAGGCGAAAACGCTCGCAACATCCAAGCTCCTGCCAAACCAAGTGAGTGGCTGCAGCCCAGGGGGTTGGTTTTATGGTTGTGGGGTAGAGAGGAAGGTGGCAGCCTGTCCCTCCTGCAGCCACTCCTTACACGGCTTATGCCCCTGTGCTCTGGGCAGGTGCACACTTCAAGCTGAGCTGCAGGCTCGCGTCATCGGGCTGGCGTGTCACCCATTCTGCCTGCGTGTCCTCCGCACTCACCCCCTGGGCCTTTGTTCCCCCACCTCTAAAATGGGGTGCTGGAGACCTCACACGAAATGGTACAGGGAGGGCCCCCTGTGTGCCTGTGCCGTGCCCCTTCCCTGTGCCGTGGGTCTCCGGCTGCATCAGGTGGCCACCGACTGCTTCTCTCCATCCAGACCAATTAGAACATGGAGGTCCCCAGTGCACTGCATTCAGGGCAGCACGTGAAGATGGAGCTGGCTGAGAAGTTGGGCCAGCTTCGTGAGAAGCTGGGAGACCTAAAGGAGATGGGAATCGCTGCCCCATTCAGGAAGGGCTAGGAGACAGGCACCAGCCTCTGAGGGGGGTTCCAGAGCCAGCACAGAGGCAGCTCCAGCCGGGGGGACAGGTGACCCCAGTCATGCACTGCAGTCCTCTGACTATTCATTGCTCCCTTCCTTCTGACCACACAGCTGCCGCAGAACATACAGAAATGCCAGGAGAACCAAGGCTTCAGCAACAATCTCTGCTTTCCATTGTTTTATCGAGCAGAAAAGTATTGTGACAGTAACATCATGGACATCTGAGATGTGGGGCCCAGGGCTCTGCCCCCTCCCAGTTCCTGCTACCCTGTCCTTGCCACCATGTCTCTGCCACCCTCTTCCTTCCACCCTGTCCCTGCCACCCTGTCTCTGCCACCCTGTCCCTGCCACTCCTTCCCAGTCACCCTTTTATCATGTTAAGACCCCTGTTCTTTAAAAAAAAAAAACGAAAAATCCAAAAAAACAAAAAAAGGAAAAAAGGAAAAAAAAAATTAAAAAAGGAAAAAAACAAAAAAAAGAAGACAGCACCCAGAAAACACGGAAAAGAAGAAGACAATGCCCTGAAAATACTCAAAAGAAGACAACATCCAGAGAACACCCAAAAAAAGACAACACCCGGAGAGCATCCTAAAGATGATAGCACCCAGAAAACCCCCAAAAGAAGAAAACACTGAGAAAACACCGAAAAGAAGAGAACACCCAAAAGACGATGACATGCAGAAAATACTTGAAAGAAGATATCCAGAAAACACCAAAAAGAAGAAAACACACAACCCAGAAAAAAAAACACACAGAAGAAAACACCCCCCAAAAAGGAAGAAAACCTTTACAAAAAGAATAAAACCCAAACATAAAGAAAAACTGCCCAAAAGAAGAAAAAAACAAAACCCAAAAGAAGACAACCCCAACAAAAAGAAGAGAACCCCAACAGAAAGAAGAAAAATCCCCCCAAAATAAGAAAACCCCAACAAAAAGCAGAAACCACCCCACATGAAGGAAACCCCAACAAAAATAAAACCCCACTGATAAGAAGATAACCTCTCAGAAAAGAAACCGCCCAAAAGAAAACTGGAAAAGTAGAACCCCCCCAGAAGAAGAAAACAGCAACAAAGCGAAAAAAACCCACAATAAAAGAAGAATCCCACAAGAAGAAAAACCCCAGTAAAAAGAAGAAAGTGCCAGCAATAGGAAGCCCCAAAGAAGAAATTCCCAATGAAAAGAACAAAACCCTAACAAAAAGAAGAAACACCCCCCACAAAAAAGAAAAGTCTCTACAAAGAAGAAAAACCTCTGAAAAGAAGAAAAACTTCCAGAAAAGAAAACCTCAACAAAAAGAAGAAACCATGCACCCCAAAAAGAGAACCCCCAAAGAAGGAAATCCTAACAAAAAGAAAAACCCCGTAAAAGAAAAAAACACCCAAATAGAAAAAACTCCAATAGAAAGAAGAAAACCCCCCAGGAAAACAAGAAAACCCCCCAAAAAGCCCCAAAAGGAGAAACCCCCAAAGACGAAAACCCCAACAAAAGGAAAACTCCAAAAGAGAACCCCCCAAAAAGAAAACCCCCCAAAAGAAGAAAACCAAAAACTCCCCGAGAAGTAAACTCCCACAAAAAGAAAAACCCTGCAAAAAAAAAATCCACACAGAAGAAAACCCTAACAATAAATAAATAAATAAATAAAAATCCAAAAGAAGAAACCCCCTAAAAAATGTACAAAAATGTACAGAAATATACAAAAATCAAAAAATGCAAAACAGACAAACAACAGCAACAACAACAACAAAAAAAATAGGAAAAATACTAAAAGAGAGAAAAAGAAAAAAAAAAAAAACCATAAAAGAAAAACCAAAAATAAATATGTAAGAAAACAAAAAGAAAAAAGAAAGAAAGAAAGAAAGCAGCAGGGTGCCCTCACCAGTATTCCAGCCTCAGGGACCCATAGGGGAAGACCAGTAGAATTGGTCCCTTGGGCAGGCCAGTCAGGGGGCCCCTTAATGCTGGGGCAGGCCAAGGAAGCACTTGGGGCAGGCCTGGCAGGCCCTTAGTGGAAGGGGGCCCTTAGCAGTGGGGGGGTCCTGAATAGTAGGTCGGGCCATGGAGGCCCTGAGTGACAAGTAGGCTAGAACAGGGGCCCATAGTGCCAGGCCAGGGGGCCCCTAGGTGGCCAGACCAGGCCAAGGAAGCACTTGGGGCAGGCCTGGCAGGCTCTTAGCAGAAGGGGGCCGTTAGCACCAATCAAGCCAAGGGGGCCCTGAGGTAGGCCATTCGAGGGGAGTCCTTAGTGGAAAGGCAGTCCAGAGAGTTGGCTGGGGGGGGGGGGAGGCACTTAGCAATGTTTTATCATTTATACTTGGCCAGAAAATTTTCTTTTTCATTCAAGTATCAAACTTATTAATAAAATATCTATTTTAATAATTATCCTTATTTTTGTAGTTTCTTCAGAATCTACTTTACGTTTTTCTCCACTCCCACATTTGTGTATTTTTATTTGAGTCATATTTATTTAATTAAAATAAAGACTGAAAGTGAATACATGGTTTTTGTTTGATTTTTATTTTTCAGATAAACAGCTTTCAGATTTATTAGTCTGTCCATTCTGTCATTTCCCCTCTCTGGATCATTTGATTTCATTTTTCTGTGTGTGTTCAGTATATCCATTCTCCTGTGAATCTTAGGTTTGTCGTGATTTTCTTATGATGAATAAGTAGTTCTAGAAGAGTTTGATATTTATTATGTAATCATGACATATACGGGTGGGAATTTGCTTTAGAAAAGAAATTTGACTTTATCTCTTTCGTTTCAGCAATTTAAATACGATGGACTTTAGTATGATTTTTTCTTTTCTTTTTTATTCCCAGTTGGGGTTTGGTTCTTCAATCTGTGGATTGACGTATTATACCCATTTTGGAAACCCTCCATGTCAGTGACACGATGACACCCACCCAGAGGGTCCTCATGGGACCTGAGTAGGCGGGTCAAGGGCCCTCACTGTGGGTGCATCTGCAGACTGAACCGAGATGGGGTCCGGCCCCGTGGGGGACACACATACATACCGGGGCCACCCGAACGCGTCGTAGTGGGCCACGATGATGATGGTGGGAAGGTCCTCTCCACCCAGCCCCGTCAGCCGCCCCTGTGGCGACACAGCCTGTGAATGGCCAGCAGGGCCTGAGGCTGCCCCCAGGCCTTGCCACTCCTGGTTCCCACTCGGTGGGAAGACAGAGCAGGGAGTGACCCGAGTGTGGGTCTGGAAGACCCCTCCTGCAGCGGCCACATGGAGCAAGGACTGCCCTTGTTCTGACACCTTCTGGGGCACCAGATCCCCACGTGAAGCTCTTGCCGCAGACTCTGGGAGCCCCAGGGAACTCCCCCAGGGAAGAGGTGGATGCCAGGGAGGAACCCACCCAGGCCCCCTGTTCTACTCACAAAGTGTTAACAAAAGAGGGGGAAGATGTGATGAAAACAACTTTCCTGTAGGAAAGAGATCAGGCCCCTCACCCCAGCACTTGGGCTCTCCGAGATCTGTGCCCACCCTATTCTGCTCTAGCTGGGGGGCCAATAAACTTCCCATAAAGGGCCCCTCATCACCAGGGGTCAGCTCCCGCCCCTCCCCCATCATCAGGGGTCAGCTCCCACCCCTTCCCCATCACCAGGGGTCAGTTCCCGCCCCTCCCCATCAGGGGTCAGCTCCCGCCGCTCCCCCATCATCAGGGGTCAGCTCCCGCCCCTCCCCCGCCTCCTCCCCATCATCAGGGGTCAGCTCCCGCCCCTCCCCCATCATCAGGGCTCAGCTCCCGCCCCCCGTCCAGCATCAGGGGTCAGTTCCCGCCCCTCCCCCATCAGGGGTCAGCTCGCGCCCCTCCCCCGCCTCCTCCCCATCATCAGGGGTCAGCTCGCGCCCCTCCCCCGCCTCCTCCCCATCATCAGGGGTCAGCTCCCGCCCCTCCCCCATCATCAGGGCTCAGCTCCCGCCCCCCGTCCAGCATCAGGGGTCAGTTCCCGCCCCTCCCCCATCAGGGGTCAGCTCGCGCCCCTCCCCCGCCCGGCCGGGCGCCCTCCCGTCTGTCTCCTGTCCCTGCTTCAGCTGGCGCCGGAGCCTCCTCGGGGCGGTCCCCTCAGGGACTGACTTCCACCCGCACGGTTCGGGCTCCATTCCCCCCACAGGCCCGGCGCCCGCTCCCACGTCAGGAGCCCCTTCTTGCCCCCCGTGACAGACACGAGTGCGCTCTGCGGCCATCGGAGCCGGTTCGCACAAGACGCCGCCCCGCCGGCTCCTCCCGGCGCGGCTCGGGGCGGAAGGAGGGCCGGGCCGGGCGCGGGCGGCGCTGCGGGGCCTTTACCTGAGTTAAGACCCGGCGCCCGCGCCAAGCTAAAATAACCGCCCGCCGCCATCTTCGCGAGTCCCCCGAGCGCCGCCGGCCCGTGACGTCACGGACACTCCCGGAGCTGCAGGCCCCGCCCCTTACCCGGAGTCGCTCCTCCTTCCCCAGTCAGACGCCCGCTCTCTCTTCAAGCCCCGCCCACGCCACAAGCTCCGCCCCGACTCGGAGACGGGACCTTCCTTTCAATGACTCTACCTCCGGGGTCTCTGCCTCCCGCCCCGCCCTGCGTCGTGGCCCCGCCCCTTCCTCAGCCCGTCTGCCCGTTGACCTCTCGGAGGTGGGGTCGCTGCACCCCAGGCCGGCCGTGAAGGCGGTCTTTGAGGCTCCCCTCTCGGGAGCTGGTCCTTCGGTCCTGTGGGCTCACCTGCCCGTCCCCTTCTGCCTGCGGCCCCTCTTGGTAGAGGGTGGCTTTACCTTTTGCCCCGGTCGGGTGGGTTTGGGAGCCCTGCTCACCACCTCCTGGCTGGGTGAGGTTTTGCTGACACAGCCAAGGCCTGCATGTCCCTGCGGCGTCCCCCTGGGGGCCAGCCTTTACGTGGCGACTTCTAAAGTCCCACGCAGCACCCCAAATTCAAAACCTTGGTACCTCTAAATGGATGTTTCACAGCCATGGGCAATTTGCCCCCAGAGGACACTAGGCAATGTCGGGCGACATCTGTAGTTGTCAGGACCGACGAGGAGGGTGCTCCTGGCATGGAGTAGGTGGAGGCCAGGGACGCTGCTCAGCACGTGCAGGACAGCCAAACCACAGAGCGTGATCCAGCCACGAGGTCCGCAGTGCCAAGGGGGAGAGACCCTGGTATAAAAGTAGCTCGTTTTGAGAGATTTAATGAGCCACCTACTATGGGCTCGGCCTTTGGAGGATGCGGTACTGAGTAAAACTCACATTATACCAGACCTCCAGGAACTTAGAATCAGACAGACAGATCCTAACCAAACGTTTCATTGCAATTATGGTGCTTTTAAAATTAATAACAGCTTCCTGGAGCGATAGTTCATATACCATACAATTCACTCACTGAAAGCATGAAATTCAGTGGGTTTTAGTGGTTTTATATACACAGGGTTGTATAACCATCACCACTATCAGATTCCAGAACATCTTCATCACCCTACAAAGAAATCCCACATCCATTAAAAGTCACTCTCCCATCCCCTCCCCCAGCCCCTGGCAACCACGAACCCACTTTCGGTCTCGTGGACTGGTGCGTTCATATAAATGGAATCCTACACTGTGTGGCCTTTTGTGTCTGGCGTCTTTCACTGAGCGTGATGTGTTCAAGGTTTGCCCACGTGGTAGCGTGTGTCAGAGCCTTGATCCTTTTCATGGGTGGGTCATATTCCAGTGTGTCGATGCACCATATTTTATTTATTCATTCATCAACTGACAAGCATATGATATGTTTTTGGAAGTTGGGAACCTATAGAGTGCCAAGAGAGTATAAACCCACCAGGCCCCAAACCAGATCAGCGGTATCATGGAAGGTGTTTAAACTGAGAGTTACATAGGAGTTACGGAGGCTGGGGGCTTCTCGGCCCAGCCAGACATTTTAACTTGTAAGACTGCCATGGGTCACATTTGTCACCTGTGACCTTGGAAGACACCAGATATTTTTCTTCAGTGGGAAGCGGTCTCTGTACAGCCACTGAGGTGACAGATTAGGTGCCAAAAGTCAAGTCCAGTTACATTACAACTGGACACTTACATTCCAAGTCCGGTTATGGCAAGCCTGATCAGGGGGACCCTTAGCTGCAGGTGAGGCCATCGGTTCCCTTAGTGCCAGGCCAGGCCAACCCAGGCAGCAATAGGGGCAGGCCAAATAAGGGTCCCTTTGTCAAGTTTTATAATTTATACTTGGTCAGGAAGTTAACTTTTACTTTCAAATATCAAATTTATTTATGAAATGTTTATTTCTTAGGTATCCTTATTTTCATAGTTTCCTTGGGATCTGTAGGCACATCATTTTTTTTCACTCCCACATTTGTGTATTTTTATTTGAATCAAATTTATTTAATAAAAATAAACACTGACAGTGAGGGCATGTTTTTTGATGGATCTTTATGATTCAAATAACAAGCTTTCAGATTTATTAATCTGTCAATTCTACCATTTTCTCCTGATAATCTGATTTTTTTTTTTTATGTTTAGTATATCCATTCTCCTGTGAATCTTTGGTTTCTTATTATTTTCTTAATTTCTTATGATGAATAAATAGTTTTAGAATATTTTAATTTTTTTTGTTTAGTAATGACATATAAGGGAATGAATTTGCTTTAGAGAAGAAATTTGACTTTATCTAATTCCTTTTAGCAATTTAACTATAATGGACTTTAGTATGATTTTCTCCTCCTTTCTTTTTTAATCCTAGTTGGGGTTTGCCAATCTACTTGGAGTTTCTTGAGTCTGTGGATTGACGTATTGCACCCATTTCGGAAAATCCTCAGGCATTACACCTTCAGGGATGGCTTCTGCCCCCTTCTCTCTCCGCTCTCTCTACACACACGCACTTGTAATGAGGCTCGTCCAGCTCTGCTTCTTCTGTCTTCCTCAGGGAAGGCCCATCAGAGACTCGGATGGAAAGTCTAGTGGGTAGCTCTAGTCAAGCATGAAAGACTGTGGCAAATCCACTCGTGACCTTTGGAGGCTTCGGCTTGCTGCTTTAGCCCCCATGCCCTGCAGCTTTAAAATGATACCCGACACTGGGTAATTTATAAAGAACAGAGGTTTATTTGGCTTACGATTCTGGGACAGCTGCATCTGGCATGGGCCTCAGGCTGCTTCTACTCGTGGCGGAAAGTGGCGGCAGCTGACGAGCACAAGCAGATCACATGGTGAGAGGAAGCAAGAGAGAGAGGGGAGGTGCCAGGGTCCTTTAAACAATCAGCTCTCGCGAGAACTCATAGAGCGAGAACTCACGCATTAATCCCCCTCCCCCAGGGAGAGCATGAATCCATTCATGAGGGATCCGCCCTCATGACTCAATCACTTTCCACACTGCCACATTGGAGATGAGATTTCCACATGCGCTTTGGAGGGGAAGACACATCCAAAGTCCATCAGGGACCAATCAGCAGCCCTGTCCCTCTGGGGAAACATTCTGTCCCAGGCACTTTGACACTCAGGCAGATTTTACGCTGACTTGTAGGAACCCTTGGCGTGTCTCCTCATGCTCCATGTTCTTCTCCACAACACACAGAATGTCTTGTGGAAAACACCAGCCACACCGGGAGACAGGAGGTGCTCAGTTTCCCTGGGTCCGGGTTTCCAGATGTGCCTCTGGGTTTCCAACCACTCCCCAAAGTCTCAGGCCCCTCCTCAAGGCCTTCCCCGACAGGAAAGCTACTGCTGCCAGCTACACCTATTTTCAGCTCCCGGGATCAGTGAAGACCCCCTTGAGGAAGGGGGCGAGTGGAGAAGCATCTGGAGGACTGGACGGGGGTCTTTGGAGGCGGTTTCTGGGATGAGAAAGTCTGGGGCAGAGCTGTGAGGAGTCTGGAAAGGGACTGTGAAGTGACACACTTTTCCCTGCTGTCCATTCCTCGCCCACCTCCTGAGCCCTGGGTCCTGAGGCCCCAGGTCAGGGGTTGAACGGGAACAGGAGGGTCCAGGGCGGGGGCTGGAGAACGGCCTCTCTGCTCTGCCAGGTGCCTCAGATTCTGTGACGGCCACCGTGAAGGGTCACACAGAAGCTGCATGGGCACCGAGTGACAGCCCCGCCCCTTTCCCCCAGGGGCCCCTCCCTGGGGTGGGCGGGGCCGGCTTTCATTGTGACCCCACCCTTCCCTGGGTTCTGGCCACGCCCCCATTCCGTCCATCTTTCTCATCCACCAATGGGCTGTGAGCATTGAGGCCACGCCCACCTACCTGTTGCCTAGCACCGGCCGCTCCCAGCTGCTCTGGCTCAGTCGCTGGTCCGTGCCTTAGCTGGAGGGAGTGACTGTCCAGTGCTTAGCCATGATAAGGCGGAAGTACCCCTTTCCTTTTCCCTGCCCCGAAATGTCGGAGGAAATCCGACAGGAGAAATTGGCGAGGGCCAAGAAGAAGGTATAACATGCTGGGTCGCATCGCCAGAGCCAGCCCGAGGCCCCTCCTATGGTGGGACAGGGGCAGGACTCGGTGTCACTTCTGAGGCACACGGGGATTGCCCCTCTGTGCCTCTTGACTCCCCCCACCAAAGTCTTCTCAGCCATCCCTGCCCCCTCAGCTGCCCAGACCCTGCCCTTGCCGGCTGTCCCCGGGTGACTTTGGCCAGTAAGGTTACTTCCAGGGCTCCCCACCTGGACTCAGCCCTGGCCTCCTGCTACCCCAAACCAGACCTTCCTGGGCTCCCTGGGTCCCCTGCGTTCCCGTCTCCAAGGACCTCGGTCCTGGCTCTGTGCTCCACTTCCCCACAGTGTTGCAGTGACTCTGACATTGGTAGGAAGGAGTGGAATGTTGTCACCTCACAATCCCATTCCAAACTGTCCCAATCCCCCTGGGAGGTGTCACAATCCCTCGGGAACTGTCAGTACTGCCTGGGAGGTTTCTGGTTCCCCTTCCCCCCTTTACTTAGACATTGCCTACCTAAAAAGCCTGCACTTCACCAGTGAGCTCAAAATGTTGACAGTATCTCTGGGTGACCATTGGGAGAACGGGTTCGGTTTGGTTTTTTCCTGGGTTTCTACTCTCTAGAGACACTTAACAATTGATTTCTGAGTCTGGATCTCACCTTAGAATTCCCTAGGATTCTGGGACCAGAGCACCTTTCAGTCACTACTCTCTGGAGGGAGATGTGCTTATCTTCTGTGGGATAAATCCTGGGCAACTGAACTTCACAGCTTGAATCTTGCCCAGATCCTGTCAATCTGGGGTGCCACAGGACTCAGGGGGCCTCTTTCTGAAGCATCAGATTTGCTTGATTCTTTTGAAAGAGAAAAATCCTCTTAATGTACTTAGGGGTGACATTCACCTGGATTTGTAAGCTCATAATGGATTTCTCTGAAATGATGCTTGGGTTGTCCTCTTTTTGTGAGGTCCCCAGATCCCTAGGGGTGTGCCCTCATGACTTCTGCCATTAGGGTACATTGACATAAACGTTTGAGAAGTACTGGGGTGCAGCTCTCAAAGCTCTGTGAGGGAGGGCCCCGATGTCTGATTTGTATTTGGCCCGCCAGCAGCTGCTGATTCATGACAAAGCCCCAGAAGACTGAAGTTCAATTCCATTCTTGCCTTTTTCTAATCATGCTATCGGTCCATTTCTTCAGCCATTTGGTGATCATGACAACACCTTATAGGGTTGCTGGTGGCATTAAATCAGATGGTACAAGTAAGAATACTTTGTAAAAACTGTAAAGTAGGTGACAAACATAGGGGCTTCCACATCTCCTGAATATTACGGCTTTTCCTTTTCACAGTTAAGAGAGTTCCAACAAAAAAGGGGCCTAACTGGCAGTAGGCCCCAGCCCAGCACTTGTGGGAGGTGCCAGTCACCTCAGGAGGTGAGTGTTGGCTGGTCAGGCTCCTGGGAACGGGGGCCTCAAGGGGCAGTAGGGGGTAATGGTAACGACCATGGAAGAAGTGTCAGGGACTGGGTAAGAAGTCTGGGTTTGAATCCTATGTCTCCCTCTGCTCGGGATATGACATAGGACTCTTCTCTGAGCTTCTCCCTTGAAGCTGTGCACACAGATGGAGCACGAGCGTGGCTGTCTCATTGGATCCTGCTGCAGGAAGCACAGGATGATGTTGACAACACCAAGGCCCAGGGCTCAATCCCTGTACTGGCCTCCACCAAAAAAAAAAAAAAAGTGCAGGATAAGAGCTGCTTGGGAGGGGAGGGATGATTGGGAAGTGAGACCTTGAGAAGTGGGCACAGAGGGGCTACAGGAAGAGGGCTGGTCAAGGTTAGGAAGAAAGGACAGCAGAGGGCTTAGCCATTGAGGGGCAGAGCACCTCCATGTGTGCTCTCATCTCTTCCAGCCCCCATCATCCATCACTGGGGAGGCCTTGAGGACTTCAACTGACATTAAGGAGCTGGAGGTAAGTGCCCTCAAGGCCAGCCCCCAACCACCTCCCATGCTGGGGGCTGGGGACCCCCTTGCCAACTGAGACAGCCGACACCCAGTGTTGACAACACCAAGGCCCAGGGCTCAATCCCTGTACTGGCCACCACCAAAAAAAAAAAAAAAGTGCAGGATGAGAGGTGCTCGGGAGCGGAGGGACGATGAGGAAGTGAGACCTTGAGAAGTGGGCACAGAGGGGCTACAGGAGGAGGGCCTGGTCCAGGTTAGGAAGAAAGGACAGCAGAGGGCTTAGCCATTGAGGGGCAGAGCATCTCCATGTGTGCTCTCATCTCTTCCAGCCCCCATCATCCATCACTGGGGAGGCCTTGAGGACTTCAACTTACATCAAGGAGCTGGAGGTAAGTGCCCTCCAGGCCAGCCCCCCGACCACCTCCCATGCTGGGGGCTGGGGGCCACGCTGCCAGCTGAAACAGCCAACACCCCCACCCCTAATGATCGCTCTCTCTACCTCTCTCCCAACCCTCCTCCAACTCCTCCTCTCTCCATGTGCCACAGAGCCGGTGCCTAGTTCTGCAGGCAGTCCTGGACTCCACCTATGCAGTAAAGAAATATATAGAGAGTGTGGTGCAGGAACTGGTAAGAGTCCGGTGGCGTCCCCTGGTTCCACGCTGCCAATCCTGGGCTCCAATTTCCCCTTGGGGCTTTGAAGAAAAGGGGCTGGGGGTTCCCGTGCCAAGGGAGAATGGGGTGCTCGGTGGCCTAGTTCTCAGCAGGAGGGACCCCAGACCATGCAGCATGGCTCTTCCTGTTGCTGACCTGCCTGCCCACTCTCTTTTCTCCAGACACCCCTGCTTGAGTCCTTGCCGCATGGGCTCTGGGCTGTTGCCCTGTTGGAAACACTAGGCTGACAGTTGTCAGGAGCCCTGTGTTCCCACCCTAACTTAGTTCCTGCTTTGCTTGGTCTTTGGTTTTGGACAAGCCACCTCTCCTGCCTGGGCTTGAGTGTCCTGAGATAGAATTAGAGGGTGTCAAAGGTCCCTTGCAGCTCTAAGAATGAAAGATTTCTAGGCACACACGAGACATCAGGGAGACAGGGATCTTGCCTGCCCTTTTCATTCCTGGATCCCTGCTATTAAGATCAGTCCCTGTCCTTAGTGTGTGGTTCATGGTGAATACATGCACCCTTGTGAATCACAAGCTGGGAGAAGGGTAGTCTTTCCTTTCTCAGCCTCCATTTCTAGAGGTTTCTGTGGTTGTCATGTAAAGAGAATCAGGATTCAGATGTTCAGCTCTGAATCCAACAAAGACCCCAATTCTCTTTCCTTGGGAGTTCAAGGACAGTTTGTCCATTTGCGTCCCCATAGGGTCTGAGAGCTTTTCCTTGAAAATCCATTCCTGGCCCCACCACTTCCCAGTCTGGGGAATGAACCTGAGGGGACAACCTCAGTCACCTTCCCGTGACTCTCCACATGGAAAACCTGGCACCAGGAAACTGGATGAAGTGGAAAGAGGGACATGATTTCTTTGTTCGCTCCTTCCATGTCTGACGGGTTTGGGGACAGACTGAGATGGAGAGGCCGCAGGCTCGTCCTGCCCACTCCCAACCTGGAGAAGGCTCCCCCCTGCACCCCACCCTCAGCACCACGGGGTCCCCGAGGATCTGGTCTCCCTGGTGGGCCTGTCCTGGGCCATTGGTGGCATTCCTGGGGCCCGTCCCTTGCTGTTCCATCTCTGCCTCCCTGGTAAGAGATGTTTCTTTCCTCTTCCTACAGAAGGAGAGTCCGTGTCAGCAGCTGGACTCCCTGCGGGAACAACTGCAGGTGAGTGGACTCTATGGCATCCCTCATGTGCCCTAGAGAACCTTCCTGTCCCTCTCTCACCACCTGTTTGGCTTTTGTCCCAAAGGCTCAGATTCGGACCAATGCCATCTTAAAGTCCGAAAAGGAAGAGATGGAGAGAGCCCTGGCCGATGCTCGTCAGGAAGCCCGGCAGAAAGCAGGTGTGGATCTGGGCAGCCTTCCTCCCTCAACCTGGTGCCTTGGCAGGCCTTCAGGGGAGTCCTTTGGGTTCCATCTTGACCTCTGTCATTCCAGGAGAATGTCAACATCTGCGGACCTGCCTGGACTCCCGGGAAAAAGAGATCCAACAGCTGCAGGGGAGTCTGACCGCCTTCTCCACAGGGCAGGAGGACGCCGAGAGGGTGAGTCCAGCCACCTGCCCTCACGCTTGCGCCTCCACCCCCAGGGGGAAAAATGGGCTTAGAGAATTAGATAGACCTGGATGTTCACATCCCGGCTGTACGTGATCTTAGCACTTAACCTCTAATACCTTGCATTTCATCTACAAAATGGAGCTAACGATAGTAACTCCCTCCTGTGGTGGTTGTGAGGATTCGATGGATTGTTAGCACGGTGCCTGGTGCCGCACGCAATACAGAGTCAGACCATGGTGATGACAGTCCTAACAATGGCAACGTGACAGGCTATCCCTGGGCCTCCGTCGGCCAGCTGTCAATCAGATCTCTTTCCCTGCCTCTTCCACCCTTACTGAGGTCTTGGGAAAAGCAACTGAGAACATGGGCTTGGAAATGCCTTGAAAAAGGTGTCAAGTGTGATTCAGGGGGAGGAAAGGTCACCGCTGAACGGTTGCTGTAGGTGTCGGTGTTCGTGTGCCCCGACTCCATCTTCTCCCTGCCGAATCCTGACTTTGCCTTTCTGTATTTGCAGTCCTACCGCAACCTCAAGAGCGAGCGAGATGCCCTCTTCCTTCAGCTGGAGGACAACAAGTAGGAGGGGGACGGTGGGTGGCAGGTCTGGGGGGTCCTCGGCACGGGTGATGTGGTGGGAGGTGGGAGGGTAGAGGTGAGCACGATGAGGGGGACGCACAGCTTTGGACACGTGCAGAGCCTAGCTGTGGCCCCAGCTGTGCCAGTGACTCGTGTGTGGCCTCAGGCAATTCATGTCCTCTCTGTGGACAGGCACTTGAGAGTCCAGGTGTCCCCTTCCCATGCCATAGTCCTCTGGTTGTGTGGCAAAGTCAGTGCATTGATGGCAAAAGTCGTCCTTTCTGTTCCTCGTTCTTTACATTCTCCACCACCTCTGGCCACAGGAACAACTATGAAGTCCTCAAGGCCCAGCAGGCCCAGCTGAAGGGCAAGATTCGCGTCCTTGAAATGGAGAAGGCGGCCTTACAGGTCCAGGCGAAAACGCTCGCAACATCCAAGCTCCTGCCAAACCAAGTGAGTGGCTGCAGCCCAGGGGGTTGGTTTTATGGTTGTGGGGTAGAGAGGAAGGTGGCAGCCTGTCCCTCCTGCAGCCACTCCTTACACGGCTTATGCCCCTGTGCTCTGGGCAGGTGCACACTTCAAGCTGAGCTGCAGGCTCGCGTCATCGGGCTGGCGTGTCACCCATTCTGCCTGCGTGTCCTCCGCACTCACCCCCTGGGCCTTTGTTCCCCCACCTCTAAAATGGGGTGCTGGAGACCTCACACGAAATGGTACAGGGAGGGCCCCCTGTGTGCCTGTGCCGTGCCCCTTCCCTGTGCCGTGGGTCTCCGGCTGCATCAGGTGGCCACCGACTGCTTCTCTCCATCCAGACCAATTAGAACATGGAGGTCCCCAGTGCACTGCATTCAGGGCAGCACGTGAAGATGGAGCTGGCTGAGAAGTTGGGCCAGCTTCGTGAGAAGCTGGGAGACCTAAAGGAGATGGGAATCGCTGCCCCATTCAGGAAGGGCTAGGAGACAGGCACCAGCCTCTGAGGGGGGTTCCAGAGCCAGCACAGAGGCAGCTCCAGCCGGGGGGACAGGTGACCCCAGTCATGCACTGCAGTCCTCTGACTATTCATTGCTCCCTTCCTTCTGACCACACAGCTGCCGCAGAACATACAGAAATGCCAGGAGAACCAAGGCTTCAGCAACAATCTCTGCTTTCCATTGTTTTATCGAGCAGAAAAGTATTGTGACAGTAACATCATGGACATCTGAGATGTGGGGCCCAGGGCTCTGCCCCCTCCCAGTTCCTGCTACCCTGTCCTTGCCACCATGTCTCTGCCACCCTCTTCCTTCCACCCTGTCCCTGCCACCCTGTCTCTGCCACCCTGTCCCTGCCACTCCTTCCCAGTCACCCTTTTATCATGTTAAGACCCCTGTTCTTTAAAAAAAAAAAACGAAAAATCCAAAAAAAACAAAAAAAGGAAAAAAGGAAAAAAAAAATTAAAAAAGGAAAAAAACAAAAAAAAGAAGACAGCACCCAGAAAACACTGAAAAGAAGAAGACAATGCCCTGAAAATACTCAAAAGAAGACAACATCCAGAGAACACCCAAAAAAAGACAACACCCGGAGAGCATCCTAAAGATGATAGCACCCAGAAAACCCCCAAAAGAAGAAAACACTGAGAAAACACCGAAAAGAAGAGAACACCCAAAAGACGATGACATGCAGAAAATACTTGAAAGAAGATATCCAGAAAACACCAAAAAGAAGAAAACACACAACCCAGAAAAAAAAACACACAGAAGAAAACACCCCCCAAAAAGGAAGAAAACCTTTACAAAAAGAATAAAACCCAAACATAAAGAAAAACTGCCCAAAAGAAGAAAAAAACAAAACCCAAAAGAAGACAACCCCAACAAAAAGAAGAGAACCCCAACAGAAAGAAGAAAAATCCCCCCAAAATAAGAAAACCCCAACAAAAAGCAGAAACCACCCCACATGAAGGAAACCCCAACAAAAATAAAACCCCACTGATAAGAAGATAACCTCTCAGAAAAGAAACCGCCCAAAAGAAAACTGGAAAAGTAGAACCCCCCCAGAAGAAAACAGCAACAAAGCGAAAAAAACCCACAATAAAAGAAGAATCCCACAAGAAGAAAAACCCCAGTAAAAAGAAGAAAGTGCCAGCAATAGGAAGCCCCAAAGAAGAAATTCCCAATGAAAAGAACAAAACCCTAACAAAAAGAAGAAACACCCCCCACAAAAAAGAAAAGTCTCTACAAAGAAAAACCTCTGAAAAGAAGAAAAACTTCCAGAAAAGAAAACCTCAACAAAAAGAAGAAACCATGCACCCCAAAAAGAGAACCCCCAAAGAAGGAAATCCTAACAAAAAGAAAAACCCCGTAAAAGAAAAAAACACCCAAATAGAAAAAACTCCAATAGAAAGAAGAAAACCCCCCAGGAAAACAAGAAAACCCCCCAAAAAGCCCCAAAAGGAGAAACCCCCAAAGACGAAAACCCCAACAAAAGGAAAACTCCAAAAGAGAACCCCCCAAAAAGAAAACCCCCCAAAAGAAGAAAACCAAAAACTCCCCGAGAAGTAAACTCCCACAAAAAGAAAAACCCTGCAAAAAAAAAATCCACACAGAAGAAAACCCTAACAATAAATAAATAAATAAATAAAAATCCAAAAGAAGAAACCCCCTAAAAAATGTACAAAAATGTACAGAAATATACAAAAATCAAAAAATGCAAAACAGACAAACAACAGCAACAACAACAAAAAAATAAAAAACAGGAAAAATACTAAAAGAGAGAAAAAGAAAAAAAAAAAAACCATAAAAGAAAAACCAAAAATAAATATGTAAGAAAACAAAAAGAAAAAAGAAAGAAAGAAAGAAAGCAGCAGGGTGCCCTCACCAGTATTCCAGCCTCAGGGACCCATAGGGGAAGACCAGTAGAATTGGTCCCTTGGGCAGGCCAGTCAGGGGGCCCCTTAATGCTGGGGCAGGCCAAGGAAGCACTTGGGGCAGGCCTGGCAGGCCCTTAGCGGAAGGGGGCCCTTAGCAGTGGGGGGGTCCTGAATAGTAGGTCGGGCCATGGAGGCCCTGAGTGACAAGTAGGCTAGAACAGGGGCCCATAGTGCCAGGCCAGGGGGCCCCTAGGTGGCCAGACCAGGCCAAGGAAGCACTTGGGGCAGGCCTGGCAGGCTCTTAGCAGAAGGGGTCCGTTAGCACCAATCAAGCCAAGGGGGCCCTGAGGTAGGCCATTCGAGGGGAGTCCTTAGTGGAAAGGCAGTCCAGAGAGTTGGCTGGGGGGGGGGGAGGCACTTAGCAATGTTTTATCATTTATATTTGGCCAGAAAATTTTCTTTTTCATTCAAGTATCAAACTTATTCATAAAATATCTATTTTAATAATTATCCTTATTTTTGTAGTTTCTTCAGAATCTACTTTACGTTTTTCTCCACTCCCACATTTGTGTATTTTTATTTGAGTCATATTTATTTAATTAAAATAAAGACTGAAAGTGAATACATGGTTTTTGTTTGATTTTTATTTTTCAGATAAACAGCTTTCAGATTTATTAGTCTGTCCATTCTGTCATTTCCCCTCTCTGGATCATTTGATTTCATTTTTCTGTGTGTGTTCAGTATATACATTCTCCTGTGAATCTTAGGTTTGTCGTGATTTTCTTATGATGAATAAGTAGTTCTAGAATAGTTTGATATTTATTATGTAATCATGACATATACGGGTGGGAATTTGCTTTAGAAAAGAAATTTGACTTTATCTCCTTCGTTTCAGCAATTTAACTACGATGGACTTTAGTATGATTTTTTCTTTTCTTTTTTATTCCCAGTTGGGGTTTGGTTCTTCAATCTGTGGATTGACGTATTATACCCATTTTGGAAACCCTCCATGTCAGTGACACGATGACACCCACCCAGAGGGTCCTCATGGGACCTGAGTAGGCGGGTCAAGGGCCCTCACTGTGGGTGCATCTGCAGACTGAACCGAGATGGGGTCCGGCCCCGTGGGGGACACACATACATACCGGGGCCACCCGAACGCGTCGTAGTGGGCCACGATGATGATGGTGGGAAGGTCCTCTCCACCCAGCCCCGTCAGCCGCCCCTGTGGAGACACAGCCTGTGAATGGCCAGCAGGGCCTGAGGCTGCCCCCAGGCCTTGCCACTCCTGGTTCCCACTCGGTGGGAAGACAGAGCAGGGAGTGACCCGAGTGTGGGTCTGGAAGACCCCTCCTGCAGCGGCCACATGGAGCAAGGACTGCCCTTGTTCTGACACCTTCTGGGGCACCAGATCCCCACGTGAAGCTCTTGCCGCAGACTCTGGGAGCCCCAGGGAACTCCCCCAGGGAAGAGGTGGATGCCAGGGAGGAACCCACCCAGGCCCCCTGTTCTACTCACAAAGTGTTAACAAAAGAGGGGGGAGATGTGATGAAAACAACTTTCCTGTAGGAAAGAGATCAGGCCCCTCACCCCAGCACTTGGGCTCTCCGAGATCTGTGCCCACCCTATTCTGCTCTAGCTGGGGGGCCAATAAACTTCCCATAAAGGGCCCCTCATCACCAGGGGTCAGCTCCCGCCCCTCCCCCATCATCAGGGGTCAGCTCCCACCCCTTCCCCATCACCAGGGGTCAGTTCCCGCCCCTCCCCATCAGGGGTCAGCTCCCGCCGCTCCCCCATCATCAGGGGTCAGCTCCCGCCCCTCCCCCGCCTCCTCCCCATCATCAGGGGTCAGCTCCCGCCCCTCCCCCATCATCAGGGCTCAGCTCCCGCCCCCCGTCCAGCATCAGGGGTCAGTTCCCGCCCCTCCCCCATCAGGGGTCAGCTCGCGCCCCTCCCCCGCCCGGCCGGGCGCCCTCCCGTCTGTCTCCTGTCCCTGCTTCAGCTGGCGCCGGAGCCTCCTCGGGGCGGTCCCCTCAGGGACTGACTTCCACCCGCACGGTTCGGGCTCCATTCCCCCCACAGGCCCGGCGCCCGCTCCCACGTCAGGAGCCCCTTCTTGCCCCCCGTGACAGACACGAGTGCGCTCTGCGGCCATCGGAGCCGGTTCGCACAAGACGCCGCCCCGCCGGCTCCTCGCGGCGCGGCTCGGGGCGGAAGGAGGGCCGGGCCGGGCGCGGGCGGCGCTGCGGGGCCTTTACCTGAGTTAAGACCCGGCGCCCGCGCGAAGCTAAAATAACCGCCCGCCGCCATCTTCGCGAGTCCCCCGAGCGCCGCCGGCCCGTGACGTCACGGACACTCCCGGAGCTGCAGGCCCCGCCCCTTACCCGGAGTCCCTCCTCCTTCCCCAGTCAGACGCCCGCTCTCTCTTCAAGCCCCGCCCACGCCACAAGCTCCGCCCCGACTCGGAGACGGGACCTTCCTTTCAATGACTCTGCCTCCGGGGTCTCTGCCTCCCGCCCCGCCCTGCGTCGTGGCCCCGCCCCTTCCTCAGCCCGTCTTCCCGTTGACCTCTCGGAGGTGGGGTCGCTGCACCCCAGGCCGGCCGTGAAGGCGGTCTTTGAGGCTCCCCTCTCGGGAGCTGGTCCTTCGGTCCTGTGGGCTCACCTGCCCGTCCCCTTCTGCCTGCGGCCCCTCTTGGTAGAGGGTGGCTTTACCTTTTGCCCCGGTCGGGTGGGTTTGGGAGCCCTGCTCACCACCTCCTGGCTGGGTGAGGTTTTGCTGACACAGCCAAGGCCTGCATGTCCCTGCGGCGTCCCCCTGGGGGCCAGCCTTTACGTGGCGACTTCTAAAGTCCCACGCAGCACCCCAAATTCAAAACCTTGGTACCTCTAAATGGATGTTTCACAGCCATGGGCAATTTGCCCCCAGAGGACACTAGGCAATGTCGGGCGACATCTGTAGTTGTCAGGACCGACGAGGAGGGTGCTCCTGGCATGGAGTAGGTGGAGGCCAGGGACGCTGCTCAGCACGTGCAGGACAGCCAAACCACAGAGCGTGATCCAGCCACAAGGTCCGCAGTGCCAAGGGGGAGAGACCCTGGTATAAAAGTAGCTCGTTTTGAGAGATTTAATGAGCCACCTACTATGGGCTCGGCCTTTGGAGGATGCGGTACTGAGTAAAACTCACATTATACCAGACCTCCAGGAACTTAGAATCAGACAGACAGATCCTAACCAAACGTTTCATTGCAATTATGGTGATTTTAAAATTAATAACAGCTTCCTGGAGCGATAGTTCATATACCATACAATTCACTCACTGAAAGCATGAAATTCAGTGGGTTTTAGTGGTTTTATATACACAGGGTTGTATAACCATCAC
This sequence comes from Cynocephalus volans, assembly GCF_027409185.1. Classification (NCBI taxonomy): domain Eukaryota; kingdom Metazoa; phylum Chordata; class Mammalia; order Dermoptera; family Cynocephalidae; genus Cynocephalus; species Cynocephalus volans. The sequence continues at coordinate 96,388,433 of NC_084469.1, read as the reverse complement.
CACTATCAGATTCCAGAACATCTTCATCACCCTACAAAGAAATCCCACATCCATTAAAAGTCACTCTCCCATCCCCTCCCCCAGCCCCTGGCAACCACGAACCCACTTTCGGTCTCGTGGACTGGCGCGTTCATATAAATGGAATCCTACACTGTGTGGCCTTTTGTGTCTGGCGTCTTTCACTGAGCGTGATGTGTTCAAGGTTTGCCCACGTGGTAGCGTGTGTCAGAGCCTTGATCCTTTTCATGGGTGGGTCATATTCCAGTGTGTCGATGCACCATATTTTATTTATTCATTCATCAACTGACAAGCATATGATATGTTTTTGGAAGTTGGGAACCTATAGAGTGCCAAGAGAGTATAAACCCACCAGGCCCCAAACCAGATCAGCGGTATCATGGAAGGTGTTTAAGCTGAGAGTTACATAGGAGTTACGGAGGCTGGGGGCTTCTCGGCCCAGCCAGACATTTTAACTTGTAAGACTGCCATGGGTCACATTTGTCACCTGTGACCTTGGAAGACACCAGATATTTTTCTTCAGTGGGAAGCGGTCTCTGTACAGCCACTGAGGTGACAGATTAGGTGCCAAAAGTCAAGTCCAGTTACATTACAACTGGACACTTACATTCCAAGTCCGGTTATGGCAAGCCTGATCAGGGGGACCCTTAGCTGCAGGTGAGGCCATCGGTTCCCTTAGTGCCAGGCCAGGCCAACCCAGGCAGCAATAGGGGCAGGCCAAATAAGGGTCCCTTTGTCAAGTTTTATAATTTATACTTGGTCAGGAAGTTAACTTTTACTTTCAAATATCAAATTTATTTATGAAATGTTTATTTCTTAGGTATCCTTATTTTCATAGTTTCCTTGGGATCTGTAGGCACATCATTTTTTTTCACTCCCACATTTGTGTATTTTTATTTGAATCAAATTTATTTAATAAAAATAAACACTGACAGTGAGGGCATGTTTTTTGATGGATCTTTATGATTCAAATAACAAGCTTTCAGATTTATTAATCTGTCAATTCTACCATTTTCTCCTGATAATCTGATTTTTTTTTTTTATGTTTAGTATATCCATTCTCCTGTGAATCTTTGGTTTCTTATTATTTTCTTAATTTCTTATGATGAATAAATAGTTTTAGAATATTTTAATTTTTTTTGTTTAGTAATGACATATAAGGGAATGAATTTGCTTTAGAGAAGAAATTTGACTTTATCTAATTCCTTTTAGCAATTTAACTATAATGGACTTTAGTATGATTTTCTCCTCCTTTCTTTTTTAATCCTAGTTGGGGTTTGCCAATCTACTTGGAGTTTCTTGAGTCTGTGGATTGACGTATTGCACCCATTTCGGAAAATCCTCAGGCATTACACCTTCAGGGATGGCTTCTGCCCCCTTCTCTCTCCGCTCTCTCTACACACACGCACTTGTAATGAGGCTCGTCCAGCTCTGCTTCTTCTGTCTTCCTCAGGGAAGGCCCATCAGAGACTCGGATGGAAAGTCTAGTGGGTAGCTCTAGTCAAGCATGAAAGACTGTGGCAAATCCACTCGTGACCTTTGGAGGCTTCGGCTTGCTGCTTTAGCCCCCATGCCCTGCAGCTTTAAAATGATACCCGACACTGGGTAATTTATAAAGAACAGAGGTTTATTTGGCTTACGATTCTGGGACAGCTGCATCTGGCATGGGCCTCAGGCTGCTTCTACTCGTGGCGGAAAGTGGCGGCAGCTGACGAGCACAAGCAGATCACATGGTGAGAGGAAGCAAGAGAGAGAGGGGAGGTGCCAGGGTCCTTTAAACAATCAGCTCTCGCGAGAACTCATAGAGCGAGAACTCACGCATTAATCCCCCTCCCCCAGGGAGAGCATGAATCCATTCATGAGGGATCCGCCCTCATGACTCAATCACTTTCCACACTGCCACATTGGAGATGAGATTTCCACATGCGCTTTGGAGGGGACGACACATCCAAAGTCCATCAGGGACCAATCAGCAGCCCTGTCCCTCTGGGGAAACATTCTGTCCCAGGCACTTTGAGACTCAGGCAGATTTTACGCTGACTTGTAGGAACCCTTGGCGTGTCTCCTCATGCTCCATGTTCTTCTCCACAACACACAGAATGTCTTGTGGAAAACACCAGCCACACCGGGAGACAGGAGGTGCTCAGTTTCCCTGGGTCCGGGTTTCCAGACGTGCCTCTGGGTTTCCAACCACTCCCCAAAGTCTCAGGCCCCTCCTCAAGGCCTTCCCCGACAGGAAAGCTACTGCTGCCAGCTACACCTATTTTCAGCTCCCGGGATCAGTGAAGACCCCCTTGAGGAAGGGGGCGAGTGGAGAAGCATCTGGAGGACTGGACGGGGGTCTTTGGAGGCGGTTTCTGGGATGAGAAAGTCTGGGGCAGAGCTGTGAGGAGTCTGGAAAGGGACTGTGAAGTGACACACTTTTCCCTGCTGTCCATTCCTCGCCCACCTCCTGAGCCCTGGGTCCTGAGGCCCCAGGTCAGGGGTTGAACGGGAACAGGAGGGTCCAGGGCGGGGGCTGGAGAACGGCCTCTCTGCTCTGCCAGGTGCCTCAGATTCTGTGACGGCCACCGTGAAGGGTCACACAGAAGCTGCATGGGCACCGAGTGACAGCCCCGCCCCTTTCCCCCAGGGGCCCCTCCCTGGGGTGGGCGGGGCCGGCTTTCATTGTGACCCCACCCTTCCCTGGGTTCTGGCCACGCCCCCATTCCGTCCATCTTTCTCATCCACCAATGGGCTGTGAGCATTGAGGCCACGCCCACCTACCTGTTGCCTAGCACCGGCCGCTCCCAGCTGCTCTGGCTCAGTCGCTGGTCCGTGCCTTAGCTGGAGGGAGTGACTGTCCAGTGCTTAGCCATGATAAGGCGGAAGTACCCCTTTCCTTTTCCCTGCCCCGAAATGTCGGAGGAAATCCGACAGGAGAAATTGGCGAGGGCCAAGAAGAAGGTATAACATGCTGGGTCGCATCGCCAGAGCCAGCCCGAGGCCCCTCCTATGGTGGGACAGGGGCAGGACTCGGTGTCACTTCTGAGGCACACGGGGATTGCCCCTCTGTGCCTCTTGACTCCCCCCACCAAAGTCTTCTCAGCCATCCCTGCCCCCTCAGCTGCCCAGACCCTGCCCTTGCCGGCTGTCCCCGGGTGACTTTGGCCAGTAAGGTTACTTCCAGGGCTCCCCACCTGGACTCAGCCCTGGCCTCCTGCTACCCCAAACCAGACCTTCCTGGGCTCCCTGGGTCCCCTGCGTTCCCGTCTCCAAGGACCTCGGTCCTGGCTCTGTGCTCCACTTCCCCACAGTGTTGCAGTGACTCTGACATTGGTAGGAAGGAGTGGAATGTTGTCACCTCACAATCCCATTCCAAACTGTCCCAATCCCCCTGGGAGGTGTCACAATCCCTCGGGAACTGTCAGTACTGCCTGGGAGGTTTCTGGTTCCCCTTCCCCCCTTTACTTAGACGTTGCCTACCTAAAAAGCCTGCACTTCACCAGTGAGCTCAAAATGTTGACAGTATCTCTGGGTGACCATTGGGAGAACGGGTTCGGTTTGGTTTTTTCCTGGGTTTCTATTCTCTAGAGACACTTAACAATTGATTTCTGAGTCTGGATCTCACCTTAGAATTCCCTAGGATTCTGGGACCAGAGCACCTTTCAGTCACTACTCTCTGGAGGGAGATGTGCTTATCTTCTGTGGGATAAATCCTGGGCAACTGAACTTCACAGCTTGAATCTTGCCCAGATCCTGTCAATCTGGGGTGCCACAGGACTCAGGGGGCCTCTTTCTGAAGCATCAGATTTGCTTGATTCTTTTGAAAGAGAAAAATCCTCTTAATGTACTTAGGGGTGACATTCACCTGGATTTGTAAGCTCATAATGGATTTCTCTGAAATGATGCTTGGGTTGTCCTCTTTTTGTGAGGTCCCCAGATCCCTAGGGGTGTGCCCTCATGACTTCTGCCATTAGGGTACATTGACATAAACGTTTGAGAAGTACTGGGGTGCAGCTCTCAAAGCTCTGTGAGGGAGGGCCCCGATGTCTGATTTGTATTTGGCCCGCCAGCAGCTGCTGATTCATGACAAAGCCCCAGAAGACTGAAGTTCAATTCCATTCTTGCCTTTTTCTAATCATGCTATCGGTCCATTTCTTCAGCCATTTGGTGATCATGACAACACCTTATAGGGTTGCTGGTGGCATTAAATCAGATGGTACAAGTAAGAATACTTTGTAAAAACTGTAAAGTAGGTGACAAACATAGGGGCTTCCACATCTCCTGAATATTACGGCTTTTCCTTTTCACAGTTAAGAGAGTTCCAACAAAAAAGGGGCCTAACTGGCAGTAGGCCCCAGCCCAGCACTTGTGGGAGGTGCCAGTCACCTCAGGAGGTGAGTGTTGGCTGGTCAGGCTCCTGGGAACGGGGGCCTCAAGGGGCAGTAGGGGGTAATGGTAACGACCATGGAAGAAGTGTCAGGGACTGGGTAAGAAGTCTGGGTTTGAATCCTATGTCTCCCTCTGCTCGGGATATGACATAGGACTCTTCTCTGAGCTTCTCCCTTGAAGCTGTGCACACAGATGGAGCACGAGCGTGGCTGTCTCATTGGATCCTGCTGCAGGAAGCACAGGATGATGTTGACAACACCAAGGCCCAGGGCTCAATCCCTGTACTGGCCTCCACCAAAAAAAAAAAAAAAGTGCAGGATAAGAGCTGCTTGGGAGGGGAGGGATGATTGGGAAGTGAGACCTTGAGAAGTGGGCACAGAGGGGCTACAGGAAGAGGGCTGGTCAAGGTTAGGAAGAAAGGACAGCAGAGGGCTTAGCCATTGAGGGGCAGAGCACCTCCATGTGTGCTCTCATCTCTTCCAGCCCCCATCATCCATCACTGGGGAGGCCTTGAGGACTTCAACTGACATTAAGGAGCTGGAGGTAAGTGCCCTCAAGGCCAGCCCCCAACCACCTCCCATGCTGGGGGCTGGGGACCCCCTTGCCAACTGAGACAGCCGACACCCAGTGTTGACAACACCAAGGCCCAGGGCTCAATCCCTGTACTGGCCACCACCAAAAAAAAAAAAAAGTGCAGGATGAGAGGTGCTCGGGAGCGGAGGGACGATGAGGAAGTGAGACCTTGAGAAGTGGGCACAGAGGGGCTACAGGAGGAGGGCCTGGTCCAGGTTAGGAAGAAAGGACAGCAGAGGGCTTAGCCATTGAGGGGCAGAGCATCTCCATGTGTGCTCTCATCTCTTCCAGCCCCCATCATCCATCACTGGGGAGGCCTTGAGGACTTCAACTTACATCAAGGAGCTGGAGGTAAGTGCCCTCCAGGCCAGCCCCCCGACCACCTCCCATGCTGGGGGCTGGGGGCCACGCTGCCAGCTGAAACAGCCAACACCCCCACCCCTAATGATCGCTCTCTCTACCTCTCTCCCAACCCTCCTCCAACTCCTCCTCTCTCCATGTGCCACAGAGCCGGTGCCTAGTTCTGCAGGCAGTCCTGGACTCCACCTATGCAGTAAAGAAATATATAGAGAGTGTGGTGCAGGAACTGGTAAGAGTCCGGTGGCGTCCCCTGGTTCCACGCTGCCAATCCTGGGCTCCAATTTCCCCTTGGGGCTTTGAAGAAAAGGGGCTGGGGGTTCCCGTGCCAAGGGAGAATGGGGTGCTCGGTGGCCTAGTTCTCAGCAGGAGGGACCCCAGACCATGCAGCATGGCTCTTCCTGTTGCTGACCTGCCTGCCCACTCTCTTTTCTCCAGACACCCCTGCTTGAGTCCTTGCCGCATGGGCTCTGGGCTGTTGCCCTGTTGGAAACACTAGGCTGACAGTTGTCAGGAGCCCTGTGTTCCCACCCTAACTTAGTTCCTGCTTTGCTTGGTCTTTGGTTTTGGACAAGCCACCTCTCCTGCCTGGGCTTGAGTGTCCTGAGATAGAATTAGAGGGTGTCAAAGGTCCCTTGCAGCTCTAAGAATGAAAGATTTCTAGGCACACACGAGACATCAGGGAGACAGGGATCTTGCCTGCCCTTTTCATTCCTGGATCCCTGCTATTAAGATCAGTCCCTGTCCTTAGTGTGTGGTTCATGGTGAATACATGCACCCTTGTGAATCACAAGCTGGGAGAAGGGTAGTCTTTCCTTTCTCAGCCTCCATTTCTAGAGGTTTCTGTGGTTGTCATGTAAAGAGAATCAGGATTCAGATGTTCAGCTCTGAATCCAACAAAGACCCCAATTCTCTTTCCTTGGGAGTTCAAGGACAGTTTGTCCATTTGCGTCCCCATAGGGTCTGAGAGCTTTTCCTTGAAAATCCATTCCTGGCCCCACCACTTCCCAGTCTGGGGAATGAACCTGAGGGGACAACCTCAGTCACCTTCCCGTGACTCTCCACATGGAAAACCTGGCACCAGGAAACTGGATGAAGTGGAAAGAGGGACATGATTTCTTTGTTCGCTCCTTCCATGTCTGACGGGTTTGGGGACAGACTGAGATGGAGAGGCCGCAGGCTCGTCCTGCCCACTCCCAACCTGGAGAAGGCTCCCCCCTGCACCCCACCCTCAGCACCACGGGGTCCCCGAGGATCTGGTCTCCCTGGTGGGCCTGTCCTGGGCCATTGGTGGCATTCCTGGGGCCCGTCCCTTGCTGTTCCATCTCTGCCTCCCTGGTAAGAGATGTTTCTTTCCTCTTCCTACAGAAGGAGAGTCCGTGTCAGCAGCTGGACTCCCTGCGGGAACAACTGCAGGTGAGTGGACTCTATGGCATCCCTCATGTGCCCTAGAGAACCTTCCTGTCCCTCTCTCACCACCTGTTTGGCTTTTGTCCCAAAGGCTCAGATTCGGACCAATGCCATCTTAAAGTCCGAAAAGGAAGAGATGGAGAGAGCCCTGGCCGATGCTCGTCAGGAAGCCCGGCAGAAAGCAGGTGTGGATCTGGGCAGCCTTCCTCCCTCAACCTGGTGCCTTGGCAGGCCTTCAGGGGAGTCCTTTGGGTTCCATCTTGACCTCTGTCATTCCAGGAGAATGTCAACATCTGCGGACCTGCCTGGACTCCCGGGAAAAAGAGATCCAACAGCTGCAGGGGAGTCTGACCGCCTTCTCCACAGGGCAGGAGGACGCCGAGAGGGTGAGTCCAGCCACCTGCCCTCACGCTTGCGCCTCCACCCCCAGGGGGAAAAATGGGCTTAGAGAATTAGATAGACCTGGATGTTCACATCCCGGCTGTACGTGATCTTAGCACTTAACCTCTAATACCTTGCATTTCATCTACAAAATGGAGCTAACGATAGTAACTCCCTCCTGTGGTGGTTGTGAGGATTCGATGGATTGTTAGCACGGTGCCTGGTGCCGCACGCAATACAGAGTCAGACCATGGTGATGACAGTCCTAACAATGGCAACGTGACAGGCTATCCCTGGGCCTCCGTCGGCCAGCTGTCAATCAGATCTCTTTCCCTGCCTCTTCCACCCTTACTGAGGTCTTGGGAAAAGCAACTGAGAACATGGGCTTGGAAATGCCTTGAAAAAGGTGTCAAGTGTGATTCAGGGGGAGGAAAGGTCACCGCTGAACGGTTGCTGTAGGTGTCGGTGTTCGTGTGCCCCGACTCCATCTTCTCCCTGCCGAATCCTGACTTTGCCTTTCTGTATTTGCAGTCCTACCGCAACCTCAAGAGCGAGCGAGATGCCCTCTTCCTTCAGCTGGAGGACAACAAGTAGGAGGGGGACGGTGGGTGGCAGGTCTGGGGGGTCCTCGGCACGGGTGATGTGGTGGGAGGTGGGAGGGTAGAGGTGAGCACGATGAGGGGGACGCACAGCTTTGGACACGTGCAGAGCCTAGCTGTGGCCCCAGCTGTGCCAGTGACTCGTGTGTGGCCTCAGGCAATTCATGTCCTCTCTGTGGACAGGCACTTGAGAGTCCAGGTGTCCCCTTCCCATGCCATAGTCCTCTGGTTGTGTGGCAAAGTCAGTGCATTGATGGCAAAAGTCGTCCTTTCTGTTCCTCGTTCTTTACATTCTCCACCACCTCTGGCCACAGGAACAACTATGAAGTCCTCAAGGCCCAGCAGGCCCAGCTGAAGGGCAAGATTCGCGTCCTTGAAATGGAGAAGGCGGCCTTACAGGTCCAGGCGAAAACGCTCGCAACATCCAAGCTCCTGCCAAACCAAGTGAGTGGCTGCAGCCCAGGGGGTTGGTTTTATGGTTGTGGGGTAGAGAGGAAGGTGGCAGCCTGACCCTCCTGCAGCCACTCCTTACACGGCTTATGCCCCTGTGCTCTGGGCAGGTGCACACTTCAAGCTGAGCTGCAGGCTCGCGTCATCGGGCTGGCGTGTCACCCATTCTGCCTGCGTGTCCTCCGCACTCACCCCCTGGGCCTTTGTTCCCCCACCTCTAAAATGGGGTGCTGGAGACCTCACACGAAATGGTACAGGGAGGGCCCCCTGTGTGCCTGTGCCGTGCCCCTTCCCTGTGCCGTGGGTCTCCGGCTGCATCAGGTGGCCACCGACTGCTTCTCTCCATCCAGACCAATTAGAACATGGAGGTCCCCAGTGCACTGCATTCAGGGCAGCACGTGAAGATGGAGCTGGCTGAGAAGTTGGGCCAGCTTCGTGAGAAGCTGGGAGACCTAAAGGAGATGGGAATCGCTGCCCCATTCAGGAAGGGCTAGGAGACAGGCACCAGCCTCTGAGGGGGGTTCCAGAGCCAGCACAGAGGCAGCTCCAGCCGGGGGGACAGGTGACCCCAGTCATGCACTGCAGTCCTCTGACTATTCATTGCTCCCTTCCTTCTGACCACACAGCTGCCGCAGAACATACAGAAATGCCAGGAGAACCAAGGCTTCAGCAACAATCTCTGCTTTCCATTGTTTTATCGAGCAGAAAAGTATTGTGACAGTAACATCATGGACATCTGAGATGTGGGGCCCAGGGCTCTGCCCCCTCCCAGTTCCTGCTACCCTGTCCTTGCCACCATGTCTCTGCCACCCTCTTCCTTCCACCCTGTCCCTGCCACCCTGTCCCTGCCACTCCTTCCCAGTCACCCTTTTATCATGTTAAGACCCCTGTTCTTTAAAAAAAAAAACGAAAAATCCAAAAAAAACAAAAAAAGGAAAAAAGGAAAAAAAAATTAAAAAAGGAAAAAAACAAAAAAAAGAAGACAGCACCCAGAAAACACTGAAAAGAAGAAGACAATGCCCTGAAAATACTCAAAAGAAGACATCCAGAGAACACCCAAAAAGAGACAACACCCGGAGAGCATCCTAAAGATGATAGCACCCAGAAAACCCCCAAAAGAAGAAAACACTGAGAAAACACCGAAAAGAAGAGAACACCCAAAAGACGATGACATGCAGAAAATACTTGAAAGAAGATATCCAGAAAACACCAAAAAGAAGAAAACACACAACCCAGAAAAAAAAACACACAGAAGAAAACACCCCCCAAAAAGGAAGAAAACCTTTACAAAAAGAATAAAACCCAAACATAAAGAAAAACTGCCCAAAAGAAGAAAAAAACAAAACCCAAAAGAAGACAACCCCAACAAAAAGAAGAGAACCCCAACAGAAAGAAGAAAAATCCCCCCAAAATAAGAAAACCCCAACAAAAAGCAGAAACCACCCCACATGAAGGAAACCCCAACAAAAATAAAACCCCACTGATAAGAAGATAACCTCTCAGAAAAGAAACCGCCCAAAAGAAAACTGGAAAAGTAGAACCCCCCCAGAAGAAGAAAACAGCAACAAAGCGAAAAAAACCCACAATAAAAGAAGAATCCCACAAGAAGAAAAACCCCAGTAAAAAGAAGAAAGTGCCAGCAATAGGAAGCCCCAAAGAAGAAATTCCCAATGAAAAGAACAAAACCCTAACAAAAAGAAGAAACACCCCCCACAAAAAAGAAAAGTCTCTACAAAGAAGAAAAACCTCTGAAAAGAAGAAAAACTTCCAGAAAAGAAAACCTCAACAAAAAGAAGAAACCATGCACCCCAAAAAGAGAACCCCCAAAGAAGGAAATCCTAACAAAAAGAAAAACCCCGTAAAAGAAAAAAACACCCAAATAGAAAAAACTCCAATAGAAAGAAGAAAACCCCCCAGGAAAACAAGAAAACCCCCCAAAAAGCCCCAAAAGAAGAAACCCCCAAAGACGAAAACCCCAACAAAAGGAAAACTCCAAAAGAGAACCCCCCCAAAAAGAAAACCCCCCAAAAGAAGAAAACCAAAAACTCCCCGAGAAGTAAACTCCCACAAAAAGAAAAACCCTGCAAAAAAAAAATCCACACAGAAGAAAACCCTAACAATAAATAAATAAATAAATAAAAATCCAAAAGAAGAAACCCCCTAAAAAATGTACAAAAATGTACAGAAATATACAAAAATCAAAAAATGCAAAACAGACAAACAACAGCAACAACAACAACAAAAAAAAAAAAACAGGAAAAATACTAAAAGAGAGAAAAAGAAAAAAAAAAAAAACCATAAAAGAAAAACCAAAAATAAATATGTAAGAAAACAAAAAGAAAAAAGAAAGAAAGAAAGAAAGCAGCAGGGTGCCCTCACCAGTATTCCAGCCTCAGGGACCCATAGGGGAAGACCAGTAGAATTGGTCCCTTGGGCAGGCCAGTCAGGGGGCCCCTTAATGCTGGGGCAGGCCAAGGAAGCACTTGGGGCAGGCCTGGCAGGCCCTTAGCGGAAGGGGGCCCTTAGCAGTGGGGGGGGTCCTGAATAGTAGGTCGGGCCATGGAGGCCCTGAGTGACAAGTAGGCTAGAACAGGGGCCCATAGTGCCAGGCCAGGGGGCCCCTAGGTGGCCAGACCAGGCCAAGGAAGCACTTGGGGCAGGCCTGGCAGGCTCTTAGCAGAAGGGGGCCGTTAGCACCAATCAAGCCAAGGGGGCCCTGAGGTAGGCCATTCGAGGGGAGTCCTTAGTGGAAAGGCAGTCCAGAGAGTTGGCTGGGGGGGGGGGAGGCACTTAGCAATGTTTTATCATTTATACTTGGCCAGAAAATTTTCTTTTTCATTCAAGTATCAAACTTATTCATAAAATATCTATTTTAATAATTATCCTTATTTTTGTAGTTTCTTCAGAATCTACTTTACGTTTTTCTCCACTCCCACATTTGTGTATTTTTGTTTGAGTCATATTTATTTAATTAAAATAAAGACTGAAAGTGAATACATGGTTTTTGTTTGATTTTTATTTTTCAGATAAACAGCTTTCAGATTTATTAGTCTGTCCATTCTGTCATTTCCCCTCTCTGGATCATTTGATTTCATTTTTCTGTGTGTGTTCAGTATATCCATTCTCCTGTGAATCTTAGGTTTGTCGTGATTTTCTTATGATGAATAAGTAGTTCTAGAAGAGTTTGATATTTATTATGTAATCATGACATATACGGGTGGGAATTTGCTTTAGAAAAGAAATTTGACTTTATCTCCTTCGTTTCAGCAATTTAACTACGATGGACTTTAGTATGATTTTTTCTTTTCTTTTTTATTCCCAGTTGGGGTTTGGTTCTTCAATCTGTGGATTGACGTATTATACCCATTTTGGAAACCCTCCATGTCAGTGACACGATGACACCCACCCAGAGGGTCCTCATGGGACCTGAGTAGGCGGGTCAAGGGCCCTCACTGTGGGTGCATCTGCAGACTGAACCGAGATGGGGTCCGGCCCCGTGGGGGACACACATACATACCGGGGCCACCCGAACGCGTCGTAGTGGGCCACGATGATGATGGTGGGAAGGTCCTCTCCACCCAGCCCCGTCAGCCGCCCCTGTGGAGACACAGCCTGTGAATGGCCAGCAGGGCCTGAGGCTGCCCCCAGGCCTTGCCACTCCTGGTTCCCACTCGGTGGGAAGACAGAGCAGGGAGTGACCCGAGTGTGGGTCTGGAAGACCCCTCCTGCAGCGGCCACATGGAGCAAGGACTGCCCTTGTTCTGACACCTTCTGGGGCACCAGATCCCCACGTGAAGCTCTTGCCGCAGACTCTGGGAGCCCCAGGGAACTCCCCCAGGGAAGAGGTGGATGCCAGGGAGGAACCCACCCAGGCCCCCTGTTCTACTCACAAAGTGTTAACAAAAGAGGGGGGAGATGTGATGAAAACAACTTTCCTGTAGGAAAGAGATCAGGCCCCTCACCCCAGCACTTGGGCTCTCCGAGATCTGTGCCCACCCTATTCTGCTCTAGCTGGGGGGGCCAATAAACTTCCCATAAAGGGCCCCTCATCACCAGGGGTCAGCTCCCGCCCCTCCCCCATCATCAGGGGTCAGCTCCCACCCCTTCCCCATCACCAGGGGTCAGTTCCCGCCCCTCCCCATCAGGGGTCAGCTCCCGCCGCTCCCCCATCATCAGGGGTCAGCTCCCGCCCCTCCCCCGCCTCCTCCCCATCATCAGGGGTCAGCTCCCGCCCCTCCCCCATCATCAGGGCTCAGCTCCCGCCCCCCGTCCAGCATCAGGGGTCAGTTCCCGCCCCTCCCCCATCAGGGGTCAGCTCGCGCCCCTCCCCCGCCTCCTCCCCATCATCAGGGGTCAGCTCGCGCCCCTCCCCCGCCCGGCCGGGCGCCCTCCCGTCTGTCTCCTGTCCCTGCTTCAGCTGGCGCCGGAGCCTCCTCGGGGCGGTCCCCTCAGGGACTGACTTCCACCCGCACGGTTCGGGCTCCATTCCCCCCACAGGCCCGGCGCCCGCTCCCACGTCAGGAGCCCCTTCTTGCCCCCCGTGACAGACACGAGTGCGCTCTGCGGCCATCGGAGCCGGTTCGCACAAGACGCCGCCCCGCCGGCTCCTCGCGGCGCGGCTCGGGGCGGAAGGAGGGCCGGGCCGGGCGCGGGCGGCGCTGCGGGGCCTTTACCTGAGTTAAGACCCGGCGCCCGCGCGAAGCTAAAATAACCGCCCGCCGCCATCTTCGCGAGTCCCCCGAGCGCCGCCGGCCCGTGACGTCACGGACACTCCCGGAGCTGCAGGCCCCGCCCCTTACCCGGAGTCCCTCCTCCTTCCCCAGTCAGACGCCCGCTCTCTCTTCAAGCCCCGCCCACGCCACAAGCTCCGCCCCGACTCGGAGACGGGACCTTCCTTTCAATGACTCTGCCTCCGGGGTCTCTGCCTCCCGCCCCGCCCTGCGTCGTGGCCCCGCCCCTTCCTCAGCCCGTCTTCCCGTTGACCTCTCGGAGGTGGGGTCGCTGCACCCCAGGCCGGCCGTGAAGGCGGTCTTTGAGGCTCCCCTCTCGGGAGCTGGTCCTTCGGTCCTGTGGGCTCACCTGCCCGTCCCCTTCTGCCTGCGGCCCCTCTTGGTAGAGGGTGGCTTTACCTTTTGCCCCGGTCGGGTGGGTTTGGGAGCCCTGCTCACCACCTCCTGGCTGGGTGAGGTTTTGCTGACACAGCCAAGGCCTGCATGTCCCTGCGGCGTCCCCCTGGGGGCCAGCCTTTACGTGGCGACTTCTAAAGTCCCACGCAGCACCCCAAATTCAAAACCTTGGTACCTCTAAATGGATGTTTCACAGCCATGGGCAATTTGCCCCCAGAGGACACTAGGCAATGTCGGGCGACATCTGTAGTTGTCAGGACCGACGAGGAGGGTGCTCCTGGCATGGAGTAGGTGGAGGCCAGGGACGCTGCTCAGCACGTGCAGGACAGCCAAACCACAGAGCGTGATCCAGCCACAAGGTCCGCAGTGCCAAGGGGGAGAGACCCTGGTATAAAAGTAGCTCGTTTTGAGAGATTTAATGAGCCACCTACTATGGGCTCGGCCTTTGGAGGATGCGGTACTGAGTAAAACTCACATTATACCAGACCTCCAGGAACTTAGAATCAGACAGACAGATCCTAACCAAACGTTTCATTGCAATTATGGTGCTTTTAAAATTAATAACAGCTTCCTGGAGCGATAGTTCATATACCATACAATTCACTCACTGAAAGCATGAAATTCAGTGGGTTTTAGTGGTTTTATATACACAGGGTTGTATAACCATCACCACTATCAGATTCCAGAACATCTTCATCACCCTACAAAGAAATCCCACATCCATTAAAAGTCACTCTCCCATCCCCTCCCCCAGCCCCTGGCAACCACGAACCCACTTTCGGTCTCGTGGACTGGCGCGTTCATATAAATGGAATCCTACACTGTGTGGCCTTTTGTGTCTGGCGTCTTTCACTGAGCGTGATGTGTTCAAGGTTTGCCCACGTGGTAGCGTGTGTCAGAGCCTTGATCCTTTTCATGGGTGGGTCATATTCCAGTGTGTCGATGCACCATATTTTATTTATTCATTCATCAACTGACAAGCATATGATATGTTTTTGGAAGTTGGGAACCTATAGAGTGCCAAGAGAGTATAAACCCACCAGGCCCCAAACCAGATCAGCGGTATCATGGAAGGTGTTTAAGCTGAGAGTTACATAGGAGTTACGGAGGCTGGGGGCTTCTCGGCCCAGCCAGACATTTTAACTTGTAAGACTGCCATGGGTCACATTTGTCACCTGTGACCTTGGAAGACACCAGATATTTTTCTTCAGTGGGAAGCGGTCTCTGTACAGCCACTGAGGTGACAGATTAGGTGCCAAAAGTCAAGTCCAGTTACATTACAACTGGACACTTACATTCCAAGTCCGGTTATGGCAAGCCTGATCAGGGGGACCCTTAGCTGCAGGTGAGGCCATCGGTTCCCTTAGTGCCAGGCCAGGCCAACCCAGGCAGCAATAGGGGCAGGCCAAATAAGGGTCCCTTTGTCAAGTTTTATAATTTATACTTGGTCAGGAAGTTAACTTTTACTTTCAAATATCAAATTTATTTATGAAATGTTTATTTCTTAGGTATCCTTATTTTCATAGTTTCCTTGGGATCTGTAGGCACATCATTTTTTTTCACTCCCACATTTGTGTATTTTTATTTGAATCAAATTTATTTAATAAAAATAAACACTGACAGTGAGGGCATGTTTTTTGATGGATCTTTATGATTCAAATAACAAGCTTTCAGATTTATTAATCTGTCAATTCTACCATTTTCTCCTGATAATCTGATTTTTTTTTTTTTATGTTTAGTATATCCATTCTCCTGTGAATCTTTGGTTTCTTATTATTTTCTTAATTTCTTATGATGAATAAATAGTTTTAGAATATTTTAATTTTTTTGTTTAGTAATGACATATAAGGGAATGAATTTGCTTTAGAGAAGAAATTTGACTTTATCTAATTCCTTTTAGCAATTTAACTATAATGGACTTTAGTATGATTTTCTCCTCCTTTCTTTTTTAATCCTAGTTGGGGTTTGCCAATCTACTTGGAGTTTCTTGAGTCTGTGGATTGACGTATTGCACCCATTTCGGAAAATCCTCAGGCATTACACCTTCAGGGATGGCTTCTGCCCCCTTCTCTCTCCGCTCTCTCTACACACACGCACTTGTAATGAGGCTCGTCCAGCTCTGCTTCTTCTGTCTTCCTCAGGGAAGGCCCATCAGAGACTCTGATGGAAAGTCTAGTGGGTAGCTCTAGTCAAGCATGAAAGACTGTGGCAAATCCACTCGTGACCTTTGGAGGCTTCGGCTTGCTGCTTTAGCCTCCATGCCCTGCAGCTTTAAAATGATACCCGACACTGGGTAATTTATAAAGAACAGAGGTTTATTTGGCTTACGATTCTGGGACAGCTGCATCTGGCATGGGCCTCAGGCTGCTTCTACTCGTGGCGGAAAGTGGCGGCAGCTGACGAGCACAAGCAGATCACATGGTGAGAGGAAGCAAGAGAGAGAGGGGAGGTGCCAGGGTCCTTTAAACAATCAGCTCTCGCGAGAACTCATAGAGCGAGAACTCACGCATTAATCCCCCTCCCCCAGGGAGAGCATGAATCCATTCATGAGGGATCCGCCCTCATGACTCAATCACTTTCCACACTGCCACATTGGAGATGAGATTTCCACATGCGCTTTGGAGGGGACGACACATCCAAAGTCCATCAGGGACCAATCAGCAGCCCTGTCCCTCTGGGGAAACATTCTGTCCCAGGCACTTTGAGACTCAGGCAGATTTTACGCTGACTTGTAGGAACCCTTGGCGTGTCTCCTCATGCTCCATGTTCTTCTCCACAACACACAGAATGTCTTGTGGAAAACACCAGCCACACCGGGAGACAGGAGGTGCTCAGTTTCCCTGGGTCCGGGTTTCCAGACGTGCCTCTGGGTTTCCAACCACTCCCCAAAGTCTCAGGCCCCTCCTCAAGGCCTTCCCCGACAGGAAAGCTACTGCTGCCAGCTACACCTATTTTCAGCTCCCGGGATCAGTGAAGACCCCCTTGAGGAAGGGGGCGAGTGGAGAAGCATCTGGAGGACTGGACGGGGGTCTTTGGAGGCGGTTTCTGGGATGAGAAAGTCTGGGGCAGAGCTGTGAGGAGTCTGGAAAGGGACTGTGAAGTGACACACTTTTCCCTGCTGTCCATTCCTCGCCCACCTCCTGAGCCCTGGGTCCTGAGGCCCCAGGTCAGGGGTTGAACGGGAACAGGAGGGTCCAGGGCGGGGGCTGGAGAACGGCCTCTCTGCTCTGCCAGGTGCCTCAGATTCTGTGACGGCCACCGTGAAGGGTCACACAGAAGCTGCATGGGCACCGAGTGACAGCCCCGCCCCTTTCCCCCAGGGGCCCCTCCCTGGGGTGGGCGGGGCCGGCTTTCATTGTGACCCCACCCTTCCCTGGGTTCTGGCCACGCCCCCATTCCGTCCATCTTTCTCATCCACCAATGGGCTGTGAGCATTGAGGCCACGCCCACCTACCTGTTGCCTAGCACCGGCCGCTCCCAGCTGCTCTGGCTCAGTCGCTGGTCCGTGCCTTAGCTGGAGGGAGTGACTGTCCAGTGCTTAGCCATGATAAGGCGGAAGTACCCCTTTCCTTTTCCCTGCCCCGAAATGTCGGAGGAAATCCGACAGGAGAAATTGGCGAGGGCCAAGAAGAAGGTATAACATGCTGGGTCGCATCGCCAGAGCCAGCCCGAGGCCCCTCCTATGGTGGGACAGGGGCAGGACTCGGTGTCACTTCTGAGGCACACGGGGATTGCCCCTCTGTGCCTCTTGACTCCCCCCACCAAAGTCTTCTCAGCCATCCCTGCCCCCTCAGCTGCCCAGACCCTGCCCTTGCCGGCTGTCCCCGGGTGACTTTGGCCAGTAAGGTTACTTCCAGGGCTCCCCACCTGGACTCAGCCCTGGCCTCCTGCTACCCCAAACCAGACCTTCCTGGGCTCCCTGGGTCCCCTGCGTTCCCGTCTCCAAGGACCTCGGTCCTGGCTCTGTGCTCCACTTCCCCACAGTGTTGCAGTGACTCTGACATTGGTAGGAAGGAGTGGAATGTTGTCACCTCACAATCCCATTCCAAACTGTCCCAATCCCCCTGGGAGGTGTCACAATCCCTCGGGAACTGTCAGTACTGCCTGGGAGGTTTCTGGTTCCCCTTCCCCCCTTTACTTAGACGTTGCCTACCTAAAAAGCCTGCACTTCACCAGTGAGCTCAAAATGTTGACAGTATCTCTGGGTGACCATTGGGAGAACGGGTTCGGTTTGGTTTTTTCCTGGGTTTCTATTCTCTAGAGACACTTAACAATTGATTTCTGAGTCTGGATCTCACCTTAGAATTCCCTAGGATTCTGGGACCAGAGCACCTTTCAGTCACTACTCTCTGGAGGGAGATGTGCTTATCTTCTGTGGGATAAATCCTGGGCAACTGAACTTCACAGCTTGAATCTTGCCCAGATCCTGTCAATCTGGGGTGCCACAGGACTCAGGGGGCCTCTTTCTGAAGCATCAGATTTGCTTGATTCTTTTGAAAGAGAAAAATCCTCTTAATGTACTTAGGGGTGACATTCACCTGGATTTGTAAGCTCATAATGGATTTCTCTGAAATGATGCTTGGGTTGTCCTCTTTTTGTGAGGTCCCCAGATCCCTAGGGGTGTGCCCTCATGACTTCTGCCATTAGGGTACATTGACATAAACGTTTGAGAAGTACTGGGGTGCAGCTCTCAAAGCTCTGTGAGGGAGGGCCCCGATGTCTGATTTGTATTTGGCCCGCCAGCAGCTGCTGATTCATGACAAAGCCCCAGAAGACTGAAGTTCAATTCCATTCTTGCCTTTTTCTAATCATGCTATCGGTCCATTTCTTCAGCCATTTGGTGATCATGACAACACCTTATAGGGTTGCTGGTGGCATTAAATCAGATGGTACAAGTAAGAATACTTTGTAAAAACTGTAAAGTAGGTGACAAACATAGGGGCTTCCACATCTCCTGAATATTACGGCTTTTCCTTTTCACAGTTAAGAGAGTTCCAACAAAAAAGGGGCCTAACTGGCAGTAGGCCCCAGCCCAGCACTTGTGGGAGGTGCCAGTCACCTCAGGAGGTGAGTGTTGGCTGGTCAGGCTCCTGGGAACGGGGGCCTCAAGGGGCAGTAGGGGGTAATGGTAACGACCATGGAAGAAGTGTCAGGGACTGGGTAAGAAGTCTGGGTTTGAATCCTATGTCTCCCTCTGCTCGGGATATGACATAGGACTCTTCTCTGAGCTTCTCCCTTGAAGCTGTGCACACAGATGGAGCACGAGCGTGGCTGTCTCATTGGATCCTGCTGCAGGAAGCACAGGATGATGTTGACAACACCAAGGCCCAGGGCTCAATCCCTGTACTGGCCTCCACCAAAAAAAAAAAAAAAGTGCAGGATAAGAGCTGCTTGGGAGGGGAGGGATGATTGGGAAGTGAGACCTTGAGAAGTGGGCACAGAGGGGCTACAGGAAGAGGGCTGGTCAAGGTTAGGAAGAAAGGACAGCAGAGGGCTTAGCCATTGAGGGGCAGAGCACCTCCATGTGTGCTCTCATCTCTTCCAGCCCCCATCATCCATCACTGGGGAGGCCTTGAGGACTTCAACTGACATTAAGGAGCTGGAGGTAAGTGCCCTCAAGGCCAGCCCCCAACCACCTCCCATGCTGGGGGCTGGGGACCCCCTTGCCAACTGAGACAGCCGACACCCAGTGTTGACAACACCAAGGCCCAGGGCTCAATCCCTGTACTGGCCACCACCAAAAAAAAAAAAAAGTGCAGGATGAGAGGTGCTCGGGAGCGGAGGGACGATGAGGAAGTGAGACCTTGAGAAGTGGGCACAGAGGGGCTACAGGAGGAGGGCCTGGTCCAGGTTAGGAAGAAAGGACAGCAGAGGGCTTAGCCATTGAGGGGCAGAGCATCTCCATGTGTGCTCTCATCTCTTCCAGCCCCCATCATCCATCACTGGGGAGGCCTTGAGGACTTCAACTTACATCAAGGAGCTGGAGGTAAGTGCCCTCCAGGCCAGCCCCCCGACCACCTCCCATGCTGGGGGCTGGGGGCCACGCTGCCAGCTGAAACAGCCAACACCCCCACCCCTAATGATCGCTCTCTCTACCTCTCTCCCAACCCTCCTCCAACTCCTCCTCTCTCCATGTGCCACAGAGCCGGTGCCTAGTTCTGCAGGCAGTCCTGGACTCCACCTATGCAGTAAAGAAATATATAGAGAGTGTGGTGCAGGAACTGGTAAGAGTCCGGTGGCGTCCCCTGGTTCCACGCTGCCAATCCTGGGCTCCAATTTCCCCTTGGGGCTTTGAAGAAAAGGGGCTGGGGGTTCCCGTGCCAAGGGAGAATGGGGTGCTCGGTGGCCTAGTTCTCAGCAGGAGGGACCCCAGACCATGCAGCATGGCTCTTCCTGTTGCTGACCTGCCTGCCCACTCTCTTTTCTCCAGACACCCCTGCTTGAGTCCTTGCCGCATGGGCTCTGGGCTGTTGCCCTGTTGGAAACACTAGGCTGACAGTTGTCAGGAGCCCTGTGTTCCCACCCTAACTTAGTTCCTGCTTTGCTTGGTCTTTGGTTTTGGACAAGCCACCTCTCCTGCCTGGGCTTGAGTGTCCTGAGATAGAATTAGAGGGTGTCAAAGGTCCCTTGCAGCTCTAAGAATGAAAGATTTCTAGGCACACACGAGACATCAGGGAGACAGGGATCTTGCCTGCCCTTTTCATTCCTGGATCCCTGCTATTAAGATCAGTCCCTGTCCTTAGTGTGTGGTTCATGGTGAATACATGCACCCTTGTGAATCACAAGCTGGGAGAAGGGTAGTCTTTCCTTTCTCAGCCTCCATTTCTAGAGGTTTCTGTGGTTGTCATGTAAAGAGAATCAGGATTCAGATGTTCAGCTCTGAATCCAACAAAGACCCCAATTCTCTTTCCTTGGGAGTTCAAGGACAGTTTGTCCATTTGCGTCCCCATAGGGTCTGAGAGCTTTTCCTTGAAAATCCATTCCTGGCCCCACCACTTCCCAGTCTGGGGAATGAACCTGAGGGGACAACCTCAGTCACCTTCCCGTGACTCTCCACATGGAAAACCTGGCACCAGGAAACTGGATGAAGTGGAAAGAGGGACATGATTTCTTTGTTCGCTCCTTCCATGTCTGACGGGTTTGGGGACAGACTGAGATGGAGAGGCCGCAGGCTCGTCCTGCCCACTCCCAACCTGGAGAAGGCTCCCCCCTGCACCCCACCCTCAGCACCACGGGGTCCCCGAGGATCTGGTCTCCCTGGTGGGCCTGTCCTGGGCCATTGGTGGCATTCCTGGGGCCCGTCCCTTGCTGTTCCATCTCTGCCTCCCTGGTAAGAGATGTTTCTTTCCTCTTCCTACAGAAGGAGAGTCCGTGTCAGCAGCTGGACTCCCTGCGGGAACAACTGCAGGTGAGTGGACTCTATGGCATCCCTCATGTGCCCTAGAGAACCTTCCTGTCCCTCTCTCACCACCTGTTTGGCTTTTGTCCCAAAGGCTCAGATTCGGACCAATGCCATCTTAAAGTCCGAAAAGGAAGAGATGGAGAGAGCCCTGGCCGATGCTCGTCAGGAAGCCCGGCAGAAAGCAGGTGTGGATCTGGGCAGCCTTCCTCCCTCAACCTGGTGCCTTGGCAGGCCTTCAGGGGAGTCCTTTGGGTTCCATCTTGACCTCTGTCATTCCAGGAGAATGTCAACATCTGCGGACCTGCCTGGACTCCCGGGAAAAAGAGATCCAACAGCTGCAGGGGAGTCTGACCGCCTTCTCCACAGGGCAGGAGGACGCCGAGAGGGTGAGTCCAGCCACCTGCCCTCACGCTTGCGCCTCCACCCCCAGGGGGAAAAATGGGCTTAGAGAATTAGATAGACCTGGATGTTCACATCCCGGCTGTACGTGATCTTAGCACTTAACCTCTAATACCTTGCATTTCATCTACAAAATGGAGCTAACGATAGTAACTCCCTCCTGTGGTGGTTGTGAGGATTCGATGGATTGTTAGCACGGTGCCTGGTGCCGCACGCAATACAGAGTCAGACCATGGTGATGACAGTCCTAACAATGGCAACGTGACAGGCTATCCCTGGGCCTCCGTCGGCCAGCTGTCAATCAGATCTCTTTCCCTGCCTCTTCCACCCTTACTGAGGTCTTGGGAAAAGCAACTGAGAACATGGGCTTGGAAATGCCTTGAAAAAGGTGTCAAGTGTGATTCAGGGGGAGGAAAGGTCACCGCTGAACGGTTGCTGTAGGTGTCGGTGTTCGTGTGCCCCGACTCCATCTTCTCCCTGCCGAATCCTGACTTTGCCTTTCTGTATTTGCAGTCCTACCGCAACCTCAAGAGCGAGCGAGATGCCCTCTTCCTTCAGCTGGAGGACAACAAGTAGGAGGGGGACGGTGGGTGGCAGGTCTGGGGGGTCCTCGGCACGGGTGATGTGGTGGGAGGTGGGAGGGTAGAGGTGAGCACGATGAGGGGGACGCACAGCTTTGGACACGTGCAGAGCCTAGCTGTGGCCCCAGCTGTGCCAGTGACTCGTGTGTGGCCTCAGGCAATTCATGTCCTCTCTGTGGACAGGCACTTGAGAGTCCAGGTGTCCCCTTCCCATGCCATAGTCCTCTGGTTGTGTGGCAAAGTCAGTGCATTGATGGCAAAAGTCGTCCTTTCTGTTCCTTGTTCTTTACATTCTCCACCACCTCTGGCCACAGGAACAACTATGAAGTCCTCAAGGCCCAGCAGGCCCAGCTGAAGGGCAAGATTCGCGTCCTTGAAATGGAGAAGGCGGCCTTACAGGTCCAGGCGAAAACGCTCGCAACATCCAAGCTCCTGCCAAACCAAGTGAGTGGCTGCAGCCCAGGGGGTTGGTTTTATGGTTGTGGGGTAGAGAGGAAGGTGGCAGCCTGACCCTCCTGCAGCCACTCCTTACACGGCTTATGCCCCTGTGCTCTGGGCAGGTGCACACTTCAAGCTGAGCTGCAGGCTCGCGTCATCGGGCTGGCGTGTCACCCATTCTGCCTGCGTGTCCTCCGCACTCACCCCCTGGGCCTTTGTTCCCCCACCTCTAAAATGGGGTGCTGGAGACCTCACACGAAATGGTACAGGGAGGGCCCCCTGTGTGCCTGTGCCGTGCCCCTTCCCTGTGCCGTGGGTCTCCGGCTGCATCAGGTGGCCACCGACTGCTTCTCTCCATCCAGACCAATTAGAACATGGAGGTCCCCAGTGCACTGCATTCAGGGCAGCACGTGAAGATGGAGCTGGCTGAGAAGTTGGGCCAGCTTCGTGAGAAGCTGGGAGACCTAAAGGAGATGGGAATCGCTGCCCCATTCAGGAAGGGCTAGGAGACAGGCACCAGCCTCTGAGGGGGGTTCCAGAGCCAGCACAGAGGCAGCTCCAGCCGGGGGGACAGGTGACCCCAGTCATGCACTGCAGTCCTCTGACTATTCATTGCTCCCTTCCTTCTGACCACACAGCTGCCGCAGAACATACAGAAATGCCAGGAGAACCAAGGCTTCAGCAACAATCTCTGCTTTCCATTGTTTTATCGAGCAGAAAAGTATTGTGACAGTAACATCATGGACATCTGAGATGTGGGGCCCAGGGCTCTGCCCCCTCCCAGTTCCTGCTACCCTGTCCTTGCCACCATGTCTCTGCCACCCTCTTCCTTCCACCCTGTCCCTGCCACCCTGTCCCTGCCACTCCTTCCCAGTCACCCTTTTATCATGTTAAGACCCCTGTTCTTTAAAAAAAAAAAACGAAAAATCCAAAAAAAACAAAAAAAGGAAAAAAGGAAAAAAAAAATTAAAAAAGGAAAAAAACAAAAAAAAGAAGACAGCACCCAGAAAACACTGAAAAGAAGAAGACAATGCCCTGAAAATACTCAAAAGAAGACAACATCCAGAGAACACCCAAAAAGAGACAACACCCGGAGAGCATCCTAAAGATGATAGCACCCAGAAAACCCCCAAAAGAAGAAAACACTGAGAAAACACCGAAAAGAAGAGAACACCCAAAAGACGATGACATGCAGAAAATACTCGAAAGAAGATATCCAGAAAACACCAAAAAGAAGAAAACACACAACCCAGAAAAAAAAACACACAGAAGAAAACACCCCCCAAAAAGGAAGAAAACCTTTACAAAAAGAATAAAACCCAAACATAAAGAAAAACTGCCCAAAAGAAGAAAAAAACAAAACCCAAAAGAAGACAACCCCAACAAAAAGAAGAGAACCCCAACAGAAAGAAGAAAAATCCCCCCAAAATAAGAAAACCCCAACAAAAAGCAGAAACCACCCCACATGAAGGAAACCCCAACAAAAATAAAACCCCACTGATAAGAAGATAACCTCTCAGAAAAGAAACCGCCCAAAAGAAAACTGGAAAAGTAGAACCCCCCCAGAAGAAGAAAACAGCAACAAAGCGAAAAAAACCCACAATAAAAGAAGAATCCCACAAGAAGAAAAACCCCAGTAAAAAGAAGAAAGTGCCAGCAATAGGAAGCCCCAAAGAAGAAATTCCCAATGAAAAGAACAAAACCCTAACAAAAAGAAGAAACACCCCCCACAAAAAAGAAAAGTCTCTACAAAGAAGAAAAACCTCTGAAAAGAAGAAAAACTTCCAGAAAAGAAAACCTCAACAAAAAGAAGAAACCATGCACCCCAAAAAGAGAACCCCCAAAGAAGGAAATCCTAACAAAAAGAAAAACCCCGTAAAAGAAAAAAACACCCAAATAGAAAAAACTCCAATAGAAAGAAGAAAACCCCCCAGGAAAACAAGAAAACCCCCCAAAAAGCCCCAAAAGAAGAAACCCCCAAAGACGAAAACCCCAACAAAAGGAAAACTCCAAAAGAGAACCCCCCCAAAAAGAAAACCCCCCAAAAGAAGAAAACCAAAAACTCCCCGAGAAGTAAACTCCCACAAAAAGAAAAACCCTGCAAAAAAAAAATCCACACAGAAGAAAACCCTAACAATAAATAAATAAATAAATAAAAATCCAAAAGAAGAAACCCCCTAAAAAATGTACAAAAATGTACAGAAATATACAAAAATCAAAAAATGCAAAACAGACAAACAACAGCAACAACAACAACAAAAAAAAAAAAACAGGAAAAATACTAAAAGAGAGAAAAAGAAAAAAAAAAAAACCATAAAAGAAAAACCAAAAATAAATATGTAAGAAAACAAAAAGAAAAAAGAAAGAAAGAAAGAAAGCAGCAGGGTGCCCTCACCAGTATTCCAGCCTCAGGGACCCATAGGGGAAGACCAGTAGAATTGGTCCCTTGGGCAGGCCAGTCAGGGGGCCCCTTAATGCTGGGGCAGGCCAAGGAAGCACTTGGGGCAGGCCTGGCAGGCCCTTAGCGGAAGGGGGCCCTTAGCAGTGGGGGGGGTCCTGAATAGTAGGTCGGGCCATGGAGGCCCTGAGTGACAAGTAGGCTAGAACAGGGGCCCATAGTGCCAGGCCAGGGGGCCCCTAGGTGGCCAGACCAGGCCAAGGAAGCACTTGGGGCAGGCCTGGCAGGCTCTTAGCAGAAGGGGGCCGTTAGCACCAATCAAGCCAAGGGGGCCCTGAGGTAGGCCATTCGAGGGGAGTCCTTAGTGGAAAGGCAGTCCAGAGAGTTGGCTGGGGGGGGGGGAGGCACTTAGCAATGTTTTATCATTTATACTTGGCCAGAAAATTTTCTTTTTCATTCAAGTATCAAACTTATTCATAAAATATCTATTTTAATAATTATCCTTATTTTTGTAGTTTCTTCAGAATCTACTTTACGTTTTTCTCCACTCCCACATTTGTGTATTTTTGTTTGAGTCATATTTATTTAATTAAAATAAAGACTGAAAGTGAATACATGGTTTTTGTTTGATTTTTATTTTTCAGATAAACAGCTTTCAGATTTATTAGTCTGTCCATTCTGTCATTTCCCCTCTCTGGATCATTTGATTTCATTTTTCTGTGTGTGTTCAGTATATCCATTCTCCTGTGAATCTTAGGTTTGTCGTGATTTTCTTATGATGAATAAGTAGTTCTAGAAGAGTTTGATATTTATTATGTAATCATGACATATACGGGTGGGAATTTGCTTTAGAAAAGAAATTTGACTTTATCTCCTTCGTTTCAGCAATTTAACTACGATGGACTTTAGTATGATTTTTTCTTTTCTTTTTTATTCCCAGTTGGGGTTTGGTTCTTCAATCTGTGGATTGACGTATTATACCCATTTTGGAAACCCTCCATGTCAGTGACACGATGACACCCACCCAGAGGGTCCTCATGGGACCTGAGTAGGCGGGTCAAGGGCCCTCACTGTGGGTGCATCTGCAGACTGAACCGAGATGGGGTCCGGCCCCGTGGGGGACACACATACATACCGGGGCCACCCGAACGCGTCGTAGTGGGCCACGATGATGATGGTGGGAAGGTCCTCTCCACCCAGCCCCGTCAGCCGCCCCTGTGGAGACACAGCCTGTGAATGGCCAGCAGGGCCTGAGGCTGCCCCCAGGCCTTGCCACTCCTGGTTCCCACTCGGTGGGAAGACAGAGCAGGGAGTGACCCGAGTGTGGGTCTGGAAGACCCCTCCTGCAGCGGCCACATGGAGCAAGGACTGCCCTTGTTCTGACACCTTCTGGGGCACCAGATCCCCACGTGAAGCTCTTGCCGCAGACTCTGGGAGCCCCAGGGAACTCCCCCAGGGAAGAGGTGGATGCCAGGGAGGAACCCACCCAGGCCCCCTGTTCTACTCACAAAGTGTTAACAAAAGAGGGGGGAGATGTGATGAAAACAACTTTCCTGTAGGAAAGAGATCAGGCCCCTCACCCCAGCACTTGGGCTCTCCGAGATCTGTGCCCACCCTATTCTGCTCTAGCTGGGGGGGCCAATAAACTTCCCATAAAGGGCCCCTCATCACCAGGGGTCAGCTCCCGCCCCTCCCCCATCATCAGGGGTCAGCTCCCACCCCTTCCCCATCACCAGGGGTCAGTTCCCGCCCCTCCCCATCAGGGGTCAGCTCCCGCCGCTCCCCCATCATCAGGGGTCAGCTCCCGCCCCTCCCCCGCCTCCTCCCCATCATCAGGGGTCAGCTCCCGCCCCTCCCCCATCATCAGGGCTCAGCTCCCGCCCCCCGTCCAGCATCAGGGGTCAGTTCCCGCCCCTCCCCCATCAGGGGTCAGCTCGCGCCCCTCCCCCGCCTCCTCCCCATCATCAGGGGTCAGCTCGCGCCCCTCCCCCGCCCGGCCGGGCACCCTCCCGTCTGTCTCCTGTCCCTGCTTCAGCTGGCGCCGGAGCCTCCTCGGGGCGGTCCCCTCAGGGACTGACTTCCACCCGCACGGTTCGGGCTCCATTCCCCCCACAGGCCCGGCGCCCGCTCCCACGTCAGGAGCCCCTTCTTGCCCCCCGTGACAGACACGAGTGCGCTCTGCGGCCATCGGAGCCGGTTCGCACAAGACGCCGCCCCGCCGGCTCCTCGCGGCGCGGCTCGGGGCGGAAGGAGGGCCGGGCCGGGCGCGGGCGGCGCTGCGGGGCCTTTACCTGAGTTAAGACCCGGCGCCCGCGCGAAGCTAAAATAACCGCCGGCCGCCATCTTCGCGAGTCCCCCGAGCGCCGCCGGCCCGTGACGTCACGGACACTCCCGGAGCTGCAGGCCCCGCCCCTTACCCGGAGTCCCTCCTCCTTCCCCAGTCAGACGCCCGCTCTCTCTTCAAGCCCCGCCCACGCCACAAGCTCCGCCCCGACTCGGAGACGGGACCTTCCTTTCAATGACTCTGCCTCCGGGGTCTCTGCCTCCCGCCCCGCCCTGCGTCGTGGCCCCGCCCCTTCCTCAGCCCGTCTTCCCGTTGACCTCTCGGAGGTGGGGTCGCTGCACCCCAGGCCGGCCGTGAAGGCGGTCTTTGAGGCTCCCCTCTCGGGAGCTGGTCCTTCGGTCCTGTGGGCTCACCTGCCCGTCCCCTTCTGCCTGCGGCCCCTCTTGGTAGAGGGTGGCTTTACCTTTTGCCCCGGTCGGGTGGGTTTGGGAGCCCTGCTCACCACCTCCTGGCTGGGTGAGGTTTTGCTGACACAGCCAAGGCCTGCATGTCCCTGCGGCGTCCCCCTGGGGGCCAGCCTTTACGTGGCGACTTCTAAAGTCCCACGCAGCACCCCAAATTCAAAACCTTGGTACCTCTAAATGGATGTTTCACAGCCATGGGCAATTTGCCCCCAGAGGACACTAGGCAATGTCTGGCGACATCTGTAGTTGTCAGGACTGACGAGGAGGGTGCTCCTGGCATGGAGTAGGTGGAGGCCAGGGACGCTGCTCAGCACGTGCAGGACAGCCAAACCACAGAGCGTGATCCAGCCAGAAGGTCCGCAGTGCCAAGGGGGAGAGACCCTGGTGTAAACGTAGCTCGTTTTGAGAGATTTAATGAGCCACGTACTATGGGCTGGGCCTTTGGAGGATGCGGTACTGAGTAAAACTCACATTATACCAGACCTCCAGGAACTTAGAATCAGACAGACAGATCCTAACCAAACGTTTCATTGCAATTATGATGCTTTTAAAATTAATAACAGCTTCCTGGAGCGATAGTTCATATACCATACAATTCACTCACTGAAAGCATGAAATTCAGTGGGTTTTAGTGGTTTTATATACACAGGGTTGTATAACCATCACCACTATCAGATTCCAGAACATCTTCATCACCCTACAAAGAAATCCCACATCCATTAAAAGTCACTCTCCCATCCCCTCCCCCAGCCCCTGGCAACCACGAACCCACTTTCGGTCTCGTGGACTGGCGCGTTCATATAAATGGAATCCTACACTGTGTGGCCTTTTGTGTCTGGCGTCTTTCACTGAGTGTGATGTGTTCAAGGTTTGCCCACGTGGTAGCGTGTGTCAGAGCCTTGATCCTTTTCATGGGTGGGTCATATTCCAGTGTGTCGATGCACCATATTTTATTTATTCATTCATCAACTGACAAGCATATGATATGTTTTTGGAAGTTGGGAACCTATAGAGTGCCAAGAGAGTATAAACCCACCAGGCCCCAAACCAGATCAGCGGTATCATGGAAGGTGTTTAAGCTGAGAGTTACATAGGAGTTACGGAGGCTGGGGGCTTCTCGGCCCAGCCAGACATTTTAACTTGTAAGACTGCCATGGGTCACATTTGTCACCTGTGACCTTGGAAGACACCAGATATTTTTCTTCAGTGGGAAGCGGTCTCTGTACAGCCACTGAGGTGACAGATTAGGTGCCAAAAGTCAAGTCCAGTTACATTACAACTGGACACTTACATTCCAAGTCCGGTTATGGCAAGCCTGATCAGGGGGACCCTTAGCTGCAGGTGAGGCCATCGGTTCCCTTAGTGCCAGGCCAGGCCAACCCAGGCAGCAATAGGGGCAGGCCAAATAAGGGTCCCTTTGTCAAGTTTTATAATTTATACTTGGTCAGGAAGTTAACTTTTACTTTCAAATATCAAATTTATTTATGAAATGTTTATTTCTTAGGTATCCTTATTTTCATAGTTTCCTTGGGATCTGTAGGCACATCATTTTTTTTCACTCCCACATTTGTGTATTTTTATTTGAATCAAATTTATTTAATAAAAATAAACACTGACAGTGAGGGCATGTTTTTTGATGGATCTTTATGATTCAAATAACAAGCTTTCAGATTTATTAATCTGTCAATTCTACCATTTTCTCCTGATAATCTGATTTTTTTTTTTTATGTTTAGTATATCCATTCTCCTGTGAATCTTTGGTTTCTTATTATTTTCTTAATTTCTTATGATGAATAAATAGTTTTAGAATATTTTAATTTTTTTTGTTTAGTAATGACATATAAGGGAATGAATTTGCTTTAGAGAAGAAATTTGACTTTATCTAATTCCTTTTAGCAATTTAACTATAATGGACTTTAGTATGATTTTCTCCTCCTTTCTTTTTTAATCCTAGTTGGGGTTTGCCAATCTACTTGGAGTTTCTTGAGTCTGTGGATTGACGTATTGCACCCATTTCGGAAAATCCTCAGGCATTACACCTTCAGGGATGGCTTCTGCCCCCTTCTCTCTCCGCTCTCTCTACACACACGCACTTGTAATGAGGCTCGTCCAGCTCTGCTTCTTCTGTCTTCCTCAGGGAAGGCCCATCAGAGACTCGGATGGAAAGTCTAGTGGGTAGCTCTAGTCAAGCATGAAAGACTGTGGCAAATCCACTCGTGACCTTTGGAGGCTTCGGCTTGCTGCTTTAGCCCCCATGCCCTGCAGCTTTAAAATGATACCCGACACTGGGTAATTTATAAAGAACAGAGGTTTATTTGGCTTACGATTCTGGGACAGCTGCATCTGGCATGGGCCTCAGGCTGCTTCTACTCGTGGCGGAAAGTGGCGGCAGCTGACGAGCACAAGCAGATCACATGATGAGAGGAAGCAAGAGAGAGAGGGGAGGTGCCAGGGTCCTTTAAACAATCAGCTCTCGCGAGAACTCATAGAGCGAGAACTCACGCATTAATCCCCCTCCCCCAGGGAGAGCATGAATCCATTCATGAGGGATCCGCCCTCATGACTCAATCACTTTCCACACTGCCACATTGGAGATGAGATTTCCACATGCGCTTTGGAGGGGACGACACATCCAAAGTCCATCAGGGACCAATCAGCAGCCCTGTCCCTCTGGGGAAACATTCTGTCCCAGGCACTTTGAGACTCAGGCGGATTTTACGCTGACTTGTAGGAACCCTTGGCGTGTCTCCTCATGCTCCATGTTCTTCTCCACAACACACAGAATGTCTTGTGGAAAACACCAGCCACACCGGGAGACAGGAGGTGCTCAGTTTCCCTGGGTCCGGGTTTCCAGACGTGCCTCTGGGTTTCCAACCACTCCCCAAAGTCTCAGGCCCCTCCTCAAGGCCCTCCCCGACAGGAAAGCTACTGCTGCCAGCTACACCTATTTTCAGCTCCCGGGATCAGTGAAGACCCCCTTGAGGAAGGGGGCGAGTGGAGAAGCATCTGGAGGACTGGACGGGGGTCTTTGGAGGCGGTTTCTGGGATGAGAAAGTCTGGGGCAGAGCTGTGA
Organism: Cynocephalus volans; assembly: GCF_027409185.1. Classification (NCBI taxonomy): domain Eukaryota; kingdom Metazoa; phylum Chordata; class Mammalia; order Dermoptera; family Cynocephalidae; genus Cynocephalus; species Cynocephalus volans. Next base: position 96,358,106 of record NC_084469.1, on the reverse strand, counting down.
GGAGTCTGGAAAGGGACTGTGAAGTGACACACTTTTCCCTGCTGTCCATTCCTCGCCCACCTCCTGAGCCCTGGGTCCTGAGGCCCCAGGTCAGGGGTTGAACGGGAACAGGAGGGTCCAGGGCGGGGGCTGGAGAATGGCCTCTCTGCTCTGCCAGGTGCCTCAGATTCTGTGACGGCCACCGTGAAGGGTCACACAGAAGCTGCATGGGCACCGAGTGACAGCCCCGCCCCTTTCCCCCAGGGGCCCCTCCCTGGGGTGGGCGGGGCCGGCTTTCATTGTGACCCCACCCTTCCCTGGGTTCTGGCCACGCCCCCATTCCGTCCATCTTTCTCATCCACCAATGGGCTGTGAGCATTGAGGCCACGCCCACCTACCTGTTGCCTAGCACCGGCCGCTCCCAGCTGCTCTGGCTCAGTCGCTGGTCCGTGCCTTAGCTGGAGGGAGTGACTGTCCAGTGCTTAGCCATGATAAGGCGGAAGTACCCCTTTCCTTTTCCCTGCCCCGAAATGTCGGAGGAAATCCGACAGGAGAAATTGGCGAGGGCCAAGAAGAAGGTATAACATGCTGGGTCGCATCGCCAGAGCCAGCCCGAGGCCCCTCCTATGGTGGGACAGGGGCAGGACTCGGTGTCACTTCTGAGGCACACGGGGATTGCCCCTCTGTGCCTCTTGACTCCCCCCACCAAAGTCTTCTCAGCCATCCCTGCCCCCTCAGCTGCCCAGACCCTGCCCTTGCCGGCTGTCCCCGGGTGACTTTGGCCAGTAAGGTTACTTCCAGGGCTCCCCACCTGGACTCAGCCCTGGCCTCCTGCTACCCCAAACCAGACCTTCCTGGGCTCCCTGGGTCCCCTGCGTTCCCGTCTCCAAGGACCTCGGTCCTGGCTCTGTGCTCCACTTCCCCACAGTGTTGCAGTGACTCTGACATTGGTAGGAAGGAGTGGAATGTTGTCACCTCACAATCCCATTCCAAACTGTCCCAATCCCCCTGGGAGGTGTCACAATCCCTCGGGAACTGTCAGTACTGCCTGGGAGGTTTCTGGTTCCCCTTCCCCCCTTTACTTAGACGTTGCCTACCTAAAAAGCCTGCACTTCACCAGTGAGCTCAAAATGTTGACAGTATCTCTGGGTGACCATTGGGAGAACGGGTTCGGTTTGGTTTTTTCCTGGGTTTCTATTCTCTAGAGACACTTAACAATTGATTTCTGAGTCTGGATCTCACCTTAGAATTCCCTAGGATTCTGGGACCAGAGCACCTTTCAGTCACTACTCTCTGGAGGGAGATGTGCTTATCTTCTGTGGGATAAATCCTGGGCAACTGAACTTCACAGCTTGAATCTTGCCCAGATCCTGTCAATCTGGGGTGCCACAGGACTCAGGGGGCCTCTTTCTGAAGCATCAGATTTGCTTGATTCTTTTGAAAGAGAAAAATCCTCTTAATGTACTTAGGGGTGACATTCACCTGGATTTGTAAGCTCATAATGGATTTCTCTGAAATGATGCTTGGGTTGTCCTCTTTTTGTGAGGTCCCCAGATCCCTAGGGGTGTGCCCTCATGACTTCTGCCATTAGGGTACATTGACATAAACGTTTGAGAAGTACTGGGGTGCAGCTCTCAAAGCTCTGTGAGGGAGGGCCCCGATGTCTGATTTGTATTTGGCCCGCCAGCAGCTGCTGATTCATGACAAAGCCCCAGAAGACTGAAGTTCAATTCCATTATTGCCTTTTTCTAATCATGCTATCGGTCCATTTCTTCAGCCATTTGGTGATCATGACAACACCTTATAGGGTTGCTGGTGGCATTAAATCAGATGGTACAAGTAAGAATACTTTGTAAAAACTGTAAAGTAGGTGACAAACATAGGGGCTTCCACATCTCCTGAATATTACGGCTTTTCCTTTTCACAGTTAAGAGAGTTCCAACAAAAAAGGGGCCTAACTGGCAGTAGGCCCCAGCCCAGCACTTGTGGGAGGTGCCAGTCACCTCAGGAGGTGAGTGTTGGCTGGTCAGGCTCCTGGGAACGGGGGCCTCAAGGGGCAGTAGGGGGTAATGGTAACGACCATGGAAGAAGTGTCAGGGACTGGGTAAGAAGTCTGGGTTTGAATCCTATGTCTCCCTCTGCTCGGGATATGACATAGGACTCTTCTCTGAGCTTCTCCCTTGAAGCTGTGCACACAGATGGAGCACGAGCGTGGCTGTCTCATTGGATCCTGCTGCAGGAAGCACAGGATGATGTTGACAACACCAAGGCCCAGGGCTCAATCCCTGTACTGGCCTCCACCAAAAAAAAAAAAAAAGTGCAGGATAAGAGCTGCTTGGGAGGGGAGGGATGATTGGGAAGTGAGACCTTGAGAAGTGGGCACAGAGGGGCTACAGGAAGAGGGCTGGTCAAGGTTAGGAAGAAAGGACAGCAGAGGGCTTAGCCATTGAGGGGCAGAGCATCTCCATGTGTGCTCTCATCTCTTCCAGCCCCCATCATCCATCACTGGGGAGGCCTTGAGGACTTCAACTGACATTAAGGAGCTGGAGGTAAGTGCCCTCAAGGCCAGCCCCCAACCACCTCCCATGCTGGGGGCTGGGGACCCCCTTGCCAACTGAGACAGCCGACACCCAGTGTTGACAACACCAAGGCCCAGGGCTCAATCCCTGTACTGGCCACCACCAAAAAAAAAAAAAGTGCAGGATGAGAGGTGCTCGGGAGCGGAGGGACGATGAGGAAGTGAGACCTTGAGAAGTGGGCACAGAGGGGCTACAGGAGGAGGGCCTGGTCCAGGTTAGGAAGAAAGGACAGCAGAGGGCTTAGCCATTGAGGGGCAGAGCATCTCCATGTGTGCTCTCATCTCTTCCAGCCCCCATCATCCATCACTGGGGAGGCCTTGAGGACTTCAACTTACATCAAGGAGCTGGAGGTAAGTGCCCTCCAGGCCAGCCCCCCGACCACCTCCCATGCTGGGGGCTGGGGGCCACGCTGCCAGCTGAAACAGCCAACACCCCCACCCCTAATGATCGCTCTCTCTACCTCTCTCCCAACCCTCCTCCAACTCCTCCTCTCTCCATGTGCCACAGAGCCGGTGCCTAGTTCTGCAGGCAGTCCTGGACTCCACCTATGCAGTAAAGAAATATATAGAGAGTGTGGTGCAGGAACTGGTAAGAGTCCGGTGGCGTCCCCTGGTTCCACGCTGCCAATCCTGGGCTCCAATTTCCCCTTGGGGCTTTGAAGAAAAGGGGCTGGGGGTTCCCGTGCCAAGGGAGAATGGGGTGCTCGGTGGCCTAGTTCTCAGCAGGAGGGACCCCAGACCATGCAGCATGGCTCTTCCTGTTGCTGACCTGCCTGCCCACTCTCTTTTCTCCAGACACCCCTGCTTGAGTCCTTGCCGCATGGGCTCTGGGCTGTTGCCCTGTTGGAAACACTAGGCTGACAGTTGTCAGGAGCCCTGTGTTCCCACCCTAACTTAGTTCCTGCTTTGCTTGGTCTTTGGTTTTGGACAAGCCACCTCTCCTGCCTGGGCTTGAGTGTCCTGAGATAGAATTAGAGGGTGTCAAAGGTCCCTTGCAGCTCTAAGAATGAAAGATTTCTAGGCACACACGAGACATCAGGGAGACAGGGATCTTGCCTGCCCTTTTCATTCCTGGATCCCTGCTATTAAGATCAGTCCCTGTCCTTAGTGTGTGGTTCATGGTGAATACATGCACCCTTGTGAATCACAAGCTGGGAGAAGGGTAGTCTTTCCTTTCTCAGCCTCCATTTCTAGAGGTTTCTGTGGTTGTCATGTAAAGAGAATCAGGATTCAGATGTTCAGCTCTGAATCCAACAAAGACCCCAATTCTCTTTCCTTGGGAGTTCAAGGACAGTTTGTCCATTTGCGTCCCCATAGGGTCTGAGAGCTTTTCCTTGAAAATCCATTCCTGGCCCCACCACTTCCCAGTCTGGGGAATGAACCTGAGGGGACAACCTCAGTCACCTTCCCGTGACTCTCCACATGGAAAACCTGGCACCAGGAAACTGGATGAAGTGGAAAGAGGGACATGATTTCTTTGTTCGCTCCTTCCATGTCTGACGGGTTTGGGGACAGACTGAGATGGAGAGGCCGCAGGCTCGTCCTGCCCACTCCCAACCTGGAGAAGGCTCCCCCCTGCACCCCACCCTCAGCACCACGGGGTCCCCGAGGATCTGGTCTCCCTGGTGGGCCTGTCCTGGGCCATTGGTGGCATTCCTGGGGCCCGTCCCTTGCTGTTCCATCTCTGCCTCCCTGGTAAGAGATGTTTCTTTCCTCTTCCTACAGAAGGAGAGTCCGTGTCAGCAGCTGGACTCCCTGCGGGAACAACTGCAGGTGAGTGGACTCTATGGCATCCCTCATGTGCCCTAGAGAACCTTCCTGTCCCTCTCTCACCACCTGTTTGGCTTTTGTCCCAAAGGCTCAGATTCGGACCAATGCCATCTTAAAGTCCGAAAAGGAAGAGATGGAGAGAGCCCTGGCCGATGCTCGTCAGGAAGCCCGGCAGAAAGCAGGTGTGGATCTGGGCAGCCTTCCTCCCTCAACCTGGTGCCTTGGCAGGCCTTCAGGGGAGTCCTTTGGGTTCCATCTTGACCTCTGTCATTCCAGGAGAATGTCAACATCTGCGGACCTGCCTGGACTCCCGGGAAAAAGAGATCCAACAGCTGCAGGGGAGTCTGACCGCCTTCTCCACAGGGCAGGAGGACGCCGAGAGGGTGAGTCCAGCCACCTGCCCTCACGCTTGCGCCTCCACCCCCAGGGGGAAAAATGGGCTTAGAGAATTAGATAGACCTGGATGTTCACATCCCGGCTGTACGTGATCTTAGCACTTAACCTCTAATACCTTGCATTTCATCTACAAAATGGAGCTAACGATAGTAACTCCCTCCTGTGGTGGTTGTGAGGATTCGATGGATTGTTAGCACGGTGCCTGGTGCCGCACGCAATACAGAGTCAGACCATGGTGATGACAGTCCTAACAATGGCAACGTGACAGGCTATCCCTGGGCCTCCGTCGGCCAGCTGTCAATCAGATCTCTTTCCCTGCCTCTTCCACCCTTACTGAGGTCTTGGGAAAAGCAACTGAGAACATGGGCTTGGAAATGCCTTGAAAAAGGTGTCAAGTGTGATTCAGGGGGAGGAAAGGTCACCGCTGAACGGTTGCTGTAGGTGTCGGTGTTCGTGTGCCCCGACTCCATCTTCTCCCTGCCGAATCCTGACTTTGCCTTTCTGTATTTGCAGTCCTACCGCAACCTCAAGAGCGAGCGAGATGCCCTCTTCCTTCAGCTGGAGGACAACAAGTAGGAGGGGGACGGTGGGTGGCAGGTCTGGGGGGTCCTCGGCACGGGTGATGTGGTGGGAGGTGGGAGGGTAGAGGTGAGCACGATGAGGGGGACGCACAGCTTTGGACACGTGCAGAGCCTAGCTGTGGCCCCAGCTGTGCCAGTGACTCGTGTGTGGCCTCAGGCAATTCATGTCCTCTCTGTGGACAGGCACTTGAGAGTCCAGGTGTCCCCTTCCCATGCCATAGTCCTCTGGTTGTGTGGCAAAGTCAGTGCATTGATGGCAAAAGTCGTCCTTTCTGTTCCTCGTTCTTTACATTCTCCACCACCTCTGGCCACAGGAACAACTATGAAGTCCTCAAGGCCCAGCAGGCCCAGCTGAAGGGCAAGATTCGCGTCCTTGAAATGGAGAAGGCGGCCTTACAGGTCCAGGCGAAAACGCTCGCAACATCCAAGCTCCTGCCAAACCAAGTGAGTGGCTGCAGCCCAGGGGGTTGGTTTTATGGTTGTGGGGTAGAGAGGAAGGTGGCAGCCTGTCCCTCCTGCAGCCACTCCTTACACGGCTTATGCCCCTGTGCTCTGGGCAGGTGCACACTTCAAGCTGAGCTGCAGGCTCGCGTCATCGGGCTGGCGTGTCACCCATTCTGCCTGCGTGTCCTCCGCACAAACCCCCTGGGCCTTTGTTCCCCCACCTCTAAAATGGGGTGCTGGAGACCTCACACGAAATGGTACAGGGAGGGCCCCCTGTGTGCCTGTGCCGTGCCCCTTCCCTGTGCCGTGGGTCTCCGGCTGCATCAGGTGGCCACCGACTGCTTCTCTCCATCCAGACCAATTAGAACATGGAGGTCCCCAGTGCACTGCATTCAGGGCAGCACGTGAAGATGGAGCTGGCTGAGAAGTTGGGCCAGCTTCGTGAGAAGCTGGGAGACCTAAAGGAGATGGGAATCGCTGCCCCATTCAGGAAGGGCTAGGAGACAGGCACCAGCCTCTGAGGGGGGTTCCAGAGCCAGCACAGAGGCAGCTCCAGCCGGGGGGACAGGTGACCCCAGTCATGCACTGCAGTCCTCTGACTATTCATTGCTCCCTTCCTTCTGACCACACAGCTGCCGCAGAACATACAGAAATGCCAGGAGAACCAAGGCTTCAGCAACAATCTCTGCTTTCCATTGTTTTATCGAGCAGAAAAGTATTGTGACAGTAACATCATGGACATCTGAGATGTGGGGCCCAGGGCTCTGCCCCCTCCCAGTTCCTGCTACCCTGTCCTTGCCACCATGTCTCTGCCACCCTCTTCCTTCCACCCTGTCCCTGCCACCCTGTCCCTGCCACTCCTTCCCAGTCACCCTTTTATCATGTTAAGACCCCTGTTCTTTAAAAAAAAAAACGAAAAATCCAAAAAAAACAAAAAAAGGAAAAAAGGAAAAAAAAAATTAAAAAAGGAAAAAAACAAAAAAAAGAAGACAGCACCCAGAAAACACTGAAAAGAAGAAGACAATGCCCTGAAAATACTCAAAAGAAGACAACATCCAGAGAACACCCAAAAAGAGACAACACCCGGAGAGCATCCTAAAGATGATAGCACCCAGAAAACCCCCAAAAGAAGAAAACACTGAGAAAACACCGAAAAGAAGAGAACACCCAAAAGACGATGACATGCAGAAAATACTCGAAAGAAGATATCCAGAAAACACCAAAAAGAAGAAAACACACAACCCAGAAAAAAAAACACACAGAAGAAAACACCCCCCAAAAAGGAAGAAAACCTTTACAAAAAGAATAAAACCCAAACATAAAGAAAAACTGCCCAAAAGAAGAAAAAAACAAAACCCAAAAGAAGACAACCCCAACAAAAAGAAGAGAACCCCAACAGAAAGAAGAAAAATCCCCCCAAAATAAGAAAACCCCAACAAAAAGCAGAAACCACCCCACATGAAGGAAACCCCAACAAAAATAAAACCCCACTGATAAGAAGATAACCTCTCAGAAAAGAAACCGCCCAAAAGAAAACTGGAAAAGTAGAACCCCCCCAGAAGAAGAAAACAGCAACAAAGCGAAAAAAACCCACAATAAAAGAAGAATCCCACAAGAAGAAAAACCCCAGTAAAAAGAAGAAAGTGCCAGCAATAGGAAGCCCCAAAGAAGAAATTCCCAATGAAAAGAACAAAACCCTAACAAAAAGAAGAAACACCCCCCACAAAAAAGAAAAGTCTCTACAAAGAAGAAAAACCTCTGAAAAGAAGAAAAACTTCCAGAAAAGAAAACCTCAACAAAAAGAAGAAACCATGCACCCCAAAAAGAGAACCCCCAAAGAAGGAAATCCTAACAAAAAGAAAAACCCCGTAAAAGAAAAAAACACCCAAATAGAAAAAACTCCAATAGAAAGAAGAAAACCCCCCAGGAAAACAAGAAAACCCCCCAAAAAGCCCCAAAAGAAGAAACCCCCAAAGACGAAAACCCCAACAAAAGGAAAACTCCAAAAGAGAACCCCCCCAAAAAGAAAACCCCCCAAAAGAAGAAAACCAAAAACTCCCCGAGAAGTAAACGCCCACAAAAAGAAAAACCCTGCAAAAAAAAAATCCACACAGAAGAAAACCCTAACAATAAATAAATAAATAAATAAAAATCCAAAAGAAGAAACCCCCTAAAAAATGTACAAAAATGTACAGAAATATACAAAAATCAAAAAATGCAAAACAGACAAACAACAGCAACAACAACAACAAAAAAAAAAAAACAGGAAAAATACTAAAAGAGAGAAAAAGAAAAAAAAAAAAACCATAAAAGAAAAACCAAAAATAAATATGTAAGAAAACAAAAAGAAAAAAGAAAGAAAGAAAGAAAGCAGCAGGGTGCCCTCACCAGTATTCCAGCCTCAGGGACCCATAGGGGAAGACCAGTAGAATTGGTCCCTTGGGCAGGCCAGTCAGGGGGCCCCTTAATGCTGGGGCAGGCCAAGGAAGCACTTGGGGCAGGCCTGGCAGGCCCTTAGCGGAAGGGGGCCCTTAGCAGTGGGGGGGTCCTGAATAGTATGTCGGGCCATGGAGGCCCTGAGTGACAAGTAGGCTAGAACAGGGGCCCATAGTGCCAGGCCAGGGGGCCCCTAGGTGGCCAGACCAGGCCAAGGAAGCACTTGGGGCAGGCCTGGCAGGCTCTTAGCAGAAGGGGGCCGTTAGCACCAATCAAGCCAAGGGGGCCCTGAGGTAGGCCATTCGAGGGGAGTCCTTAGTGGAAAGGCAGTCCAGAGAGTTGGCTGGGGGGGGGGGGGAGGCACTTAGCAATGTTTTATCATTTATACTTGGCCAGAAAATTTTCTTTTTCATTCAAGTATCAAACTTATTCATAAAATATCTATTTTAATAATTATCCTTATTTTTGTAGTTTCTTCAGAATCTACTTTACGTTTTTCTCCACTCCCACATTTGTGTATTTTTGTTTGAGTCATATTTATTTAATTAAAATAAAGACTGAAAGTGAATACATGGTTTTTGTTTGATTTTTATTTTTCAGATAAACAGCTTTCAGATTTATTAGTCTGTCCATTCTGTCATTTCCCCTCTCTGGATCATTTGATTTCATTTTTCTGTGTGTGTTCAGTATATCCATTCTCCTGTGAATCTTAGGTTTGTCGTGATTTTCTTATGATGAATAAGTAGTTCTAGAAGAGTTTGATATTTATTATGTAATCATGACATATACGGGTGGGAATTTGCTTTAGAAAAGAAATTTGACTTTATCTCCTTCGTTTCAGCAATTTAACTACGATGGACTTTAGTATGATTTTTTCTTTTCTTTTTTATTCCCAGTTGGGGTTTGGTTCTTCAATCTGTGGATTGACGTATTATACCCATTTTGGAAACCCTCCATGTCAGTGACACGATGACACCCACCCAGAGGGTCCTCATGGGACCTGAGTAGGCGGGTCAAGGGCCCTCACTGTGGGTGCATCTGCAGACTGAACCGAGATGGGGTCCGGCCCCGTGGGGGACACACATACATACCGGGGCCACCCGAACGCGTCGTAGTGGGCCACGATGATGATGGTGGGAAGGTCCTCTCCACCCAGCCCCGTCAGCCGCCCCTGTGGAGACACAGCCTGTGAATGGCCAGCAGGGCCTGAGGCTGCCCCCAGGCCTTGCCACTCCTGGTTCCCACTCGGTGGGAAGACAGAGCAGGGAGTGACCCGAGTGTGGGTCTGGAAGACCCCTCCTGCAGCGGCCACATGGAGCCAGGACTGCCCTTGTTCTGACACCTTCTGGGGCACCAGATCCCCACGTGAAGCTCTTGCCGCAGACTCTGGGAGCCCCAGGGAACTCCCCCAGGGAAGAGGTGGATGCCAGGGAGGAACCCACCCAGGCCCCCTGTTCTACTCACAAAGTGTTAACAAAAGAGGGGGGAGATGTGATGAAAACAACTTTCCTGTAGGAAAGAGATCAGGCCCCTCACCCCAGCACTTGGGCTCTCCGAGATCTGTGCCCACCCTATTCTGCTCTAGCTGGGGGGCCAATAAACTTCCCATAAAGGGCCCCTCATCACCAGGGGTCAGTTCCCGCCCCTCCCCATCAGGGGTCAGCTCCCGCCGCTCCCCCATCATCAGGGGTCAGCTCCCGCCCCTCCCCCTCCTCCTCCCCATCATCAGGGGTCAGCTCCCGCCCCTCCCCCATCATCAGGGCTCAGCTCCCGCCCCCCGTCCAGCATCAGGGGTCAGTTCCCGCCCCTCCCCCATCAGGGGTCAGCTCGCGCCCCTCCCCCGCCTCCTCCCCATCATCAGGGGTCAGCTCGCGCCCCTCCCCCGCCCGGCCGGGCGCCCTCCCGTCTGTCTCCTGTCCCTGCTTCAGCTGGCGCCGGAGCCTCCTCGGGGCGGTCCCCTCAGGGACTGACTTCCACCCGCACGGTTCGGGCTCCATTCCCCCCACAGGCCCGGCGCCCGCTCCCACGTCAGGAGCCCCTTCTTGCCCCCCGTGACAGACACGAGTGCGCTCTGCGGCCATCGGAGCCGGTTCGCACAAGACGCCGCCCCGCCGGCTCCTCGCGGCGCGGCTCGGGGCGGAAGGAGGGCCGGGCCGGGCGCGGGCGGCGCTGCGGGGCCTTTACCTGAGTTAAGACCCGGCGCCCGCGCGAAGCTAAAATAACCGCCCGCCGCCATCTTCGCGAGTCCCCCGAGCGCCGCCGGCCCGTGACGTCACGGACACTCCCGGAGCTGCAGGCCCCGCCCCTTACCCGGAGTCCCTCCTCCTTCCCCAGTCAGACGCCCGCTCTCTCTTCAAGCCCCGCCCACGCCACAAGCTCCGCCCCGACTCGGAGACGGGACCTTCCTTTCAATGACTCTGCCTCCGGGGTCTCTGCCTCCCGCCCCGCCCTGCGTCGTGGCCCCGCCCCTTCCTCAGCCCGTCTTCCCGTTGACCTCTCGGAGGTGGGGTCGCTGCACCCCAGGCCGGCCGTGAAGGCGGTCTTTGAGGCTCCCCTCTCGGGAGCTGGTCCTTCGGTCCTGTGGGCTCACCTGCCCGTCCCCTTCTGCCTGCGGCCCCTCTTGGTAGAGGGTGGCTTTACCTTTTGCCCCGGTCGGGTGGGTTTGGGAGCCCTGCTCACCACCTCCTGGCTGGGTGAGGTTTTGCTGACACAGCCAAGGCCTGCATGTCCCTGCGGCGTCCCCCTGGGGGCCAGCCTTTACGTGGCGACTTCTAAAGTCCCACGCAGCACCCCAAATTCAAAACCTTGGTACCTCTAAATGGATGTTTCACAGCCATGGGCAATTTGCCCCCAGAGGACACTAGGCAATGTCGGGCGACATCTGTAGTTGTCAGGACCGACGAGGAGGGTGCTCCTGGCATGGAGTAGGTGGAGGCCAGGGACGCTGCTCAGCACGTGCAGGACAGCCAAACCACAGAGCGTGATCCAGCCACAAGGTCCGCAGTGCCAAGGGGGAGAGACCCTGGTATAAAAGTAGCTCGTTTTGAGAGATTTAATGAGCCACCTACTATGGGCTCGGCCTTTGGAGGATGCGGTACTGAGTAAAACTCACATTATACCAGACCTCCAGGAACTTAGAATCAGACAGACAGATCCTAACCAAACGTTTCATTGCAATTATGGTGCTTTTAAAATTAATAACAGCTTCCTGGAGCGATAGTTCATATACCATACAATTCACTCACTGAAAGCATGAAATTCAGTGGGTTTTAGTGGTTTTATATACACAGGGTTGTATAACCATCACCACTATCAGATTCCAGAACATCTTCATCACCCTACAAAGAAATCCCACATCCATTAAAAGTCACTCTCCCATCCCCTCCCCCAGCCCCTGGCAACCACGAACCCACTTTCGGTCTCGTGGACTGGCGCGTTCATATAAATGGAATCCTACACTGTGTGGCCTTTTGTGTCTGGCGTCTTTCACTGAGCGTGATGTGTTCAAGGTTTGCCCACGTGGTAGCGTGTGTCAGAGCCTTGATCCTTTTCATGGGTGGGTCATATTCCAGTGTGTCGATGCACCATATTTTATTTATTCATTCATCAACTGACAAGCATATGATATGTTTTTGGAAGTTGGGAACCTATAGAGTGCCAAGAGAGTATAAACCCACCAGGCCCCAAACCAGATCAGCGGTATCATGGAAGGTGTTTAAGCTGAGAGTTACATAGGAGTTACGGAGGCTGGGGGCTTCTCGGCCCAGCCAGACATTTTAACTTGTAAGACTGCCATGGGTCACATTTGTCACCTGTGACCTTGGAAGACACCAGATATTTTTCTTCAGTGGGAAGCGGTCTCTGTACAGCCACTGAGGTGACAGATTAGGTGCCAAAAGTCAAGTCCAGTTACATTACAACTGGACACTTACATTCCAAGTCCGGTTATGGCAAGCCTGATCAGGGGGACCCTTAGCTGCAGGTGAGGCCATCGGTTCCCTTAGTGCCAGGCCAGGCCAACCCAGGCAGCAATAGGGGCAGGCCAAATAAGGGTCCCTTTGTCAAGTTTTATAATTTATACTTGGTCAGGAAGTTAACTTTTACTTTCAAATATCAAATTTATTTATGAAATGTTTATTTCTTAGGTATCCTTATTTTCATAGTTTCCTTGGGATCTGTAGGCACATCATTTTTTTTCACTCCCACATTTGTGTATTTTTATTTGAATCAAATTTATTTAATAAAAATAAACACTGACAGTGAGGGCATGTTTTTTGATGGATCTTTATGATTCAAATAACAAGCTTTCAGATTTATTAATCTGTCAATTCTACCATTTTCTCCTGATAATCTGATTTTTTTTTTTTTATGTTTAGTATATCCATTCTCCTGTGAATCTTTGGTTTCTTATTATTTTCTTAATTTCTTATGATGAATAAATAGTTTTAGAATATTTTAATTTTTTTGTTTAGTAATGACATATAAGGGAATGAATTTGCTTTAGAGAAGAAATTTGACTTTATCTAATTCCTTTTAGCAATTTAACTATAATGGACTTTAGTATGATTTTCTCCTCCTTTCTTTTTTAATCCTAGTTGGGGTTTGCCAATCTACTTGGAGTTTCTTGAGTCTGTGGATTGACGTATTGCACCCATTTCGGAAAATCCTCAGGCATTACACCTTCAGGGATGGCTTCTGCCCCCTTCTCTCTCTGCTCTCTCTACACACACGCACTTGTAATGAGGCTCGTCCAGCTCTGCTTCTTCTGTCTTCCTCAGGGAAGGCCCATCAGAGACTCTGATGGAAAGTCTAGTGGGTAGCTCTAGTCAAGCATGAAAGACTGTGGCAAATCCACTCGTGACCTTTGGAGGCTTCGGCTTGCTGCTTTAGCCTCCATGCCCTGCAGCTTTAAAATGATACCCGACACTGGGTAATTTATAAAGAACAGAGGTTTATTTGGCTTACGATTCTGGGACAGCTGCATCTGGCATGGGCCTCAGGCTGCTTCTACTCGTGGCGGAAAGTGGCGGCAGCTGACGAGCACAAGCAGATCACATGGTGAGAGGAAGCAAGAGAGAGAAGGGAGGTGCCAGGGTCCTTTAAACAATCAGCTCTCGCGAGAACTCATAGAGCGAGAACTCACGCATTAATCCTCCTCCCCCAGGGAGAGCATGAATCCATTCATGAGGGATCCGCCCTCATGACTCAATCACTTTCCACACTGCCACATTGGAGATGAGATTTCCACATGCGCTTTGGAGGGGACGACACATCCAAAGTCCATCAGGGACCAATCAGCAGCCCTGTCCCTCTGGGGAAACATTCTGTCCCAGGCACTTTGAGACTCAGGCAGATTTTACGCTGACTTGTAGGAACCCTTGGCGTGTCTCCTCATGCTCCATGTTCTTCTCCACAACACACAGAATGTCTTGTGGAAAACACCAGCCACACCGGGAGACAGGAGGTGCTCAGTTTCCCTGGGTCCGGGTTTCCAGACGTGCCTCTGGGTTTCCAACCACTCCCCAAAGTCTCAGGCCCCTCCTCAAGGCCTTCCCCGACAGGAAAGCTACTGCTGCCAGCTACACCTATTTTCAGCTCCCGGGATCAGTGAAGACCCCCTTGAGGAAGGGGGCGAGTGGAGAAGCATCTGGAGGACTGGACGGGGGTCTTTGGAGGCGGTTTCTGGGATGAGAAAGTCTGGGGCAGAGCTGTGAGGAGTCTGGAAAGGGACTGTGAAGTGACACACTTTTCCCTGCTGTCCATTCCTCGCCCACCTCCTGAGCCCTGGGTCCTGAGGCCCCAGGTCAGGGGTTGAACGGGAACAGGAGGGTCCAGGGCGGGGGCTGGAGAACAGCCTCTCTGCTCTGCCAGGTGCCTCAGATTCTGTGACGGCCACCGTGAAGGGTCACACAGAAGCTGCATGGGCACCGAGTGACAGCCCCGCCCCTTTCCCCCAGGGGCCCCTCCCTGGGGTGGGCGGGGCCGGCTTTCATTGTGACCCCACCCTTCCCTGGGTTCTGGCCACGCCCCCATTCCGTCCATCTTTCTCATCCACCAATGGGCTGTGAGCATTGAGGCCACGCCCACCTACCTGTTGCCTAGCACCGGCCGCTCCCAGCTGCTCTGGCTCAGTCGCTGGTCCGTGCCTTAGCTGGAGGGAGTGACTGTCCAGTGCTTAGCCATGATAAGGCGGAAGTACCCCTTTCCTTTTCCCTGCCCCGAAATGTCGGAGGAAATCCGACAGGAGAAATTGGCGAGGGCCAAGAAGAAGGTATAACATGCTGGGTCGCATCGCCAGAGCCAGCCCGAGGCCCCTCCTATGGTGGGACAGGGGCAGGACTCGGTGTCACTTCTGAGGCACACGGGGATTGCCCCTCTGTGCCTCTTGACTCCCCCCACCAAAGTCTTCTCAGCCATCCCTGCCCCCTCAGCTGCCCAGACCCTGCCCTTGCCGGCTGTCCCCGGGTGACTTTGGCCAGTAAGGTTACTTCCAGGGCTCCCCACCTGGACTCAGCCCTGGCCTCCTGCTACCCCAAACCAGACCTTCCTGGGCTCCCTGGGTCCCCTGCGTTCCCGTCTCCAAGGACCTCGGTCCTGGCTCTGTGCTCCACTTCCCCACAGTGTTGCAGTGACTCTGACATTGGTAGGAAGGAGTGGAATGTTGTCACCTCACAATCCCATTCCAAACTGTCCCAATCCCCCTGGGAGGTGTCACAATCCCTCGGGAACTGTCAGTACTGCCTGGGAGGTTTCTGGTTCCCCTTCCCCCCTTTACTTAGACGTTGCCTACCTAAAAAGCCTGCACTTCACCAGTGAGCTCAAAATGTTGACAGTATCTCTGGGTGACCATTGGGAGAACGGGTTCGGTTTGGTTTTTTCCTGGGTTTCTATTCTCTAGAGACACTTAACAATTGATTTCTGAGTCTGGATCTCACCTTAGAATTCCCTAGGATTCTGGGACCAGAGCACCTTTCAGTCACTACTCTCTGGAGGGAGATGTGCTTATCTTCTGTGGGATAAATCCTGGGCAACTGAACTTCACAGCTTGAATCTTGCCCAGATCCTGTCAATCTGGGGTGCCACAGGACTCAGGGGGCCTCTTTCTGAAGCATCAGATTTGCTTGATTCTTTTGAAAGAGAAAAATCCTCTTAATGTACTTAGGGGTGACATTCACCTGGATTTGTAAGCTCATAATGGATTTCTCTGAAATGATGCTTGGGTTGTCCTCTTTTTGTGAGGTCCCCAGATCCCTAGGGGTGTGCCCTCATGACTTCTGCCATTAGGGTACATTGACATAAACGTTTGAGAAGTACTGGGGTGCAGCTCTCAAAGCTCTGTGAGGGAGGGCCCCGATGTCTGATTTGTATTTGGCCCGCCAGCAGCTGCTGATTCATGACAAAGCCCCAGAAGACTGAAGTTCAATTCCATTCTTGCCTTTTTCTAATCATGCTATCGGTCCATTTCTTCAGCCATTTGGTGATCATGACAACACCTTATAGGGTTGCTGGTGGCATTAAATCAGATGGTACAAGTAAGAATACTTTGTAAAAACTGTAAAGTAGGTGACAAACATAGGGGCTTCCACATCTCCTGAATATTACGGCTTTTCCTTTTCACAGTTAAGAGAGTTCCAACAAAAAAGGGGCCTAACTGGCAGTAGGCCCCAGCCCAGCACTTGTGGGAGGTGCCAGTCACCTCAGGAGGTGAGTGTTGGCTGGTCAGGCTCCTGGGAACGGGGGCCTCAAGGGGCAGTAGGGGGTAATGGTAACGACCATGGAAGAAGTGTCAGGGACTGGGTAAGAAGTCTGGGTTTGAATCCTATGTCTCCCTCTGCTCGGGATATGACATAGGACTCTTCTCTGAGCTTCTCCCTTGAAGCTGTGCACACAGATGGAGCACGAGCGTGGCTGTCTCATTGGATCCTGCTGCAGGAAGCACAGGATGATGTTGACAACACCAAGGCCCAGGGCTCAATCCCTGTACTGGCCTCCACCAAAAAAAAAAAAAAGTGCAGGATAAGAGCTGCTTGGGAGGGGAGGGATGATTGGGAAGTGAGACCTTGAGAAGTGGGCACAGAGGGGCTACAGGAAGAGGGCTGGTCAAGGTTAGGAAGAAAGGACAGCAGAGGGCTTAGCCATTGAGGGGCAGAGCACCTCCATGTGTGCTCTCATCTCTTCCAGCCCCCATCATCCATCACTGGGGAGGCCTTGAGGACTTCAACTGACATTAAGGAGCTGGAGGTAAGTGCCCTCAAGGCCAGCCCCCAACCACCTCCCATGCTGGGGGCTGGGGACCCCCTTGCCAACTGAGACAGCCGACACCCAGTGTTGACAACACCAAGGCCCAGGGCTCAATCCCTGTACTGGCCACCACCAAAAAAAAAAAAAAGTGCAGGATGAGAGGTGCTCGGGAGCGGAGGGACGATGAGGAAGTGAGACCTTGAGAAGTGGGCACAGAGGGGCTACAGGAGGAGGGCCTGGTCCAGGTTAGGAAGAAAGGACAGCAGAGGGCTTAGCCATTGAGGGGCAGAGCATCTCCATGTGTGCTCTCATCTCTTCCAGCCCCCATCATCCATCACTGGGGAGGCCTTGAGGACTTCAACTTACATCAAGGAGCTGGAGGTAAGTGCCCTCCAGGCCAGCCCCCCGACCACCTCCCATGCTGGGGGCTGGGGGCCACGCTGCCAGCTGAAACAGCCAACACCCCCACCCCTAATGATCGCTCTCTCTACCTCTCTCCCAACCCTCCTCCAACTCCTCCTCTCTCCATGTGCCACAGAGCCGGTGCCTAGTTCTGCAGGCAGTCCTGGACTCCACCTATGCAGTAAAGAAATATATAGAGAGTGTGGTGCAGGAACTGGTAAGAGTCCGGTGGCGTCCCCTGGTTCCACGCTGCCAATCCTGGGCTCCAATTTCCCCTTGGGGCTTTGAAGAAAAGGGGCTGGGGGTTCCCGTGCCAAGGGAGAATGGGGTGCTCGGTGGCCTAGTTCTCAGCAGGAGGGACCCCAGACCATGCAGCATGGCTCTTCCTGTTGCTGACCTGCCTGCCCACTCTCTTTTCTCCAGACACCCCTGCTTGAGTCCTTGCCGCATGGGCTCTGGGCTGTTGCCCTGTTGGAAACACTAGGCTGACAGTTGTCAGGAGCCCTGTGTTCCCACCCTAACTTAGTTCCTGCTTTGCTTGGTCTTTGGTTTTGGACAAGCCACCTCTCCTGCCTGGGCTTGAGTGTCCTGAGATAGAATTAGAGGGTGTCAAAGGTCCCTTGCAGCTCTAAGAATGAAAGATTTCTAGGCACACACGAGACATCAGGGAGACAGGGATCTTGCCTGCCCTTTTCATTCCTGGATCCCTGCTATTAAGATCAGTCCCTGTCCTTAGTGTGTGGTTCATGGTGAATACATACACCCTTGTGAATCACAAGCTGGGAGAAGGGTAGTCTTTCCTTTCTCAGCCTCCATTTCTAGAGGTTTCTGTGGTTGTCATGTAAAGAGAATCAGGATTCAGATGTTCAGCTCTGAATCCAACAAAGACCCCAATTCTCTTTCCTTGGGAGTTCAAGGACAGTTTGTCCATTTGCGTCCCCATAGGGTCTGAGAGCTTTTCCTTGAAAATCCATTCCTGGCCCCACCACTTCCCAGTCTGGGGAATGAACCTGAGGGGACAACCTCAGTCACCTTCCCGTGACTCTCCACATGGAAAACCTGGCACCAGGAAACTGGATGAAGTGGAAAGAGGGACATGATTTCTTTGTTCGCTCCTTCCATGTCTGACGGGTTTGGGGACAGACTGAGATGGAGAGGCCGCAGGCTCGTCCTGCCCACTCCCAACCTGGAGAAGGCTCCCCCCTGCACCCCACCCTCAGCACCACGGGGTCCCCGAGGATCTGGTCTCCCTGGTGGGCCTGTCCTGGGCCATTGGTGGCATTCCTGGGGCCCGTCCCTTGCTGTTCCATCTCTGCCTCCCTGGTAAGAGATGTTTCTTTCCTCTTCCTACAGAAGGAGAGTCCGTGTCAGCAGCTGGACTCCCTGCGGGAACAACTGCAGGTGAGTGGACTCTATGGCATCCCTCATGTGCCCTAGAGAACCTTCCTGTCCCTCTCTCACCACCTGTTTGGCTTTTGTCCCAAAGGCTCAGATTCGGACCAATGCCATCTTAAAGTCCGAAAAGGAAGAGATGGAGAGAGCCCTGGCCGATGCTCGTCAGGAAGCCCGGCAGAAAGCAGGTGTGGATCTGGGCAGCCTTCCTCCCTCAACCTGGTGCCTTGGCAGGCCTTCAGGGGAGTCCTTTGGGTTCCATCTTGACCTCTGTCATTCCAGGAGAATGTCAACATCTGCGGACCTGCCTGGACTCCCGGGAAAAAGAGATCCAACAGCTGCAGGGGAGTCTGACCGCCTTCTCCACAGGGCAGGAGGACGCCGAGAGGGTGAGTCCAGCCACCTGCCCTCACGCTTGCGCCTCCACCCCCAGGGGGAAAAATGGGCTTAGAGAATTAGATAGACCTGGATGTTCACATCCCGGCTGTACGTGATCTTAGCACTTAACCTCTAATACCTTGCATTTCATCTACAAAATGGAGCTAACGATAGTAACTCCCTCCTGTGGTGGTTGTGAGGATTCGATGGATTGTTAGCACGGTGCCTGGTGCCGCACGCAATACAGAGTCAGACCATGGTGATGACAGTCCTAACAATGGCAACGTGACAGGCTATCCCTGGGCCTCCGTCGGCCAGCTGTCAATCAGATCTCTTTCCCTGCCTCTTCCACCCTTACTGAGGTCTTGGGAAAAGCAACTGAGAACATGGGCTTGGAAATGCCTTGAAAAAGGTGTCAAGTGTGATTCAGGGGGAGGAAAGGTCACCGCTGAACGGTTGCTGTAGGTGTCGGTGTTCGTGTGCCCCGACTCCATCTTCTCCCTGCCGAATCCTGACTTTGCCTTTCTGTATTTGCAGTCCTACCGCAACCTCAAGAGCGAGCGAGATGCCCTCTTCCTTCAGCTGGAGGACAACAAGTAGGAGGGGGACGGTGGGTGGCAGGTCTGGGGGGTCCTCGGCACGGGTGATGTGGTGGGAGGTGGGAGGGTAGAGGTGAGCACGATGAGGGGGACGCACAGCTTTGGACACGTGCAGAGCCTAGCTGTGGCCCCAGCTGTGCCAGTGACTCGTGTGTGGCCTCAGGCAATTCATGTCCTCTCTGTGGACAGGCACTTGAGAGTCCAGGTGTCCCCTTCCCATGCCATAGTCCTCTGGTTGTGTGGCAAAGTCAGTGCATTGATGGCAAAAGTCGTCCTTTCTGTTCCTCGTTCTTTACATTCTCCACCACCTCTGGCCACAGGAACAACTATGAAGTCCTCAAGGCCCAGCAGGCCCAGCTGAAGGGCAAGATTCGCGTCCTTGAAATGGAGAAGGCGGCCTTACAGGTCCAGGCGAAAACGCTCGCAACATCCAAGCTCCTGCCAAACCAAGTGAGTGGCTGCAGCCCAGGGGGTTGGTTTTATGGTTGTGGGGTAGAGAGGAAGGTGGCAGCCTGTCCCTCCTGCAGCCACTCCTTACACGGCTTATGCCCCTGTGCTCTGGGCAGGTGCACACTTCAAGCTGAGCTGCAGGCTCGCGTCATCGGGCTGGCGTGTCACCCATTCTGCCTGCGTGTCCTCCGCACAAACCCCCTGGGCCTTTGTTCCCCCACCTCTAAAATGGGGTGCTGGAGACCTCACACGAAATGGTACAGGGAGGGCCCCCTGTGTGCCTGTGCCGTGCCCCTTCCCTGTGCCGTGGGTCTCCGGCTGCATCAGGTGGCCACCGACTGCTTCTCTCCATCCAGACCAATTAGAACATGGAGGTCCCCAGTGCACTGCATTCAGGGCAGCACGTGAAGATGGAGCTGGCTGAGAAGTTGGGCCAGCTTCGTGAGAAGCTGGGAGACCTAAAGGAGATGGGAATCGCTGCCCCATTCAGGAAGGGCTAGGAGACAGGCACCAGCCTCTGAGGGGGGTTCCAGAGCCAGCACAGAGGCAGCTCCAGCCGGGGGGACAGGTGACCCCAGTCATGCACTGCAGTCCTCTGACTATTCATTGCTCCCTTCCTTCTGACCACACAGCTGCCGCAGAACATACAGAAATGCCAGGAGAACCAAGGCTTCAGCAACAATCTCTGCTTTCCATTGTTTTATCGAGCAGAAAAGTATTGTGACAGTAACATCATGGACATCTGAGATGTGGGGCCCAGGGCTCTGCCCCCTCCCAGTTCCTGCTACCCTGTCCTTGCCACCATGTCTCTGCCACCCTCTTCCTTCCACCCTGTCCCTGCCACCCTGTCCCTGCCACTCCTTCCCAGTCACCCTTTTATCATGTTAAGACCCCTGTTCTTTAAAAAAAAAAACGAAAAATCCAAAAAAAACAAAAAAAGGAAAAAAGGAAAAAAAAAATTAAAAAAGGAAAAAAACAAAAAAAAGAAGACAGCACCCAGAAAACACTGAAAAGAAGAAGACAATGCCCTGAAAATACTCAAAAGAAGACAACATCCAGAGAACACCCAAAAAGAGACAACACCCGGAGAGCATCCTAAAGATGATAGCACCCAGAAAACCCCCAAAAGAAGAAAACACTGAGAAAACACCGAAAAGAAGAGAACACCCAAAAGACGATGACATGCAGAAAATACTCGAAAGAAGATATCCAGAAAACACCAAAAAGAAGAAAACACACAACCCAGAAAAAAAAACACACAGAAGAAAACACCCCCCAAAAAGGAAGAAAACCTTTACAAAAAGAATAAAACCCAAACATAAAGAAAAACTGCCCAAAAGAAGAAAAAAACAAAACCCAAAAGAAGACAACCCCAACAAAAAGAAGAGAACCCCAACAGAAAGAAGAAAAATCCCCCCAAAATAAGAAAACCCCAACAAAAAGCAGAAACCACCCCACATGAAGGAAACCCCAACAAAAATAAAACCCCACTGATAAGAAGATAACCTCTCAGAAAAGAAACCGCCCAAAAGAAAACTGGAAAAGTAGAACCCCCCCAGAAGAAGAAAACAGCAACAAAGCGAAAAAAACCCACAATAAAAGAAGAATCCCACAAGAAGAAAAACCCCAGTAAAAAGAAGAAAGTGCCAGCAATAGGAAGCCCCAAAGAAGAAATTCCCAATGAAAAGAACAAAACCCTAACAAAAAGAAGAAACACCCCCCACAAAAAAGAAAAGTCTCTACAAAGAAGAAAAACCTCTGAAAAGAAGAAAAACTTCCAGAAAAGAAAACCTCAACAAAAAGAAGAAACCATGCACCCCAAAAAGAGAACCCCCAAAGAAGGAAATCCTAACAAAAAGAAAAACCCCGTAAAAGAAAAAAACACCCAAATAGAAAAAACTCCAATAGAAAGAAGAAAACCCCCCAGGAAAACAAGAAAACCCCCCAAAAAGCCCCAAAAGAAGAAACCCCCAAAGACGAAAACCCCAACAAAAGGAAAACTCCAAAAGAGAACCCCCCCAAAAAGAAAACCCCCCAAAAGAAGAAAACCAAAAACTCCCCGAGAAGTAAACTCCCACAAAAAGAAAAACCCTGCAAAAAAAAAATCCACACAGAAGAAAACCCTAACAATAAATAAATAAATAAATAAAAATCCAAAAGAAGAAACCCCCTAAAAAATGTACAAAAATGTACAGAAATATACAAAAATCAAAAAATGCAAAACAGACAAACAACAGCAACAACAACAACAAAAAAAAAAAAACAGGAAAAATACTAAAAGAGAGAAAAAGAAAAAAAAAAAAACCATAAAAGAAAAACCAAAAATAAATATGTAAGAAAACAAAAAGAAAAAAGAAAGAAAGAAAGAAAGCAGCAGGGTGCCCTCACCAGTATTCCAGCCTCAGGGACCCATAGGGGAAGACCAGTAGAATTGGTCCCTTGGGCAGGCCAGTCAGGGGGCCCCTTAATGCTGGGGCAGGCCAAGGAAGCACTTGGGGCAGGCCTGGCAGGCCCTTAGCGGAAGGGGGCCCTTAGCAGTGGGGGGGTCCTGAATAGTATGTCGGGCCATGGAGGCCCTGAGTGACAAGTAGGCTAGAACAGGGGCCCATAGTGCCAGGCCATGGGGCCCCTAGGTGGCCAGACCAGGCCAAGGAAGCACTTGGGGCAGGCCTGGCAGGCTCTTAGCAGAAGGGGGCCGTTAGCACCAATCAAGCGAAGGGGGCCCTGAGGTAGGCCATTCGAGGGGAGTCCTTAGTGGAAAGGCAGTCCAGAGAGTTGGCTGGGGGGGGGGGGAGGCACTTAGCAATGTTTTATCATTTATACTTGGCCAGAAAATTTTCTTTTTCATTCAAGTATCAAACTTATTCATAAAATATCTATTTTAATAATTATCCTTATTTTTGTAGTTTCTTCAGAATCTACTTTACGTTTTTCTCCACTCCCACATTTGTGTATTTTTATTTGAGTCATATTTATTTAATTAAAATAAAGACTGAAAGTGAATACATGGTTTTTGTTTGATTTTTATTTTTCAGATAAACAGCTTTCAGATTTATTAGTCTGTCCATTCTGTCATTTCCCCTCTCTGGATCATTTGATTTCATTTTTCTGTGTGTGTTCAGTATATCCATTCTCCTGTGAATCTTAGGTTTGTCGTGATTTTCTTATGATGAATAAGTAGTTCTAGAAGAGTTTGATATTTATTATGTAATCATGACATATACGGGTGGGAATTTGCTTTAGAAAAGAAATTTGACTTTATCTCCTTCGTTTCAGCAATTTAACTACGATGGACTTTAGTATGATTTTTTCTTTTCTTTTTTATTCCCAGTTGGGGTTTGGTTCTTCAATCTGTGGATTGACGTATTATACCCATTTTGGAAACCCTCCATGTCAGTGACACGATGACACCCACCCAGAGGGTCCTCATGGGACCTGAGTAGGCGGGTCAAGGGCCCTCACTGTGGGTGCATCTGCAGACTGAACCGAGATGGGGTCCGGCCCCGTGGGGGACACACATACATACCGGGGCCACCCGAACGCGTCGTAGTGGGCCACGATGATGATGGTGGGAAGGTCCTCTCCACCCAGCCCCGTCAGCCGCCCCTGTGGAGACACAGCCTGTGAATGGCCAGCAGGGCCTGAGGCTGCCCCCAGGCCTTGCCACTCCTGGTTCCCACTCGGTGGGAAGACAGAGCAGGGAGTGACCCGAGTGTGGGTCTGGAAGACCCCTCCTGCAGCGGCCACATGGAGCCAGGACTGCCCTTGTTCTGACACCTTCTGGGGCACCAGATCCCCACGTGAAGCTCTTGCCGCAGACTCTGGGAGCCCCAGGGAACTCCCCCAGGGAAGAGGTGGATGCCAGGGAGGAACCCACCCAGGCCCCCTGTTCTACTCACAAAGTGTTAACAAAAGAGGGGGGAGATGTGATGAAAACAACTTTCCTGTAGGAAAGAGATCAGGCCCCTCACCCCAGCACTTGGGCTCTCCGAGATCTGTGCCCACCCTATTCTGCTCTAGCTGGGGGGCCAATAAACTTCCCATAAAGGGCCCCTCATCACCAGGGGTCAGTTCCCGCCCCTCCCCATCAGGGGTCAGCTCCCGCCGCTCCCCCATCATCAGGGGTCAGCTCCCGCCCCTCCCCCTCCTCCTCCCCATCATCAGGGGTCAGCTCCCGCCCCTCCCCCATCATCAGGGCTCAGCTCCCGCCCCCCGTCCAGCATCAGGGGTCAGTTCCCGCCCCTCCCCCATCAGGGGTCAGCTCGCGCCCCTCCCCCGCCTCCTCCCCATCATCAGGGGTCAGCTCGCGCCCCTCCCCCGCCCGGCCGGGCGCCCTCCCGTCTGTCTCCTGTCCCTGCTTCAGCTGGCGCCGGAGCCTCCTCGGGGCGGTCCCCTCAGGGACTGACTTCCACCCGCACGGTTCGGGCTCCATTCCCCCCACAGGCCCGGCGCCCGCTCCCACGTCAGGAGCCCCTTCTTGCCCCCCGTGACAGACACGAGTGCGCTCTGCGGCCATCGGAGCCGGTTCGCACAAGACGCCGCCCCGCCGGCTCCTCGCGGCGCGGCTCGGGGCGGAAGGAGGGCCGGGCCGGGCGCGGGCGGCGCTGCGGGGCCTTTACCTGAGTTAAGACCCGGCGCCCGCGCGAAGCTAAAATAACCGCCCGCCGCCATCTTCGCGAGTCCCCCGAGCGCCGCCGGCCCGTGACGTCACGGACACTCCCGGAGCTGCAGGCCCCGCCCCTTACCCGGAGTCCCTCCTCCTTCCCCAGTCAGACGCCCGCTCTCTCTTCAAGCCCCGCCCACGCCACAAGCTCCGCCCCGACTCGGAGACGGGACCTTCCTTTCAATGACTCTGCCTCCGGGGTCTCTGCCTCCCGCCCCGCCCTGCGTCGTGGCCCCGCCCCTTCCTCAGCCCGTCTTCCCGTTGACCTCTCGGAGGTGGGGTCGCTGCACCCCAGGCCGGCCGTGAAGGCGGTCTTTGAGGCTCCCCTCTCGGGAGCTGGTCCTTCGGTCCTGTGGGCTCACCTGCCCGTCCCCTTCTGCCTGCGGCCCCTCTTGGTAGAGGGTGGCTTTACCTTTTGCCCCGGTCGGGTGGGTTTGGGAGCCCTGCTCACCACCTCCTGGCTGGGTGAGGTTTTGCTGACACAGCCAAGGCCTGCATGTCCCTGCGGCGTCCCCCTGGGGGCCAGCCTTTACGTGGCGACTTCTAAAGTCCCACGCAGCACCCCAAATTCAAAACCTTGGTACCTCTAAATGGATGTTTCACAGCCATGGGCAATTTGCCCCCAGAGGACACTAGGCAATGTCGGGCGACATCTGTAGTTGTCAGGACCGACGAGGAGGGTGCTCCTGGCATGGAGTAGGTGGAGGCCAGGGACGCTGCTCAGCACGTGCAGGACAGCCAAACCACAGAGCGTGATCCAGCCACAAGGTCCGCAGTGCCAAGGGGGAGAGACCCTGGTATAAAAGTAGCTCGTTTTGAGAGATTTAATGAGCCACCTACTATGGGCTCGGCCTTTGGAGGATGCGGTACTGAGTAAAACTCACATTATACCAGACCTCCAGGAACTTAGAATCAGACAGACAGATCCTAACCAAACGTTTCATTGCAATTATGGTGCTTTTAAAATTAATAACAGCTTCCTGGAGCGATAGTTCATATACCATACAATTCACTCACTGAAAGCATGAAATTCAGTGGGTTTTAGTGGTTTTATATACACAGGGTTGTATAACCATCACCACTATCAGATTCCAGAACATCTTCATCACCCTACAAAGAAATCCCACATCCATTAAAAGTCACTCTCCCATCCCCTCCCCCAGCCCCTGGCAACCACGAACCCACTTTCGGTCTCGTGGACTGGCGCGTTCATATAAATGGAATCCTACACTGTGTGGCCTTTTGTGTCTGGCGTCTTTCACTGAGCGTGATGTGTTCAAGGTTTGCCCACGTGGTAGCGTGTGTCAGAGCCTTGATCCTTTTCATGGGTGGGTCATATTCCAGTGTGTCGATGCACCATATTTTATTTATTCATTCATCAACTGACAAGCATATGATATGTTTTTGGAAGTTGGGAACCTATAGAGTGCCAAGAGAGTATAAACCCACCAGGCCCCAAACCAGATCAGCGGTATCATGGAAGGTGTTTAAGCTGAGAGTTACATAGGAGTTACGGAGGCTGGGGGCTTCTCGGCCCAGCCAGACATTTTAACTTGTAAGACTGCCATGGGTCACATTTGTCACCTGTGACCTTGGAAGACACCAGATATTTTTCTTCAGTGGGAAGCGGTCTCTGTACAGCCACTGAGGTGACAGATTAGGTGCCAAAAGTCAAGTCCAGTTACATTACAACTGGACACTTACATTCCAAGTCCGGTTATGGCAAGCCTGATCAGGGGGACCCTTAGCTGCAGGTGAGGCCATCGGTTCCCTTAGTGCCAGGCCAGGCCAACCCAGGCAGCAATAGGGGCAGGCCAAATAAGGGTCCCTTTGTCAAGTTTTATAATTTATACTTGGTCAGGAAGTTAACTTTTACTTTCAAATATCAAATTTATTTATGAAATGTTTATTTCTTAGGTATCCTTATTTTCATAGTTTCCTTGGGATCTGTAGGCACATCATTTTTTTTCACTCCCACATTTGTGTATTTTTATTTGAATCAAATTTATTTAATAAAAATAAACACTGACAGTGAGGGCATGTTTTTTGATGGATCTTTATGATTCAAATAACAAGCTTTCAGATTTATTAATCTGTCAATTCTACCATTTTCTCCTGATAATCTGATTTTTTTTTTTTTATGTTTAGTATATCCATTCTCCTGTGAATCTTTGGTTTCTTATTATTTTCTTAATTTCTTATGATGAATAAATAGTTTTAGAATATTTTAATTTTTTTGTTTAGTAATGACATATAAGGGAATGAATTTGCTTTAGAGAAGAAATTTGACTTTATCTAATTCCTTTTAGCAATTTAACTATAATGGACTTTAGTATGATTTTCTCCTCCTTTCTTTTTTAATCCTAGTTGGGGTTTGCCAATCTACTTGGAGTTTCTTGAGTCTGTGGATTGACGTATTGCACCCATTTCGGAAAATCCTCAGGCATTACACCTTCAGGGATGGCTTCTGCCCCCTTCTCTCTCTGCTCTCTCTACACACACGCACTTGTAATGAGGCTCGTCCAGCTCTGCTTCTTCTGTCTTCCTCAGGGAAGGCCCATCAGAGACTCTGATGGAAAGTCTAGTGGGTAGCTCTAGTCAAGCATGAAAGACTGTGGCAAATCCACTCGTGACCTTTGGAGGCTTCGGCTTGCTGCTTTAGCCTCCATGCCCTGCAGCTTTAAAATGATACCCGACACTGGGTAATTTATAAAGAACAGAGGTTTATTTGGCTTACGATTCTGGGACAGCTGCATCTGGCATGGGCCTCAGGCTGCTTCTACTCGTGGCGGAAAGTGGCGGCAGCTGACGAGCACAAGCAGATCACATGGTGAGAGGAAGCAAGAGAGAGAAGGGAGGTGCCAGGGTCCTTTAAACAATCAGCTCTCGCGAGAACTCATAGAGCGAGAACTCACGCATTAATCCCCCTCCCCCAGGGAGAGCATGAATCCATTCATGAGGGATCCGCCCTCATGACTCAATCACTTTCCACACTGCCACATTGGAGATGAGATTTCCACATGCGCTTTGGAGGGGACGACACATCCAAAGTCCATCAGGGACCAATCAGCAGCCCTGTCCCTCTGGGGAAACATTCTGTCCCAGGCACTTTGAGACTCAGGCAGATTTTACGCTGACTTGTAGGAACCCTTGGCGTGTCTCCTCATGCTCCATGTTCTTCTCCACAACACACAGAATGTCTTGTGGAAAACACCAGCCACACCGGGAGACAGGAGGTGCTCAGTTTCCCTGGGTCCGGGTTTCCAGACGTGCCTCTGGGTTTCCAACCACTCCCCAAAGTCTCAGGCCCCTCCTCAAGGCCTTCCCCGACAGGAAAGCTACTGCTGCCAGCTACACCTATTTTCAGCTCCCGGGATCAGTGAAGACCCCCTTGAGGAAGGGGGCGAGTGGAGAAGCATCTGGAGGACTGGACGGGGGTCTTTGGAGGCGGTTTCTGGGATGAGAAAGTCTGGGGCAGAGCTGTGAGGAGTCTGGAAAGGGACTGTGAAGTGACACACTTTTCCCTGCTGTCCATTCCTCGCCCACCTCCTGAGCCCTGGGTCCTGAGGCCCCAGGTCAGGGGTTGAACGGGAACAGGAGGGTCCAGGGCGGGGGCTGGAGAACAGCCTCTCTGCTCTGCCAGGTGCCTCAGATTCTGTGACGGCCACCGTGAAGGGTCACACAGAAGCTGCATGGGCACCGAGTGACAGCCCCGCCCCTTTCCCCCAGGGGCCCCTCCCTGGGGTGGGCGGGGCCGGCTTTCATTGTGACCCCACCCTTCCCTGGGTTCTGGCCACGCCCCCATTCCGTCCATCTTTCTCATCCACCAATGGGCTGTGAGCATTGAGGCCACGCCCACCTACCTGTTGCCTAGCACCGGCCGCTCCCAGCTGCTCTGGCTCAGTCGCTGGTCCGTGCCTTAGCTGGAGGGAGTGACTGTCCAGTGCTTAGCCATGATAAGGCGGAAGTACCCCTTTCCTTTTCCCTGCCCCGAAATGTCGGAGGAAATCCGACAGGAGAAATTGGCGAGGGCCAAGAAGAAGGTATAACATGCTGGGTCGCATCGCCAGAGCCAGCCCGAGGCCCCTCCTATGGTGGGACAGGGGCAGGACTCGGTGTCACTTCTGAGGCACACGGGGATTGCCCCTCTGTGCCTCTTGACTCCCCCCACCAAAGTCTTCTCAGCCATCCCTGCCCCCTCAGCTGCCCAGACCCTGCCCTTGCCGGCTGTCCCCGGGTGACTTTGGCCAGTAAGGTTACTTCCAGGGCTCCCCACCTGGACTCAGCCCTGGCCTCCTGCTACCCCAAACCAGACCTTCCTGGGCTCCCTGGGTCCCCTGCGTTCCCGTCTCCAAGGACCTCGGTCCTGGCTCTGTGCTCCACTTCCCCACAGTGTTGCAGTGACTCTGACATTGGTAGGAAGGAGTGGAATGTTGTCACCTCACAATCCCATTCCAAACTGTCCCAATCCCCCTGGGAGGTGTCACAATCCCTCGGGAACTGTCAGTACTGCCTGGGAGGTTTCTGGTTCCCCTTCCCCCCTTTACTTAGACGTTGCCTACCTAAAAAGCCTGCACTTCACCAGTGAGCTCAAAATGTTGACAGTATCTCTGGGTGACCATTGGGAGAACGGGTTCGGTTTGGTTTTTTCCTGGGTTTCTATTCTCTAGAGACACTTAACAATTGATTTCTGAGTCTGGATCTCACCTTAGAATTCCCTAGGATTCTGGGACCAGAGCACCTTTCAGTCACTACTCTCTGGAGGGAGATGTGCTTATCTTCTGTGGGATAAATCCTGGGCAACTGAACTTCACAGCTTGAATCTTGCCCAGATCCTGTCAATCTGGGGTGCCACAGGACTCAGGGGGCCTCTTTCTGAAGCATCAGATTTGCTTGATTCTTTTGAAAGAGAAAAATCCTCTTAATGTACTTAGGGGTGACATTCACCTGGATTTGTAAGCTCATAATGGATTTCTCTGAAATGATGCTTGGGTTGTCCTCTTTTTGTGAGGTCCCCAGATCCCTAGGGGTGTGCCCTCATGACTTCTGCCATTAGGGTACATTGACATAAACGTTTGAGAAGTACTGGGGTGCAGCTCTCAAAGCTCTGTGAGGGAGGGCCCCGATGTCTGATTTGTATTTGGCCCGCCAGCAGCTGCTGATTCATGACAAAGCCCCAGAAGACTGAAGTTCAATTCCATTATTGCCTTTTTCTAATCATGCTATCGGTCCATTTCTTCAGCCATTTGGTGATCATGACAACACCTTATAGGGTTGCTGGTGGCATTAAATCAGATGGTACAAGTAAGAATACTTTGTAAAAACTGTAAAGTAGGTGACAAACATAGGGGCTTCCACATCTCCTGAATATTACGGCTTTTCCTTTTCACAGTTAAGAGAGTTCCAACAAAAAAGGGGCCTAACTGGCAGTAGGCCCCAGCCCAGCACTTGTGGGAGGTGCCAGTCACCTCAGGAGGTGAGTGTTGGCTGGTCAGGCTCCTGGGAACGGGGGCCTCAAGGGGCAGTAGGGGGTAATGGTAACGACCATGGAAGAAGTGTCAGGGACTGGGTAAGAAGTCTGGGTTTGAATCCTATGTCTCCCTCTGCTCGGGATATGACATAGGACTCTTCTCTGAGCTTCTCCCTTGAAGCTGTGCACACAGATGGAGCACGAGCGTGGCTGTCTCATTGGATCCTGCTGCAGGAAGCACAGGATGATGTTGACAACACCAAGGCCCAGGGCTCAATCCCTGTACTGGCCTCCACCAAAAAAAAAAAAAAAGTGCAGGATAAGAGCTGCTTGGGAGGGGAGGGATGATTGGGAAGTGAGACCTTGAGAAGTGGGCACAGAGGGGCTACAGGAAGAGGGCTGGTCAAGGTTAGGAAGAAAGGACAGCAGAGGGCTTAGCCATTGAGGGGCAGAGCACCTCCATGTGTGCTCTCATCTCTTCCAGCCCCCATCATCCATCACTGGGGAGGCCTTGAGGACTTCAACTGACATTAAGGAGCTGGAGGTAAGTGCCCTCAAGGCCAGCCCCCAACCACCTCCCATGCTGGGGGCTGGGGACCCCCTTGCCAACTGAGACAGCCGACACCCAGTGTTGACAACACCAAGGCCCAGGGCTCAATCCCTGTACTGGCCACCACCAAAAAAAAAAAAAAGTGCAGGATGAGAGGTGCTCGGGAGCGGAGGGACGATGAGGAAGTGAGACCTTGAGAAGTGGGCACAGAGGGGCTACAGGAGGAGGGCCTGGTCCAGGTTAGGAAGAAAGGACAGCAGAGGGCTTAGCCATTGAGGGGCAGAGCATCTCCATGTGTGCTCTCATCTCTTCCAGCCCCCATCATCCATCACTGGGGAGGCCTTGAGGACTTCAACTTACATCAAGGAGCTGGAGGTAAGTGCCCTCCAGGCCAGCCCCCCGACCACCTCCCATGCTGGGGGCTGGGGGCCACGCTGCCAGCTGAAACAGCCAACACCCCCACCCCTAATGATCGCTCTCTCTACCTCTCTCCCAACCCTCCTCCAACTCCTCCTCTCTCCATGTGCCACAGAGCCGGTGCCTAGTTCTGCAGGCAGTCCTGGACTCCACCTATGCAGTAAAGAAATATATAGAGAGTGTGGTGCAGGAACTGGTAAGAGTCCGGTGGCGTCCCCTGGTTCCACGCTGCCAATCCTGGGCTCCAATTTCCCCTTGGGGCTTTGAAGAAAAGGGGCTGGGGGTTCCCGTGCCAAGGGAGAATGGGGTGCTCGGTGGCCTAGTTCTCAGCAGGAGGGACCCCAGACCATGCAGCATGGCTCTTCCTGTTGCTGACCTGCCTGCCCACTCTCTTTTCTCCAGACACCCCTGCTTGAGTCCTTGCCGCATGGGCTCTGGGCTGTTGCCCTGTTGGAAACACTAGGCTGACAGTTGTCAGGAGCCCTGTGTTCCCACCCTAACTTAGTTCCTGCTTTGCTTGGTCTTTGGTTTTGGACAAGCCACCTCTCCTGCCTGGGCTTGAGTGTCCTGAGATAGAATTAGAGGGTGTCAAAGGTCCCTTGCAGCTCTAAGAATGAAAGATTTCTAGGCACACACGAGACATCAGGGAGACAGGGATCTTGCCTGCCCTTTTCATTCCTGGATCCCTGCTATTAAGATCAGTCCCTGTCCTTAGTGTGTGGTTCATGGTGAATACATACACCCTTGTGAATCACAAGCTGGGAGAAGGGTAGTCTTTCCTTTCTCAGCCTCCATTTCTAGAGGTTTCTGTGGTTGTCATGTAAAGAGAATCAGGATTCAGATGTTCAGCTCTGAATCCAACAAAGACCCCAATTCTCTTTCCTTGGGAGTTCAAGGACAGTTTGTCCATTTGCGTCCCCATAGGGTCTGAGAGCTTTTCCTTGAAAATCCATTCCTGGCCCCACCACTTCCCAGTCTGGGGAATGAACCTGAGGGGACAACCTCAGTCACCTTCCCGTGACTCTCCACATGGAAAACCTGGCACCAGGAAACTGGATGAAGTGGAAAGAGGGACATGATTTCTTTGTTCGCTCCTTCCATGTCTGACGGGTTTGGGGACAGACTGAGATGGAGAGGCCGCAGGCTCGTCCTGCCCACTCCCAACCTGGAGAAGGCTCCCCCCTGCACCCCACCCTCAGCACCACGGGGTCCCCGAGGATCTGGTCTCCCTGGTGGGCCTGTCCTGGGCCATTGGTGGCATTCCTGGGGCCCGTCCCTTGCTGTTCCATCTCTGCCTCCCTGGTAAGAGATGTTTCTTTCCTCTTCCTACAGAAGGAGAGTCCGTGTCAGCAGCTGGACTCCCTGCGGGAACAACTGCAGGTGAGTGGACTCTATGGCATCCCTCATGTGCCCTAGAGAACCTTCCTGTCCCTCTCTCACCACCTGTTTGGCTTTTGTCCCAAAGGCTCAGATTCGGACCAATGCCATCTTAAAGTCCGAAAAGGAAGAGATGGAGAGAGCCCTGGCCGATGCTCGTCAGGAAGCCCGGCAGAAAGCAGGTGTGGATCTGGGCAGCCTTCCTCCCTCAACCTGGTGCCTTGGCAGGCCTTCAGGGGAGTCCTTTGGGTTCCATCTTGACCTCTGTCATTCCAGGAGAATGTCAACATCTGCGGACCTGCCTGGACTCCCGGGAAAAAGAGATCCAACAGCTGCAGGGGAGTCTGACCGCCTTCTCCACAGGGCAGGAGGACGCCGAGAGGGTGAGTCCAGCCACCTGCCCTCACGCTTGCGCCTCCACCCCCAGGGGGAAAAATGGGCTTAGAGAATTAGATAGACCTGGATGTTCACATCCCGGCTGTACGTGATCTTAGCACTTAACCTCTAATACCTTGCATTTCATCTACAAAATGGAGCTAACGATAGTAACTCCCTCCTGTGGTGGTTGTGAGGATTCGATGGATTGTTAGCACGGTGCCTGGTGCCGCACGCAATACAGAGTCAGACCATGGTGATGACAGTCCTAACAATGGCAACGTGACAGGCTATCCCTGGGCCTCCGTCGGCCAGCTGTCAATCAGATCTCTTTCCCTGCCTCTTCCACCCTTACTGAGGTCTTGGGAAAAGCAACTGAGAACATGGGCTTGGAAATGCCTTGAAAAAGGTGTCAAGTGTGATTCAGGGGGAGGAAAGGTCACCGCTGAACGGTTGCTGTAGGTGTCGGTGTTCGTGTGCCCCGACTCCATCTTCTCCCTGCCGAATCCTGACTTTGCCTTTCTGTATTTGCAGTCCTACCGCAACCTCAAGAGCGAGCGAGATGCCCTCTTCCTTCAGCTGGAGGACAACAAGTAGGAGGGGGACGGTGGGTGGCAGGTCTGGGGGGTCCTCGGCACGGGTGATGTGGTGGGAGGTGGGAGGGTAGAGGTGAGCACGATGAGGGGGACGCACAGCTTTGGACACGTGCAGAGCCTAGCTGTGGCCCCAGCTGTGCCAGTGACTCGTGTGTGGCCTCAGGCAATTCATGTCCTCTCTGTGGACAGGCACTTGAGAGTCCAGGTGTCCCCTTCCCATGCCATAGTCCTCTGGTTGTGTGGCAAAGTCAGTGCATTGATGGCAAAAGTCGTCCTTTCTGTTCCTCGTTCTTTACATTCTCCACCACCTCTGGCCACAGGAACAACTATGAAGTCCTCAAGGCCCAGCAGGCCCAGCTGAAGGGCAAGATTCGCGTCCTTGAAATGGAGAAGGCGGCCTTACAGGTCCAGGCGAAAACGCTCGCAACATCCAAGCTCCTGCCAAACCAAGTGAGTGGCTGCAGCCCAGGGGGTTGGTTTTATGGTTGTGGGGTAGAGAGGAAGGTGGCAGCCTGACCCTCCTGCAGCCACTCCTTACACGGCTTATGCCCCTGTGCTCTGGGCAGGTGCACACTTCAAGCTGAGCTGCAGGCTCGCGTCATCGGGCTGGCGTGTCACCCATTCTGCCTGCGTGTCCTCCGCACAAACCCCCTGGGCCTTTGTTCCCCCACCTCTAAAATGGGGTGCTGGAGACCTCACACGAAATGGTACAGGGAGGGCCCCCTGTGTGCCTGTGCCGTGCCCCTTCCCTGTGCCGTGGGTCTCCGGCTGCATCAGGTGGCCACCGACTGCTTCTCTCCATCCAGACCAATTAGAACATGGAGGTCCCCAGTGCACTGCATTCAGGGCAGCACGTGAAGATGGAGCTGGCTGAGAAGTTGGGCCAGCTTCGTGAGAAGCTGGGAGACCTAAAGGAGATGGGAATCGCTGCCCCATTCAGGAAGGGCTAGGAGACAGGCACCAGCCTCTGAGGGGGGTTCCAGAGCCAGCACAGAGGCAGCTCCAGCCGGGGGGACAGGTGACCCCAGTCATGCACTGCAGTCCTCTGACTATTCATTGCTCCCTTCCTTCTGACCACACAGCTGCCGCAGAACATACAGAAATGCCAGGAGAACCAAGGCTTCAGCAACAATCTCTGCTTTCCATTGTTTTATCGAGCAGAAAAGTATTGTGACAGTAACATCATGGACATCTGAGATGTGGGGCCCAGGGCTCTGCCCCCTCCCAGTTCCTGCTACCCTGTCCTTGCCACCATGTCTCTGCCACCCTCTTCCTTCCACCCTGTCCCTGCCACCCTGTCCCTGCCACTCCTTCCCAGTCACCCTTTTATCATGTTAAGACCCCTGTTCTTTAAAAAAAAAAACGAAAAATCCAAAAAAAACAAAAAAAGGAAAAAAGGAAAAAAAAAATTAAAAAAGGAAAAAAACAAAAAAAAGAAGACAGCACCCAGAAAACACTGAAAAGAAGAAGACAATGCCCTGAAAATACTCAAAAGAAGACATCCAGAGAACACCCAAAAAGAGACAACACCCGGAGAGCATCCTAAAGATGATAGCACCCAGAAAACCCCCAAAAGAAGAAAACACTGAGAAAACACCGAAAAGAAGAGAACACCCAAAAGACGATGACATGCAGAAAATACTTGAAAGAAGATATCCAGAAAACACCAAAAAGAAGAAAACACACAACCCAGAAAAAAAAACACACAGAAGAAAACACCCCCCAAAAAGGAAGAAAACCTTTACAAAAAGAATAAAACCCAAACATAAAGAAAAACTGCCCAAAAGAAGAAAAAAACAAAATCCAAAAGAAGACAACCCCAACAAAAAGAAGAGAACCCCAACAGAAAGAAGAAAAATCCCCCCAAAATAAGAAAACCCCAACAAAAAGCAGAAACCACCCCACATGAAGGAAACCCCAACAAAAATAAAACCCCACTGATAAGAAGATAACCTCTCAGAAAAGAAACCGCCCAAAAGAAAACTGGAAAAGTAGCAACCCCCCCGCAGCAGACACCACAGCACACAAAGCGAAAAAAACCCACAATAAAAGAAGAATCCCACAAGAAGAACACCCCAGTAACAAAGAAGAAAGTGCCAGCAATAGGAAGCCCCAAGAAGAACATTCCCAATGAACAAGAACAACCACCTACACACACAGAAGACCACCCCCCCACAACACAAGAAAAGTCTCTACAAGAAGAAAACCTCTGAAAAGAAGAAAAACTTCCAGAAAAGAAAACCTCAACAAAAAGAAGAAACCATGCACCCCAAAAAGAGAACCCCCAAAGAAGGAAATCCTAACAAAAAGAAAAACCCCGTAAAAGAAAAAAACACCCAAATAGAAAAAACTCCAATAGAAAGAAGAAAACCCCCCAGGAAAACAAGAAAACCCCCCAAAAAGCCCCAAAAGAAGAAACCCCCAAAGACGAAAACCCCAACAAAAGGAAAACTCCAAAAGAGAACCCCCCCAAAAAGAAAACCCCCCAAAAGAAGAAAACCAAAAACTCCCCGAGAAGTAAACTCCCACAAAAAGAAAAACCCTGCAAAAAAAAAATCCACACAGAAGAAAACCCTAACAATAAATAAATAAATAAATAAAAATCCAAAAGAAGAAACCCCCTAAAAAATGTACAAAAATGTACAGAAATATACAAAAATCAAAAAATGCAAAACAGACAAACAACAGCAACAACAACAACAAAAAAAAAAAAACAGGAAAAATACTAAAAGAGAGAAAAAGAAAAAAAAAAAAAACCATAAAAGAAAAACCAAAAATAAATATGTAAGAAAACAAAAAGAAAAAAGAAAGAAAGAAAGAAAGCAGCAGGGTGCCCTCACCAGTATTCCAGCCTCAGGGACCCATAGGGGAAGACCAGTAGAATTGGTCCCTTGGGCAGGCCAGTCAGGGGGCCCCTTAATGCTGGGGCAGGCCAAGGAAGCACTTGGGGCAGGCCTGGCAGGCCCTTAGCGGAAGGGGGCCCTTAGCAGTGGGGGGGGTCCTGAATAGTAGGTCGGGCCATGGAGGCCCTGAGTGACAAGTAGGCTAGAACAGGGGCCCATAGTGCCAGGCCAGGGGGCCCCTAGGTGGCCAGACCAGGCCAAGGAAGCACTTGGGGCAGGCCTGGCAGGCTCTTAGCAGAAGGGGGCCGTTAGCACCAATCAAGCCAAGGGGGCCCTGAGGTAGGCCATTCGAGGGGAGTCCTTAGTGGAAAGGCAGTCCAGAGAGTTGGCTGGGGGGGGGGGGAGGCACTTAGCAATGTTTTATCATTTATACTTGGCCAGAAAATTTTCTTTTTCATTCAAGTATCAAACTTATTCATAAAATATCTATTTTAATAATTATCCTTATTTTTGTAGTTTCTTCAGAATCTACTTTACGTTTTTCTCCACTCCCACATTTGTGTATTTTTGTTTGAGTCATATTTATTTAATTAAAATAAAGACTGAAAGTGAATACATGGTTTTTGTTTGATTTTTATTTTTCAGATAAACAGCTTTCAGATTTATTAGTCTGTCCATTCTGTCATTTCCCCTCTCTGGATCATTTGATTTCATTTTTCTGTGTGTGTTCAGTATATCCATTCTCCTGTGAATCTTAGGTTTGTCGTGATTTTCTTATGATGAATAAGTAGTTCTAGAAGAGTTTGATATTTATTATGTAATCATGACATATACGGGTGGGAATTTGCTTTAGAAAAGAAATTTGACTTTATCTCCTTCGTTTCAGCAATTTAACTACGATGGACTTTAGTATGATTTTTTCTTTTCTTTTTTATTCCCAGTTGGGGTTTGGTTCTTCAATCTGTGGATTGACGTATTATACCCATTTTGGAAACCCTCCATGTCAGTGACACGATGACACCCACCCAGAGGGTCCTCATGGGACCTGAGTAGGCGGGTCAAGGGCCCTCACTGTGGGTGCATCTGCAGACTGAACCGAGATGGGGTCCGGCCCCGTGGGGGACACACATACATACCGGGGCCACCCGAACGCGTCGTAGTGGGCCACGATGATGATGGTGGGAAGGTCCTCTCCACCCAGCCCCGTCAGCCGCCCCTGTGGAGACACAGCCTGTGAATGGCCAGCAGGGCCTGAGGCTGCCCCCAGGCCTTGCCACTCCTGGTTCCCACTCGGTGGGAAGACAGAGCAGGGAGTGACCCGAGTGTGGGTCTGGAAGACCCCTCCTGCAGCGGCCACATGGAGCAAGGACTGCCCTTGTTCTGACACCTTCTGGGGCACCAGATCCCCACGTGAAGCTCTTGCCACAGACTCTGGGAGCCCCAGGGAACTCCCCCAGGGAAGAGGTGGATGCCAGGGAGGAACCCACCCAGGCCCCCTGTTCTACTCACAAAGTGTTAACAAAAGAGGGGGGAGATGTGATGAAAACAACTTTCCTGTAGGAAAGAGATCAGGCCCCTCACCCCAGCACTTGGGCTCTCCGAGATCTGTGCCCACCCTATTCTGCTCTAGCTGGGGGGGCCAATAAACTTCCCATAAAGGGCCCCTCATCACCAGGGGTCAGCTCCCGCCCCTCCCCCATCATCAGGGGTCAGCTCCCACCCCTTCCCCATCACCAGGGGTCAGTTCCCGCCCCTCCCCATCAGGGGTCAGCTCCCGCCGCTCCCCCATCATCAGGGGTCAGCTCCCGCCCCTCCCCCGCCTCCTCCCCATCATCAGGGGTCAGCTCCCGCCCCTCCCCCATCATCAGGGCTCAGCTCCCGCCCCCCGTCCAGCATCAGGGGTCAGTTCCCGCCCCTCCCCCATCAGGGGTCAGCTCGCGCCCCTCCCCCGCCTCCTCCCCATCATCAGGGGTCAGCTCGCGCCCCTCCCCCGCCCGGCCGGGCGCCCTCCCGTCTGTCTCCTGTCCCTGCTTCAGCTGGCGCCGGAGCCTCCTCGGGGCGGTCCCCTCAGGGACTGACTTCCACCCGCACGGTTCGGGCTCCATTCCCCCCACAGGCCCGGCGCCCGCTCCCACGTCAGGAGCCCCTTCTTGCCCCCCGTGACAGACACGAGTGCGCTCTGCGGCCATCGGAGCCGGTTCGCACAAGACGCCGCCCCGCCGGCTCCTCGCGGCGCGGCTCGGGGCGGAAGGAGGGCCGGGCCGGGCGCGGGCGGCGCTGCGGGGCCTTTACCTGAGTTAAGACCCGGCGCCCGCGCGAAGCTAAAATAACCGCCCGCCGCCATCTTCGCGAGTCCCCCGAGCGCCGCCGGCCCGTGACGTCACGGACACTCCCGGAGCTGCAGGCCCCGCCCCTTACCCGGAGTCCCTCCTCCTTCCCCAGTCAGACGCCCGCTCTCTCTTCAAGCCCCGCCCACGCCACAAGCTCCGCCCCGACTCGGAGACGGGACCTTCCTTTCAATGACTCTGCCTCCGGGGTCTCTGCCTCCCGCCCCGCCCTGCGTCGTGGCCCCGCCCCTTCCTCAGCCCGTCTTCCCGTTGACCTCTCGGAGGTGGGGTCGCTGCACCCCAGGCCGGCCGTGAAGGCGGTCTTTGAGGCTCCCCTCTCGGGAGCTGGTCCTTCGGTCCTGTGGGCTCACCTGCCCGTCCCCTTCTGCCTGCGGCCCCTCTTGGTAGAGGGTGGCTTTACCTTTTGCCCCGGTCGGGTGGGTTTGGGAGCCCTGCTCACCACCTCCTGGCTGGGTGAGGTTTTGCTGACACAGCCAAGGCCTGCATGTCCCTGCGGCGTCCCCCTGGGGGCCAGCCTTTACGTGGCGACTTCTAAAGTCCCACGCAGCACCCCAAATTCAAAACCTTGGTACCTCTAAATGGATGTTTCACAGCCATGGGCAATTTGCCCCCAGAGGACACTAGGCAATGTCGGGCGACATCTGTAGTTGTCAGGACCGACGAGGAGGGTGCTCCTGGCATGGAGTAGGTGGAGGCCAGGGACGCTGCTCAGCACGTGCAGGACAGCCAAACCACAGAGCGTGATCCAGCCACAAGGTCCGCAGTGCCAAGGGGGAGAGACCCTGGTATAAAAGTAGCTCGTTTTGAGAGATTTAATGAGCCACCTACTATGGGCTCGGCCTTTGGAGGATGCGGTACTGAGTAAAACTCACATTATACCAGACCTCCAGGAACTTAGAATCAGACAGACAGATCCTAACCAAACGTTTCATTGCAATTATGGTGCTTTTAAAATTAATAACAGCTTCCTGGAGCGATAGTTCATATACCATACAATTCACTCACTGAAAGCATGAAATTCAGTGGGTTTTAGTGGTTTTATATACACAGGGTTGTATAACCATCACCACTATCAGATTCCAGAACATCTTCATCACCCTACAAAGAAATCCCACATCCATTAAAAGTCACTCTCCCATCCCCTCCCCCAGCCCCTGGCAACCACGAACCCACTTTCGGTCTCGTGGACTGGCGCGTTCATATAAATGGAATCCTACACTGTGTGGCCTTTTGTGTCTGGCGTCTTTCACTGAGCGTGATGTGTTCAAGGTTTGCCCACGTGGTAGCGTGTGTCAGAGCCTTGATCCTTTTCATGGGTGGGTCATATTCCAGTGTGTCGATGCACCATATTTTATTTATTCATTCATCAACTGACAAGCATATGATATGTTTTTGGAAGTTGGGAACCTATAGAGTGCCAAGAGAGTATAAACCCACCAGGCCCCAAACCAGATCAGCGGTATCATGGAAGGTGTTTAAGCTGAGAGTTACATAGGAGTTACGGAGGCTGGGGGCTTCTCGGCCCAGCCAGACATTTTAACT
The DNA here is from genome assembly GCF_027409185.1 of Cynocephalus volans. Taxonomy (NCBI): domain Eukaryota; kingdom Metazoa; phylum Chordata; class Mammalia; order Dermoptera; family Cynocephalidae; genus Cynocephalus; species Cynocephalus volans. Next base: position 96,318,279 of record NC_084469.1, on the reverse strand, counting down.
TGTAAGACTGCCATGGGTCACATTTGTCACCTGTGACCTTGGAAGACACCAGATATTTTTCTTCAGTGGGAAGCGGTCTCTGTACAGCCACTGAGGTGACAGATTAGGTGCCAAAAGTCAAGTCCAGTTACATTACAACTGGACACTTACATTCCAAGTCCGGTTATGGCAAGCCTGATCAGGGGGACCCTTAGCTGCAGGTGAGGCCATCGGTTCCCTTAGTGCCAGGCCAGGCCAACCCAGGCAGCAATAGGGGCAGGCCAAATAAGGGTCCCTTTGTCAAGTTTTATAATTTATACTTGGTCAGGAAGTTAACTTTTACTTTCAAATATCAAATTTATTTATGAAATGTTTATTTCTTAGGTATCCTTATTTTCATAGTTTCCTTGGGATCTGTAGGCACATCATTTTTTTTCACTCCCACATTTGTGTATTTTTATTTGAATCAAATTTATTTAATAAAAATAAACACTGACAGTGAGGGCATGTTTTTTGATGGATCTTTATGATTCAAATAACAAGCTTTCAGATTTATTAATCTGTCAATTCTACCATTTTCTCCTGATAATCTGATTTTTTTTTTTTTATGTTTAGTATATCCATTCTCCTGTGAATCTTTGGTTTCTTATTATTTTCTTAATTTCTTATGATGAATAAATAGTTTTAGAATATTTTAATTTTTTTGTTTAGTAATGACATATAAGGGAATGAATTTGCTTTAGAGAAGAAATTTGACTTTATCTAATTCCTTTTAGCAATTTAACTATAATGGACTTTAGTATGATTTTCTCCTCCTTTCTTTTTTAATCCTAGTTGGGGTTTGCCAATCTACTTGGAGTTTCTTGAGTCTGTGGATTGACGTATTGCACCCATTTCGGAAAATCCTCAGGCATTACACCTTCAGGGATGGCTTCTGCCCCCTTCTCTCTCCGCTCTCTCTACACACACGCACTTGTAATGAGGCTCGTCCAGCTCTGCTTCTTCTGTCTTCCTCAGGGAAGGCCCATCAGAGACTCTGATGGAAAGTCTAGTGGGTAGCTCTAGTCAAGCATGAAAGACTGTGGCAAATCCACTCGTGACCTTTGGAGGCTTCGGCTTGCTGCTTTAGCCTCCATGCCCTGCAGCTTTAAAATGATACCCGACACTGGGTAATTTATAAAGAACAGAGGTTTATTTGGCTTACGATTCTGGGACAGCTGCATCTGGCATGGGCCTCAGGCTGCTTCTACTCGTGGCGGAAAGTGGCGGCAGCTGACGAGCACAAGCAGATCACATGGTGAGAGGAAGCAAGAGAGAGAAGGGAGGTGCCAGGGTCCTTTAAACAATCAGCTCTCGCGAGAACTCATAGAGCGAGAACTCACGCATTAATCCTCCTCCCCCAGGGAGAGCATGAATCCATTCATGAGGGATCCGCCCTCATGACTCAATCACTTTCCACACTGCCACATTGGAGATGAGATTTCCACATGCGCTTTGGAGGGGACGACACATCCAAAGTCCATCAGGGACCAATCAGCAGCCCTGTCCCTCTGGGGAAACATTCTGTCCCAGGCACTTTGAGACTCAGGCAGATTTTACGCTGACTTGTAGGAACCCTTGGCGTGTCTCCTCATGCTCCATGTTCTTCTCCACAACACACAGAATGTCTTGTGGAAAACACCAGCCACACCGGGAGACAGGAGGTGCTCAGTTTCCCTGGGTCCGGGTTTCCAGACGTGCCTCTGGGTTTCCAACCACTCCCCAAAGTCTCAGGCCCCTCCTCAAGGCCTTCCCCGACAGGAAAGCTACTGCTGCCAGCTACACCTATTTTCAGCTCCCGGGATCAGTGAAGACCCCCTTGAGGAAGGGGGCGAGTGGAGAAGCATCTGGAGGACTGGACGGGGGTCTTTGGAGGCGGTTTCTGGGATGAGAAAGTCTGGGGCAGAGCTGTGAGGAGTCTGGAAAGGGACTGTGAAGTGACACACTTTTCCCTGCTGTCCATTCCTCGCCCACCTCCTGAGCCCTGGGTCCTGAGGCCCCAGGTCAGGGGTTGAACGGGAACAGGAGGGTCCAGGGCGGGGGCTGGAGAACAGCCTCTCTGCTCTGCCAGGTGCCTCAGATTCTGTGACGGCCACCGTGAAGGGTCACACAGAAGCTGCATGGGCACCGAGTGACAGCCCCGCCCCTTTCCCCCAGGGGCCCCTCCCTGGGGTGGGCGGGGCCGGCTTTCATTGTGACCCCACCCTTCCCTGGGTTCTGGCCACGCCCCCATTCCGTCCATCTTTCTCATCCACCAATGGGCTGTGAGCATTGAGGCCACGCCCACCTACCTGTTGCCTAGCACCGGCCGCTCCCAGCTGCTCTGGCTCAGTCGCTGGTCCGTGCCTTAGCTGGAGGGAGTGACTGTCCAGTGCTTAGCCATGATAAGGCGGAAGTACCCCTTTCCTTTTCCCTGCCCCGAAATGTCGGAGGAAATCCGACAGGAGAAATTGGCGAGGGCCAAGAAGAAGGTATAACATGCTGGGTCGCATCGCCAGAGCCAGCCCGAGGCCCCTCCTATGGTGGGACAGGGGCAGGACTCGGTGTCACTTCTGAGGCACACGGGGATTGCCCCTCTGTGCCTCTTGACTCCCCCCACCAAAGTCTTCTCAGCCATCCCTGCCCCCTCAGCTGCCCAGACCCTGCCCTTGCCGGCTGTCCCCGGGTGACTTTGGCCAGTAAGGTTACTTCCAGGGCTCCCCACCTGGACTCAGCCCTGGCCTCCTGCTACCCCAAACCAGACCTTCCTGGGCTCCCTGGGTCCCCTGCGTTCCCGTCTCCAAGGACCTCGGTCCTGGCTCTGTGCTCCACTTCCCCACAGTGTTGCAGTGACTCTGACATTGGTAGGAAGGAGTGGAATGTTGTCACCTCACAATCCCATTCCAAACTGTCCCAATCCCCCTGGGAGGTGTCACAATCCCTCGGGAACTGTCAGTACTGCCTGGGAGGTTTCTGGTTCCCCTTCCCCCCTTTACTTAGACGTTGCCTACCTAAAAAGCCTGCACTTCACCAGTGAGCTCAAAATGTTGACAGTATCTCTGGGTGACCATTGGGAGAACGGGTTCGGTTTGGTTTTTTCCTGGGTTTCTATTCTCTAGAGACACTTAACAATTGATTTCTGAGTCTGGATCTCACCTTAGAATTCCCTAGGATTCTGGGACCAGAGCACCTTTCAGTCACTACTCTCTGGAGGGAGATGTGCTTATCTTCTGTGGGATAAATCCTGGGCAACTGAACTTCACAGCTTGAATCTTGCCCAGATCCTGTCAATCTGGGGTGCCACAGGACTCAGGGGGCCTCTTTCTGAAGCATCAGATTTGCTTGATTCTTTTGAAAGAGAAAAATCCTCTTAATGTACTTAGGGGTGACATTCACCTGGATTTGTAAGCTCATAATGGATTTCTCTGAAATGATGCTTGGGTTGTCCTCTTTTTGTGAGGTCCCCAGATCCCTAGGGGTGTGCCCTCATGACTTCTGCCATTAGGGTACATTGACATAAACGTTTGAGAAGTACTGGGGTGCAGCTCTCAAAGCTCTGTGAGGGAGGGCCCCGATGTCTGATTTGTATTTGGCCCGCCAGCAGCTGCTGATTCATGACAAAGCCCCAGAAGACTGAAGTTCAATTCCATTATTGCCTTTTTCTAATCATGCTATCGGTCCATTTCTTCAGCCATTTGGTGATCATGACAACACCTTATAGGGTTGCTGGTGGCATTAAATCAGATGGTACAAGTAAGAATACTTTGTAAAAACTGTAAAGTAGGTGACAAACATAGGGGCTTCCACATCTCCTGAATATTACGGCTTTTCCTTTTCACAGTTAAGAGAGTTCCAACAAAAAAGGGGCCTAACTGGCAGTAGGCCCCAGCCCAGCACTTGTGGGAGGTGCCAGTCACCTCAGGAGGTGAGTGTTGGCTGGTCAGGCTCCTGGGAACGGGGGCCTCAAGGGGCAGTAGGGGGTAATGGTAACGACCATGGAAGAAGTGTCAGGGACTGGGTAAGAAGTCTGGGTTTGAATCCTATGTCTCCCTCTGCTCGGGATATGACATAGGACTCTTCTCTGAGCTTCTCCCTTGAAGCTGTGCACACAGATGGAGCACGAGCGTGGCTGTCTCATTGGATCCTGCTGCAGGAAGCACAGGATGATGTTGACAACACCAAGGCCCAGGGCTCAATCCCTGTACTGGCCTCCACCAAAAAAAAAAAAAAAGTGCAGGATAAGAGCTGCTTGGGAGGGGAGGGATGATTGGGAAGTGAGACCTTGAGAAGTGGGCACAGAGGGGCTACAGGAAGAGGGCTGGTCAAGGTTAGGAAGAAAGGACAGCAGAGGGCTTAGCCATTGAGGGGCAGAGCACCTCCATGTGTGCTCTCATCTCTTCCAGCCCCCATCATCCATCACTGGGGAGGCCTTGAGGACTTCAACTGACATTAAGGAGCTGGAGGTAAGTGCCCTCAAGGCCAGCCCCCAACCACCTCCCATGCTGGGGGCTGGGGACCCCCTTGCCAACTGAGACAGCCGACACCCAGTGTTGACAACACCAAGGCCCAGGGCTCAATCCCTGTACTGGCCACCACCAAAAAAAAAAAAAAGTGCAGGATGAGAGGTGCTCGGGAGCGGAGGGACGATGAGGAAGTGAGACCTTGAGAAGTGGGCACAGAGGGGCTACAGGAGGAGGGCCTGGTCCAGGTTAGGAAGAAAGGACAGCAGAGGGCTTAGCCATTGAGGGGCAGAGCATCTCCATGTGTGCTCTCATCTCTTCCAGCCCCCATCATCCATCACTGGGGAGGCCTTGAGGACTTCAACTTACATCAAGGAGCTGGAGGTAAGTGCCCTCCAGGCCAGCCCCCCGACCACCTCCCATGCTGGGGGCTGGGGGCCACGCTGCCAGCTGAAACAGCCAACACCCCCACCCCTAATGATCGCTCTCTCTACCTCTCTCCCAACCCTCCTCCAACTCCTCCTCTCTCCATGTGCCACAGAGCCGGTGCCTAGTTCTGCAGGCAGTCCTGGACTCCACCTATGCAGTAAAGAAATATATAGAGAGTGTGGTGCAGGAACTGGTAAGAGTCCGGTGGCGTCCCCTGGTTCCACGCTGCCAATCCTGGGCTCCAATTTCCCCTTGGGGCTTTGAAGAAAAGGGGCTGGGGGTTCCCGTGCCAAGGGAGAATGGGGTGCTCGGTGGCCTAGTTCTCAGCAGGAGGGACCCCAGACCATGCAGCATGGCTCTTCCTGTTGCTGACCTGCCTGCCCACTCTCTTTTCTCCAGACACCCCTGCTTGAGTCCTTGCCGCATGGGCTCTGGGCTGTTGCCCTGTTGGAAACACTAGGCTGACAGTTGTCAGGAGCCCTGTGTTCCCACCCTAACTTAGTTCCTGCTTTGCTTGGTCTTTGGTTTTGGACAAGCCACCTCTCCTGCCTGGGCTTGAGTGTCCTGAGATAGAATTAGAGGGTGTCAAAGGTCCCTTGCAGCTCTAAGAATGAAAGATTTCTAGGCACACACGAGACATCAGGGAGACAGGGATCTTGCCTGCCCTTTTCATTCCTGGATCCCTGCTATTAAGATCAGTCCCTGTCCTTAGTGTGTGGTTCATGGTGAATACATGCACCCTTGTGAATCACAAGCTGGGAGAAGGGTAGTCTTTCCTTTCTCAGCCTCCATTTCTAGAGGTTTCTGTGGTTGTCATGTAAAGAGAATCAGGATTCAGATGTTCAGCTCTGAATCCAACAAAGACCCCAATTCTCTTTCCTTGGGAGTTCAAGGACAGTTTGTCCATTTGCGTCCCCATAGGGTCTGAGAGCTTTTCCTTGAAAATCCATTCCTGGCCCCACCACTTCCCAGTCTGGGGAATGAACCTGAGGGGACAACCTCAGTCACCTTCCCGTGACTCTCCACATGGAAAACCTGGCACCAGGAAACTGGATGAAGTGGAAAGAGGGACATGATTTCTTTGTTCGCTCCTTCCATGTCTGACGGGTTTGGGGACAGACTGAGATGGAGAGGCCGCAGGCTCGTCCTGCCCACTCCCAACCTGGAGAAGGCTCCCCCCTGCACCCCACCCTCAGCACCACGGGGTCCCCGAGGATCTGGTCTCCCTGGTGGGCCTGTCCTGGGCCATTGGTGGCATTCCTGGGGCCCGTCCCTTGCTGTTCCATCTCTGCCTCCCTGGTAAGAGATGTTTCTTTCCTCTTCCTACAGAAGGAGAGTCCGTGTCAGCAGCTGGACTCCCTGCGGGAACAACTGCAGGTGAGTGGACTCTATGGCATCCCTCATGTGCCCTAGAGAACCTTCCTGTCCCTCTCTCACCACCTGTTTGGCTTTTGTCCCAAAGGCTCAGATTCGGACCAATGCCATCTTAAAGTCCGAAAAGGAAGAGATGGAGAGAGCCCTGGCCGATGCTCGTCAGGAAGCCCGGCAGAAAGCAGGTGTGGATCTGGGCAGCCTTCCTCCCTCAACCTGGTGCCTTGGCAGGCCTTCAGGGGAGTCCTTTGGGTTCCATCTTGACCTCTGTCATTCCAGGAGAATGTCAACATCTGCGGACCTGCCTGGACTCCCGGGAAAAAGAGATCCAACAGCTGCAGGGGAGTCTGACCGCCTTCTCCACAGGGCAGGAGGACGCCGAGAGGGTGAGTCCAGCCACCTGCCCTCACGCTTGCGCCTCCACCCCCAGGGGGAAAAATGGGCTTAGAGAATTAGATAGACCTGGATGTTCACATCCCGGCTGTACGTGATCTTAGCACTTAACCTCTAATACCTTGCATTTCATCTACAAAATGGAGCTAACGATAGTAACTCCCTCCTGTGGTGGTTGTGAGGATTCGATGGATTGTTAGCACGGTGCCTGGTGCCGCACGCAATACAGAGTCAGACCATGGTGATGACAGTCCTAACAATGGCAACGTGACAGGCTATCCCTGGGCCTCCGTCGGCCAGCTGTCAATCAGATCTCTTTCCCTGCCTCTTCCACCCTTACTGAGGTCTTGGGAAAAGCAACTGAGAACATGGGCTTGGAAATGCCTTGAAAAAGGTGTCAAGTGTGATTCAGGGGGAGGAAAGGTCACCGCTGAACGGTTGCTGTAGGTGTCGGTGTTCGTGTGCCCCGACTCCATCTTCTCCCTGCCGAATCCTGACTTTGCCTTTCTGTATTTGCAGTCCTACCGCAACCTCAAGAGCGAGCGAGATGCCCTCTTCCTTCAGCTGGAGGACAACAAGTAGGAGGGGGACGGTGGGTGGCAGGTCTGGGGGGTCCTCGGCACGGGTGATGTGGTGGGAGGTGGGAGGGTAGAGGTGAGCACGATGAGGGGGACGCACAGCTTTGGACACGTGCAGAGCCTAGCTGTGGCCCCAGCTGTGCCAGTGACTCGTGTGTGGCCTCAGGCAATTCATGTCCTCTCTGTGGACAGGCACTTGAGAGTCCAGGTGTCCCCTTCCCATGCCATAGTCCTCTGGTTGTGTGGCAAAGTCAGTGCATTGATGGCAAAAGTCGTCCTTTCTGTTCCTTGTTCTTTACATTCTCCACCACCTCTGGCCACAGGAACAACTATGAAGTCCTCAAGGCCCAGCAGGCCCAGCTGAAGGGCAAGATTCGCGTCCTTGAAATGGAGAAGGCGGCCTTACAGGTCCAGGCGAAAACGCTCGCAACATCCAAGCTCCTGCCAAACCAAGTGAGTGGCTGCAGCCCAGGGGGTTGGTTTTATGGTTGTGGGGTAGAGAGGAAGGTGGCAGCCTGACCCTCCTGCAGCCACTCCTTACACGGCTTATGCCCCTGTGCTCTGGGCAGGTGCACACTTCAAGCTGAGCTGCAGGCTCGCGTCATCGGGCTGGCGTGTCACCCATTCTGCCTGCGTGTCCTCCGCACTCACCCCCTGGGCCTTTGTTCCCCCACCTCTAAAATGGGGTGCTGGAGACCTCACACGAAATGGTACAGGGAGGGCCCCCTGTGTGCCTGTGCCGTGCCCCTTCCCTGTGCCGTGGGTCTCCGGCTGCATCAGGTGGCCACCGACTGCTTCTCTCCATCCAGACCAATTAGAACATGGAGGTCCCCAGTGCACTGCATTCAGGGCAGCACATGAAGATGGAGCTGGCTGAGAAGTTGGGCCAGCTTCGTGAGAAGCTGGGAGACCTAAAGGAGATGGGAATCGCTGCCCCATTCAGGAAGGGCTAGGAGACAGGCACCAGCCTCTGAGGGGGGTTCCAGAGCCAGCACAGAGGCAGCTCCAGCCGGGGGGACAGGTGACCCCAGTCATGCACTGCAGTCCTCTGACTATTCATTGCTCCCTTCCTTCTGACCACACAGCTGCCGCAGAACATACAGAAATGCCAGGAGAACCAAGGCTTCAGCAACAATCTCTGCTTTCCATTGTTTTATCGAGCAGAAAAGTATTGTGACAGTAACATCATGGACATCTGAGATGTGGGGCCCAGGGCTCTGCCCCCTCCCAGTTCCTGCTACCCTGTCCTTGCCACCATGTCTCTGCCACCCTCTTCCTTCCACCCTGTCCCTGCCACCCTGTCCCTGCCACTCCTTCCCAGTCACCCTTTTATCATGTTAAGACCCCTGTTCTTTAAAAAAAAAAACGAAAAATCCAAAAAAAACAAAAAAAGGAAAAAAGGAAAAAAAAAATTAAAAAAGGAAAAAAACAAAAAAAAGAAGACAGCACCCAGAAAACACTGAAAAGAAGAAGACAATGCCCTGAAAATACTCAAAAGAAGACATCCAGAGAACACCCAAAAAGAGACAACACCCGGAGAGCATCCTAAAGATGATAGCACCCAGAAAACCCCCAAAAGAAGAAAACACTGAGAAAACACCGAAAAGAAGAGAACACCCAAAAGACGATGACATGCAGAAAATACTTGAAAGAAGATATCCAGAAAACACCAAAAAGAAGAAAACACACAACCCAGAAAAAAAAACACACAGAAGAAAACACCCCCCAAAAAGGAAGAAAACCTTTACAAAAAGAATAAAACCCAAACATAAAGAAAAACTGCCCAAAAGAAGAAAAAAACAAAATCCAAAAGAAGACAACCCCAACAAAAAGAAGAGAACCCCAACAGAAAGAAGAAAAATCCCCCCAAAATAAGAAAACCCCAACAAAAAGCAGAAACCACCCCACATGAAGGAAACCCCAACAAAAATAAAACCCCACTGATAAGAAGATAACCTCTCAGAAAAGAAACCGCCCAAAAGAAAACTGGAAAAGTAGAACCCCCCCAGAAGAAGAAAACAGCAACAAAGCGAAAAAAACCCACAATAAAAGAAGAATCCCACAAGAAGAAAAACCCCAGTAAAAAGAAGAAAGTGCCAGCAATAGGAAGCCCCAAAGAAGAAATTCCCAATGAAAAGAACAAAACCCTAACAAAAAGAAGAAACACCCCCCACAAAAAAGAAAAGTCTCTACAAAGAAGAAAAACCTCTGAAAAGAAGAAAAACTTCCAGAAAAGAAAACCTCAACAAAAAGAAGAAACCATGCACCCCAAAAAGAGAACCCCCAAAGAAGGAAATCCTAACAAAAAGAAAAACCCCGTAAAAGAAAAAAACACCCAAATAGAAAAAACTCCAATAGAAAGAAGAAAACCCCCCAGGAAAACAAGAAAACCCCCCAAAAAGCCCCAAAAGAAGAAACCCCCAAAGACGAAAACCCCAACAAAAGGAAAACTCCAAAAGAGAACCCCCCCAAAAAGAAAACCCCCCAAAAGAAGAAAACCAAAAACTCCCCGAGAAGTAAACTCCCACAAAAAGAAAAACCCTGCAAAAAAAAAATCCACACAGAAGAAAACCCTAACAATAAATAAATAAATAAATAAAAATCCAAAAGAAGAAACCCCCTAAAAAATGTACAAAAATGTACAGAAATATACAAAAATCAAAAAATGCAAAACAGACAAACAACAGCAACAACAACAACAAAAAAAAAAAAACAGGAAAAATACTAAAAGAGAGAAAAAGAAAAAAAAAAAAAACCATAAAAGAAAAACCAAAAATAAATATGTAAGAAAACAAAAAGAAAAAAGAAAGAAAGAAAGAAAGCAGCAGGGTGCCCTCACCAGTATTCCAGCCTCAGGGACCCATAGGGGAAGACCAGTAGAATTGGTCCCTTGGGCAGGCCAGTCAGGGGGCCCCTTAATGCTGGGGCAGGCCAAGGAAGCACTTGGGGCAGGCCTGGCAGGCCCTTAGCGGAAGGGGGCCCTTAGCAGTGGGGGGGGTCCTGAATAGTAGGTCGGGCCATGGAGGCCCTGAGTGACAAGTAGGCTAGAACAGGGGCCCATAGTGCCAGGCCAGGGGGCCCCTAGGTGGCCAGACCAGGCCAAGGAAGCACTTGGGGCAGGCCTGGCAGGCTCTTAGCAGAAGGGGGCCGTTAGCACCAATCAAGCCAAGGGGGCCCTGAGGTAGGCCATTCGAGGGGAGTCCTTAGTGGAAAGGCAGTCCAGAGAGTTGGCTGGGGGGGGGGGAGGCACTTAGCAATGTTTTATCATTTATACTTGGCCAGAAAATTTTCTTTTTCATTCAAGTATCAAACTTATTCATAAAATATCTATTTTAATAATTATCCTTATTTTTGTAGTTTCTTCAGAATCTACTTTACGTTTTTCTCCACTCCCACATTTGTGTATTTTTGTTTGAGTCATATTTATTTAATTAAAATAAAGACTGAAAGTGAATACATGGTTTTTGTTTGATTTTTATTTTTCAGATAAACAGCTTTCAGATTTATTAGTCTGTCCATTCTGTCATTTCCCCTCTCTGGATCATTTGATTTCATTTTTCTGTGTGTGTTCAGTATATCCATTCTCCTGTGAATCTTAGGTTTGTCGTGATTTTCTTATGATGAATAAGTAGTTCTAGAAGAGTTTGATATTTATTATGTAATCATGACATATACGGGTGGGAATTTGCTTTAGAAAAGAAATTTGACTTTATCTCCTTCGTTTCAGCAATTTAACTACGATGGACTTTAGTATGATTTTTTCTTTTCTTTTTTATTCCCAGTTGGGGTTTGGTTCTTCAATCTGTGGATTGACGTATTATACCCATTTTGGAAACCCTCCATGTCAGTGACACGATGACACCCACCCAGAGGGTCCTCATGGGACCTGAGTAGGCGGGTCAAGGGCCCTCACTGTGGGTGCATCTGCAGACTGAACCGAGATGGGGTCCGGCCCCGTGGGGGACACACATACATACCGGGGCCACCCGAACGCGTCGTAGTGGGCCACGATGATGATGGTGGGAAGGTCCTCTCCACCCAGCCCCGTCAGCCGCCCCTGTGGAGACACAGCCTGTGAATGGCCAGCAGGGCCTGAGGCTGCCCCCAGGCCTTGCCACTCCTGGTTCCCACTCGGTGGGAAGACAGAGCAGGGAGTGACCCGAGTGTGGGTCTGGAAGACCCCTCCTGCAGCGGCCACATGGAGCAAGGACTGCCCTTGTTCTGACACCTTCTGGGGCACCAGATCCCCACGTGAAGCTCTTGCCGCAGACTCTGGGAGCCCCAGGGAACTCCCCCAGGGAAGAGGTGGATGCCAGGGAGGAACCCACCCAGGCCCCCTGTTCTACTCACAAAGTGTTAACAAAAGAGGGGGGAGATGTGATGAAAACAACTTTCCTGTAGGAAAGAGATCAGGCCCCTCACCCCAGCACTTGGGCTCTCCGAGATCTGTGCCCACCCTATTCTGCTCTAGCTGGGGGGGCCAATAAACTTCCCATAAAGGGCCCCTCATCACCAGGGGTCAGCTCCCGCCCCTCCCCCATCATCAGGGGTCAGCTCCCACCCCTTCCCCATCACCAGGGGTCAGTTCCCGCCCCTCCCCATCAGGGGTCAGCTCCCGCCGCTCCCCCATCATCAGGGGTCAGCTCCCGCCCCTCCCCCGCCTCCTCCCCATCATCAGGGGTCAGCTCCCGCCCCTCCCCCATCATCAGGGCTCAGCTCCCGCCCCCCGTCCAGCATCAGGGGTCAGTTCCCGCCCCTCCCCCATCAGGGGTCAGCTCGCGCCCCTCCCCCGCCTCCTCCCCATCATCAGGGGTCAGCTCGCGCCCCTCCCCCGCCCGGCCGGGCGCCCTCCCGTCTGTCTCCTGTCCCTGCTTCAGCTGGCGCCGGAGCCTCCTCGGGGCGGTCCCCTCAGGGACTGACTTCCACCCGCACGGTTCGGGCTCCATTCCCCCCACAGGCCCGGCGCCCGCTCCCACGTCAGGAGCCCCTTCTTGCCCCCCGTGACAGACACGAGTGCGCTCTGCGGCCATCGGAGCCGGTTCGCACAAGACGCCGCCCCGCCGGCTCCTCGCGGCGCGGCTCGGGGCGGAAGGAGGGCCGGGCCGGGCGCGGGCGGCGCTGCGGGGCCTTTACCTGAGTTAAGACCCGGCGCCCGCGCGAAGCTAAAATAACCGCCCGCCGCCATCTTCGCGAGTCCCCCGAGCGCCGCCGGCCCGTGACGTCACGGACACTCCCGGAGCTGCAGGCCCCGCCCCTTACCCGGAGTCCCTCCTCCTTCCCCAGTCAGACGCCCGCTCTCTCTTCAAGCCCCGCCCACGCCACAAGCTCCGCCCCGACTCGGAGACGGGACCTTCCTTTCAATGACTCTGCCTCCGGGGTCTCTGCCTCCCGCCCCGCCCTGCGTCGTGGCCCCGCCCCTTCCTCAGCCCGTCTTCCCGTTGACCTCTCGGAGGTGGGGTCGCTGCACCCCAGGCCGGCCGTGAAGGCGGTCTTTGAGGCTCCCCTCTCGGGAGCTGGTCCTTCGGTCCTGTGGGCTCACCTGCCCGTCCCCTTCTGCCTGCGGCCCCTCTTGGTAGAGGGTGGCTTTACCTTTTGCCCCGGTCGGGTGGGTTTGGGAGCCCTGCTCACCACCTCCTGGCTGGGTGAGGTTTTGCTGACACAGCCAAGGCCTGCATGTCCCTGCGGCGTCCCCCTGGGGGCCAGCCTTTACGTGGCGACTTCTAAAGTCCCACGCAGCACCCCAAATTCAAAACCTTGGTACCTCTAAATGGATGTTTCACAGCCATGGGCAATTTGCCCCCAGACGACACTAGGCAATGTCGGGCGACATCTGTAGTTGTCAGGACCGACGAGGAGGGTGCTCCTGGCATGGAGTAGGTGGAGGCCAGGGACGCTGCTCAGCACGTGCAGGACAGCCAAACCACAGAGCGTGATCCAGCCACAAGGTCCGCAGTGCCAAGGGGGAGAGACCCTGGTATAAAAGTAGCTCGTTTTGAGAGATTTAATGAGCCACCTACTATGGGCTCGGCCTTTGGAGGATGCGGTACTGAGTAAAACTCACATTATACCAGACCTCCAGGAACTTAGAATCAGACAGACAGATCCTAACCAAACGTTTCATTGCAATTATGGTGCTTTTAAAATTAATAACAGCTTCCTGGAGCGATAGTTCATATACCATACAATTCACTCACTGAAAGCATGAAATTCAGTGGGTTTTAGTGGTTTTATATACACAGGGTTGTATAACCATCACCACTATCAGATTCCAGAACATCTTCATCACCCTACAAAGAAATCCCACATCCATTAAAAGTCACTCTCCCATCCCCTCCCCCAGCCCCTGGCAACCACGAACCCACTTTCGGTCTCGTGGACTGGCGCGTTCATATAAATGGAATCCTACACTGTGTGGCCTTTTGTGTCTGGCGTCTTTCACTGAGCGTGATGTGTTCAAGGTTTGCCCACGTGGTAGCGTGTGTCAGAGCCTTGATCCTTTTCATGGGTGGGTCATATTCCAGTGTGTCGATGCACCATATTTTATTTATTCATTCATCAACTGACAAGCATATGATATGTTTTTGGAAGTTGGGAACCTATAGAGTGCCAAGAGAGTATAAACCCACCAGGCCCCAAACCAGATCAGCGGTATCATGGAAGGTGTTTAAGCTGAGAGTTACATAGGAGTTACGGAGGCTGGGGGCTTCTCGGCCCAGCCAGACATTTTAACTTGTAAGACTGCCATGGGTCACATTTGTCACCTGTGACCTTGGAAGACACCAGATATTTTTCTTCAGTGGGAAGCGGTCTCTGTACAGCCACTGAGGTGACAGATTAGGTGCCAAAAGTCAAGTCCAGTTACATTACAACTGGACACTTACATTCCAAGTCCGGTTATGGCAAGCCTGATCAGGGGGACCCTTAGCTGCAGGTGAGGCCATCGGTTCCCTTAGTGCCAGGCCAGGCCAACCCAGGCAGCAATAGGGGCAGGCCAAATAAGGGTCCCTTTGTCAAGTTTTATAATTTATACTTGGTCAGGAAGTTAACTTTTACTTTCAAATATCAAATTTATTTATGAAATGTTTATTTCTTAGGTATCCTTATTTTCATAGTTTCCTTGGGATCTGTAGGCACATCATTTTTTTTCACTCCCACATTTGTGTATTTTTATTTGAATCAAATTTATTTAATAAAAATAAACACTGACAGTGAGGGCATGTTTTTTGATGGATCTTTATGATTCAAATAACAAGCTTTCAGATTTATTAATCTGTCAATTCTACCATTTTCTCCTGATAATCTGATTTTTTTTTTTTATGTTTAGTATATCCATTCTCCTGTGAATCTTTGGTTTCTTATTATTTTCTTAATTTCTTATGATGAATAAATAGTTTTAGAATATTTTAATTTTTTTTGTTTAGTAATGACATATAAGGGAATGAATTTGCTTTAGAGAAGAAATTTGACTTTATCTAATTCCTTTTAGCAATTTAACTATAATGGACTTTAGTATGATTTTCTCCTCCTTTCTTTTTTAATCCTAGTTGGGGTTTGCCAATCTACTTGGAGTTTCTTGAGTCTGTGGATTGACGTATTGCACCCATTTCGGAAAATCCTCAGGCATTACACCTTCAGGGATGGCTTCTGCCCCCTTCTCTCTCCGCTCTCTCTACACACACGCACTTGTAATGAGGCTCGTCCAGCTCTGCTTCTTCTGTCTTCCTCAGGGAAGGCCCATCAGAGACTCGGATGGAAAGTCTAGTGGGTAGCTCTAGTCAAGCATGAAAGACTGTGGCAAATCCACTCGTGACCTTTGGAGGCTTCGGCTTGCTGCTTTAGCCCCCATGCCCTGCAGCTTTAAAATGATACCCGACACTGGGTAATTTATAAAGAACAGAGGTTTATTTGGCTTACGATTCTGGGACAGCTGCATCTGGCATGGGCCTCAGGCTGCTTCTACTCGTGGCGGAAAGTGGCGGCAGCTGACGAGCACAAGCAGATCACATGGTGAGAGGAAGCAAGAGAGAGAGGGGAGGTGCCAGGGTCCTTTAAACAATCAGCTCTCGCGAGAACTCATAGAGCGAGAACTCACGCATTAATCCTCCTCCCCCAGGGAGAGCATGAATCCATTCATGAGGGATCCGCCCTCATGACTCAATCACTTTCCACACTGCCACATTGGAGATGAGATTTCCACATGCGCTTTGGAGGGGACGACACATCCAAAGTCCATCAGGGACCAATCAGCAGCCCTGTCCCTCTGGGGAAACATTCTGTCCCAGGCACTTTGAGACTCAGGCAGATTTTACGCTGACTTGTAGGAACCCTTGGCGTGTCTCCTCATGCTCCATGTTCTTCTCCACAACACACAGAATGTCTTGTGGAAAACACCAGCCACACCGGGAGACAGGAGGTGCTCAGTTTCCCTGGGTCCGGGTTTCCAGACGTGCCTCTGGGTTTCCAACCACTCCCCAAAGTCTCAGGCCCCTCCTCAAGGCCTTCCCCGACAGGAAAGCTACTGCTGCCAGCTACACCTATTTTCAGCTCCCGGGATCAGTGAAGACCCCCTTGAGGAAGGGGGCGAGTGGAGAAGCATCTGGAGGACTGGACGGGGGTCTTTGGAGGCGGTTTCTGGGATGAGAAAGTCTGGGGCAGAGCTGTGAGGAGTCTGGAAAGGGACTGTGAAGTGACACACTTTTCCCTGCTGTCCATTCCTCGCCCACCTCCTGAGCCCTGGGTCCTGAGGCCCCAGGTCAGGGGTTGAACGGGAACAGGAGGGTCCAGGGCGGGGGCTGGAGAACGGCCTCTCTGCTCTGCCAGGTGCCTCAGATTCTGTGACGGCCACCGTGAAGGGTCACACAGAAGCTGCATGGGCACCGAGTGACAGCCCCGCCCCTTTCCCCCAGGGGCCCCTCCCTGGGGTGGGCGGGGCCGGCTTTCATTGTGACCCCACCCTTCCCTGGGTTCTGGCCACGCCCCCATTCCGTCCATCTTTCTCATCCACCAATGGGCTGTGAGCATTGAGGCCACGCCCACCTACCTGTTGCCTAGCACCGGCCGCTCCCAGCTGCTCTGGCTCAGTCGCTGGTCCGTGCCTTAGCTGGAGGGAGTGACTGTCCAGTGCTTAGCCATGATAAGGCGGAAGTACCCCTTTCCTTTTCCCTGCCCCGAAATGTCGGAGGAAATCCGACAGGAGAAATTGGCGAGGGCCAAGAAGAAGGTATAACATGCTGGGTCGCATCGCCAGAGCCAGCCCGAGGCCCCTCCTATGGTGGGACAGGGGCAGGACTCGGTGTCACTTCTGAGGCACACGGGGATTGCCCCTCTGTGCCTCTTGACTCCCCCCACCAAAGTCTTCTCAGCCATCCCTGCCCCCTCAGCTGCCCAGACCCTGCCCTTGCCGGCTGTCCCCGGGTGACTTTGGCCAGTAAGGTTACTTCCAGGGCTCCCCACCTGGACTCAGCCCTGGCCTCCTGCTACCCCAAACCAGACCTTCCTGGGCTCCCTGGGTCCCCTGCGTTCCCGTCTCCAAGGACCTCGGTCCTGGCTCTGTGCTCCACTTCCCCACAGTGTTGCAGTGACTCTGACATTGGTAGGAAGGAGTGGAATGTTGTCACCTCACAATCCCATTCCAAACTGTCCCAATCCCCCTGGGAGGTGTCACAATCCCTCGGGAACTGTCAGTACTGCCTGGGAGGTTTCTGGTTCCCCTTCCCCCCTTTACTTAGACGTTGCCTACCTAAAAAGCCTGCACTTCACCAGTGAGCTCAAAATGTTGACAGTATCTCTGGGTGACCATTGGGAGAACGGGTTCGGTTTGGTTTTTTCCTGGGTTTCTATTCTCTAGAGACACTTAACAATTGATTTCTGAGTCTGGATCTCACCTTAGAATTCCCTAGGATTCTGGGACCAGAGCACCTTTCAGTCACTACTCTCTGGAGGGAGATGTGCTTATCTTCTGTGGGATAAATCCTGGGCAACTGAACTTCACAGCTTGAATCTTGCCCAGATCCTGTCAATCTGGGGTGCCACAGGACTCAGGGGGCCTCTTTCTGAAGCATCAGATTTGCTTGATTCTTTTGAAAGAGAAAAATCCTCTTAATGTACTTAGGGGTGACATTCACCTGGATTTGTAAGCTCATAATGGATTTCTCTGAAATGATGCTTGGGTTGTCCTCTTTTTGTGAGGTCCCCAGATCCCTAGGGGTGTGCCCTCATGACTTCTGCCATTAGGGTACATTGACATAAACGTTTGAGAAGTACTGGGGTGCAGCTCTCAAAGCTCTGTGAGGGAGGGCCCCGATGTCTGATTTGTATTTGGCCCGCCAGCAGCTGCTGATTCATGACAAAGCCCCAGAAGACTGAAGTTCAATTCCATTATTGCCTTTTTCTAATCATGCTATCGGTCCATTTCTTCAGCCATTTGGTGATCATGACAACACCTTATAGGGTTGCTGGTGGCATTAAATCAGATGGTACAAGTAAGAATACTTTGTAAAAACTGTAAAGTAGGTGACAAACATAGGGGCTTCCACATCTCCTGAATATTACGGCTTTTCCTTTTCACAGTTAAGAGAGTTCCAACAAAAAAGGGGCCTAACTGGCAGTAGGCCCCAGCCCAGCACTTGTGGGAGGTGCCAGTCACCTCAGGAGGTGAGTGTTGGCTGGTCAGGCTCCTGGGAACGGGGGCCTCAAGGGGCAGTAGGGGGTAATGGTAACGACCATGGAAGAAGTGTCAGGGACTGGGTAAGAAGTCTGGGTTTGAATCCTATGTCTCCCTCTGCTCGGGATATGACATAGGACTCTTCTCTGAGCTTCTCCCTTGAAGCTGTGCACACAGATGGAGCACGAGCGTGGCTGTCTCATTGGATCCTGCTGCAGGAAGCACAGGATGATGTTGACAACACCAAGGCCCAGGGCTCAATCCCTGTACTGGCCTCCACCAAAAAAAAAAAAAAAGTGCAGGATAAGAGCTGCTTGGGAGGGGAGGGATGATTGGGAAGTGAGACCTTGAGAAGTGGGCACAGAGGGGCTACAGGAAGAGGGCTGGTCAAGGTTAGGAAGAAAGGACAGCAGAGGGCTTAGCCATTGAGGGGCAGAGCACCTCCATGTGTGCTCTCATCTCTTCCAGCCCCCATCATCCATCACTGGGGAGGCCTTGAGGACTTCAACTGACATTAAGGAGCTGGAGGTAAGTGCCCTCAAGGCCAGCCCCCAACCACCTCCCATGCTGGGGGCTGGGGACCCCCTTGCCAACTGAGACAGCCGACACCCAGTGTTGACAACACCAAGGCCCAGGGCTCAATCCCTGTACTGGCCACCACCAAAAAAAAAAAAAAGTGCAGGATGAGAGGTGCTCGGGAGCGGAGGGACGATGAGGAAGTGAGACCTTGAGAAGTGGGCACAGAGGGGCTACAGGAGGAGGGCCTGGTCCAGGTTAGGAAGAAAGGACAGCAGAGGGCTTAGCCATTGAGGGGCAGAGCATCTCCATGTGTGCTCTCATCTCTTCCAGCCCCCATCATCCATCACTGGGGAGGCCTTGAGGACTTCAACTTACATCAAGGAGCTGGAGGTAAGTGCCCTCCAGGCCAGCCCCCCGACCACCTCCCATGCTGGGGGCTGGGGGCCACGCTGCCAGCTGAAACAGCCAACACCCCCACCCCTAATGATCGCTCTCTCTACCTCTCTCCCAACCCTCCTCCAACTCCTCCTCTCTCCATGTGCCACAGAGCCGGTGCCTAGTTCTGCAGGCAGTCCTGGACTCCACCTATGCAGTAAAGAAATATATAGAGAGTGTGGTGCAGGAACTGGTAAGAGTCCGGTGGCGTCCCCTGGTTCCACGCTGCCAATCCTGGGCTCCAATTTCCCCTTGGGGCTTTGAAGAAAAGGGGCTGGGGGTTCCCGTGCCAAGGGAGAATGGGGTGCTCGGTGGCCTAGTTCTCAGCAGGAGGGACCCCAGACCATGCAGCATGGCTCTTCCTGTTGCTGACCTGCCTGCCCACTCTCTTTTCTCCAGACACCCCTGCTTGAGTCCTTGCCGCATGGGCTCTGGGCTGTTGCCCTGTTGGAAACACTAGGCTGACAGTTGTCAGGAGCCCTGTGTTCCCACCCTAACTTAGTTCCTGCTTTGCTTGGTCTTTGGTTTTGGACAAGCCACCTCTCCTGCCTGGGCTTGAGTGTCCTGAGATAGAATTAGAGGGTGTCAAAGGTCCCTTGCAGCTCTAAGAATGAAAGATTTCTAGGCACACACGAGACATCAGGGAGACAGGGATCTTGCCTGCCCTTTTCATTCCTGGATCCCTGCTATTAAGATCAGTCCCTGTCCTTAGTGTGTGGTTCATGGTGAATACATGCACCCTTGTGAATCACAAGCTGGGAGAAGGGTAGTCTTTCCTTTCTCAGCCTCCATTTCTAGAGGTTTCTGTGGTTGTCATGTAAAGAGAATCAGGATTCAGATGTTCAGCTCTGAATCCAACAAAGACCCCAATTCTCTTTCCTTGGGAGTTCAAGGACAGTTTGTCCATTTGCGTCCCCATAGGGTCTGAGAGCTTTTCCTTGAAAATCCATTCCTGGCCCCACCACTTCCCAGTCTGGGGAATGAACCTGAGGGGACAACCTCAGTCACCTTCCCGTGACTCTCCACATGGAAAACCTGGCACCAGGAAACTGGATGAAGTGGAAAGAGGGACATGATTTCTTTGTTCGCTCCTTCCATGTCTGACGGGTTTGGGGACAGACTGAGATGGAGAGGCCGCAGGCTCGTCCTGCCCACTCCCAACCTGGAGAAGGCTCCCCCCTGCACCCCACCCTCAGCACCACGGGGTCCCCGAGGATCTGGTCTCCCTGGTGGGCCTGTCCTGGGCCATTGGTGGCATTCCTGGGGCCCGTCCCTTGCTGTTCCATCTCTGCCTCCCTGGTAAGAGATGTTTCTTTCCTCTTCCTACAGAAGGAGAGTCCGTGTCAGCAGCTGGACTCCCTGCGGGAACAACTGCAGGTGAGTGGACTCTATGGCATCCCTCATGTGCCCTAGAGAACCTTCCTGTCCCTCTCTCACCACCTGTTTGGCTTTTGTCCCAAAGGCTCAGATTCGGACCAATGCCATCTTAAAGTCCGAAAAGGAAGAGATGGAGAGAGCCCTGGCCGATGCTCGTCAGGAAGCCCGGCAGAAAGCAGGTGTGGATCTGGGCAGCCTTCCTCCCTCAACCTGGTGCCTTGGCAGGCCTTCAGGGGAGTCCTTTGGGTTCCATCTTGACCTCTGTCATTCCAGGAGAATGTCAACATCTGCGGACCTGCCTGGACTCCCGGGAAAAAGAGATCCAACAGCTGCAGGGGAGTCTGACCGCCTTCTCCACAGGGCAGGAGGACGCCGAGAGGGTGAGTCCAGCCACCTGCCCTCACGCTTGCGCCTCCACCCCCAGGGGGAAAAATGGGCTTAGAGAATTAGATAGACCTGGATGTTCACATCCCGGCTGTACGTGATCTTAGCACTTAACCTCTAATACCTTGCATTTCATCTACAAAATGGAGCTAACGATAGTAACTCCCTCCTGTGGTGGTTGTGAGGATTCGATGGATTGTTAGCACGGTGCCTGGTGCCGCACGCAATACAGAGTCAGACCATGGTGATGACAGTCCTAACAATGGCAACGTGACAGGCTATCCCTGGGCCTCCGTCGGCCAGCTGTCAATCAGATCTCTTTCCCTGCCTCTTCCACCCTTACTGAGGTCTTGGGAAAAGCAACTGAGAACATGGGCTTGGAAATGCCTTGAAAAAGGTGTCAAGTGTGATTCAGGGGGAGGAAAGGTCACCGCTGAACGGTTGCTGTAGGTGTCGGTGTTCGTGTGCCCCGACTCCATCTTCTCCCTGCCGAATCCTGACTTTGCCTTTCTGTATTTGCAGTCCTACCGCAACCTCAAGAGCGAGCGAGATGCCCTCTTCCTTCAGCTGGAGGACAACAAGTAGGAGGGGGACGGTGGGTGGCAGGTCTGGGGGGTCCTCGGCACGGGTGATGTGGTGGGAGGTGGGAGGGTAGAGGTGAGCACGATGAGGGGGACGCACAGCTTTGGACACGTGCAGAGCCTAGCTGTGGCCCCAGCTGTGCCAGTGACTCGTGTGTGGCCTCAGGCAATTCATGTCCTCTCTGTGGACAGGCACTTGAGAGTCCAGGTGTCCCCTTCCCATGCCATAGTCCTCTGGTTGTGTGGCAAAGTCAGTGCATTGATGGCAAAAGTCGTCCTTTCTGTTCCTCGTTCTTTACATTCTCCACCACCTCTGGCCACAGGAACAACTATGAAGTCCTCAAGGCCCAGCAGGCCCAGCTGAAGGGCAAGATTCGCGTCCTTGAAATGGAGAAGGCGGCCTTACAGGTCCAGGCGAAAACGCTCGCAACATCCAAGCTCCTGCCAAACCAAGTGAGTGGCTGCAGCCCAGGGGGTTGGTTTTATGGTTGTGGGGTAGAGAGGAAGGTGGCAGCCTGACCCTCCTGCAGCCACTCCTTACACGGCTTATGCCCCTGTGCTCTGGGCAGGTGCACACTTCAAGCTGAGCTGCAGGCTCGCGTCATCGGGCTGGCGTGTCACCCATTCTGCCTGCGTGTCCTCCGCACTCACCCCCTGGGCCTTTGTTCCCCCACCTCTAAAATGGGGTGCTGGAGACCTCACACGAAATGGTACAGGGAGGGCCCCCTGTGTGCCTGTGCCGTGCCCCTTCCCTGTGCCGTGGGTCTCCGGCTGCATCAGGTGGCCACCGACTGCTTCTCTCCATCCAGACCAATTAGAACATGGAGGTCCCCAGTGCACTGCATTCAGGGCAGCACATGAAGATGGAGCTGGCTGAGAAGTTGGGCCAGCTTCGTGAGAAGCTGGGAGACCTAAAGGAGATGGGAATCGCTGCCCCATTCAGGAAGGGCTAGGAGACAGGCACCAGCCTCTGAGGGGGGTTCCAGAGCCAGCACAGAGGCAGCTCCAGCCGGGGGGACAGGTGACCCCAGTCATGCACTGCAGTCCTCTGACTATTCATTGCTCCCTTCCTTCTGACCACACAGCTGCCGCAGAACATACAGAAATGCCAGGAGAACCAAGGCTTCAGCAACAATCTCTGCTTTCCATTGTTTTATCGAGCAGAAAAGTATTGTGACAGTAACATCATGGACATCTGAGATGTGGGGCCCAGGGCTCTGCCCCCTCCCAGTTCCTGCTACCCTGTCCTTGCCACCATGTCTCTGCCACCCTCTTCCTTCCACCCTGTCCCTGCCACCCTGTCCCTGCCACTCCTTCCCAGTCACCCTTTTATCATGTTAAGACCCCTGTTCTTTAAAAAAAAAAAACGAAAAATCCAAAAAAAACAAAAAAAGGAAAAAAGGAAAAAAAAAATTAAAAAAGGAAAAAAACAAAAAAAAGAAGACAGCACCCAGAAAACACTGAAAAGAAGAAGACAATGCCCTGAAAATACTCAAAAGAAGACATCCAGAGAACACCCAAAAAGAGACAACACCCGGAGAGCATCCTAAAGATGATAGCACCCAGAAAACCCCCAAAAGAAGAAAACACTGAGAAAACACCGAAAAGAAGAGAACACCCAAAAGACGATGACATGCAGAAAATACTTGAAAGAAGATATCCAGAAAACACCAAAAAGAAGAAAACACACAACCCAGAAAAAAAAACACACAGAAGAAAACACCCCCCAAAAAGGAAGAAAACCTTTACAAAAAGAATAAAACCCAAACATAAAGAAAAACTGCCCAAAAGAAGAAAAAAACAAAACCCAAAAGAAGACAACCCCAACAAAAAGAAGAGAACCCCAACAGAAAGAAGAAAAATCCCCCCAAAATAAGAAAACCCCAACAAAAAGCAGAAACCACCCCACATGAAGGAAACCCCAACAAAAATAAAACCCCACTGATAAGAAGATAACCTCTCAGAAAAGAAACCGCCCAAAAGAAAACTGGAAAAGTAGAACCCCCCCAGAAGAAGAAAACAGCAACAAAGCGAAAAAAACCCACAATAAAAGAAGAATCCCACAAGAAGAAAAACCCCAGTAAAAAGAAGAAAGTGCCAGCAATAGGAAGCCCCAAAGAAGAAATTCCCAATGAAAAGAACAAAACCCTAACAAAAAGAAGAAACACCCCCCACAAAAAAGAAAAGTCTCTACAAAGAAGAAAAACCTCTGAAAAGAAGAAAAACTTCCAGAAAAGAAAACCTCAACAAAAAGAAGAAACCATGCACCCCAAAAAGAGAACCCCCAAAGAAGGAAATCCTAACAAAAAGAAAAACCCCGTAAAAGAAAAAAACACCCAAATAGAAAAAACTCCAATAGAAAGAAGAAAACCCCCCAGGAAAACAAGAAAACCCCCCA
Organism: Cynocephalus volans; assembly: GCF_027409185.1. Classification (NCBI taxonomy): domain Eukaryota; kingdom Metazoa; phylum Chordata; class Mammalia; order Dermoptera; family Cynocephalidae; genus Cynocephalus; species Cynocephalus volans. The sequence goes on along the minus strand of NC_084469.1, from coordinate 96,294,694 downwards.
AAAAGCCCCAAAAGAAGAAACCCCCAAAGACGAAAACCCCAACAAAAGGAAAACTCCAAAAGAGAACCCCCCCAAAAAGAAAACCCCCCAAAAGAAGAAAACCAAAAACTCCCCGAGAAGTAAACTCCCACAAAAAGAAAAACCCTGCAAAAAAAAAATCCACACAGAAGAAAACCCTAACAATAAATAAATAAATAAATAAAAATCCAAAAGAAGAAACCCCCTAAAAAATGTACAAAAATGTACAGAAATATACAAAAATCAAAAAATGCAAAACAGACAAACAACAGCAACAACAACAACAAAAAAAAAAAAACAGGAAAAATACTAAAAGAGAGAAAAAGAAAAAAAAAAAAAACCATAAAAGAAAAACCAAAAATAAATATGTAAGAAAACAAAAAGAAAAAAGAAAGAAAGAAAGAAAGCAGCAGGGTGCCCTCACCAGTATTCCAGCCTCAGGGACCCATAGGGGAAGACCAGTAGAATTGGTCCCTTGGGCAGGCCAGTCAGGGGGCCCCTTAATGCTGGGGCAGGCCAAGGAAGCACTTGGGGCAGGCCTGGCAGGCCCTTAGCGGAAGGGGGCCCTTAGCAGTGGGGGGGGTCCTGAATAGTAGGTCGGGCCATGGAGGCCCTGAGTGACAAGTAGGCTAGAACAGGGGCCCATAGTGCCAGGCCAGGGGGCCCCTAGGTGGCCAGACCAGGCCAAGGAAGCACTTGGGGCAGGCCTGGCAGGCTCTTAGCAGAAGGGGGCCGTTAGCACCAATCAAGCCAAGGGGGCCCTGAGGTAGGCCATTCGAGGGGAGTCCTTAGTGGAAAGGCAGTCCAGAGAGTTGGCTGGGGGGGGGGGGAGGCACTTAGCAATGTTTTATCATTTATACTTGGCCAGAAAATTTTCTTTTTCATTCAAGTATCAAACTTATTCATAAAATATCTATTTTAATAATTATCCTTATTTTTGTAGTTTCTTCAGAATCTACTTTACGTTTTTCTCCACTCCCACATTTGTGTATTTTTGTTTGAGTCATATTTATTTAATTAAAATAAAGACTGAAAGTGAATACATGGTTTTTGTTTGATTTTTATTTTTCAGATAAACAGCTTTCAGATTTATTAGTCTGTCCATTCTGTCATTTCCCCTCTCTGGATCATTTGATTTCATTTTTCTGTGTGTGTTCAGTATATCCATTCTCCTGTGAATCTTAGGTTTGTCGTGATTTTCTTATGATGAATAAGTAGTTCTAGAAGAGTTTGATATTTATTATGTAATCATGACATATACGGGTGGGAATTTGCTTTAGAAAAGAAATTTGACTTTATCTCCTTCGTTTCAGCAATTTAACTACGATGGACTTTAGTATGATTTTTTCTTTTCTTTTTTATTCCCAGTTGGGGTTTGGTTCTTCAATCTGTGGATTGACGTATTATACCCATTTTGGAAACCCTCCATGTCAGTGACACGATGACACCCACCCAGAGGGTCCTCATGGGACCTGAGTAGGCGGGTCAAGGGCCCTCACTGTGGGTGCATCTGCAGACTGAACCGAGATGGGGTCCGGCCCCGTGGGGGACACACATACATACCGGGGCCACCCGAACGCGTCGTAGTGGGCCACGATGATGATGGTGGGAAGGTCCTCTCCACCCAGCCCCGTCAGCCGCCCCTGTGGAGACACAGCCTGTGAATGGCCAGCAGGGCCTGAGGCTGCCCCCAGGCCTTGCCACTCCTGGTTCCCACTCGGTGGGAAGACAGAGCAGGGAGTGACCCGAGTGTGGGTCTGGAAGACCCCTCCTGCAGCGGCCACATGGAGCAAGGACTGCCCTTGTTCTGACACCTTCTGGGGCACCAGATCCCCACGTGAAGCTCTTGCCGCAGACTCTGGGAGCCCCAGGGAACTCCCCCAGGGAAGAGGTGGATGCCAGGGAGGAACCCACCCAGGCCCCCTGTTCTACTCACAAAGTGTTAACAAAAGAGGGGGGAGATGTGATGAAAACAACTTTCCTGTAGGAAAGAGATCAGGCCCCTCACCCCAGCACTTGGGCTCTCCGAGATCTGTGCCCACCCTATTCTGCTCTAGCTGGGGGGGCCAATAAACTTCCCATAAAGGGCCCCTCATCACCAGGGGTCAGCTCCCGCCCCTCCCCCATCATCAGGGGTCAGCTCCCACCCCTTCCCCATCACCAGGGGTCAGTTCCCGCCCCTCCCCATCAGGGGTCAGCTCCCGCCGCTCCCCCATCATCAGGGGTCAGCTCCCGCCCCTCCCCCGCCTCCTCCCCATCATCAGGGGTCAGCTCCCGCCCCTCCCCCATCATCAGGGCTCAGCTCCCGCCCCCCGTCCAGCATCAGGGGTCAGTTCCCGCCCCTCCCCCATCAGGGGTCAGCTCGCGCCCCTCCCCCGCCTCCTCCCCATCATCAGGGGTCAGCTCGCGCCCCTCCCCCGCCCGGCCGGGCGCCCTCCCGTCTGTCTCCTGTCCCTGCTTCAGCTGGCGCCGGAGCCTCCTCGGGGCGGTCCCCTCAGGGACTGACTTCCACCCGCACGGTTCGGGCTCCATTCCCCCCACAGGCCCGGCGCCCGCTCCCACGTCAGGAGCCCCTTCTTGCCCCCCGTGACAGACACGAGTGCGCTCTGCGGCCATCGGAGCCGGTTCGCACAAGACGCCGCCCCGCCGGCTCCTCGCGGCGCGGCTCGGGGCGGAAGGAGGGCCGGGCCGGGCGCGGGCGGCGCTGCGGGGCCTTTACCTGAGTTAAGACCCGGCGCCCGCGCGAAGCTAAAATAACCGCCGGCCGCCATCTTCGCGAGTCCCCCGAGCGCCGCCGGCCCGTGACGTCACGGACACTCCCGGAGCTGCAGGCCCCGCCCCTTACCCGGAGTCCCTCCTCCTTCCCCAGTCAGACGCCCGCTCTCTCTTCAAGCCCCGCCCACGCCACAAGCTCCGCCCCGACTCGGAGACGGGACCTTCCTTTCAATGACTCTGCCTCCGGGGTCTCTGCCTCCCGCCCCGCCCTGCGTCGTGGCCCCGCCCCTTCCTCAGCCCGTCTTCCCGTTGACCTCTCGGAGGTGGGGTCGCTGCACCCCAGGCCGGCCGTGAAGGCGGTCTTTGAGGCTCCCCTCTCGGGAGCTGGTCCTTCGGTCCTGTGGGCTCACCTGCCCGTCCCCTTCTGCCTGCGGCCCCTCTTGGTAGAGGGTGGCTTTACCTTTTGCCCCGGTCGGGTGGGTTTGGGAGCCCTGCTCACCACCTCCTGGCTGGGTGAGGTTTTGCTGACACAGCCAAGGCCTGCATGTCCCTGCGGCGTCCCCCTGGGGGCCAGCCTTTACGTGGCGACTTCTAAAGTCCCACGCAGCACCCCAAATTCAAAACCTTGGTACCTCTAAATGGATGTTTCACAGCCATGGGCAATTTGCCCCCAGAGGACACTAGGCAATGTCGGGCGACATCTGTAGTTGTCAGGACCGACGAGGAGGGTGCTCCTGGCATGGAGTAGGTGGAGGCCAGGGACGCTGCTCAGCACGTGCAGGACAGCCAAACCACAGAGCGTGATCCAGCCACAAGGTCCGCAGTGCCAAGGGGGAGAGACCCTGGTATAAAAGTAGCTCGTTTTGAGAGATTTAATGAGCCACCTACTATGGGCTCGGCCTTTGGAGGATGCGGTACTGAGTAAAACTCACATTATACCAGACCTCCAGGAACTTAGAATCAGACAGACAGATCCTAACCAAACGTTTCATTGCAATTATGGTGCTTTTAAAATTAATAACAGCTTCCTGGAGCGATAGTTCATATACCATACAATTCACTCACTGAAAGCATGAAATTCAGTGGGTTTTAGTGGTTTTATATACACAGGGTTGTATAACCATCACCACTATCAGATTCCAGAACATCTTCATCACCCTACAAAGAAATCCCACATCCATTAAAAGTCACTCTCCCATCCCCTCCCCCAGCCCCTGGCAACCACGAACCCACTTTCGGTCTCGTGGACTGGCGCGTTCATATAAATGGAATCCTACACTGTGTGGCCTTTTGTGTCTGGCGTCTTTCACTGAGTGTGATGTGTTCAAGGTTTGCCCACGTGGTAGCGTGTGTCAGAGCCTTGATCCTTTTCATGGGTGGGTCATATTCCAGTGTGTCGATGCACCATATTTTATTTATTCATTCATCAACTGACAAGCATATGATATGTTTTTGGAAGTTGGGAACCTATAGAGTGCCAAGAGAGTATAAACCCACCAGGCCCCAAACCAGATCAGCGGTATCATGGAAGGTGTTTAAGCTGAGAGTTACATAGGAGTTACGGAGGCTGGGGGCTTCTCGGCCCAGCCAGACATTTTAACTTGTAAGACTGCCATGGGTCACATTTGTCACCTGTGACCTTGGAAGACACCAGATATTTTTCTTCAGTGGGAAGCGGTCTCTGTACAGCCACTGAGGTGACAGATTAGGTGCCAAAAGTCAAGTCCAGTTACATTACAACTGGACACTTACATTCCAAGTCCGGTTATGGCAAGCCTGATCAGGGGGACCCTTAGCTGCAGGTGAGGCCATCGGTTCCCTTAGTGCCAGGCCAGGCCAACCCAGGCAGCAATAGGGGCAGGCCAAATAAGGGTCCCTTTGTCAAGTTTTATAATTTATACTTGGTCAGGAAGTTAACTTTTACTTTCAAATATCAAATTTATTTATGAAATGTTTATTTCTTAGGTATCCTTATTTTCATAGTTTCCTTGGGATCTGTAGGCACATCATTTTTTTTCACTCCCACATTTGTGTATTTTTATTTGAATCAAATTTATTTAATAAAAATAAACACTGACAGTGAGGGCATGTTTTTTGATGGATCTTTATGATTCAAATAACAAGCTTTCAGATTTATTAATCTGTCAATTCTACCATTTTCTCCTGATAATCTGATTTTTTTTTTTTATGTTTAGTATATCCATTCTCCTGTGAATCTTTGGTTTCTTATTATTTTCTTAATTTCTTATGATGAATAAATAGTTTTAGAATATTTTAATTTTTTTTGTTTAGTAATGACATATAAGGGAATGAATTTGCTTTAGAGAAGAAATTTGACTTTATCTAATTCCTTTTAGCAATTTAACTATAATGGACTTTAGTATGATTTTCTCCTCCTTTCTTTTTTAATCCTAGTTGGGGTTTGCCAATCTACTTGGAGTTTCTTGAGTCTGTGGATTGACGTATTGCACCCATTTCGGAAAATCCTCAGGCATTACACCTTCAGGGATGGCTTCTGCCCCCTTCTCTCTCCGCTCTCTCTACACACACGCACTTGTAATGAGGCTCGTCCAGCTCTGCTTCTTCTGTCTTCCTCAGGGAAGGCCCATCAGAGACTCGGATGGAAAGTCTAGTGGGTAGCTCTAGTCAAGCATGAAAGACTGTGGCAAATCCACTCGTGACCTTTGGAGGCTTCGGCTTGCTGCTTTAGCCCCCATGCCCTGCAGCTTTAAAATGATACCCGACACTGGGTAATTTATAAAGAACAGAGGTTTATTTGGCTTACGATTCTGGGACAGCTGCATCTGGCATGGGCCTCAGGCTGCTTCTACTCGTGGCGGAAAGTGGCGGCAGCTGACGAGCACAAGCAGATCACATGGTGAGAGGAAGCAAGAGAGAGAGGGGAGGTGCCAGGGTCCTTTAAACAATCAGCTCTCGCGAGAACTCATAGAGCGAGAACTCACGCATTAATCCCCCTCCCCCAGGGAGAGCATGAATCCATTCATGAGGGATCCGCCCTCATGACTCAATCACTTTCCACACTGCCACATTGGAGATGAGATTTCCACATGCGCTTTGGAGGGGACGACACATCCAAAGTCCATCAGGGACCAATCAGCAGCCCTGTCCCTCTGGGGAAACATTCTGTCCCAGGCACTTTGAGACTCAGGCGGATTTTACGCTGACTTGTAGGAACCCTTGGCGTGTCTCCTCATGCTCCATGTTCTTCTCCACAACACACAGAATGTCTTGTGGAAAACACCAGCCACACCGGGAGACAGGAGGTGCTCAGTTTCCCTGGGTCCGGGTTTCCAGACGTGCCTCTGGGTTTCCAACCACTCCCCAAAGTCTCAGGCCCCTCCTCAAGGCCCTCCCCGACAGGAAAGCTACTGCTGCCAGCTACACCTATTTTCAGCTCCCGGGATCAGTGAAGACCCCCTTGAGGAAGGGGGCGAGTGGAGAAGCATCTGGAGGACTGGACGGGGGTCTTTGGAGGCGGTTTCTGGGATGAGAAAGTCTGGGGCAGAGCTGTGAGGAGTCTGGAAAGGGACTGTGAAGTGACACACTTTTCCCTGCTGTCCATTCCTCGCCCACCTCCTGAGCCCTGGGTCCTGAGGCCCCAGGTCAGGGGTTGAACGGGAACAGGAGGGTCCAGGGCGGGGGCTGGAGAACGGCCTCTCTGCTCTGCCAGGTGCCTCAGATTCTGTGACGGCCACCGTGAAGGGTCACACAGAAGCTGCATGGGCACCGAGTGACAGCCCCGCCCCTTTCCCCCAGGGGCCCCTCCCTGGGGTGGGCGGGGCCGGCTTTCATTGTGACCCCACCCTTCCCTGGGTTCTGGCCACGCCCCCATTCCGTCCATCTTTCTCATCCACCAATGGGCTGTGAGCATTGAGGCCACGCCCACCTACCTGTTGCCTAGCACCGGCCGCTCCCAGCTGCTCTGGCTCAGTCGCTGGTCCGTGCCTTAGCTGGAGGGAGTGACTGTCCAGTGCTTAGCCATGATAAGGCGGAAGTACCCCTTTCCTTTTCCCTGCCCCGAAATGTCGGAGGAAATCCGACAGGAGAAATTGGCGAGGGCCAAGAAGAAGGTATAACATGCTGGGTCGCATCGCCAGAGCCAGCCCGAGGCCCCTCCTATGGTGGGACAGGGGCAGGACTCGGTGTCACTTCTGAGGCACACGGGGATTGCCCCTCTGTGCCTCTTGACTCCCCCCACCAAAGTCTTCTCAGCCATCCCTGCCCCCTCAGCTGCCCAGACCCTGCCCTTGCCGGCTGTCCCCGGGTGACTTTGGCCAGTAAGGTTACTTCCAGGGCTCCCCACCTGGACTCAGCCCTGGCCTCCTGCTACCCCAAACCAGACCTTCCTGGGCTCCCTGGGTCCCCTGCGTTCCCGTCTCCAAGGACCTCGGTCCTGGCTCTGTGCTCCACTTCCCCACAGTGTTGCAGTGACTCTGACATTGGTAGGAAGGAGTGGAATGTTGTCACCTCACAATCCCATTCCAAACTGTCCCAATCCCCCTGGGAGGTGTCACAATCCCTCGGGAACTGTCAGTACTGCCTGGGAGGTTTCTGGTTCCCCTTCCCCCCTTTACTTAGACGTTGCCTACCTAAAAAGCCTGCACTTCACCAGTGAGCTCAAAATGTTGACAGTATCTCTGGGTGACCATTGGGAGAACGGGTTCGGTTTGGTTTTTTCCTGGGTTTCTATTCTCTAGAGACACTTAACAATTGATTTCTGAGTCTGGATCTCACCTTAGAATTCCCTAGGATTCTGGGACCAGAGCACCTTTCAGTCACTACTCTCTGGAGGGAGATGTGCTTATCTTCTGTGGGATAAATCCTGGGCAACTGAACTTCACAGCTTGAATCTTGCCCAGATCCTGTCAATCTGGGGTGCCACAGGACTCAGGGGGCCTCTTTCTGAAGCATCAGATTTGCTTGATTCTTTTGAAAGAGAAAAATCCTCTTAATGTACTTAGGGGTGACATTCACCTGGATTTGTAAGCTCATAATGGATTTCTCTGAAATGATGCTTGGGTTGTCCTCTTTTTGTGAGGTCCCCAGATCCCTAGGGGTGTGCCCTCATGACTTCTGCCATTAGGGTACATTGACATAAACGTTTGAGAAGTACTGGGGTGCAGCTCTCAAAGCTCTGTGAGGGAGGGCCCCGATGTCTGATTTGTATTTGGCCCGCCAGCAGCTGCTGATTCATGACAAAGCCCCAGAAGACTGAAGTTCAATTCCATTATTGCCTTTTTCTAATCATGCTATCGGTCCATTTCTTCAGCCATTTGGTGATCATGACAACACCTTATAGGGTTGCTGGTGGCATTAAATCAGATGGTACAAGTAAGAATACTTTGTAAAAACTGTAAAGTAGGTGACAAACATAGGGGCTTCCACATCTCCTGAATATTACGGCTTTTCCTTTTCACAGTTAAGAGAGTTCCAACAAAAAAGGGGCCTAACTGGCAGTAGGCCCCAGCCCAGCACTTGTGGGAGGTGCCAGTCACCTCAGGAGGTGAGTGTTGGCTGGTCAGGCTCCTGGGAACGGGGGCCTCAAGGGGCAGTAGGGGGTAATGGTAACGACCATGGAAGAAGTGTCAGGGACTGGGTAAGAAGTCTGGGTTTGAATCCTATGTCTCCCTCTGCTCGGGATATGACATAGGACTCTTCTCTGAGCTTCTCCCTTGAAGCTGTGCACACAGATGGAGCACGAGCGTGGCTGTCTCATTGGATCCTGCTGCAGGAAGCACAGGATGATGTTGACAACACCAAGGCCCAGGGCTCAATCCCTGTACTGGCCTCCACCAAAAAAAAAAAAAAAGTGCAGGATAAGAGCTGCTTGGGAGGGGAGGGATGATTGGGAAGTGAGACCTTGAGAAGTGGGCACAGAGGGGCTACAGGAAGAGGGCTGGTCAAGGTTAGGAAGAAAGGACAGCAGAGGGCTTAGCCATTGAGGGGCAGAGCATCTCCATGTGTGCTCTCATCTCTTCCAGCCCCCATCATCCATCACTGGGGAGGCCTTGAGGACTTCAACTGACATTAAGGAGCTGGAGGTAAGTGCCCTCAAGGCCAGCCCCCAACCACCTCCCATGCTGGGGGCTGGGGACCCCCTTGCCAACTGAGACAGCCGACACCCAGTGTTGACAACACCAAGGCCCAGGGCTCAATCCCTGTACTGGCCACCACCAAAAAAAAAAAAAGTGCAGGATGAGAGGTGCTCGGGAGCGGAGGGACGATGAGGAAGTGAGACCTTGAGAAGTGGGCACAGAGGGGCTACAGGAGGAGGGCCTGGTCCAGGTTAGGAAGAAAGGACAGCAGAGGGCTTAGCCATTGAGGGGCAGAGCATCTCCATGTGTGCTCTCATCTCTTCCAGCCCCCATCATCCATCACTGGGGAGGCCTTGAGGACTTCAACTTACATCAAGGAGCTGGAGGTAAGTGCCCTCCAGGCCAGCCCCCCGACCACCTCCCATGCTGGGGGCTGGGGGCCACGCTGCCAGCTGAAACAGCCAACACCCCCACCCCTAATGATCGCTCTCTCTACCTCTCTCCCAACCCTCCTCCAACTCCTCCTCTCTCCATGTGCCACAGAGCCGGTGCCTAGTTCTGCAGGCAGTCCTGGACTCCACCTATGCAGTAAAGAAATATATAGAGAGTGTGGTGCAGGAACTGGTAAGAGTCCGGTGGCGTCCCCTGGTTCCACGCTGCCAATCCTGGGCTCCAATTTCCCCTTGGGGCTTTGAAGAAAAGGGGCTGGGGGTTCCCGTGCCAAGGGAGAATGGGGTGCTCGGTGGCCTAGTTCTCAGCAGGAGGGACCCCAGACCATGCAGCATGGCTCTTCCTGTTGCTGACCTGCCTGCCCACTCTCTTTTCTCCAGACACCCCTGCTTGAGTCCTTGCCGCATGGGCTCTGGGCTGTTGCCCTGTTGGAAACACTAGGCTGACAGTTGTCAGGAGCCCTGTGTTCCCACCCTAACTTAGTTCCTGCTTTGCTTGGTCTTTGGTTTTGGACAAGCCACCTCTCCTGCCTGGGCTTGAGTGTCCTGAGATAGAATTAGAGGGTGTCAAAGGTCCCTTGCAGCTCTAAGAATGAAAGATTTCTAGGCACACACGAGACATCAGGGAGACAGGGATCTTGCCTGCCCTTTTCATTCCTGGATCCCTGCTATTAAGATCAGTCCCTGTCCTTAGTGTGTGGTTCATGGTGAATACATGCACCCTTGTGAATCACAAGCTGGGAGAAGGGTAGTCTTTCCTTTCTCAGCCTCCATTTCTAGAGGTTTCTGTGGTTGTCATGTAAAGAGAATCAGGATTCAGATGTTCAGCTCTGAATCCAACAAAGACCCCAATTCTCTTTCCTTGGGAGTTCAAGGACAGCTTGTCCATTTGCGTCCCCATAGGGTCTGAGAGCTTTTCCTTGAAAATCCATTCCTGGCCCCACCACTTCCCAGTCTGGGGAATGAACCTGAGGGGACAACCTCAGTCACCTTCCCGTGACTCTCCACATGGAAAACCTGGCACCAGGAAACTGGATGAAGTGGAAAGAGGGACATGATTTCTTTGTTCGCTCCTTCCATGTCTGACGGGTTTGGGGACAGACTGAGATGGAGAGGCCGCAGGCTCGTCCTGCCCACTCCCAACCTGGAGAAGGCTCCCCCCTGCACCCCACCCTCAGCACCACGGGGTCCCCGAGGATCTGGTCTCCCTGGTGGGCCTGTCCTGGGCCATTGGTGGCATTCCTGGGGCCCGTCCCTTGCTGTTCCATCTCTGCCTCCCTGGTAAGAGATGTTTCTTTCCTCTTCCTACAGAAGGAGAGTCCGTGTCAGCAGCTGGACTCCCTGCGGGAACAACTGCAGGTGAGTGGACTCTATGGCATCCCTCATGTGCCCTAGAGAACCTTCCTGTCCCTCTCTCACCACCTGTTTGGCTTTTGTCCCAAAGGCTCAGATTCGGACCAATGCCATCTTAAAGTCCGAAAAGGAAGAGATGGAGAGAGCCCTGGCCGATGCTCGTCAGGAAGCCCGGCAGAAAGCAGGTGTGGATCTGGGCAGCCTTCCTCCCTCAACCTGGTGCCTTGGCAGGCCTTCAGGGGAGTCCTTTGGGTTCCATCTTGACCTCTGTCATTCCAGGAGAATGTCAACATCTGCGGACCTGCCTGGACTCCCGGGAAAAAGAGATCCAACAGCTGCAGGGGAGTCTGACCGCCTTCTCCACAGGGCAGGAGGACGCCGAGAGGGTGAGTCCAGCCACCTGCCCTCACGCTTGCGCCTCCACCCCCAGGGGGAAAAATGGGCTTAGAGAATTAGATAGACCTGGATGTTCACATCCCGGCTGTACGTGATCTTAGCACTTAACCTCTAATACCTTGCATTTCATCTACAAAATGGAGCTAACGATAGTAACTCCCTCCTGTGGTGGTTGTGAGGATTCGATGGATTGTTAGCACGGTGCCTGGTGCCGCACGCAATACAGAGTCAGACCATGGTGATGACAGTCCTAACAATGGCAACGTGACAGGCTATCCCTGGGCCTCCGTCGGCCAGCTGTCAATCAGATCTCTTTCCCTGCCTCTTCCACCCTTACTGAGGTCTTGGGAAAAGCAACTGAGAACATGGGCTTGGAAATGCCTTGAAAAAGGTGTCAAGTGTGATTCAGGGGGAGGAAAGGTCACCGCTGAACGGTTGCTGTAGGTGTCGGTGTTCGTGTGCCCCGACTCCATCTTCTCCCTGCCGAATCCTGACTTTGCCTTTCTGTATTTGCAGTCCTACCGCAACCTCAAGAGCGAGCGAGATGCCCTCTTCCTTCAGCTGGAGGACAACAAGTAGGAGGGGGACGGTGGGTGGCAGGTCTGGGGGGTCCTCGGCACGGGTGATGTGGTGGGAGGTGGGAGGGTAGAGGTGAGCACGATGAGGGGGACGCACAGCTTTGGACACGTGCAGAGCCTAGCTGTGGCCCCAGCTGTGCCAGTGACTCGTGTGTGGCCTCAGGCAATTCATGTCCTCTCTGTGGACAGGCACTTGAGAGTCCAGGTGTCCCCTTCCCATGCCATAGTCCTCTGGTTGTGTGGCAAAGTCAGTGCATTGATGGCAAAAGTCGTCCTTTCTGTTCCTCGTTCTTTACATTCTCCACCACCTCTGGCCACAGGAACAACTATGAAGTCCTCAAGGCCCAGCAGGCCCAGCTGAAGGGCAAGATTCGCGTCCTTGAAATGGAGAAGGCGGCCTTACAGGTCCAGGCGAAAACGCTCGCAACATCCAAGCTCCTGCCAAACCAAGTGAGTGGCTGCAGCCCAGGGGGTTGGTTTTATGGTTGTGGGGTAGAGAGGAAGGTGGCAGCCTGTCCCTCCTGCAGCCACTCCTTACACGGCTTATGCCCCTGTGCTCTGGGCAGGTGCACACTTCAAGCTGAGCTGCAGGCTCGCGTCATCGGGCTGGCGTGTCACCCATTCTGCCTGCGTGTCCTCCGCACAAACCCCCTGGGCCTTTGTTCCCCCACCTCTAAAATGGGGTGCTGGAGACCTCACACGAAATGGTACAGGGAGGGCCCCCTGTGTGCCTGTGCCGTGCCCCTTCCCTGTGCCGTGGGTCTCCGGCTGCATCAGGTGGCCACCGACTGCTTCTCTCCATCCAGACCAATTAGAACATGGAGGTCCCCAGTGCACTGCATTCAGGGCAGCACGTGAAGATGGAGCTGGCTGAGAAGTTGGGCCAGCTTCGTGAGAAGCTGGGAGACCTAAAGGAGATGGGAATCGCTGCCCCATTCAGGAAGGGCTAGGAGACAGGCACCAGCCTCTGAGGGGGGTTCCAGAGCCAGCACAGAGGCAGCTCCAGCCGGGGGGACAGGTGACCCCAGTCATGCACTGCAGTCCTCTGACTATTCATTGCTCCCTTCCTTCTGACCACACAGCTGCCGCAGAACATACAGAAATGCCAGGAGAACCAAGGCTTCAGCAACAATCTCTGCTTTCCATTGTTTTATCGAGCAGAAAAGTATTGTGACAGTAACATCATGGACATCTGAGATGTGGGGCCCAGGGCTCTGCCCCCTCCCAGTTCCTGCTACCCTGTCCTTGCCACCATGTCTCTGCCACCCTCTTCCTTCCACCCTGTCCCTGCCACCCTGTCCCTGCCACTCCTTCCCAGTCACCCTTTTATCATGTTAAGACCCCTGTTCTTTAAAAAAAAAAACGAAAAATCCAAAAAAAACAAAAAAAGGAAAAAAGGAAAAAAAAATTAAAAAAGGAAAAAAACAAAAAAAAGAAGACAGCACCCAGAAAACACTGAAAAGAAGAAGACAATGCCCTGAAAATACTCAAAAGAAGACAACATCCAGAGAACACCCAAAAAGAGACAACACCCGGAGAGCATCCTAAAGATGATAGCACCCAGAAAACCCCCAAAAGAAGAAAACACTGAGAAAACACCGAAAAGAAGAGAACACCCAAAAGACGATGACATGCAGAAAATACTCGAAAGAAGATATCCAGAAAACACCAAAAAGAAGAAAACACACAACCCAGAAAAAAAAACACACAGAAGAAAACACCCCCCAAAAAGGAAGAAAACCTTTACAAAAAGAATAAAACCCAAACATAAAGAAAAACTGCCCAAAAGAAGAAAAAAACAAAACCCAAAAGAAGACAACCCCAACAAAAAGAAGAGAACCCCAACAGAAAGAAGAAAAATCCCCCCAAAATAAGAAAACCCCAACAAAAAGCAGAAACCACCCCACATGAAGGAAACCCCAACAAAAATAAAACCCCACTGATAAGAAGATAACCTCTCAGAAAAGAAACCGCCCAAAAGAAAACTGGAAAAGTAGAACCCCCCCAGAAGAAGAAAACAGCAACAAAGCGAAAAAAACCCACAATAAAAGAAGAATCCCACAAGAAGAAAAACCCCAGTAAAAAGAAGAAAGTGCCAGCAATAGGAAGCCCCAAAGAAGAAATTCCCAATGAAAAGAACAAAACCCTAACAAAAAGAAGAAACACCCCCCACAAAAAAGAAAAGTCTCTACAAAGAAGAAAAACCTCTGAAAAGAAGAAAAACTTCCAGAAAAGAAAACCTCAACAAAAAGAAGAAACCATGCACCCCAAAAAGAGAACCCCCAAAGAAGGAAATCCTAACAAAAAGAAAAACCCCGTAAAAGAAAAAAACACCCAAATAGAAAAAACTCCAATAGAAAGAAGAAAACCCCCCAGGAAAACAAGAAAACCCCCCAAAAAGCCCCAAAAGAAGAAACCCCCAAAGACGAAAACCCCAACAAAAGGAAAACTCCAAAAGAGAACCCCCCCAAAAAGAAAACCCCCCAAAAGAAGAAAACCAAAAACTCCCCGAGAAGTAAACTCCCACAAAAAGAAAAACCCTGCAAAAAAAAAATCCACACAGAAGAAAACCCTAACAATAAATAAATAAATAAATAAAAATCCAAAAGAAGAAACCCCCTAAAAAATGTACAAAAATGTACAGAAATATACAAAAATCAAAAAATGCAAAACAGACAAACAACAGCAACAACAACAACAAAAAAAAAAAAACAGGAAAAATACTAAAAGAGAGAAAAAGAAAAAAAAAAAAACCATAAAAGAAAAACCAAAAATAAATATGTAAGAAAACAAAAAGAAAAAAGAAAGAAAGAAAGAAAGCAGCAGGGTGCCCTCACCAGTATTCCAGCCTCAGGGACCCATAGGGGAAGACCAGTAGAATTGGTCCCTTGGGCAGGCCAGTCAGGGGGCCCCTTAATGCTGGGGCAGGCCAAGGAAGCACTTGGGGCAGGCCTGGCAGGCCCTTAGCGGAAGGGGGCCCTTAGCAGTGGGGGGGTCCTGAATAGTATGTCGGGCCATGGAGGCCCTGAGTGACAAGTAGGCTAGAACAGGGGCCCATAGTGCCAGGCCATGGGGCCCCTAGGTGGCCAGACCAGGCCAAGGAAGCACTTGGGGCAGGCCTGGCAGGCTCTTAGCAGAAGGGGGCCGTTAGCACCAATCAAGCCAAGGGGGCCCTGAGGTAGGCCATTCGAGGGGAGTCCTTAGTGGAAAGGCAGTCCAGAGAGTTGGCTGGGGGGGGGGGGGAGGCACTTAGCAATGTTTTATCATTTATACTTGGCCAGAAAATTTTCTTTTTCATTCAAGTATCAAACTTATTCATAAAATATCTATTTTAATAATTATCCTTATTTTTGTAGTTTCTTCAGAATCTACTTTACGTTTTTCTCCACTCCCACATTTGTGTATTTTTATTTGAGTCATATTTATTTAATTAAAATAAAGACTGAAAGTGAATACATGGTTTTTGTTTGATTTTTATTTTTCAGATAAACAGCTTTCAGATTTATTAGTCTGTCCATTCTGTCATTTCCCCTCTCTGGATCATTTGATTTCATTTTTCTGTGTGTGTTCAGTATATCCATTCTCCTGTGAATCTTAGGTTTGTCGTGATTTTCTTATGATGAATAAGTAGTTCTAGAAGAGTTTGATATTTATTATGTAATCATGACATATACGGGTGGGAATTTGCTTTAGAAAAGAAATTTGACTTTATCTCCTTCGTTTCAGCAATTTAACTACGATGGACTTTAGTATGATTTTTTCTTTTCTTTTTTATTCCCAGTTGGGGTTTGGTTCTTCAATCTGTGGATTGACGTATTATACCCATTTTGGAAACCCTCCATGTCAGTGACACGATGACACCCACCCAGAGGGTCCTCATGGGACCTGAGTAGGCGGGTCAAGGGCCCTCACTGTGGGTGCATCTGCAGACTGAACCGAGATGGGGTCCGGCCCCGTGGGGGACACACATACATACCGGGGCCACCCGAACGCGTCGTAGTGGGCCACGATGATGATGGTGGGAAGGTCCTCTCCACCCAGCCCCGTCAGCCGCCCCTGTGGAGACACAGCCTGTGAATGGCCAGCAGGGCCTGAGGCTGCCCCCAGGCCTTGCCACTCCTGGTTCCCACTCGGTGGGAAGACAGAGCAGGGAGTGACCCGAGTGTGGGTCTGGAAGACCCCTCCTGCAGCGGCCACATGGAGCCAGGACTGCCCTTGTTCTGACACCTTCTGGGGCACCAGATCCCCACGTGAAGCTCTTGCCGCAGACTCTGGGAGCCCCAGGGAACTCCCCCAGGGAAGAGGTGGATGCCAGGGAGGAACCCACCCAGGCCCCCTGTTCTACTCACAAAGTGTTAACAAAAGAGGGGGGAGATGTGATGAAAACAACTTTCCTGTAGGAAAGAGATCAGGCCCCTCACCCCAGCACTTGGGCTCTCCGAGATCTGTGCCCACCCTATTCTGCTCTAGCTGGGGGGCCAATAAACTTCCCATAAAGGGCCCCTCATCACCAGGGGTCAGTTCCCGCCCCTCCCCATCAGGGGTCAGCTCCCGCCGCTCCCCCATCATCAGGGGTCAGCTCCCGCCCCTCCCCCTCCTCCTCCCCATCATCAGGGGTCAGCTCCCGCCCCTCCCCCATCATCAGGGCTCAGCTCCCGCCCCCCGTCCAGCATCAGGGGTCAGTTCCCGCCCCTCCCCCATCAGGGGTCAGCTCGCGCCCCTCCCCCGCCTCCTCCCCATCATCAGGGGTCAGCTCGCGCCCCTCCCCCGCCCGGCCGGGCGCCCTCCCGTCTGTCTCCTGTCCCTGCTTCAGCTGGCGCCGGAGCCTCCTCGGGGCGGTCCCCTCAGGGACTGACTTCCACCCGCACGGTTCGGGCTCCATTCCCCCCACAGGCCCGGCGCCCGCTCCCACGTCAGGAGCCCCTTCTTGCCCCCCGTGACAGACACGAGTGCGCTCTGCGGCCATCGGAGCCGGTTCGCACAAGACGCCGCCCCGCCGGCTCCTCGCGGCGCGGCTCGGGGCGGAAGGAGGGCCGGGCCGGGCGCGGGTGGCGCTGCGGGGCCTTTACCTGAGTTAAGACCCGGCGCCCGCGCGAAGCTAAAATAACCGCCCGCCGCCATCTTCGCGAGTCCCCCGAGCGCCGCCGGCCCGTGACGTCACGGACACTCCCGGAGCTGCAGGCCCCGCCCCTTACCCGGAGTCCCTCCTCCTTCCCCAGTCAGACGCCCGCTCTCTCTTCAAGCCCCGCCCACGCCACAAGCTCCGCCCCGACTCGGAGACGGGACCTTCCTTTCAATGACTCTGCCTCCGGGGTCTCTGCCTCCCGCCCCGCCCTGCGTCGTGGCCCCGCCCCTTCCTCAGCCCGTCTTCCCGTTGACCTCTCGGAGGTGGGGTCGCTGCACCCCAGGCCGGCCGTGAAGGCGGTCTTTGAGGCTCCCCTCTCGGGAGCTGGTCCTTCGGTCCTGTGGGCTCACCTGCCCGTCCCCTTCTGCCTGCGGCCCCTCTTGGTAGAGGGTGGCTTTACCTTTTGCCCCGGTCGGGTGGGTTTGGGAGCCCTGCTCACCACCTCCTGGCTGGGTGAGGTTTTGCTGACACAGCCAAGGCCTGCATGTCCCTGCGGCGTCCCCCTGGGGGCCAGCCTTTACGTGGCGACTTCTAAAGTCCCACGCAGCACCCCAAATTCAAAACCTTGGTACCTCTAAATGGATGTTTCACAGCCATGGGCAATTTGCCCCCAGAGGACACTAGGCAATGTCGGGCGACATCTGTAGTTGTCAGGACCGACGAGGAGGGTGCTCCTGGCATGGAGTAGGTGGAGGCCAGGGACGCTGCTCAGCACGTGCAGGACAGCCAAACCACAGAGCGTGATCCAGCCACAAGGTCCGCAGTGCCAAGGGGGAGAGACCCTGGTATAAAAGTAGCTCGTTTTGAGAGATTTAATGAGCCACCTACTATGGGCTCGGCCTTTGGAGGATGCGGTACTGAGTAAAACTCACATTATACCAGACCTCCAGGAACTTAGAATCAGACAGACAGATCCTAACCAAACGTTTCATTGCAATTATGGTGCTTTTAAAATTAATAACAGCTTCCTGGAGCGATAGTTCATATACCATACAATTCACTCACTGAAAGCATGAAATTCAGTGGGTTTTAGTGGTTTTATATACACAGGGTTGTATAACCATCACCACTATCAGATTCCAGAACATCTTCATCACCCTACAAAGAAATCCCACATCCATTAAAAGTCACTCTCCCATCCCCTCCCCCAGCCCCTGGCAACCACGAACCCACTTTCGGTCTCGTGGACTGGCGCGTTCATATAAATGGAATCCTACACTGTGTGGCCTTTTGTGTCTGGCGTCTTTCACTGAGCGTGATGTGTTCAAGGTTTGCCCACGTGGTAGCGTGTGTCAGAGCCTTGATCCTTTTCATGGGTGGGTCATATTCCAGTGTGTCGATGCACCATATTTTATTTATTCATTCATCAACTGACAAGCATATGATATGTTTTTGGAAGTTGGGAACCTATAGAGTGCCAAGAGAGTATAAACCCACCAGGCCCCAAACCAGATCAGCGGTATCATGGAAGGTGTTTAAGCTGAGAGTTTCATAGGAGTTACGAAGGCTGGGGGCTTCTCGGCCCAGCCAGACATTTTAACTTGTAAGACTGCCATGGGTCACATTTGTCACCTGTGACCTTGGAAGACACCAGATATTTTTCTTCAGTGGGAAGCGGTCTCTGTACAGCCACTGAGGTGACAGATTAGGTGCCAAAAGTCAAGTCCAGTTACATTACAACTGGACACTTACATTCCAAGTCCGGTTATGGCAAGCCTGATCAGGGGGACCCTTAGCTGCAGGTGAGGCCATCGGTTCCCTTAGTGCCAGGCCAGGCCAACCCAGGCAGCAATAGGGGCAGGCCAAATAAGGGTCCCTTTGTCAAGTTTTATAATTTATACTTGGTCAGGAAGTTAACTTTTACTTTCAAATATCAAATTTATTTATGAAATGTTTATTTCTTAGGTATCCTTATTTTCATAGTTTCTTTGGGATCTGTAGGCACATCATTTTTTTTCACTCCCACATTTGTGTATTTTTATTTGAATCAAATTTATTTAATAAAAATAAACACTGACAGTGAGGGCATGTTTTTTGATGGATCTTTATGATTCAAATAACAAGCTTTCAGATTTATTAATCTGTCAATTCTACCATTTTCTCCTGATAATCTGATTTTTTTTTTTTTATGTTTAGTATATCCATTCTCCTGTGAATCTTTGGTTTCTTATTATTTTCTTAATTTCTTATGATGAATAAATAGTTTTAGAATATTTTAATTTTTTTGTTTAGTAATGACATATAAGGGAATGAATTTGCTTTAGAGAAGAAATTTGACTTTATCTAATTCCTTTTAGCAATTTAACTATAATGGACTTTAGTATGATTTTCTCCTCCTTTCTTTTTTAATCCTAGTTGGGGTTTGCCAATCTACTTGGAGTTTCTTGAGTCTGTGGATTGACGTATTGCACCCATTTCGGAAAATCCTCAGGCATTACACCTTCAGGGATGGCTTCTGCCCCCTTCTCTCTCCGCTCTCTCTACACACACGCACTTGTAATGAGGCTCGTCCAGCTCTGCTTCTTCTGTCTTCCTCAGGGAAGGCCCATCAGAGACTCTGATGGAAAGTCTAGTGGGTAGCTCTAGTCAAGCATGAAAGACTGTGGCAAATCCACTCGTGACCTTTGGAGGCTTCGGCTTGCTGCTTTAGCCTCCATGCCCTGCAGCTTTAAAATGATACCCGACACTGGGTAATTTATAAAGAACAGAGGTTTATTTGGCTTACGATTCTGGGACAGCTGCATCTGGCATGGGCCTCAGGCTGCTTCTACTCGTGGCGGAAAGTGGCGGCAGCTGACGAGCACAAGCAGATCACATGGTGAGAGGAAGCAAGAGAGAGAAGGGAGGTGCCAGGGTCCTTTAAACAATCAGCTCTCGCGAGAACTCATAGAGCGAGAACTCACGCATTAATCCCCCTCCCCCAGGGAGAGCATGAATCCATTCATGAGGGATCCGCCCTCATGACTCAATCACTTTCCACACTGCCACATTGGAGATGAGATTTCCACATGCGCTTTGGAGGGGACGACACATCCAAAGTCCATCAGGGACCAATCAGCAGCCCTGTCCCTCTGGGGAAACATTCTGTCCCAGGCACTTTGAGACTCAGGCGGATTTTACGCTGACTTGTAGGAACCCTTGGCGTGTCTCCTCATGCTCCATGTTCTTCTCCACAACACACAGAATGTCTTGTGGAAAACACCAGCCACACCGGGAGACAGGAGGTGCTCAGTTTCCCTGGGTCCGGGTTTCCAGACGTGCCTCTGGGTTTCCAACCACTCCCCAAAGTCTCAGGCCCCTCCTCAAGGCCCTCCCCGACAGGAAAGCTACTGCTGCCAGCTACACCTATTTTCAGCTCCCGGGATCAGTGAAGACCCCCTTGAGGAAGGGGGCGAGTGGAGAAGCATCTGGAGGACTGGACGGGGGTCTTTGGAGGCGGTTTCTGGGATGAGAAAGTCTGGGGCAGAGCTGTGAGGAGTCTGGAAAGGGACTGTGAAGTGACACACTTTTCCCTGCTGTCCATTCCTCGCCCACCTCCTGAGCCCTGGGTCCTGAGGCCCCAGGTCAGGGGTTGAACGGGAACAGGAGGGTCCAGGGCGGGGGCTGGAGAACGGCCTCTCTGCTCTGCCAGGTGCCTCAGATTCTGTGACGGCCACCGTGAAGGGTCACACAGAAGCTGCATGGGCACCGAGTGACAGCCCCGCCCCTTTCCCCCAGGGGCCCCTCCCTGGGGTGGGCGGGGCCGGCTTTCATTGTGACCCCACCCTTCCCTGGGTTCTGGCCACGCCCCCATTCCGTCCATCTTTCTCATCCACCAATGGGCTGTGAGCATTGAGGCCACGCCCACCTACCTGTTGCCTAGCACCGGCCGCTCCCAGCTGCTCTGGCTCAGTCGCTGGTCCGTGCCTTAGCTGGAGGGAGTGACTGTCCAGTGCTTAGCCATGATAAGGCGGAAGTACCCCTTTCCTTTTCCCTGCCCCGAAATGTCGGAGGAAATCCGACAGGAGAAATTGGCGAGGGCCAAGAAGAAGGTATAACATGCTGGGTCGCATCGCCAGAGCCAGCCCGAGGCCCCTCCTATGGTGGGACAGGGGCAGGACTCGGTGTCACTTCTGAGGCACACGGGGATTGCCCCTCTGTGCCTCTTGACTCCCCCCACCAAAGTCTTCTCAGCCATCCCTGCCCCCTCAGCTGCCCAGACCCTGCCCTTGCCGGCTGTCCCCGGGTGACTTTGGCCAGTAAGGTTACTTCCAGGGCTCCCCACCTGGACTCAGCCCTGGCCTCCTGCTACCCCAAACCAGACCTTCCTGGGCTCCCTGGGTCCCCTGCGTTCCCGTCTCCAAGGACCTCGGTCCTGGCTCTGTGCTCCACTTCCCCACAGTGTTGCAGTGACTCTGACATTGGTAGGAAGGAGTGGAATGTTGTCACCTCACAATCCCATTCCAAACTGTCCCAATCCCCCTGGGAGGTGTCACAATCCCTCGGGAACTGTCAGTACTGCCTGGGAGGTTTCTGGTTCCCCTTCCCCCCTTTACTTAGACGTTGCCTACCTAAAAAGCCTGCACTTCACCAGTGAGCTCAAAATGTTGACAGTATCTCTGGGTGACCATTGGGAGAACGGGTTCGGTTTGGTTTTTTCCTGGGTTTCTATTCTCTAGAGACACTTAACAATTGATTTCTGAGTCTGGATCTCACCTTAGAATTCCCTAGGATTCTGGGACCAGAGCACCTTTCAGTCACTACTCTCTGGAGGGAGATGTGCTTATCTTCTGTGGGATAAATCCTGGGCAACTGAACTTCACAGCTTGAATCTTGCCCAGATCCTGTCAATCTGGGGTGCCACAGGACTCAGGGGGCCTCTTTCTGAAGCATCAGATTTGCTTGATTCTTTTGAAAGAGAAAAATCCTCTTAATGTACTTAGGGGTGACATTCACCTGGATTTGTAAGCTCATAATGGATTTCTCTGAAATGATGCTTGGGTTGTCCTCTTTTTGTGAGGTCCCCAGATCCCTAGGGGTGTGCCCTCATGACTTCTGCCATTAGGGTACATTGACATAAACGTTTGAGAAGTACTGGGGTGCAGCTCTCAAAGCTCTGTGAGGGAGGGCCCCGATGTCTGATTTGTATTTGGCCCGCCAGCAGCTGCTGATTCATGACAAAGCCCCAGAAGACTGAAGTTCAATTCCATTCTAGCCTTTTTCTAATCATGCTATCGGTCCATTTCTTCAGCCATTTGGTGATCATGACAACACCTTATAGGGTTGCTGGTGGCATTAAATCAGATGGTACAAGTAAGAATACTTTGTAAAAACTGTAAAGTAGGTGACAAACATAGGGGCTTCCACATCTCCTGAATATTACGGCTTTTCCTTTTCACAGTTAAGAGAGTTCCAACAAAAAAGGGGCCTAACTGGCAGTAGGCCCCAGCCCAGCACTTGTGGGAGGTGCCAGTCACCTCAGGAGGTGAGTGTTGGCTGGTCAGGCTCCTGGGAACGGGGGCCTCAAGGGGCAGTAGGGGGTAATGGTAACGACCATGGAAGAAGTGTCAGGGACTGGGTAAGAAGTCTGGGTTTGAATCCTATGTCTCCCTCTGCTCGGGATATGACATAGGACTCTTCTCTGAGCTTCTCCCTTGAAGCTGTGCACACAGATGGAGCACGAGCGTGGCTGTCTCATTGGATCCTGCTGCAGGAAGCACAGGATGATGTTGACAACACCAAGGCCCAGGGCTCAATCCCTGTACTGGCCTCCACCAAAAAAAAAAAAAAGTGCAGGATAAGAGCTGCTTGGGAGGGGAGGGATGATTGGGAAGTGAGACCTTGAGAAGTGGGCACAGAGGGGCTACAGGAAGAGGGCTGGTCAAGGTTAGGAAGAAAGGACAGCAGAGGGCTTAGCCATTGAGGGGCAGAGCATCTCCATGTGTGCTCTCATCTCTTCCAGCCCCCATCATCCATCACTGGGGAGGCCTTGAGGACTTCAACTGACATTAAGGAGCTGGAGGTAAGTGCCCTCAAGGCCAGCCCCCAACCACCTCCCATGCTGGGGGCTGGGGACCCCCTTGCCAACTGAGACAGCCGACACCCAGTGTTGACAACACCAAGGCCCAGGGCTCAATCCCTGTACTGGCCACCACCAAAAAAAAAAAAAAGTGCAGGATGAGAGGTGCTCGGGAGCGGAGGGACGATGAGGAAGTGAGACCTTGAGAAGTGGGCACAGAGGGGCTACAGGAGGAGGGCCTGGTCCAGGTTAGGAAGAAAGGACAGCAGAGGGCTTAGCCATTGAGGGGCAGAGCATCTCCATGTGTGCTCTCATCTCTTCCAGCCCCCATCATCCATCACTGGGGAGGCCTTGAGGACTTCAACTTACATCAAGGAGCTGGAGGTAAGTGCCCTCCAGGCCAGCCCCCCGACCACCTCCCATGCTGGGGGCTGGGGGCCACGCTGCCAGCTGAAACAGCCAACACCCCCACCCCTAATGATCGCTCTCTCTACCTCTCTCCCAACCCTCCTCCAACTCCTCCTCTCTCCATGTGCCACAGAGCCGGTGCCTAGTTCTGCAGGCAGTCCTGGACTCCACCTATGCAGTAAAGAAATATATAGAGAGTGTGGTGCAGGAACTGGTAAGAGTCCGGTGGCGTCCCCTGGTTCCACGCTGCCAATCCTGGGCTCCAATTTCCCCTTGGGGCTTTGAAGAAAAGGGGCTGGGGGTTCCCGTGCCAAGGGAGAATGGGGTGCTCGGTGGCCTAGTTCTCAGCAGGAGGGACCCCAGACCATGCAGCATGGCTCTTCCTGTTGCTGACCTGCCTGCCCACTCTCTTTTCTCCAGACACCCCTGCTTGAGTCCTTGCCGCATGGGCTCTGGGCTGTTGCCCTGTTGGAAACACTAGGCTGACAGTTGTCAGGAGCCCTGTGTTCCCACCCTAACTTAGTTCCTGCTTTGCTTGGTCTTTGGTTTTGGACAAGCCACCTCTCCTGCCTGGGCTTGAGTGTCCTGAGATAGAATTAGAGGGTGTCAAAGGTCCCTTGCAGCTCTAAGAATGAAAGATTTCTAGGCACACACGAGACATCAGGGAGACAGGGATCTTGCCTGCCCTTTTCATTCCTGGATCCCTGCTATTAAGATCAGTCCCTGTCCTTAGTGTGTGGTTCATGGTGAATACATGCACCCTTGTGAATCACAAGCTGGGAGAAGGGTAGTCTTTCCTTTCTCAGCCTCCATTTCTAGAGGTTTCTGTGGTTGTCATGTAAAGAGAATCAGGATTCAGATGTTCAGCTCTGAATCCAACAAAGACCCCAATTCTCTTTCCTTGGGAGTTCAAGGACAGTTTGTCCATTTGCGTCCCCATAGGGTCTGAGAGCTTTTCCTTGAAAATCCATTCCTGGCCCCACCACTTCCCAGTCTGGGGAATGAACCTGAGGGGACAACCTCAGTCACCTTCCCGTGACTCTCCACATGGAAAACCTGGCACCAGGAAACTGGATGAAGTGGAAAGAGGGACATGATTTCTTTGTTCGCTCCTTCCATGTCTGACGGGTTTGGGGACAGACTGAGATGGAGAGGCCGCAGGCTCGTCCTGCCCACTCCCAACCTGGAGAAGGCTCCCCCCTGCACCCCACCCTCAGCACCACGGGGTCCCCGAGGATCTGGTCTCCCTGGTGGGCCTGTCCTGGGCCATTGGTGGCATTCCTGGGGCCCGTCCCTTGCTGTTCCATCTCTGCCTCCCTGGTAAGAGATGTTTCTTTCCTCTTCCTACAGAAGGAGAGTCCGTGTCAGCAGCTGGACTCCCTGCGGGAACAACTGCAGGTGAGTGGACTCTATGGCATCCCTCATGTGCCCTAGAGAACCTTCCTGTCCCTCTCTCACCACCTGTTTGGCTTTTGTCCCAAAGGCTCAGATTCGGACCAATGCCATCTTAAAGTCCGAAAAGGAAGAGATGGAGAGAGCCCTGGCCGATGCTCGTCAGGAAGCCCGGCAGAAAGCAGGTGTGGATCTGGGCAGCCTTCCTCCCTCAACCTGGTGCCTTGGCAGGCCTTCAGGGGAGTCCTTTGGGTTCCATCTTGACCTCTGTCATTCCAGGAGAATGTCAACATCTGCGGACCTGCCTGGACTCCCGGGAAAAAGAGATCCAACAGCTGCAGGGGAGTCTGACCGCCTTCTCCACAGGGCAGGAGGACGCCGAGAGGGTGAGTCCAGCCACCTGCCCTCACGCTTGCGCCTCCACCCCCAGGGGGAAAAATGGGCTTAGAGAATTAGATAGACCTGGATGTTCACATCCCGGCTGTACGTGATCTTAGCACTTAACCTCTAATACCTTGCATTTCATCTACAAAATGGAGCTAACGATAGTAACTCCCTCCTGTGGTGGTTGTGAGGATTCGATGGATTGTTAGCACGGTGCCTGGTGCCGCACGCAATACAGAGTCAGACCATGGTGATGACAGTCCTAACAATGGCAACGTGACAGGCTATCCCTGGGCCTCCGTCGGCCAGCTGTCAATCAGATCTCTTTCCCTGCCTCTTCCACCCTTACTGAGGTCTTGGGAAAAGCAACTGAGAACATGGGCTTGGAAATGCCTTGAAAAAGGTGTCAAGTGTGATTCAGGGGGAGGAAAGGTCACCGCTGAACGGTTGCTGTAGGTGTCGGTGTTCGTGTGCCCCGACTCCATCTTCTCCCTGCCGAATCCTGACTTTGCCTTTCTGTATTTGCAGTCCTACTGCAACCTCAAGAGCGAGCGAGATGCCCTCTTCCTTCAGCTGGAGGACAACAAGTAGGAGGGGGACGGTGGGTGGCAGGTCTGGGGGGTCCTCGGCACGGGTGATGTGGTGGGAGGTGGGAGGGTAGAGGTGAGCACGATGAGGGGGACGCACAGCTTTGGACACGTGCAGAGCCTAGCTGTGGCCCCAGCTGTGCCAGTGACTCGTGTGTGGCCTCAGGCAATTCATGTCCTCTCTGTGGACAGGCACTTGAGAGTCCAGGTGTCCCCTTCCCATGCCATAGTCCTCTGGTTGTGTGGCAAAGTCAGTGCATTGATGGCAAAAGTCGTCCTTTCTGTTCCTCGTTCTTTACATTCTCCACCACCTCTGGCCACAGGAACAACTATGAAGTCCTCAAGGCCCAGCAGGCCCAGCTGAAGGGCAAGATTCGCGTCCTTGAAATGGAGAAGGCGGCCTTACAGGTCCAGGCGAAAACGCTCGCAACATCCAAGCTCCTGCCAAACCAAGTGAGTGGCTGCAGCCCAGGGGGTTGGTTTTATGGTTGTGGGGTAGAGAGGAAGGTGGCAGCCTGACCCTCCTGCAGCCACTCCTTACACGGCTTATGCCCCTGTGCTCTGGGCAGGTGCACACTTCAAGCTGAGCTGCAGGCTCGCGTCATCGGGCTGGCGTGTCACCCATTCTGCCTGCGTGTCCTCCGCACTCACCCCCTGGGCCTTTGTTCCCCCACCTCTAAAATGGGGTGCTGGAGACCTCACACGAAATGGTACAGGGAGGGCCCCCTGTGTGCCTGTGCCGTGCCCCTTCCCTGTGCCGTGGGTCTCCGGCTGCATCAGGTGGCCACCGACTGCTTCTCTCCATCCAGACCAATTAGAACATGGAGGTCCCCAGTGCACTGCATTCAGGGCAGCACGTGAAGATGGAGCTGGCTGAGAAGTTGGGCCAGCTTCGTGAGAAGCTGGGAGACCTAAAGGAGATGGGAATCGCTGCCCCATTCAGGAAGGGCTAGGAGACAGGCACCAGCCTCTGAGGGGGGTTCCAGAGCCAGCACAGAGGCAGCTCCAGCCGGGGGGACAGGTGACCCCAGTCATGCACTGCAGTCCTCTGACTATTCATTGCTCCCTTCCTTCTGACCACACAGCTGCCGCAGAACATACAGAAATGCCAGGAGAACCAAGGCTTCAGCAACAATCTCTGCTTTCCATTGTTTTATCGAGCAGAAAAGTATTGTGACAGTAACATCATGGACATCTGAGATGTGGGGCCCAGGGCTCTGCCCCCTCCCAGTTCCTGCTACCCTGTCCTTGCCACCATGTCTCTGCCACCCTCTTCCTTCCACCCTGTCCCTGCCACCCTGTCCCTGCCACTCCTTCCCAGTCACCCTTTTATCATGTTAAGACCCCTGTTCTTTAAAAAAAAAACGAAAAATCCAAAAAAAACAAAAAAAGGAAAAAAGGAAAAAAAAAATTAAAAAAGGAAAAAAACAAAAAAAAGAAGACAGCACCCAGAAAACACTGAAAAGAAGAAGACAATGCCCTGAAAATACTCAAAAGAAGACATCCAGAGAACACCCAAAAAGAGACAACACCCGGAGAGCATCCTAAAGATGATAGCACCCAGAAAACCCCCAAAAGAAGAAAACACTGAGAAAACACCGAAAAGAAGAGAACACCCAAAAGACGATGACATGCAGAAAATACTTGAAAGAAGATATCCAGAAAACACCAAAAAGAAGAAAACACACAACCCAGAAAAAAAAACACACAGAAGAAAACACCCCCCAAAAAGGAAGAAAACCTTTACAAAAAGAATAAAACCCAAACATAAAGAAAAACTGCCCAAAAGAAGAAAAAAACAAAACCCAAAAGAAGACAACCCCAACAAAAAGAAGAGAACCCCAACAGAAAGAAGAAAAATCCCCCCAAAATAAGAAAACCCCAACAAAAAGCAGAAACCACCCCACATGAAGGAAACCCCAACAAAAATAAAACCCCACTGATAAGAAGATAACCTCTCAGAAAAGAAACCGCCCAAAAGAAAACTGGAAAAGTAGAACCCCCCCAGAAGAAGAAAACAGCAACAAAGCGAAAAAAACCCACAATAAAAGAAGAATCCCACAAGAAGAAAAACCCCAGTAAAAAGAAGAAAGTGCCAGCAATAGGAAGCCCCAAAGAAGAAATTCCCAATGAAAAGAACAAAACCCTAACAAAAAGAAGAAACACCCCCCACAAAAAAGAAAAGTCTCTACAAAGAAGAAAAACCTCTGAAAAGAAGAAAAACTTCCAGAAAAGAAAACCTCAACAAAAAGAAGAAACCATGCACCCCAAAAAGAGAACCCCCAAAGAAGGAAATCCTAACAAAAAGAAAAACCCCGTAAAAGAAAAAAACACCCAAATAGAAAAAACTCCAATAGAAAGAAGAAAACCCCCCAGGAAAACAAGAAAACCCCCCAAAAAGCCCCAAAAGAAGAAACCCCCAAAGACGAAAACCCCAACAAAAGGAAAACTCCAAAAGAGAACCCCCCCAAAAAGAAAACCCCCCAAAAGAAGAAAACCAAAAACTCCCCGAGAAGTAAACTCCCACAAAAAGAAAAACCCTGCAAAAAAAAAATCCACACAGAAGAAAACCCTAACAATAAATAAATAAATAAATAAAAATCCAAAAGAAGAAACCCCCTAAAAAATGTACAAAAATGTACAGAAATATACAAAAATCAAAAAATGCAAAACAGACAAACAACAGCAACAACAACAACAAAAAAAAAAAACAGGAAAAATACTAAAAGAGAGAAAAAGAAAAAAAAAAAAAACCATAAAAGAAAAACCAAAAATAAATATGTAAGAAAACAAAAAGAAAAAAGAAAGAAAGAAAGAAAGCAGCAGGGTGCCCTCACCAGTATTCCAGCCTCAGGGACCCATAGGGGAAGACCAGTAGAATTGGTCCCTTGGGCAGGCCAGTCAGGGGGCCCCTTAATGCTGGGGCAGGCCAAGGAAGCACTTGGGGCAGGCCTGGCAGGCCCTTAGCGGAAGGGGGCCCTTAGCAGTGGGGGGGGTCCTGAATAGTAGGTCGGGCCATGGAGGCCCTGAGTGACAAGTAGGCTAGAACAGGGGCCCATAGTGCCAGGCCAGGGGGCCCCTAGGTGGCCAGACCAGGCCAAGGAAGCACTTGGGGCAGGCCTGGCAGGCTCTTAGCAGAAGGGGGCCGTTAGCACCAATCAAGCCAAGGGGGCCCTGAGGTAGGCCATTCGAGGGGAGTCCTTAGTGGAAAGGCAGTCCAGAGAGTTGGCTGGGGGGGGGGGGAGGCACTTAGCAATGTTTTATCATTTATACTTGGCCAGAAAATTTTCTTTTTCATTCAAGTATCAAACTTATTCATAAAATATCTATTTTAATAATTATCCTTATTTTTGTAGTTTCTTCAGAATCTACTTTACGTTTTTCTCCACTCCCACATTTGTGTATTTTTGTTTGAGTCATATTTATTTAATTAAAATAAAGACTGAAAGTGAATACATGGTTTTTGTTTGATTTTTATTTTTCAGATAAACAGCTTTCAGATTTATTAGTCTGTCCATTCTGTCATTTCCCCTCTCTGGATCATTTGATTTCATTTTTCTGTGTGTGTTCAGTATATCCATTCTCCTGTGAATCTTAGGTTTGTCGTGATTTTCTTATGATGAATAAGTAGTTCTAGAAGAGTTTGATATTTATTATGTAATCATGACATATACGGGTGGGAATTTGCTTTAGAAAAGAAATTTGACTTTATCTCCTTCGTTTCAGCAATTTAACTACGATGGACTTTAGTATGATTTTTTCTTTTCTTTTTTATTCCCAGTTGGGGTTTGGTTCTTCAATCTGTGGATTGACGTATTATACCCATTTTGGAAACCCTCCATGTCAGTGACACGATGACACCCACCCAGAGGGTCCTCATGGGACCTGAGTAGGCGGGTCAAGGGCCCTCACTGTGGGTGCATCTGCAGACTGAACCGAGATGGGGTCCGGCCCCGTGGGGGACACACATACATACCGGGGCCACCCGAACGCGTCGTAGTGGGCCACGATGATGATGGTGGGAAGGTCCTCTCCACCCAGCCCCGTCAGCCGCCCCTGTGGAGACACAGCCTGTGAATGGCCAGCAGGGCCTGAGGCTGCCCCCAGGCCTTGCCACTCCTGGTTCCCACTCGGTGGGAAGACAGAGCAGGGAGTGACCCGAGTGTGGGTCTGGAAGACCCCTCCTGCAGCGGCCACATGGAGCAAGGACTGCCCTTGTTCTGACACCTTCTGGGGCACCAGATCCCCACGTGAAGCTCTTGCCGCAGACTCTGGGAGCCCCAGGGAACTCCCCCAGGGAAGAGGTGGATGCCAGGGAGGAACCCACCCAGGCCCCCTGTTCTACTCACAAAGTGTTAACAAAAGAGGGGGGAGATGTGATGAAAACAACTTTCCTGTAGGAAAGAGATCAGGCCCCTCACCCCAGCACTTGGGCTCTCCGAGATCTGTGCCCACCCTATTCTGCTCTAGCTGGGGGGGCCAATAAACTTCCCATAAAGGGCCCCTCATCACCAGGGGTCAGCTCCCGCCCCTCCCCCATCATCAGGGGTCAGCTCCCACCCCTTCCCCATCACCAGGGGTCAGTTCCCGCCCCTCCCCATCAGGGGTCAGCTCCCGCCGCTCCCCCATCATCAGGGGTCAGCTCCCGCCCCTCCCCCGCCTCCTCCCCATCATCAGGGGTCAGCTCCCGCCCCTCCCCCATCATCAGGGCTCAGCTCCCGCCCCCCGTCCAGCATCAGGGGTCAGTTCCCGCCCCTCCCCCATCAGGGGTCAGCTCGCGCCCCTCCCCCGCCTCCTCCCCATCATCAGGGGTCAGCTCGCGCCCCTCCCCCGCCCGGCCGGGCGCCCTCCCGTCTGTCTCCTGTCCCTGCTTCAGCTGGCGCCGGAGCCTCCTCGGGGCGGTCCCCTCAGGGACTGACTTCCACCCGCACGGTTCGGGCTCCATTCCCCCCACAGGCCCGGCGCCCGCTCCCACGTCAGGAGCCCCTTCTTGCCCCCCGTGACAGACACGAGTGCGCTCTGCGGCCATCGGAGCCGGTTCGCACAAGACGCCGCCCCGCCGGCTCCTCGCGGCGCGGCTCGGGGCGGAAGGAGGGCCGGGCCGGGCGCGGGCGGCGCTGCGGGGCCTTTACCTGAGTTAAGACCCGGCGCCCGCGCGAAGCTAAAATAACCGCCCGCCGCCATCTTCGCGAGTCCCCCGAGCGCCGCCGGCCCGTGACGTCACGGACACTCCCGGAGCTGCAGGCCCCGCCCCTTACCCGGAGTCCCTCCTCCTTCCCCAGTCAGACGCCCGCTCTCTCTTCAAGCCCCGCCCACGCCACAAGCTCCGCCCCGACTCGGAGACGGGACCTTCCTTTCAATGACTCTGCCTCCGGGGTCTCTGCCTCCCGCCCCGCCCTGCGTCGTGGCCCCGCCCCTTCCTCAGCCCGTCTTCCCGTTGACCTCTCGGAGGTGGGGTCGCTGCACCCCAGGCCGGCCGTGAAGGCGGTCTTTGAGGCTCCCCTCTCGGGAGCTGGTCCTTCGGTCCTGTGGGCTCACCTGCCCGTCCCCTTCTGCCTGCGGCCCCTCTTGGTAGAGGGTGGCTTTACCTTTTGCCCCGGTCGGGTGGGTTTGGGAGCCCTGCTCACCACCTCCTGGCTGGGTGAGGTTTTGCTGACACAGCCAAGGCCTGCATGTCCCTGCGGCGTCCCCCTGGGGGCCAGCCTTTACGTGGCGACTTCTAAAGTCCCACGCAGCACCCCAAATTCAAAACCTTGGTACCTCTAAATGGATGTTTCACAGCCATGGGCAATTTGCCCCCAGAGGACACTAGGCAATGTCGGGCGACATCTGTAGTTGTCAGGACCGACGAGGAGGGTGCTCCTGGCATGGAGTAGGTGGAGGCCAGGGACGCTGCTCAGCACGTGCAGGACAGCCAAACCACAGAGCGTGATCCAGCCACAAGGTCCGCAGTGCCAAGGGGGAGAGACCCTGGTATAAAAGTAGCTCGTTTTGAGAGATTTAATGAGCCACCTACTATGGGCTCGGCCTTTGGAGGATGCGGTACTGAGTAAAACTCACATTATACCAGACCTCCAGGAACTTAGAATCAGACAGACAGATCCTAACCAAACGTTTCATTGCAATTATGGTGCTTTTAAAATTAATAACAGCTTCCTGGAGCGATAGTTCATATACCATACAATTCACTCACTGAAAGCATGAAATTCAGTGGGTTTTAGTGGTTTTATATACACAGGGTTGTATAACCATCACCACTATCAGATTCCAGAACATCTTCATCACCCTACAAAGAAATCCCACATCCATTAAAAGTCACTCTCCCATCCCCTCCCCCAGCCCCTGGCAACCACGAACCCACTTTCGGTCTCGTGGACTGGCGCGTTCATATAAATGGAATCCTACACTGTGTGGCCTTTTGTGTCTGGCGTCTTTCACTGAGCGTGATGTGTTCAAGGTTTGCCCACGTGGTAGCGTGTGTCAGAGCCT
The DNA here is from genome assembly GCF_027409185.1 of Cynocephalus volans. NCBI lineage: Eukaryota > Metazoa > Chordata > Mammalia > Dermoptera > Cynocephalidae > Cynocephalus > Cynocephalus volans. Next base: position 96,262,746 of record NC_084469.1, on the reverse strand, counting down.
TGATCCTTTTCATGGGTGGGTCATATTCCAGTGTGTCGATGCACCATATTTTATTTATTCATTCATCAACTGACAAGCATATGATATGTTTTTGGAAGTTGGGAACCTATAGAGTGCCAAGAGAGTATAAACCCACCAGGCCCCAAACCAGATCAGCGGTATCATGGAAGGTGTTTAAGCTGAGAGTTACATAGGAGTTACGGAGGCTGGGGGCTTCTCGGCCCAGCCAGACATTTTAACTTGTAAGACTGCCATGGGTCACATTTGTCACCTGTGACCTTGGAAGACACCAGATATTTTTCTTCAGTGGGAAGCGGTCTCTGTACAGCCACTGAGGTGACAGATTAGGTGCCAAAAGTCAAGTCCAGTTACATTACAACTGGACACTTACATTCCAAGTCCGGTTATGGCAAGCCTGATCAGGGGGACCCTTAGCTGCAGGTGAGGCCATCGGTTCCCTTAGTGCCAGGCCAGGCCAACCCAGGCAGCAATAGGGGCAGGCCAAATAAGGGTCCCTTTGTCAAGTTTTATAATTTATACTTGGTCAGGAAGTTAACTTTTACTTTCAAATATCAAATTTATTTATGAAATGTTTATTTCTTAGGTATCCTTATTTTCATAGTTTCCTTGGGATCTGTAGGCACATCATTTTTTTTCACTCCCACATTTGTGTATTTTTATTTGAATCAAATTTATTTAATAAAAATAAACACTGACAGTGAGGGCATGTTTTTTGATGGATCTTTATGATTCAAATAACAAGCTTTCAGATTTATTAATCTGTCAATTCTACCATTTTCTCCTGATAATCTGATTTTTTTTTTTTTATGTTTAGTATATCCATTCTCCTGTGAATCTTTGGTTTCTTATTATTTTCTTAATTTCTTATGATGAATAAATAGTTTTAGAATATTTTAATTTTTTTGTTTAGTAATGACATATAAGGGAATGAATTTGCTTTAGAGAAGAAATTTGACTTTATCTAATTCCTTTTAGCAATTTAACTATAATGGACTTTAGTATGATTTTCTCCTCCTTTCTTTTTTAATCCTAGTTGGGGTTTGCCAATCTACTTGGAGTTTCTTGAGTCTGTGGATTGACGTATTGCACCCATTTCGGAAAATCCTCAGGCATTACACCTTCAGGGATGGCTTCTGCCCCCTTCTCTCTCCGCTCTCTCTACACACACGCACTTGTAATGAGGCTCGTCCAGCTCTGCTTCTTCTGTCTTCCTCAGGGAAGGCCCATCAGAGACTCGGATGGAAAGTCTAGTGGGTAGCTCTAGTCAAGCATGAAAGACTGTGGCAAATCCACTCGTGACCTTTGGAGGCTTCGGCTTGCTGCTTTAGCCCCCATGCCCTGCAGCTTTAAAATGATACCCGACACTGGGTAATTTATAAAGAACAGAGGTTTATTTGGCTTACGATTCTGGGACAGCTGCATCTGGCATGGGCCTCAGGCTGCTTCTACTCGTGGCGGAAAGTGGCGGCAGCTGACGAGCACAAGCAGATCACATGGTGAGAGGAAGCAAGAGAGAGAGGGGAGGTGCCAGGGTCCTTTAAACAATCAGCTCTCGCGAGAACTCATAGAGCGAGAACTCACGCATTAATCCTCCTCCCCCAGGGAGAGCATGAATCCATTCATGAGGGATCCGCCCTCATGACTCAATCACTTTCCACACTGCCACATTGGAGATGAGATTTCCACATGCGCTTTGGAGGGGACGACACATCCAAAGTCCATCAGGGACCAATCAGCAGCCCTGTCCCTCTGGGGAAACATTCTGTCCCAGGCACTTTGAGACTCAGGCAGATTTTACGCTGACTTGTAGGAACCCTTGGCGTGTCTCCTCATGCTCCATGTTCTTCTCCACAACACACAGAATGTCTTGTGGAAAACACCAGCCACACCGGGAGACAGGAGGTGCTCAGTTTCCCTGGGTCCGGGTTTCCAGACGTGCCTCTGGGTTTCCAACCACTCCCCAAAGTCTCAGGCCCCTCCTCAAGGCCTTCCCCGACAGGAAAGCTACTGCTGCCAGCTACACCTATTTTCAGCTCCCGGGATCAGTGAAGACCCCCTTGAGGAAGGGGGCGAGTGGAGAAGCATCTGGAGGACTGGACGGGGGTCTTTGGAGGCGGTTTCTGGGATGAGAAAGTCTGGGGCAGAGCTGTGAGGAGTCTGGAAAGGGACTGTGAAGTGACACACTTTTCCCTGCTGTCCATTCCTCGCCCACCTCCTGAGCCCTGGGTCCTGAGGCCCCAGGTCAGGGGTTGAACGGGAACAGGAGGGTCCAGGGCGGGGGCTGGAGAACGGCCTCTCTGCTCTGCCAGGTGCCTCAGATTCTGTGACGGCCACCGTGAAGGGTCACACAGAAGCTGCATGGGCACCGAGTGACAGCCCCGCCCCTTTCCCCCAGGGGCCCCTCCCTCGGGTGGGCGGGGCCGGCTTTCATTGTGACCCCACCCTTCCCTGGGTTCTGGCCACGCCCCCATTCCGTCCATCTTTCTCATCCACCAATGGGCTGTGAGCATTGAGGCCACGCCCACCTACCTGTTGCCTAGCACCGGCCGCTCCCAGCTGCTCTGGCTCAGTCGCTGGTCCGTGCCTTAGCTGGAGGGAGTGACTGTCCAGTGCTTAGCCATGATAAGGCGGAAGTACCCCTTTCCTTTTCCCTGCCCCGAAATGTCGGAGGAAATCCGACAGGAGAAATTGGCGAGGGCCAAGAAGAAGGTATAACATGCTGGGTCGCATCGCCAGAGCCAGCCCGAGGCCCCTCCTATGGTGGGACAGGGGCAGGACTCGGTGTCACTTCTGAGGCACACGGGGATTGCCCCTCTGTGCCTCTTGACTCCCCCCACCAAAGTCTTCTCAGCCATCCCTGCCCCCTCAGCTGCCCAGACCCTGCCCTTGCCGGCTGTCCCCGGGTGACTTTGGCCAGTAAGGTTACTTCCAGGGCTCCCCACCTGGACTCAGCCCTGGCCTCCTGCTACCCCAAACCAGACCTTCCTGGGCTCCCTGGGTCCCCTGCGTTCCCATCTCCAAGGACCTCGGTCCTGGCTCTGTGCTCCACTTCCCCACAGTGTTGCAGTGACTCTGACATTGGTAGGAAGGAGTGGAATGTTGTCACCTCACAATCCCATTCCAAACTGTCCCAATCCCCCTGGGAGGTGTCACAATCCCTCGGGAACTGTCAGTACTGCCTGGGAGGTTTCTGGTTCCCCTTCCCCCCTTTACTTAGACATTGCCTACCTAAAAAGCCTGCACTTCACCAGTGAGCTCAAAATGTTGACAGTATCTCTGGGTGACCATTGGGAGAACGGGTTCGGTTTGGTTTTTTCCTGGGTTTCTATTCTCTAGAGACACTTAACAATTGATTTCTGAGTCTGGATCTCACCTTAGAATTCCCTAGGATTCTGGGACCAGAGCACCTTTCAGTCACTACTCTCTGGAGGGAGATGTGCTTATCTTCTGTGGGATAAATCCTGGGCAACTGAACTTCACAGCTTGAATCTTGCCCAGATCCTGTCAATCTGGGGTGCCACAGGACTCAGGGGGCCTCTTTCTGAAGCATCAGATTTGCTTGATTCTTTTGAAAGAGAAAAATCCTCTTAATGTACTTAGGGGTGACATTCACCTGGATTTGTAAGCTCATAATGGATTTCTCTGAAATGATGCTTGGGTTGTCCTCTTTTTGTGAGGTCCCCAGATCCCTAGGGGTGTGCCCTCATGACTTCTGCCATTAGGGTACATTGACATAAACGTTTGAGAAGTACTGGGGTGCAGCTCTCAAAGCTCTGTGAGGGAGGGCCCCGATGTCTGATTTGTATTTGGCCCGCCAGCAGCTGCTGATTCATGACAAAGCCCCAGAAGACTGAAGTTCAATTCCATTCTTGCCTTTTTCTAATCATGCTATCGGTCCATTTCTTCAGCCATTTGGTGATCATGACAACACCTTATAGGGTTGCTGGTGGCATTAAATCAGATGGTACAAGTAAGAATACTTTGTAAAAACTGTAAAGTAGGTGACAAACATAGGGGCTTCCACATCTCCTGAATATTACGGCTTTTCCTTTTCACAGTTAAGAGAGTTCCAACAAAAAAGGGGCCTAACTGGCAGTAGGCCCCAGCCCAGCACTTGTGGGAGGTGCCAGTCACCTCAGGAGGTGAGTGTTGGCTGGTCAGGCTCCTGGGAACGGGGGCCTCAAGGGGCAGTAGGGGGTAATGGTAACGACCATGGAAGAAGTGTCAGGGACTGGGTAAGAAGTCTGGGTTTGAATCCTATGTCTCCCTCTGCTCGGGATATGACATAGGACTCTTCTCTGAGCTTCTCCCTTGAAGCTGTGCACACAGATGGAGCACGAGCGTGGCTGTCTCATTGGATCCTGCTGCAGGAAGCACAGGATGATGTTGACAACACCAAGGCCCAGGGCTCAATCCCTGTACTGGCCTCCACCAAAAAAAAAAAAAAGTGCAGGATAAGAGCTGCTTGGGAGGGGAGGGATGATTGGGAAGTGAGACCTTGAGAAGTGGGCACAGAGGGGCTACAGGAAGAGGGCTGGTCAAGGTTAGGAAGAAAGGACAGCAGAGGGCTTAGCCATTGAGGGGCAGAGCACCTCCATGTGTGCTCTCATCTCTTCCAGCCCCCATCATCCATCACTGGGGAGGCCTTGAGGACTTCAACTGACATTAAGGAGCTGGAGGTAAGTGCCCTCAAGGCCAGCCCCCAACCACCTCCCATGCTGGGGGCTGGGGACCCCCTTGCCAACTGAGACAGCCGACACCCAGTGTTGACAACACCAAGGCCCAGGGCTCAATCCCTGTACTGGCCACCACCAAAAAAAAAAAAAAGTGCAGGATGAGAGGTGCTCGGGAGCGGAGGGACGATGAGGAAGTGAGACCTTGAGAAGTGGGCACAGAGGGGCTACAGGAGGAGGGCCTGGTCCAGGTTAGGAAGAAAGGACAGCAGAGGGCTTAGCCATTGAGGGGCAGAGCATCTCCATGTGTGCTCTCATCTCTTCCAGCCCCCATCATCCATCACTGGGGAGGCCTTGAGGACTTCAACTTACATCAAGGAGCTGGAGGTAAGTGCCCTCCAGGCCAGCCCCCCGACCACCTCCCATGCTGGGGGCTGGGGGCCACGCTGCCAGCTGAAACAGCCAACACCCCCACCCCTAATGATCGCTCTCTCTACCTCTCTCCCAACCCTCCTCCAACTCCTCCTCTCTCCATGTGCCACAGAGCCGGTGCCTAGTTCTGCAGGCAGTCCTGGACTCCACCTATGCAGTAAAGAAATATATAGAGAGTGTGGTGCAGGAACTGGTAAGAGTCCGGTGGCGTCCCCTGGTTCCACGCTGCCAATCCTGGGCTCCAATTTCCCCTTGGGGCTTTGAAGAAAAGGGGCTGGGGGTTCCCGTGCCAAGGGAGAATGGGGTGCTCGGTGGCCTAGTTCTCAGCAGGAGGGACCCCAGACCATGCAGCATGGCTCTTCCTGTTGCTGACCTGCCTGCCCACTCTCTTTTCTCCAGACACCCCTGCTTGAGTCCTTGCCGCATGGGCTCTGGGCTGTTGCCCTGTTGGAAACACTAGGCTGACAGTTGTCAGGAGCCCTGTGTTCCCACCCTAACTTAGTTCCTGCTTTGCTTGGTCTTTGGTTTTGGACAAGCCACCTCTCCTGCCTGGGCTTGAGTGTCCTGAGATAGAATTAGAGGGTGTCAAAGGTCCCTTGCAGCTCTAAGAATGAAAGATTTCTAGGCACACACGAGACATCAGGGAGACAGGGATCTTGCCTGCCCTTTTCATTCCTGGATCCCTGCTATTAAGATCAGTCCCTGTCCTTAGTGTGTGGTTCATGGTGAATACATGCACCCTTGTGAATCACAAGCTGGGAGAAGGGTAGTCTTTCCTTTCTCAGCCTCCATTTCTAGAGGTTTCTGTGGTTGTCATGTAAAGAGAATCAGGATTCAGATGTTCAGCTCTGAATCCAACAAAGACCCCAATTCTCTTTCCTTGGGAGTTCAAGGACAGTTTGTCCATTTGCGTCCCCATAGGGTCTGAGAGCTTTTCCTTGAAAATCCATTCCTGGCCCCACCACTTCCCAGTCTGGGGAATGAACCTGAGGGGACAACCTCAGTCACCTTCCCGTGACTCTCCACATGGAAAACCTGGCACCAGGAAACTGGATGAAGTGGAAAGAGGGACATGATTTCTTTGTTCGCTCCTTCCATGTCTGACGGGTTTGGGGACAGACTGAGATGGAGAGGCCGCAGGCTCGTCCTGCCCACTCCCAACCTGGAGAAGGCTCCCCCCTGCACCCCACCCTCAGCACCACGGGGTCCCCGAGGATCTGGTCTCCCTGGTGGGCCTGTCCTGGGCCATTGGTGGCATTCCTGGGGCCCGTCCCTTGCTGTTCCATCTCTGCCTCCCTGGTAAGAGATGTTTCTTTCCTCTTCCTACAGAAGGAGAGTCCGTGTCAGCAGCTGGACTCCCTGCGGGAACAACTGCAGGTGAGTGGACTCTATGGCATCCCTCATGTGCCCTAGAGAACCTTCCTGTCCCTCTCTCACCACCTGTTTGGCTTTTGTCCCAAAGGCTCAGATTCGGACCAATGCCATCTTAAAGTCCGAAAAGGAAGAGATGGAGAGAGCCCTGGCCGATGCTCGTCAGGAAGCCCGGCAGAAAGCAGGTGTGGATCTGGGCAGCCTTCCTCCCTCAACCTGGTGCCTTGGCAGGCCTTCAGGGGAGTCCTTTGGGTTCCATCTTGACCTCTGTCATTCCAGGAGAATGTCAACATCTGCGGACCTGCCTGGACTCCCGGGAAAAAGAGATCCAACAGCTGCAGGGGAGTCTGACCGCCTTCTCCACAGGGCAGGAGGACGCCGAGAGGGTGAGTCCAGCCACCTGCCCTCACGCTTGCGCCTCCACCCCCAGGGGGAAAAATGGGCTTAGAGAATTAGATAGACCTGGATGTTCACATCCCGGCTGTACGTGATCTTAGCACTTAACCTCTAATACCTTGCATTTCATCTACAAAATGGAGCTAACGATAGTAACTCCCTCCTGTGGTGGTTGTGAGGATTCGATGGATTGTTAGCACGGTGCCTGGTGCCGCACGCAATACAGAGTCAGACCATGGTGATGACAGTCCTAACAATGGCAACGTGACAGGCTATCCCTGGGCCTCCGTCGGCCAGCTGTCAATCAGATCTCTTTCCCTGCCTCTTCCACCCTTACTGAGGTCTTGGGAAAAGCAACTGAGAACATGGGCTTGGAAATGCCTTGAAAAAGGTGTCAAGTGTGATTCAGGGGGAGGAAAGGTCACCGCTGAACGGTTGCTGTAGGTGTCGGTGTTCGTGTGCCCCGACTCCATCTTCTCCCTGCCGAATCCTGACTTTGCCTTTCTGTATTTGCAGTCCTACCGCAACCTCAAGAGCGAGCGAGATGCCCTCTTCCTTCAGCTGGAGGACAACAAGTAGGAGGGGGACGGTGGGTGGCAGGTCTGGGGGGTCCTCGGCACGGGTGATGTGGTGGGAGGTGGGAGGGTAGAGGTGAGCACGATGAGGGGGACGCACAGCTTTGGACACGTGCAGAGCCTAGCTGTGGCCCCAGCTGTGCCAGTGACTCGTGTGTGGCCTCAGGCAATTCATGTCCTCTCTGTGGACAGGCACTTGAGAGTCCAGGTGTCCCCTTCCCATGCCATAGTCCTCTGGTTGTGTGGCAAAGTCAGTGCATTGATGGCAAAAGTCGTCCTTTCTGTTCCTCGTTCTTTACATTCTCCACCACCTCTGGCCACAGGAACAACTATGAAGTCCTCAAGGCCCAGCAGGCCCAGCTGAAGGGCAAGATTCGCGTCCTTGAAATGGAGAAGGCGGCCTTACAGGTCCAGGCGAAAACGCTCGCAACATCCAAGCTCCTGCCAAACCAAGTGAGTGGCTGCAGCCCAGGGGGTTGGTTTTATGGTTGTGGGGTAGAGAGGAAGGTGGCAGCCTGACCCTCCTGCAGCCACTCCTTACACGGCTTATGCCCCTGTGCTCTGGGCAGGTGCACACTTCAAGCTGAGCTGCAGGCTCGCGTCATCGGGCTGGCGTGTCACCCATTCTGCCTGCGTGTCCTCCGCACTCACCCCCTGGGCCTTTGTTCCCCCACCTCTAAAATGGGGTGCTGGAGACCTCACACGAAATGGTACAGGGAGGGCCCCCTGTGTGCCTGTGCCGTGCCCCTTCCCTGTGCCGTGGGTCTCCGGCTGCATCAGGTGGCCACCGACTGCTTCTCTCCATCCAGACCAATTAGAACATGGAGGTCCCCAGTGCACTGCATTCAGGGCAGCACGTGAAGATGGAGCTGGCTGAGAAGTTGGGCCAGCTTCGTGAGAAGCTGGGAGACCTAAAGGAGATGGGAATCGCTGCCCCATTCAGGAAGGGCTAGGAGACAGGCACCAGCCTCTGAGGGGGGTTCCAGAGCCAGCACAGAGGCAGCTCCAGCCGGGGGGACAGGTGACCCCAGTCATGCACTGCAGTCCTCTGACTATTCATTGCTCCCTTCCTTCTGACCACACAGCTGCCGCAGAACATACAGAAATGCCAGGAGAACCAAGGCTTCAGCAACAATCTCTGCTTTCCATTGTTTTATCGAGCAGAAAAGTATTGTGACAGTAACATCATGGACATCTGAGATGTGGGGCCCAGGGCTCTGCCCCCTCCCAGTTCCTGCTACCCTGTCCTTGCCACCATGTCTCTGCCACCCTCTTCCTTCCACCCTGTCCCTGCCACCCTGTCCCTGCCACTCCTTCCCAGTCACCCTTTTATCATGTTAAGACCCCTGTTCTTTAAAAAAAAAAAACGAAAAATCCAAAAAAAACAAAAAAAGGAAAAAAGGAAAAAAAAAATTAAAAAAGGAAAAAAACAAAAAAAAGAAGACAGCACCCAGAAAACACTGAAAAGAAGAAGACAATGCCCTGAAAATACTCAAAAGAAGACAACATCCAGAGAACACCCAAAAAGAGACAACACCCGGAGAGCATCCTAAAGATGATAGCACCCAGAAAACCCCCAAAAGAAGAAAACACTGAGAAAACACCGAAAAGAACACCCAAAAGACGATGACATGCAGAAAATACTTGAAAGAAGATATCCAGAAAACACCAAAAAGAAGAAAACACACAACCCAGAAAAAAAAACACACAGAAGAAAACACCCCCCAAAAAGGAAGAAAACCTTTACAAAAAGAATAAAACCCAAACATAAAGAAAAACTGCCCAAAAGAAGAAAAAAACAAAACCCAAAAGAAGACAACCCCAACAAAAAGAAGAGAACCCCAACAGAAAGAAGAAAAATCCCCCCAAAATAAGAAAACCCCAACAAAAAGCAGAAACCACCCCACATGAAGGAAACCCCAACAAAAATAAAACCCCACTGATAAGAAGATAACCTCTCAGAAAAGAAACCGCCCAAAAGAAAACTGGAAAAGTAGAACCCCCCCAGAAGAAGAAAACAGCAACAAAGCGAAAAAAACCCACAATAAAAGAAGAATCCCACAAGAAGAAAAACCCCAGTAAAAAGAAGAAAGTGCCAGCAATAGGAAGCCCCAAAGAAGAAATTCCCAATGAAAAGAACAAAACCCTAACAAAAAGAAGAAACACCCCCCACAAAAAAGAAAAGTCTCTACAAAGAAGAAAAACCTCTGAAAAGAAGAAAAACTTCCAGAAAAGAAAACCTCAACAAAAAGAAGAAACCATGCACCCCAAAAAGAGAACCCCCAAAGAAGGAAATCCTAACAAAAAGAAAAACCCCGTAAAAGAAAAAAACACCCAAATAGAAAAAACTCCAATAGAAAGAAGAAAACCCCCCAGGAAAACAAGAAAACCCCCCAAAAAGCCCCAAAAGAAGAAACCCCCAAAGACGAAAACCCCAACAAAAGGAAAACTCCAAAAGAGAACCCCCCCAAAAAGAAAACCCCCCAAAAGAAGAAAACCAAAAACTCCCCGAGAAGTAAACTCCCACAAAAAGAAAAACCCTGCAAAAAAAAAATCCACACAGAAGAAAACCCTAACAATAAATAAATAAATAAATAAAAATCCAAAAGAAGAAACCCCCTAAAAAATGTACAAAAATGTACAGAAATATACAAAAATCAAAAAATGCAAAACAGACAAACAACAGCAACAACAACAACAAAAAAAAAAAAACAGGAAAAATACTAAAAGAGAGAAAAAGAAAAAAAAAAAAAACCATAAAAGAAAAACCAAAAATAAATATGTAAGAAAACAAAAAGAAAAAAGAAAGAAAGAAAGAAAGCAGCAGGGTGCCCTCACCAGTATTCCAGCCTCAGGGACCCATAGGGGAAGACCAGTAGAATTGGTCCCTTGGGCAGGCCAGTCAGGGGGCCCCTTAATGCTGGGGCAGGCCAAGGAAGCACTTGGGGCAGGCCTGGCAGGCCCTTAGCGGAAGGGGGCCCTTAGCAGTGGGGGGGGTCCTGAATAGTAGGTCGGGCCATGGAGGCCCTGAGTGACAAGTAGGCTAGAACAGGGGCCCATAGTGCCAGGCCAGGGGGCCCCTAGGTGGCCAGACCAGGCCAAGGAAGCACTTGGGGCAGGCCTGGCAGGCTCTTAGCAGAAGGGGGCCGTTAGCACCAATCAAGCCAAGGGGGCCCTGAGGTAGGCCATTCGAGGGGAGTCCTTAGTGGAAAGGCAGTCCAGAGAGTTGGCTGGGGGGGGGGGGAGGCACTTAGCAATGTTTTATCATTTATACTTGGCCAGAAAATTTTCTTTTTCATTCAAGTATCAAACTTATTCATAAAATATCTATTTTAATAATTATCCTTATTTTTGTAGTTTCTTCAGAATCTACTTTACGTTTTTCTCCACTCCCACATTTGTGTATTTTTGTTTGAGTCATATTTATTTAATTAAAATAAAGACTGAAAGTGAATACATGGTTTTTGTTTGATTTTTATTTTTCAGATAAACAGCTTTCAGATTTATTAGTCTGTCCATTCTGTCATTTCCCCTCTCTGGATCATTTGATTTCATTTTTCTGTGTGTGTTCAGTATATCCATTCTCCTGTGAATCTTAGGTTTGTCGTGATTTTCTTATGATGAATAAGTAGTTCTAGAAGAGTTTGATATTTATTATGTAATCATGACATATACGGGTGGGAATTTGCTTTAGAAAAGAAATTTGACTTTATCTCCTTCGTTTCAGCAATTTAACTACGATGGACTTTAGTATGATTTTTTCTTTTCTTTTTTATTCCCAGTTGGGGTTTGGTTCTTCAATCTGTGGATTGACGTATTATACCCATTTTGGAAACCCTCCATGTCAGTGACACGATGACACCCACCCAGAGGGTCCTCATGGGACCTGAGTAGGCGGGTCAAGGGCCCTCACTGTGGGTGCATCTGCAGACTGAACCGAGATGGGGTCCGGCCCCGTGGGGGACACACATACATACCGGGGCCACCCGAACGCGTCGTAGTGGGCCACGATGATGATGGTGGGAAGGTCCTCTCCACCCAGCCCCGTCAGCCGCCCCTGTGGAGACACAGCCTGTGAATGGCCAGCAGGGCCTGAGGCTGCCCCCAGGCCTTGCCACTCCTGGTTCCCACTCGGTGGGAAGACAGAGCAGGGAGTGACCCGAGTGTGGGTCTGGAAGACCCCTCCTGCAGCGGCCACATGGAGCAAGGACTGCCCTTGTTCTGACACCTTCTGGGGCACCAGATCCCCACGTGAAGCTCTTGCCGCAGACTCTGGGAGCCCCAGGGAACTCCCCCAGGGAAGAGGTGGATGCCAGGGAGGAACCCACCCAGGCCCCCTGTTCTACTCACAAAGTGTTAACAAAAGAGGGGGGAGATGTGATGAAAACAACTTTCCTGTAGGAAAGAGATCAGGCCCCTCACCCCAGCACTTGGGCTCTCCGAGATCTGTGCCCACCCTATTCTGCTCTAGCTGGGGGGGCCAATAAACTTCCCATAAAGGGCCCCTCATCACCAGGGGTCAGCTCCCGCCCCTCCCCCATCATCAGGGGTCAGCTCCCACCCCTTCCCCATCACCAGGGGTCAGTTCCCGCCCCTCCCCATCAGGGGTCAGCTCCCGCCGCTCCCCCATCATCAGGGGTCAGCTCCCGCCCCTCCCCCGCCTCCTCCCCATCATCAGGGGTCAGCTCCCGCCCCTCCCCCATCATCAGGGCTCAGCTCCCGCCCCCCGTCCAGCATCAGGGGTCAGTTCCCGCCCCTCCCCCATCAGGGGTCAGCTCGCGCCCCTCCCCCGCCTCCTCCCCATCATCAGGGGTCAGCTCGCGCCCCTCCCCCGCCTCCTCCCCATCATCAGGGGTCAGCTCCCGCCCCTCCCCCGCCCGGCCGGGCACCCTCCCGTCTGTCTCCTGTCCCTGCTTCAGCTGGCGCCGGAGCCTCCTCGGGGCGGTCCCCTCAGGGACTGACTTCCACCCGCACGGTTCGGGCTCCATTCCCCCCACAGGCCCGGCGCCCGCTCCCACGTCAGGAGCCCCTTCTTGCCCCCCGTGACAGACACGAGTGCGCTCTGCGGCCATCGGAGCCGGTTCGCACAAGACGCCGCCCCGCCGGCTCCTCGCGGCGCGGCTCGGGGCGGAAGGAGGGCCGGGCCGGGCGCGGGCGGCGCTGCGGGGCCTTTACCTGAGTTAAGACCCGGCGCCCGCGCGAAGCTAAAATAACCGCCGGCCGCCATCTTCGCGAGTCCCCCGAGCGCCGCCGGCCCGTGACGTCACGGACACTCCCGGAGCTGCAGGCCCCGCCCCTTACCCGGAGTCCCTCCTCCTTCCCCAGTCAGACGCCCGCTCTCTCTTCAAGCCCCGCCCACGCCACAAGCTCCGCCCCGACTCGGAGACGGGACCTTCCTTTCAATGACTCTGCCTCCGGGGTCTCTGCCTCCCGCCCCGCCCTGCGTCGTGGCCCCGCCCCTTCCTCAGCCCGTCTTCCCGTTGACCTCTCGGAGGTGGGGTCGCTGCACCCCAGGCCGGCCGTGAAGGCGGTCTTTGAGGCTCCCCTCTCGGGAGCTGGTCCTTCGGTCCTGTGGGCTCACCTGCCCGTCCCCTTCTGCCTGCGGCCCCTCTTGGTAGAGGGTGGCTTTACCTTTTGCCCCGGTCGGGTGGGTTTGGGAGCCCTGCTCACCACCTCCTGGCTGGGTGAGGTTTTGCTGACACAGCCAAGGCCTGCATGTCCCTGCGGCGTCCCCCTGGGGGCCAGCCTTTACGTGGCGACTTCTAAAGTCCCACGCAGCACCCCAAATTCAAAACCTTGGTACCTCTAAATGGATGTTTCACAGCCATGGGCAATTTGCCCCCAGAGGACACTAGGCAATGTCGGGCGACATCTGTAGTTGTCAGGACCGACGAGGAGGGTGCTCCTGGCATGGAGTAGGTGGAGGCCAGGGACGCTGCTCAGCACGTGCAGGACAGCCAAACCACAGAGCGTGATCCAGCCACAAGGTCCGCAGTGCCAAGGGGGAGAGACCCTGGTATAAAAGTAGCTCGTTTTGAGAGATTTAATGAGCCACCTACTATGGGCTCGGCCTTTGGAGGATGCGGTACTGAGTAAAACTCACATTATACCAGACCTCCAGGAACTTAGAATCAGACAGACAGATCCTAACCAAACGTTTCATTGCAATTATGGTGCTTTTAAAATTAATAACAGCTTCCTGGAGCGATAGTTCATATACCATACAATTCACTCACTGAAAGCATGAAATTCAGTGGGTTTTAGTGGTTTTATATACACAGGGTTGTATAACCATCACCACTATCAGATTCCAGAACATCTTCATCACCCTACAAAGAAATCCCACATCCATTAAAAGTCACTCTCCCATCCCCTCCCCCAGCCCCTGGCAACCACGAACCCACTTTCGGTCTCGTGGACTGGCGCGTTCATATAAATGGAATCCTACACTGTGTGGCCTTTTGTGTCTGGCGTCTTTCACTGAGCGTGATGTGTTCAAGGTTTGCCCACGTGGTAGCGTGTGTCAGAGCCTTGATCCTTTTCATGGGTGGGTCATATTCCAGTGTGTCGATGCACCATATTTTATTTATTCATTCATCAACTGACAAGCATATGATATGTTTTTGGAAGTTGGGAACCTATAGAGTGCCAAGAGAGTATAAACCCACCAGGGCCCCAAACCAGATCAGCGGTATCATGGAAGGTGTTTAAGCTGAGAGTTACATAGGAGTTACGGAGGCTGGGGGCTTCTCGGCCCAGCCAGACATTTTAACTTGTAAGACTGCCATGGGTCACATTTGTCACCTGTGACCTTGGAAGACACCAGATATTTTTCTTCAGTGGGAAGCGGTCTCTGTACAGCCACTGAGGTGACAGATTAGGTGCCAAAAGTCAAGTCCAGTTACATTACAACTGGACACTTACATTCCAAGTCCGGTTATGGCAAGCCTGATCAGGGGGACCCTTAGCTGCAGGTGAGGCCATCGGTTCCCTTAGTGCCAGGCCAGGCCAACCCAGGCAGCAATAGGGGCAGGCCAAATAAGGGTCCCTTTGTCAAGTTTTATAATTTATACTTGGTCAGGAAGTTAACTTTTACTTTCAAATATCAAATTTATTTATGAAATGTTTATTTCTTAGGTATCCTTATTTTCATAGTTTCCTTGGGATCTGTAGGCACATCATTTTTTTTCACTCCCACATTTGTGTATTTTTATTTGAATCAAATTTATTTAATAAAAATAAACACTGACAGTGAGGGCATGTTTTTTGATGGATCTTTATGATTCAAATAACAAGCTTTCAGATTTATTAATCTGTCAATTCTACCATTTTCTCCTGATAATCTGATTTTTTTTTTTTATGTTTAGTATATCCATTCTCCTGTGAATCTTTGGTTTCTTATTATTTTCTTAATTTCTTATGATGAATAAATAGTTTTAGAATATTTTAATTTTTTTTGTTTAGTAATGACATATAAGGGAATGAATTTGCTTTAGAGAAGAAATTTGACTTTATCTAATTCCTTTTAGCAATTTAACTATAATGGACTTTAGTATGATTTTCTCCTCCTTTCTTTTTTAATCCTAGTTGGGGTTTGCCAATCTACTTGGAGTTTCTTGAGTCTGTGGATTGACGTATTGCACCCATTTCGGAAAATCCTCAGGCATTACACCTTCAGGGATGGCTTCTGCCCCCTTCTCTCTCCGCTCTCTCTACACACACGCACTTGTAATGAGGCTCGTCCAGCTCTGCTTCTTCTGTCTTCCTCAGGGAAGGCCCATCAGAGACTCGGATGGAAAGTCTAGTGGGTAGCTCTAGTCAAGCATGAAAGACTGTGGCAAATCCACTCGTGACCTTTGGAGGCTTCGGCTTGCTGCTTTAGCCCCCATGCCCTGCAGCTTTAAAATGATACCCGACACTGGGTAATTTATAAAGAACAGAGGTTTATTTGGCTTACGATTCTGGGACAGCTGCATCTGGCATGGGCCTCAGGCTGCTTCTACTCGTGGCGGAAAGTGGCGGCAGCTGACGAGCACAAGCAGATCACATGGTGAGAGGAAGCAAGAGAGAGAGGGGAGGTGCCAGGGTCCTTTAAACAATCAGCTCTCGCGAGAACTCATAGAGCGAGAACTCACGCATTAATCCCCCTCCCCCAGGGAGAGCATGAATCCATTCATGAGGGATCCGCCCTCATGACTCAATCACTTTCCACACTGCCACATTGGAGATGAGATTTCCACATGCGCTTTGGAGGGGACGACACATCCAAAGTCCATCAGGGACCAATCAGCAGCCCTGTCCCTCTGGGGAAACATTCTGTCCCAGGCACTTTGAGACTCAGGCGGATTTTACGCTGACTTGTAGGAACCCTTGGCGTGTCTCCTCATGCTCCATGTTCTTCTCCACAACACACAGAATGTCTTGTGGAAAACACCAGCCACACCGGGAGACAGGAGGTGCTCAGTTTCCCTGGGTCCGGGTTTCCAGACGTGCCTCTGGGTTTCCAACCACTCCCCAAAGTCTCAGGCCCCTCCTCAAGGCCCTCCCCGACAGGAAAGCTACTGCTGCCAGCTACACCTATTTTCAGCTCCCGGGATCAGTGAAGACCCCCTTGAGGAAGGGGGCGAGTGGAGAAGCATCTGGAGGACTGGACGGGGGTCTTTGGAGGCGGTTTCTGGGATGAGAAAGTCTGGGGCAGAGCTGTGAGGAGTCTGGAAAGGGACTGTGAAGTGACACACTTTTCCCTGCTGTCCATTCCTCGCCCACCTCCTGAGCCCTGGGTCCTGAGGCCCCAGGTCAGGGGTTGAACGGGAACAGGAGGGTCCAGGGCGGGGGCTGGAGAACGGCCTCTCTGCTCTGCCAGGTGCCTCAGATTCTGTGACGGCCACCGTGAAGGGTCACACAGAAGCTGCATGGGCACCGAGTGACAGCCCCGCCCCTTTCCCCCAGGGGCCCCTCCCTGGGGTGGGCGGGGCCGGCTTTCATTGTGACCCCACCCTTCCCTGGGTTCTGGCCACGCCCCCATTCCGTCCATCTTTCTCATCCACCAATGGGCTGTGAGCATTGAGGCCACGCCCACCTACCTGTTGCCTAGCACCGGCCGCTCCCAGCTGCTCTGGCTCAGTCGCTGGTCCGTGCCTTAGCTGGAGGGAGTGACTGTCCAGTGCTTAGCCATGATAAGGCGGAAGTACCCCTTTCCTTTTCCCTGCCCCGAAATGTCGGAGGAAATCCGACAGGAGAAATTGGCGAGGGCCAAGAAGAAGGTATAACATGCTGGGTCGCATCGCCAGAGCCAGCCCGAGGCCCCTCCTATGGTGGGACAGGGGCAGGACTCGGTGTCACTTCTGAGGCACACGGGGATTGCCCCTCTGTGCCTCTTGACTCCCCCCACCAAAGTCTTCTCAGCCATCCCTGCCCCCTCAGCTGCCCAGACCCTGCCCTTGCCGGCTGTCCCCGGGTGACTTTGGCCAGTAAGGTTACTTCCAGGGCTCCCCACCTGGACTCAGCCCTGGCCTCCTGCTACCCCAAACCAGACCTTCCTGGGCTCCCTGGGTCCCCTGCGTTCCCGTCTCCAAGGACCTCGGTCCTGGCTCTGTGCTCCACTTCCCCACAGTGTTGCAGTGACTCTGACATTGGTAGGAAGGAGTGGAATGTTGTCACCTCACAATCCCATTCCAAACTGTCCCAATCCCCCTGGGAGGTGTCACAATCCCTCGGGAACTGTCAGTACTGCCTGGGAGGTTTCTGGTTCCCCTTCCCCCCTTTACTTAGACGTTGCCTACCTAAAAAGCCTGCACTTCACCAGTGAGCTCAAAATGTTGACAGTATCTCTGGGTGACCATTGGGAGAACGGGTTCGGTTTGGTTTTTTCCTGGGTTTCTATTCTCTAGAGACACTTAACAATTGATTTCTGAGTCTGGATCTCACCTTAGAATTCCCTAGGATTCTGGGACCAGAGCACCTTTCAGTCACTACTCTCTGGAGGGAGATGTGCTTATCTTCTGTGGGATAAATCCTGGGCAACTGAACTTCACAGCTTGAATCTTGCCCAGATCCTGTCAATCTGGGGTGCCACAGGACTCAGGGGGCCTCTTTCTGAAGCATCAGATTTGCTTGATTCTTTTGAAAGAGAAAAATCCTCTTAATGTACTTAGGGGTGACATTCACCTGGATTTGTAAGCTCATAATGGATTTCTCTGAAATGATGCTTGGGTTGTCCTCTTTTTGTGAGGTCCCCAGATCCCTAGGGGTGTGCCCTCATGACTTCTGCCATTAGGGTACATTGACATAAACGTTTGAGAAGTACTGGGGTGCAGCTCTCAAAGCTCTGTGAGGGAGGGCCCCGATGTCTGATTTGTATTTGGCCCGCCAGCAGCTGCTGATTCATGACAAAGCCCCAGAAGACTGAAGTTCAATTCCATTCTAGCCTTTTTCTAATCATGCTATCGGTCCATTTCTTCAGCCATTTGGTGATCATGACAACACCTTATAGGGTTGCTGGTGGCATTAAATCAGATGGTACAAGTAAGAATACTTTGTAAAAACTGTAAAGTAGGTGACAAACATAGGGGCTTCCACATCTCCTGAATATTACGGCTTTTCCTTTTCACAGTTAAGAGAGTTCCAACAAAAAAGGGGCCTAACTGGCAGTAGGCCCCAGCCCAGCACTTGTGGGAGGTGCCAGTCACCTCAGGAGGTGAGTGTTGGCTGGTCAGGCTCCTGGGAACGGGGGCCTCAAGGGGCAGTAGGGGGTAATGGTAACGACCATGGAAGAAGTGTCAGGGACTGGGTAAGAAGTCTGGGTTTGAATCCTATGTCTCCCTCTGCTCGGGATATGACATAGGACTCTTCTCTGAGCTTCTCCCTTGAAGCTGTGCACACAGATGGAGCACGAGCGTGGCTGTCTCATTGGATCCTGCTGCAGGAAGCACAGGATGATGTTGACAACACCAAGGCCCAGGGCTCAATCCCTGTACTGGCCTCCACCAAAAAAAAAAAAAAAGTGCAGGATAAGAGCTGCTTGGGAGGGGAGGGATGATTGGGAAGTGAGACCTTGAGAAGTGGGCACAGAGGGGCTACAGGAAGAGGGCTGGTCAAGGTTAGGAAGAAAGGACAGCAGAGGGCTTAGCCATTGAGGGGCAGAGCATCTCCATGTGTGCTCTCATCTCTTCCAGCCCCCATCATCCATCACTGGGGAGGCCTTGAGGACTTCAACTGACATTAAGGAGCTGGAGGTAAGTGCCCTCAAGGCCAGCCCCCAACCACCTCCCATGCTGGGGGCTGGGGACCCCCTTGCCAACTGAGACAGCCGACACCCAGTGTTGACAACACCAAGGCCCAGGGCTCAATCCCTGTACTGGCCACCACCAAAAAAAAAAAAAGTGCAGGATGAGAGGTGCTCGGGAGCGGAGGGACGATGAGGAAGTGAGACCTTGAGAAGTGGGCACAGAGGGGCTACAGGAGGAGGGCCTGGTCCAGGTTAGGAAGAAAGGACAGCAGAGGGCTTAGCCATTGAGGGGCAGAGCATCTCCATGTGTGCTCTCATCTCTTCCAGCCCCCATCATCCATCACTGGGGAGGCCTTGAGGACTTCAACTTACATCAAGGAGCTGGAGGTAAGTGCCCTCCAGGCCAGCCCCCCGACCACCTCCCATGCTGGGGGCTGGGGGCCACGCTGCCAGCTGAAACAGCCAACACCCCCACCCCTAATGATCGCTCTCTCTACCTCTCTCCCAACCCTCCTCCAACTCCTCCTCTCTCCATGTGCCACAGAGCCGGTGCCTAGTTCTGCAGGCAGTCCTGGACTCCACCTATGCAGTAAAGAAATATATAGAGAGTGTGGTGCAGGAACTGGTAAGAGTCCGGTGGCGTCCCCTGGTTCCACGCTGCCAATCCTGGGCTCCAATTTCCCCTTGGGGCTTTGAAGAAAAGGGGCTGGGGGTTCCCGTGCCAAGGGAGAATGGGGTGCTCGGTGGCCTAGTTCTCAGCAGGAGGGACCCCAGACCATGCAGCATGGCTCTTCCTGTTGCTGACCTGCCTGCCCACTCTCTTTTCTCCAGACACCCCTGCTTGAGTCCTTGCCGCATGGGCTCTGGGCTGTTGCCCTGTTGGAAACACTAGGCTGACAGTTGTCAGGAGCCCTGTGTTCCCACCCTAACTTAGTTCCTGCTTTGCTTGGTCTTTGGTTTTGGACAAGCCACCTCTCCTGCCTGGGCTTGAGTGTCCTGAGATAGAATTAGAGGGTGTCAAAGGTCCCTTGCAGCTCTAAGAATGAAAGATTTCTAGGCACACACGAGACATCAGGGAGACAGGGATCTTGCCTGCCCTTTTCATTCCTGGATCCCTGCTATTAAGATCAGTCCCTGTCCTTAGTGTGTGGTTCATGGTGAATACATGCACCCTTGTGAATCACAAGCTGGGAGAAGGGTAGTCTTTCCTTTCTCAGCCTCCATTTCTAGAGGTTTCTGTGGTTGTCATGTAAAGAGAATCAGGATTCAGATGTTCAGCTCTGAATCCAACAAAGACCCCAATTCTCTTTCCTTGGGAGTTCAAGGACAGTTTGTCCATTTGCGTCCCCATAGGGTCTGAGAGCTTTTCCTTGAAAATCCATTCCTGGCCCCACCACTTCCCAGTCTGGGGAATGAACCTGAGGGGACAACCTCAGTCACCTTCCCGTGACTCTCCACATGGAAAACCTGGCACCAGGAAACTGGATGAAGTGGAAAGAGGGACATGATTTCTTTGTTCGCTCCTTCCATGTCTGACGGGTTTGGGGACAGACTGAGATGGAGAGGCCGCAGGCTCGTCCTGCCCACTCCCAACCTGGAGAAGGCTCCCCCCTGCACCCCACCCTCAGCACCACGGGGTCCCCGAGGATCTGGTCTCCCTGGTGGGCCTGTCCTGGGCCATTGGTGGCATTCCTGGGGCCCGTCCCTTGCTGTTCCATCTCTGCCTCCCTGGTAAGAGATGTTTCTTTCCTCTTCCTACAGAAGGAGAGTCCGTGTCAGCAGCTGGACTCCCTGCGGGAACAACTGCAGGTGAGTGGACTCTATGGCATCCCTCATGTGCCCTAGAGAACCTTCCTGTCCCTCTCTCACCACCTGTTTGGCTTTTGTCCCAAAGGCTCAGATTCGGACCAATGCCATCTTAAAGTCCGAAAAGGAAGAGATGGAGAGAGCCCTGGCCGATGCTCGTCAGGAAGCCCGGCAGAAAGCAGGTGTGGATCTGGGCAGCCTTCCTCCCTCAACCTGGTGCCTTGGCAGGCCTTCAGGGGAGTCCTTTGGGTTCCATCTTGACCTCTGTCATTCCAGGAGAATGTCAACATCTGCGGACCTGCCTGGACTCCCGGGAAAAAGAGATCCAACAGCTGCAGGGGAGTCTGACCGCCTTCTCCACAGGGCAGGAGGACGCCGAGAGGGTGAGTCCAGCCACCTGCCCTCACGCTTGCGCCTCCACCCCCAGGGGGAAAAATGGGCTTAGAGAATTAGATAGACCTGGATGTTCACATCCCGGCTGTACGTGATCTTAGCACTTAACCTCTAATACCTTGCATTTCATCTACAAAATGGAGCTAACGATAGTAACTCCCTCCTGTGGTGGTTGTGAGGATTCGATGGATTGTTAGCACGGTGCCTGGTGCCGCACGCAATACAGAGTCAGACCATGGTGATGACAGTCCTAACAATGGCAACGTGACAGGCTATCCCTGGGCCTCCGTCGGCCAGCTGTCAATCAGATCTCTTTCCCTGCCTCTTCCACCCTTACTGAGGTCTTGGGAAAAGCAACTGAGAACATGGGCTTGGAAATGCCTTGAAAAAGGTGTCAAGTGTGATTCAGGGGGAGGAAAGGTCACCGCTGAACGGTTGCTGTAGGTGTCGGTGTTCGTGTGCCCCGACTCCATCTTCTCCCTGCCGAATCCTGACTTTGCCTTTCTGTATTTGCAGTCCTACCGCAACCTCAAGAGCGAGCGAGATGCCCTCTTCCTTCAGCTGGAGGACAACAAGTAGGAGGGGGACGGTGGGTGGCAGGTCTGGGGGGTCCTCGGCACGGGTGATGTGGTGGGAGGTGGGAGGGTAGAGGTGAGCACGATGAGGGGGACGCACAGCTTTGGACACGTGCAGAGCCTAGCTGTGGCCCCAGCTGTGCCAGTGACTCGTGTGTGGCCTCAGGCAATTCATGTCCTCTCTGTGGACAGGCACTTGAGAGTCCAGGTGTCCCCTTCCCATGCCATAGTCCTCTGGTTGTGTGGCAAAGTCAGTGCATTGATGGCAAAAGTCGTCCTTTCTGTTCCTCGTTCTTTACATTCTCCACCACCTCTGGCCACAGGAACAACTATGAAGTCCTCAAGGCCCAGCAGGCCCAGCTGAAGGGCAAGATTCGCGTCCTTGAAATGGAGAAGGCGGCCTTACAGGTCCAGGCGAAAACGCTCGCAACATCCAAGCTCCTGCCAAACCAAGTGAGTGGCTGCAGCCCAGGGGGTTGGTTTTATGGTTGTGGGGTAGAGAGGAAGGTGGCAGCCTGACCCTCCTGCAGCCACTCCTTACACGGCTTATGCCCCTGTGCTCTGGGCAGGTGCACACTTCAAGCTGAGCTGCAGGCTCGCGTCATCGGGCTGGCGTGTCACCCATTCTGCCTGCGTGTCCTCCGCACTCACCCCCTGGGCCTTTGTTCCCCCACCTCTAAAATGGGGTGCTGGAGACCTCACACGAAATGGTACAGGGAGGGCCCCCTGTGTGCCTGTGCCGTGCCCCTTCCCTGTGCCGTGGGTCTCCGGCTGCATCAGGTGGCCACCGACTGCTTCTCTCCATCCAGACCAATTAGAACATGGAGGTCCCCAGTGCACTGCATTCAGGGCAGCACGTGAAGATGGAGCTGGCTGAGAAGTTGGGCCAGCTTCGTGAGAAGCTGGGAGACCTAAAGGAGATGGGAATCGCTGCCCCATTCAGGAAGGGCTAGGAGACAGGCACCAGCCTCTGAGGGGGGTTCCAGAGCCAGCACAGAGGCAGCTCCAGCCGGGGGGACAGGTGACCCCAGTCATGCACTGCAGTCCTCTGACTATTCATTGCTCCCTTCCTTCTGACCACACAGCTGCCGCAGAACATACAGAAATGCCAGGAGAACCAAGGCTTCAGCAACAATCTCTGCTTTCCATTGTTTTATCGAGCAGAAAAGTATTGTGACAGTAACATCATGGACATCTGAGATGTGGGGCCCAGGGCTCTGCCCCCTCCCAGTTCCTGCTACCCTGTCCTTGCCACCATGTCTCTGCCACCCTCTTCCTTCCACCCTGTCCCTGCCACCCTGTCCCTGCCACTCCTTCCCAGTCACCCTTTTATCATGTTAAGACCCCTGTTCTTTAAAAAAAAAAACGAAAAATCCAAAAAAAACAAAAAAAGGAAAAAAGGAAAAAAAAAATTAAAAAAGGAAAAAAACAAAAAAAAGAAGACAGCACCCAGAAAACACTGAAAAGAAGAAGACAATGCCCTGAAAATACTCAAAAGAAGACAACATCCAGAGAACACCCAAAAAGAGACAACACCCGGAGAGCATCCTAAAGATGATAGCACCCAGAAAACCCCCAAAAGAAGAAAACACTGAGAAAACACCGAAAAGAAGAGAACACCCAAAAGACGATGACATGCAGAAAATACTCGAAAGAAGATATCCAGAAAACACCAAAAAGAAGAAAACACACAACCCAGAAAAAAAAACACACAGAAGAAAACACCCCCCAAAAAGGAAGAAAACCTTTACAAAAAGAATAAAACCCAAACATAAAGAAAAACTGCCCAAAAGAAGAAAAAAACAA
Source organism: Cynocephalus volans (assembly GCF_027409185.1). Taxonomy (NCBI): domain Eukaryota; kingdom Metazoa; phylum Chordata; class Mammalia; order Dermoptera; family Cynocephalidae; genus Cynocephalus; species Cynocephalus volans. Next base: position 96,239,471 of record NC_084469.1, on the reverse strand, counting down.
AACCCAAAAGAAGACAACCCCAACAAAAAGAAGAGAACCCCAACAGAAAGAAGAAAAATCCCCCCAAAATAAGAAAACCCCAACAAAAAGCAGAAACCACCCCACATGAAGGAAACCCCAACAAAAATAAAACCCCACTGATAAGAAGATAACCTCTCAGAAAAGAAACCGCCCAAAAGAAAACTGGAAAAGTAGAACCCCCCCAGAAGAAGAAAACAGCAACAAAGCGAAAAAAACCCACAATAAAAGAAGAATCCCACAAGAAGAAAAACCCCAGTAAAAAGAAGAAAGTGCCAGCAATAGGAAGCCCCAAAGAAGAAATTCCCAATGAAAAGAACAAAACCCTAACAAAAAGAAGAAACACCCCCCACAAAAAAGAAAAGTCTCTACAAAGAAGAAAAACCTCTGAAAAGAAGAAAAACTTCCAGAAAAGAAAACCTCAACAAAAAGAAGAAACCATGCACCCCAAAAAGAGAACCCCCAAAGAAGGAAATCCTAACAAAAAGAAAAACCCCGTAAAAGAAAAAAACACCCAAATAGAAAAAACTCCAATAGAAAGAAGAAAACCCCCCAGGAAAACAAGAAAACCCCCCAAAAAGCCCCAAAAGAAGAAACCCCCAAAGACGAAAACCCCAACAAAAGGAAAACTCCAAAAGAGAACCCCCCCAAAAAGAAAACCCCCCAAAAGAAGAAAACCAAAAACTCCCCGAGAAGTAAACTCCCACAAAAAGAAAAACCCTGCAAAAAAAAAATCCACACAGAAGAAAACCCTAACAATAAATAAATAAATAAATAAAAATCCAAAAGAAGAAACCCCCTAAAAAATGTACAAAAATGTACAGAAATATACAAAAATCAAAAAATGCAAAACAGACAAACAACAGCAACAACAACAACAAAAACAGGAAAAATACTAAAAGAGAGAAAAAGAAAAAAAAAAAAACCATAAAAGAAAAACCAAAAATAAATATGTAAGAAAACAAAAAGAAAAAAGAAAGAAAGAAAGAAAGCAGCAGGGTGCCCTCACCAGTATTCCAGCCTCAGGGACCCATAGGGGAAGACCAGTAGAATTGGTCCCTTGGGCAGGCCAGTCAGGGGGCCCCTTAATGCTGGGGCAGGCCAAGGAAGCACTTGGGGCAGGCCTGGCAGGCCCTTAGCGGAAGGGGGCCCTTAGCAGTGGGGGGGGTCCTGAATAGTAGGTCGGGCCATGGAGGCCCTGAGTGACAAGTAGGCTAGAACAGGGGCCCATAGTGCCAGGCCAGGGGGCCCCTAGGTGGCCAGACCAGGCCAAGGAAGCACTTGGGGCAGGCCTGGCAGGCTCTTAGCAGAAGGGGGCCGTTAGCACCAATCAAGCCAAGGGGGCCCTGAGGTAGGCCATTCGAGGGGAGTCCTTAGTGGAAAGGCAGTCCAGAGAGTTGGCTGGGGGGGGGGGGAGGCACTTAGCAATGTTTTATCATTTATACTTGGCCAGAAAATTTTCTTTTTCATTCAAGTATCAAACTTATTCATAAAATATCTATTTTAATAATTATCCTTATTTTTGTAGTTTCTTCAGAATCTACTTTACGTTTTTCTCCACTCCCACATTTGTGTATTTTTGTTTGAGTCATATTTATTTAATTAAAATAAAGACTGAAAGTGAATACATGGTTTTTGTTTGATTTTTATTTTTCAGATAAACAGCTTTCAGATTTATTAGTCTGTCCATTCTGTCATTTCCCCTCTCTGGATCATTTGATTTCATTTTTCTGTGTGTGTTCAGTATATCCATTCTCCTGTGAATCTTAGGTTTGTCGTGATTTTCTTATGATGAATAAGTAGTTCTAGAAGAGTTTGATATTTATTATGTAATCATGACATATACGGGTGGGAATTTGCTTTAGAAAAGAAATTTGACTTTATCTCCTTCGTTTCAGCAATTTAACTACGATGGACTTTAGTATGATTTTTTCTTTTCTTTTTTATTCCCAGTTGGGGTTTGGTTCTTCAATCTGTGGATTGACGTATTATACCCATTTTGGAAACCCTCCATGTCAGTGACACGATGACACCCACCCAGAGGGTCCTCATGGGACCTGAGTAGGCGGGTCAAGGGCCCTCACTGTGGGTGCATCTGCAGACTGAACCGAGATGGGGTCCGGCCCCGTGGGGGACACACATACATACCGGGGCCACCCGAACGCGTCGTAGTGGGCCACGATGATGATGGTGGGAAGGTCCTCTCCACCCAGCCCCGTCAGCCGCCCCTGTGGAGACACAGCCTGTGAATGGCCAGCAGGGCCTGAGGCTGCCCCCAGGCCTTGCCACTCCTGGTTCCCACTCGGTGGGAAGACAGAGCAGGGAGTGACCCGAGTGTGGGTCTGGAAGACCCCTCCTGCAGCGGCCACATGGAGCAAGGACTGCCCTTGTTCTGACACCTTCTGGGGCACCAGATCCCCACGTGAAGCTCTTGCCGCAGACTCTGGGAGCCCCAGGGAACTCCCCCAGGGAAGAGGTGGATGCCAGGGAGGAACCCACCCAGGCCCCCTGTTCTACTCACAAAGTGTTAACAAAAGAGGGGGGAGATGTGATGAAAACAACTTTCCTGTAGGAAAGAGATCAGGCCCCTCACCCCAGCACTTGGGCTCTCCGAGATCTGTGCCCACCCTATTCTGCTCTAGCTGGGGGGGCCAATAAACTTCCCATAAAGGGCCCCTCATCACCAGGGGTCAGCTCCCGCCCCTCCCCCATCATCAGGGGTCAGCTCCCACCCCTTCCCCATCACCAGGGGTCAGTTCCCGCCCCTCCCCATCAGGGGTCAGCTCCCGCCGCTCCCCCATCATCAGGGGTCAGCTCCCGCCCCTCCCCCGCCTCCTCCCCATCATCAGGGGTCAGCTCCCGCCCCTCCCCCATCATCAGGGCTCAGCTCCCGCCCCCCGTCCAGCATCAGGGGTCAGTTCCCGCCCCTCCCCCATCAGGGGTCAGCTCGCGCCCCTCCCCCGCCTCCTCCCCATCATCAGGGGTCAGCTCGCGCCCCTCCCCCGCCCGGCCGGGCGCCCTCCCGTCTGTCTCCTGTCCCTGCTTCAGCTGGCGCCGGAGCCTCCTCGGGGCGGTCCCCTCAGGGACTGACTTCCACCCGCACGGTTCGGGCTCCATTCCCCCCACAGGCCCGGCGCCCGCTCCCACGTCAGGAGCCCCTTCTTGCCCCCCGTGACAGACACGAGTGCGCTCTGCGGCCATCGGAGCCGGTTCGCACAAGACGCCGCCCCGCCGGCTCCTCGCGGCGCGGCTCGGGGCGGAAGGAGGGCCGGGCCGGGCGCGGGCGGCGCTGCGGGGCCTTTACCTGAGTTAAGACCCGGCGCCCGCGCGAAGCTAAAATAACCGCCCGCCGCCATCTTCGCGAGTCCCCCGAGCGCCGCCGGCCCGTGACGTCACGGACACTCCCGGAGCTGCAGGCCCCGCCCCTTACCCGGAGTCCCTCCTCCTTCCCCAGTCAGACGCCCGCTCTCTCTTCAAGCCCCGCCCACGCCACAAGCTCCGCCCCGACTCGGAGACGGGACCTTCCTTTCAATGACTCTGCCTCCGGGGTCTCTGCCTCCCGCCCCGCCCTGCGTCGTGGCCCCGCCCCTTCCTCAGCCCGTCTTCCCGTTGACCTCTCGGAGGTGGGGTCGCTGCACCCCAGGCCGGCCGTGAAGGCGGTCTTTGAGGCTCCCCTCTCGGGAGCTGGTCCTTCGGTCCTGTGGGCTCACCTGCCCGTCCCCTTCTGCCTGCGGCCCCTCTTGGTAGAGGGTGGCTTTACCTTTTGCCCCGGTCGGGTGGGTTTGGGAGCCCTGCTCACCACCTCCTGGCTGGGTGAGGTTTTGCTGACACAGCCAAGGCCTGCATGTCCCTGCGGCGTCCCCCTGGGGGCCAGCCTTTACGTGGCGACTTCTAAAGTCCCACGCAGCACCCCAAATTCAAAACCTTGGTACCTCTAAATGGATGTTTCACAGCCATGGGCAATTTGCCCCCAGAGGACACTAGGCAATGTTGGGCGACATCTGTAGTTGTCAGGACCGACGAGGAGGGTGCTCCTGGCATGGAGTAGGTGGAGGCCAGGGACGCTGCTCAGCACGTGCAGGACAGCCAAACCACAGAGCGTGATCCAGCCACAAGGTCCGCAGTGCCAAGGGGGAGAGACCCTGGTATAAAAGTAGCTCGTTTTGAGAGATTTAATGAGCCACCTACTATGGGCTCGGCCTTTGGAGGATGCGGTACTGAGTAAAACTCACATTATACCAGACCTCCAGGAACTTAGAATCAGACAGACAGATCCTAACCAAACGTTTCATTGCAATTATGGTGCTTTTAAAATTAATAACAGCTTCCTGGAGCGATAGTTCATATACCATACAATTCACTCACTGAAAGCATGAAATTCAGTGGGTTTTAGTGGTTTTATATACACAGGGTTGTATAACCATCACCACTATCAGATTCCAGAACATCTTCATCACCCTACAAAGAAATCCCACATCCATTAAAAGTCACTCTCCCATCCCCTCCCCCAGCCCCTGGCAACCACGAACCCACTTTCGGTCTCGTGGACTGGCGCGTTCATATAAATGGAATCCTACACTGTGTGGCCTTTTGTGTCTGGCGTCTTTCACTGAGCGTGATGTGTTCAAGGTTTGCCCACGTGGTAGCGTGTGTCAGAGCCTTGATCCTTTTCATGGGTGGGTCATATTCCAGTGTGTCGATGCACCATATTTTATTTATTCATTCATCAACTGACAAGCATATGATATGTTTTTGGAAGTTGGGAACCTATAGAGTGCCAAGAGAGTATAAACCCACCAGGGCCCCAAACCAGATCAGCGGTATCATGGAAGGTGTTTAAGCTGAGAGTTACATAGGAGTTACGGAGGCTGGGGGCTTCTCGGCCCAGCCAGACATTTTAACTTGTAAGACTGCCATGGGTCACATTTGTCACCTGTGACCTTGGAAGACACCAGATATTTTTCTTCAGTGGGAAGCGGTCTCTGTACAGCCACTGAGGTGACAGATTAGGTGCCAAAAGTCAAGTCCAGTTACATTACAACTGGACACTTACATTCCAAGTCCGGTTATGGCAAGCCTGATCAGGGGGACCCTTAGCTGCAGGTGAGGCCATCGGTTCCCTTAGTGCCAGGCCAGGCCAACCCAGGCAGCAATAGGGGCAGGCCAAATAAGGGTCCCTTTGTCAAGTTTTATAATTTATACTTGGTCAGGAAGTTAACTTTTACTTTCAAATATCAAATTTATTTATGAAATGTTTATTTCTTAGGTATCCTTATTTTCATAGTTTCCTTGGGATCTGTAGGCACATCATTTTTTTTCACTCCCACATTTGTGTATTTTTATTTGAATCAAATTTATTTAATAAAAATAAACACTGACAGTGAGGGCATGTTTTTTGATGGATCTTTATGATTCAAATAACAAGCTTTCAGATTTATTAATCTGTCAATTCTACCATTTTCTCCTGATAATCTGATTTTTTTTTTTTTTATGTTTAGTATATCCATTCTCCTGTGAATCTTTGGTTTCTTATTATTTTCTTAATTTCTTATGATGAATAAATAGTTTTAGAATATTTTAATTTTTTTGTTTAGTAATGACATATAAGGGAATGAATTTGCTTTAGAGAAGAAATTTGACTTTATCTAATTCCTTTTAGCAATTTAACTATAATGGACTTTAGTATGATTTTCTCCTCCTTTCTTTTTTAATCCTAGTTGGGGTTTGCCAATCTACTTGGAGTTTCTTGAGTCTGTGGATTGACGTATTGCACCCATTTCGGAAAATCCTCAGGCATTACACCTTCAGGGATGGCTTCTGCCCCCTTCTCTCTCCGCTCTCTCTACACACACGCACTTGTAATGAGGCTCGTCCAGCTCTGCTTCTTCTGTCTTCCTCAGGGAAGGCCCATCAGAGACTCGGATGGAAAGTCTAGTGGGTAGCTCTAGTCAAGCATGAAAGACTGTGGCAAATCCACTCGTGACCTTTGGAGGCTTCGGCTTGCTGCTTTAGCCCCCATGCCCTGCAGCTTTAAAATGATACCCGACACTGGGTAATTTATAAAGAACAGAGGTTTATTTGGCTTACGATTCTGGGACAGCTGCATCTGGCATGGGCCTCAGGCTGCTTCTACTCGTGGCGGAAAGTGGCGGCAGCTGACGAGCACAAGCAGATCACATGGTGAGAGGAAGCAAGAGAGAGAGGGGAGGTGCCAGGGTCCTTTAAACAATCAGCTCTCGCGAGAACTCATAGAGCGAGAACTCACGCATTAATCCCCCTCCCCCAGGGAGAGCATGAATCCATTCATGAGGGATCCGCCCTCATGACTCAATCACTTTCCACACTGCCACATTGGAGATGAGATTTCCACATGCGCTTTGGAGGGGACGACACATCCAAAGTCCATCAGGGACCAATCAGCAGCCCTGTCCCTCTGGGGAAACATTCTGTCCCAGGCACTTTGAGACTCAGGCAGATTTTACGCTGACTTGTAGGAACCCTTGGCGTGTCTCCTCATGCTCCATGTTCTTCTCCACAACACACAGAATGTCTTGTGGAAAACACCAGCCACACCGGGAGACAGGAGGTGCTCAGTTTCCCTGGGTCCGGGTTTCCAGACGTGCCTCTGGGTTTCCAACCACTCCCCAAAGTCTCAGGCCCCTCCTCAAGGCCTTCCCCGACAGGAAAGCTACTGCTGCCAGCTACACCTATTTTCAGCTCCCGGGATCAGTGAAGACCCCCTTGAGGAAGGGGGCGAGTGGAGAAGCATCTGGAGGACTGGACGGGGGTCTTTGGAGGCGGTTTCTGGGATGAGAAAGTCTGGGGCAGAGCTGTGAGGAGTCTGGAAAGGGACTGTGAAGTGACACACTTTTCCCTGCTGTCCATTCCTCGCCCACCTCCTGAGCCCTGGGTCCTGAGGCCCCAGGTCAGGGGTTGAACGGGAACAGGAGGGTCCAGGGCGGGGGCTGGAGAACGGCCTCTCTGCTCTGCCAGGTGCCTCAGATTCTGTGACGGCCACCGTGAAGGGTCACACAGAAGCTGCATGGGCACCGAGTGACAGCCCCGCCCCTTTCCCCCAGGGGCCCCTCCCTGGGGTGGGCGGGGCCGGCTTTCATTGTGACCCCACCCTTCCCTGGGTTCTGGCCACGCCCCCATTCCGTCCATCTTTCTCATCCACCAATGGGCTGTGAGCATTGAGGCCACGCCCACCTACCTGTTGCCTAGCACCGGCCGCTCCCAGCTGCTCTGGCTCAGTCGCTGGTCCGTGCCTTAGCTGGAGGGAGTGACTGTCCAGTGCTTAGCCATGATAAGGCGGAAGTACCCCTTTCCTTTTCCCTGCCCCGAAATGTCGGAGGAAATCCGACAGGAGAAATTGGCGAGGGCCAAGAAGAAGGTATAACATGCTGGGTCGCATCGCCAGAGCCAGCCCGAGGCCCCTCCTATGGTGGGACAGGGGCAGGACTCGGTGTCACTTCTGAGGCACACGGGGATTGCCCCTCTGTGCCTCTTGACTCCCCCCACCAAAGTCTTCTCAGCCATCCCTGCCCCCTCAGCTGCCCAGACCCTGCCCTTGCCGGCTGTCCCCGGGTGACTTTGGCCAGTAAGGTTACTTCCAGGGCTCCCCACCTGGACTCAGCCCTGGCCTCCTGCTACCCCAAACCAGACCTTCCTGGGCTCCCTGGGTCCCCTGCGTTCCCGTCTCCAAGGACCTCGGTCCTGGCTCTGTGCTCCACTTCCCCACAGTGTTGCAGTGACTCTGACATTGGTAGGAAGGAGTGGAATGTTGTCACCTCACAATCCCATTCCAAACTGTCCCAATCCCCCTGGGAGGTGTCACAATCCCTCGGGAACTGTCAGTACTGCCTGGGAGGTTTCTGGTTCCCCTTCCCCCCTTTACTTAGACGTTGCCTACCTAAAAAGCCTGCACTTCACCAGTGAGCTCAAAATGTTGACAGTATCTCTGGGTGACCATTGGGAGAACGGGTTCGGTTTGGTTTTTTCCTGGGTTTCTATTCTCTAGAGACACTTAACAATTGATTTCTGAGTCTGGATCTCACCTTAGAATTCCCTAGGATTCTGGGACCAGAGCACCTTTCAGTCACTACTCTCTGGAGGGAGATGTGCTTATCTTCTGTGGGATAAATCCTGGGCAACTGAACTTCACAGCTTGAATCTTGCCCAGATCCTGTCAATCTGGGGTGCCACAGGACTCAGGGGGCCTCTTTCTGAAGCATCAGATTTGCTTGATTCTTTTGAAAGAGAAAAATCCTCTTAATGTACTTAGGGGTGACATTCACCTGGATTTGTAAGCTCATAATGGATTTCTCTGAAATGATGCTTGGGTTGTCCTCTTTTTGTGAGGTCCCCAGATCCCTAGGGGTGTGCCCTCATGACTTCTGCCATTAGGGTACATTGACATAAACGTTTGAGAAGTACTGGGGTGCAGCTCTCAAAGCTCTGTGAGGGAGGGCCCCGATGTCTGATTTGTATTTGGCCCGCCAGCAGCTGCTGATTCATGACAAAGCCCCAGAAGACTGAAGTTCAATTCCATTCTAGCCTTTTTCTAATCATGCTATCGGTCCATTTCTTCAGCCATTTGGTGATCATGACAACACCTTATAGGGTTGCTGGTGGCATTAAATCAGATGGTACAAGTAAGAATACTTTGTAAAAACTGTAAAGTAGGTGACAAACATAGGGGCTTCCACATCTCCTGAATATTACGGCTTTTCCTTTTCACAGTTAAGAGAGTTCCAACAAAAAAGGGGCCTAACTGGCAGTAGGCCCCAGCCCAGCACTTGTGGGAGGTGCCAGTCACCTCAGGAGGTGAGTGTTGGCTGGTCAGGCTCCTGGGAACGGGGGCCTCAAGGGGCAGTAGGGGGTAATGGTAACGACCATGGAAGAAGTGTCAGGGACTGGGTAAGAAGTCTGGGTTTGAATCCTATGTCTCCCTCTGCTCGGGATATGACATAGGACTCTTCTCTGAGCTTCTCCCTTGAAGCTGTGCACACAGATGGAGCACGAGCGTGGCTGTCTCATTGGATCCTGCTGCAGGAAGCACAGGATGATGTTGACAACACCAAGGCCCAGGGCTCAATCCCTGTACTGGCCTCCACCAAAAAAAAAAAAAAAGTGCAGGATAAGAGCTGCTTGGGAGGGGAGGGATGATTGGGAAGTGAGACCTTGAGAAGTGGGCACAGAGGGGCTACAGGAAGAGGGCTGGTCAAGGTTAGGAAGAAAGGACAGCAGAGGGCTTAGCCATTGAGGGGCAGAGCATCTCCATGTGTGCTCTCATCTCTTCCAGCCCCCATCATCCATCACTGGGGAGGCCTTGAGGACTTCAACTGACATTAAGGAGCTGGAGGTAAGTGCCCTCAAGGCCAGCCCCCAACCACCTCCCATGCTGGGGGCTGGGGACCCCCTTGCCAACTGAGACAGCCGACACCCAGTGTTGACAACACCAAGGCCCAGGGCTCAATCCCTGTACTGGCCACCACCAAAAAAAAAAAAAGTGCAGGATGAGAGGTGCTCGGGAGCGGAGGGACGATGAGGAAGTGAGACCTTGAGAAGTGGGCACAGAGGGGCTACAGGAGGAGGGCCTGGTCCAGGTTAGGAAGAAAGGACAGCAGAGGGCTTAGCCATTGAGGGGCAGAGCATCTCCATGTGTGCTCTCATCTCTTCCAGCCCCCATCATCCATCACTGGGGAGGCCTTGAGGACTTCAACTTACATCAAGGAGCTGGAGGTAAGTGCCCTCCAGGCCAGCCCCCCGACCACCTCCCATGCTGGGGGCTGGGGGCCACGCTGCCAGCTGAAACAGCCAACACCCCCACCCCTAATGATCGCTCTCTCTACCTCTCTCCCAACCCTCCTCCAACTCCTCCTCTCTCCATGTGCCACAGAGCCGGTGCCTAGTTCTGCAGGCAGTCCTGGACTCCACCTATGCAGTAAAGAAATATATAGAGAGTGTGGTGCAGGAACTGGTAAGAGTCCGGTGGCGTCCCCTGGTTCCACGCTGCCAATCCTGGGCTCCAATTTCCCCTTGGGGCTTTGAAGAAAAGGGGCTGGGGGTTCCCGTGCCAAGGGAGAATGGGGTGCTCGGTGGCCTAGTTCTCAGCAGGAGGGACCCCAGACCATGCAGCATGGCTCTTCCTGTTGCTGACCTGCCTGCCCACTCTCTTTTCTCCAGACACCCCTGCTTGAGTCCTTGCCGCATGGGCTCTGGGCTGTTGCCCTGTTGGAAACACTAGGCTGACAGTTGTCAGGAGCCCTGTGTTCCCACCCTAACTTAGTTCCTGCTTTGCTTGGTCTTTGGTTTTGGACAAGCCACCTCTCCTGCCTGGGCTTGAGTGTCCTGAGATAGAATTAGAGGGTGTCAAAGGTCCCTTGCAGCTCTAAGAATGAAAGATTTCTAGGCACACACGAGACATCAGGGAGACAGGGTTCTTGCCTGCCCTTTTCATTCCTGGATCCCTGCTATTAAGATCATTCCCTGTCCTTAGTGTGTGGTTCATGGTGAATACATGCACCCTTGTGAATCACAAGCTGGGAGAAGGGTAGTCTTTCCTTTCTCAGCCTCCATTTCTAGAGGTTTCTGTGGTTGTCATGTAAAGAGAATCAGGATTCAGATGTTCAGCTCTGAATCCAACAAAGACCCCAATTCTCTTTCCTTGGGAGTTCAAGGACAGTTTGTCCATTTGCGTCCCCATAGGGTCTGAGAGCTTTTCCTTGAAAATCCATTCCTGGCCCCACCACTTCCCAGTCTGGGGAATGAACCTGAGGGGACAACCTCAGTCACCTTCCCGTGACTCTCCACATGGAAAACCTGGCACCAGGAAACTGGATGAAGTGGAAAGAGGGACATGATTTCTTTGTTCGCTCCTTCCATGTCTGACGGGTTTGGGGACAGACTGAGATGGAGAGGCCGCAGGCTCGTCCTGCCCACTCCCAACCTGGAGAAGGCTCCCCCCTGCACCCCACCCTCAGCACCACGGGGTCCCCGAGGATCTGGTCTCCCTGGTGGGCCTGTCCTGGGCCATTGGTGGCATTCCTGGGGCCCGTCCCTTGCTGTTCCATCTCTGCCTCCCTGGTAAGAGATGTTTCTTTCCTCTTCCTACAGAAGGAGAGTCCGTGTCAGCAGCTGGACTCCCTGCGGGAACAACTGCAGGTGAGTGGACTCTATGGCATCCCTCATGTGCCCTAGAGAACCTTCCTGTCCCTCTCTCACCACCTGTTTGGCTTTTGTCCCAAAGGCTCAGATTCGGACCAATGCCATCTTAAAGTCCGAAAAGGAAGAGATGGAGAGAGCCCTGGCCGATGCTCGTCAGGAAGCCCGGCAGAAAGCAGGTGTGGATCTGGGCAGCCTTCCTCCCTCAACCTGGTGCCTTGGCAGGCCTTCAGGGGAGTCCTTTGGGTTCCATCTTGACCTCTGTCATTCCAGGAGAATGTCAACATCTGCGGACCTGCCTGGACTCCCGGGAAAAAGAGATCCAACAGCTGCAGGGGAGTCTGACCGCCTTCTCCACAGGGCAGGAGGACGCCGAGAGGGTGAGTCCAGCCACCTGCCCTCACGCTTGCGCCTCCACCCCCAGGGGGAAAAATGGGCTTAGAGAATTAGATAGACCTGGATGTTCACATCCCGGCTGTACGTGATCTTAGCACTTAACCTCTAATACCTTGCATTTCATCTACAAAATGGAGCTAACGATAGTAACTCCCTCCTGTGGTGGTTGTGAGGATTCGATGGATTGTTAGCACGGTGCCTGGTGCCGCACGCAATACAGAGTCAGACCATGGTGATGACAGTCCTAACAATGGCAACGTGACAGGCTATCCCTGGGCCTCCGTCGGCCAGCTGTCAATCAGATCTCTTTCCCTGCCTCTTCCACCCTTACTGAGGTCTTGGGAAAAGCAACTGAGAACATGGGCTTGGAAATGCCTTGAAAAAGGTGTCAAGTGTGATTCAGGGGGAGGAAAGGTCACCGCTGAACGGTTGCTGTAGGTGTCGGTGTTCGTGTGCCCCGACTCCATCTTCTCCCTGCCGAATCCTGACTTTGCCTTTCTGTATTTGCAGTCCTACTGCAACCTCAAGAGCGAGCGAGATGCCCTCTTCCTTCAGCTGGAGGACAACAAGTAGGAGGGGGACGGTGGGTGGCAGGTCTGGGGGGTCCTCGGCACGGGTGATGTGGTGGGAGGTGGGAGGGTAGAGGTGAGCACGATGAGGGGGACGCACAGCTTTGGACACGTGCAGAGCCTAGCTGTGGCCCCAGCTGTGCCAGTGACTCGTGTGTGGCCTCAGGCAATTCATGTCCTCTCTGTGGACAGGCACTTGAGAGTCCAGGTGTCCCCTTCCCATGCCATAGTCCTCTGGTTGTGTGGCAAAGTCAGTGCATTGATGGCAAAAGTCGTCCTTTCTGTTCCTCGTTCTTTACATTCTCCACCACCTCTGGCCACAGGAACAACTATGAAGTCCTCAAGGCCCAGCAGGCCCAGCTGAAGGGCAAGATTCGCGTCCTTGAAATGGAGAAGGCGGCCTTACAGGTCCAGGCGAAAACGCTCGCAACATCCAAGCTCCTGCCAAACCAAGTGAGTGGCTGCAGCCCAGGGGGTTGGTTTTATGGTTGTGGGGTAGAGAGGAAGGTGGCAGCCTGACCCTCCTGCAGCCACTCCTTACACGGCTTATGCCCCTGTGCTCTGGGCAGGTGCACACTTCAAGCTGAGCTGCAGGCTCGCGTCATCGGGCTGGCGTGTCACCCATTCTGCCTGCGTGTCCTCCGCACTCACCCCCTGGGCCTTTGTTCCCCCACCTCTAAAATGGGGTGCTGGAGACCTCACACGAAATGGTACAGGGAGGGCCCCCTGTGTGCCTGTGCCGTGCCCCTTCCCTGTGCCGTGGGTCTCCGGCTGCATCAGGTGGCCACCGACTGCTTCTCTCCATCCAGACCAATTAGAACATGGAGGTCCCCAGTGCACTGCATTCAGGGCAGCACGTGAAGATGGAGCTGGCTGAGAAGTTGGGCCAGCTTCGTGAGAAGCTGGGAGACCTAAAGGAGATGGGAATCGCTGCCCCATTCAGGAAGGGCTAGGAGACAGGCACCAGCCTCTGAGGGGGGTTCCAGAGCCAGCACAGAGGCAGCTCCAGCCGGGGGGACAGGTGACCCCAGTCATGCACTGCAGTCCTCTGACTATTCATTGCTCCCTTCCTTCTGACCACACAGCTGCCGCAGAACATACAGAAATGCCAGGAGAACCAAGGCTTCAGCAACAATCTCTGCTTTCCATTGTTTTATCGAGCAGAAAAGTATTGTGACAGTAACATCATGGACATCTGAGATGTGGGGCCCAGGGCTCTGCCCCCTCCCAGTTCCTGCTACCCTGTCCTTGCCACCATGTCTCTGCCACCCTCTTCCTTCCACCCTGTCCCTGCCACCCTGTCCCTGCCACTCCTTCCCAGTCACCCTTTTATCATGTTAAGACCCCTGTTCTTTAAAAAAAAAAACGAAAAATCCAAAAAAAACAAAAAAAGGAAAAAAGGAAAAAAAAAATTAAAAAAGGAAAAAAACAAAAAAAAGAAGACAGCACCCAGAAAACACTGAAAAGAAGAAGACAATGCCCTGAAAATACTCAAAAGAAGAAATCCAGAGAACACCCAAAAAGAGACAACACCCGGAGAGCATCCTAAAGATGATAGCACCCAGAAAACCCCCAAAAGAAGAAAACACTGAGAAAACACCGAAAAGAAGAGAACACCCAAAAGACGATGACATGCAGAAAATACTCGAAAGAAGATATCCAGAAAACACCAAAAAGAAGAAAACACACAACCCAGAAAAAAAAACACACAGAAGAAAACACCCCCCAAAAAGGAAGAAAACCTTTACAAAAAGAATAAAACCCAAACATAAAGAAAAACTGCCCAAAAGAAGAAAAAAACAAAACCCAAAAGAAGACAACCCCAACAAAAAGAAGAGAACCCCAACAGAAAGAAGAAAAATCCCCCCAAAATAAGAAAACCCCAACAAAAAGCAGAAACCACCCCACATGAAGGAAACCCCAACAAAAATAAAACCCCACTGATAAGAAGATAACCTCTCAGAAAAGAAACCGCCCAAAAGAAAACTGGAAAAGTAGAACCCCCCCAGAAGAAGAAAACAGCAACAAAGCGAAAAAAACCCACAATAAAAGAAGAATCCCACAAGAAGAAAAACCCCAGTAAAAAGAAGAAAGTGCCAGCAATAGGAAGCCCCAAAGAAGAAATTCCCAATGAAAAGAACAAAACCCTAACAAAAAGAAGAAACACCCCCCACAAAAAAGAAAAGTCTCTACAAAGAAGAAAAACCTCTGAAAAGAAGAAAAACTTCCAGAAAAGAAAACCTCAACAAAAAGAAGAAACCATGCACCCCAAAAAGAGAACCCCCAAAGAAGGAAATCCTAACAAAAAGAAAAACCCCGTAAAAGAAAAAAACACCCAAATAGAAAAAACTCCAATAGAAAGAAGAAAACCCCCCAGGAAAACAAGAAAACCCCCCAAAAAGCCCCAAAAGAAGAAACCCCCAAAGACGAAAACCCCAACAAAAGGAAAACTCCAAAAGAGAACCCCCCCAAAAAGAAAACCCCCCAAAAGAAGAAAACCAAAAACTCCCCGAGAAGTAAACTCCCACAAAAAGAAAAACCCTGCAAAAAAAAAATCCACACAGAAGAAAACCCTAACAATAAATAAATAAATAAATAAAAATCCAAAAGAAGAAACCCCCTAAAAAATGTACAAAAATGTACAGAAATATACAAAAATCAAAAAATGCAAAACAGACAAACAACAGCAACAACAACAACAAAAAAAAAAAAACAGGAAAAATACTAAAAGAGAGAAAAAGAAAAAAAAAAAAACCATAAAAGAAAAACCAAAAATAAATATGTAAGAAAACAAAAAGAAAAAAGAAAGAAAGAAAGAAAGCAGCAGGGTGCCCTCACCAGTATTCCAGCCTCAGGGACCCATAGGGGAAGACCAGTAGAATTGGTCCCTTGGGCAGGCCAGTCAGGGGGCCCCTTAATGCTGGGGCAGGCCAAGGAAGCACTTGGGGCAGGCCTGGCAGGCCCTTAGCGGAAGGGGGCCCTTAGCAGTGGGGGGGTCCTGAATAGTAGGTCGGGCCATGGAGGCCCTGAGTGACAAGTAGGCTAGAACAGGGGCCCATAGTGCCAGGCCAGGGGGCCCCTAGGTGGCCAGACCAGGCCAAGGAAGCACTTGGGGCAGGCCTGGCAGGCTCTTAGCAGAAGGGGGCCGTTAGCACCAATCAAGCCAAGGGGGCCCTGAGGTAGGCCATTCGAGGGGAGTCCTTAGTGGAAAGGCAGTCCAGAGAGTTGGCTGGGGGGGGGGGGGAGGCACTTAGCAATGTTTTATCATTTATACTTGGCCAGAAAATTTTCTTTTTCATTCAAGTATCAAACTTATTCATAAAATATCTATTTTAATAATTATCCTTATTTTTGTAGTTTCTTCAGAATCTACTTTACGTTTTTCTCCACTCCCACATTTGTGTATTTTTATTTGAGTCATATTTATTTAATTAAAATAAAGACTGAAAGTGAATACATGGTTTTTGTTTGATTTTTATTTTTCAGATAAACAGCTTTCAGATTTATTAGTCTGTCCATTCTGTCATTTCCCCTCTCTGGATCATTTGATTTCATTTTTCTGTGTGTGTTCAGTATATCCATTCTCCTGTGAATCTTAGGTTTGTCGTGATTTTCTTATGATGAATAAGTAGTTCTAGAAGAGTTTGATATTTATTATGTAATCATGACATATACGGGTGGGAATTTGCTTTAGAAAAGAAATTTGACTTTATCTCCTTCGTTTCAGCAATTTAACTACGATGGACTTTAGTATGATTTTTTCTTTTCTTTTTTATTCCCAGTTGGGGTTTGGTTCTTCAATCTGTGGATTGACGTATTATACCCATTTTGGAAACCCTCCATGTCAGTGACACGATGACACCCACCCAGAGGGTCCTCATGGGACCTGAGTAGGCGGGTCAAGGGCCCTCACTGTGGGTGCATCTGCAGACTGAACCGAGATGGGGTCCGGCCCCGTGGGGGACACACATACATACCGGGGCCACCCGAACGCGTCGTAGTGGGCCACGATGATGATGGTGGGAAGGTCCTCTCCACCCAGCCCCGTCAGCCGCCCCTGTGGAGACACAGCCTGTGAATGGCCAGCAGGGCCTGAGGCTGCCCCCAGGCCTTGCCACTCCTGGTTCCCACTCGGTGGGAAGACAGAGCAGGGAGTGACCCGAGTGTGGGTCTGGAAGACCCCTCCTGCAGCGGCCACATGGAGCCAGGACTGCCCTTGTTCTGACACCTTCTGGGGCACCAGATCCCCACGTGAAGCTCTTGCCGCAGACTCTGGGAGCCCCAGGGAACTCCCCCAGGGAAGAGGTGGATGCCAGGGAGGAACCCACCCAGGCCCCCTGTTCTACTCACAAAGTGTTAACAAAAGAGGGGGGAGATGTGATGAAAACAACTTTCCTGTAGGAAAGAGATCAGGCCCCTCACCCCAGCACTTGGGCTCTCCGAGATCTGTGCCCACCCTATTCTGCTCTAGCTGGGGGGCCAATAAACTTCCCATAAAGGGCCCCTCATCACCAGGGGTCAGTTCCCGCCCCTCCCCATCAGGGGTCAGCTCCCGCCGCTCCCCCATCATCAGGGGTCAGCTCCCGCCCCTCCCCCTCCTCCTCCCCATCATCAGGGGTCAGCTCCCGCCCCTCCCCCATCATCAGGGCTCAGCTCCCGCCCCCCGTCCAGCATCAGGGGTCAGTTCCCGCCCCTCCCCCATCAGGGGTCAGCTCGCGCCCCTCCCCCGCCTCCTCCCCATCATCAGGGGTCAGCTCGCGCCCCTCCCCCGCCCGGCCGGGCGCCCTCCCGTCTGTCTCCTGTCCCTGCTTCAGCTGGCGCCGGAGCCTCCTCGGGGCGGTCCCCTCAGGGACTGACTTCCACCCGCACGGTTCGGGCTCCATTCCCCCCACAGGCCCGGCGCCCGCTCCCACGTCAGGAGCCCCTTCTTGCCCCCCGTGACAGACACGAGTGCGCTCTGCGGCCATCGGAGCCGGTTCGCACAAGACGCCGCCCCGCCGGCTCCTCGCGGCGCGGCTCGGGGCGGAAGGAGGGCCGGGCCGGGCGCGGGCGGCGCTGCGGGGCCTTTACCTGAGTTAAGACCCGGCGCCCGCGCGAAGCTAAAATAACCGCCGGCCGCCATCTTCGCGAGTCCCCCGAGCGCCGCCGGCCCGTGACGTCACGGACACTCCCGGAGCTGCAGGCCCCGCCCCTTACCCGGAGTCCCTCCTCCTTCCCCAGTCAGACGCCCGCTCTCTCTTCAAGCCCCGCCCACGCCACAAGCTCCGCCCCGACTCGGAGACGGGACCTTCCTTTCAATGACTCTGCCTCCGGGGTCTCTGCCTCCCGCCCCGCCCTGCGTCGTGGCCCCGCCCCTTCCTCAGCCCGTCTTCCCGTTGACCTCTCGGAGGTGGGGTCGCTGCACCCCAGGCCGGCCGTGAAGGCGGTCTTTGAGGCTCCCCTCTCGGGAGCTGGTCCTTCGGTCCTGTGGGCTCACCTGCCCGTCCCCTTCTGCCTGCGGCCCCTCTTGGTAGAGGGTGGCTTTACCTTTTGCCCCGGTCGGGTGGGTTTGGGAGCCCTGCTCACCACCTCCTGGCTGGGTGAGGTTTTGCTGACACAGCCAAGGCCTGCATGTCCCTGCGGCGTCCCCCTGGGGGCCAGCCTTTACGTGGCGACTTCTAAAGTCCCACGCAGCACCCCAAATTCAAAACCTTGGTACCTCTAAATGGATGTTTCACAGCCATGGGCAATTTGCCCCCAGACGACACTAGGCAATGTCGGGCGACATCTGTAGTTGTCAGGACCGACGAGGAGGGTGCTCCTGGCATGGAGTAGGTGGAGGCCAGGGACGCTGCTCAGCACGTGCAGGACAGCCAAACCACAGAGCGTGATCCAGCCACAAGGTCCGCAGTGCCAAGGGGGAGAGACCCTGGTATAAAAGTAGCTCGTTTTGAGAGATTTAATGAGCCACCTACTATGGGCTCGGCCTTTGGAGGATGCGGTACTGAGTAAAACTCACATTATACCAGACCTCCAGGAACTTAGAATCAGACAGACAGATCCTAACCAAACGTTTCATTGCAATTATGGTGCTTTTAAAATTAATAACAGCTTCCTGGAGCGATAGTTCATATACCATACAATTCACTCACTGAAAGCATGAAATTCAGTGGGTTTTAGTGGTTTTATATACACAGGGTTGTATAACCATCACCACTATCAGATTCCAGAACATCTTCATCACCCTACAAAGAAATCCCACATCCATTAAAAGTCACTCTCCCATCCCCTCCCCCAGCCCCTGGCAACCACGAACCCACTTTCGGTCTCGTGGACTGGCGCGTTCATATAAATGGAATCCTACACTGTGTGGCCTTTTGTGTCTGGCGTCTTT
The DNA here is from genome assembly GCF_027409185.1 of Cynocephalus volans. NCBI lineage: Eukaryota > Metazoa > Chordata > Mammalia > Dermoptera > Cynocephalidae > Cynocephalus > Cynocephalus volans. The sequence continues at coordinate 96,220,949 of NC_084469.1, read as the reverse complement.
CACTGAGCGTGATGTGTTCAAGGTTTGCCCACGTGGTAGCGTGTGTCAGAGCCTTGATCCTTTTCATGGGTGGGTCATATTCCAGTGTGTCGATGCACCATATTTTATTTATTCATTCATCAACTGACAAGCATATGATATGTTTTTGGAAGTTGGGAACCTATAGAGTGCCAAGAGAGTATAAACCCACCAGGCCCCAAACCAGATCAGCGGTATCATGGAAGGTGTTTAAGCTGAGAGTTACATAGGAGTTACGGAGGCTGGGGGCTTCTCGGCCCAGCCAGACATTTTAACTTGTAAGACTGCCATGGGTCACATTTGTCACCTGTGACCTTGGAAGACACCAGATATTTTTCTTCAGTGGGAAGCGGTCTCTGTACAGCCACTGAGGTGACAGATTAGGTGCCAAAAGTCAAGTCCAGTTACATTACAACTGGACACTTACATTCCAAGTCCGGTTATGGCAAGCCTGATCAGGGGGACCCTTAGCTGCAGGTGAGGCCATCGGTTCCCTTAGTGCCAGGCCAGGCCAACCCAGGCAGCAATAGGGGCAGGCCAAATAAGGGTCCCTTTGTCAAGTTTTATAATTTATACTTGGTCAGGAAGTTAACTTTTACTTTCAAATATCAAATTTATTTATGAAATGTTTATTTCTTAGGTATCCTTATTTTCATAGTTTCCTTGGGATCTGTAGGCACATCATTTTTTTTCACTCCCACATTTGTGTATTTTTATTTGAATCAAATTTATTTAATAAAAATAAACACTGACAGTGAGGGCATGTTTTTTGATGGATCTTTATGATTCAAATAACAAGCTTTCAGATTTATTAATCTGTCAATTCTACCATTTTCTCCTGATAATCTGATTTTTTTTTTTATGTTTAGTATATCCATTCTCCTGTGAATCTTTGGTTTCTTATTATTTTCTTAATTTCTTATGATGAATAAATAGTTTTAGAATATTTTAATTTTTTTTGTTTAGTAATGACATATAAGGGAATGAATTTGCTTTAGAGAAGAAATTTGACTTTATCTAATTCCTTTTAGCAATTTAACTATAATGGACTTTAGTATGATTTTCTCCTCCTTTCTTTTTTAATCCTAGTTGGGGTTTGCCAATCTACTTGGAGTTTCTTGAGTCTGTGGATTGACGTATTGCACCCATTTCGGAAAATCCTCAGGCATTACACCTTCAGGGATGGCTTCTGCCCCCTTCTCTCTCCGCTCTCTCTACACACACGCACTTGTAATGAGGCTCGTCCAGCTCTGCTTCTTCTGTCTTCCTCAGGGAAGGCCCATCAGAGACTCGGATGGAAAGTCTAGTGGGTAGCTCTAGTCAAGCATGAAAGACTGTGGCAAATCCACTCGTGACCTTTGGAGGCTTCGGCTTGCTGCTTTAGCCCCCATGCCCTGCAGCTTTAAAATGATACCCGACACTGGGTAATTTATAAAGAACAGAGGTTTATTTGGCTTACGATTCTGGGACAGCTGCATCTGGCATGGGCCTCAGGCTGCTTCTACTCGTGGCGGAAAGTGGCGGCAGCTGACGAGCACAAGCAGATCACATGGTGAGAGGAAGCAAGAGAGAGAGGGGAGGTGCCAGGGTCCTTTAAACAATCAGCTCTCGCGAGAACTCATAGAGCGAGAACTCACGCATTAATCCCCCTCCCCCAGGGAGAGCATGAATCCATTCATGAGGGATCCGCCCTCATGACTCAATCACTTTCCACACTGCCACATTGGAGATGAGATTTCCACATGCGCTTTGGAGGGGACGACACATCCAAAGTCCATCAGGGACCAATCAGCAGCCCTGTCCCTCTGGGGAAACATTCTGTCCCAGGCACTTTGAGACTCAGGCAGATTTTACGCTGACTTGTAGGAACCCTTGGCGTGTCTCCTCATGCTCCATGTTCTTCTCCACAACACACAGAATGTCTTGTGGAAAACACCAGCCACACCGGGAGACAGGAGGTGCTCAGTTTCCCTGGGTCCGGGTTTCCAGACGTGCCTCTGGGTTTCCAACCACTCCCCAAAGTCTCAGGCCCCTCCTCAAGGCCTTCCCCGACAGGAAAGCTACTGCTGCCAGCTACACCTATTTTCAGCTCCCGGGATCAGTGAAGACCCCCTTGAGGAAGGGGGCGAGTGGAGAAGCATCTGGAGGACTGGACGGGGGTCTTTGGAGGCGGTTTCTGGGATGAGAAAGTCTGGGGCAGAGCTGTGAGGAGTCTGGAAAGGGACTGTGAAGTGACACACTTTTCCCTGCTGTCCATTCCTCGCCCACCTCCTGAGCCCTGGGTCCTGAGGCCCCAGGTCAGGGGTTGAACGGGAACAGGAGGGTCCAGGGCGGGGGCTGGAGAACGGCCTCTCTGCTCTGCCAGGTGCCTCAGATTCTGTGACGGCCACCGTGAAGGGTCACACAGAAGCTGCATGGGCACCGAGTGACAGCCCCGCCCCTTTCCCCCAGGGGCCCCTCCCTGGGGTGGGCGGGGCCGGCTTTCATTGTGACCCCACCCTTCCCTGGGTTCTGGCCACGCCCCCATTCCGTCCATCTTTCTCATCCACCAATGGGCTGTGAGCATTGAGGCCACGCCCACCTACCTGTTGCCTAGCACCGGCCGCTCCCAGCTGCTCTGGCTCAGTCGCTGGTCCGTGCCTTAGCTGGAGGGAGTGACTGTCCAGTGCTTAGCCATGATAAGGCGGAAGTACCCCTTTCCTTTTCCCTGCCCCGAAATGTCGGAGGAAATCCGACAGGAGAAATTGGCGAGGGCCAAGAAGAAGGTATAACATGCTGGGTCGCATCGCCAGAGCCAGCCCGAGGCCCCTCCTATGGTGGGACAGGGGCAGGACTCGGTGTCACTTCTGAGGCACACGGGGATTGCCCCTCTGTGCCTCTTGACTCCCCCCACCAAAGTCTTCTCAGCCATCCCTGCCCCCTCAGCTGCCCAGACCCTGCCCTTGCCGGCTGTCCCCGGGTGACTTTGGCCAGTAAGGTTACTTCCAGGGCTCCCCACCTGGACTCAGCCCTGGCCTCCTGCTACCCCAAACCAGACCTTCCTGGGCTCCCTGGGTCCCCTGCGTTCCCGTCTCCAAGGACCTCGGTCCTGGCTCTGTGCTCCACTTCCCCACAGTGTTGCAGTGACTCTGACATTGGTAGGAAGGAGTGGAATGTTGTCACCTCACAATCCCATTCCAAACTGTCCCAATCCCCCTGGGAGGTGTCACAATCCCTCGGGAACTGTCAGTACTGCCTGGGAGGTTTCTGGTTCCCCTTCCCCCCTTTACTTAGACGTTGCCTACCTAAAAAGCCTGCACTTCACCAGTGAGCTCAAAATGTTGACAGTATCTCTGGGTGACCATTGGGAGAACGGGTTCGGTTTGGTTTTTTCCTGGGTTTCTATTCTCTAGAGACACTTAACAATTGATTTCTGAGTCTGGATCTCACCTTAGAATTCCCTAGGATTCTGGGACCAGAGCACCTTTCAGTCACTACTCTCTGGAGGGAGATGTGCTTATCTTCTGTGGGATAAATCCTGGGCAACTGAACTTCACAGCTTGAATCTTGCCCAGATCCTGTCAATCTGGGGTGCCACAGGACTCAGGGGGCCTCTTTCTGAAGCATCAGATTTGCTTGATTCTTTTGAAAGAGAAAAATCCTCTTAATGTACTTAGGGGTGACATTCACCTGGATTTGTAAGCTCATAATGGATTTCTCTGAAATGATGCTTGGGTTGTCCTCTTTTTGTGAGGTCCCCAGATCCCTAGGGGTGTGCCCTCATGACTTCTGCCATTAGGGTACATTGACATAAACGTTTGAGAAGTACTGGGGTGCAGCTCTCAAAGCTCTGTGAGGGAGGGCCCCGATGTCTGATTTGTATTTGGCCCGCCAGCAGCTGCTGATTCATGACAAAGCCCCAGAAGACTGAAGTTCAATTCCATTCTAGCCTTTTTCTAATCATGCTATCGGTCCATTTCTTCAGCCATTTGGTGATCATGACAACACCTTATAGGGTTGCTGGTGGCATTAAATCAGATGGTACAAGTAAGAATACTTTGTAAAAACTGTAAAGTAGGTGACAAACATAGGGGCTTCCACATCTCCTGAATATTACGGCTTTTCCTTTTCACAGTTAAGAGAGTTCCAACAAAAAAGGGGCCTAACTGGCAGTAGGCCCCAGCCCAGCACTTGTGGGAGGTGCCAGTCACCTCAGGAGGTGAGTGTTGGCTGGTCAGGCTCCTGGGAACGGGGGCCTCAAGGGGCAGTAGGGGGTAATGGTAACGACCATGGAAGAAGTGTCAGGGACTGGGTAAGAAGTCTGGGTTTGAATCCTATGTCTCCCTCTGCTCGGGATATGACATAGGACTCTTCTCTGAGCTTCTCCCTTGAAGCTGTGCACACAGATGGAGCACGAGCGTGGCTGTCTCATTGGATCCTGCTGCAGGAAGCACAGGATGATGTTGACAACACCAAGGCCCAGGGCTCAATCCCTGTACTGGCCTCCACCAAAAAAAAAAAAAAAGTGCAGGATAAGAGCTGCTTGGGAGGGGAGGGATGATTGGGAAGTGAGACCTTGAGAAGTGGGCACAGAGGGGCTACAGGAAGAGGGCTGGTCAAGGTTAGGAAGAAAGGACAGCAGAGGGCTTAGCCATTGAGGGGCAGAGCATCTCCATGTGTGCTCTCATCTCTTCCAGCCCCCATCATCCATCACTGGGGAGGCCTTGAGGACTTCAACTGACATTAAGGAGCTGGAGGTAAGTGCCCTCAAGGCCAGCCCCCAACCACCTCCCATGCTGGGGGCTGGGGACCCCCTTGCCAACTGAGACAGCCGACACCCAGTGTTGACAACACCAAGGCCCAGGGCTCAATCCCTGTACTGGCCACCACCAAAAAAAAAAAAAGTGCAGGATGAGAGGTGCTCGGGAGCGGAGGGACGATGAGGAAGTGAGACCTTGAGAAGTGGGCACAGAGGGGCTACAGGAGGAGGGCCTGGTCCAGGTTAGGAAGAAAGGACAGCAGAGGGCTTAGCCATTGAGGGGCAGAGCATCTCCATGTGTGCTCTCATCTCTTCCAGCCCCCATCATCCATCACTGGGGAGGCCTTGAGGACTTCAACTTACATCAAGGAGCTGGAGGTAAGTGCCCTCCAGGCCAGCCCCCCGACCACCTCCCATGCTGGGGGCTGGGGGCCACGCTGCCAGCTGAAACAGCCAACACCCCCACCCCTAATGATCGCTCTCTCTACCTCTCTCCCAACCCTCCTCCAACTCCTCCTCTCTCCATGTGCCACAGAGCCGGTGCCTAGTTCTGCAGGCAGTCCTGGACTCCACCTATGCAGTAAAGAAATATATAGAGAGTGTGGTGCAGGAACTGGTAAGAGTCCGGTGGCGTCCCCTGGTTCCACGCTGCCAATCCTGGGCTCCAATTTCCCCTTGGGGCTTTGAAGAAAAGGGGCTGGGGGTTCCCGTGCCAAGGGAGAATGGGGTGCTCGGTGGCCTAGTTCTCAGCAGGAGGGACCCCAGACCATGCAGCATGGCTCTTCCTGTTGCTGACCTGCCTGCCCACTCTCTTTTCTCCAGACACCCCTGCTTGAGTCCTTGCCGCATGGGCTCTGGGCTGTTGCCCTGTTGGAAACACTAGGCTGACAGTTGTCAGGAGCCCTGTGTTCCCACCCTAACTTAGTTCCTGCTTTGCTTGGTCTTTGGTTTTGGACAAGCCACCTCTCCTGCCTGGGCTTGAGTGTCCTGAGATAGAATTAGAGGGTGTCAAAGGTCCCTTGCAGCTCTAAGAATGAAAGATTTCTAGGCACACACGAGACATCAGGGAGACAGGGATCTTGCCTGCCCTTTTCATTCCTGGATCCCTGCTATTAAGATCATTCCCTGTCCTTAGTGTGTGGTTCATGGTGAATACATGCACCCTTGTGAATCACAAGCTGGGAGAAGGGTAGTCTTTCCTTTCTCAGCCTCCATTTCTAGAGGTTTCTGTGGTTGTCATGTAAAGAGAATCAGGATTCAGATGTTCAGCTCTGAATCCAACAAAGACCCCAATTCTCTTTCCTTGGGAGTTCAAGGACAGTTTGTCCATTTGCGTCCCCATAGGGTCTGAGAGCTTTTCCTTGAAAATCCATTCCTGGCCCCACCACTTCCCAGTCTGGGGAATGAACCTGAGGGGACAACCTCAGTCACCTTCCCGTGACTCTCCACATGGAAAACCTGGCACCAGGAAACTGGATGAAGTGGAAAGAGGGACATGATTTCTTTGTTCGCTCCTTCCATGTCTGACGGGTTTGGGGACAGACTGAGATGGAGAGGCCGCAGGCTCGTCCTGCCCACTCCCAACCTGGAGAAGGCTCCCCCCTGCACCCCACCCTCAGCACCACGGGGTCCCCGAGGATCTGGTCTCCCTGGTGGGCCTGTCCTGGGCCATTGGTGGCATTCCTGGGGCCCGTCCCTTGCTGTTCCATCTCTGCCTCCCTGGTAAGAGATGTTTCTTTCCTCTTCCTACAGAAGGAGAGTCCGTGTCAGCAGCTGGACTCCCTGCGGGAACAACTGCAGGTGAGTGGACTCTATGGCATCCCTCATGTGCCCTAGAGAACCTTCCTGTCCCTCTCTCACCACCTGTTTGGCTTTTGTCCCAAAGGCTCAGATTCGGACCAATGCCATCTTAAAGTCCGAAAAGGAAGAGATGGAGAGAGCCCTGGCCGATGCTCGTCAGGAAGCCCGGCAGAAAGCAGGTGTGGATCTGGGCAGCCTTCCTCCCTCAACCTGGTGCCTTGGCAGGCCTTCAGGGGAGTCCTTTGGGTTCCATCTTGACCTCTGTCATTCCAGGAGAATGTCAACATCTGCGGACCTGCCTGGACTCCCGGGAAAAAGAGATCCAACAGCTGCAGGGGAGTCTGACCGCCTTCTCCACAGGGCAGGAGGACGCCGAGAGGGTGAGTCCAGCCACCTGCCCTCACGCTTGCGCCTCCACCCCCAGGGGGAAAAATGGGCTTAGAGAATTAGATAGACCTGGATGTTCACATCCCGGCTGTACGTGATCTTAGCACTTAACCTCTAATACCTTGCATTTCATCTACAAAATGGAGCTAACGATAGTAACTCCCTCCTGTGGTGGTTGTGAGGATTCGATGGATTGTTAGCACGGTGCCTGGTGCCGCACGCAATACAGAGTCAGACCATGGTGATGACAGTCCTAACAATGGCAACGTGACAGGCTATCCCTGGGCCTCCGTCGGCCAGCTGTCAATCAGATCTCTTTCCCTGCCTCTTCCACCCTTACTGAGGTCTTGGGAAAAGCAACTGAGAACATGGGCTTGGAAATGCCTTGAAAAAGGTGTCAAGTGTGATTCAGGGGGAGGAAAGGTCACCGCTGAACGGTTGCTGTAGGTGTCGGTGTTCGTGTGCCCCGACTCCATCTTCTCCCTGCCGAATCCTGACTTTGCCTTTCTGTATTTGCAGTCCTACCGCAACCTCAAGAGCGAGCGAGATGCCCTCTTCCTTCAGCTGGAGGACAACAAGTAGGAGGGGGACGGTGGGTGGCAGGTCTGGGGGGTCCTCGGCACGGGTGATGTGGTGGGAGGTGGGAGGGTAGAGGTGAGCACGATGAGGGGGACGCACAGCTTTGGACACGTGCAGAGCCTAGCTGTGGCCCCAGCTGTGCCAGTGACTCGTGTGTGGCCTCAGGCAATTCATGTCCTCTCTGTGGACAGGCACTTGAGAGTCCAGGTGTCCCCTTCCCATGCCATAGTCCTCTGGTTGTGTGGCAAAGTCAGTGCATTGATGGCAAAAGTCGTCCTTTCTGTTCCTCGTTCTTTACATTCTCCACCACCTCTGGCCACAGGAACAACTATGAAGTCCTCAAGGCCCAGCAGGCCCAGCTGAAGGGCAAGATTCGCGTCCTTGAAATGGAGAAGGCGGCCTTACAGGTCCAGGCGAAAACGCTCGCAACATCCAAGCTCCTGCCAAACCAAGTGAGTGGCTGCAGCCCAGGGGGTTGGTTTTATGGTTGTGGGGTAGAGAGGAAGGTGGCAGCCTGACCCTCCTGCAGCCACTCCTTACACGGCTTATGCCCCTGTGCTCTGGGCAGGTGCACACTTCAAGCTGAGCTGCAGGCTCGCGTCATCGGGCTGGCGTGTCACCCATTCTGCCTGCGTGTCCTCCGCACTCACCCCCTGGGCCTTTGTTCCCCCACCTCTAAAATGGGGTGCTGGAGACCTCACACGAAATGGTACAGGGAGGGCCCCCTGTGTGCCTGTGCCGTGCCCCTTCCCTGTGCCGTGGGTCTCCGGCTGCATCAGGTGGCCACCGACTGCTTCTCTCCATCCAGACCAATTAGAACATGGAGGTCCCCAGTGCACTGCATTCAGGGCAGCACGTGAAGATGGAGCTGGCTGAGAAGTTGGGCCAGCTTCGTGAGAAGCTGGGAGACCTAAAGGAGATGGGAATCGCTGCCCCATTCAGGAAGGGCTAGGAGACAGGCACCAGCCTCTGAGGGGGGTTCCAGAGCCAGCACAGAGGCAGCTCCAGCCGGGGGGACAGGTGACCCCAGTCATGCACTGCAGTCCTCTGACTATTCATTGCTCCCTTCCTTCTGACCACACAGCTGCCGCAGAACATACAGAAATGCCAGGAGAACCAAGGCTTCAGCAACAATCTCTGCTTTCCATTGTTTTATCGAGCAGAAAAGTATTGTGACAGTAACATCATGGACATCTGAGATGTGGGGCCCAGGGCTCTGCCCCCTCCCAGTTCCTGCTACCCTGTCCTTGCCACCATGTCTCTGCCACCCTCTTCCTTCCACCCTGTCCCTGCCACCCTGTCCCTGCCACTCCTTCCCAGTCACCCTTTTATCATGTTAAGACCCCTGTTCTTTAAAAAAAAAAACGAAAAATCCAAAAAAAACAAAAAAAGGAAAAAAGGAAAAAAAAAATTAAAAAAGGAAAAAAACAAAAAAAAGAAGACAGCACCCAGAAAACACTGAAAAGAAGAAGACAATGCCCTGAAAATACTCAAAAGAAGACAACATCCAGAGAACACCCAAAAAGAGACAACACCCGGAGAGCATCCTAAAGATGATAGCACCCAGAAAACCCCCAAAAGAAGAAAACACTGAGAAAACACCGAAAAGAAGAGAACACCCAAAAGACGATGACATGCAGAAAATACTTGAAAGAAGATATCCAGAAAACACCAAAAAGAAGAAAACACACAACCCAGAAAAAAAAACACACAGAAGAAAACACCCCCCAAAAAGGAAGAAAACCTTTACAAAAAGAATAAAACCCAAACATAAAGAAAAACTGCCCAAAAGAAGAAAAAAACAAAACCCAAAAGAAGACAACCCCAACAAAAAGAAGAGAACCCCAACAGAAAGAAGAAAAATCCCCCCAAAATAAGAAAACCCCAACAAAAAGCAGAAACCACCCCACATGAAGGAAACCCCAACAAAAATAAAACCCCACTGATAAGAAGATAACCTCTCAGAAAAGAAACCGCCCAAAAGAAAACTGGAAAAGTAGAACCCCCCCAGAAGAAGAAAACAGCAACAAAGCGAAAAAAACCCACAATAAAAGAAGAATCCCACAAGAAGAAAAACCCCAGTAAAAAGAAGAAAGTGCCAGCAATAGGAAGCCCCAAAGAAGAAATTCCCAATGAAAAGAACAAAACCCTAACAAAAAGAAGAAACACCCCCCACAAAAAAGAAAAGTCTCTACAAAGAAGAAAAACCTCTGAAAAGAAGAAAAACTTCCAGAAAAGAAAACCTCAACAAAAAGAAGAAACCATGCACCCCAAAAAGAGAACCCCCAAAGAAGGAAATCCTAACAAAAAGAAAAACCCTGTAAAAGAAAAAAACACCCAAATAGAAAAAACTCCAATAGAAAGAAGAAAACCCCCCAGGAAAACAAGAAAACCCCCCAAAAAGCCCCAAAAGAAGAAACCCCCAAAGACGAAAACCCCAACAAAAGGAAAACTCCAAAAGAGAACCCCCCCAAAAAGAAAACCCCCCAAAAGAAGAAAACCAAAAACTCCCCGAGAAGTAAACTCCCACAAAAAGAAAAACCCTGCAAAAAAAAAATCCACACAGAAGAAAACCCTAACAATAAATAAATAAATAAATAAAAATCCAAAAGAAGAAACCCCCTAAAAAATGTACAAAAATGTACAGAAATATACAAAAATCAAAAAATGCAAAACAGACAAACAACAGCAACAACAACAACAAAAAAAAAAAAACAGGAAAAATACTAAAAGAGAGAAAAAGAAAAAAAAAAAAAACCATAAAAGAAAAACCAAAAATAAATATGTAAGAAAACAAAAAGAAAAAAGAAAGAAAGAAAGAAATCAGCAGGGTGCCCTCACCAGTAGTCCAGCCTCAGGGACCCATAGGGGAAGACCAGTAGAATTGGTCCCTTGGGCAGGCCAGTCAGGGGGCCCCTTAATGCTGGGGCAGGCCAAGGAAGCACTTGGGGCAGGCCTGGCAGGCCCTTAGCGGAAGGGGGCCCTTAGCAGTGGGGGGGTCCTGAATAGTAGGTCGGGCCATGGAGGCCCTGAGTGACAAGTAGGCTAGAACAGGGGCCCATAGTGCCAGGCCAGGGGGCCCCTAGGTGGCCAGACCAGGCCAAGGAAGCACTTGGGGCAGGCCTGGCAGGCTCTTAGCAGAAGGGGGCCGTTAGCACCAATCAAGCCAAGGGGGCCCTGAGGTAGGCCATTCGAGGGGAGTCCTTAGTGGAAAGGCAGTCCAGAGAGTTGGCTGGGGGGGGGGGAGGCACTTAGCAATGTTTTATCATTTATACTTGGCCAGAAAATTTTCTTTTTCATTCAAGTATCAAACTTATTCATAAAATATCTATTTTAATAATTATCCTTATTTTTGTAGTTTCTTCAGAATCTACTTTACGTTTTTCTCCACTCCCACATTTGTGTATTTTTGTTTGAGTCATATTTATTTAATTAAAATAAAGACTGAAAGTGAATACATGGTTTTTGTTTGATTTTTATTTTTCAGATAAACAGCTTTCAGATTTATTAGTCTGTCCATTCTGTCATTTCCCCTCTCTGGATCATTTGATTTCATTTTTCTGTGTGTGTTCAGTATATCCATTCTCCTGTGAATCTTAGGTTTGTCGTGATTTTCTTATGATGAATAAGTAGTTCTAGAAGAGTTTGATATTTATTATGTAATCATGACATATACGGGTGGGAATTTGCTTTAGAAAAGAAATTTGACTTTATCTCCTTCGTTTCAGCAATTTAACTACGATGGACTTTAGTATGATTTTTTCTTTTCTTTTTTATTCCCAGTTGGGGTTTGGTTCTTCAATCTGTGGATTGACGTATTATACCCATTTTGGAAACCCTCCATGTCAGTGACACGATGACACCCACCCAGAGGGTCCTCATGGGACCTGAGTAGGCGGGTCAAGGGCCCTCACTGTGGGTGCATCTGCAGACTGAACCGAGATGGGGTCCGGCCCCGTGGGGGACACACATACATACCGGGGCCACCCGAACGCGTCGTAGTGGGCCACGATGATGATGGTGGGAAGGTCCTCTCCACCCAGCCCCGTCAGCCGCCCCTGTGGAGACACAGCCTGTGAATGGCCAGCAGGGCCTGAGGCTGCCCCCAGGCCTTGCCACTCCTGGTTCCCACTCGGTGGGAAGACAGAGCAGGGAGTGACCCGAGTGTGGGTCTGGAAGACCCCTCCTGCAGCGGCCACATGGAGCAAGGACTGCCCTTGTTCTGACACCTTCTGGGGCACCAGATCCCCACGTGAAGCTCTTGCCGCAGACTCTGGGAGCCCCAGGGAACTCCCCCAGGGAAGAGGTGGATGCCAGGGAGGAACCCACCCAGGCCCCCTGTTCTACTCACAAAGTGTTAACAAAAGAGGGGGGAGATGTGATGAAAACAACTTTCCTGTAGGAAAGAGATCAGGCCCCTCACCCCAGCACTTGGGCTCTCCGAGATCTGTGCCCACCCTATTCTGCTCTAGCTGGGGGGGCCAATAAACTTCCCATAAAGGGCCCCTCATCACCAGGGGTCAGCTCCCGCCCCTCCCCCATCATCAGGGGTCAGCTCCCACCCCTTCCCCATCACCAGGGGTCAGTTCCCGCCCCTCCCCATCAGGGGTCAGCTCCCGCCGCTCCCCCATCATCAGGGGTCAGCTCCCGCCCCTCCCCCGCCTCCTCCCCATCATCAGGGGTCAGCTCCCGCCCCTCCCCCATCATCAGGGCTCAGCTCCCGCCCCCCGTCCAGCATCAGGGGTCAGTTCCCGCCCCTCCCCCATCAGGGGTCAGCTCGCGCCCCTCCCCCGCCTCCTCCCCATCATCAGGGGTCAGCTCGCGCCCCTCCCCCGCCCGGCCGGGCGCCCTCCCGTCTGTCTCCTGTCCCTGCTTCAGCTGGCGCCGGAGCCTCCTCGGGGCGGTCCCCTCAGGGACTGACTTCCACCCGCACGGTTCGGGCTCCATTCCCCCCACAGGCCCGGCGCCCGCTCCCACGTCAGGAGCCCCTTCTTGCCCCCCGTGACAGACACGAGTGCGCTCTGCGGCCATCGGAGCCGGTTCGCACAAGACGCCGCCCCGCCGGCTCCTCGCGGCGCGGCTCGGGGCGGAAGGAGGGCCGGGCCGGGCGCGGGCGGCGCTGCGGGGCCTTTACCTGAGTTAAGACCCGGCGCCCGCGCGAAGCTAAAATAACCGCCCGCCGCCATCTTCGCGAGTCCCCCGAGCGCCGCCGGCCCGTGACGTCACGGACACTCCCGGAGCTGCAGGCCCCGCCCCTTACCCGGAGTCCCTCCTCCTTCCCCAGTCAGACGCCCGCTCTCTCTTCAAGCCCCGCCCACGCCACAAGCTCCGCCCCGACTCGGAGACGGGACCTTCCTTTCAATGACTCTGCCTCCGGGGTCTCTGCCTCCCGCCCCGCCCTGCGTCGTGGCCCCGCCCCTTCCTCAGCCCGTCTTCCCGTTGACCTCTCGGAGGTGGGGTCGCTGCACCCCAGGCCGGCCGTGAAGGCGGTCTTTGAGGCTCCCCTCTCGGGAGCTGGTCCTTCGGTCCTGTGGGCTCACCTGCCCGTCCCCTTCTGCCTGCGGCCCCTCTTGGTAGAGGGTGGCTTTACCTTTTGCCCCGGTCGGGTGGGTTTGGGAGCCCTGCTCACCACCTCCTGGCTGGGTGAGGTTTTGCTGACACAGCCAAGGCCTGCATGTCCCTGCGGCGTCCCCCTGGGGGCCAGCCTTTACGTGGCGACTTCTAAAGTCCCACGCAGCACCCCAAATTCAAAACCTTGGTACCTCTAAATGGATGTTTCACAGCCATGGGCAATTTGCCCCCAGAGGACACTAGGCAATGTCGGGCGACATCTGTAGTTGTCAGGACCGACGAGGAGGGTGCTCCTGGCATGGAGTAGGTGGAGGCCAGGGACGCTGCTCAGCACGTGCAGGACAGCCAAACCACAGAGCGTGATCCAGCCACAAGGTCCGCAGTGCCAAGGGGGAGAGACCCTGGTATAAAAGTAGCTCGTTTTGAGAGATTTAATGAGCCACCTACTATGGGCTCGGCCTTTGGAGGATGCGGTACTGAGTAAAACTCACATTATACCAGACCTCCAGGAACTTAGAATCAGACAGACAGATCCTAACCAAACGTTTCATTGCAATTATGGTGCTTTTAAAATTAATAACAGCTTCCTGGAGCGATAGTTCATATACCATACAATTCACTCACTGAAAGCATGAAATTCAGTGGGTTTTAGTGGTTTTATATACACAGGGTTGTATAACCATCACCACTATCAGATTCCAGAACATCTTCATCACCCTACAAAGAAATCCCACATCCATTAAAAGTCACTCTCCCATCCCCTCCCCCAGCCCCTGGCAACCACGAACCCACTTTCGGTCTCGTGGACTGGCGCGTTCATATAAATGGAATCCTACACTGTGTGGCCTTTTGTGTCTGGCGTCTTTCACTGAGCGTGATGTGTTCAAGGTTTGCCCACGTGGTAGCGTGTGTCAGAGCCTTGATCCTTTTCATGGGTGGGTCATATTCCAGTGTGTCGATGCACCATATTTTATTTATTCATTCATCAACTGACAAGCATATGATATGTTTTTGGAAGTTGGGAACCTATAGAGTGCCAAGAGAGTATAAACCCACCAGGGCCCCAAACCAGATCAGCGGTATCATGGAAGGTGTTTAAGCTGAGAGTTACATAGGAGTTACGGAGGCTGGGGGCTTCTCGGCCCAGCCAGACATTTTAACTTGTAAGACTGCCATGGGTCACATTTGTCACCTGTGACCTTGGAAGACACCAGATATTTTTCTTCAGTGGGAAGCGGTCTCTGTACAGCCACTGAGGTGACAGATTAGGTGCCAAAAGTCAAGTCCAGTTACATTACAACTGGACACTTACATTCCAAGTCCGGTTATGGCAAGCCTGATCAGGGGGACCCTTAGCTGCAGGTGAGGCCATCGGTTCCCTTAGTGCCAGGCCAGGCCAACCCAGGCAGCAATAGGGGCAGGCCAAATAAGGGTCCCTTTGTCAAGTTTTATAATTTATACTTGGTCAGGAAGTTAACTTTTACTTTCAAATATCAAATTTATTTATGAAATGTTTATTTCTTAGGTATCCTTATTTTCATAGTTTCCTTGGGATCTGTAGGCACATCATTTTTTTTCACTCCCACATTTGTGTATTTTTATTTGAATCAAATTTATTTAATAAAAATAAACACTGACAGTGAGGGCATGTTTTTTGATGGATCTTTATGATTCAAATAACAAGCTTTCAGATTTATTAATCTGTCAATTCTACCATTTTCTCCTGATAATCTGATTTTTTTTTTTTTTATGTTTAGTATATCCATTCTCCTGTGAATCTTTGGTTTCTTATTATTTTCTTAATTTCTTATGATGAATAAATAGTTTTAGAATATTTTAATTTTTTTGTTTAGTAATGACATATAAGGGAATGAATTTGCTTTAGAGAAGAAATTTGACTTTATCTAATTCCTTTTAGCAATTTAACTATAATGGACTTTAGTATGATTTTCTCCTCCTTTCTTTTTTAATCCTAGTTGGGGTTTGCCAATCTACTTGGAGTTTCTTGAGTCTGTGGATTGACGTATTGCACCCATTTCGGAAAATCCTCAGGCATTACACCTTCAGGGATGGCTTCTGCCCCCTTCTCTCTCCGCTCTCTCTACACACACGCACTTGTAATGAGGCTCGTCCAGCTCTGCTTCTTCTGTCTTCCTCAGGGAAGGCCCATCAGAGACTCGGATGGAAAGTCTAGTGGGTAGCTCTAGTCAAGCATGAAAGACTGTGGCAAATCCACTCGTGACCTTTGGAGGCTTCGGCTTGCTGCTTTAGCCCCCATGCCCTGCAGCTTTAAAATGATACCCGACACTGGGTAATTTATAAAGAACAGAGGTTTATTTGGCTTACGATTCTGGGACAGCTGCATCTGGCATGGGCCTCAGGCTGCTTCTACTCGTGGCGGAAAGTGGCGGCAGCTGACGAGCACAAGCAGATCACATGGTGAGAGGAAGCAAGAGAGAGAGGGGAGGTGCCAGGGTCCTTTAAACAATCAGCTCTCGCGAGAACTCATAGAGCGAGAACTCACGCATTAATCCCCCTCCCCCAGGGAGAGCATGAATCCATTCATGAGGGATCCGCCCTCATGACTCAATCACTTTCCACACTGCCACATTGGAGATGAGATTTCCACATGCGCTTTGGAGGGGACGACACATCCAAAGTCCATCAGGGACCAATCAGCAGCCCTGTCCCTCTGGGGAAACATTCTGTCCCAGGCACTTTGAGACTCAGGCAGATTTTACGCTGACTTGTAGGAACCCTTGGCGTGTCTCCTCATGCTCCATGTTCTTCTCCACAACACACAGAATGTCTTGTGGAAAACACCAGCCACACCGGGAGACAGGAGGTGCTCAGTTTCCCTGGGTCCGGGTTTCCAGACGTGCCTCTGGGTTTCCAACCACTCCCCAAAGTCTCAGGCCCCTCCTCAAGGCCTTCCCCGACAGGAAAGCTACTGCTGCCAGCTACACCTATTTTCAGCTCCCGGGATCAGTGAAGACCCCCTTGAGGAAGGGGGCGAGTGGAGAAGCATCTGGAGGACTGGACGGGGGTCTTTGGAGGCGGTTTCTGGGATGAGAAAGTCTGGGGCAGAGCTGTGAGGAGTCTGGAAAGGGACTGTGAAGTGACACACTTTTCCCTGCTGTCCATTCCTCGCCCACCTCCTGAGCCCTGGGTCCTGAGGCCCCAGGTCAGGGGTTGAACGGGAACAGGAGGGTCCAGGGCGGGGGCTGGAGAACGGCCTCTCTGCTCTGCCAGGTGCCTCAGATTCTGTGACGGCCACCGTGAAGGGTCACACAGAAGCTGCATGGGCACCGAGTGACAGCCCCGCCCCTTTCCCCCAGGGGCCCCTCCCTGGGGTGGGCGGGGCCGGCTTTCATTGTGACCCCACCCTTCCCTGGGTTCTGGCCACGCCCCCATTCCGTCCATCTTTCTCATCCACCAATGGGCTGTGAGCATTGAGGCCACGCCCACCTACCTGTTGCCTAGCACCGGCCGCTCCCAGCTGCTCTGGCTCAGTCGCTGGTCCGTGCCTTAGCTGGAGGGAGTGACTGTCCAGTGCTTAGCCATGATAAGGCGGAAGTACCCCTTTCCTTTTCCCTGCCCCGAAATGTCGGAGGAAATCCGACAGGAGAAATTGGCGAGGGCCAAGAAGAAGGTATAACATGCTGGGTCGCATCGCCAGAGCCAGCCCGAGGCCCCTCCTATGGTGGGACAGGGGCAGGACTCGGTGTCACTTCTGAGGCACACGGGGATTGCCCCTCTGTGCCTCTTGACTCCCCCCACCAAAGTCTTCTCAGCCATCCCTGCCCCCTCAGCTGCCCAGACCCTGCCCTTGCCGGCTGTCCCCGGGTGACTTTGGCCAGTAAGGTTACTTCCAGGGCTCCCCACCTGGACTCAGCCCTGGCCTCCTGCTACCCCAAACCAGACCTTCCTGGGCTCCCTGGGTCCCCTGCGTTCCCGTCTCCAAGGACCTCGGTCCTGGCTCTGTGCTCCACTTCCCCACAGTGTTGCAGTGACTCTGACATTGGTAGGAAGGAGTGGAATGTTGTCACCTCACAATCCCATTCCAAACTGTCCCAATCCCCCTGGGAGGTGTCACAATCCCTCGGGAACTGTCAGTACTGCCTGGGAGGTTTCTGGTTCCCCTTCCCCCCTTTACTTAGACGTTGCCTACCTAAAAAGCCTGCACTTCACCAGTGAGCTCAAAATGTTGACAGTATCTCTGGGTGACCATTGGGAGAACGGGTTCGGTTTGGTTTTTTCCTGGGTTTCTATTCTCTAGAGACACTTAACAATTGATTTCTGAGTCTGGATCTCACCTTAGAATTCCCTAGGATTCTGGGACCAGAGCACCTTTCAGTCACTACTCTCTGGAGGGAGATGTGCTTATCTTCTGTGGGATAAATCCTGGGCAACTGAACTTCACAGCTTGAATCTTGCCCAGATCCTGTCAATCTGGGGTGCCACAGGACTCAGGGGGCCTCTTTCTGAAGCATCAGATTTGCTTGATTCTTTTGAAAGAGAAAAATCCTCTTAATGTACTTAGGGGTGACATTCACCTGGATTTGTAAGCTCATAATGGATTTCTCTGAAATGATGCTTGGGTTGTCCTCTTTTTGTGAGGTCCCCAGATCCCTAGGGGTGTGCCCTCATGACTTCTGCCATTAGGGTACATTGACATAAACGTTTGAGAAGTACTGGGGTGCAGCTCTCAAAGCTCTGTGAGGGAGGGCCCCGATGTCTGATTTGTATTTGGCCCGCCAGCAGCTGCTGATTCATGACAAAGCCCCAGAAGACTGAAGTTCAATTCCATTCTTGCCTTTTTCTAATCATGCTATCGGTCCATTTCTTCAGCCATTTGGTGATCATGACAACACCTTATAGGGTTGCTGGTGGCATTAAATCAGATGGTACAAGTAAGAATACTTTGTAAAAACTGTAAAGTAGGTGACAAACATAGGGGCTTCCACATCTCCTGAATATTACGGCTTTTCCTTTTCACAGTTAAGAGAGTTCCAACAAAAAAGGGGCCTAACTGGCAGTAGGCCCCAGCCCAGCACTTGTGGGAGGTGCCAGTCACCTCAGGAGGTGAGTGTTGGCTGGTCAGGCTCCTGGGAACGGGGGCCTCAAGGGGCAGTAGGGGGTAATGGTAACGACCATGGAAGAAGTGTCAGGGACTGGGTAAGAAGTCTGGGTTTGAATCCTATGTCTCCCTCTGCTCGGGATATGACATAGGACTCTTCTCTGAGCTTCTCCCTTGAAGCTGTGCACACAGATGGAGCACGAGCGTGGCTGTCTCATTGGATCCTGCTGCAGGAAGCACAGGATGATGTTGACAACACCAAGGCCCAGGGCTCAATCCCTGTACTGGCCTCCACCAAAAAAAAAAAAAAGTGCAGGATAAGAGCTGCTTGGGAGGGGAGGGATGATTGGGAAGTGAGACCTTGAGAAGTGGGCACAGAGGGGCTACAGGAAGAGGGCTGGTCAAGGTTAGGAAGAAAGGACAGCAGAGGGCTTAGCCATTGAGGGGCAGAGCACCTCCATGTGTGCTCTCATCTCTTCCAGCCCCCATCATCCATCACTGGGGAGGCCTTGAGGACTTCAACTGACATTAAGGAGCTGGAGGTAAGTGCCCTCAAGGCCAGCCCCCAACCACCTCCCATGCTGGGGGCTGGGGACCCCCTTGCCAACTGAGACAGCCGACACCCAGTGTTGACAACACCAAGGCCCAGGGCTCAATCCCTGTACTGGCCACCACCAAAAAAAAAAAAAAGTGCAGGATGAGAGGTGCTCGGGAGCGGAGGGACGATGAGGAAGTGAGACCTTGAGAAGTGGGCACAGAGGGGCTACAGGAGGAGGGCCTGGTCCAGGTTAGGAAGAAAGGACAGCAGAGGGCTTAGCCATTGAGGGGCAGAGCATCTCCATGTGTGCTCTCATCTCTTCCAGCCCCCATCATCCATCACTGGGGAGGCCTTGAGGACTTCAACTTACATCAAGGAGCTGGAGGTAAGTGCCCTCCAGGCCAGCCCCCCGACCACCTCCCATGCTGGGGGCTGGGGGCCACGCTGCCAGCTGAAACAGCCAACACCCCCACCCCTAATGATCGCTCTCTCTACCTCTCTCCCAACCCTCCTCCAACTCCTCCTCTCTCCATGTGCCACAGAGCCGGTGCCTAGTTCTGCAGGCAGTCCTGGACTCCACCTATGCAGTAAAGAAATATATAGAGAGTGTGGTGCAGGAACTGGTAAGAGTCCGGTGGCGTCCCCTGGTTCCACGCTGCCAATCCTGGGCTCCAATTTCCCCTTGGGGCTTTGAAGAAAAGGGGCTGGGGGTTCCCGTGCCAAGGGAGAATGGGGTGCTCGGTGGCCTAGTTCTCAGCAGGAGGGACCCCAGACCATGCAGCATGGCTCTTCCTGTTGCTGACCTGCCTGCCCACTCTCTTTTCTCCAGACACCCCTGCTTGAGTCCTTGCCGCATGGGCTCTGGGCTGTTGCCCTGTTGGAAACACTAGGCTGACAGTTGTCAGGAGCCCTGTGTTCCCACCCTAACTTAGTTCCTGCTTTGCTTGGTCTTTGGTTTTGGACAAGCCACCTCTCCTGCCTGGGCTTGAGTGTCCTGAGATAGAATTAGAGGGTGTCAAAGGTCCCTTGCAGCTCTAAGAATGAAAGATTTCTAGGCACACACGAGACATCAGGGAGACAGGGATCTTGCCTGCCCTTTTCATTCCTGGATCCCTGCTATTAAGATCAGTCCCTGTCCTTAGTGTGTGGTTCATGGTGAATACATGCACCCTTGTGAATCACAAGCTGGGAGAAGGGTAGTCTTTCCTTTCTCAGCCTCCATTTCTAGAGGTTTCTGTGGTTGTCATGTAAAGAGAATCAGGATTCAGATGTTCAGCTCTGAATCCAACAAAGACCCCAATTCTCTTTCCTTGGGAGTTCAAGGACAGTTTGTCCATTTGCGTCCCCATAGGGTCTGAGAGCTTTTCCTTGAAAATCCATTCCTGGCCCCACCACTTCCCAGTCTGGGGAATGAACCTGAGGGGACAACCTCAGTCACCTTCCCGTGACTCTCCACATGGAAAACCTGGCACCAGGAAACTGGATGAAGTGGAAAGAGGGACATGATTTCTTTGTTCGCTCCTTCCATGTCTGACGGGTTTGGGGACAGACTGAGATGGAGAGGCCGCAGGCTCGTCCTGCCCACTCCCAACCTGGAGAAGGCTCCCCCCTGCACCCCACCCTCAGCACCACGGGGTCCCCGAGGATCTGGTCTCCCTGGTGGGCCTGTCCTGGGCCATTGGTGGCATTCCTGGGGCCCGTCCCTTGCTGTTCCATCTCTGCCTCCCTGGTAAGAGATGTTTCTTTCCTCTTCCTACAGAAGGAGAGTCCGTGTCAGCAGCTGGACTCCCTGCGGGAACAACTGCAGGTGAGTGGACTCTATGGCATCCCTCATGTGCCCTAGAGAACCTTCCTGTCCCTCTCTCACCACCTGTTTGGCTTTTGTCCCAAAGGCTCAGATTCGGACCAATGCCATCTTAAAGTCCGAAAAGGAAGAGATGGAGAGAGCCCTGGCCGATGCTCGTCAGGAAGCCCGGCAGAAAGCAGGTGTGGATCTGGGCAGCCTTCCTCCCTCAACCTGGTGCCTTGGCAGGCCTTCAGGGGAGTCCTTTGGGTTCCATCTTGACCTCTGTCATTCCAGGAGAATGTCAACATCTGCGGACCTGCCTGGACTCCCGGGAAAAAGAGATCCAACAGCTGCAGGGGAGTCTGACCGCCTTCTCCACAGGGCAGGAGGACGCCGAGAGGGTGAGTCCAGCCACCTGCCCTCACGCTTGCGCCTCCACCCCCAGGGGGAAAAATGGGCTTAGAGAATTAGATAGACCTGGATGTTCACATCCCGGCTGTACGTGATCTTAGCACTTAACCTCTAATACCTTGCATTTCATCTACAAAATGGAGCTAACGATAGTAACTCCCTCCTGTGGTGGTTGTGAGGATTCGATGGATTGTTAGCACGGTGCCTGGTGCCGCACGCAATACAGAGTCAGACCATGGTGATGACAGTCCTAACAATGGCAACGTGACAGGCTATCCCTGGGCCTCCGTCGGCCAGCTGTCAATCAGATCTCTTTCCCTGCCTCTTCCACCCTTACTGAGGTCTTGGGAAAAGCAACTGAGAACATGGGCTTGGAAATGCCTTGAAAAAGGTGTCAAGTGTGATTCAGGGGGAGGAAAGGTCACCGCTGAACGGTTGCTGTAGGTGTCGGTGTTCGTGTGCCCCGACTCCATCTTCTCCCTGCCGAATCCTGACTTTGCCTTTCTGTATTTGCAGTCCTACCGCAACCTCAAGAGCGAGCGAGATGCCCTCTTCCTTCAGCTGGAGGACAACAAGTAGGAGGGGGACGGTGGGTGGCAGGTCTGGGGGGTCCTCGGCACGGGTGATGTGGTGGGAGGTGGGAGGGTAGAGGTGAGCACGATGAGGGGGACGCACAGCTTTGGACACGTGCAGAGCCTAGCTGTGGCCCCAGCTGTGCCAGTGACTCGTGTGTGGCCTCAGGCAATTCATGTCCTCTCTGTGGACAGGCACTTGAGAGTCCAGGTGTCCCCTTCCCATGCCATAGTCCTCTGGTTGTGTGGCAAAGTCAGTGCATTGATGGCAAAAGTCGTCCTTTCTGTTCCTCGTTCTTTACATTCTCCACCACCTCTGGCCACAGGAACAACTATGAAGTCCTCAAGGCCCAGCAGGCCCAGCTGAAGGGCAAGATTCGCGTCCTTGAAATGGAGAAGGCGGCCTTACAGGTCCAGGCGAAAACGCTCGCAACATCCAAGCTCCTGCCAAACCAAGTGAGTGGCTGCAGCCCAGGGGGTTGGTTTTATGGTTGTGGGGTAGAGAGGAAGGTGGCAGCCTGACCCTCCTGCAGCCACTCCTTACACGGCTTATGCCCCTGTGCTCTGGGCAGGTGCACACTTCAAGCTGAGCTGCAGGCTCGCGTCATCGGGCTGGCGTGTCACCCATTCTGCCTGCGTGTCCTCCGCACTCACCCCCTGGGCCTTTGTTCCCCCACCTCTAAAATGGGGTGCTGGAGACCTCACACGAAATGGTACAGGGAGGGCCCCCTGTGTGCCTGTGCCGTGCCCCTTCCCTGTGCCGTGGGTCTCCGGCTGCATCAGGTGGCCACCGACTGCTTCTCTCCATCCAGACCAATTAGAACATGGAGGTCCCCAGTGCACTGCATTCAGGGCAGCACGTGAAGATGGAGCTGGCTGAGAAGTTGGGCCAGCTTCGTGAGAAGCTGGGAGACCTAAAGGAGATGGGAATCGCTGCCCCATTCAGGAAGGGCTAGGAGACAGGCACCAGCCTCTGAGGGGGGTTCCAGAGCCAGCACAGAGGCAGCTCCAGCCGGGGGGACAGGTGACCCCAGTCATGCACTGCAGTCCTCTGACTATTCATTGCTCCCTTCCTTCTGACCACACAGCTGCCGCAGAACATACAGAAATGCCAGGAGAACCAAGGCTTCAGCAACAATCTCTGCTTTCCATTGTTTTATCGAGCAGAAAAGTATTGTGACAGTAACATCATGGACATCTGAGATGTGGGGCCCAGGGCTCTGCCCCCTCCCAGTTCCTGCTACCCTGTCCTTGCCACCATGTCTCTGCCACCCTCTTCCTTCCACCCTGTCCCTGCCACCCTGTCCCTGCCACTCCTTCCCAGTCACCCTTTTAT
This sequence comes from Cynocephalus volans, assembly GCF_027409185.1. Taxonomy (NCBI): domain Eukaryota; kingdom Metazoa; phylum Chordata; class Mammalia; order Dermoptera; family Cynocephalidae; genus Cynocephalus; species Cynocephalus volans. The sequence continues at coordinate 96,198,133 of NC_084469.1, read as the reverse complement.
CATGTTAAGACCCCTGTTCTTTAAAAAAAAAAACGAAAAATCCAAAAAAAACAAAAAAAGGAAAAAAGGAAAAAAAAAATTAAAAAAGGAAAAAAACAAAAAAAAGAAGACAGCACCCAGAAAACACTGAAAAGAAGAAGACAATGCCCTGAAAATACTCAAAAGAAGACAACATCCAGAGAACACCCAAAAAGAGACAACACCCGGAGAGCATCCTAAAGATGATAGCACCCAGAAAACCCCCAAAAGAAGAAAACACTGAGAAAACACCGAAAAGAAGAGAACACCCAAAAGACGATGACATGCAGAAAATACTTGAAAGAAGATATCCAGAAAACACCAAAAAGAAGAAAACACACAACCCAGAAAAAAAAACACACAGAAGAAAACACCCCCCAAAAAGGAAGAAAACCTTTACAAAAAGAATAAAACCCAAACATAAAGAAAAACTGCCCAAAAGAAGAAAAAAACAAAACCCAAAAGAAGACAACCCCAACAAAAAGAAGAGAACCCCAACAGAAAGAAGAAAAATCCCCCCAAAATAAGAAAACCCCAACAAAAAGCAGAAACCACCCCACATGAAGGAAACCCCAACAAAAATAAAACCCCACTGATAAGAAGATAACCTCTCAGAAAAGAAACCGCCCAAAAGAAAACTGGAAAAGTAGAACCCCCCCAGAAGAAGAAAACAGCAACAAAGCGAAAAAAACCCACAATAAAAGAAGAATCCCACAAGAAGAAAAACCCCAGTAAAAAGAAGAAAGTGCCAGCAATAGGAAGCCCCAAAGAAGAAATTCCCAATGAAAAGAACAAAACCCTAACAAAAAGAAGAAACACCCCCCACAAAAAAGAAAAGTCTCTACAAAGAAGAAAAACCTCTGAAAAGAAGAAAAACTTCCAGAAAAGAAAACCTCAACAAAAAGAAGAAACCATGCACCCCAAAAAGAGAACCCCCAAAGAAGGAAATCCTAACAAAAAGAAAAACCCCGTAAAAGAAAAAAACACCCAAATAGAAAAAACTCCAATAGAAAGAAGAAAACCCCCCAGGAAAACAAGAAAACCCCCCAAAAAGCCCCAAAAGAAGAAACCCCCAAAGACGAAAACCCCAACAAAAGGAAAACTCCAAAAGAGAACCCCCCCAAAAAGAAAACCCCCCAAAAGAAGAAAACCAAAAACTCCCCGAGAAGTAAACTCCCACAAAAAGAAAAACCCTGCAAAAAAAAAATCCACACAGAAGAAAACCCTAACAATAAATAAATAAATAAATAAAAATCCAAAAGAAGAAACCCCCTAAAAAATGTACAAAAATGTACAGAAATATACAAAAATCAAAAAATGCAAAACAGACAAACAACAGCAACAACAACAACAAAAAAAAAAAACAGGAAAAATACTAAAAGAGAGAAAAAGAAAAAAAAAAAAAACCATAAAAGAAAAACCAAAAATAAATATGTAAGAAAACAAAAAGAAAAAAGAAAGAAAGAAAGAAAGCAGCAGGGTGCCCTCACCAGTATTCCAGCCTCAGGGACCCATAGGGGAAGACCAGTAGAATTGGTCCCTTGGGCAGGCCAGTCAGGGGGCCCCTTAATGCTGGGGCAGGCCAAGGAAGCACTTGGGGCAGGCCTGGCAGGCCCTTAGCGGAAGGGGGCCCTTAGCAGTGGGGGGGGTCCTGAATAGTAGGTCGGGCCATGGAGGCCCTGAGTGACAAGTAGGCTAGAACAGGGGCCCATAGTGCCAGGCCAGGGGGCCCCTAGGTGGCCAGACCAGGCCAAGGAAGCACTTGGGGCAGGCCTGGCAGGCTCTTAGCAGAAGGGGGCCGTTAGCACCAATCAAGCCAAGGGGGCCCTGAGGTAGGCCATTCGAGGGGAGTCCTTAGTGGAAAGGCAGTCCAGAGAGTTGGCTGGGGGGGGGGGAGGCACTTAGCAATGTTTTATCATTTATACTTGGCCAGAAAATTTTCTTTTTCATTCAAGTATCAAACTTATTCATAAAATATCTATTTTAATAATTATCCTTATTTTTGTAGTTTCTTCAGAATCTACTTTACGTTTTTCTCCACTCCCACATTTGTGTATTTTTGTTTGAGTCATATTTATTTAATTAAAATAAAGACTGAAAGTGAATACATGGTTTTTGTTTGATTTTTATTTTTCAGATAAACAGCTTTCAGATTTATTAGTCTGTCCATTCTGTCATTTCCCCTCTCTGGATCATTTGATTTCATTTTTCTGTGTGTGTTCAGTATATCCATTCTCCTGTGAATCTTAGGTTTGTCGTGATTTTCTTATGATGAATAAGTAGTTCTAGAAGAGTTTGATATTTATTATGTAATCATGACATATACGGGTGGGAATTTGCTTTAGAAAAGAAATTTGACTTTATCTCCTTCGTTTCAGCAATTTAACTACGATGGACTTTAGTATGATTTTTTCTTTTCTTTTTTATTCCCAGTTGGGGTTTGGTTCTTCAATCTGTGGATTGACGTATTATACCCATTTTGGAAACCCTCCATGTCAGTGACACGATGACACCCACCCAGAGGGTCCTCATGGGACCTGAGTAGGCGGGTCAAGGGCCCTCACTGTGGGTGCATCTGCAGACTGAACCGAGATGGGGTCCGGCCCCGTGGGGGACACACATACATACCGGGGCCACCCGAACGCGTCGTAGTGGGCCACGATGATGATGGTGGGAAGGTCCTCTCCATCCAGCCCCGTCAGCCGCCCCTGTGGAGACACAGCCTGTGAATGGCCAGCAGGGCCTGAGGCTGCCCCCAGGCCTTGCCACTCCTGGTTCCCACTCGGTGGGAAGACAGAGCAGGGAGTGACCCGAGTGTGGGTCTGGAAGACCCCTCCTGCAGCGGCCACATGGAGCAAGGACTGCCCTTGTTCTGACACCTTCTGGGGCACCAGATCCCCACGTGAAGCTCTTGCCGCAGACTCTGGGAGCCCCAGGGAACTCCCCCAGGGAAGAGGTGGATGCCAGGGAGGAACCCACCCAGGCCCCCTGTTCTACTCACAAAGTGTTAACAAAAGAGGGGGGAGATGTGATGAAAACAACTTTCCTGTAGGAAAGAGATCAGGCCCCTCACCCCAGCACTTGGGCTCTCCGAGATCTGTGCCCACCCTATTCTGCTCTAGCTGGGGGGGCCAATAAACTTCCCATAAAGGGCCCCTCATCACCAGGGGTCAGCTCCCGCCCCTCCCCCATCATCAGGGGTCAGCTCCCACCCCTTCCCCATCACCAGGGGTCAGTTCCCGCCCCTCCCCATCAGGGGTCAGCTCCCGCCGCTCCCCCATCATCAGGGGTCAGCTCCCGCCCCTCCCCCGCCTCCTCCCCATCATCAGGGGTCAGCTCCCGCCCCTCCCCCATCATCAGGGCTCAGCTCCCGCCCCCCGTCCAGCATCAGGGGTCAGTTCCCGCCCCTCCCCCATCAGGGGTCAGCTCGCGCCCCTCCCCCGCCTCCTCCCCATCATCAGGGGTCAGCTCGCGCCCCTCCCCCGCCCGGCCGGGCGCCCTCCCGTCTGTCTCCTGTCCCTGCTTCAGCTGGCGCCGGAGCCTCCTCGGGGCGGTCCCCTCAGGGACTGACTTCCACCCGCACGGTTCGGGCTCCATTCCCCCCACAGGCCCGGCGCCCGCTCCCACGTCAGGAGCCCCTTCTTGCCCCCCGTGACAGACACGAGTGCGCTCTGCGGCCATCGGAGCCGGTTCGCACAAGACGCCGCCCCGCCGGCTCCTCGCGGCGCGGCTCGGGGCGGAAGGAGGGCCGGGCCGGGCGCGGGCGGCGCTGCGGGGCCTTTACCTGAGTTAAGACCCGGCGCCCGCGCGAAGCTAAAATAACCGCCCGCCGCCATCTTCGCGAGTCCCCCGAGCGCCGCCGGCCCGTGACGTCACGGACACTCCCGGAGCTGCAGGCCCCGCCCCTTACCCGGAGTCCCTCCTCCTTCCCCAGTCAGACGCCCGCTCTCTCTTCAAGCCCCGCCCACGCCACAAGCTCCGCCCCGACTCGGAGACGGGACCTTCCTTTCAATGACTCTGCCTCCGGGGTCTCTGCCTCCCGCCCCGCCCTGCGTCGTGGCCCCGCCCCTTCCTCAGCCCGTCTTCCCGTTGACCTCTCGGAGGTGGGGTCGCTGCACCCCAGGCCGGCCGTGAAGGCGGTCTTTGAGGCTCCCCTCTCGGGAGCTGGTCCTTCGGTCCTGTGGGCTCACCTGCCCGTCCCCTTCTGCCTGCGGCCCCTCTTGGTAGAGGGTGGCTTTACCTTTTGCCCCGGTCGGGTGGGTTTGGGAGCCCTGCTCACCACCTCCTGGCTGGGTGAGGTTTTGCTGACACAGCCAAGGCCTGCATGTCCCTGCGGCGTCCCCCTGGGGGCCAGCCTTTACGTGGCGACTTCTAAAGTCCCACGCAGCACCCCAAATTCAAAACCTTGGTACCTCTAAATGGATGTTTCACAGCCATGGGCAATTTGCCCCCAGAGGACACTAGGCAATGTCGGGCGACATCTGTAGTTGTCAGGACCGACGAGGAGGGTGCTCCTGGCATGGAGTAGGTGGAGGCCAGGGACGCTGCTCAGCACGTGCAGGACAGCCAAACCACAGAGCGTGATCCAGCCACAAGGTCCGCAGTGCCAAGGGGGAGAGACCCTGGTATAAAAGTAGCTCGTTTTGAGAGATTTAATGAGCCACCTACTATGGGCTCGGCCTTTGGAGGATGCGGTACTGAGTAAAACTCACATTATACCAGACCTCCAGGAACTTAGAATCAGACAGACAGATCCTAACCAAACGTTTCATTGCAATTATGGTGCTTTTAAAATTAATAACAGCTTCCTGGAGCGATAGTTCATATACCATACAATTCACTCACTGAAAGCATGAAATTCAGTGGGTTTTAGTGGTTTTATATACACAGGGTTGTATAACCATCACCACTATCAGATTCCAGAACATCTTCATCACCCTACAAAGAAATCCCACATCCATTAAAAGTCACTCTCCCATCCCCTCCCCCAGCCCCTGGCAACCACGAACCCACTTTCGGTCTCGTGGACTGGCGCGTTCATATAAATGGAATCCTACACTGTGTGGCCTTTTGTGTCTGGCGTCTTTCACTGAGCGTGATGTGTTCAAGGTTTGCCCACGTGGTAGCGTGTGTCAGAGCCTTGATCCTTTTCATGGGTGGGTCATATTCCAGTGTGTCGATGCACCATATTTTATTTATTCATTCATCAACTGACAAGCATATGATATGTTTTTGGAAGTTGGGAACCTATAGAGTGCCAAGAGAGTATAAACCCACCAGGGCCCCAAACCAGATCAGCGGTATCATGGAAGGTGTTTAAGCTGAGAGTTACATAGGAGTTACGGAGGCTGGGGGCTTCTCGGCCCAGCCAGACATTTTAACTTGTAAGACTGCCATGGGTCACATTTGTCACCTGTGACCTTGGAAGACACCAGATATTTTTCTTCAGTGGGAAGCGGTCTCTGTACAGCCACTGAGGTGACAGATTAGGTGCCAAAAGTCAAGTCCAGTTACATTACAACTGGACACTTACATTCCAAGTCCGGTTATGGCAAGCCTGATCAGGGGGACCCTTAGCTGCAGGTGAGGCCATCGGTTCCCTTAGTGCCAGGCCAGGCCAACCCAGGCAGCAATAGGGGCAGGCCAAATAAGGGTCCCTTTGTCAAGTTTTATAATTTATACTTGGTCAGGAAGTTAACTTTTACTTTCAAATATCAAATTTATTTATGAAATGTTTATTTCTTAGGTATCCTTATTTTCATAGTTTCCTTGGGATCTGTAGGCACATCATTTTTTTTCACTCCCACATTTGTGTATTTTTATTTGAATCAAATTTATTTAATAAAAATAAACACTGACAGTGAGGGCATGTTTTTTGATGGATCTTTATGATTCAAATAACAAGCTTTCAGATTTATTAATCTGTCAATTCTACCATTTTCTCCTGATAATCTGATTTTTTTTTTTTTTATGTTTAGTATATCCATTCTCCTGTGAATCTTTGGTTTCTTATTATTTTCTTAATTTCTTATGATGAATAAATAGTTTTAGAATATTTTAATTTTTTTGTTTAGTAATGACATATAAGGGAATGAATTTGCTTTAGAGAAGAAATTTGACTTTATCTAATTCCTTTTAGCAATTTAACTATAATGGACTTTAGTATGATTTTCTCCTCCTTTCTTTTTTAATCCTAGTTGGGGTTTGCCAATCTACTTGGAGTTTCTTGAGTCTGTGGATTGACGTATTGCACCCATTTCGGAAAATCCTCAGGCATTACACCTTCAGGGATGGCTTCTGCCCCCTTCTCTCTCCGCTCTCTCTACACACACGCACTTGTAATGAGGCTCGTCCAGCTCTGCTTCTTCTGTCTTCCTCAGGGAAGGCCCATCAGAGACTCGGATGGAAAGTCTAGTGGGTAGCTCTAGTCAAGCATGAAAGACTGTGGCAAATCCACTCGTGACCTTTGGAGGCTTCGGCTTGCTGCTTTAGCCCCCATGCCCTGCAGCTTTAAAATGATACCCGACACTGGGTAATTTATAAAGAACAGAGGTTTATTTGGCTTACGATTCTGGGACAGCTGCATCTGGCATGGGCCTCAGGCTGCTTCTACTCGTGGCGGAAAGTGGCGGCAGCTGACGAGCACAAGCAGATCACATGGTGAGAGGAAGCAAGAGAGAGAGGGGAGGTGCCAGGGTCCTTTAAACAATCAGCTCTCGCGAGAACTCATAGAGCGAGAACTCACGCATTAATCCCCCTCCCCCAGGGAGAGCATGAATCCATTCATGAGGGATCCGCCCTCATGACTCAATCACTTTCCACACTGCCACATTGGAGATGAGATTTCCACATGCGCTTTGGAGGGGACGACACATCCAAAGTCCATCAGGGACCAATCAGCAGCCCTGTCCCTCTGGGGAAACATTCTGTCCCAGGCACTTTGAGACTCAGGCAGATTTTACGCTGACTTGTAGGAACCCTTGGCGTGTCTCCTCATGCTCCATGTTCTTCTCCACAACACACAGAATGTCTTGTGGAAAACACCAGCCACACCGGGAGACAGGAGGTGCTCAGTTTCCCTGGGTCCGGGTTTCCAGACGTGCCTCTGGGTTTCCAACCACTCCCCAAAGTCTCAGGCCCCTCCTCAAGGCCTTCCCCGACAGGAAAGCTACTGCTGCCAGCTACACCTATTTTCAGCTCCCGGGATCAGTGAAGACCCCCTTGAGGAAGGGGGCGAGTGGAGAAGCATCTGGAGGACTGGACGGGGGTCTTTGGAGGCGGTTTCTGGGATGAGAAAGTCTGGGGCAGAGCTGTGAGGAGTCTGGAAAGGGACTGTGAAGTGACACACTTTTCCCTGCTGTCCATTCCTCGCCCACCTCCTGAGCCCTGGGTCCTGAGGCCCCAGGTCAGGGGTTGAACGGGAACAGGAGGGTCCAGGGCGGGGGCTGGAGAACGGCCTCTCTGCTCTGCCAGGTGCCTCAGATTCTGTGACGGCCACCGTGAAGGGTCACACAGAAGCTGCATGGGCACCGAGTGACAGCCCCGCCCCTTTCCCCCAGGGGCCCCTCCCTGGGGTGGGCGGGGCCGGCTTTCATTGTGACCCCACCCTTCCCTGGGTTCTGGCCACGCCCCCATTCCGTCCATCTTTCTCATCCACCAATGGGCTGTGAGCATTGAGGCCACGCCCACCTACCTGTTGCCTAGCACCGGCCGCTCCCAGCTGCTCTGGCTCAGTCGCTGGTCCGTGCCTTAGCTGGAGGGAGTGACTGTCCAGTGCTTAGCCATGATAAGGCGGAAGTACCCCTTTCCTTTTCCCTGCCCCGAAATGTCGGAGGAAATCCGACAGGAGAAATTGGCGAGGGCCAAGAAGAAGGTATAACATGCTGGGTCGCATCGCCAGAGCCAGCCCGAGGCCCCTCCTATGGTGGGACAGGGGCAGGACTCGGTGTCACTTCTGAGGCACACGGGGATTGCCCCTCTGTGCCTCTTGACTCCCCCCACCAAAGTCTTCTCAGCCATCCCTGCCCCCTCAGCTGCCCAGACCCTGCCCTTGCCGGCTGTCCCCGGGTGACTTTGGCCAGTAAGGTTACTTCCAGGGCTCCCCACCTGGACTCAGCCCTGGCCTCCTGCTACCCCAAACCAGACCTTCCTGGGCTCCCTGGGTCCCCTGCGTTCCCGTCTCCAAGGACCTCGGTCCTGGCTCTGTGCTCCACTTCCCCACAGTGTTGCAGTGACTCTGACATTGGTAGGAAGGAGTGGAATGTTGTCACCTCACAATCCCATTCCAAACTGTCCCAATCCCCCTGGGAGGTGTCACAATCCCTCGGGAACTGTCAGTACTGCCTGGGAGGTTTCTGGTTCCCCTTCCCCCCTTTACTTAGACGTTGCCTACCTAAAAAGCCTGCACTTCACCAGTGAGCTCAAAATGTTGACAGTATCTCTGGGTGACCATTGGGAGAACGGGTTCGGTTTGGTTTTTTCCTGGGTTTCTATTCTCTAGAGACACTTAACAATTGATTTCTGAGTCTGGATCTCACCTTAGAATTCCCTAGGATTCTGGGACCAGAGCACCTTTCAGTCACTACTCTCTGGAGGGAGATGTGCTTATCTTCTGTGGGATAAATCCTGGGCAACTGAACTTCACAGCTTGAATCTTGCCCAGATCCTGTCAATCTGGGGTGCCACAGGACTCAGGGGGCCTCTTTCTGAAGCATCAGATTTGCTTGATTCTTTTGAAAGAGAAAAATCCTCTTAATGTACTTAGGGGTGACATTCACCTGGATTTGTAAGCTCATAATGGATTTCTCTGAAATGATGCTTGGGTTGTCCTCTTTTTGTGAGGTCCCCAGATCCCTAGGGGTGTGCCCTCATGACTTCTGCCATTAGGGTACATTGACATAAACGTTTGAGAAGTACTGGGGTGCAGCTCTCAAAGCTCTGTGAGGGAGGGCCCCGATGTCTGATTTGTATTTGGCCCGCCAGCAGCTGCTGATTCATGACAAAGCCCCAGAAGACTGAAGTTCAATTCCATTCTTGCCTTTTTCTAATCATGCTATCGGTCCATTTCTTCAGCCATTTGGTGATCATGACAACACCTTATAGGGTTGCTGGTGGCATTAAATCAGATGGTACAAGTAAGAATACTTTGTAAAAACTGTAAAGTAGGTGACAAACATAGGGGCTTCCACATCTCCTGAATATTACGGCTTTTCCTTTTCACAGTTAAGAGAGTTCCAACAAAAAAGGGGCCTAACTGGCAGTAGGCCCCAGCCCAGCACTTGTGGGAGGTGCCAGTCACCTCAGGAGGTGAGTGTTGGCTGGTCAGGCTCCTGGGAACGGGGGCCTCAAGGGGCAGTAGGGGGTAATGGTAACGACCATGGAAGAAGTGTCAGGGACTGGGTAAGAAGTCTGGGTTTGAATCCTATGTCTCCCTCTGCTCGGGATATGACATAGGACTCTTCTCTGAGCTTCTCCCTTGAAGCTGTGCACACAGATGGAGCACGAGCGTGGCTGTCTCATTGGATCCTGCTGCAGGAAGCACAGGATGATGTTGACAACACCAAGGCCCAGGGCTCAATCCCTGTACTGGCCTCCACCAAAAAAAAAAAAAAGTGCAGGATAAGAGCTGCTTGGGAGGGGAGGGATGATTGGGAAGTGAGACCTTGAGAAGTGGGCACAGAGGGGCTACAGGAAGAGGGCTGGTCAAGGTTAGGAAGAAAGGACAGCAGAGGGCTTAGCCATTGAGGGGCAGAGCACCTCCATGTGTGCTCTCATCTCTTCCAGCCCCCATCATCCATCACTGGGGAGGCCTTGAGGACTTCAACTGACATTAAGGAGCTGGAGGTAAGTGCCCTCAAGGCCAGCCCCCAACCACCTCCCATGCTGGGGGCTGGGGACCCCCTTGCCAACTGAGACAGCCGACACCCAGTGTTGACAACACCAAGGCCCAGGGCTCAATCCCTGTACTGGCCACCACCAAAAAAAAAAAAAAGTGCAGGATGAGAGGTGCTCGGGAGCGGAGGGACGATGAGGAAGTGAGACCTTGAGAAGTGGGCACAGAGGGGCTACAGGAGGAGGGCCTGGTCCAGGTTAGGAAGAAAGGACAGCAGAGGGCTTAGCCATTGAGGGGCAGAGCATCTCCATGTGTGCTCTCATCTCTTCCAGCCCCCATCATCCATCACTGGGGAGGCCTTGAGGACTTCAACTTACATCAAGGAGCTGGAGGTAAGTGCCCTCCAGGCCAGCCCCCCAACCACCTCCCATGCTGGGGGCTGGGGGCCACGCTGCCAGCTGAAACAGCCAACACCCCCACCCCTAATGATCGCTCTCTCTACCTCTCTCCCAACCCTCCTCCAACTCCTCCTCTCTCCATGTGCCACAGAGCCGGTGCCTAGTTCTGCAGGCAGTCCTGGACTCCACCTATGCAGTAAAGAAATATATAGAGAGTGTGGTGCAGGAACTGGTAAGAGTCCGGTGGCGTCCCCTGGTTCCACGCTGCCAATCCTGGGCTCCAATTTCCCCTTGGGGCTTTGAAGAAAAGGGGCTGGGGGTTCCCGTGCCAAGGGAGAATGGGGTGCTCGGTGGCCTAGTTCTCAGCAGGAGGGACCCCAGACCATGCAGCATGGCTCTTCCTGTTGCTGACCTGCCTGCCCACTCTCTTTTCTCCAGACACCCCTGCTTGAGTCCTTGCCGCATGGGCTCTGGGCTGTTGCCCTGTTGGAAACACTAGGCTGACAGTTGTCAGGAGCCCTGTGTTCCCACCCTAACTTAGTTCCTGCTTTGCTTGGTCTTTGGTTTTGGACAAGCCACCTCTCCTGCCTGGGCTTGAGTGTCCTGAGATAGAATTAGAGGGTGTCAAAGGTCCCTTGCAGCTCTAAGAATGAAAGATTTCTAGGCACACACGAGACATCAGGGAGACAGGGATCTTGCCTGCCCTTTTCATTCCTGGATCCCTGCTATTAAGATCAGTCCCTGTCCTTAGTGTGTGGTTCATGGTGAATACATGCACCCTTGTGAATCACAAGCTGGGAGAAGGGTAGTCTTTCCTTTCTCAGCCTCCATTTCTAGAGGTTTCTGTGGTTGTCATGTAAAGAGAATCAGGATTCAGATGTTCAGCTCTGAATCCAACAAAGACCCCAATTCTCTTTCCTTGGGAGTTCAAGGACAGTTTGTCCATTTGCGTCCCCATAGGGTCTGAGAGCTTTTCCTTGAAAATCCATTCCTGGCCCCACCACTTCCCAGTCTGGGGAATGAACCTGAGGGGACAACCTCAGTCACCTTCCCGTGACTCTCCACATGGAAAACCTGGCACCAGGAAACTGGATGAAGTGGAAAGAGGGACATGATTTCTTTGTTCGCTCCTTCCATGTCTGACGGGTTTGGGGACAGACTGAGATGGAGAGGCCGCAGGCTCGTCCTGCCCACTCCCAACCTGGAGAAGGCTCCCCCCTGCACCCCACCCTCAGCACCACGGGGTCCCCGAGGATCTGGTCTCCCTGGTGGGCCTGTCCTGGGCCATTGGTGGCATTCCTGGGGCCCGTCCCTTGCTGTTCCATCTCTGCCTCCCTGGTAAGAGATGTTTCTTTCCTCTTCCTACAGAAGGAGAGTCCGTGTCAGCAGCTGGACTCCCTGCGGGAACAACTGCAGGTGAGTGGACTCTATGGCATCCCTCATGTGCCCTAGAGAACCTTCCTGTCCCTCTCTCACCACCTGTTTGGCTTTTGTCCCAAAGGCTCAGATTCGGACCAATGCCATCTTAAAGTCCGAAAAGGAAGAGATGGAGAGAGCCCTGGCCGATGCTCGTCAGGAAGCCCGGCAGAAAGCAGGTGTGGATCTGGGCAGCCTTCCTCCCTCAACCTGGTGCCTTGGCAGGCCTTCAGGGGAGTCCTTTGGGTTCCATCTTGACCTCTGTCATTCCAGGAGAATGTCAACATCTGCGGACCTGCCTGGACTCCCGGGAAAAAGAGATCCAACAGCTGCAGGGGAGTCTGACCGCCTTCTCCACAGGGCAGGAGGACGCCGAGAGGGTGAGTCCAGCCACCTGCCCTCACGCTTGCGCCTCCACCCCCAGGGGGAAAAATGGGCTTAGAGAATTAGATAGACCTGGATGTTCACATCCCGGCTGTACGTGATCTTAGCACTTAACCTCTAATACCTTGCATTTCATCTACAAAATGGAGCTAACGATAGTAACTCCCTCCTGTGGTGGTTGTGAGGATTCGATGGATTGTTAGCACGGTGCCTGGTGCCGCACGCAATACAGAGTCAGACCATGGTGATGACAGTCCTAACAATGGCAACGTGACAGGCTATCCCTGGGCCTCCGTCGGCCAGCTGTCAATCAGATCTCTTTCCCTGCCTCTTCCACCCTTACTGAGGTCTTGGGAAAAGCAACTGAGAACATGGGCTTGGAAATGCCTTGAAAAAGGTGTCAAGTGTGATTCAGGGGGAGGAAAGGTCACCGCTGAACGGTTGCTGTAGGTGTCGGTGTTCGTGTGCCCCGACTCCATCTTCTCCCTGCCGAATCCTGACTTTGCCTTTCTGTATTTGCAGTCCTACCGCAACCTCAAGAGCGAGCGAGATGCCCTCTTCCTTCAGCTGGAGGACAACAAGTAGGAGGGGGACGGTGGGTGGCAGGTCTGGGGGGTCCTCGGCACGGGTGATGTGGTGGGAGGTGGGAGGGTAGAGGTGAGCACGATGAGGGGGACGCACAGCTTTGGACACGTGCAGAGCCTAGCTGTGGCCCCAGCTGTGCCAGTGACTCGTGTGTGGCCTCAGGCAATTCATGTCCTCTCTGTGGACAGGCACTTGAGAGTCCAGGTGTCCCCTTCCCATGCCATAGTCCTCTGGTTGTGTGGCAAAGTCAGTGCATTGATGGCAAAAGTCGTCCTTTCTGTTCCTCGTTCTTTACATTCTCCACCACCTCTGGCCACAGGAACAACTATGAAGTCCTCAAGGCCCAGCAGGCCCAGCTGAAGGGCAAGATTCGCGTCCTTGAAATGGAGAAGGCGGCCTTACAGGTCCAGGCGAAAACGCTCGCAACATCCAAGCTCCTGCCAAACCAAGTGAGTGGCTGCAGCCCAGGGGGTTGGTTTTATGGTTGTGGGGTAGAGAGGAAGGTGGCAGCCTGACCCTCCTGCAGCCACTCCTTACACGGCTTATGCCCCTGTGCTCTGGGCAGGTGCACACTTCAAGCTGAGCTGCAGGCTCGCGTCATCGGGCTGGCGTGTCACCCATTCTGCCTGCGTGTCCTCCGCACTCACCCCCTGGGCCTTTGTTCCCCCACCTCTAAAATGGGGTGCTGGAGACCTCACACGAAATGGTACAGGGAGGGCCCCCTGTGTGCCTGTGCCGTGCCCCTTCCCTGTGCCGTGGGTCTCCGGCTGCATCAGGTGGCCACCGACTGCTTCTCTCCATCCAGACCAATTAGAACATGGAGGTCCCCAGTGCACTGCATTCAGGGCAGCACGTGAAGATGGAGCTGGCTGAGAAGTTGGGCCAGCTTCGTGAGAAGCTGGGAGACCTAAAGGAGATGGGAATCGCTGCCCCATTCAGGAAGGGCTAGGAGACAGGCACCAGCCTCTGAGGGGGGTTCCAGAGCCAGCACAGAGGCAGCTCCAGCCGGGGGGACAGGTGACCCCAGTCATGCACTGCAGTCCTCTGACTATTCATTGCTCCCTTCCTTCTGACCACACAGCTGCCGCAGAACATACAGAAATGCCAGGAGAACCAAGGCTTCAGCAACAATCTCTGCTTTCCATTGTTTTATCGAGCAGAAAAGTATTGTGACAGTAACATCATGGACATCTGAGATGTGGGGCCCAGGGCTCTGCCCCCTCCCAGTTCCTGCTACCCTGTCCTTGCCACCATGTCTCTGCCACCCTCTTCCTTCCACCCTGTCCCTGCCACCCTGTCCCTGCCACTCCTTCCCAGTCACCCTTTTATCATGTTAAGACCCCTGTTCTTTAAAAAAAAAAACGAAAAATCCAAAAAAAACAAAAAAAGGAAAAAAGGAAAAAAAAAATTAAAAAAGGAAAAAAACAAAAAAAAGAAGACAGCACCCAGAAAACACTGAAAAGAAGAAGACAATGCCCTGAAAATACTCAAAAGAAGACAACATCCAGAGAACACCCAAAAAGAGACAACACCCGGAGAGCATCCTAAAGATGATAGCACCCAGAAAACCCCCAAAAGAAGAAAACACTGAGAAAACACCGAAAAGAAGAGAACACCCAAAAGACGATGACATGCAGAAAATACTTGAAAGAAGATATCCAGAAAACACCAAAAAGAAGAAAACACACAACCCAGAAAAAAAAACACACAGAAGAAAACACCCCCCAAAAAGGAAGAAAACCTTTACAAAAAGAATAAAACCCAAACATAAAGAAAAACTGCCCAAAAGAAGAAAAAAACAAAACCCAAAAGAAGACAACCCCAACAAAAAGAAGAGAACCCCAACAGAAAGAAGAAAAATCCCCCCAAAATAAGAAAACCCCAACAAAAAGCAGAAACCACCCCACATGAAGGAAACCCCAACAAAAATAAAACCCCACTGATAAGAAGATAACCTCTCAGAAAAGAAACCGCCCAAAAGAAAACTGGAAAAGTAGAACCCCCCCAGAAGAAGAAAACAGCAACAAAGCGAAAAAAACCCACAATAAAAGAAGAATCCCACAAGAAGAAAAACCCCAGTAAAAAGAAGAAAGTGCCAGCAATAGGAAGCCCCAAAGAAGAAATTCCCAATGAAAAGAACAAAACCCTAACAAAAAGAAGAAACACCCCCCACAAAAAAGAAAAGTCTCTACAAAGAAGAAAAACCTCTGAAAAGAAGAAAAACTTCCAGAAAAGAAAACCTCAACAAAAAGAAGAAACCATGCACCCCAAAAAGAGAACCCCCAAAGAAGGAAATCCTAACAAAAAGAAAAACCCCGTAAAAGAAAAAAACACCCAAATAGAAAAAACTCCAATAGAAAGAAGAAAACCCCCCAGGAAAACAAGAAAACCCCCCAAAAAGCCCCAAAAGAAGAAACCCCCAAAGACGAAAACCCCAACAAAAGGAAAACTCCAAAAGAGAACCCCCCCAAAAAGAAAACCCCCCAAAAGAAGAAAACCAAAAACTCCCCGAGAAGTAAACTCCCACAAAAAGAAAAACCCTGCAAAAAAAAAATCCACACAGAAGAAAACCCTAACAATAAATAAATAAATAAATAAAAATCCAAAAGAAGAAACCCCCTAAAAAATGTACAAAAATGTACAGAAATATACAAAAATCAAAAAATGCAAAACAGACAAACAACAGCAACAACAACAACAAAAAAAAAAAACAGGAAAAATACTAAAAGAGAGAAAAAGAAAAAAAAAAAAAACCATAAAAGAAAAACCAAAAATAAATATGTAAGAAAACAAAAAGAAAAAAGAAAGAAAGAAAGAAAGCAGCAGGGTGCCCTCACCAGTATTCCAGCCTCAGGGACCCATAGGGGAAGACCAGTAGAATTGGTCCCTTGGGCAGGCCAGTCAGGGGGCCCCTTAATGCTGGGGCAGGCCAAGGAAGCACTTGGGGCAGGCCTGGCAGGCCCTTAGCGGAAGGGGGCCCTTAGCAGTGGGGGGGGTCCTGAATAGTAGGTCGGGCCATGGAGGCCCTGAGTGACAAGTAGGCTAGAACAGGGGCCCATAGTGCCAGGCCAGGGGGCCCCTAGGTGGCCAGACCAGGCCAAGGAAGCACTTGGGGCAGGCCTGGCAGGCTCTTAGCAGAAGGGGGCCGTTAGCACCAATCAAGCCAAGGGGGCCCTGAGGTAGGCCATTCGAGGGGAGTCCTTAGTGGAAAGGCAGTCCAGAGAGTTGGCTGGGGGGGGGGGAGGCACTTAGCAATGTTTTATCATTTATACTTGGCCAGAAAATTTTCTTTTTCATTCAAGTATCAAACTTATTCATAAAATATCTATTTTAATAATTATCCTTATTTTTGTAGTTTCTTCAGAATCTACTTTACGTTTTTCTCCACTCCCACATTTGTGTATTTTTGTTTGAGTCATATTTATTTAATTAAAATAAAGACTGAAAGTGAATACATGGTTTTTGTTTGATTTTTATTTTTCAGATAAACAGCTTTCAGATTTATTAGTCTGTCCATTCTGTCATTTCCCCTCTCTGGATCATTTGATTTCATTTTTCTGTGTGTGTTCAGTATATCCATTCTCCTGTGAATCTTAGGTTTGTCGTGATTTTCTTATGATGAATAAGTAGTTCTAGAAGAGTTTGATATTTATTATGTAATCATGACATATACGGGTGGGAATTTGCTTTAGAAAAGAAATTTGACTTTATCTCCTTCGTTTCAGCAATTTAACTACGATGGACTTTAGTATGATTTTTTCTTTTCTTTTTTATTCCCAGTTGGGGTTTGGTTCTTCAATCTGTGGATTGACGTATTATACCCATTTTGGAAACCCTCCATGTCAGTGACACGATGACACCCACCCAGAGGGTCCTCATGGGACCTGAGTAGGCGGGTCAAGGGCCCTCACTGTGGGTGCATCTGCAGACTGAACCGAGATGGGGTCCGGCCCCGTGGGGGACACACATACATACCGGGGCCACCCGAACGCGTCGTAGTGGGCCACGATGATGATGGTGGGAAGGTCCTCTCCACCCAGCCCCGTCAGCCGCCCCTGTGGAGACACAGCCTGTGAATGGCCAGCAGGGCCTGAGGCTGCCCCCAGGCCTTGCCACTCCTGGTTCCCACTCGGTGGGAAGACAGAGCAGGGAGTGACCCGAGTGTGGGTCTGGAAGACCCCTCCTGCAGCGGCCACATGGAGCAAGGACTGCCCTTGTTCTGACACCTTCTGGGGCACCAGATCCCCACGTGAAGCTCTTGCCGCAGACTCTGGGAGCCCCAGGGAACTCCCCCAGGGAAGAGGTGGATGCCAGGGAGGAACCCACCCAGGCCCCCTGTTCTACTCACAAAGTGTTAACAAAAGAGGGGGGAGATGTGATGAAAACAACTTTCCTGTAGGAAAGAGATCAGGCCCCTCACCCCAGCACTTGGGCTCTCCGAGATCTGTGCCCACCCTATTCTGCTCTAGCTGGGGGGGCCAATAAACTTCCCATAAAGGGCCCCTCATCACCAGGGGTCAGCTCCCGCCCCTCCCCCATCATCAGGGGTCAGCTCCCACCCCTTCCCCATCACCAGGGGTCAGTTCCCGCCCCTCCCCATCAGGGGTCAGCTCCCGCCGCTCCCCCATCATCAGGGGTCAGCTCCCGCCCCTCCCCCGCCTCCTCCCCATCATCAGGGGTCAGCTCCCGCCCCTCCCCCATCATCAGGGCTCAGCTCCCGCCCCCCGTCCAGCATCAGGGGTCAGTTCCCGCCCCTCCCCCATCAGGGCTCAGCTCGCGCCCCTCCCCCGCCTCCTCCCCATCATCAGGGGTCAGCTCGCGCCCCTCCCCCGCCCGGCCGGGCGCCCTCCCGTCTGTCTCCTGTCCCTGCTTCAGCTGGCGCCGGAGCCTCCTCGGGGCGGTCCCCTCAGGGACTGACTTCCACCCGCACGGTTCGGGCTCCATTCCCCCCACAGGCCCGGCGCCCGCTCCCACGTCAGGAGCCCCTTTCTTGCCCCCCGTGACAGACACGAGTGCGCTCTGCGGCCATCGGAGCCGGTTCGCACAAGACGCCGCCCCGCCGGCTCCTCGCGGCGCGGCTCGGGGCGGAAGGAGGGCCGGGCCGGGCGCGGGCGGCGCTGCGGGGCCTTTACCTGAGTTAAGACCCGGCGCCCGCGCGAAGCTAAAATAACCGCCCGCCGCCATCTTCGCGAGTCCCCCGAGCGCCGCCGGCCCGTGACGTCACGGACACTCCCGGAGCTGCAGGCCCCGCCCCTTACCCGGAGTCCCTCCTCCTTCCCCAGTCAGACGCCCGCTCTCTCTTCAAGCCCCGCCCACGCCACAAGCTCCGCCCCGACTCGGAGACGGGACCTTCCTTTCAATGACTCTGCCTCCGGGGTCTCTGCCTCCCGCCCCGCCCTGCGTCGTGGCCCCGCCCCTTCCTCAGCCCGTCTTCCCGTTGACCTCTCGGAGGTGGGGTCGCTGCACCCCAGGCCGGCCGTGAAGGCGGTCTTTGAGGCTCCCCTCTCGGGAGCTGGTCCTTCGGTCCTGTGGGCTCACCTGCCCGTCCCCTTCTGCCTGCGGCCCCTCTTGGTAGAGGGTGGCTTTACCTTTTGCCCCGGTCGGGTGGGTTTGGGAGCCCTGCTCACCACCTCCTGGCTGGGTGAGGTTTTGCTGACACAGCCAAGGCCTGCATGTCCCTGCGGCGTCCCCCTGGGGGCCAGCCTTTACGTGGCGACTTCTAAAGTCCCACGCAGCACCCCAAATTCAAAACCTTGGTACCTCTAAATGGATGTTTCACAGCCATGGGCAATTTGCCCCCAGAGGACACTAGGCAATGTCGGGCGACATCTGTAGTTGTCAGGACCGACGAGGAGGGTGCTCCTGGCATGGAGTAGGTGGAGGCCAGGGACGCTGCTCAGCACGTGCAGGACAGCCAAACCACAGAGCGTGATCCAGCCACAAGGTCCGCAGTGCCAAGGGGGAGAGACCCTGGTATAAAAGTAGCTCGTTTTGAGAGATTTAATGAGCCACCTACTATGGGCTCGGCCTTTGGAGGATGCGGTACTGAGTAAAACTCACATTATACCAGACCTCCAGGAACTTAGAATCAGACAGACAGATCCTAACCAAACGTTTCATTGCAATTATGGTGCTTTTAAAATTAATAACAGCTTCCTGGAGCGATAGTTCATATACCATACAATTCACTCACTGAAAGCATGAAATTCAGTGGGTTTTAGTGGTTTTATATACACAGGGTTGTATAACCATCACCACTATCAGATTCCAGAACATCTTCATCACCCTACAAAGAAATCCCACATCCATTAAAAGTCACTCTCCCATCCCCTCCCCCAGCCCCTGGCAACCACGAACCCACTTTCGGTCTCGTGGACTGGCGCGTTCATATAAATGGAATCCTACACTGTGTGGCCTTTTGTGTCTGGCGTCTTTCACTGAGCGTGATGTGTTCAAGGTTTGCCCACGTGGTAGCGTGTGTCAGAGCCTTGATCCTTTTCATGGGTGGGTCATATTCCAGTGTGTCGATGCACCATATTTTATTTATTCATTCATCAACTGACAAGCATATGATATGTTTTTGGAAGTTGGGAACCTATAGAGTGCCAAGAGAGTATAAACCCACCAGGGCCCCAAACCAGATCAGCGGTATCATGGAAGGTGTTTAAGCTGAGAGTTACATAGGAGTTACGGAGGCTGGGGGCTTCTCGGCCCAGCCAGACATTTTAACTTGTAAGACTGCCATGGGTCACATTTGTCACCTGTGACCTTGGAAGACACCAGATATTTTTCTTCAGTGGGAAGCGGTCTCTGTACAGCCACTGAGGTGACAGATTAGGTGCCAAAAGTCAAGTCCAGTTACATTACAACTGGACACTTACATTCCAAGTCCGGTTATGGCAAGCCTGATCAGGGGGACCCTTAGCTGCAGGTGAGGCCATCGGTTCCCTTAGTGCCAGGCCAGGCCAACCCAGGCAGCAATAGGGGCAGGCCAAATAAGGGTCCCTTTGTCAAGTTTTATAATTTATACTTGGTCAGGAAGTTAACTTTTACTTTCAAATATCAAATTTATTTATGAAATGTTTATTTCTTAGGTATCCTTATTTTCATAGTTTCCTTGGGATCTGTAGGCACATCATTTTTTTTCACTCCCACATTTGTGTATTTTTATTTGAATCAAATTTATTTAATAAAAATAAACACTGACAGTGAGGGCATGTTTTTTGATGGATCTTTATGATTCAAATAACAAGCTTTCAGATTTATTAATCTGTCAATTCTACCATTTTCTCCTGATAATCTGATTTTTTTTTTTTATGTTTAGTATATCCATTCTCCTGTGAATCTTTGGTTTCTTATTATTTTCTTAATTTCTTATGATGAATAAATAGTTTTAGAATATTTTAATTTTTTTTGTTTAGTAATGACATATAAGGGAATGAATTTGCTTTAGAGAAGAAATTTGACTTTATCTAATTCCTTTTAGCAATTTAACTATAATGGACTTTAGTATGATTTTCTCCTCCTTTCTTTTTTAATCCTAGTTGGGGTTTGCCAATCTACTTGGAGTTTCTTGAGTCTGTGGATTGACGTATTGCACCCATTTCGGAAAATCCTCAGGCATTACACCTTCAGGGATGGCTTCTGCCCCCTTCTCTCTCCGCTCTCTCTACACACACGCACTTGTAATGAGGCTCGTCCAGCTCTGCTTCTTCTGTCTTCCTCAGGGAAGGCCCATCAGAGACTCGGATGGAAAGTCTAGTGGGTAGCTCTAGTCAAGCATGAAAGACTGTGGCAAATCCACTCGTGACCTTTGGAGGCTTCGGCTTGCTGCTTTAGCCCCCATGCCCTGCAGCTTTAAAATGATACCCGACACTGGGTAATTTATAAAGAACAGAGGTTTATTTGGCTTACGATTTTGGGACAGCTGCATCTGGCATGGGCCTCAGGCTGCTTCTACTCGTGGCGGAAAGTGGCGGCAGCTGACGAGCACAAGCAGATCACATGGTGAGAGGAAGCAAGAGAGAGAGGGGAGGTGCCAGGGTCCTTTAAACAATCAGCTCTCGCGAGAACTCATAGAGCGAGAACTCACGCATTAATCCCCCTCCCCCAGGGAGAGCATGAATCCATTCATGAGGGATCCGCCCTCATGACTCAATCACTTTCCACACTGCCACATTGGAGATGAGATTTCCACATGCGCTTTGGAGGGGAAGACACATCCAAAGTCCATCAGGGACCAATCAGCAGCCCTGTCCCTCTGGGGAAACATTCTGTCCCAGGCACTTTGAGACTCAGGCAGATTTTACGCTGACTTGTAGGAACCCTTGGCGTGTCTCCTCATGCTCCATGTTCTTCTCCACAACACACAGAATGTCTTGTGGAAAACACCAGCCACACCGGGAGACAGGAGGTGCTCAGTTTCCCTGGGTCCGGGTTTCCAGACGTGCCTCTGGGTTTCCAACCACTCCCCAAAGTCTCAGGCCCCTCCTCAAGGCCCTCCACGACAGGAAAGCTACCGCTGCCAGCTACACCTATTTTCAGCTCCCGGGATCAGTGAAGACACCCTTGAGGAAGGGGGCGAGTGGAGAAGCATCTGGAGGACTGGACGGGGGTCTTTGGAGGCGGTTTGTGGGATGAGAAAGTCTGGGGCAGAGCTGTGAGGAGTCTGGAAAGGGACTGTGAAGTGACACACTTTTCCCTGCTGTCCATTCCTCGCCCACCTCCTGAGCCCTGGGTCCTGAGGCCCCAGGTCAGGGGTTGAACGGGAACAGGAGGGTCCAGGGCGGGGGCTGGAGAACGGCCTCTCTGCTCTGCCAGGTGCCTCAGATTCTGTGACGGCCACCGTGAAAGGTCACACAGAAGCTGCATGGGCACCGAGTGACAGCCCCGCCCCTTTCCCCCAGGGGCCCCTCCCTGGGGTGGGCGGGGCCGGCTTTCATTGTGACCCCACCCTTCCCTGGGTTCTGGCCACGCCCCCATTCCGTCCATCTTTCTCATCCACCAATGGGCTGTGAGCATTGAGGCCACGCCCACCTACCTGTTGCCTAGCACCGGCCGCTCCCAGCTGCTCTGGCTCAGTCGCTGGTCCGTGCCTTAGCTGGAGGGAGTGACTGTCCAGTGCTTAGCCATGATAAGGCGGAAGTACCCCTTTCCTTTTCCCTGCCCCGAAATGTCGGAGGAAATCCGACAGGAGAAATTGGCGAGGGCCAAGAAGAAGGTATAACATGCTGGGTCGCATCGCCAGAGCCAGCCCGAGGCCCCTCCTATGGTGGGACAGGGGCAGGACTCGGTGTCACTTCTGAGGCACACGGGGATTGCCCCTCTGTGCCTCTTGACTCCCCCCACCAAAGTCTTCTCAGCCATCCCTGCCCCCTCAGCTGCCCAGACCCTGCCCTTGCCGGCTGTCCCCGGGTGACTTTGGCCAGTAAGGTTACTTCCAGGGCTCCCCACCTGGACTCAGCCCTGGCCTCCTGCTACCCCAAACCAGACCTTCCTGGGCTCCCTGGGTCCCCTGCGTTCCCGTCTCCAAGGACCTCGGTCCTGGCTCTGTGCTCCACTTCCCCACAGTGTTGCAGTGACTCTGACATTGGTAGGAAGGAGTGGAATGTTGTCACCTCACAATCCCATTCCAAACTGTCCCAATCCCCCTGGGAGGTGTCACAATCCCTCGGGAACTGTCAGTACTGCCTGGGAGGTTTCTGGTTCCCCTTCCCCCCTTTACTTAGACGTTGCCTACCTAAAAAGCCTGCACTTCACCAGTGAGCTCAAAATGTTGACAGTATCTCTGGGTGACCATTGGGAGAACGGGTTCGGTTTGGTTTTTTCCTGGGTTTCTATTCTCTAGAGACACTTAACAATTGATTTCTGAGTCTGGATCTCACCTTAGAATTCCCTAGGATTCTGGGACCAGAGCACCTTTCAGTCACTACTCTCTGGAGGGAGATGTGCTTATCTTCTGTGGGATAAATCCTGGGCAACTGAACTTCACAGCTTGAATCTTGCCCAGATCCTGTCAATCTGGGGTGCCACAGGACTCAGGGGGCCTCTTTCTGAAGCATCAGATTTGCTTGATTCTTTTGAAAGAGAAAAATCCTCTTAATGTACTTAGGGGTGACATTCACCTGGATTTGTAAGCTCATAATGGATTTCTCTGAAATGATGCTTGGGTTGTCCTCTTTTTGTGAGGTCCCCAGATCCCTAGGGGTGTGCCCTCATGACTTCTGCCATTAGGGTACATTGACATAAACGTTTGAGAAGTACTGGGGTGCAGCTCTCAAAGCTCTGTGAGGGAGGGCCCCGATGTCTGATTTGTATTTGGCCCGCCAGCAGCTGCTGATTCATGACAAAGCCCCAGAAGACTGAAGTTCAATTCCATTCTAGCCTTTTTCTAATCATGCTATCGGTCCATTTCTTCAGCCATTTGGTGATCATGACAACACCTTATAGGGTTGCTGGTGGCATTAAATCAGATGGTACAAGTAAGAATACTTTGTAAAAACTGTAAAGTAGGTGACAAACATAGGGGCTTCCACATCTCCTGAATATTACGGCTTTTCCTTTTCACAGTTAAGAGAGTTCCAACAAAAAAGGGGCCTAACTGGCAGTAGGCCCCAGCCCAGCACTTGTGGGAGGTGCCAGTCACCTCAGGAGGTGAGTGTTGGCTGGTCAGGCTCCTGGGAACGGGGGCCTCAAGGGGCAGTAGGGGGTAATGGTAACGACCATGGAAGAAGTGTCAGGGACTGGGTAAGAAGTCTGGGTTTGAATCCTATGTCTCCCTCTGCTCGGGATATGACATAGGACTCTTCTCTGAGCTTCTCCCTTGAAGCTGTGCACACAGATGGAGCACGAGCGTGGCTGTCTCATTGGATCCTGCTGCAGGAAGCACAGGATGATGTTGACAACACCAAGGCCCAGGGCTCAATCCCTGTACTGGCCTCCACCAAAAAAAAAAAAAAGTGCAGGATAAGAGCTGCTTGGGAGGGGAGGGATGATTGGGAAGTGAGACCTTGAGAAGTGGGCACAGAGGGGCTACAGGAAGAGGGCTGGTCAAGGTTAGGAAGAAAGGACAGCAGAGGGCTTAGCCATTGAGGGGCAGAGCATCTCCATGTGTGCTCTCATCTCTTCCAGCCCCCATCATCCATCACTGGGGAGGCCTTGAGGACTTCAACTGACATTAAGGAGCTGGAGGTAAGTGCCCTCAAGGCCAGCCCCCAACCACCTCCCATGCTGGGGGCTGGGGACCCCCTTGCCAACTGAGACAGCCGACACCCAGTGTTGACAACACCAAGGCCCAGGGCTCAATCCCTGTACTGGCCACCACCAAAAAAAAAAAAAGTGCAGGATGAGAGGTGCTCGGGAGCGGAGGGACGATGAGGAAGTGAGACCTTGAGAAGTGGGCACAGAGGGGCTACAGGAGGAGGGCCTGGTCCAGGTTAGGAAGAAAGGACAGCAGAGGGCTTAGCCATTGAGGGGCAGAGCATCTCCATGTGTGCTCTCATCTCTTCCAGCCCCCATCATCCATCACTGGGGAGGCCTTGAGGACTTCAACTTACATCAAGGAGCTGGAGGTAAGTGCCCTCCAGGCCAGCCCCCCGACCACCTCCCATGCTGGGGGCTGGGGGCCACGCTGCCAGCTGAAACAGCCAACACCCCCACCCCTAATGATCGCTCTCTCTACCTCTCTCCCAACCCTCCTCCAACTCCTCCTCTCTCCATGTGCCACAGAGCCGGTGCCTAGTTCTGCAGGCAGTCCTGGACTCCACCTATGCAGTAAAGAAATATATAGAGAGTGTGGTGCAGGAACTGGTAAGAGTCCGGTGGCGTCCCCTGGTTCCACGCTGCCAATCCTGGGCTCCAATTTCCCCTTGGGGCTTTGAAGAAAAGGGGCTGGGGGTTCCCGTGCCAAGGGAGAATGGGGTGCTCGGTGGCCTAGTTCTCAGCAGGAGGGACCCCAGACCATGCAGCATGGCTCTTCCTGTTGCTGACCTGCCTGCCCACTCTCTTTTCTCCAGACACCCCTGCTTGAGTCCTTGCCGCATGGGCTCTGGGCTGTTGCCCTGTTGGAAACACTAGGCTGACAGTTGTCAGGAGCCCTGTGTTCCCACCCTAACTTAGTTCCTGCTTTGCTTGGTCTTTGGTTTTGGACAAGCCACCTCTCCTGCCTGGGCTTGAGTGTCCTGAGATAGAATTAGAGGGTGTCAAAGGTCCCTTGCAGCTCTAAGAATGAAAGATTTCTAGGCACACACGAGACATCAGGGAGACAGGGATCTTGCCTGCCCTTTTCATTCCTGGATCCCTGCTATTAAGATCAGTCCCTGTCCTTAGTGTGTGGTTCATGGTGAATACATGCACCCTTGTGAATCACAAGCTGGGAGAAGGGTAGTCTTTCCTTTCTCAGCCTCCATTTCTAGAGGTTTCTGTGGTTGTCATGTAAAGAGAATCAGGATTCAGATGTTCAGCTCTGAATCCAACAAAGACCCCAATTCTCTTTCCTTGGGAGTTCAAGGACAGTTTGTCCATTTGCGTCCCCATAGGGTCTGAGAGCTTTTCCTTGAAAATCCATTCCTGGCCCCACCACTTCCCAGTCTGGGGAATGAACCTGAGGGGACAACCTCAGTCACCTTCCCGTGACTCTCCACATGGAAAACCTGGCACCAGGAAACTGGATGAAGTGGAAAGAGGGACATGATTTCTTTGTTCGCTCCTTCCATGTCTGACGGGTTTGGGGACAGACTGAGATGGAGAGGCCGCAGGCTCGTCCTGCCCACTCCCAACCTGGAGAAGGCTCCCCCCTGCACCCCACCCTCAGCACCACGGGGTCCCCGAGGATCTGGTCTCCCTGGTGGGCCTGTCCTGGGCCATTGGTGGCATTCCTGGGGCCCGTCCCTTGCTGTTCCATCTCTGCCTCCCTGGTAAGAGATGTTTCTTTCCTCTTCCTACAGAAGGAGAGTCCGTGTCAGCAGCTGGACTCCCTGCGGGAACAACTGCAGGTGAGTGGACTCTATGGCATCCCTCATGTGCCCTAGAGAACCTTCCTGTCCCTCTCTCACCACCTGTTTGGCTTTTGTCCCAAAGGCTCAGATTCGGACCAATGCCATCTTAAAGTCCGAAAAGGAAGAGATGGAGAGAGCCCTGGCCGATGCTCGTCAGGAAGCCCGGCAGAAAGCAGGTGTGGATCTGGGCAGCCTTCCTCCCTCAACCTGGTGCCTTGGCAGGCCTTCAGGGGAGTCCTTTGGGTTCCATCTTGACCTCTGTCATTCCAGGAGAATGTCAACATCTGCGGACCTGCCTGGACTCCCGGGAAAAAGAGATCCAACAGCTGCAGGGGAGTCTGACCGCCTTCTCCACAGGGCAGGAGGACGCCGAGAGGGTGAGTCCAGCCACCTGCCCTCACGCTTGCGCCTCCACCCCCAGGGGGAAAAATGGGCTTAGAGAATTAGATAGACCTGGATGTTCACATCCCGGCTGTACGTGATCTTAGCACTTAACCTCTAATACCTTGCATTTCATCTACAAAATGGAGCTAACGATAGTAACTCCCTCCTGTGGTGGTTGTGAGGATTCGATGGATTGTGAGCACGGTGCCTGGTGCCGCACACAATACAGAGTCAGACCATGGTGATGACAGTCCTAACAATGGCAACGTGACAGGCTATCCCTGGGCCTCCGTCGGCCAGCTGTCAATCAGATCTCTTTCCCTGCCTCTTCCACCCTTACTGAGGTCTTGGGAAAAGCAACTGAGAACATGGGCTTGGAAATGCCTTGAAAAAGGTGTCAAGTGTGATTCAGGGGGAGGAAAGGTCACCGCTGAACGGTTGCTGTAGGTGTCGGTGTTCGTGTGCCCCGACTCCATCTTCTCCCTGCCGAATCCTGACTTTGCCTTTCTGTATTTGCAGTCCTACCGCAACCTCAAGAGCGAGCGAGATGCCCTCTTCCTTCAGCTGGAGGACAACAAGTAGGAGGGGGACGGTGGGTGGCAGGTCTGGGGGGTCCTCGGCACGGGTGATGTGGTGGGAGGTGGGAGGGTAGAGGTGAGCACGATGAGGGGGACGCACAGCTTTGGACACGTGCAGAGCCTAGCTGTGGCCCCAGCTGTGCCAGTGACTCGTGTGTGGCCTCAGGCAATTCATGTCCTCTCTGTGGACAGGCACTTGAGAGTCCAGGTGTCCCCTTCCCATGCCATAGTCCTCTGGTTGTGTGGCAAAGTCAGTGCATTGATGGCAAAAGTCGTCCTTTCTGTTCCTCGTTCTTTACATTCTCCACCACCTCTGGCCACAGGAACAACTATGAAGTCCTCAAGGCCCAGCAGGCCCAGCTGAAGGGCAAGATTCGCGTCCTTGAAATGGAGAAGGCGGCCTTACAGGTCCAGGCGAAAACGCTCGCAACATCCAAGCTCCTGCCAAACCAAGTGAGTGGCTGCAGCCCAGGGGGTTGGTTTTATGGTTGTGGGGTAGAGAGGAAGGTGGCAGCCTGACCCTCCTGCAGCCACTCCTTACACGGCTTATGCCCCTGTGCTCTGGGCAGGTGCACACTTCAAGCTGAGCTGCAGGCTCGCGTCATCGGGCTGGCGTGTCACCCATTCTGCCTGCGTGTCCTCCGCACTCACCCCCTGGGCCTTTGTTCCCCCACCTCTAAAATGGGGTGCTGGAGACCTCACACGAAATGGTACAGGGAGGGCCCCCTGTGTGCCTGTGCCGTGCCCCTTCCCTGTGCCGTGGGTCTCCGGCTGCATCAGGTGGCCACCGACTGCTTCTCTCCATCCAGACCAATTAGAACATGGAGGTCCCCAGTGCACTGCATTCAGGGCAGCACGTGAAGATGGAGCTGGCTGAGAAGTTGGGCCAGCTTCGTGAGAAGCTGGGAGACCTAAAGGAGATGGGAATCGCTGCCCCATTCAGGAAGGGCTAGGAGACAGGCACCAGCCTCTGAGGGGGGTTCCAGAGCCAGCACAGAGGCAGCTCCAGCCGGGGGGACAGGTGACCCCAGTCATGCACTGCAGTCCTCTGACTATTCATTGCTCCCTTCCTTCTGACCACACAGCTGCCGCAGAACATACAGAAATGCCAGGAGAACCAAGGCTTCAGCAACAATCTCTGCTTTCCATTGTTTTATCGAGCAGAAAAGTATTGTGACAGTAACATCATGGACATCTGAGATGTGGGGCCCAGGGCTCTGCCCCCTCCCAGTTCCTGCTACCCTGTCCTTGCCACCATGTCTCTGCCACCCTCTTCCTTCCACCCTGTCCCTGCCACCCTGTCCCTGCCACTCCTTCCCAGTCACCCTTTTATCATGTTAAGACCCCTGTTCTTTAAAAAAAAAAACGAAAAATCCAAAAAAAACAAAAAAAGGAAAAAAGGAAAAAAAAAATTAAAAAAGGAAAAAAACAAAAAAAAGAAGACAGCACCCAGAAAACACTGAAAAGAAGAAGACAATGCCCTGAAAATACTCAAAAGAAGACAACATCCAGAGAACACCCAAAAAGAGACAACACCCGGAGAGCATCCTAAAGATGATAGCACCCAGAAAACCCCCAAAAGAAGAAAACACTGAGAAAACACCGAAAAGAAGAGAACACCCAAAAGACGATGACATGCAGAAAATACTCGAAAGAAGATATCCAGAAAACACCAAAAAGAAGAAAACACACAACCCAGAAAAAAAAACACACAGAAGAAAACACCCCCCAAAAAGGAAGAAAACCTTTACAAAAAGAATAAAACCCAAACATAAAGAAAAACTGCCCAAAAGAAGAAAAAAACAAAACCCAAAAGAAGACAACCCCAACAAAAAGAAGAGAACCCCAACAGAAAGAAGAAAAATCCCCCCAAAATAAGAAAACCCCAACAAAAAGCAGAAACCACCCCACATGAAGGAAACCCCAACAAAAATAAAACCCCACTGATAAGAAGATAACCTCTCAGAAAAGAAACCGCCCAAAAGAAAACTGGAAAAGTAGAACCCCCCCAGAAGAAGAAAACAGCAACAAAGCGAAAAAAACCCACAATAAAAGAAGAATCCCACAAGAAGAAAAACCCCAGTAAAAAGAAGAAAGTGCCAGCAATAGGAAGCCCCAAAGAAGAAATTCCCAATGAAAAGAACAAAACCCTAACAAAAAGAAGAAACACCCCCCACAAAAAAGAAAAGTCTCTACAAAGAAGAAAAACCTCTGAAAAGAAGAAAAACTTCCAGAAAAGAAAACCTCAACAAAAAGAAGAAACCATGCACCCCAAAAAGAGAACCCCCAAAGAAGGAAATCCTAACAAAAAGAAAAACCCCGTAAAAGAAAAAAACACCCAAATAGAAAAAACTCCAATAGAAAGAAGAAAACCCCCCAGGAAAACAAGAAAACCCCCCAAAAAGCCCCAAAAGAAGAAACCCCCAAAGACGAAAACCCCAACAAAAGGAAAACTCCAAAAGAGAACCCCCCCAAAAAGAAAACCCCCCAAAAGAAGAAAACCAAAAACTCCCCGAGAAGTAAACTCCCACAAAAAGAAAAACCCTGCAAAAAAAAAATCCACACAGAAGAAAACCCTAACAATAAATAAATAAATAAATAAAAATCCAAAAGAAGAAACCCCCTAAAAAATGTACAAAAATGTACAGAAATATACAAAAATCAAAAAATGCAAAACAGACAAACAACAGCAACAACAACAACAAAAAAAAAAAAACAGGAAAAATACTAAAAGAGAGAAAAAGAAAAAAAAAAAAAACCATAAAAGAAAAACCAAAAATAAATATGTAAGAAAACAAAAAGAAAAAAGAAAGAAAGAAAGAAAGCAGCAGGGTGCCCTCACCAGTATTCCAGCCTCAGGGACCCATA
Organism: Cynocephalus volans; assembly: GCF_027409185.1. Lineage (NCBI taxonomy): Eukaryota > Metazoa > Chordata > Mammalia > Dermoptera > Cynocephalidae > Cynocephalus > Cynocephalus volans. The sequence goes on along the minus strand of NC_084469.1, from coordinate 96,168,675 downwards.
GGGGAAGACCAGTAGAATTGGTCCCTTGGGCAGGCCAGTCAGGGGGCCCCTTAATGCTGGGGCAGGCCAAGGAAGCACTTGGGGCAGGCCTGGCAGGCCCTTAGCGGAAGGGGGCCCTTAGCAGTGGGGGGGGTCCTGAATAGTAGGTCGGGCCATGGAGGCCCTGAGTGACAAGTAGGCTAGAACAGGGGCCCATAGTGCCAGGCCAGGGGGCCCCTAGGTGGCCAGACCAGGCCAAGGAAGCACTTGGGGCAGGCCTGGCAGGCTCTTAGCAGAAGGGGGCCGTTAGCACCAATCAAGCCAAGGGGGCCCTGAGGTAGGCCATTCGAGGGGAGTCCTTAGTGGAAAGGCAGTCCAGAGAGTTGGCTGGGGGGGGGGGGAGGCACTTAGCAATGTTTTATCATTTATACTTGGCCAGAAAATTTTCTTTTTCATTCAAGTATCAAACTTATTCATAAAATATCTATTTTAATAATTATCCTTATTTTTGTAGTTTCTTCAGAATCTACTTTACGTTTTTCTCCACTCCCACATTTGTGTATTTTTGTTTGAGTCATATTTATTTAATTAAAATAAAGACTGAAAGTGAATACATGGTTTTTGTTTGATTTTTATTTTTCAGATAAACAGCTTTCAGATTTATTAGTCTGTCCATTCTGTCATTTCCCCTCTCTGGATCATTTGATTTCATTTTTCTGTGTGTGTTCAGTATATCCATTCTCCTGTGAATCTTAGGTTTGTCGTGATTTTCTTATGATGAATAAGTAGTTCTAGAAGAGTTTGATATTTATTATGTAATCATGACATATACGGGTGGGAATTTGCTTTAGAAAAGAAATTTGACTTTATCTCCTTCGTTTCAGCAATTTAACTACGATGGACTTTAGTATGATTTTTTCTTTTCTTTTTTATTCCCAGTTGGGGTTTGGTTCTTCAATCTGTGGATTGACGTATTATACCCATTTTGGAAACCCTCCATGTCAGTGACACGATGACACCCACCCAGAGGGTCCTCATGGGACCTGAGTAGGCGGGTCAAGGGCCCTCACTGTGGGTGCATCTGCAGACTGAACCGAGATGGGGTCCGGCCCCGTGGGGGACACACATACATACCGGGGCCACCCGAACGCGTCGTAGTGGGCCACGATGATGATGGTGGGAAGGTCCTCTCCACCCAGCCCCGTCAGCCGCCCCTGTGGAGACACAGCCTGTGAATGGCCAGCAGGGCCTGAGGCTGCCCCCAGGCCTTGCCACTCCTGGTTCCCACTCGGTGGGAAGACAGAGCAGGGAGTGACCCGAGTGTGGGTCTGGAAGACCCCTCCTGCAGCGGCCACATGGAGCAAGGACTGCCCTTGTTCTGACACCTTCTGGGGCACCAGATCCCCACATGAAGCTCTTGCCGCAGACTCTGGGAGCCCCAGGGAACTCCCCCAGGGAAGAGGTGGATGCCAGGGAGGAACCCACCCAGGCCCCCTGTTCTACTCACAAAGTGTTAACAAAAGAGGGGGGAGATGTGATGAAAACAACTTTCCTGTAGGAAAGAGATCAGGCCCCTCACCCCAGCACTTGGGCTCTCCGAGATCTGTGCCCACCCTATTCTGCTCTAGCTGGGGGGGCCAATAAACTTCCCATAAAGGGCCCCTCATCACCAGGGGTCAGCTCCCGCCCCTCCCCCATCATCAGGGGTCAGCTCCCACCCCTTCCCCATCACCAGGGGTCAGTTCCCGCCCCTCCCCATCAGGGGTCAGCTCCCGCCGCTCCCCCATCATCAGGGGTCAGCTCCCGCCCCTCCCCCGCCTCCTCCCCATCATCAGGGGTCAGCTCCCGCCCCTCCCCCATCATCAGGGCTCAGCTCCCGCCCCCCGTCCAGCATCAGGGGTCAGTTCCCGCCCCTCCCCCATCAGGGGTCAGCTCGCGCCCCTCCCCCGCCTCCTCCCCATCATCAGGGGTCAGCTCGCGCCCCTCCCCCGCCCGGCCGGGCGCCCTCCCGTCTGTCTCCTGTCCCTGCTTCAGCTGGCGCCGGAGCCTCCTCGGGGCGGTCCCCTCAGGGACTGACTTCCACCCGCACGGTTCGGGCTCCATTCCCCCCACAGGCCCGGCGCCCGCTCCCACGTCAGGAGCCCCTTCTTGCCCCCCGTGACAGACACGAGTGCGCTCTGCGGCCATCGGAGCCGGTTCGCACAAGACGCCGCCCCGCCGGCTCCTCGCGGCGCGGCTCGGGGCGGAAGGAGGGCCGGGCCGGGCGCGGGCGGCGCTGCGGGGCCTTTACCTGAGTTAAGACCCGGCGCCCGCGCGAAGCTAAAATAACCGCCGGCCGCCATCTTCGCGAGTCCCCCGAGCGCCGCCGGCCCGTGACGTCACGGACACTCCCGGAGCTGCAGGCCCCGCCCCTTACCCGGAGTCCCTCCTCCTTCCCCAGTCAGACGCCCGCTCTCTCTTCAAGCCCCGCCCACGCCACAAGCTCCGCCCCGACTCGGAGACGGGACCTTCCTTTCAATGACTCTGCCTCCGGGGTCTCTGCCTCCCGCCCCGCCCTGCGTCGTGGCCCCGCCCCTTCCTCAGCCCGTCTTCCCGTTGACCTCTCGGAGGTGGGGTCGCTGCACCCCAGGCCGGCGGTGAAGGCGGTCTTTGAGGCTCCCCTCTCGGGAGCTGGTCCTTCGGTCCTGTGGGCTCACCTGCCCGTCCCCTTCTGCCTGCGGCCCCTCTTGGTAGAGGGTGGCTTTACCTTTTGCCCCGGTCGGGTGGGTTTGGGAGCCCTGCTCACCACCTCCTGGCTGGGTGAGGTTTTGCTGACACAGCCAAGGCCTGCATGTCCCTGCGGCGTCCCCCTGGGGGCCAGCCTTTACGTGGCGACTTCTAAAGTCCCACGCAGCACCCCAAATTCAAAACCTTGGTACCTCTAAATGGATGTTTCACAGCCATGGGCAATTTGCCCCCAGAGGACACTAGGCAATGTCGGGCGACATCTGTAGTTGTCAGGACCGACGAGGAGGGTGCTCCTGGCATGGAGTAGGTGGAGGCCAGGGACGCTGCTCAGCACGTGCAGGACAGCCAAACCACAGAGCGTGATCCAGCCACAAGGTCCGCAGTGCCAAGGGGGAGAGACCCTGGTATAAAAGTAGCTCGTTTTGAGAGATTTAATGAGCCACCTACTATGGGCTCGGCCTTTGGAGGATGCGGTACTGAGTAAAACTCACATTATACCAGACCTCCAGGAACTTAGAATCAGACAGACAGATCCTAACCAAACGTTTCATTGCAATTATGGTGCTTTTAAAATTAATAACAGCTTCCTGGAGCGATAGTTCATATACCATACAATTCACTCACTGAAAGCATGAAATTCAGTGGGTTTTAGTGGTTTTATATACACAGGGTTGTATAACCATCACCACTATCAGATTCCAGAACATCTTCATCACCCTACAAAGAAATCCCACATCCATTAAAAGTCACTCTCCCATCCCCTCCCCCAGCCCCTGGCAACCACGAACCCACTTTCGGTCTCGTGGACTGGCGCGTTCATATAAATGGAATCCTACACTGTGTGGCCTTTTGTGTCTGGCGTCTTTCACTGAGCGTGATGTGTTCAAGGTTTGCCCACGTGGTAGCGTGTGTCAGAGCCTTGATCCTTTTCATGGGTGGGTCATATTCCAGTGTGTCGATGCACCATATTTTATTTATTCATTCATCAACTGACAAGCATATGATATGTTTTTGGAAGTTGGGAACCTATAGAGTGCCAAGAGAGTATAAACCCACCAGGGCCCCAAACCAGATCAGCGGTATCATGGAAGGTGTTTAAGCTGAGAGTTACATAGGAGTTACGGAGGCTGGGGGCTTCTCGGCCCAGCCAGACATTTTAACTTGTAAGACTGCCATGGGTCACATTTGTCACCTGTGACCTTGGAAGACACCAGATATTTTTCTTCAGTGGGAAGCGGTCTCTGTACAGCCACTGAGGTGACAGATTAGGTGCCAAAAGTCAAGTCCAGTTACATTACAACTGGACACTTACATTCCAAGTCCGGTTATGGCAAGCCTGATCAGGGGGACCCTTAGCTGCAGGTGAGGCCATCGGTTCCCTTAGTGCCAGGCCAGGCCAACCCAGGCAGCAATAGGGGCAGGCCAAATAAGGGTCCCTTTGTCAAGTTTTATAATTTATACTTGGTCAGGAAGTTAACTTTTACTTTCAAATATCAAATTTATTTATGAAATGTTTATTTCTTAGGTATCCTTATTTTCATAGTTTCCTTGGGATCTGTAGGCACATCATTTTTTTTCACTCCCACATTTGTGTATTTTTATTTGAATCAAATTTATTTAATAAAAATAAACACTGACAGTGAGGGCATGTTTTTTGATGGATCTTTATGATTCAAATAACAAGCTTTCAGATTTATTAATCTGTCAATTCTACCATTTTCTCCTGATAATCTGATTTTTTTTTTTTATGTTTAGTATATCCATTCTCCTGTGAATCTTTGGTTTCTTATTATTTTCTTAATTTCTTATGATGAATAAATAGTTTTAGAATATTTTAATTTTTTTTGTTTAGTAATGACATATAAGGGAATGAATTTGCTTTAGAGAAGAAATTTGACTTTATCTAATTCCTTTTAGCAATTTAACTATAATGGACTTTAGTATGATTTTCTCCTCCTTTCTTTTTTAATCCTAGTTGGGGTTTGCCAATCTACTTGGAGTTTCTTGAGTCTGTGGATTGACGTATTGCACCCATTTCGGAAAATCCTCAGGCATTACACCTTCAGGGATGGCTTCTGCCGCCTTCTCTCTCCGCTCTCTCTACACACACGCACTTGTAATGAGGCTCGTCCAGCTCTGCTTCTTCTGTCTTCCTCAGGGAAGGCCCATCAGAGACTCGGATGGAAAGTCTAGTGGGTAGCTCTAGTCAAGCATGAAAGACTGTGGCAAATCCACTCGTGACCTTTGGAGGCTTCGGCTTGCTGCTTTAGCCCCCATGCCCTGCAGCTTTAAAATGATACCCGACACTGGGTAATTTATAAAGAACAGAGGTTTATTTGGCTTACGATTTTGGGACAGCTGCATCTGGCATGGGCCTCAGGCTGCTTCTACTCGTGGCGGAAAGTGGCGGCAGCTGACGAGCACAAGCAGATCACATGGTGAGAGGAAGCAAGAGAGAGAGGGGAGGTGCCAGGGTCCTTTAAACAATCAGCTCTCGCGAGAACTCATAGAGCGAGAACTCACGCATTAATCCCCCTCCCCCAGGGAGAGCATGAATCCATTCATGAGGGATCCGCTCTCATGACTCAATCACTTTCCACACTGCCACATTGGAGATGAGATTTCCACATGCGCTTTGGAGGGGACGACACATCCAAAGTCCATCAGGGACCAATCAGCAGCCCTGTCCCTCTGGGGAAACATTCTGTCCCAGGCACTTTGAGACTCAGGCAGATTTTACGCTGACTTGTAGGAACCCTTGGCGTGTCTCCTCATGCTCCATGTTCTTCTCCACAACACACAGAATGTCTTGTGGAAAACACCAGCCACACCGGGAGACAGGAGGTGCTCAGTTTCCCTGGGTCCGGGTTTCCAGACGTGCCTCTGGGTTTCCAACCACTCCCCAAAGTCTCAGGCCCCTCCTCAAGGCCTTCCCCGACAGGAAAGCTACTGCTGCCAGCTACACCTATTTTCAGCTCCCGGGATCAGTGAAGACCCCCTTGAGGAAGGGGGCGAGTGGAGAAGCATCTGGAGGACTGGACGGGGGTCTTTGGAGGCGGTTTCTGGGATGAGAAAGTCTGGGGCAGAGCTGTGAGGAGTCTGGAAAGGGACTGTGAAGTGACACACTTTTCCCTGCTGTCCATTCCTCGCCCACCTCCTGAGCCCTGGGTCCTGAGGCCCCAGGTCAGGGGTTGAACGGGAACAGGAGGGTCCAGGGCGGGGGCTGGAGAACGGCCTCTCTGCTCTGCCAGGTGCCTCAGATTCTGTGACGGCCACCGTGAAGGGTCACACAGAAGCTGCATGGGCACCGAGTGACAGCCCCGCCCCTTTCCCCCAGGGGCCCCTCCCTGGGGTGGGCGGGGCCGGCTTTCATTGTGACCCCACCCTTCCCTGGGTTCTGGCCACGCCCCCATTCCGTCCATCTTTCTCATCCACCAATGGGCTGTGAGCATTGAGGCCACGCCCACCTACCTGTTGCCTAGCACCGGCCGCTCCCAGCTGCTCTGGCTCAGTCGCTGGTCCGTGCCTTAGCTGGAGGGAGTGACTGTCCAGTGCTTAGCCATGATAAGGCGGAAGTACCCCTTTCCTTTTCCCTGCCCCGAAATGTCGGAGGAAATCCGACAGGAGAAATTGGCGAGGGCCAAGAAGAAGGTATAACATGCTGGGTCGCATCGCCAGAGCCAGCCCGAGGCCCCTCCTATGGTGGGACAGGGGCAGGACTCGGTGTCACTTCTGAGGCACACGGGGATTGCCCCTCTGTGCCTCTTGACTCCCCCCACCAAAGTCTTCTCAGCCATCCCTGCCCCCTCAGCTGCCCAGACCCTGCCCTTGCCGGCTGTCCCCGGGTGACTTTGGCCAGTAAGGTTACTTCCAGGGCTCCCCACCTGGACTCAGCCCTGGCCTCCTGCTACCCCAAACCAGACCTTCCTGGGCTCCCTGGGTCCCCTGCGTTCCCGTCTCCAAGGACCTCGGTCCTGGCTCTGTGCTCCACTTCCCCACAGTGTTGCAGTGACTCTGACATTGGTAGGAAGGAGTGGAATGTTGTCACCTCACAATCCCATTCCAAACTGTCCCAATCCCCCTGGGAGGTGTCACAATCCCTCGGGAACTGTCAGTACTGCCTGGGAGGTTTCTGGTTCCCCTTCCCCCCTTTACTTAGACGTTGCCTACCTAAAAAGCCTGCACTTCACCAGTGAGCTCAAAATGTTGACAGTATCTCTGGGTGACCATTGGGAGAACGGGTTCGGTTTGGTTTTTTCCTGGGTTTCTATTCTCTAGAGACACTTAACAATTGATTTCTGAGTCTGGATCTCACCTTAGAATTCCCTAGGATTCTGGGACCAGAGCACCTTTCAGTCACTACTCTCTGGAGGGAGATGTGCTTATCTTCTGTGGGATAAATCCTGGGCAACTGAACTTCACAGCTTGAATCTTGCCCAGATCCTGTCAATCTGGGGTGCCACAGGACTCAGGGGGCCTCTTTCTGAAGCATCAGATTTGCTTGATTCTTTTGAAAGAGAAAAATCCTCTTAATGTACTTAGGGGTGACATTCACCTGGATTTGTAAGCTCATAATGGATTTCTCTGAAATGATGCTTGGGTTGTCCTCTTTTTGTGAGGTCCCCAGATCCCTAGGGGTGTGCCCTCATGACTTCTGCCATTAGGGTACATTGACATAAACGTTTGAGAAGTACTGGGGTGCAGCTCTCAAAGCTCTGTGAGGGAGGGCCCCGATGTCTGATTTGTATTTGGCCCGCCAGCAGCTGCTGATTCATGACAAAGCCCCAGAAGACTGAAGTTCAATTCCATTATTGCCTTTTTCTAATCATGCTATCGGTCCATTTCTTCAGCCATTTGGTGATCATGACAACACCTTATAGGGTTGCTGGTGGCATTAAATCAGATGGTACAAGTAAGAATACTTTGTAAAAACTGTAAAGTAGGTGACAAACATAGGGGCTTCCACATCTCCTGAATATTACGGCTTTTCCTTTTCACAGTTAAGAGAGTTCCAACAAAAAAGGGGCCTAACTGGCAGTAGGCCCCAGCCCAGCACTTGTGGGAGGTGCCAGTCACCTCAGGAGGTGAGTGTTGGCTGGTCAGGCTCCTGGGAACGGGGGCCTCAAGGGGCAGTAGGGGGTAATGGTAACGACCATGGAAGAAGTGTCAGGGACTGGGTAAGAAGTCTGGGTTTGAATCCTATGTCTCCCTCTGCTCGGGATATGACATAGGACTCTTCTCTGAGCTTCTCCCTTGAAGCTGTGCACACAGATGGAGCACGAGCGTGGCTGTCTCATTGGATCCTGCTGCAGGAAGCACAGGATGATGTTGACAACACCAAGGCCCAGGGCTCAATCCCTGTACTGGCCTCCACCAAAAAAAAAAAAAAGTGCAGGATAAGAGCTGCTTGGGAGGGGAGGGATGATTGGGAAGTGAGACCTTGAGAAGTGGGCACAGAGGGGCTACAGGAAGAGGGCTGGTCAAGGTTAGGAAGAAAGGACAGCAGAGGGCTTAGCCATTGAGGGGCAGAGCATCTCCATGTGTGCTCTCATCTCTTCCAGCCCCCATCATCCATCACTGGGGAGGCCTTGAGGACTTCAACTGACATTAAGGAGCTGGAGGTAAGTGCCCTCAAGGCCAGCCCCCAACCACCTCCCATGCTGGGGGCTGGGGACCCCCTTGCCAACTGAGACAGCCGACACCCAGTGTTGACAACACCAAGGCCCAGGGCTCAATCCCTGTACTGGCCACCACCAAAAAAAAAAAAAGTGCAGGATGAGAGGTGCTCGGGAGCGGAGGGACGATGAGGAAGTGAGACCTTGAGAAGTGGGCACAGAGGGGCTACAGGAGGAGGGCCTGGTCCAGGTTAGGAAGAAAGGACAGCAGAGGGCTTAGCCATTGAGGGGCAGAGCATCTCCATGTGTGCTCTCATCTCTTCCAGCCCCCATCATCCATCACTGGGGAGGCCTTGAGGACTTCAACTTACATCAAGGAGCTGGAGGTAAGTGCCCTCCAGGCCAGCCCCCCGACCACCTCCCATGCTGGGGGCTGGGGGCCACGCTGCCAGCTGAAACAGCCAACACCCCCACCCCTAATGATCGCTCTCTCTACCTCTCTCCCAACCCTCCTCCAACTCCTCCTCTCTCCATGTGCCACAGAGCCGGTGCCTAGTTCTGCAGGCAGTCCTGGACTCCACCTATGCAGTAAAGAAATATATAGAGAGTGTGGTGCAGGAACTGGTAAGAGTCCGGTGGCGTCCCCTGGTTCCACGCTGCCAATCCTGGGCTCCAATTTCCCCTTGGGGCTTTGAAGAAAAGGGGCTGGGGGTTCCCGTGCCAAGGGAGAATGGGGTGCTCGGTGGCCTAGTTCTCAGCAGGAGGGACCCCAGACCATGCAGCATGGCTCTTCCTGTTGCTGACCTGCCTGCCCACTCTCTTTTCTCCAGACACCCCTGCTTGAGTCCTTGCCGCATGGGCTCTGGGCTGTTGCCCTGTTGGAAACACTAGGCTGACAGTTGTCAGGAGCCCTGTGTTCCCACCCTAACTTAGTTCCTGCTTTGCTTGGTCTTTGGTTTTGGACAAGCCACCTCTCCTGCCTGGGCTTGAGTGTCCTGAGATAGAATTAGAGGGTGTCAAAGGTCCCTTGCAGCTCTAAGAATGAAAGATTTCTAGGCACACACGAGACATCAGGGAGACAGGGATCTTGCCTGCCCTTTTCATTCCTGGATCCCTGCTATTAAGATCAGTCCCTGTCCTTAGTGTGTGGTTCATGGTGAATACATGCACCCTTGTGAATCACAAGCTGGGAGAAGGGTAGTCTTTCCTTTCTCAGCCTCCATTTCTAGAGGTTTCTGTGGTTGTCATGTAAAGAGAATCAGGATTCAGATGTTCAGCTCTGAATCCAACAAAGACCCCAATTCTCTTTCCTTGGGAGTTCAAGGACAGTTTGTCCATTTGCGTCCCCATAGGGTCTGAGAGCTTTTCCTTGAAAATCCATTCCTGGCCCCACCACTTCCCAGTCTGGGGAATGAACCTGAGGGGACAACCTCAGTCACCTTCCCGTGACTCTCCACATGGAAAACCTGGCACCAGGAAACTGGATGAAGTGGAAAGAGGGACATGATTTCTTTGTTCGCTCCTTCCATGTCTGACGGGTTTGGGGACAGACTGAGATGGAGAGGCTGCAGGCTCGTCCTGCCCACTCCCAACCTGGAGAAGGCTCCCCCCTGCACCCCACCCTCAGCACCACGGGGTCCCCGAGGATCTGGTCTCCCTGGTGGGCCTGTCCTGGGCCATTGGTGGCATTCCTGGGGCCCGTCCCTTGCTGTTCCATCTCTGCCTCCCTGGTAAGAGATGTTTCTTTCCTCTTCCTACAGAAGGAGAGTCCGTGTCAGCAGCTGGACTCCCTGCGGGAACAACTGCAGGTGAGTGGACTCTATGGCATCCCTCATGTGCCCTAGAGAACCTTCCTGTCCCTCTCTCACCACCTGTTTGGCTTTTGTCCCAAAGGCTCAGATTCGGACCAATGCCATCTTAAAGTCCGAAAAGGAAGAGATGGAGAGAGCCCTGGCCGATGCTCGTCAGGAAGCCCGGCAGAAAGCAGGTGTGGATCTGGGCAGCCTTCCTCCCTCAACCTGGTGCCTTGGCAGGCCTTCAGGGGAGTCCTTTGGGTTCCATCTTGACCTCTGTCATTCCAGGAGAATGTCAACATCTGCGGACCTGCCTGGACTCCCGGGAAAAAGAGATCCAACAGCTGCAGGGGAGTCTGACCGCCTTCTCCACAGGGCAGGAGGACGCCGAGAGGGTGAGTCCAGCCACCTGCCCTCACGCTTGCGCCTCCACCCCCAGGGGGAAAAATGGGCTTAGAGAATTAGATAGACCTGGATGTTCACATCCCGGCTGTACGTGATCTTAGCACTTAACCTCTAATACCTTGCATTTCATCTACAAAATGGAGCTAACGATAGTAACTCCCTCCTGTGGTGGTTGTGAGGATTCGATGGATTGTTAGCACGATGCCTGGTGCCGCACGCAATACAGAGTCAGACCATGGTGATGACAGTCCTAACAATGGCAACGTGACAGGCTATCCCTGGGCCTCCGTCGGCCAGCTGTCAATCAGATCTCTTTCCCTGCCTCTTCCACCCTTACTGAGGTCTTGGGAAAAGCAACTGAGAACATGGGCTTGGAAATGCCTTGAAAAAGGTGTCAAGTGTGATTCAGGGGGAGGAAAGGTCACCGCTGAACGGTTGCTGTAGGTGTCGGTGTTCGTGTGCCCCGACTCCATCTTCTCCCTGCCGAATCCTGACTTTGCCTTTCTGTATTTGCAGTCCTACCGCAACCTCAAGAGCGAGCGAGATGCCCTCTTCCTTCAGCTGGAGGACAACAAGTAGGAGGGGGACGGTGGGTGGCAGGTCTGGGGGGTCCTCGGCACGGGTGATGTGGTGGGAGGTGGGAGGGTAGAGGTGAGCACGATGAGGGGGACGCACAGCTTTGGACACGTGCAGAGCCTAGCTGTGGCCCCAGCTGTGCCAGTGACTCGTGTGTGGCCTCAGGCAATTCATGTCCTCTCTGTGGACAGGCACTTGAGAGTCCAGGTGTCCCCTTCCCATGCCATAGTCCTCTGGTTGTGTGGCAAAGTCAGTGCATTGATGGCAAAAGTCGTCCTTTCTGTTCCTCGTTCTTTACATTCTCCACCACCTCTGGCCACAGGAACAACTATGAAGTCCTCAAGGCCCAGCAGGCCCAGCTGAAGGGCAAGATTCGCGTCCTTGAAATGGAGAAGGCGGCCTTACAGGTCCAGGCGAAAACGCTCGCAACATCCAAGCTCCTGCCAAACCAAGTGAGTGGCTGCAGCCCAGGGGGTTGGTTTTATGGTTGTGGGGTAGAGAGGAAGGTGGCAGCCTGACCCTCCTGCAGCCACTCCTTACACGGCTTATGCCCCTGTGCTCTGGGCAGGTGCACACTTCAAGCTGAGCTGCAGGCTCGCGTCATCGGGCTGGCGTGTCACCCATTCTGCCTGCGTGTCCTCCGCACTCACCCCCTGGGCCTTTGTTCCCCCACCTCTAAAATGGGGTGCTGGAGACCTCACACGAAATGGTACAGGGAGGGCCCCCTGTGTGCCTGTGCCGTGCCCCTTCCCTGTGCCGTGGGTCTCCGGCTGCATCAGGTGGCCACCGACTGCTTCTCTCCATCCAGACCAATTAGAACATGGAGGTCCCCAGTGCACTGCATTCAGGGCAGCACGTGAAGATGGAGCTGGCTGAGAAGTTGGGCCAGCTTCGTGAGAAGCTGGGAGACCTAAAGGAGATGGGAATCGCTGCCCCATTCAGGAAGGGCTAGGAGACAGGCACCAGCCTCTGAGGGGGGTTCCAGAGCCAGCACAGAGGCAGCTCCAGCCGGGGGGACAGGTGACCCCAGTCATGCACTGCAGTCCTCTGACTATTCATTGCTCCCTTCCTTCTGACCACACAGCTGCCGCAGAACATACAGAAATGCCAGGAGAACCAAGGCTTCAGCAACAATCTCTGCTTTCCATTGTTTTATCGAGCAGAAAAGTATTGTGACAGTAACATCATGGACATCTGAGATGTGGGGCCCAGGGCTCTGCCCCCTCCCAGTTCCTGCTACCCTGTCCTTGCCACCATGTCTCTGCCACCCTCTTCCTTCCACCCTGTCCCTGCCACCCTGTCCCTGCCACTCCTTCCCAGTCACCCTTTTATCATGTTAAGACCCCTGTTCTTTAAAAAAAAAAACGAAAAATCCAAAAAAAACAAAAAAAGGAAAAAAGGAAAAAAAAAATTAAAAAAGGAAAAAAACAAAAAAAAGAAGACAGCACCCAGAAAACACTGAAAAGAAGAAGACAATGCCCTGAAAATACTCAAAAGAAGACAACATCCAGAGAACACCCAAAAAGAGACAACACCCGGAGAGCATCCTAAAGATGATAGCACCCAGAAAACCCCCAAAAGAAGAAAACACTGAGAAAACACCGAAAAGAAGAGAACACCCAAAAGACGATGACATGCAGAAAATACTCGAAAGAAGATATCCAGAAAACACCAAAAAGAAGAAAACACACAACCCAGAAAAAAAAACACACAGAAGAAAACACCCCCCAAAAAGGAAGAAAACCTTTACAAAAAGAATAAAACCCAAACATAAAGAAAAACTGCCCAAAAGAAGAAAAAAACAAAACCCAAAAGAAGACAACCCCAACAAAAAGAAGAGAACCCCAACAGAAAGAAGAAAAATCCCCCCAAAATAAGAAAACCCCAACAAAAAGCAGAAACCACCCCACATGAAGGAAACCCCAACAAAAATAAAACCCCACTGATAAGAAGATAACCTCTCAGAAAAGAAACCGCCCAAAAGAAAACTGGAAAAGTAGAACCCCCCCAGAAGAAGAAAACAGCAACAAAGCGAAAAAAACCCACAATAAAAGAAGAATCCCACAAGAAGAAAAACCCCAGTAAAAAGAAGAAAGTGCCAGCAATAGGAAGCCCCAAAGAAGAAATTCCCAATGAAAAGAACAAAACCCTAACAAAAAGAAGAAACACCCCCCACAAAAAAGAAAAGTCTCTACAAAGAAGAAAAACCTCTGAAAAGAAGAAAAACTTCCAGAAAAGAAAACCTCAACAAAAAGAAGAAACCATGCACCCCAAAAAGAGAACCCCCAAAGAAGGAAATCCTAACAAAAAGAAAAACCCCGTAAAAGAAAAAACACCCAAATAGAAAAAACTCCAATAGAAAGAAGAAAACCCCCCAGGAAAACAAGAAAACCCCCCAAAAAGCCCCAAAAGAAGAAACCCCCAAAGACGAAAACCCCAACAAAAGGAAAACTCCAAAAGAGAACCCCCCCAAAAAGAAAACCCCCCAAAAGAAGAAAACCAAAAACTCCCCGAGAAGTAAACTCCCACAAAAAGAAAAACCCTGCAAAAAAAAAATCCACACAGAAGAAAACCCCAACAATAAATAAATAAATAAATAAAAATCCAAAAGAAGAAACCCCCTAAAAAATGTACAAAAATGTACAGAAATATACAAAAATCAAAAAATGCAAAACAGACAAACAACAGCAACAACAACAACAAAAAAAAAAAAACAGGAAAAATACTAAAAGAGAGAAAAAGAAAGAAAAAAAAACCATAAAAGAAAAACCAAAAATAAATATGTAAGAAAACAAAAAGAAAAAAGAAAGAAAGAAAGAAAGCAGCAGGGTGCCCTCACCAGTAGTCCAGCGTCAGGGACCCATAGCGGAAGACCAGTAGAATTGGTCCCTTGGGCAGGCCAGTCAGGGGGCCCCTTAATGCTGGGGCAGGCCAAGGAAGCACTTGGGGCAGGCCTGGCAGGCCTTTAGCGGAAGGGGGCCCTTAGCAGTGGGGGGGTCCTGAATAGTAGGTCGGGCCATGGAGGCCCTGAGTGACAAGTAGGCTAGAACAGGGGCCCATAGTGCCAGGCCAGGGGGCCCCTAGGTGGCCAGACCAGGCCAAGGAAGCACTTGGGGCAGGCCTGGCAGGCTCTTAGCAGAAGGGGGCCGTTAGCACCAATCAAGCCAAGGGGGCCCTGAGGTAGGCCATTCGAGGGGAGTCCTTAGTGGAAAGGCAGTCCAGAGAGTTGGCTGGGGGGGCGGGGGAGGCACTTAGCAATGTTTTATCATTTATACTTGGCCAGAAAATTTTCTTTTTCATTCAAGTATCAAACTTATTCATAAAATATCTATTTTAATAATTATCCTTATTTTTGTAGTTTCTTCAGAATCTACTTTACGTTTTTCTCCACTCCCACATTTGTGTATTTTTATTTGAGTCATATTTATTTAATTAAAATAAAGACTGAAAGTGAATACATGGTTTTTGTTTGATTTTTATTTTTCAGATAAACAGCTTTCAGATTTATTAGTCTGTCAATTCTGTCATTTCCCCTCTCTGGATCATTTGATTTCATTTTTCTGTGTGTGTTCAGTATATCCATTCTCCTGTGAATCTTAGGTTTGTCGTGATTTTCTTATGATGAATAAGTAGTTCTAGAAGAGTTTGATATTTATTATGTAATCATGACATATACGGGTGGGAATTTGCTTTAGAAAAGAAATTTGACTTTATCTCCTTCGTTTTAGCAATTTAACTACGATGGACGTTAGTATGATTTTCTCTTTTCTTTTTTATTCCCAGTTGGGGTTTGGTTCTTCAATCTGTGGATTGACGTATTGTACCCATTTTGGAAACCCTCAGGCATCACACCTTCAGGGATGGCTTCTGCCCCTTCTCTCTCCCCTCTCTGTCCCCTACTGAGTCCAATTACACACACGCAGTTGTAATGAGGCTCGTCCATCTCTGCTTCTCCTGTCTTCCTCAGGGAAGGCCCATCAGGGATTTGGATGAACATTCCAGTAGGTCTCTGGTCAAGCATGAAAGACTGTGGCAAATCCACTCGTGACCTTTGGAGGTTTCAGCTTGCGGCTTCAGCGCCCACGCCCTGCAGCTTTCAAATGTGGCAAAAATCTTGAGGGACCAATCAGCAGGCCTGTCCCTATGGGGAAACATTATCTCCCAGGCGCTTTGAGACTCAGGCAGATTTTACTCTGACTTTTAAGAACCCTTTGCCCGGCTCCTCAATCCTCCATTCATCCCCAGAACACAGACGATGTCCTGTGGAAAACACCGACCGTGTCGGTGCTTCTCGATTTGTGTGATTTCTCAGCCCAGCACCAGTCCTGAGGGACCAATCAATACTTCCCCGGTTTCTCTGTCCCCTGCATGGGCCAAGTGTGATCATCTCTGTCCCCCACGTGGGCCAAGTGTGAACATCTCTGTCCCCCACTTGGGCCAAGTGTGATCATCTCTGTCCCCCACGTGGGCCAAGTGTGGTCATCAGTCCCTGCTGAGAATCAGCAAAAACCCTGCTCTAGGAGCGTCCCTTTATGAAATTCCAATTCATCTCTTTGTTGCTTCCACAAACTTGTCATGCCCTCAAAAGCAGGATTTTTGTAGTTTATCTGGCTCTTTCCTAGTCATTGTGTTGAGAGCTTCGAGCTGCCCCAACGACTATATCCTAATGAGAAGCTGAATTGTGGCACATTTGTTTTTTAGCAGTTTTATTGAGATATAATTTACATGCCATAAAATTGACCCATTTAAAGTGTGTGATTCGATGGACACATGCAAAAGAAATAAACCGGCCTCCTACCTCACATCATATGCAGAAATTACCTGCAAAGAATCCGAAGCCTAATGTAAGAATAAAACTACAAAACGCTGAGAAGAAAATTAGAGGTAAATTTTCATCACCTTCAGGGAGACAATAGTTTTTTAAATATGCCACCAAAAGCACAAACAAAAAAAGAAAAATAGGTGAATTGGACTTCACCCAAATAAGAAAAATAATGAAAAACAAAGCCTTGGAACGTCGAAGGACACCATCAAGAAAGCAAAGAGGCTATTGTGGCTTTGAAGACGGAGGACAGGGCCACGAGCCGAGGATCGTGGGGAGCCCCAGAAGCTGGAAAAGGAAGACAGGGTCCTCCCCTGGGGTCTCCAGGAAGGACCCCAGCTCTGCTCACACCCAGATTTGAGCACAGTGAGAACTCTAAGATAACAAACATGTTGTTTTAAGCTACTAAGTTTGTGGTCATTTGTTACAGCAACGAAAGGTAACTAACTCCTCAGGGAACGTGAGCTGTTCATTTGCTGATCTGACAGGTATTTACTGAGCACCTACTGTGCACAGGGCCCCACGCTGTACTGCTCTAGTCGTGCTTTCTCTCACCCCTTCTTAATTCCAGTGAGGTTTAAAAACAGACAAGTTATCCCCCCAAAATCACTGAAAGTTGGGTCTCAAAAAGACGTTTGTACACGTGTGTTCACAGCAGCATGATTCACGGCAGCCAAAAGGTGGAAACAGCCCAGTGTCCATCGATGGACGTATCAATGAACACGACGTGCTCCATCCACACAGTGGAATACGATTCAGCCTTAAAAAGGAAGGAAATCCTGGCACATGCTACAGTGTGGATGGACCCTGAGGACATTGTGCTCAGGGACATAAGCCAGTCACACAGCGACAAACACTGTGTGATCCACTCACAGGAGGTCCCTAGAGTTGTCAGATCCACAGAGACAGAAAGTAGAATGGGGGGTGCCAGGGGCTGGGGAGGGGCCGGGGGGGTGGGTGTTTAATGGGGGCAGAGTTTCAATTTGGGGAAATGAGAAAGTTCGGGAGATGATGGTGGTGACGGCTGCACGGCCACGTGAATGCGCTTCATGCCGCTGAGCTGTGCACTAAACATGGTTAAAATGGTGAATTTCATGGTGTGTATATTTTACTATAATTAAGAACAAAACAAAAGGAAAACAGACAGGGGTCCAAGCTTGGGTCGCGCACAGTAGCTCCTTGGCGGTGGCTGCAGCACCAGGGATGGCTCCCCAGGCCCCGTCACAGCAGGAGCAGCTGCCACCTGCACACGGCGGACCCCGGACCCAGGCAGGCCTGTCTGTCCAGGACGTCTTCTACTCCTCCTACACCCACCCAGCTCCTACTCACCCCCTGGGGCCTAACTCCTGCTCTCACGCCCCTGCCCCACACCAGGAAATCTTTCAAGGGCCCCCCCAAGGGTCACCGCTCAACAGTGTCTCTAAATCGGCCCAGTCAACCTAACGGGAGTTCGACGAGAGCAAAGCCTTGTCCACATCGTCTGCCCAGTGCCCAGCGCAGGGACCGGCTGGACCCACACAGTTTACACCAGGGGCTCTTCCGAGAGCTCCACCGCCTCAGACCTGTGCTGAAGGCTCTGGCTCCCGTCTTCCCTGGCAGGGCTTCCTGTCCCTGCCACAGGGCGGGGGCCTTCATGCCTCTGGCTTGGAGGGGACGGGCCCTGACGCCGTGTGAGTGTTGTCTCCTGTCCACGCAGGGAGCCCGCTTCCCTGCGGTCTCCCTGCATGTCCCAAACTTCCCAATGCCAGGGGCTGCCACTGTGTGCCAAGAACCTGTCAGTGGACAAGACTGTCTGAGTCTCTGGAAATTTATATTCTAATAAGGGGGCAGAACATAAATGAAGAAACAAGTAAATAATTTCAAACAATGGAAGTGCTGTGAAGAAAATCAGGTATCTCAGGAAGTGAACTACACAAGGACAGTGTGAGCCAGCAACGCCACTCCCACGATGTGCCCGAGAGAGTTGAAAACAGAGACTCAGACGAGGACTTGCGCACGAATGCTCAGGGCAGCGCGATTCCAGCAGCCGAAGGTGGAAACGACCCAGTGTCCGTCAACAGGTGAATGGACACACAGTGTGACCCCTCCACACTACGGAATGTTAGTCACCATGAACAGGAACGGGGCTCTGACACATGCTACAACGCAGATGAACCTTGAACACATGACGCTCAGTGACAGATGCCAGGCACAAAAGGCCACATAACGTGTGGTTCTGTTTATATGAAACGTCCAGAACAGGCCAATCCAGAGAGACAGAAAGTGGATTCGTGGTTGCCAGGGGCTGGGAGAGCGGGGTGGGGAGTGACTGCTGATGGGGGTGGGGTTTCTATTTAGGGTGGCAAGAAAGTTCTGGAGCTGGGGGCTTGCTGGTTACCTCAGTTGATTAGAGCACCGTCTTGTAATACTAAAGTCAAGTGTTTGGATCCTACCAGCCAGCTGCCAAAAAAACCCCCCAGGAAACATTATACTCAACAAAAAGAAAGAATCAGACTGGGCTATGGGATGGAGGGTGATGGGTGGGAGGCAGGTAGGAGGTGACCGGGGAAGGCTCCGCTGAGGAGGGACCTTCTGAACTGACACCTGAGTTAAATGAAGATCTGGGTGAGAGCATTCCTGGCAGAACAAGCAGCACGTGCAAAGGCCCTGTGGTAGGAATGGACTTGACGTGTTCACAGAACAGAGGAAACCAGCACAGGAATTAGGAGTAATTAAGAGGGTCAGGAGGGAGTGAGAAGCCTCCATTCCCACTGGGGGTCATGTGCTCCTTTCCTGGGGCTGCTGTAACAAAGTATCACAAACTGGCTGACTTGAAACAATAAAAATGTGTTTCCTCACACTCCCGGAGGCCAGAAGTCCAAGATCCAGGTCTCAGCAGGGGCGGTTCCTCCCGGAGTCGCTGAGGGAGAATCCCTCCCGGACCTCTGTCCTGGCTTCCGGGGGCTGCGTCCCTTGACTTGAAGACGCGTCACCCCCACCTCTGCCTCCGTCTTTCGCGAGACTTCCCCTCTCGGGTTTCTTCCCCCTTCCCGTTTCTTCTAAGGATACCTCTGATTGGATTCACGGCCACCCTAATCCAGGATGACCTCTGCTCCACATCCGTAACTTAATTCCATCTGCAAAGAGCCTTTTCCAAGTAAGTTCACACTCACATGTTGTGGGGTTGGGACATGACTATGTCTTGTGGGGGGCACCATCCAGCCCGCTCTAGGGCCTCAAAATCTAAACAGGAGCAATAGCAGGAAACATTCATGGAGCCTTTCCTATGCTCCAGCCCCGTGCTTAGCACTCTCTGCACTATCTCAGGAAGTCCTGAAAGGTCAGTGCCGCAACGTGTCCATTTCACAGATGAGGAAACTGAGGCCCGGCAGACAAGGTCCCTCATCCCGTGAGTCCCCCAGCTAGTGAGTGGCTGGGCTAATGGGTCCCGACCCACTGCCAGTCTCGCCGCAGAGGCTGACTCTCACCCCTGCACCATTCCACGGTCGTCTCCAACCCCTCCAGGTCGGGCCACGGCAGCGCACACCTCCAGGGGGCGCCCTTCCCACCGAGGCGCACAGAGAGTGTGTCCGAGACGCTCCCGCCTCCCCGGCATCCAGCCCGGGTCAGGGCACATTCCCTGTCAATGGCGAGTGGCCGTCGACTGCCCCCATAAGACGGGGTCCTGAGGACATTTCTTTGCCTGCGAGGACCGCGTAGGGGACACCCCCTCCCCCGCTCTCTGAAAGCAGCGCCGGGAAGACCTTCCCCGCCCCCCACCCCCGTCCTCTAAGGAACGAGCCCGTCGCCGCCGTGTGTTTACACATTTGTCCCTTGCTCTGTCTTTAAAGCTGCGCTGCGCCGTCACGAAGTCGTCTCTGCACCTGCCCCTGGCGTGGCTCGTGCAGCTCGTCTCTCTCAGCCAATGGGCAGGAGCGGATTCTGCAGGGGGTTGTCCCTTTCGCTGAGGCGGGTCCCCACCCACCCCTGCACACAAAAGCCCCATCACTAACTGTCCGCAGGAAGCCGAGCCTGTGCCAGCTGCGCGCAGCAGCGAGGACCGGGGACGCAGCCGCAGCCGGGCCCGGGACCCAGCGCCACCCGGAGGGCTGGACCGGAGACCCGTGCGCGCTGCCGCGGCGCCGGCGACCTTCCTCGGATGCAGAGCCCGCCGCCGCCGGCGTCCTCCTCCGGGGCTCTGCAGGCCTGGGGACCGCCGGGGATGCCCGGCTGCACCCGGGCAGGGCTCGCCTGTGTTCGCCGGTGACGAGGACAGGCCTCCGCGGAGGTGAGTGGCCGCCCTCTGTCCCAGCCCTCGGGGGTTTGCCGGAGGCATCGCAGCTCGCAGACCCCTTTCCTGTCCGGCACACGGGCGGTGGGAGTGGAGAAGCACCGTCTGGGGACTCCCGCCGCCGTGTCGCCGATGCCGAGGACAAGCACCCGTGCGCCCCCGCGCCGTCCCCCGGGAAGGCGGAGATTTGCACCGTTTTCTGGGCGCGCTTAGAGCTCAGGAGGCTCCAAACCTCAGCCTCCCCCTGGGACGCTTCCTGGGAGGCTGCGGGAGCCCCGCGCCGCCTCTGGGCTCTGCCGATTTGTGACACCCGGAGGGACGGGGAAGCCACCAGCAGGGATGGGAAGGAAGGTCGTGGAGACGTGTGGATGAGGCGGGCCCGTGGGGTGGGGAGCAAGGGAGGAGGCGACGACACGGATCCCTCCTGCTCGTCTGAGCTCCTCTGCGTGTGCGGACAAGGCCACACCATGCCTCAGAGGAGCACTTGTCAGCTGTCCCTCGCGGTCACTCTCTGCCGTCTTTGCCGTCCCCAAATGTGCAGCCAGGATCTGAGTGCGGGAGTGGACCGGGCCCACTGGGCACCCGCCACACCCCACAGTTGGAGGATCGGGGGGTCAGCACATGCGGGGGCTCCAGCATCTCGGCTATGGGTCCCCCCACCCCAGGGCGGGGGAGAGTGTTCCTGGGGGCTGAGGCCACACCCAACTCAGGATAAAGACGACAGAGGCAAAGACCACTCCCTCCAGAGGGAAATGGATTCCACACTGAGAGCTGTCCCTGGCAGCGAAGGTCTGGGGCGTTGCGTGGCCCTTGACATCAGGAAGGATTTCTTTTTCCATCCTGTCTCACTGTCCCTCCGCCATGAATGAATGACGACATTCAGAAACGCCCTGAGCAGGGGAGGGTCTAGTTTCTGCGTCCCCCTCCCTTCCGGCCTGGCTACCTGGTTCAGGCTTCCTCTGGGTCCTCCCTGCCTCCAGAGCCACAATCCCAAATGCAGACCCTCCATCTACGGGGCTGTGGTCAAGGGCGGGCTTTGTCATGGGAAGGGTGTGGGGCTGGGGGTCGGGAGGCCTAAGATGCTGAAAAGTGGGGACAACCACACAGGAGCTACTGGGAGGACAGAAGCGTTAAGTACATGAGGCTCCATAGTGACTGCTGAGCAGGGGCCTGAAATCCTTTCACAGACGTGTGAATGTCCAGGGAACCGGCTGTTTCATCTGAAACAGGGTTTCTCAACCTTGGATCTGTGGACGTTTGGGGCACGATCATTCTTCATTGGGGAGGGGGCCGTCCTGGGCATTGGGGGGTGCTGAGCAGCATCCCTGCCCCCACCCAGGAGACTCCCTGTCCCCTCCCCCATTGTGACAACTAAAAATGCTTCCAGAGTTGACAAATGTCTGTTGGCAGAACGGCCCCCAGTTGCAAACCATGGGTTTCAAAGCACAAAACAAGTGGTTTTGGTTAAGTCATCAGATCCTAGAACTTTATGCTCGGAAGGTATGGTAGAGGTCATCTCTAATTCAACTCTCATTTACAGACAGGGAAACTGAGACCCGGACAGGGGAAGGGTCTGGGCGTCCGCCCTGCCCTAGGGTAGACACAAATTCAGTCTCACTTCGCAGCTCTGGGCCTTGCCCCACATACCCCAGCCCCACTGCAGAGCGCTGCTCCCTAGCCTGCCCTGCCTCTTTTGGGCTCCTCAGAACAATAAAAAACAAGACTGGAATTTTGTGGTTCTTAATATTTGTGATCTGACTTCAGACCCCAGTCTCTGTCCACACTGCCTTTGTTAGCCCTGGGGTCAGCAGGTTGCCAAAACTTGCTGCTTTGTATGACAGAGGGGCAGGGCAGGTGGCCTGGAGGAGATAGAGGTGGGTTGGATTGCCCAGGTCCTCTTTGAACGTGTCGAGCTGAAGTATATCCGTCACTCACACTTTAGTATGAATCACTTTGGCTTTATTGCTTCCCAGTCGAGGTCCAAAGGAAGGAAGGGAGGAGGAGTCGTGGCTCTTCCAGGAGAGGGTGGGTTTCAGAGCTTTCAAGGGAGGGGGGCTCAGAGCTAGAGGCTCAGCCCCTCACCTGGGTTCCAGCTCGACTCACCTGGTGTCTTCAGCTCTCTACGCCTCTGTTTCCTCATGTCAAATGGGGAAGCTTCCCGGGGCTGGGCTGTCGTATTGAATCCCCTAAGACAGTGGACGTGAGAGCTCTTTGCAGATGGATCTCTGAAGTGCTGCACGTGCGCGTGCACGCGTGTGGGGGGCTGTCATGATTACTGTCCAGTAAAACCCATTCCTCCGTCTGCGGCTCCTCTTCAGGGCTCATCCCTGCCTCAAGCCGGTGCCTCTTCCCAGCTCCCATGGGGACCACTGAAGCCACGCTCCGGATGGAAAACGTGGATGTGAAGGAAGAATGGCAGGACGAGGATCTTCCCAGGTAGGACTTCCCCGGTTCCCAAGGCAGCCGTGGAGGGAGCTGCCCGGAGTCACTCTCGGGGGGAGCCCAGGAGATGCTGCCAGTCGGTGTCCCTAAGTGGAACTTGTCAGGGGCGCTTTGCGGGCTGAGACCGTCCGTGTCGGTGCGTCTGTCCTCTCTGTGACCTCATAGCGGATAAGTCCAGGCCAGACACGTGCTGAGTATTTGCTATATTATTTAAGATAAATTCATGCCCCGCCCCCGAGCTCCAAAAGAGCCCCACCCCACACTCTTCTAAGAATTCTGCACCTTCTTCTAAAACCGTCTCCCTGACATCACCGTATTCTTACCTGGGTTCCTATGAATCCAGGTGGATCTTGTGTTTTTACCTGCAGCAGACAGAGGAACCATGTGCTACCCCTGCTCAAAACCCCTCGGACAAATGCTCATCCCATGGAAAACCCGGGGTCCAGCCTCCCCCTGCATCCTCATCCTGGTCTGCATTACTCTCTGTCCCGGTCACACCCCTCTAGCTACAGTGGATCCTTCCTGTTTCTTCTCCTTGACTGGCTGACTCTCACCTTCAGAACTCGCCCTGGCTGTTCCCTTGGCCTAGAATGCCATTCCCAGCTGCTCCGCTTTCCTCACCTCCTTCAGGTCTCTGCCCCCAGGCCACCTCCTCAGGGACAGCCTCCCCACCTCTGTCATTACCCTGATTTCCTAAATTGCTTCCTTCCTCAGTAATGGCTGAATCATGCACCCCCCCAAAGATATCCACGTCCTAACACCTGGAACCTGCAACTGTTATGTTACGTGGCAAAAGGCACCTTGAAAATATGATTAAGGGTCTTGAAGTGAAGAGATTATCCTGGACGATCCTGGTGGGTCCTAAATGTCATCCCAAGGGTCCTCATAAGAGGGGGCAGGAGAGTCAGAGGCAGAGAGAGACTGGAAGACACTGCACTGCAGGCTTTGTAGATGGAGGAAGGGGCCACAAGCCAAGGTATGTGGGCACCTCTAGAAGCTGGGAAAGGAGGACACGGGTCCTCCCCTGGATCCTCCAGGAGGGACCAGCCCTGCCCATGCCTTGATTTTAGTCCAGTGAAACTGACTTCAGACTTAAACTTCTGGCCTCTAGTTTATAAGAAAATAAACGTGTGTTGTTTTAAGGTGCTAAGTTCATGGTGATTTGTTTCAGCAGCCACAGGAGACTCGTACGCCATCAAATATGAGGGGACTTCACAAAATTCATGGAAAAATAAAACTGAAAGATAATATAAAACTTTCCACGTAGATTTTTTGTGTTTGTTTTTGTTTTTTGTTTTTTTTTTGGCTGGCCAGTACGGGGACTGAACCCTTGACCTTGGTATTATCAGCACCATGCCCTAACCAACTGTATACTACAAATTTAACATGGTTCATTTCATTTCTATGTCATTTGGTATTTTTCATCCCTGCTTTCCAGATGGAGAAACTGAGGCAGAAGGGTAGCAGCGGTGCTGAAACCAAGGAGGGTCTGACTCCATTTGCCCCAGAGTTTCTCCTGACCTGAGCCATGATGGGGACATGTTCATCTGTTGTGGGTCTGCTCAGCACTAGGGGAAATGCCAGGCAGGATTCCACCCATCCATCTGTGAGCCGGCTTTCTCAGGCTGACTGGGAATTGGTCAGAAATGCAGAATCTCAGCCCCGTCAAGACCAGAGGCATCGGAATCTGCATAGGGTTCTGTGCATTAGTTTGAGAAGCACCTCTCTGAACTGTGATTGGACTCTGAAGGTTCTGGGTTCAAGTCCTGCCTTTGCAAAGTGTGGGTATCTCGACAAGTCTGTCTGGAATGCTGCGACCTTGCCTGCAAACTAGGGAGAGATATCAGCACTTATTTCCTCAGGTCATTTGGCCTAGGGGTTGTATTCATTTCCTGTGGCCACTCTAACAAATGGTCATAAACTTGGTGTCTTAAAACAATGCAAATGTATTCTTCCCATTCCAGATGTCAGAAGTCCAAAATAGGTCTCACCGGGCTAAAATCAAGGTGTTCAGCAGTGCTGGTCCCTCCTGGAGGCTCCAGGGGAGGACCCGTGTCCTCCTTTCCCAGCTTCTAGAGGTGTCCGCTGCCCTCGCCGTGTGGCCCCTTCCTCCGTCTGCAAAGCCAGCAGCGCAGTGTCATCCAGGACGATCTCCCATCTCAAGATCCTTAATCCCATCTGCAACATCTCTTTTGCCATGAATGGTACCTGCTATGGATTAAATGTGTCCCCCATACATTCATCTATTGGAAACTTGACCTCATGGTAATAGTGTTAAAATGGTGGGGAATCAAATTATGGTATCTGTAAGGTAGGACCTTTAAGAGGTCATTAGGCTGTAAGAACTTTGCCCTCATGAATGGCTTGGTCATTCATGGAGTAATGGACATGGTTCTGGTGACTTTATAAGGAGAGCGAGTGAGAAGGTTAGTTCTCTTGCTCAGCCTGTTCTTGCCGTGTGACAACCTGGTCCACTTGGGACCAACCCTGTAGAGAGTTCTCACAAAGAACAAGGTCCTCACCAGACACACCCCCTGAACCGTGGATTTCCCAGCTTCCAGAACTGTAAGAAATAAATTTTCTTTTTTCATAAATTACCCAGTTTCAGGTATTCTCTTATAAGCAACAGAAAACAGACAGATGCAGTCTGCAAAGCCAGCAGCACAGCATCTTCCAGTCTCTCTCGGACTCTGATGCTATTTAATTTTTTTTCTATCCCCTGTGTTTGCCATAAAGTAGGCCTAAAGGCTTAGTGAAGTTGTCTTTTGCTTTTAAATGTTCTTTTTTGTGCCCGGCTGGTACAGGGATCCGAACCCTTGACCTTGGTGTTATAATACCTCCTTCTAACCAATTGAGCTAACCTACCAGCACTAAATATTATTTTCTATTGTAAAAGTCAGATAGCCCCATTAGAGAAAATTTGGAAGCTAGGAAATAAAAAAGGGGGCTGGGGAATGCTCCATAACACTCCAACCTAAATAACCAATGTTAGAATTTTGCTCTTTATCCCAAGCTTATTTTTGGTTTGTGTTGCTTATAACAAAATACTTGAAACTGGGTGATTTATAAGAAAACAAAATGTATTGCTTATGGTTTCAGAGGCTAGGAAGTCCCAAGGTGAAGAACACATCTGGTGAAGGCTTTCTTTGGTGGTGACTTCAGTGATGGCCAATTATCACATTGCAAAATGGCGGAGCAGAGGGAGAGACAGACTCCCTCCTCTTTTAAGGCCCTCAGAACCACGCCCCTGAGCACCACTTTTAATTGGTTCACTACTGCGAGGTCCTACAATCAAATCACCTCTTTAGGGCTCCACCTTTTAATGACTATAATAGGATCTCCCACCCTCTTAACAGTCACAGTGGGGGCCAAGTTTTTAATACCTAAAACATAGGGAACACAACTCAAGCTTCAGTGAGTTTTGGGGGGGACATAATTCAATCCGCTGCAGTTAGGCTTTCTACACACCGTAAACTAACAGGCAGACAGCATCGTGTACTGCAGTTTTACTTAATGCTCTACTGTGGTAAGCAACAGCCAACATGGTCCCCAACGATCTCGGCCTCCTAGTAATCACATAATTGTGTAGTCCCCTTCCTCTTGTACCAGGGTTGGCTATGTGACCAATAGCAAATAGCAGAAGTGATGGTATGCCACTTCTGATATTAGGTTTGATAAAGAAATTAGCATTCTATAACACCAAGGTCAAGGGTTCAGATCCCCTTATGGATCAGCTGCCAGAAAAAGAAAGAATATAGCATTGGTCTAGTTAAGGTACCTGAGAGGGGGCTGAGAAGCCACCTCAGCTTGAGCATCAGGCGCCTCTTAGCTGGGAAGACTTTGAACTTTTGCTGAACTTGTGCACTCAGCTACATCCTCTTGCACTCAGCCAATCACAGCAGCCAAGCTTCAGCCAATTGCAGGCTGCCAATGGATCACACCATGCCCAAATAAGGCAAATGCCTATCTGTAACCAATCAGGTTGTTCCTGTATGTCACTTCCTTCCTTTGGCTATAAATATGACCTGCACATACAAATGCCTATCTGTAACCAATCAGGTTGTTCCTGTATGTCACTTCCTTCCTTTGGCTATAAATATGACCTGCACATATGGTGGGGTGAGGTATTCTGAGCCAGTTTTGGTCTGGACTGCTACCTGACTCTAGAATCATTATTGAGTTCTCAGATAAACTTTCCTTGTTTTATACCTCAACCAGGTGGCCATTTACTTTGGTTGACAGGCTATGAAAAGACTGTGGCTTCCTTCTTGGACACTTCTCTCTTTCTCTGAGATCACTCACTCTGGAGAAATCCAGCTGCCATACCACAAGGATACTCAAGCAGCCTGTCTTAGTTCATTTTCTGCTGCTATAACAGAATACCATGAATTGGATAATTTATAAAGAGCAGAAGTTTATTTGGTGCATGTTTCTGGAGGCTGGGAAGTCCAAGAGCATAGCACTTGCATCTGGCGAGGGTCAGCCCATGGAGGAAGAGTGGAAGGCAGAATCAAACACAGAAGACAGAGAGCAGAAATCAGGCTGAACTCACTTTTATATAAAGCTAGTCTCAAGATAACTAATCCACTCCCAGCACAATGTCATTAATCCATTTATAAAGGCGAAGCTCTCATGACCTAATCACCTCCTCAAGGCCCCACCTCTCAACACTGTTGCAATGCTGAATGTTACATTTCAATATGAATATGGTAGGGACACTCAAAACATAGCACATGGGAAAGTCCATGTAGGAAGAACCCGAGGCCTCCAGCCAACAGCCAGCAAGGAATTGAGGCCCACGAACAACCGTCTGAGTGAGCTGGGAAGCAAATCCTCCCTCAGTCAAGCCTTCGGATGAGAACGTATCCCCAGCTGACAGTTTGACTGCAACATCATGAGAGATCTTGAGGCAGAACCATCGATCCAGCTAAGTCACTCCTGATTCCTGATGCACAGAAACTATTTGTTATTTGGAGCTGCTTAGTTTGGGGATTATTTGTTATGCAGCAATTGCTAACAAATACATCTCAAGGAATTTCCCTTACTGCTATCTCATTCCTATAACCACACTTCCTTGTAGCTATGGAATTTTCCACTGAGGGGATGATCAGACCACACATTACTTGCTCTTGGCAGAGAATCAACTCTCATCTTCACTCACCCCACTACAGGCACAATGTTTTGTGAATAAGTTCCCACCTCTGGGCCTTTGAGCTTTTCTGTTGTTCCATCTGCCTGGAATGCTGTTCTCCCAGATACCCCCATGTTTGGTCCCTCATTGCCTTCAGAGGTCTCTACTTGAATGTCTGATCTGATGAGCCTGTTTAAAAGAGAGGCCCTATCATGCTTTATTCCCTTCTTCTCCTTTACCTGTCTTCATAGAAGTTATCATTAAACACCTATTTCCTAGTTGTGTCCCTACTTGTTTGTGAGCCCTATGAGGGCAGCAGACCCTGTCTGTTTTCGTCCCCAATGTGACTCTACCGGCCTGACCTAATAGATGCTCAGTAGCTGTTTGAAAAATGACTGCTCAGCTGCTCCAGTTTATTCCATGGAGAAAATATAGCCACAAGAAATCTTACCTAAATATGTGTGTGTGTGTGTGTGTGTGTGTGTGTGTGTGTGTGTGTGTATTTTTCTGGGGTATTTTAAAGCACATCTCAGATGTTTCTTCATCCGTAAATACTTCAGAACGCATCTATAACTGATAAAAACGTATCATCAAACATAACTAACATGACATTATCACCCCTAACAAAATTAATAGCTCCGTTATATTATCTAATGCCCCAAAGTATTCAAATTTCCCTGGTGGTTCAAAAATGCCTTTTTTGTTTTGTTTTGTTTTGTTTTGTTTTGTTTTGTTTTGTTTTGTTTTCAAAAATGCCTTTTTACAATTCCTGATCCCTTATTTGATGAGACAAACTGCCCCAGCCTGATCTGTCCTTCAACATCACCTTCTCTATTACAGATTTTATTTTTTTCTTTCAGTGAACATATCACACAGAACACAGATTTTATGTATTTATTGTAAGGTCTGTCTTCCTTCCCCACCTCTCTCCAACAAATCGGCAGCTCCTTCCATGAGGTCAGAGAATTTTGTCTGCTTTCTTCACTCCTGGTACAGAACAGACTCTCAATAAATATTAAAGGGATAAATCATTATACCGTCTGACATTTAGTGAGGATTTCTAATTGCAAGATCATCCCCACCCTCCTGGAGGAGGCTGATGCTATTCTTATCCCTGTTTCGTAGATAGGAAACTGAAGATCAGGAAGATTTTTCCTTAAATCCCTTTAACACCCTCAGGACAACCTCAGATCTCCATGGTTTCAGCCCCTTAGGGGTCAGAGCCGTCCACAATTCTTTCTCATCGCCATCTTTCTCCTCTCCTCTGCCCTTCCCCCAGCCATGGGACTCTTTCATTTCCTAGAGAAAGCCCGTGATATTTCACTTGCAGTCTCGGGGCAGAGTGTTTCTTGCCTGAAAGGCTCCCTGGAAGGCTCCCGTCCCTCCTTCTCTGCCCATGTCACTCCAACTCATGAGGTTTATTTTAGCTGTCACTTTTGGGTGTCTCCTTTGCCGCCAGAACAGCCCAACACATATGCCACCGTTAGCTTGTCTCTGTCTTATCTGCCCAAGTGGGGTGCACCCTCTGCAACGCCTCCCACCTAGGGCACGTGGGTGGGGGGCTACTGGGGTCCAAACGGGGCTGGGTGGTGGGGGCCTTGAATGCCCCCACATTGAATTGGGACTTTGTTACGTAAGCGCCGGGGATTCAGGGAAATATCTCGAGCAGGGAAAAGGACACGGCCAGAGATTTCTCCATGAGGCTCATTCGGCCTGTCCCTGCCTGCCTGTCAACCGTCGGAGAACGCGGCGGAAGGTGCACAGCCTCCAGGGAGAAGCTCGCTCGTCGCCCTGGCAACGGAGTCCGGAAATGCCAACGAGACGCGATCCCAGAGTGCAGAGCGGTCGCCACGGGTCAGAGAGGCGCAGGGAACCGATTGTCACGTGGGCGACCGCGCGGAGGCGGGACTTCCGGCGGCGCGCTATTTTTTTTCCGGTTGCTGATTCCTCCCGGCCCCTCCCTGCCTGGGCCCTGCGCCCCCTGCGGGGCCCTCGCCGCCGGGCCAGCCGCCACCATGAAGAAATTCTTCCAGGATGTCAAGGCCGACATCAAGTTCAAGAGCGCGGGGCCCGGTCAGAAGCTCACAGAGTCCGTGAGGTGCGAGACGAGCGCAGAGGCCTGAGGCCCTGGGGGGCGGGGGCGGGGACTGGGGGGCGGGGGTCTGAGGCCGCAGCGGCGGAGAAGGCCTGGGAGGGCGAGAGGCGGGGAGGGGCGGCCGAGGGTCACGGGTTCGGGGAGAGACCTCGGGGGGGCGGGGCAGGGGGCAGGGAGTGGGGCGAGGCGAGCCCTGGGGGGCGGGGCTAGAGGGGAGCGGTGGGAGTCGGGGGAGGGGGAGGCCTGGGGGCGGGGCTGGGGGGAGCAGTGGGAGTCGGGGGAGGGGGAGGTCTGAGGGCGAGGTTGGGGCTGAGCCTAGAGGAGCAAGTACACGTGGACCCTGGCACGTCCTTGTGAATAGGGGTTCTAAGTCTCATGGGAGGGCGGGATGAGAGACCAGGAGAGTCTGGAAGGCCAGGGAGCCTGAGGCGGTTGTTGGGAGGGTTGTCAGTGAGTTGGGGTGCTGGGAGGGGCTGAAGGTCTGGGAGAAAGTGGAGGACAGACAGATGGAGAAGGGATCCCCTGTGGGTGACGGGCAGGTCAGACTGGAGAGCGAGGAGGTTAGCAGCTTCCAGGCTTCCTGGATTGTCTGGGGAGGCCTGGGAGAGAAGGGCCAGGGGCAGAGTGGAGATTCAGCCAGGAGGTGGGCAGAAGGCTGCTGGGTGGGAAAGGGAGTCTGGAGAGGTTTGGGCTGCAGCAAGGGAGGGGGACGGGCAAGGGAGGGAGCTGCAGGGAGCCCCGGGGGGTGGGTACTGGCGGGTGATCCAGGAAAGAGGTCAGCCTGGGCAGGGGTCTGTGAGGAATAATGGAAGGGATTGTGAAGAGGTGGGGGCTGGGAGGGGCTAGGAGGAGAGGGAGGGAGGGGGTGGGGGGCACTGTGAGGACATCAGGGTGTCTGGCACAGGACAGAGTGTCGTGGGTTCTTGGGAGGGGTGCGCTGAGTGGGAGAAGGAAGGCCATGAGGGCCAGGTCCGTGAGAAATGTTACAAAGTCAGGTTCCCAGAGCCCAGGGGGGAGAGGAGGGCAGCTTAAAACGGGCCGGGGGCTGGACGCGGTGTTGTAACACCAAGGTCAAGAGTTCAGATCCCCATATCGGGCAGCTGCCAAAAACAACAACGTAAAAAGAGGGGGCCAGGAGCGGGGTGGGTCCCTTCCTGAGTTAACAAATAGTGGGTGGAGGTGGGGGGCTGAGGCCACTACAACTGTGTGACAGGAAGGCTGTAGGAACCGTGTGGGTGACAGCTGTGTCAGAGCGGAGGCCTGGGCAGAGAGGAAGAGGTGCGGAGGTCCAGGCATCCAGCAAGGCTGGGGACTCGGGCTGTGTCCAGCACAGGTTTAGGCTGTAGCGGGGAACGGGACAAGCCGCTGCTATGTCAGGGCTCCCCTTCTCGCAGTGGCAGATGAACAGAGAAACCAAGGGATATGTGTGGAGAGACCAGGTGGTGCTCAGGGCCATGAAGAAGAATGAGCAGTGTCAGCGGTAGTGGGCCATGGAGGGGACACATGGGGGGTCTGGGCAGACCTCTCTGAGAGGGTCACATTTGAGCTGGGACCTGCACAAGGTGAAACTCAGCTGGGAGGAAATCAGCCCCCTCCCCCTCTCCCTCCAAGACCCCCTTTCCTCATCCCACCCCCAGGCAGAACACTGTGAGCGGAGGAGCAAAGGCTGTGCGGTGGGGACCAGCCGGCTGTGTGGGCAGAACAGCGGAGAGCCCAGTGTAGACAGAGAGAAGCTGGAGAGGGGCCTCGAGGCCATAGGAGGCTTCAGGTCTTTGCTGTGTGCCACGGGAGGGCTTCATGCAGAAGGGGACAAGCGCTGGCTTAGGATCCCCTGGCTGCCCAGTGGGGGAGAGTCCGTGACAGGTTGGGGTGAGGTGTGTTGGGAAGGGCCATTTTTATGGAAAGATCTATTTTTAAAATTAATTTTATTATTTTTTTTGGCAGCTGGCTGGTACAGGGATTGAACCTTGGACCTTGGTGTAGTCAGCACCACGCTCCAACCAACTAAGCTAACTTTATGGAAAGATCTAGACATCCGATGGGGCCAGGGTGGGTCTCCATGAGTCATCTGCTCTTCACCCCAGAGTTCCTGGCTGTGCAAAGGGCTAGAGGGAGGCAGGGATGGGCAGGAAGGGAGGGCTGAGTGGAGCTGGAGGACTGAAGGGCCTGAATAAGAGCCTGGGCTCCTAGAAGATTCTATAGACATAGCAGAGATGATTCGATCTGCTGGGGTCAGAGGAGGGTCCTGAGGATAGAAGGAGGACTGGACAGAGAAGACAGGGCAGGCTGGGAGAAAGGACTGCTCTGTGGAAACGTCACCGCCAGGCTGCTCTGTGCCAAGCAGATTCTGGTACTGTCCCTCCTGTTGGGGAATTTGAGCTGGGTGGAAAGGAGGTTAAAGGAGCTCTTTGTAACGTGCACAGCCCAGGGCCTGGCATGGAGTGAAGCAGCCTGGGTAATGGCAGTTCCATTGTCGGCTGACCCTGAGGTCCTGACACAGGTGCTGTGGCGTGAGGCATGGTGCCTGAACTTCTGTGAGCCTCTTGGGTTGGGGAAATGGGGATCTTAAGACCTCCCTGAGAGCTCGTGATGAGAAGTGAACAGTCTGAACCGTGCCGGGCTCACAGCTGGGCGTCCAGCACGCAGGAGGCGCTCAACAGACAGTTGTGATGTTACTGCGGCAGACAGTGTGGTCAAGGCTTTTATGGGAGAAAGGGAGAGGTGGACATGAAGCCCTGTGAGTCTCCCCAGTTCTTGAGGATGTCAGGATGTCTTCACACGTGGGGGGGGGCGCTATTATCCCATTTTACACATGTAGACATGGAGGCCCAGTTGCGGGGCAGGACTTGCCTAAAGGGGAAAGCTCAGAGCAGTACTGGCATGTCCTGCCTACAGGGGCTGCTCCGCCTGGATCAGAACTGTCTGGTGGACAGGGGTGGCCCCAGGAAAGAGGTGTCCCAGCCCACATAGGCAGGGCTGTGTCTGGCTACTGGGGCAGGTGGCAGGAGTGGGGGAAGGGCCAAAGCTCCTTTGTCTGACCCCATGTCAGCCTCACTGGCTGCATCGTGAGGATGCTCGTTTTCCCTCGGTGTCTCCCCAGGGAGAAGGCCCCCAAAGAAAAGCCCAGCCAGCCTGCCCTCGGGCAGCCCCGGCAGGGACCCACCGATGAGGCGCAGATGGCTGCTGCAGCAGCCCTGGCCCGGCTGGAGCAGAAGCAGCCCAGGGCTCGGGGCCCCACGTCGCAGGACTCCATCCGGAACCAGGGTGAGCAGCGGCCATCCTTGGGCTGAGGCCAGGAGGCTGTTCTTGAGTCCCAGACCTGGTGCTCTGCTCTGGATGAATATAGTTATACGAACAATGCGTGGGGTGGGTGTGGGATTAAAGTCACAGCTGGGACTGTGTCCCCAGAGGGGAAATGCAGGGTGAAAAAGCCAAAGCAGGCCTGATGTGGTCAGGGGGGCAGATGGGAGCAGAGGCTTCAAGGAGGAAGAGCGGGGGTCAGACGGAGGCTGTGGGTGGGGATGGTTCAGGCAGAGGTTTGGGCATAGACCGAGCCCTGCAGGAAGGACTAGAACTTAACCATAGCAGGAGGACCAGGGCCCAGGGAGAACATGCCTAACTCAGGCCCAGCACGGACACAAGGGGCTCTGGGCGGCCTGCACATGTCTCATCTCTGCCTCTCCCATCACTCTCTCCCTCCCAGTGAGAAAGGAGCTGCAGGCTGAAGCGACTGTCAGCGGAAGCCCGGATGTCCCCAGCATCAACATGGTAAAGGCACCTTTGGGTGGAAGCATCACACCCTGAGGGCGGCCTGCAGTGGGGGCAGCTTGGACCCCATAAAGGGCCCACCATGAGAGGGGGACACACATAAGAGGTATCATTCCTGCCCTCGGGGCTGCAGGCACCTGAGAAAGCCTGCCTTGAACGCAGAGGCAGCTGAGGTTGAGCCTGGCAGTGTCTGTGCTGGGACCTTCTGGGCACAGCACTTGAGGATGCCCAGCTCGGGGGCTGAGGAATGGACTTGACCCACATTAGCTCCTTGGTT
This sequence comes from Cynocephalus volans, assembly GCF_027409185.1. Lineage (NCBI taxonomy): Eukaryota > Metazoa > Chordata > Mammalia > Dermoptera > Cynocephalidae > Cynocephalus > Cynocephalus volans. The sequence goes on along the minus strand of NC_084469.1, from coordinate 96,134,775 downwards.
CCTCCTGTAACCCCTCAGGGTGGGCGCTGTTGTCATTCCCACCTTTTGGAAGAGAAAGCAGATTCAAAGCAGCAAAGCCAGCTGTCCTCTAGCCTACACCTCAAAACCAGCCAGGGTAGGGCTGGAAGCACAGCCTGTGTGCCACCAAAGCCCTCTCCTGGCTGCCTCGGGTGTTGGAGGGCTCCATGGAGACTGGTACAGTCAAGGAGGACTTGCTGTAGGAGACGGGCCTCAAAGGAGAGCTCTGCCGGAAGGGTGTTCCAAGCTCCTCATCCCACGAGGACTCACTGAGTTTTAGCATGGAAGAGACCCTAGAGATTGCCTAACAATGGAGGACCAGAGAGATGCTAGGACTTGTCCAGGGAACTGTACCTTCTGACCCCAGCACAAAGCTCCTTCCTCACCAGGTAGGGAGGACAGTCTAGTAGGAGCCCAGGTGGCCATTACTGTGTATCAGAAGCTGCCATGTGCTTTCCATTCCTGCCCTTGTTTAATTCTGAGGTGGCCCCGCAGGGACATTTTACAGACCAGAAAACCGGCCAGGGTGTCTCCCACAGCTGACAAGCAGAGGGGGAGACAGTGTTGGAGCAGGGTTGTCTGGCTCTAAGGGCCATGCTCTTAGGATTGGCAGTTGGTGGCTCGGGGGTGGGCTCTGTCCACAGTCCAGGCTCAGACACTGTCACCTTCCCCTCCCCCCACAGGTAACTGAGCCCAAAGAGGAAGGCTCAACCCACCTGGCTGTACCCGGCGTGTATTTCACTTGCCCACTCACAGGGGCCACTCTGAGGAAGGACCAACGGGATGCCTGCATCAAAGAGGCCATTCTCTCGGTGAGTGGTGGCCCTTTGTGTCCCGTCCCCCCAACCAAAAGTTTCCAGTGCAGGAGTCACCTCCAGGAATCCCAGGTGGCACAGATGCCTCATGAAGTCTTGCAGCTGCTTTATTGTATGATTTTATTTGCTGTAAAGGATTAAATACTTACATGACGGACAGAATTCAAAAGGTACAAAAGAGTCGATGAAGAAAGGTTTGCCTCCTATTGTCGGCCATGCCTCCTCCCCTGAGGCCACTGCAAGTAGTTTAGGTCCCTTTTCCAGGATCTCCCACCTGTGTATAAACTTGCCATTGTCTTGCCTCACTTGTTGTGTGGATGTTTTACATAAAAGTTCACGTGCTGCTCACTCTTAACATGTAAACTTCAGGGCAACGTATCAGTACACAGAGAAGTTCTATAGCATTGTTTCTCCTTGTAACTCTTTGGAAATAATTTCCCACTTAAAGAAAAATTGCAAGAATAACACAAAGAACCCTAAATACCCTTTACCAGGGGTATGAATTTCTGGTGGCTTTTATGACAAATTATTGTAAACTTGGTGGATTAAGACAATCCACATTTATATTCTTACAGTTCTGGAGGTCAGAAATCCAACATGGCCTTACTGGGCTAAAGTCAAGGTGTGGGCAGGGCTGGTCCCTCCTGGAGGCTCCAGGGGAGGATCCGTGTCCTCCTTTCCCAGCTTCTAGAGGTGCCCACAGCTCTCAGCTCATGGCTTCTTCCTCTGACTTCAAAGCCAGCAATGCCAGGTCAAATCTTTCTCAAGCTGCCGTCTCTCTGGTTCACTCCCTTCCCTTTTTGAGAACTCTTGTGATCACAGTGGGCCCACCTGGAGAATCCAAGATAATCTCCCTATTTTAAGGTCATCTGATTAGCAGCCTTAATTCCATCTGCCCCTTTAATTCCCCCTTGCCATGTAACTTAGTATATTCACAGGTTCCAGGGATAAGGACATGAATCTTTGGGGGAGGGGCATTAGTCTGCCTGCCATACCCACATTTACCATGTTAACAGATTTTGCCCATTTGCTTTACCAGCTCTCTATTTTTTTCTGAACCATTTGAAAGTTCTGCAGTCTCTTGAACTGCATAATGCTGTAACTTATTTGAGCAGCCCCTGTCGACGAGCATGTAGGATGTTTCCAACTTTTGCTAGTAAGAGCAGTTATGCAACAACTGACACTTTGCTGCATGTCACTTCATGCTGTAGGCTCAGTTCCAGAAGAGTTGTTGTTGGAACAGAGGACACTGTGTAGTGGTAGTTTGGTTGGTTGTAACCAGATGATCTCCATAGGGGTCATCCCAATTCATGCTCCCCCCAGCAGCGTGTGGGAAAGCACCCTTTCCCCATCCCCTCACTGTCACTGTGTGCTACCATACTTTCTGATTTTTACCCAAATTCACAGGTGAAAATACTTCAGGATAGATTTACTTTCCATTTCCCTTATTTGGGGTTAGGTTGGCTATGTTTTCATATGAGAATGCATCCTATGCCCATTTTTCTGTTGAGTAGTTGGTCTTTTTTTTCTTGTTGATTTGTAGGCACTGTTTACATATTAGGGAAAGTAGGCTTTGGCCTATAAGTTGCAAATGTTTTTGCCCAGTTGTTTATTTTTTTATTCTGCTTATGGTCACTGCGATGTAGAAATTCTTGATTTCTGTATAATTAAATGCATCAGTCTTATGGTATCTGGGGTTTGGGTCCTATTTAGAAAGGCTTTTCCCACTTCAATATTAAAGTAATTTTGCTTTTCTATTTTGTTTATTTTGTTTTAGTGTTTAAAGCTTTGATCTAACTAGGATTTATCCTTGCATAAAGTATGAGGTGTCAAGCCAATGTTATTTTCCAGATAGCTGATCTAGTTTTTTCTTAACCACATATACTGATAGCACCTGTCTTTTGCTCACATATGTGAAATCCTCCCTTTATCACAGAGGAAATTGTTGCGTGGATTCCTTCCTGGACATCTGTTCTTTTGTCCCTTGTCTGTTCAGGTACCTTGGTCCTGACTTAAACATGGTGGCAGGTCACCTAGAAACACCTGAGAGCAGCAGCACTTCCCTTGGGGTGGGAGTGCTGGTCCCCAGGCGCTTCGGTCCTGAGGAAATTTGTTTCATGAGGACGCTGTACCCGTCTTGCTGCTACTCTCTGCCTTTCTCTGCAGACCTGCCTTCTCCCCCATGTGCAGTGGTTCCCGAGCAGGGACAGATTTGTTCCTCCCTTAGGTGACCCATTCTCAGCCTCACCCCACTGGGATGCTGTTTGTAGAGTCCCGGAGGCTGGCTCTGTGAAATCTCTGAGTTCTAGCTGTGACTCCTCCCCTCCCCCATGGAAACAGGTGGGACCCCAGGGAGGGACGGGAGCTATCAGTATTCCAGTTTTTCTGCCTCCCCTGGCTAGGTGCCAGACATCAAGGGATCACAGGCCTCCTTTGCATCTTCTCTGTGCCATCTCACACATGTAGCCCTGATGAGGGACTTGGCACCTTTCAGTCTGTTTCTTCATCTGAAACCTGGGAGTCAGTACAGAACGTTCCTGGTAGGGCTGTGAGGGGATCAGGAGGGCTGGTGTGGCCATGGTGGCTGGTGGAGCCCAGGGGCTCAGTAAGCAGCAAAGGCCTCTGTGGGGTTCAGTCCTGGAGTTGGGCTCTGAAGCCAGAGTGTAAGGCAAAGGTCTTTTGAGTCCAATTCACCCCAGAAGTCCTGTCAGTCTGGGCCTTTAGAAGGCAAAAGGATAGACCTTCCTCCTCTTCTGTTTTGGTTGTAGGCGCCCTTTACCCTAGAGCAGGAGGCAAAGTTGGGGACTCCGAGAGGATCTTTCTCCTTTTCCTGCTGAGCACAGACACTTGGGTTTGCTTTAATTAAATGCTACTGCTCTGCTGCAAGGCGGTCATGGTGACTAGACCTGGGACTCCTCCCGTCATCCAGCAGCGAGTAGGCCAGTGGATACTCCTCTGGGCCACACGTGTACACACATCCACACGCTTCCTCTTCCCCCAGCACTTTTCCACGGACCCAGTGGCCGCCTCCATCATGAAGATCCACACGTTCAACAAAGACCGGGACAGGGTGAAGCTGGGCGTGGACACCATCGCCAAGTGAGTGGGTTGCCCCTGCTGGGCCCGCAGCAGCCACTCACCCCAGCCCCCTCGCCCACTGGGGCTGTCACCAGCTCAGGCCTTCATCACAACCTGCCGAGGTGGGCCTGAAGGAGCATGAATTGAGAGTGAAACCAGCTCCACCCTCCACGCCCTCCCCCTCCCACGAGCCCCTGGGGAAAGGCTGGGCCGCTCCAGGCCTCAGTTTACCTGTTTGTAAAACAAAGGGGTTTAAGGAATTGGGGGTTCCGAACCTTGGCTCCCCTTGGTGATCATCTGGAGAACAGGAGGAGGAGGCAGGGTCTGAGCCCAGTCCCCACATCTGATTGAGCAGGTCAGGTGCCTGGAGGTCCTTGTGTTCTCCAGCCCCCAAGCACCTGAACTGCTGTCCCCCTGGGGGCAGGAGATCAGAGGAGCCAGGTGGCCAGCCTGGGACTGTGCCCTGTGCACCCCTCCGCCTACCACCAGGTACCTGGACAACATCCACCTGCATCCCGAGGAAGAGAAGTACCGGAAGATCAAGCTGCAGAACAAGGTGTTCCAGGTGAGGGCTGCCTTCCGGGGTGGTTTAACCCAGTGCAGGCACCGTGGCCTGGACTGCACCATCATGCAGGACCCAGTCTGGGGTGGGGGGCAGCTGCCCGCTCACAGCCAGTGGCAGCCCAGGATGCACCTGGGGGCCTCCCTGGAGGAGCTGGCGTGTGAGTTCAGCCCTGAGCAGTGAAGGGTCGTGGCTGGCAGAAGGTAGCAGGGCGGGGAGCAATGGCTTTAGGAACAGAAATCACACAGACATGAATTTTGTCTGCTCCTCCTCCTCCCCCAACATATTTTGATTCTTGCTCATTTTATTTGGGGAGATTTTTCATGCAAACACAGACTTACGGCTTCTCCAGAGAAATGGTATAGACTAGCTGCCTGCCTTTGTGACCTGCTCAGTCAGTGTCTGATGCTGATGGCCACAGAGACCCTCTGCCTACAATCCCAGCACAGCACACTCAGCCCACTTCCTTGTTTGTGGGACCACCCCAGCAGTCCTCTGGCTCTTCGGCCTTATTCTTCACCCCTGGCTGTTGACCCTTGGGGTCCCACACCCTCTGTGAGCAGCTGATGGAAACTGCCCAGCTGAGACAGCTTCTGGGAGTCAGTACCCACCTGGGGTCAGCAGCATTCCCAAAAGGGGGATGCTGGGCCAGGCGTGGTGTGGCCAGGGCAGAGGCAGCTGGGGCCCCACTGACCTCCAGGTCCACTCCCAGGAGCGCATTAACTGCCTGGAAGGCACCCACGAGTTTTTTGAGGCCATTGGGTTCCAGAAAATGATGCTTCCAGTTCCTGATCAGGGTAAGAGGAGAAAAGGGCCTTGGCTGGACCGGGAGGTGGGGACGAGGGGCATCAAGGTAGGGGGCACCTCGCTGCGGCAGAGTGACTTCTGTGCTGTGCTGCAGAGGGTGCTGAGGAGTTCTACGTGCTGAGCGAGGCCATCCTGGCCCAGCCCCAGAGCCTGGAGAGGCACAAGGAGCAGCTACTCAGCGCCGAGCCTGTGCGGGCCAAGCTGGACAGGCAGCGCCGGGTCTTTAGGCCCTCGCCCCTGGCCTCACAGTTCGATCTGCCCGTGGACTTCTTCAGCCTCACGGCGGAGGAGATCAAGCGGGAGCAGAGGCTCAGGTGGGCAGCGGGCCTGGGGGGACGGGTGGGGCAGCCGGGGGCCAGCCGGCCTGAGCCTAGCTCTGGCGGTGCCCAGGTCTGACGCCGTGGAGCGGCTGAGCGTGCTGCGCACCAAGGCCATGCGAGAAAAGGAGGAGCAGAGGGAGCTGCGCAAGTACACCTACACGCTGCTGCGTGTGCGCCTCCCCAACGGCTGCCTGCTGCAGGGTACGCCCAAGGGGCTCAGCTCGGGGAGTGGGCGGTGGCTGTCCTGCAGGGAGCCCGTGGCTTCACAGGTCTGAGCTACAGTCCTGGAGGCAGTGCCCCCAGCTCCATTTACAGATGATGCTACAGCCAGGGAGGGAAGCTGGGGTGGGCCCCGGCCCTGGCCTGACTGTCCCACTGTCCAGGGACCTTCTATGCACGGGAGCGGCTGGCGGCACTCTATGGGTTCGTCCGGGAGGCTTTGGAGAACGATTGGCTGCCTTTTGAGCTTCTGGCTTCCGGAGGGCAGAAGTTGTCGGAGGACGAGAACCTGGCCTTGAACGAGTGCGGGCTGGTGAGTGTTCCTGCCGGTGTGTCCGCAGTGGTCATTTCACTTGAATCTGCTCAAATTCTGGAGGATGGAGGTGTTCTTGAACAGTGGGCAGCACTTAGTGGTGGGGGCCCTGGGCCAGGTTCACCTGCGTTTAAATCCCACCTTCCCACTCAGTGGCAGTGTGACCTGGAACAAGTTCATAACTTCTGTGTGCCTCAGTTTCCCACCTGTAAATTGAGAGCAGTGGCAAGTGTGCTAGTTCAAGTCCCTGAGGAACAGAACCGAGGTGTGATTAGTCATGTGGGCATTTATTGAGCAGGAAACAAGAGGGGGCCTGATGCAGGTTCGACCCTGTGAAGGGAGGTGGGGAAGGCAGGAGGCCTGTGCTCAACATGTCCTCCTGCTGTACTGTCACCAAGAGACAGGGTAGCTGTCTGACCACCCCACTGCAGGTGCCCTCAGCCCTCCTGACTTTCTCGTGGGACATAGCCGTGCTAGAGGACATCAAGGCTGCAGGGGCTGAGCCAGACTCGTCAATCCTGAAACCCGAGCTCCTGTCAGCCATTGAGATGCTCTCGTGAAATAAAAGCAGGGTTGGCTTCAGCCCTGTGGGTCTGTTTTATGCTCTCCCCTCCCTGTCCCCCACCTCTGGAGCCTCCGAGGCACCTGGAAACACTCACCTATCTTCTGGGGCCCCGAGGGGCACTAGCTGGCTGAGGACACTGTGGAGCTGGGCCTGTGCCCACCCTGGGAGAGCCCAGGGGCAGCACCAACCCAAGCCCTCTGCAGCTGCTCTTAACCATTTTCACAAAGCCCCTGGGGCAGACAGATGTGGGTGGCTCCCTGGGCAGGAGAGCTGGTCTGTAGCGTGGGCCTAGCTCCGGCAGGCTCTGGACAGAGGTGGCCACGTCCAGTGCTGTGAGGCTGCTTAGGGGGGAGCTGGTGACATTGGCAGGTGGGGGAGATGCTTGCCTGTCAGCACATGTATCTGCAATGATTTAAGTTATGACCCAAATAAATAGGATATTTGAATGTGGTTTCCTGGTGCTGAATTCACACCGTGCAACACAGGGCAAGGTCAGCAGGCTTTGGGCAGGCCAGCGCCACTTGGGGGGAAGTCCTGCAAATTAGACAAGGGCTGTGCCAAGCATATGAAGCCACAGTCACTCTTGGGCCTCCCCCAGCTCTGGGGGGCAGGTGCTTCCACAGGCCTGGTTTTACTGTGACCAGGACAATCTTCCCCAGAGACGGCCATGTCCTGTTCCTGGGACCTGTGGATATGTCACTTTCCATGGCAAAGGGATTCTGCAGATGAGATGAAGTTCAAGACCTTGAAATGGAAAATCATCCTGGGTTATCCAAGAGCCCAGTATCCTCATGTGGTCCTCCTAAAAAAGGGAGCAGGAGGGTCAAGAGTCAGAGAGACTGGGAGATGCTGCGCTGATGGCTTTGCAGACTGTATGTAGTGTTTGTTGCTTATAACAAAATACCTGGAACTGTGATATATAAAGAAAACGAAATGTACTGCTTACAGTTTCGGAGGCTAGGAATTCCAAGGTCCAGGGAACACATCTGGTGAGGGTCTTGGTGGTGGCGACAGTGGCAGCAGGGTTATCACATTGCAAAACAGCAGAGCAGAGACTAACCTCTCATGTGCTCTCCTTTAAAGCCCTCAGAACGACACCCCTGACCACCATGACTAATCCATTCACTACAGAGTGGTCCTACAATCTAATCCCCTCTCGAAGGCCCCACCTTTCAATTACCATAATAGGATTTCCCACCCTCAAGTTACAGTGGGGATTTAAGCTTCAGTGAGGTTGGGGTGGGTATCCAGTCTATAGCACAGAGGAAGTGGTCACGTGCCAAGGGCTGCAGGCGCCTCTAGAAGCTAGGAAAGGAGGACACGGATCCTCCCGTGCAGACTCCAGGAGGGACCAGCCCTGCCCACACCTTGACTCTAGCTCAGTGAGAACCATTTCAGACTCCTGATCTCTAGAACTGTAAAATAATAAATGTGTTGTTTTAAACCACTGTTTGTGGTCATGTTACAGCAGCCCCAGGACACTCACAGGGAAGCTGAGGCCTGGAGTGTTGAGGGCACATGCCCCAGCCCCACTGCTGAGGCTGCAAATGTGATTTATTTTTTCTCCCAAATGTGATTTAAAAGTCTTTTATAGAGGGCTGGCCCCATGGCTCACTCGGGAGAGTGCAGCACTGGTAGTGCCAAGGCTGCGGGTTTGGATCCCATATAGGGATGGCCGGTGCGCTCACTGGCTGAGCGTGGTGCGGACCACACCATGCCAAGCGTTGTGATCCCCTTACTGGTGAAGGAAAAAAAAAAAAAGTCTTTTATAAAGAATTCAGTAGCGAAAGCAACGTCCCTTGCAGTCCCGCCAGCCAGGAGCCCCCAGCATGTGCCACACTTGGGTCACCCCCTGAGCCGCCAGCTGCTGGGGCAGAAACTGGGCATGTTGTTCACTGCCCCACCTCAGGAAGCCAGCACTGCCGAGGGTGCTCTGTGTGGAGAACCGAAGATGTCATTCTGGTCCCACATTGCCTGCCTGCCCCAGCTGCGACTAGGACTTGACCCCAAGTTTTGGGGCCCAGTACAGCGAGTCTCGGGCCACTGCCCATCCCTGAGCCAGGGGGGACGGACTAGGCTGACCAGCACCCTCCCCCTGTGACTGGGGTACTTGCCAGCTCATCCAGATGGGGTTAGGGAGTGGGGTCCTCAAAGAAAAGTCAGGGTGTGGTCAGGAGAAGCAAGTCTGGGTGAGCGTGGGGCCAGGGCCACCCCATCTCGGCTGTGTCCCGCCAACGCTGAACTGCTCTACGTGGACACGGCCACTTTCCTCCCTTGGGAGAGGTGGGGAGGATGAGAGTCCTGTCCCAGGAATGGAGTCCATGAAGTCTGGATCTAGATTCAATGAAGGACACGCCCAGACTCAGCTCTCCCAGGCATGCCTCTGTCAGGGCCCATCACAGCCTGAACATAGGGAGGGATGCTCTGGAAGTCACCTCTTCTTCAGACCCAGCATGCCCTGAGAGTTGCTTGACCTAGAGCTCCGTCTCATCAAGCCTCAGACTCGAAGCCAGGCCTCAGGCTCCCGGAGGCCGTTGGCTGAGGAACCAGCAGATCTCCCGGGAACCCATCCTCCTCACCCATCTGGCGGGCCAGAAACATGAACTGGCTGAAGCATGTGCTGAGAAATCTTCACCCTGAACTGGGTCCACCAGGGAGGACGAGGACTTGGCAACACACAGATGGGACGGCACCTGTGCAGCGCACAAAGCTTTACACAAATATCACGCATAGGGCTGGGCCACAGGCAAACAGACACCCACACTCAAAGAAGACAGACAGACTGGCTCAGGGCTGGAGAATAAGTTTATACACTTCACAGGGGGCCCGATGCCGCGTCACATGTGCCCACGGTGGGCGGGCGTCTCGGGAGCTTCAATTCATTTACAAGTGTCAATCCCAGCACTGGTCACGCACCTACTGGGCGTGAGCAGGCTTCCCCTATAACTCATTATGTTTCAATAATGCTTTATTAAAGGGCAGGTTAATATGCAGCTTTTTGGGGAAGTTTTTTACAAAGGTCAAGAACTAATCAAGCATCCTATATAAAACTTTCCAAACCTCCAGGAGGTCTGTGAAGCAGTACAAAGTGCTCTTTACACAGGAATCGGGAGAATGTTCAAGTATCTGATCCGCATTCGAGGGGGCCCTAACCATTCTACATACATGCACCAGCTTGGCCTGGTGGGGACGCTCTCAGGAGATGCTCAGAGGGCTCACAGGCAGGGGGCTGTCACTGGTGTCCATTCCCATGGCACTCCCAGCTCCGGAAGCGGCTCCACATGAGGCCTGGACCTCTGGAAGGCAAGTGGGGGAGGGGTCTTCAGGCACTGTCCCCACTGGGCTCCTCCATCTGACAGTGGAAAGAGGTGGAGGAACTGCAACCCCCAGACTAAGCAGAGGGAGCTCTGGTCACTGGGCCCCCTTCTAGAGAACTGTACCTGCCCACCTGCCCTTAGGCAGATCCTGTCCCCTCCTCAGCACAAGGCCCTGCCCTGGCTCCAGCCTCACTCAGAGCAGGAGCCAAATCTCAGCCCCTCCTGCCACCCACCTCCTGCTCGGCTGTGCTCACCACAGGACCTTTGCAGCTCCCTCTGCCTGGATCACTCTTCCCCAGAAATAAACCTGCACCCCCCTACCTCAGCAAGGCCTTCCCTGAACCCCCCACCTAAAGCTAAAACCCCCAAGACTCCCATCACATTCCTTCATAGCACTGGCTTTTGAAAGGAGCTTCAGAAACAGCACCTGGGACGTGGTCAGCACCCACATAGGTCCTCTCATCCCCACGTGGACACAGAGCAAACTCTGGGCCCTGCTGGTAGCTGTCGCTGCAGCATGCGTGCTTGCTGTGGGCCAGCCCCTTCCCTTCCTCACTGAGGTTTTAGTGCTTCCTGGTGGCACTTCTCAGTGAGCCTGACCCTTTAGGGAGGGAGGTCCCGTGGCAAGGGTGAGGACGTTGAGGCAGCACCAGGGCCAAGGGGCTGTGGAGCTCACACTGTCATGGAGTACCAGGACTCAGGCCTGTCCTGGGGCTCCCATGTGATGCCATGAGCTGCAAGGGGCTCCCAGAGCCACAGGCACAGCTGCCCCGACACCCTCCCCTGACAGGGCCCACTCCCTGTCTGCCCAGCAGCCACCACCCACATCCAATCCTTTGGTCTCTGAAGTATGGTTCTTCAGACAGAGAAGGATCTCACAGGGCTGGAACTGGAGCCCATGGCCCAGATGCAGCGTGAGCCCAGCCCAGCCCACTCCTGCCAAGCCTTTTTAACTAGCCCTTTACAGAGCTAGCGAGCTGGTAAGCAAGAGCAGGAGCTTCCCTTCCTGCCAGCATGAATGGCAGGGGAGGTGGGGTATGGAGCCCTCCTCACCCCCAACGTCTGGGATGTCCACGATCATACAGTCACCCTCCTCTTCCTCCTCCTCCTCCGTGTCTGCCTGGAAGCCGTCCATGTCCTCGGCTCCAACCTGGATAGACAAGGTGCATGGCCATCAGCAGGGCAGGCAACAGGGGAGGCCCCTGCACTGGGCCTGGGCAGCGACTGCGTCACAGGACTCTGCAGAGTGAGACCCCTCCTTTCCTCCCTCCCCACACTGAGGTGCTTCCGACCAACCTCCTCGACCCAATGTGGCAACAAATTCTCCAGGCTTGAGAAGTCTGACATCCTATGACCAGAGGAAAACGTCGGGGGTTCTCTAGAATGAACTGAACTCACATCTCCAAAAGCTACTGCTATTACTACCTACCTTATTACAGAAGTGACCTGTAAGTTAGTTTTGAATTATAAAGGGATTCTGGGGCTGGCCAGTTAGCCCAGTTGGTTAGAGCTTGGTGTTATGACACCAAGGTCAAGGGTTCAGATTCCCATACCGGCCAGTCACCAAAAAAAAAGAAAAGGGGATTCTGGGTTTCTGGTTTGGTAAAAGAGAAATTGATAAAGCACATATTTTTATCTGAATTTATTATTTTAAATAAATGGCTAATAACTCAGCCAGTATTTTCCTCTGTGCACACCTCCCCTCTGCCCGGCACCTGGTTTTTTTTTTTTTTTTTTTTTCTTCTTTAAAAGATGACCGGTAAGGGGATCTTAATCCTTGACGTGGTGTTGTCAGCACCATACTCACCCAGTGAGCGAACTGGCCATCCCTATATAGGGATCCGAACCCAGCGCCTTGGTGTTATCAGCACCACACTCTCCCAAGTGAGCCACAGGCTGGCCCCACCTGGCATTTTTTCCATCTGATTTATGCTCAGTGAGAACACTGTCTGGGCAACTCTGGGCAGGGGTCAGGAGCACAAACTATTCAGTTTAGCAACAACCATCCCTCCCTGAGGGTGTGGTTAGTGGCCTCATCAAATGCCCGGGGAACGTCCCATTCCTGCACAGCCGCACTCTGTGTCCCTCTCTGCGCAAGCTCTGGGCAGCGGCAGGCCCTGATCCCTGCATGCCCCAAGGCTGTTCTCCCACCTCCACCTCTTACAAACAGGACTGGGATATTGCTAGAAGAGGGGGGGTGGGTCTCATTTCCCTGACTCTTTTGCAGCTCCGGGTGGCTGAGCCCCAGCACTTTGGCCAGTGAGGGCTTCTCCTTCCTGCTCAACAGGAAGCTCCCCCAGGGAGGGCTCTGGCTACCCTGGTCCTGCAACCACAGGACAGAGGCCATACTACAGGAGGAGGGGAGATGGGCAGAGCCTGACCCAGATGATGGTGTTGTCACAGCAGCCTGGGACTTGTTGTTGCTGGAAACGGGGGGCACTCTGTTACTTGCAGCCTAATGCAATCCCAACAGATCCAAGTGCTGCTGAGGAGGGTTGTCGCACCTTCAGCATGGAGGACCTGCTCCCAGGATGTCCCAAGAAGACAGGTCCTTCCCTGAAGTGCCCACTGTACCCACCCAAACTCCCCCAAAGTGTGGTTCTGGGACACTTTGCATCAGATTCCCTTAGGTGAGTCGTAAAGATGCAGACTTCAGCCCACCCCACCCCTCCAGACGTACTAGATCAGAATTGCCAGGGGGCATGCACACCTAGGAATTCGAGTTTTCAGCCTGAACCACTGCAGGCTTCCGGGTGTGGTGGTTAAGTACTGAGCCAGGCCTGTGCCTCTCGACTCATTCACCAAGTAGCCTTTGGTGAGTCCCTCTGGTCACTGGGCCTCCACAGTCCCTCACCCGTGGAAGAGGAGGGGAGACCACCACCCACACATGGCCACGTCCACCCTTGTTAGCAGGTGAGATGCTGCCTTTTACTGACTCCGAGGCCCATGCTTTCCCTTGTCAGCCTCTCTCACCTGCCCTAGTTTATTTGGGAGCATTTTCTAGGTCCTGGTGATTTAGATGAGATGAAGAGGCGTCCCATCACCCATGAAGTGTAGGAATTCACACACAATGCTCAGCACAGTGCCTGGCATGCAGGGTTCAAAACTACTGTTTCCCACATGGAAACATGGATTACATGCACTAATGATGATGCCACCATGAGGGAGAAGAAAAACGGAGCAGTGCTCGGGAAACGCGGGACAAGATGCCACATATTATGACAGGAGACAGAGCAACCACAGCACGCAAGACTGGAGTGGGAAGATGAGGAGACCCTGACGGAACACACAAGGGGTAAAGCGGTTCCCCAGGGAGGGCTGATGGGGACCAAGGCCCATGAACACCATGTGGATGATACAAAGGTTGTCTTCCAGCCTGGTCATTTTCAAACTGGGGAGCTCCAGTGTCCCAGCTTGTTTCAACCCAGGCGGCCAGAGCTGGGCTCCTCCTAAGACTGTTTAAGTAACAACAGTAACAACAATGAAAAGGTTCTGCTGCTCAAACGGCCTGAGCAAATAACGGATCTAACAGAGCTCATCTGGGGCAAGTGTGTGTGACTCTAATCCGGGGGCTCCCACCATGCTGAGGGGAACCCAGAAAACAGGAACAGCTGCAGCGACAACACGGACCCTTGGGATGCTTAAGAAGGTTTCAGTGCATCAAAGACCTCATCTATAGCTGCTGGCATCACCCCAGCAGCAATATCTCTTGCCTCCCTGTCCTGATGACCAATTTAATGTCAGAGAAGTAGATGGAGCTGGAGCCAGAGAGGCAAATGCTGGCTTCCTTCTCCTCCTACATCACCATCTAACCTCCAGCATACGACTCCCCAGGTGGCATCACCCTCGTGGACAGGGCAGCAAGAATGAGTCGGGGACCCTGAGATGGCTTCATCTCGCGCTGTATAAAATCGAGTCTCTGAAGACCTGCAACTCCCCCAGACACTGGTCCCACATGAGGACCTGATGCTCACACGGCAAGGTGGGTTTCCACAAGAGTAGATATAGGAAAAGAAGCTCATTTGCGTTCAGAGCTCAGTAAGGACACAAAGCACACAGCAAACATTAACAAAGCCTATCTCTGGCCATGGTGGAGGACCTGCGGGAAGTCCTTCCAAAGCGAGGCAGGTCCTCCCGCTGTATGCGCCCGTGGCTTGTGCACTCTGCCTCCCTGGGGCACCCATCAGTCTGTGACCACAGCCATTCACTGCACAGGCGCCTGTCTGTGTCTCCCACCAGAGGGTCTTTTGCTGCTCTCTGTGTTTATGAGACCTAGCCGCACACCTGGTGCAGAATAGGTGCTTAATCTGTGAGGCACGAAAGCAAAAGCAAAAACAAAAACATGAAAGCCACGGCATGAAACATTATTCACTGCAACCAGAAACGGGCTCTCAAGCCATGAAGAAACATGGCAGAACCGTCAGTGCTTATTGCTAAGTGCCAAACTGAAAAGGCTATATGCTGCAAGACGTTCTGGAAAAGGCAAAACTATAGAGACAGTGAAAACATCAGCATTTGCCAGGAGGAGGAACAGATGGAGCACAGGTGACTCTCAGGGCAGAGAAGATTCTCTGTACGGTCCTGTATTGGTGGATACATGTCATTACACATTGGTCCAAACCCATACAAGGTTCAATACCCAGAGTGAACCCCAGTGTAGACCATGAGCTCTGGGTGGTGATGATGTCAGTGGAAGGTCATCCACTGTGGGGATGCACCACTGTGGGGCATGGATGGGGGAGGCTGTGTGTGTTGGGGGGCGAGGGCTATCTGGGGACTCTATACTTTCCGCTGAGTTTTGCTGTGAACCTAAAATTGCTTTAAAAAATAAAGTTTAGGGCCGGCCTGTGGCTCACTCGGGAGAGTGCGGTGCTGAGAACACCAAGGCCCCGGGTTCGGATCCCATATACGGATGGCCGGTTCGCTCACTGGCTGAGCGTGGTGCTGACAACACCAAGTCAAGGGTTAAGATCCCCTTACCGGTCATTAAAAAAAATAAATAAATAAAAAATAAAGTTTATCAGGAAAAAAAAAAAAGCCCCCGCAGGGGATGTCCCTGGGCCCACACTCACCTGCCCATCGTGCCTGCGCTTCTTCATGAACTGGGTGATGCACATGCTGCCTGCTGACTTCCTCTTCAGAGACACAGGCGTGCCCTGGCTGGGCCCCGAGGCAGGGACACCAACACTGTCCTCTCTGGGGGCTGAGGGCACCATGGTGACATAGTTCCACTGGCATGGTACAGGCAGGTGCTCCTGGTCGAAGTTCTTCAGCACCTGCGGGTGGACGTACCAGCACATCCTGAAGTCAGGCCTCTTCTCGTACACAGAGTTCTCGGAAATGATCCGCTTGAGCCTGGCCTTGGAGGGGACGGCAGCCTCCTCGCCAGTGGTGGGCGTCTGCGGGCGGGAAGACGAGGGGCTTGTGGCGCTGCTGGTGTCCTTGCTGAGCAGGCCTCGGCGGCAGCGCTCCTGAAACTCCCGGATGATCACCTTGCTCCCGTTCACATTGCCGTGCAGCAGCGGAAGCAGCTGGGCCAGGACTGGCGGGGAGAAGGAGGGACAAAGTGGGCTCAGGGTGCGCAGGGCATGGCCAGCTTTATGGGTGGCCTTGGAAGGGTGGACTTTAGCCTAGAAGCGATTCCGTGGCTCCCAAGCCTCCCAAGGAGAGTTCAGGTCAGGTAAGTTCCCACAGCTACCTTTATGCTCCTATTCTTCCTTTGTAAATGATCATCACGCTCTGATTTTGAGAAGCTATCGCTCCCCTGGCTTCTGTAAAGCAGGCAGACACAGTAGCAAGAAAGCATTGTCCCAGGTCACCCTGTGCCTGTCCTAGTTGGTAAAATGGATAAATTAAAGGACCTGCCTCGTACTGCTACTGCAAATAGCAGTAAATGAATGGACCAGCTCAGTAAGCGTTGGCCTCTGCTATTTCCGCAAAGACCCTTATCAATCCACTCAGCTCTGGAACTATCAGGAACTACCTGGAGCAGTTGGGAGCTCGCCCCCCACCCCCGCACTCACTTTGCTGGTCCCTCTTCTCCCTCTTGGAGGCCTTGGGCATCTGCTCCTCCTCAGGGGGCACCGTCTCCAGGAGGCATGCTGTGAACTGCTGCAGCACCTTCAGGTCGGCACTGGTGCAGCTGTCCCTGTTGGCCACCCACACGCAACCGATCTTCACGGGCTGGAGGACACGGAACCTCTTCCCCTTGGCTAAAAACTCATCCCACTCCTTGGCCTTCAGTTTCTGGCGAACCTTGTGGTTCTCTGGGTCAACGCATTCCTTGCAGGTTAGAAAGCACAAGTTTATTTAGTGTCCAACCCATTAGAAGAGATGAAACGGGCAGAGAGCAGTTCTGGATACTGAATGAGGATTCACACTGACTCCTTTTGGCAAGTCACAGGTTTTTATTTATTTATTTTTTTCTTTCTTGGTGGCTGGCTGGTACAGAGATGGAACCCTGGACCTTGGTGTTATCAGCACCATACTCTAACCGAGAAAACCGGCCTACTTGAGTCACAGATATTTCTACGACCTCATCTGCTAAGCCTCTTGAGCCACTCTGAATTTTCTGGTTGGTGTGTGATCACAGAGCTGTCAAATGACCAACCCGAAATCACATACCCCATTCAGCAACAGGGCTGGGCCTCTGCCCAGGTGGTCACAAACACAGAAGCCAGCCAAGACCCAACAGACACAGAAGCCAGCCGAGACCACTGTCTGAGACAGGCAGGTCTAAGTCTAAAGGTGTGACGAGACGCCAGTTTGCTGTGTTGGTCAGAGATGTATGAGGAATGCACCCACTTTGAGTGTGACTGAGACAGTCCTCTTGTACCTTTCACAGCTTCCCCACCTCCCAGACACTGCAACCTGGCAGGCCTTTAGAGCCCTAAAAACTGCTTCTTCAAAAGTTCCACAATCTCACAGAATTACTAGTGGTGGCAGGAGGGTTCACGTGCAGGGACATGGGGGAACCATCTGGGGAGATGGGAAAGTTCTGCATTTTGCTTTGGACAGTTTCACAAACATGCTGTTGTTAGAGCCTAAGACTAAAGACCTGCAGTCAAGCTGCACGTCAGTTACGCATCAGTTACACATCCTCCTAACCCCCACACTGCACCACACTCTCTCTCCCGGCTTCCCTGGCTTGGCATTTCCTCCTCTCTGGGCAAGTTCTGCCACTCTCCCAGCCAAAACCAAGTTGGGGTTCAACCACTCCCACAAATGAACCCTCCGAGGCTGTAGCAGGGACTGGGGTGTGAGCTGAATTGGCCGTGTGTGGGCTGAGACCCACCATCACCATCCTGGGTCTGGAGCCACCCAGCGCTGGCCCCCTGAATGAGCTCCTCCTGAACCAGGCACTCCCCTCTACCCCCTCACCTCAGTCACGCCTTCGTCCTCAGACAGGTACCCATGGGGCACAAAAAAGCCATCGTCCTCGTCTTCATCTTCTCCCACTTCATCATCATCATCCTCAAAAAGAGAAAAAAATAAGCGCATCATATGCGGAAACAGAGCAGGTGCTTCATAGAAACGCACATCTGTGAACATCTGCTGCTGGGAGGGTGGCTCCCATGGACGCTGTGAGGGTCAGAGGAATCCCGAAGCCAGGCAGGAACAAACACGTGTGCAGCAGGCCAGAGGTAAGGCAAAGGGAGGGGTGGGGACCATGGCGAACCAGGGCGCAGATGCCAAGCAGGTGCGTGTCACCAGATAAGGTTTTCCAAGAGAAGCTGGAAATCCAGACGTAAAGCATGGGCTTAAATTTTCAGACCACTCTGCAAGTCAAATGCCAGCTGTCTGTGAGTGAATTCAGCCTGGGGCCTGCCACGGGCACTGGTGAAAAGTGGGGACCATCCCAGGTCTGTCCTTACCCCTTCGCTGTGGGACAGGGATTCCCCGGGCTCCTCCTCTTCCCACTCCTCATCACTGTCCACCTCATAGTCAAGGAGTTTCTGAAAAAAGAAAGACGTAGGGTGTGACTATTGTCCCCGGGCCTGGAAGACGAGGACAGAGCATAAAGGCTTGAATACTTATGGAATCCAAGAGCCCAGTGTCAGAAAGCCACAATGAGAAGGAAATACAAGAAGACAAGTGCACCTTGGCCAGGACACCCCCGCAACGTGCTTACTCGGTCTTGGGCCCAGGGGTCCCTCGGATGGACGACCATCGTCTTCTTATTCCACGTCCCCCAGTAAGCAGGTCGGTGGTTCTCGGAAAACTGCAGGAGCTTCATCCTGCCGAACTTCTTCCTGTCGGGAACACTGTCCCCTTTACTGCTCTCCACGATCACGACATCGCTGTGGGGCAAGACACCGTGCTCAGGACCACATTTCCTTTGCCTGGCCCTGCACTCACATGCCACCCAGGGTCTTCCCAAGGAAGTCAGCCACGAAGGTTCCAAAAAGACTGGTAATCGTTAAACAACAAACCGCACCACTGTTCCCAAAGAAAGGCGAGGCAGCTACTCAAGGGACACAAACTGAGGAAAAAATAGGGGAACAAAGAGGAGGGGAAACAAGATGGGGCCATGGGACCGTGCTGCCGTCCTGTGGCACTGTTAGCAGGTGGGGTGTGCGGAATCAGTGAGTCAACAGGGACAGGGAGCTGCCCTTCCACAGAGGGAAGAGCAAGCCCTCTCGGGAGAGTCAGGGAAGACCAGCAGAGATTCCAGGGACTCCCAGGAAGCCGGCAACAGCCCAGAACCTAGCACTCTCTACCCTGGGTCCCTCAGAGCTGACCACTGCCCTCAGGCTTCATCAGTGGGCAAGGCTATTCTCCTCAGTCTCTCACCTGTTAAAAATGTCCACGTTCCGGCTGGAAAACCTGGTGGGTCCGGACCTGAGAGGCTGCCGGCCTTTGAGATCTTTCAAGTAGGAGAACTCGCCACTCTGTTGCTGGAGGAGCTGGTCTAACTGATCACAGAGGTCTTGATCGAAGGTAGTCCGACACCAAGGGGCGAGAACCATGTGCTCTTTAATTTCAAAGGGGGCAAACTTCCCACAGGAGCCAGCCAGGGTCTGAAATCAAGAACAGACCCTGTGGGACACCCAAACAATGCAATGCCACTTAATGAGGGAGAGGATTAACCGCTGACACGCACAGCAGGCTGCTTTTGAGATTCATCCAGGCTAAGTCACAGGAGCAGACCTAAAAGCCTATATGCCATGTGAGTCCATTTCTGGAAACGGCAAAGCTACAGGGGCAGAAATCAGATCAGCAGTTGCAGGGGCTGGCAGTGGGGAGGGAGAGACTGACTATAAGAGAGCTGTTTGCAGCAACGGAAATATTCTACATCTTGATTATAGGGATGGTTATGTGGCCCTATAACATTCATCAAAACTCACTGAAAGTCCTCCAGTGTGAATTTTACTGTATGTAAATATCACCTCAATAAACCTGGCTCAAAAACAAAACAAAAGATGACACCAGCACCCAAAATTGAAGCAGAAGCACCGACAGGCCGCACCATTCCTCAAACAAGAGCCCCAAGCCAGGACCAGATACCAGCTTCTTCTTCTTGCACTGTGCCCAGGTGAGGAACCCGGGAGAACGACCAGCTCACCTGGAGCCACGGCATGAAAACACAAGATGATTTACGACACAAAGCCAATTTCACTACCACAGCGTGGTGTGAACCTGAACATGAGTCTGGTCCCATGGTCAATTCCAGTAGATTTTATTTCCTTTCTCCCCAACTTCCTTCAGTGTCTTTAGCACCTATCCCAGTGGATCCCAAAGCTGGCAGCACTGAGGCCGGCTGAGGCTGGCAGCCCTCAATGTGGGAGCCATGCGGGAACTGTCAAAAACCTAAACACCTAAACCACGCCTGTCAGAGTCTCTGGGAGGGATCCAGGCTCCAGTACTTTATAAAGCTCCCTGGAGAGTCCAACATGCAGCCAGGGACAAGAAGCAGTGGCTGTTATCCTCATGAAATGGATCTGGGAACATCCATTACCCACATGGTAAAAAAGTGAGGGCCACACCCTACACCATGAACTCAAAGGACTCCAGCCAAGCTAAGGAGCTGAACATAAAAACAAAACTTAAGCTCAAAAAAAAGGGGGGGGGGGGAGGAACTGGAAAAAATTAGGACAGTGTGTTTATAACCATAAGATACATAAGGCTTTCCAACCAAAACCCAACTGCTATAAAAGAATAAAAATGTTGACATTAAAAAAATTCTGGCCACCTGTCAAAAAAACCCACACAATTCTGTGTAACAAAAGACACCATAAACAAAATTGAGAGGTGAGTAAAGACTATGAAGGATTATTTGCAAAATATATTACAATGGATGAAAATCCCAACTATATGAAAAAGAAATTCTTACAGATCAGGCAAAGAAAGCCGATCCTGTAGAAAAATGGGTAAAAAAATAGGAATTGGCAAGTCACAGAAGAAGAGATAATATGGGACACAACCATGAAAAGATTTCAACTAAATCAATTTTAGTTGATTTCAACTAAAAATCCAATAGAAATGGAAAGTAAAACAAGGATATCCATCTTTTTACCCACCAGGTTCACAAAGTTAAAAGAAAATTTGTGTCAACCAGTGACAGCAGCAGGTGGGGAAGAGCGTATTTTCACATGCTGCTGGGGACATACTTCACTAGTGCTTCCTGTCTGGTGGGCACTCTGGCCATGACTAATTCGGTCACTGTGGCTGTCCTTTACCCCAGCAGCAGGCACAATTCTGCAGGAATGCACAAGTGCGGAGAGGCGTGCTTGGGGACATTCATTGCACCCCTGATGGGCATAAAAACTGTGACACCATTGCCTTATAAGATGTTACATGGCAACGAGAAGGAATGAGGCAGATCCATGGTCATCACACCATGTATGCGTACTTCAGGTCATCATGCTGTACACCTTAAATCACACCTTGAACATGTTCAATCTTTGTTAATATTTTAAAATAGGGCCGGCCAGTTAGCTCAGTTGGTTAGAGCACAGCCTTGTAACACCAAGGTAAAGGGTTAAGATCCCCTTACCGGCCAGCTGCCAAATAAATAAATAAATATTTTAAAACAAAATAAAAGATGGATCTGTTAAAAAACACAATAATAGAATGTGCTGACATGGCAAGAATCCAAGACATGGTTAAGGAGATGAAATAGCCACATACATTCAGAACAATCCTGAATTACACATGTATTTAAATACACAAATGTGGGTGTGGGGGGGTGTAAATACACATAAAAGGGTCTGGAAGGACACCCTTCCATTGCAGGAGATGGGCTACCTCTGGAAAATGGGGGTTGGGGGTATGTGTGTGTATGTGAGGGGGAAGGAAGGGATCTCCCAATGCATATGCTGGTTCAGAAGTTCTGAGCTGCTAGGTGATACCAGATAGAGAAAATAAAAATTTGAGCTGAATTCTATACTTTTTTCTTTTTTGGCAGCTTAGCCAGTACAGGAATCAAACACTGGATGTTGGTGTTATCAGCACCTCACTCTAACCAAGTGAGCTACCTGGCCAGCCCTTATACTTTTGTTTTACAGCTAAGCTTGCCTCCCCTGCCCTCACAGGTCAAGCATAAATCTCCTGAGGGTAAGGAGCAGGTTGTCTTCCCTTACACCTAAACCCAAATGATTCATGAAGCAACCTCTGAAAACTCAGCACATTTATCAAACGTGCAGCCTCTTTGCCTTCTGGGGACAAAGTGAATGACAAAACATTGAACTTCCACACTTCACCATAAATAAAAGCTCCCTGGGTCACTGTAGGCTCCCTTGTAACAAAAGGGAAGCTGGCTGGTTGGAAGATACCCTTTCAGTGTTAAAAAAGAAAAGCCTCCCAAAGCACCAAAAGTTGAGCCAAAGGAAGCCAGCTGCTCACCTTCGGGGCCTGTGGGGTCTTTGGTTTCTGAAAGAACCTCGTGATTTCAGCCTTCTCTGCCTTAATGCGCTGCAATGTAAGAGAAGATGAAGACAAACTGTGCTGTAAAACATGCAAAGGCCTCCAGAATTGAACCCCAAGCATTTTTATGTTGAAGGCATTATTTTGATTTTAGCTCTCAAAACTCATGGGCCAGCAACAGGGCACCAGCCAATCTCAAAATGCCAGAGTTTTCCTTGTGGCAGAAGCACCAGCACGCTGAGCCAGCAGGCATGTGACAAGCCAGCGCTGAGAACAAGAACAGACTGAAATGGACTCATCAGTCCCCATGGGTACCATTTGGTTTCCCAAGACCAAGAGAACATTAGGCAGCAATTTAGGCAAAAATCCCATTTACAACATCTGCCTCCCAAATAGGCTGGAATACTGAGGCTCTGTGAGCATGCTCTCTACCTTTTCCTCTTCTCTTAACCGTTTCTCCTCTTCCTTTTTCCTTTTCTCCTCGAGTTTCGCCCTGTGAGACATCAAATGAAGTTTCAGCCAACATTTTGGCTTTGGTTCTGGAAATGACCACAGTTAGCACTCAACGGCTAGTATGTGGTACGTATTTTATTTTGCATCAAATGACTGTAAGATACTCTTATGTTTACTATATGACTATTACGTAGATATTAACAAATAAAAATGGAAAATAATAAAATCCTTCATGTAACTACAGTATAAAAAAGTAAAGACATTTCGGCCAGCTGGTGCATTATTCGGCCAGACAAAACCCACATTCATGTGATGACAACCTGTGAGTTGGTTACAAGGGGGAAGAAGGGTCCCAGGAGGACAGAGACAGGGGCTGGGCACAAGGAGGAGTGACAGGGCACAGAAGTGCTTCTCATCCCTCGCCCCAAGAGCTTGATTTAGAGCCCGTGTATGGGAAACTGAAGGGAACGACTGGGAGCTGTTGCCTTCCCTCCAAACGCTGCAGCCAGGCCTGCATCAGAGTGGCTGTACCAGGAGCCGGCAGAGGGGAGGCCTCGGTCCCCAAAGGTCCCCAGACCAGCCCGCAGGCACTCACTCCAGCGCCTCCCGCCGCTCCTTGCGCCTCTCTTCCTTGATTCGCTGCTTTTCCGCCTTCTCCTTCTCGTCCTTCTCCCGTTTCTCTCGCCTCTCCTTTTCTTTCAGCTCCTTCTCCTCCTCCTTCTTCTTTCTGGCCTCCTCCTTGGCTCGTTTGGCCTCTTGTCTCAGCTTCTCCTTTTCCTCCTTTACTGCGCGTAACTTGAGCCGCCTGCCCAGCTGCTCAAGATCCTGCAAGACAACAGGTGACCCACTGTGGACCTCTCCCAGGAAGGGTCCGGTCAGGATTGTGAGGACAACGGTGGATGGAAGGGAAAGAGTCACGGAGCCAGCGCCAGAAGACTCCAGGCAACACCCTTGTACAGAAGTGACTTTCTAAAATCCATGACATTTCCTGTGTCATGAGAAAAATGACGGATTAGCTATTTGTCACAGCACTTTGTGGGAAATTCAATAGGAGATTCATTTAAAACACCATCTTGGGGCTGGCCAGTTAGCTCGGTTGGTTAGAGCACAGTGTTATAACACCAAGGTCAAGAGTTTGAATCCCCTTACCACCCAGCCACAAATAAATAAATAAATAAATAAAATACTAATAAATAAATAAAATAAATAAAATCTTTTAAGGTCAAGGGTTCAGATCGCCTCAGCAGCCAGCCGCAAAAAACAAAACAAAACAAAAAAACCCAAACTGAAACAAATAAAAAATACCATCTTTACACATGGGTGAAATTTATCTATTTTTCTACTTAATTACAAAACAAATTATGGGGCCAGCCCACGGCTCACTCAGGAGAGTGTGGTGCTGATGACACCAAGGCCATGGGTTCGGATCCTATATAGGGATGGCCAGTTAGCTCACTCGGGAGAGTGTGGTGCTGATGACACCAAGGCCATGGGTTCAGATCCTATATAGGGATGGCCAGTTAGCTCACTTGGGAGAGCGTGGTGCTGACAACACCAAGCCAAGGGTTAAGATCCCCTTACCGGTCATCTTTTTAAAAAACAAGAACAAAAACAAAAACAAATTAAGAGGAGGCAGCCCTCTCTCAGGTTTGAACTGTGTGTATTTAACGAGGCAGCTATGGTAAAAGAAACAAAAACACCTGCACACTTTGCCTTCCTATTTTAGAAACAAAAGCACAGTTCTCCCCCAACCCGCAAACCATACCACATTACAAGGATGATTTGAGTTCTTTTGAAATGAACGGAATGAGGCAAGGACAGGGAATCTACTGGGTAAGCCTCAAAATAGTGGGGTTTCAGTAGGAATTTGGGGAGAGAAACAAACAAAAAAGGTGGAGAATGAATGAGAACATATTAAATATAAAAGCAAAAAACCAAAACACTGCACACCCAAAAGAAAAATTCTCTTTAGAACCATTTCTCAGGATCTGAAAAAAAGGTTAAATGTTAAGGGAGGATGAAGAGTCGTCTTTATGGCTATGGTAGTATTCATTACTTTTTTTTCCCCTATGTATTTTCTTCCTTTTTAATTAATTTATTTTTTATTGGTAGTATTTCATGATTGTCAGGGGAAAAAACTTTAAGGTATGAACACTTCATTTGATGACATCAGTTCCTCATTCCAAAGAAATGGTATGTGGCCTGGGATTCTGAGCAATTATATAATCTTAAAATTAATGGTAAACAAGCTCCCTTTCCTGAATGAAGGGGCGGTTACCTCCTAACCTCGCACTAGGTGATTTTCATAGGACCATTACTCATAAAGACGGGCTTCTCCACTGTCAGGAGCCGGACAACTCACTTTTGGGTTTGGGCATAAGACTATATATGCCCTGGTCTCTAAAGAAACATTCTAAATGCCCTGACAAACCTCTGGCTGCTTTAACAAAAGCCATGGAGACACACGAGAGACATGAGTGTTTTTTCTCACGGGGTCTCCTGCACATGTTCATGTGACACACAGGATACCTGGAATCGGTGACTGGTCTGGACTGAACAACAAGACCCCCCACAGAACTGCAGGGTGGGGAGGAGGAGTCTCCTCCCCTGTTGCTAAATAAGGAAACAGAAGGCTTCTAGAAATCATAGGTACACCAGATCTCTTTATACTTGAGGGTTCCCACCCGCCATATGTACCTAACTCTGAAATTCTAATAAAGAATGAGATAAACTGCAAAAAAAAAATAAAGTCCAAAATCTGACCCACAAAAACTGAGTGCAGCCATAAGGAACCACCCACGAACACAGAGCCAGCTGGCAGGGGCAGGGATGCCCAATGGTCTTCACCACAATAAGAAAGTGATGACCTCCCAGGTAACAGATTTGGAGACTGGGCAGGGAGCACCTGAGAAATCACCGCCCACCTAGTGCAGGGGCAATTAAGAAGTTACAGCACCTGGGAGTGAGTGAACTTAAATCCCTTCAAGGGAGACAGGGGTGTTGGGAAAGGAAGGAGGTGCTTTCGAAGGCAATTTTTAGCTACAATGGAATGCTCAACTATAAAGACAGTAGTGATATTACTACTACTTTGAAAAGCTTAGAAAATGCTACATGCAAAACCTTAGGATTTAGCAAAGCTAAAAATCCACAAGCCATGAAGCCCAGGTATGTAAAATGAAGAATCAAAATAATGGTCAGAAAAAGCAGGGGGAGAAGTAAACACTGGACCAAAGGAAGTGCAAAGGGCTTTGCTTACTATTTAATGCAAAAAGCACAGCAGGTTAATTTTCTATTTCAGGGAAAATGTCTTACTCTTTGCAGTCTCATCTTGTTCTTCTCCGTAGAACCTGTGACGCATTTCTTAGTTTTCTGAAACAAAAGACATTTATCTGTAAACAGGGATCGCTTCCATCACTTTAACATGTTCACTATATTGCACTGTCCCTAGGATAAGAGGATGAGGGACTGAGTGATCCACACAATTAAGAACTTCTTGGCAGAACAAGAAAAATAAAAACTTTTCCAGCTGACCGTTTTTTTACCAACAGATCCAAAACATCACAGTGGGGTCACAAACCCAAATGAACGTGCACATACATCTATGTTCTGAATTTAAATTAAAAGGGAGACTAGAGAGGCAGATTAAAAAACAAAACAAAACAAAAAAACCTAAGGAAGTGGGCCACCCACGAAACAAGGCAAGCGTGGAAATAAAAGCCACAGACGGTGGCCTTGGTGACAGGGAAACGAAAGAGTGTGGCAGGATTTGTAGCAAGTTAGAGAGGACGTGCCTGCCCAAAGGGGATGGAGATCTTCCAGGTACGTAGGCCATGAAGTGATGACCCTTCCAGTTGTTCCAACAGAAGCTGACACCAGGAATTTTATATGAATTTTTTAGTTAATGCTTGAAAACTGGCACTATGTGAATTAAATAAAATGTGTCTGGGCTGGATTCCTGTGGGCCACCGATTTGTACTGTCTGCCTAGAGCAACTCCACTCTTCAGAACACTTATAAAAAGCGATCAACTTGCCAGGGGTGGAAATCTGGACCAGAACCAGGGCATGACACTCTCTATCACCTGGCTTCAAACTGAGCAGGTGCTAGAAGGAGTGACCAAGGCACACGTCTTGACTCTCTCACCATTCTGGCTCAGTGGTCCAAGGAAGAAATGTGAACAGGGAGTTTAGACTACGGGCCTAAGCCACCTCCCAGCAGAGCAGAGGGTGCTGAATGCAAACCACTGAAGTGCACATCAATGGGAAGAGAGGGTTATGGCTGGAAGGAAATAACTCTCCAACTTCATTTTACACTTGGAGAAGCAGCTAAAAAGGAAGCTGCGGTTAAGTTGAAAAACCAAAGGCCCACATCCCTTGAAATTGTCTGACAGTTCGACAAAACTATGCAACCATGATTTATTTACCTGGGAAAGCAGAATCCCTAATCAGGACCCCTCACAGAATAAAAGTTTCAGATTAATAAACTGGAGAAGACAGCCTTCTCACTTAGGTCCCACTGAGTTCTTTCTGGACTAAACCTTTCCTTTAGGGAAGGGCCAAGCACAGACATGAGAAGGCCTCCATGCTGGCAGAGCTCAGTGACCACCACGAGTGGGCCAGAGTTCTCAATCTCTGCTGAGCCCATGGCAAAAGAACACGCCAGTCCAAAGCAGTCTTAGCAACTGCTTAAGAAAAAGCATCTGTCTCTCCAGAATCCACTTTGCCTGCCAAGTCTGTGGACTTCACCCCCATACTAAAGGATTTAACAGCAGAATTTGTTAAATTGCTATTTCTCTATATTGCTGTCCTTTGTGTTCAAAGATTACAGTATGGAACGTGTTTGCCAGACCCCTACATAAGAGTATCTGTGGTGAGGAGAAAGCGCATTTTAGCTTTGCCCATACTTGCTAAATTTCAGCTGTAGAATCTAGTGCCTTTTACTATTCTTCCCCTTTGCTACAAGTCCAGGAATAACAGTTGACTTGCCTAGCAGGAGCCAGGCTAATAATACTCAGCTAGTAATATCCAATGACCTGAGCAATTGCTCTTAATTTAAAGCCAGCATCTCTAATGCTTTACTGAACATTCTGATGGGCCTTGTTGAAACTTTATCTTCTTGAAATTTGATCCAAGTGCTCAAAATTTTTAGAGCGGGCTCTCAAAATTACACACCATGCCGCTACACTTTACCCATTTAGAGCTCAGCCAAACAGCACCCTCATCTGCCAAAAAGTACAATCAGGGATCCCAGGAGGAAGCTAAAACACAACAAGCAACTACCTGACATAGTCAAGACAGATTTCACTGGGTCTGGGCATTAAAATTTCTGCACTTTTTTCAGGAGACTCTGATTTTATACATAAGGCTATCTAATTCCGAATCCCAGGGCAGATGAGCAGCAGGGAATGGGGCGAGGGAGAGGCTGCTATGCGCGGGCCCAGCAGCAGCAGCTAAAATCCTAACAGCAGGGGAGAGCAGGCAGAGAGGAAAAGAGAAAAAACCCAAAACTGGTCCAACCATAACAGAGTGCAAGTTGGCAAGAAGTAATGTGTACATTCCTATGAGCTGGCGAGAACTGAACCTACTTAAAGCCCAAGGCAGCATGCAGAAAGAAGCAAATTACGACTGTTTTGTCAAGGCCAAGCATAGAAACAACAGAAATATGTATCAGACGATATAAATCACAGTATATCCACACCATAGGAGTATAATACAGCAGTTGAAGAGAGATCTTTCCATCCCAATATAAAAAATATCTAAGACATCTGTAAGTGACAAAGAAACATATTTACAGTATAAGGAAACAAAGTGATACTGTGCATTTCTAAAGGATCTCTCTTGCATATACACAACACAGAAAAATATAACAAGCTGATAATGGCAACCTTGGGTAAAAAAAAGGGGTCTGTAATGTTTCCATGATTTTTTAAGCGGCTGGCTGGTACCAGCATCCAAACCCTTCACCTTGATGTTATCAGCACCACGCTCTCCTAAGTGAGTTAACCAGCCGGCCCCGTGGTTTTTTTTAAACATGGAGAATTTAATATTTGTATGATTTCAATTATATGGGAGAAAGTTCCAGCAGTTTGGGCTCATTCGGTACAGAAGCATGCCAAAGATTCCAGTAATGCAACTGCATCATTATCATTTATGAAAGAATAATCTCAAATCATCAATAAAAAAGGCTAAATTACAAGTCTAATTGCACACAAACTTGAGAAATGATTCCTTCCCACATGGTAAAAAGCTCTAATACTAAAAAGGAACTCTTCTTGGGCCGGCCTGTGGCTCACTTGGGAGAGTGTGGTGCTGATAACACCAAGGCCACGGGTTCGGATCCCATATAGGGATGGCTGGTTTGCTCACTGGGTGAGCGTGGTGCTGACAACACCAAGTCAAGGGTTAAGATCCCCTTACTGGTCATCTTTAAAAATAAATAAATAAATAAATAAATAAATAATAAAAAGGAACTCTTCAGCTATTTAAAGCACCCTAGGATTACCTAAAAAAAAAAAAAAAAAAAAAAAAAACGGTATCCTGAATCATTGTTTTTCAAAGTGAGCTCCTCCAGATCCTGGAGTACTCTAAAAAGAAAAAAAAGAAAGCTCCCTGGGAAAGGACAGCAGGATCTATATTTTAACAAGCTCCCATTTTCTTGTATTTTTAACAAGAAAAAGAAAAAAACCAGAAAGCACACAAAATAGAGGATCAATGAATTCCTAGAGGTTCCAAACACAGAGATTTTACAGTACAAACTCAAGGATGAACAGACTTCAGTAAAAACCACACACATTACATGGTAACATGCTTTCAACAAGTTTCCACCTACCATCTGGGAAGAAGGGCTGGTGGGGAAGGAAAGGAGGAAAACAAAAATATTCCCCAAAGTAACCCCCAGGCCCCATGGCAGGAAAAGGTGTTAGTAACCCCCAGGCTGGCTGGTTAGCTCAGTTGATTAGAGTGTGGTGCTGAGAACACCAAGGTCAGGAGTTTGGATCTCCATACCAGCCAGCTGCCAAAAAAAAGAAACTCAGTATTCCTAAAAGGCACGGAGATAAACTGGAAAGGTGTGTGCGTGAGTGGTTAGAGATGGCATGTCTCAGGGAGTCATAGCACACAGAGGCCTCCTGACAATGATGTCATTTCCTCTCACACCTTTGATGTCACATAACCTTGGGGGGGGGTGTCTACTTTCAAGTCTGAAGCCTTCACTAATATAGTGTCAATTATTTGAAAAGTTGTAATAATACTGCCTTCTAGAGCATTCCAAAACTTTGAGCCTATGTTCAGAATAAGACCCAGCACTTTATTTTTTTTTTTATTTATTTTTTTTTTTAAAAGATGACCGGTAAGGGGATCTTAACCCTTGACTTGGTGTTGTCAGCACCACACTCAGCCAGTGAGCGAACCGGCCATCCGTATATGGGATCCGAACCCGGGGCCTTGGTGTTATCAACACGGCACTCTCCCGAGTGAGCCACGGGCCGGCCCATGACCCAGCACTTTAAATGCAGGACTTCCTAAATTTAGCACAGTTGGTTTATGCGCTCAGCTGTTTGCGACGTTTGGGCAGCGGATAAAAGAAAAACAGTTTCATGAAAATGCCCAACTATGCCACTTTCCGGTTTGCAGACTTAGCTATGGACGTGAAAACAAACTTAATGGAAACCTGTGCCGAGTCCTGTTGTCCATGTTAACTGGCTGCAACGCATCACATGACAAAGTAGTTCTGCAAAGCAAAAGCAGCAGCCTGGAAAAAATTCAAGCCATCGGATGCATAGAACAAGAGGCTGACAGTAAAAGAGATTTAAACTCAGATTTTGGGAGTTGGAGTCATGGCTTAGTTAGAAGTTTAAAAACGTATATCCCAGTCTGCCACACTTAGAAACTTAGAAGAACAGATTTGCTTCATTCTTGACTGATAGTTTGTGAACTTAAAGAAAAAGCCATTTTTTCCTTTTACCTGTATACCCCAGCAGGTGAAAGAAATGGAGTAACTTAAAAAATAAAGTCCCTTAGAGATCACAACTCAGGAAGTCATCAAGACTGGGGATTTATGGTCCAAATTAAGCAGGTACAGGAGAGATTAAATGACCCATCCCAGGATTCAATCTTATATTATAAAAAGACCTAACATGAAGTAACAAAGGTGGTACAAAGCCAAGAACACCAGTTAAACCAACTCAGATTCGTGACTCATTTGATCAGCATTACCCATAATGCCCTAAGGACAGGTGAGAACGGAGACATTCCACTGTGCTGATCAGAAATCAAAAACAGAAACAGACATCTCCAAAGTCAGTGTCCTCATTCTTTCGTTCTCGTCACTCCAGGTGGGGTTTTTAAGGTGGGTGGCCATGAAAAGAGCTGACTCTAAACAAGTTCCTGTTATATCCTTCCTGGTATCCTGCTGTCACTTCAACGCCTAGTGACTCCTTCCTACCAATGCCCCTACAGAGCTATGCTGGAACAGGACGAAGGAACGAAGGAACAAAGGACACGGAAGCTGAACTCTGAAGCGAGACTCCAGCGTTATTCACTGAAGTATCTAAGTTGACTCTAACCATGAATTAGGTGTGAATGATGAAGACTAACTATCAAGACGTCTGGGCACTGTTCTCCTAAGACACTCGACACTCTGATGAGTCCCTGGCACATCACAACGTGTACATCTGAATACTCTGGTTTTTGGTATCAGAAAGAATTCAGCATCAGAACAGCCTAGTTTGGGGCCCCACTTGCTTGGCCACTAACCACCTGGGCGACATGTCGGGATGTGGCAGCCCTCCTGTGCTGGGATTCCGTGGGAGATACTCACTCTGTGGATAGGCATGGAGGTAGGGACGGGACTGCTACTGCTGTGCAGTTTCTCGGGAACACAGCGCCCCTCAGGTGAGCTGGTAGGAGAGGAAGAGCTCAGGGATGAATGACTAAGGGCAGAGTCTTCCTCAGGACAAGACTGCACCTCGCTCTCCTCCGAGGTCATGCTCTTGTCCAGAGGTGTTGTCGGAGGAGACTTGGCTCGGGGAGATTTCACAGCCAGGATATCCTGTAAGACCACCACGGGCACTTTGCCTTTGAACAGGATGCCCCCGGCTTCACTCCAGCCATCCTGTTCCTTCCCAGAGCACGATCTCAGACCAACTGCCAGCTCGGGGCAGCTTTGCCGTGAGCACTCCTGTGAGGTGCTGTTCCTCTCTATACCTCCAGAGTCAACATCCTCCTCCTCAGTCTTGCAAGGAAGCTCTGAAAGGGTCTCTCCAGGAAATGCCAACTTGCTGTTCTGAATGGTCTTCAGCAGCCCCTGCTGATCTCCACCTTCTTCTCTGGCCCTGCTGACAGCCTCCCTGGAGGGAGAGACTTGGGGACTTAGGTTATCATGGTCCGAGGAACTGTCTGGTTGGTCACTCGAGTCTTCAGTCAAATCAATTATGACTGTGTTCTGGCCAATACTGGTTTCTATTCTACTTCTTAAAAAGTTATCTAAGGGACCCTTCCCATTGACAAGTTTTGCTCCAAAGTCTATGTCAGAAACCACAGAACAGTCATTCTCCAAGTTGTCCAAAGAGTTTTCTAAATTAGGGTGTTTACTTTGCACAGAAGCACTGGGAGAGCTTCTCATGTCGAATGACCCGTCATCGGCTTTCTCCTTTGAGACAAGATTCAGGCGCTTGAATGGAAGACGGGCTGAAACGAAAAGAGGAGGCCATCTTTTTAGTGAAAGTGTAGACTGACAATCAATTAATACTTTAATATTCCACATGCTGAAAAATGATCGACTCTGCTGGGCTTTGGGGGGGAACACTTTGAAGTTTAAAAAAGGGCTATCTTTTCATTTTGTACTTTTCCAACATCCTCATTTTAAAAAGACAAAAAGTGACAAGCTTTCAGCAAGGATGTTGCCAGAATTTCCAGAGATTTTTTTTCTGACCAGTTCTACTTCAATTTCCAAATTTATTTAATAATGAGTGAAGATTCCATTTGAAGATAACTGCATTTGGTGGGGTTTTTTTGTTTGTTTTTTGATTTTTGGTTTTTTTTGTTGTTGTTGTTAGCTGGCCAGTATGGGGATCTGAACCTTGGCATTATCAGCACCATGCTCTAACCAACTGAGCCCACCAGCCAGCCCTGCATTTGAAGAGCAAAATACATAGGCCCATTTCTGGAAAGATTTCTCTTTCTGACCCCAGCATCCTGGGCCCTATTAGCTTTTCTCAACAATCAAAGAACTATCTGCCCAGTGCCTGCCAGGCTTCCAGCTGGTTATAAGGGACACATAGGAACAACGTAGAAGAGTGAGGAAATTTTTAGATGAGTGAAATTCCCAAGGAGCCCACATGCACTTAAATGCCTAAGCACCTTTTAGTAACTATTTCAAAATGTAACCAACACATAAACCTGATCTTGATCATTCATACTTTCTCACTTTATAAAATATGGATATCCTTGGGTTCCACGGCTTGTCCTTAGGTCTTTACGCACTGGACACTGCTGCCCTTGACACGATTCCCACCAACACCAAACTTCCTACCAGTTGTCACAGTAGGAGGCAAATCACATTAATAACCAAGTGTTAAAAACCAGAAACCATAGTTTAATACAATCCATCCACTAATCTGGCCTAAGAGTAAATGCACTCCCTGTTTTGCACAAAAGGATTTGGGGACATTTATCTTCCTGTAGAACAGCAGTTCTCAACTGGGGCAGTTCTGCACCCACCACCCCCACCCTCAGGGCATCTAGTAATGTCTGGAGACATTTTGGGTTGTCATGACTTGGAGGCAGCGGCTACTGGCATTTAGCTGGAAGAGGCCAGCAATGCTGCTCCACTCCCAGCAAAATACAGGACTGTCCCCCAGGCGAAAAAAATTACAAAACAGCAAATGCAAGAAACCCTACCGCAGAGGTGATGACCTCTGCATTTGCTGCTGGAAACCCATGGGAACATCAGTGGAGCAAAATGGGCTTCCCAGCTTCCTAGTCTAGGGAGCAAGTGCTTTTTCCCATCTTCTCCACCAGCCCAATGCTTTCACTGAGGACCTCAGCAGGAGACAATGAAGGATATAAATTAGAAACAACTATTGAACCCATTCCCAGAGAGTTACCTTGTATTAACTTCTTAACTGGAAAAGCTGGTCTGTCTTTGCAATCCATGGCTGGGAATAAAAGTGTCAGGATGAGTTATTAAATGTTGGAAATAATTAAGTCAGAAAATACACATGCAGAGCCAATTATGTACAAGGTGGGTCTCCAGTGGGGGTGATTTTTCCCCCCGCCCCAGGGGGACATTTGATCATGTCTTGAAACATTTTTATTGTCACAACAGCAGGAGGGCTCAAGGGGCTGCTACTCACGTCCAGCAGGCAAAGGCCAGCAATACTGCTAAATAGCCTACAGCCCCCCATGACAAAGAATTACTTGACCTAAAATGTTAATAGTTTGAGAAATTCTGCCCTAGGCATTGTTACATCTTATTTTATTTTCTGTGGCACTTACTCTGAAACTTTTGTGTTTGTTATGTCTCCCCATCAAACAGAATGCCAGCACAGAAACTGGCTTCCTACTGCACCTAGCTCAGAGTCTGGAACATACTGGGAAGCAAATGAATATGGTAATAGGGACAACGAAAAGTGGAATGAATAAAAAGAGAGTTGAGAGAAAACACTCTATTACCTGTTTCACCATTAACATGACCCCAAAACAAAATGGTTCATTTTCTTTTTAAAGAGGGTTTATGAAGACGATACAATTTAAAGTATTTGGGGCTTGTCAGGCAGGAGCTGAAGTGTTGTCAAGGAATGATTATGATTAGGAGAATATTTTCCTGTACCAACAACAAAAAAAAAAAACTTAGGAAAAGAATTTAATAATATCAAAGCTGATGGAGAAATGACCATAAACAGGTCTTTGGATAAATATCTTTAAATAACTAGAATAAGTTTGGAAGTTCACATCTGCTAGGAGATCTGACTTGGAAAAATCTAGTTGTTATTTTTGGTAATCTATGCATGTTTTGTAAAAGCTACATAGAAGTGAGTATTTTTAATTAATTAATTTATTTATTATTATTATTATTATTTTTAAAGATGACTGGTAAGGGGATCTGAACCCATGGCCTTGGTGTTATCAGCACCACTCTCTCCCACGTGAGCCACGGGCCGGCCCTAAAGTATTTTTTAAAAGCAGATTAGAGCTTTCTAAAAAACTCAGCTGTCCACAGATGAAACGGACCCCTCCTCCCAAGCTTACAGAATAAGAAAAGGTACTCCAAAGGTTCACACTTCCTTTGTACCCATTTCAAGGGACTGAAGACAATAAAATTCTCAAGTTTTCAGTTACCAAAACACATAGATATCCCCCCCTCAACTGAAGGACATATAATTTTTAGCCAGTTACATTTATCTTGAGAACAACCACAAGGATTTATTTGTATGACCCTGAATCACTACCTTTGATGTAAGTGGAACAAAAGTGACCTGAGCCCAGAAACAACTTCAGGTCTACATAAAAAAGGCACCCCATTCAGAGATCCAGACTGTTCAAAGGTACACATACAATTAACAAACACGCATGCATAAAGTTACCAACTACTCTTTATTCTGAGATTACAACCTTTCTAATTTTATTTGGCATTAAAATATCCTTTCCTTTCATGATAGTATGGTCACAGCAAGTGATGCTTTTTTATTTTTTAATTAAACATCCTGAATGGGTTAAATAAAAAGATCACAGTTCCATGACAGTCAGTCCCAACTTTATTTATAATGTATTAACTTTACATCTCTGTGAAATAGCAGTCTAGAAGCAACTAGAGTAATGGGGAGTCTGTCCCCTAGAGGACACTTGGCAATGAGATTTCTGGTTGTCACGACTTGGGAGGAGGGGTTGCTACTGGCATGGAGTGAGTGGAGGCCAGAGACGCTGCTCAGCATCCTACAGTGCACAGGACAGCCCCAAATATCAATAGTGTAGAGGTTGGGAAACCCTGGACTAGACTGGTTGATGTCCACTCTAGCCCTTAATTCATTCAATCAACACATTTACTGTGCACCTAACATTGTGCCAAGTACTGCGGATACAATGGGGAGTCAAGCAAGGCAGACAGTCTGCTCTTGCTTGGTTCACAGCCCCATGTTTTGGAAGGCCTGCTGGGTGCTAGAAAGACCACTTCCAAGACAGAGGAAGGAGAAAGACACCTTGCGTATGAGGCAGGATGAAGAACTCGGGAGTCCCAGCTCCCTGACAATCCTCACCATCCAGGCCTCTTACCTGGGCTTGCCCTGACCCGCAGAGTGGTACCCGAGTCCGTATGACCTCGGGCCTCAGTTTCCCCACCCGCTGCAAAGTCCAACTTGGTCAGGAGACACAAACGCACTCGGTAATCTGCACGAGTCGACTCTTTCGCCTCCCCGGGCCTCAGTTTCCCTCTTGGCCCACCGACTCCTAACCCCAG
Source organism: Cynocephalus volans (assembly GCF_027409185.1). NCBI lineage: Eukaryota > Metazoa > Chordata > Mammalia > Dermoptera > Cynocephalidae > Cynocephalus > Cynocephalus volans. Next base: position 96,098,992 of record NC_084469.1, on the reverse strand, counting down.
AGCGCCCTGGAAGGACGAACTGACGCAAAAGTGCCGGAAAAAAATATGGTCACGGTTTCAACAATAACGTCAAAGAAGGCGCCCTCCGGGTCGTAGGACCCTTGTTCGGGATTATAAAACCCCAGGGACCGAACACCCGGCCCGGAGGAGGAGGCCCGGGACCGGGAGGCCTGTCCGCCCCCGACCACCGCCTCGGCCCGCACAGGCCGCGCGCCGCGTCGCCCCTTCCCCTCGGCGCTGGCCCGAACTGACCTGCGGCCGCTCCCCTGGCGCCCGGCGCCCCGCACTCCGGCTCCTCCAGCATCTCCCCGGCGGCGGTTCGAGCTCCCCTCAGGCGGCGGAGGCGCGGGCTCCGCTCAGGCGGCCGCTGCTGCTCGCCCTCCCGCCCGCGCCGCTGCTGCCGCGGCCGCCGCGCTCGTATTTGGCGGGAACCGCGGCGACCCCCGCAGCCCGCGCGACGATTGGGCGAGACCGCGTCACGTGACAGCCCGCCTCGGGAAGAGAGGAGCGCCGGGAGTATCCTCGCGAGAACGGTGGCTTCCATTCCTCTCAGGGCTCCCCATGGAGATTACCGCGGTGGGGCGGGGCTTCCCCTCGGAGGTCTGTCATTGGCTGGGAGGAGATGTCCTGCGATTGGGGGAAGGAAGCGTCAAGTACGATTGGCTGAGCGCGTGGGATATGTCGGTAGGAGGAGGGAGGGCCAGGATAAGTCGGTAGGAGGAGGGAGGGCCAGGCTCTTACGTCATGAGAACGTTTTACGTAGGAAGCCGGTGACAACCTGAAACTGCGATTTAGATGAGGACTCTGAGGTTCTGAATTTATCCTAATTGAACATCGGCTCATAGCAACAGCAACTAAAATTACAAATTACTTTTTTTTTTTAAACGATGACCGGTAAGGGGATCCGAACCCGTGGCCTTAGTGTTGTCAGCACCACGTTCTCCCAAGGGAGCCACGGGCCGGTCCTGAATTACTTTTTATGTGAACAATAAAGTAAAATCTGGGAAGCGCTTCAGAAGCATTTGACGTGCAGTACAGTAAATACTCGTATGTTCAGAGTGAATGAGTAACATGAATCGTTTCTGGTTTAATCCTCAGGAAATTTGCACATGTTGTTTTCTCTGCCCAGAACAATCTTCCCGCAGCTCTTTTTCTGGCTAATTTCAACCTAATTTTCAGATCTTGGATCGACACCTCAAGAAGCCTTTCTTCCCCCAACTCCAACAATCAAATGCCTACAATATCGTTCTTTTCCTTAAGGCAATTTCAGCTGCGTCTATTTGACTAATCAATTATTCTCTGTTTTCTGTATTAGCTCAATGAGGGCAGAATATTCGTCACTATCCCCAGGACCTGTCAGTTAACTGATAACATAGTAGGTGCTCAATAAATATTTTGAGTGCATGCATAAATATCATTTGATAGAACTGTGTAGATCATGCAGGTTAAAGCTTCAAACAAAACAGAAACATTCGATGTCACCCTGTGAGTCCAGAAATAAATTTTCTTCACCACCAATTTAATCTCTTAGAACCGGAGGTGTTGGTTAGAGAGCAGTCTTATTACACTAAGGTCAAGGGTTCGGATCCCCATACTGGCCAGCTGCCAGAAAAAGAAAGAAAAAAAAGTGGAGGTGCTGAGAGAAGACTGAAACTTAGCCCAAGTTTGTAATTCTATTGAGGTAGATTGGATGATTAAATTGGGGAAAGTGTAGCAAAATAGGAAACTTGGGGACATCGTTTTGGACAAGTCATGTCATTACTCAAGGCCTCAGTTTCCCTGTCTGAGCCATGAGGATTTTTCTGTCCCTTCTCTGAAATTCTGGCATTCTGCAATGGTTTAGACCAGTGGATCATAGTCGAAGTTGAATATCAGAATCACGTGGGTAGCTTTTCCAAACTATTCATAATAGCCCCATCAGGATCTCGGGTAGTGAGTTTGAGAATGTGTATTTTGAACCGACCCTCGGATTGATCTAGTTTGCTACCTTCTGCTAACGCTTTTGGAAACGTCCAGCAATCTTCTGCTTCAGAAAAATCACCCAAGGGCCGGCCCGTGGCTCACTCAGGAGAGTGTGGTGCTGATAACACCAAGGGTGAGAGAAAGATTGGGGAAGAATGTGCAAGAGAGAGAGACGTTAGCCAAGTCCCACAGGCAACAAGGATCATGAAATACAGGAAAAGAAGAAAGCAGAAGAAAACAGTGGTCAGAGGTATTGACGGGGCCAAATTATGCAGGCTTTGTAGGCCATGTTAGGAAGTTTGGAGTGTATCCTTAGGGCAGTAGGTGGACTAATGTGATCTGAATTGTATTCTAGAGGCACCTTTCTGTCTGTCTGGTGGGGATGAATTGGAGGGGAGAACCCGAAGGTGGGGACACCAGAGAGGAGGCTGGTAGAATGGTACGGTCAGGGCGTGCAGACAGTGGAGATAGTGCAGAGGAGGTGATATTAACATCCTCATAGATGTCTGACTTGGGCAACTAAATGGTTTTTAACTATTATTCGAAGGGCAACTAAAGAGATGAACACGGGACAGGGTGCGGAGGAGAGCAGGGACTGAACACACAGAGGAATAGGGTATCCGGAGAATGGCTCTAGACGTGAATTTTCCTCACCTCTTCGCCTTTCCCAATCTCTCCAGGCAGGTTTAAGCGCCTTTCCTAAGACTTTAGGGACACCGCTGGGACTTGAGGGGTCGCTGCAGCCGCCACGGCCCCTCTAGGCTCAGCTTGCTGCACTCGCTGGCGGAGGCGGCCTCCCTTCTCTCCGCTGCAGGGGAAGTGCGCGTGCGCTCTCCGGCCGGCAGGGGGCGCGCGTGCGCAGACGAGGCCGGAGAGGGTGGGGGCGCGGGGGCCGGCACCGGAAGTGTGCGGTTGCCATGTAATATCCTGGCGGCGCGGGCGCGCGAGGGGGTTGAGGCGGCGCCGGAGCTGGCGCGGAGCTGGCGAGAGAGCGGGCGGGCGGCGGAGGCGGCACCGAAAGGGGCAGCTGAGGCGCGCGAGGGGTCGGCGGCGCCCGGGAGCCTGTCGCTTGCGCGGTCCCTGCGGTTCGTTCGCTCCGGGCGGGGGGCCCGACGGCGGGAGGCAACATGTCGGTGGCGGGGCTGAAGAAGCAGTTCTACAAAGCGAGCCAGGTGAGCGCAGGCCGGGGCGGGGGCGAGCCCTGGGTCCCCGCATGCTCGCAGTGGGGGGCCAGGCCGGGCCCTGGCTCGGGAGGGAGCCGAGGGGACCGAGGGGGCGGTGTTGGCATGTGTCCCCGGCCGCGTGGGGAGAGAGCCCAGGAGGGACGGGGGCTACGAGGTGGTCCAGGCCCCGCCCGCCATGTGGGGGGCTCCAGTCTCCTCGAGAAGGGTGGATAAAGTCCCTGGGAGGAGCAGAGATGCACCCAGAAGTTGGCCAGGGACGTAGATCCCTCTCCTCCTTCTCTCTCTTCTAAAGGTGGGGTTGGGGGAAGAGAAGGGGAAGAGACGAGTCCCCAGGCTGTCGACACACGTCTTGCCAGATAGCCCAGAGGCAGGGAGAATTTGTGACTGGAGCAATTTTTTTCAAAAGCAAGGTACAAAGTAGAAAGGGTAGAATGAAAAATCAGTTTCCCACCCCCCCGCATTCTTAGGCATCCAGTCCCTCTCCCTAGAGACAAGGACTGTCATCGACTCCTTCCTTATGTCCCTTCCAAAAAATCTGTGTACGCCTTTCTTTTGAACACACACACACCACACGCACGCACAGACACACACAGTGTGATAGTATGTTCTACGTAATCTTTCGTACTTTGTGTTTTTCATTAAATTCGGAGTTCTCCGCTTCAGCACTGCTGACTTTCCGGGCTGGATTGTTTTCTATGATGGGGCCATCCTGGGCACTGTAGGGCGTTGAGCAGCGTCCCTGGCCTCCAGCCACTACATGCCAGGAACACCCCCCACCACCAGTCATGTCCCTTAGTGGGTAGAATTACCCTTTTCTCTTCCCCAGAACTAGTGCATTAGAGTATACCTCTAAGAGCTTCTTGGATCTTTTTAATGGGGATGGGCGATTCCATTCCATAAAGTATATCATAATTTTTTTAACCAGTTGTCTATTGGTAGATATTTATATTGTTTTCAGTAATTTGAGGGGGTGGAGGTGGCTGGCTGGTACGGGACCTGAACCCTTGACCATGCTGTTCTAACACCCTGCTTTAAGCAACTGAGCTAACTGTCCAGCCTTCTTTCCAGTAATTTTCTGCTGCAAACAATACTACAGTAGAAAGCCAGTAAATATCTTTGCTCACAGGCGGAACTGGTTGTATACGATAAACTTCCAGAAGTAGAGAGCTGAATCCAAGACTAAATGCATCTTACATGTGATAGATACAGGATTTTTGGAAAGTCCAGGCTCCATTGCTCATTAATCTGGTGAAAGTTGTGGATCCATTCTCCAGAAGACTGAACAAATGTAAAATTCAATTTATAATTTCAAATCCAAGAAGTCCCAGATTCCTTGATTTCTATTGGACCATGAATTGCAAGTTAAGAACCTTGGCTGTAGAGTTTCTGTGGATTGACTCTGTGGAGGAGTGAGCGATCATCTTAGGAATTGTTTGGGCTGTGCTGGCAAACAGATTTACCCACAATTTTGAGAGTCCCAGTGAGAGGAAGGAGAAGTGAGTACCCGGTAACAGCTGATACCTTTCACCCCTGGAAAGAGAAAAGTAATGACCCTAGTGGTTGTCTAGGGATGTAGATACTGGGGATCTCTCTCTAGACCCCAGATAATAACTAAACCCTAGGGAAAGAGAGATTTAATCCAGAGGAATTTTAGGGTTGTTGCTGAGAGTACTGCCCCATTGCCCCAGCAGAATGGAATCAAGTGGCCCAGCACTGGGTTAGACCTTGCCCAGCAGGTGTCAGACCCCATGTGCTTGATGGAAGTGCCTTAGAATGCTGCTCACTAACTGGGACCCTGATGCAGTCCCCCCTACAGGACAGAGGTCTCCATATGTCTTGGAATAATTTCTGAACCACTTTGTTGCCTGATGTAGGTAGGTCTCTGGAAGCCCTGCCCACTCCCAGCTATCAGGGCTGGTGATCCTGACCGTATGGTCCCACACAGATACTCTGCTAGAGGAACTAGCTAGGCCTCTCAGGCCAGCCACCAAAAGTTTTTCTCTCTTGGGGGAAGCAGAATGACCTGCATTCAAATCTCTGGAAAGCACAGTACAGTGTAAGCTGGTGGTTAGGATCAGTTTACTATTCTGACCTTCTGAGGCCCAGTCCTAAAAAATAACTACAGCAGCCACATCCTGCTCAGAAAGCTATTGTCTTGGCCTGCAGATCAGTTCTTTGCTGGGTTGTGCTCTCAGGAATCACCCTGGCTATGGTCCATTCTCTTCTGCAATAGTTTCCGTACTTCTCTAACTTCTCGATTATTTATCTGGACATGTCCATCTGTTGTGTGTTTCTTTTCTCATTCTTAGTAACACTTCTTTCGTCCTCTTCTGTGCCCTCAGAATACGGTTTTCTGTTCAAAACAGACATCTCTTGTTATGTGGTAATAACATTTATCGAGTTCTCACATGTGAACAGGCAATATGCTTTAAGCCAGTAAGTCTCATCTGGACTCACTAATCCAGCCTAAGAGTAAAAACACTTCTCTTTGTACACAAAAGGATTTGGAGACTTTTATCTTTCTATAGAACAGTGGTTCTCAACCAGAGCCAATCCGCCCTCCAGAGGATATTGACAATATCTAGGGACATTTTGGGTTGTCACAACTTGATGGGGTGCTACGGGCATCGAGTAGGTGGAGGTCAGAGAGGCTGCTCCACACCCTATGGTGCATAGGGCAGCCCCTCCCTGCATCCAGTTACCTGGTCCCAAAAGTCAGTAGTGCTGAGGTTGAGAAACCCTGCTATGAGGTTTGAGAAAACTGAGCATAATTACAGCAAGTCAAAAAAACAAGAACAAAAAAATCCCTTTTGGATCTTTCTTGTGGTAGTGGCTTGATTTTCCTAGTTTTCAAAACAGAAATAGCTGTATAATCACAGATGAACACATCCATAAAACTCAGCATCCAGACCCCAAGTTCCCCTCCTCCCAAGTCCACTTACATCTGTGCTTCTCATCCAGGGGCGACTCTGACCCTTCCCTCTCCCCGCCCCTGGGACATTTGGCAATGTCTGAGACATCTCTGGTTGTCACAACTTGGGGAGAGGGTGCTAATGATGTCAAGTGTGTAGATGCCAGGGACGGTTGCTAAGCATCTTACAATGCATAGGACCCCCCCACACACACACATACACACCCCACCCTCCGAAGAATCATCCAGCCCCAAATGTCAGTAGCACAAAAGTTGAGAAACCCTGCTTAAAACAGGTTCTGTATTTCAAAGTCTTGTAACAGTGTTGTTTCTACATTGAGAAGTAGAAGTCAGGTGGATGTAGGAGCGCAAGCTGGGAGAAGAAATTGGTTTCTAGCAGGTGAGGCTGGATTGATTCAAAGTCTCTAATCTCTCATTGGTGATTTTAATAACAGACTTAGCAAATTCCACACCAGTTCATCGCCCGGTAAAAAGTTGCAGGTCTTGTGCAAAATCGATTTGAGCCTGAGTGGGAAGTCTGTGGGTTTTTACTTCTTGTTAGCTACTGGCCACCGCCTAGTTGGAGGTGGGGGCTGGGGAAAGTTCAAGAATCAGTAGAGAAGAAAGCCGTAAAAGAAAGAGCCGTCAGTCTCGGCCCCATGGTTTTGGTCTCCCTCGTTGTGCCTGTGTAACTCCCACTCCTGGTATTTGCACATCTAGAATTAAGGTATTCTGTTGAGTGTTTCTGGGGAACAAGGAGGTTTGTAAAAGAACCTCGCTAGCAAGATGCAGACTCACAGTTTTGCTTCTCAGCGTGGTGTGTGTTTGGGTTACATTATTTCCAGACCTAAACTGCTAACTGGTTTCCTGATCATTCTTGTGGCTGGGCTGTGTGGAGATTTAAGAGTGTAACTAGGGGTAGAGTTGGCAGCTGCGTGGAATGCTGGCCTGACCTTTTTTTTTTTTTTTTTTTTTTTTTTTGCCTGAAAGAAGGGAGAGAGTTTGAACGGAAAGATTGGTTCCATCTGAGCTGGGAGGAACATTCAGGACCACCACCTCCCATAGCTTTGAAGGTTCCCTAGGCCCTGGGTTTGTGCCTAGGAGAGTTCATACTTCCTGAGAGATGCATGGGGGTGAGGGGAGGGCTGTGGGCTGGGGCACTCTGGACCCTGATCTGTTAAAAAGGCGGTAGGTCAGATGAAGGGGAACCTAGAGGTATTCTGGCGCTCTGAGCTATTTTTAAGCCTCATGTTGTGGAACTACGCTTTTGCCTTTCTCACAAAGTGCTTGGCTTCTTAAGTAATAAACATGGAATGCTCTTAAGAAACGAAAGGCTGGCTGGTTAGCCCAGTTGGTTAGAGCGCAGTGTTGTAACATCATGGTCAAGGGTTCAGGTCTCCATGCCGACTAGCCCCAAAAAGAAAAAGATACAAAAATGTGGAGCTTATAACCCCTTCACCTTGTGAATAACGACATAGAGCCTGTGCGCTGGGAATGACAGGTGATCTGGAGGCCCATCCCTGGGGTCTGAGGGGGCCCAAGTTCAGCTGCTGTAGGTTCACCTCCAGAAGCCCTCTCTCAGGGAGGCGCTGGCAGCAGATGTTGGAAGGGGTTTTGCTGTGGTAATGTCCACGTGTGATGGGAATTATCTTAAGTCCACTCTCACAGAAAGCCGCGATGACTCAAGGCCTGGAAAGTGAGGCATTTGCCAACTTGCTCTGTAAGATGCTTGAACCAGCAGCGCCGGAACCCTGGGCCATCGTGGACAGGCAGGACCTGCTCTGCCCACACAGCTTTCGGTTCACTGGCCCACAGAGTGGTAGAGCCTGAGGCCTGAGCTGCGTGTTCACTGGACTGTGGAGATACAGAAGTTTGAGACAGTCCTTGTTCAGAGGAATCTGGGGGCTCCCTCAACCCTCCCCTTCCTGTACCGTCTGTAAAACCAGGTTTGCCGGCTTCCTTCCCAGGGCTGCCTGTTAGTGATCGTGGAGTACTTTGTAACCAGGCAGCATCCTGCATATTCCCATTCTTAAACCAGCACTGACAGGTCATCCTATTCTGAGTTCTGCCACCCGTGACTGCTGTACATGAGGCTGCACAAAAAGAGTCAACAGCCAGTTCACCTCTGACTCAGAATCCTGTGTTCACTGAAGACGGGCTGGAGCTCCAGGGGAGCTAATCGCCCTGCTTATCTGGGTGTGTTTTAATACCAGGCCTGATGATACTCAATTATATTCTGTTTGTCACTTAATGACTGCCTGTGAGACTAGGTGTTGCAGATTATCTCCCTGTTCAGTTTAAGAAATTGGGAGCTGTCACGTTTTTTAGACCCCAGACCTGTCGAAGACTTAGCAAGCTCACTGAGAAAATAATACTGTTTACCCACCTGTCCAGCCAGCCTCTGGCCTGGGTACCTATTCCTTTGAGTGTGTGATACATTTGGGGGCCTGAGCTTGCTGTCTCGTCTTCCGTTGTCCATATGCACATCTGTTCTACTTTTTCCTTCAGAGGAACAACTTACAGGTTGCAGCCAGTCCAGCTCAGACCTGCCATTGCCTCCCGACTGTGTGTCCCGTGGCCTGTGATCCAGGGACCTGGGATACAGTCGTGTCCTCTCTCTCAGAGCCCTTTTCCTCTTCCATTGCTGCCAACATTTTGAAACTGATCTGATCTAGGGAAGCTTAGTTTTTCATTTGGAGTGTGCAGCCAACTTCCCTGATAGGATATCCAGGGCAACTGTGTGTTCTGTTGCTGAAGCAGGTTGGGGCGGGGAAGGAAGAACGGAAAATTGTCTTCTGTGTTTCCTATTTCCAAGGAGCGTGAGGTCTCTAATTTCCAGGAGGGTTTGAAGCGGAAGCACTTCAAGCCACAGGCCTTTATTGCCCCTGGGATTCAGGAGCTCAGGAAACCCATTGAGACGCTTTATCCTCAAACCCTAATGGCTTTTTAATGTGTGTGCTGAAGTGCCAGGGGCGGTCTCTTCTGGGTCTATTTCAAAGCTGTCCCTGGAAAGCTGGATGGAGGAATGTGGCAGGCTGTGGTGACTGCTGGTTTCTCTCTCTCTCTCCCTCCCCCCCCCCGTCTGTGTCTCTGTCTGTCTCTCTCTCTGTGTCTCTGTCTCTCTCTGTGTGTGTCTCTGTCTCTGTCTCTCTCCTGTCACCCTCTCTGTCCTTTCACAGGGCTGTACTTGGCCGGCCCTGTTCCTGATCACTGCAGTTTGGGTGCATTTCTGCTCATTTCCCGTTAAGCAGTAACTAGGGCTCTGCACACGCAGCCCCCCAGAGGATGGCTTCATCTTCCTTTTCCGCCCAGCTCCCAGAAAATCCTGCTGACTGGGCCAAGAGCGGGGTCATGCAGAGACTTCCCAACCACAGCAGGAAAATAGATGGGTCATTTCCTCCGCCGGACCTGAGTCAGCATCAGCCTGCTGACCGCTTTGGAAAGTACTCCTGCCTGGCGGGTTGGGTTTCCACACCTGGATATGGACAGGAAGCACCCCCAGCGTGCAGTGTGTCAGCGCGTGCGGCAGCTGCCTCAGCCCAGCCCAGCGCCTGCAGGTGTACAAGGGGCTCACGGTCACAGGAGCCACAACATACAAACGGTGTTAGATGCTCAGTGGGGGTATAGAGGGTGGGTAGGCTTGCTCACCCCCCTGCTGGGAACGTGAGTTCATTATCCTCCTTCGCCGTCCCCTAGGGGACCTCTTCCTGGACCTCTGGGTACTCTGTTCTGGATTGATGTGTGCATTTATCCTGTTGTCTTCATCCCTGGATGATAAGCTCTTTGCAGGCAGGATATATTCCTGCTCATGGCGTATCCTCAGTGTTGAGTTCAGTCCCTGGCCTGTCCCAGGAACTCTGTAAACATTGGATGCAAGGATGGCTGGACCAACAGTTGCCCCCACACCCGAGGGAGCAAATGGCTACAGTGTAGATTTGCATGAACACGCCCAGCAGGAAGAAGAGAACCTCCCCAGAGGACCTGGGGTGCAGTTCAAGCTCTAAATGGGCTTTTACGGGCTAAGCCTCCATCCTGGTCCCAGCTTTAAACCCTGCCCTTCCTCTCTGTAAGTGACACACACGTGTAGGAAACTGGTCTGCCATGCTTGGGGTCCTGCCCAGCGGGCCCTGTGCTCTCCTATTTCCTTCTTTCTCTGTCTGATTGCACTTGCCTCTCCTGCCTTCCCCAGCCCAGCCCCATTGCCTGTCCACTTTCTGTCCCCTGTAAAGCTCTGCTTGTATCTTCCTTCAGCCTTGGCGTCTTCCAGAACCACCTGTTGGAAGCAAGTTCTCCACCCTCAGAGCATCTAGCCCCATGGTCTCCCACTCATAGGCCACATCCCACTCCCTGCATGGAATGCACTCCTCTTCCAGCATACAGCAAGCCCTGAAGGACCAGGCTATTCTTGGGCACCTTGTGCAGGCTCACTGGGTCGTGGCTTGCCAATGAGGTCATCAGAAATGCCCCTGACAAGTTCAAATTGGTAGGTTCCTTCTCAGAGACGGAATGGGACTGTCCCTCGACGGGGCCTCCTGCAGTGTCCCTGGTCATGGCCCAGTACAGCCCCCAGTCCTCTAGCCTGGCATCTGCTCAGGCCTGGGCAGAGCACCAGGGAAGCGGGGTGGCTGACAAGGCCTTTGAGAACTTGGTCAGGAACAGGTCCGACGGGTCTAAAGAAAAATAAAATAGCACAGAGAAAATGTTCCCTTTGGTTTAAGATACGCCCTTAGTGCTTCAAGGGCTGCAGCTGAGAGTGACCCGTACTTGGCTGGGCCAAAGGGGCCTGACCCATGTCCTGGGCAGTCTCTAGCCTGGGGCCCACAGGAGCAGAGTGGGGATGTCTCCTGTGTTAAACGGGGCCAGGCGGAAATTTATCTGCAGCTGCTCAGCCGGCAGTCCTGCTCAGAAATGGTGGTTCCTTGACTCCAACTTTTCCCTAAACTAGACCACACCCAGGCCTCCAGGAACCTGCTTAGTTTTTCTTAGACTCCACCCTCTTTAGCTTCAGTCAGTCATGCTTGACAGCCCTGGCTTCCAGCTCCTTCCCTGGCTTCCACACCAAGGCGCAGTTTTGATTCTTCTCTAGGCACCTCCTGCTCATCCTGTTGGTTCTCTCGGTGGATGTCCTGTTCTGCCTCTGGGACTGCAGCCTCCTCGGTGTCCACCACCCCTCTCAGTACCTGTCTTCCAAACCTAAGTCCCCAGTCCCAGCGTTCAGCCTTGGCACTCCCAACCCCGCTGTGACCTTGACTCACTCTGCCCCCATCCGCACAATGTGGGTAGTGCCAGCATGTAGACCACAGCACAGAGTAGCCCCACAGTGAATGCGTGAACTGACACCTGGGCTAGTTGCCTACTGCCTGTTCTTTGACATGAAATCATTAATTGACTTGTTTCCTTTTAAATCAGTTTGTTTCTTCAATTGGAAAGGGATCTTGGTATTATTCCTCACCAACAGTGATAGTGACTGGAACAACAGATTCAGCGGAAACAAAACAGTGGAACAAATTCTTCCTGGACACGCTACTTCAGAGCTGGAGTTCTGTTCTCTTGTTAGAGAGTGTTCAAACCATAAGAGTGCCCTCCTGAAGGCTTCTCCTTGCCAGAACAAGAAGTGCTGAAAGAGTATCACAGCGGGAACCATGTCTTCACCACAGGATTCATGTCACCCGTCCCTATGTTACCTCCCACACTGTGTTCCCCTGTGGACCACGTCACCTTTATTCCTTTAGTGCCCACTGCTGTGCCTGCACAGTCTCACCCATACAATCAGGAGACTGTGCGGACTTGGGTTAAGGCACAGAAGAGCTTGTGGATGCAGGGGGCTAATTAGTAACAGCTAATTAGTAACAGCTGCTCCACTGACATTCTTAGTCCCCAGGCCTCACCCCGGCTGGCACTTTAAATACCTTTCACTAGGAAGCCCCAACCCAGCCCTACTACCTACTTTTTTGAAGCAGGACTGCTGACCAATGAGTTTCTTGCCGCCTTTTCGGGTCTCAGCCCCAGCAGTGAGCAGAGACTCTTGTTCTCAGGAAGCCCTGGGGAAGGAAGCTGTGGGAACTTTCTGCTATCCCCCCATCCCCCCCATCATGAGGGGTCCCTCCTCACCCCCTGAGGCCTACAGCTGACTCAGGCGGACTCACAGGCATCCATCAACCTCAGCTATCAGAGTCCTGATTGTTTAAAACCAGCCTTTCAAGGCCAGCCTTTGTGGTTCAGAAGAGGGCAGCCCAGGGAGCTGGGATGGAATTTCTCCATCCCCTAACCCTAACCCACCCCGGCCTGAGATTGTCCTTTATCTCCTCTCCTTGATGGCTCCCACTGTTTTCTCTGAGGTTGAGAATCATTGCTATTTTTGGAAGAAAACAAAAACCCAAATACTACTGAATTAGTCTCTTGCTTCTTGTTTGCTGTGGTCCAGTCGGCATCTCACCCATGAGGAATCTTGGAGCTGCCCTGGCTCCCACTGACTGCCGAGTGGGTGTCTGGGTAAGGGCCAAGAAATGTATGTAAGTGACGCTCACCATAGCTTTGAGGTCGTGGGGACAAGGAAATGTGGATGGTTTTTCTCCCCCAGCTTTTACATTTTTATTTCACATTTGCGAAGTCTTGTATATGTTTCTTCAGACTCTCTGGGAAGTCCCTGATCACTGATTGTCCCCATCAGATTCAAGGGCAGCTGAGTGTTGTTTCTGTGTCCGACTTCCAGGAGCCTCCCTGGTTTTCCCCAGGGCACCCTGTGCCCATTAGAATCAGCAAAGGGCCTTAGCAACCCCTCTGTTTAGTGGAGTTCCTTTCCTACCTCTGGACTGGTGGCTTTGGGGTCCCCAAGTGGGAAGCTGTAGAGCCAGGGAGGGGTGTTAGGGACCAGTGTAGAAAGGGTGCTGGGAAAGAGTGGGAAGGGGAAAGACCTTGGGCAGCCTGCCATGAAGGTGTTTCTGGAGCCCAGGGGTGGGCTCGGCTCAACAGAGGGGCCAGGAGGACAGTTGACCACTGTCGAGGACTAGTCGCCACTCAGTGGGTCAGTGCCAGCATGTCGCCAAGGGGCACATCCTTTTTTGGGCACCTTGTTAATAAGTTTGTATCATAAAATATTTCAGATGTAGAAAGAGATCTAAAAAACAAGCAGCCAGTAACCAAGTGCCTGCTGCCTACAGTCGAAGCCCTTCTCCCTTATACCTTGGCTGCATGTGACTTTATTTCTAAACAATATGCAGGATTGTGCTGCAAGTTTACACCTCCTGTAAATGGTATCACATGGATTTTTGTTTGTTTTTGTAGCCTGATTTTTTTGGTTCACACTGTTACAGGGAGTTCCAGTCATTTCCGCAGCTATGTAGCTTTCCCTTGTATGATGATACCACAGTGTGTTTATCCATTGTCCTGCCAGGAGACATTTAGGATGTCTCTGAGTTTTTGCTCTTTCATACGGTGTGGCAGTGAGCAGTCTGGTGGATGTCCCCTTGAGCATGTGTCTCAAATAGGTTTTCAGCGGTCTTAGCTTGGAAAAAAAACCCAACCTATTCAATTTGCATGACCTGAAGTCTTGGACCCAGAGCTGGTGGGTGTCACGTGTTTGAACACTTGTAAAGTGTGTTATTTCAACTGTGCTCTGTTGTGCTGTCTGAGCCTTGGCCAGGAAGCTGAGTGGGCAGGGAGGAGGCTCCCCAGGGGCAGAGTTAATTCTGTGTGGTCCGGAGGGAGGAGGGAGCTTGGAGAACCCCAGGGTCCTGCTGCTACCGTCAGCTCTGAGGATTCAGTTTCTGTTCTGTGTCTTCCTGACAGATTAACCTCTTCGCCAGCCTGCAGATTCCTCCAGGACCCGTACTTTGAGGTTTTTCCGCCACAGTGAGACTGAGCTCATAGAAAGCACCAAGCACCTAGCCTTCTTCCAAAGGGCTGCTCAGGGTAGTGTATTCTGTCCATCCTCATTATTTGCAGATCCTGTATTTGCAAGTCCACTTACTTGCTCAAATTTATTTGTAGCCCCCAAAACCAGTACTCGATGTGTTTTTGCAGTCATTTGTGGACACCCACACAACAGCGAAAAATGTGTCACCCAATGCATGCATTCCCAGCTGAGTTCAAACAAGGTGACGCTGTCTTCTTGTTCCAGTTCTCATCCATCCCGTAAACTAGCTCTCTCTTTGTTGTCTACTTAGTGCCGTATTTTTCACATTTTCCTGGGTTTTCTTGGTGATTTCAGTTCGTTTGTTTTGTTTTTGGTGGCTGGCTGGTACAAGGATCCAAACCCTGGACATTGATGTTATAACACCATGTTCCAACCAACTGTGCTAACCAGCTAGCCCTTATCTCACTGTTTAGAATGGCCCCACGCATGGTGCAGAGGCGCCGTCTACTGTTCCTGGGCCCAAGGAGGCTGTGCTGAGCCTTACAGAGGAAAGACGTGTGTTAGAGAATCTTTGTTCAGGTGTGAGTGATAGCACTGCCGGCCATGACCTCAGTGTGAATGAATCACAGTGCGTGTTAAATAAGACGTCTTTAAACAGAAACACATGTAAGACAAAGTTTTGTGTTGATCATTTAATGAAAATGTTGGGACCATAGGCTCGCAGGAACCTAACCCTGTATTTCCCCCGAAGGTTGATGGTTTAGTATTCACTAAGTGTGTATGGTGATTTTGTATAACAAAACTACCACGAATAGGGAGAAGCGAGTGACTGTAGTTCCCGTGGCAGGCAGAATAATGCCCCCAAGGATGCCCTCGCCTTAATCCTTGGAAACTACTAATGCTGTCCCTTACTTGGCAAAAGGGACTTTGCAGGTGGGATTAAGGAACACTTCCCGGCTGTGGTCAAAGATAAGATTATGGCAGAGAGATGGCAGCAGGAGAGGCCAGCCGTGGCTACCTGTGACGACCAATGAGAGTCCTGGCACCAGAGATGCAGGCAGCCTCTAGACACCCGAAAAGTCAGCGAAACCCCTAGAGCTCCCAGAAAGGAATGCAGCCCTGCTAACACCTCTCCCTGGTGAAGCATCCCTAGTTCCCTCCTCTATAAGAAGGAAGTGGCTTCTCGCTATAGTTCACTTATCATAGGACCAATAATAAATACTTATTGAATGAATAAACACAACCTTTTTGAAAGGGAGCATCTGATCATCTGAGTTTGACCCCAGATGTTCAGCCCATGCCATCACAGTGGATCAGCTCAGGGCAGGAGAGCGTCCCAGGTGTGCGTGGTGGCAGTGCTTGAAATGGGGCCAATACTAACTTGAGCCTCTGGGGAGAGACTGCCTCCCCCATGTGGGGGAGGGAACCAGGGATGCTTCACCGAGGAGATGGCCCCAGCTGCTGGCATTGAAGGATGGGTGGGATTTGGACGTAGGAGGAAGCAGAGTGTCTGGTGTGGCAAGGGGGCCCGTGCCTTGGGCACCCCTCTGAGCAGGCGGGTGGAGGGAGGCCCCCAGCACCAGGCTGCAGGGTCGCTGGCCTGTTGTGTTCTTATCCCTCATTCAGGAGCCCAGACACCATCTGTCTGTGGGATCCGTCCTTCCAAGAGAGCAGAAGCTTCCCTGGCTGCTGTGAGGAGCCCTGGCCACTAGACCATGATCGGTGGGTGGGAGAGATTTGAATATTCTTACTGCTCTTACTTAGCTCAGGAAGTGGCTACACCAGACCCTCATCACAAACAAGGGCTGGGGAAGAAAGGCCTCCAGGCCAGGAGGGCTGCTTTTTTCCTTCAGGAGTGCTTGGAGTTTGCACCACAGCAGCGTCCTGGCAAAATGCAGCCAGACACACCACTCAGGGCCCCAAATCCTCTCACACACAGATTGTGGGCTCAGCTTCCTGGGTCCTGTGTGCACCAGCACCATCTCGCAGGGTGGGGGGACGTTGCTGTGCTAGGGCAGAGAGGGTGCCTTGTCCTGGGGGACGGAGGTGCATTAGCCAAGATGGAAGGAGGAAAGATGGATGTTCGGGGATGACCAGCCATGCTGGCTGCTCGACTGGATAAACAGGAAGAGGAGAGGGGCCCCAGCAGTGACGTGGTGGCAACTGTGCATCAGAGACGTAGGAAGTTTTCTACCAGTCCTCTTTCAGATTGAGTTCTTTTATCTCTTGGTGCTTAGCTTTTTTCTTCTCTTCACCCCATCCCCGTAGAACTTCAGAATCATTTATCAGGGCCATCAATAAGTACATTAGGTGCCAGGAGCTTACGGAGTCTGGGTGAGATCGTTCCTGATCTTCAGGAGCTGGCTTGTGTTCGTTCAGCCTGCCATCACATGGCATTTCTGTCTGTCCCCATGTGGTGTCCTGCACATCCCACGGAGCCCCTGGGAGGTGGTCCTGACCCAGGGAAGGAATGTGCCTGTTTTTCTTTCTTCCTAAAGGAGGGTCTACGCGAAATCTTTTGCTCCAGAAAAACTGGACTTGGGTGCCCTGTCACCAGGCGTAAGCGAAGCCCTGCACCAGCCCCATACCAGTCTTTTTTTGGGATACATATCACCCAACGAACAGTAGACTTGGACCTGTAGGTCAGTTTGTGGTTTCTAAAGCACGTCCACTCCCGAGCACGTCATCCATCGCCATCCCGGTTTGCAGTTGGGGAAACTGAGCCCAGAGGAGTTTGCATTCTTCCTTAGAGTCATAGCCCCGATGGACAGAGCCAGAACCAGCCCCAATCCCAGTGTCGCCAGTCCAGGCTCCCCTCCCCCTCACTGTCCCCTGCCCCACCTCATGACCTCCTAGGCACACCTTTGTTTTGACTTGTTACTGACTCACCTGAGCTTCTGGAGAGTGGGGCTCATTTATTAATTCTTTCAACATATGTTCAGTGACTGAGCACCTCCTGGGGGCCAGGCCCCGTGCTACCTCCACTGACCCTGTGTTGGTGCCCAGTCCTGCCCACGGTAGGCTTGTGTTCTAGGACAGGGTGCTTTGGGATGGGTTGGTCGGAAACATGAGCCTGTCCCAAGCATTGTTGCCTGAATGCAGATGAGCCACAGGGGAGGAAGAGCCCCCTGAGAACTGCCCTTCTCAGTTCTGTGGCCTGAGGGTGGTCCCTAGAAAACAACCCCCACCCAGAACCTCAAAGGCCCAGGGTGCTTGCCTGTCCCCCAGGGCACAAGTTACACCTAGTGCTGTGTGCGAGATCTGAAAGCAAGTCTCAGAAAGGAAAGGCCCAGCCCCCCTCGCTGTAGGGGGACAGGAGCTATTTGCCCTGAGGACCACCTGGAACTGCCCACCGGGTCCTAGCAGCTCCCTCCTCTTTGGCTGCCCACTGCCCCCGCCACCCCATAGGTTTCCTCTGTGTGCCAAGGGAGGTGGTCAGTGATTCTGAGATTTTCCAGTTCCAGGTTTTCACAACTTTACCATTTAGAGAGCAGATGCCCTTGAGCATTTAGGGGTTGAAAACCATGAGCCAGAGCTGGTACGGGTGGCCACGTGCCAGGGCAGGAGTGGCCAAACAGTGGACAGATGCCAGCATCTAATACAGGGCCCTGGCTTGCAGCACAGTCTGCAAACCCATGACAGGAGCCACTGCCCCTTCCCCTCTCGCCTCTTTCTGCCTTGCCCTGTGCTGTCCTGGGATTATGACCCACCCAAGTGCTTTTGGTAGCCCTGTCCCAGGAAACTGGTCTCTGTGGTCGTGAGTCACCTGTCACATGAGCCTGATGCCCCAGCCATGGTGTGACAGGTGAGGAATGAGCCAGGTGAAGGCACATTCCTCAGCATGGGCTCATGGCTTCTGTCTCAGAGCTGTTTCATGGAGGGGCCCTGAGGCCAAACTCTGTCAGTCACCCTGGAGTTCCGCAGAGAAATGCGGCACTCGGCTTCTCCCCAGCTGCAGCCAAGCAGGTTCTAGGGATGTTTCTATTTGGCCTTCAAAGCCTTTCCATCCCATGTCCTGTCCTCCTAAACCTGTCATTTTTACCAGGGATTCCTGTCTATAAGAAACCACCCCACTCGGGGAGCAGGGACCCCTAGATGCCGGTCAGCCCTGGCCTGGCTTGCTCAGGGTTTGTTCTTTGTCAGCCCAACTGAACTCCCCATAAGCAACAGAGGAAAGCTGAGGGGGAATGGTGACATCTGGCCAGGTGCCCAGCTCGCGTCCTGAGGTGCCTCCCACCATGCGGGGGCTGTGCAGTGAGAGGACCCCAGGAGGCCACAGGTGGTCCTTCATTCCAGGGTGCAAAGCATTGCCTGGCCCTTCCTGTGTCTCAGATGCTGTTCTGAGCTCAGGTGCAGCAGTGGCGGGTTCCACACACAAGCAGGACGACCTCACAGGGTGGTGAGCGGCACGAAGATGGGGGCTCAGGGTAATGAGGACGCGGATGGGGCCCGGGTCAGAGAAGACCCGGCACAGGAAGGCCCAGGCAGGAGGGACAGTTAGGACAGAGATCTGGGGTGGGAGTGAGGCGCAGAACATATGACCCAGGGGAGGCGGGGGGCAGGCTTGAGAGAGGAGGTGTCAGTAGTGTGATAGGAGAGGCAGCCAGTAGCCAGGGCAACTCCTGGAGGTGGGTGATGGAGAACCAGGAAGGCTTCCTGGGGGAGTGGCTTCTCATTAGTTTGGCATTTAAAAATAGAAGGGGTCTTGGGGCCGGCCCGTGGCTCACTTGGGAGAGCGTGGTGCTGACAATGCCAAGTCAAGGGTTAAGATCCCCTTACCGGTCATCTTTATAAAAAAAAAATAAATAGAAGGAGTCTTAGAGATAGGGGAGATGAGATGTATGTTCCAGGAAGGGGTGGGAGCAGGGGTCTGGGCGAGGGACCTCGTGACACCTCGTTGACACTTGTGCTGACACACCTGCAGCTTCTCAGCTGCGGTCACTGTGTTTGATGCAGAGGTTATTGGGTGCTTTCCGGGGGCCAAGCAGCTCTCCTGCCTCACAGGATCTTCGAGCTGCATTTACAGTCTCTTCCTGAAGGGCTATCTTTTGCATCAGCTCTGCTATTGATGAAAGATCCATTTTTAAAAACACCTTATTACTCCTGTGCAGACGTGTAACATAATTACACTCTGCTGCCCTGAAGGTAAACCCTCAGCTGACAGCTCCCCCTGCAATTAACACCAGTGTGCAGTTAGTGGTGCAGAGCTGGTGTTTCCCTGCTAAGCAGAGACTCTGGGGATTTATTACCTCATTTGTTTGTGGATTGGGTTTTTCTTTTTATAAGTTTTCATCTGAAATTGATTTTACCCCTTGTGTGACAGACAGCCCTCCTGCCTTGTCCTCAAGATGAGAAATTAAAATGCATGAGGCTGATTTATATCTAGACATTTGGGGTCTGGGGAGAGTTCCGGATGCAATTTGTTTCTAGATGAGACTCAAGCAGACTCTGGCATCTCAGCCTTTGGATAAAATCCCTCTGCAAGGCCAGGGGCACAAGCGTGTGTGCATGAGCCCAGCTCAGAGTCCCCTGGTTGGCTGCTATCTCCTCTGGGAGAAGGCAGAATGAGCTTCAGCCTGCAGCTCCCACCCAGCCCACTCCTCAGGCTCCTGGGCCAGGCCCTGGAGCTTTGCCCTGCACTTGTCCTAGCTGCGTTCTGGGCAGAGCCACAGCTAGCAAGGGCCCGTCGAAGGATTCCATGGCCGTTACCCCTGCTGTCTGGTTCAGTCACACATGCTACACTGCCTAGCTTCGGGCAAGGCACGCCACCCTGTGGGGCCTCGGTGGTCCCATTTGTCAAGCGGAGGCTCCTGCTCAAAGGCTGCAAGGGCCTGCGAGCCCCACTTCCTCCCCCTGAATCGAGGAAACAAGGGAAACAGTTTTGGCTAAGTTCTCTGCTGCTTTTTGGGCAAACTTTATGGAAATCCCAGGACTGCCGATCGTTAGAGTTGGATCCAGGCCAACACTCGTTTTACAGATCAGGACACAGGATCATCCCGAGAGTCCTAGAGGAGCCTGCTGACCCTGGGCCACTGCCCCACCAAAATGTCAGGAGGGGGCTTGGAATCATGACTTCTGGCCAGATGGGCTGTGAGGGGAACCCCTGTCTGGGCCCCACACTTGGCCCGCCCTCTCCTCTCCACCACACCCATGGATGGGCCAGGCAGGGCATGAGTCCTTATCACCTCATCTCGAAAGATTGCTGAGTCACCTCTGGGGGAGGGAGGTTCTTCCCTTTAGCAGAGGGCTGAGGCCTCTCCCTAGTCTTGCAGCAGCTGGGACTGGACCAGCAGGAAGAGGCACCTGATGACCCCCCCATGTCTGCCTAACCTTGTTCTTCTTCCATGGCCCCACTCTCATAGATTCCCCACCTCAGAGCTCAGCCTCCATGTTCTCCCGTACCCCAGCACCTGCCTGGGGCATGGCCAGCAGTCCACTCTGACGTGTCCAAGAACACAATATTTGCCGGTGTTCCCTAAGGGCCAGATGCTGTGCCAGGTGTATGGAATAGCTAGAGGTGCCAGCAGGAGTCGCCCTGAAGGGCGAGTTAGGTGTCGGCATTGGGCCGGCCTGTCAGTCTGTTATCCACCAAACCCTGCAATGGCAGAAAACAAGGCACACGGTGTCCCCGTGTGCTGGGAGCTTGCCGTCGGCTCTGTCTGGAGCCAGACAGATACAGAGTTAGAACATACAAGCGATCCGAAGTGCTCGAGAGACTCTAACATAAAAGGATGCCAAAGCTGAGGCTGCAGAAATCAAGCAGGGATCAGGCCAGAGTAGAACCAAGGGGTGGGAGGCAGAGCTGGGGCGCCAGGCAGGTGAGACCCAGAAGGAATCCCAGAGGTCCGGGGTCCTGGGAAGAAGTGATGAGCGTCCAGTGTGAGGCCTCATCAGGGAGGCCACATGGGCCCTTGCAGAGGGCTGGTGATCACTGTCAGTGAAGAGCTCTCCAGCCCTGAGCTGCAGGAGAAGCTCTGCCTGCAGCTGTCCCGACCAGACCCCGCTGTACCCCTTTTCTGTTTGAGAGAGTGACAGCCACTGAGTGAGTTTCTCCCATTTGCCATTGCTACTTTTGTCTAAAAGTCATTTCTTTCTGCTGGCTGATTCCCTCTCTGCTTCCACTTCTCCAACTGCGTCCGTCTCAGACTCCCAGATTAAGCCAGATGAGTGGTTTTGAGAGGATTTCTCTTGCTTCCCCCTCATTTTAGCAGCATGTGCCAGGCAGGGGAGCGGCGGCTGCATCTTGGAATGGCATTCAGCTTGCTGCCTTGCAGTCAGCACATCGTTTATCTTCCTGTGCCAGCCCCAGAGCCAAGCAGGGAGAGGCCTGAGGCTGCCCAAGACATGACATAAGTGGCCACTACCATGGGTGGCAGAAACCCTCCTTGCATGGGTTCAGACTGTGGGAGTCCAGATCTGAACAAGCCCCCATGCCAGGCTCCCTTCCCTGACTCCCACCGCTCCTTACCTATACTGCCACCAGCCTTCCCTCAGCGGTGTGGGGGATGTGAGGAACTGGGCTCTCGAGGGGACCTCTACAGCCTGGCCAGAAGCAGAGCCCATCTCAGCCACCAGCGCTAGGCCCCAGGGACTGCACCTTCAGCTAAGAGGACACTTTTTGCTTCCAGAGCCACTGTCCTTTTGCTGCACAAGCTTGGTTCCCAAATAAACCCTTGACACGCCATGGAGGAAGATCCATGTCTGTCCCCTGGGGCCTGATGTGGTGGTGCTGGCAGCACCTGGTTTGGGGTTTCCATGGGAAAACAATTTCAGAAGCCATTCATCATTTCCACTGCTCCTGTTCACAAAGGCTGAATTTTAAATACCATTTTGATTGATAAGAAGAGAGGAAGTCAGGAGGGCTGGATGCTGATAACACCAAGGTCAAGGGTTCAGATCCCTGTACCAGCCTCCATAAACAAAAAAAAAAGATGAAGAAAGGAAATCTGTGCCTGGTGCAGCTGGAGGCACAAAGGATGCCTGCCAATCCAGGGATATTTCAGAATCTTGGGGGTACCAGAGGACATTCTGACTGGTCAGAACATTTCCCTCCAGGCAGTCACACAAAGGGAGTGGGGTTCACTCTGTCAGCTCACAGTATTAACAGGAACCTGTGACAGATGAGGTCTCTCCGCTGCCAGAGCTTCCTGCCTGACCTGTCTCCTTGGGTTGAGCTGGTTTGCACCCTCTGATTCCTGGGATGTGAAGGTTCACTCGGCCTTAAATGGCATTTAAGGCCATAAATGGCATAAATGGCATTTCTGTGGCTTCTCTCCACTCTACAACTCTTCCTCACCCCTTCTCAGCCTCTGCCATGTCCATTCAGGAGTAATGAGTCCTGCTTTCACTTGGGGACACCCATGGGCTCAGGGGACCAGGAGCGGAGGCCCTGTCCAGCCTCTGTGGCTTTTACTCTCATGTGCAAAGCCAGCACCACCTGGAATCAGTGCCACCCATAGACAGGCATCTCATAATCAAGTGATACACAGGGCCTCGGCCATGGAGGTTACCTTGGGTATCCTGGTGACACCAGGTGCCAGTGACGCCTCTCAAGCAAGGACAGGCACAGCAAGAGCAGGAAGCTCCGGGCACTGGTGCCCCGTGCATGTCACACTCTCAGAAGTGTGTTTGGCCACCCTTCCAGGAAGAGAGTCTAGTTTGCCGGAGTGCGTCCTGTGGTGCTTTCACCAGTGTCTCAGAATCAGCAGCCGGGAGCAGGAGCAAAGGAAGTTCAGCAGCTTCATGTGCCCATGGCAGTGGGCCAGCCTTGGGTTGGGCCCAATTCTTGGATGTTCTGGCTCATGAGAAAGACGACTGCGGTGGAAAATTGAAAAGGTTGCCCTGCATGTGTTTGGCAGTGGCTCCCAGATGTTAGGCCAATAGGGAGGGGGTCGCAGTTGGAAGGGGATTTAAAGACACTCATCTCTACCCTCATACCCCTGCCTTCCCATCCCCACGCCCTCATCCCAGTTCAGAGATCTCTACTCTGTCTCCTCTCGGGGTCTCCACCTCAACTCTGTGCTGTGGTTATTCTGCACACAGGTGATCCCCTGCCGTCAGATTTCAGCCCAGCTCCTTTCCAGCCAGTCTGCTCCTGCAGACCCTACACGGGCCCAGGCCCCTGCCCGACTGCTGACCAGCCCTTCAGCATAGGGTGCAGCATCGGCACTGCGCTTGCTAATGGGGGTGGACCTGCAGCCAGACAGCTTCTCCATGTGTGGGTCCAGGGTCTCTCCACCCTCATCTGTGACATGGGGTGCTGATCCCTGCGTCGTCATCGAGTGGGCATGCAAACCAGTGACGCGATAAACGCACAGCACCAAGCACGGTGGCAATGTGAACCGTGAATGGTGGCTCTTGTTCCATGCATCCCGCCACCACTGTCCCCACATGTCACCCCCCCGGCTGTGCTGTGCGTTGGGGCTTTGCCCTTGCTTTGAGGTCCTGTTCAGATAGCCCCACTCTGTGGCTCATTCCCTCCAGGGTCACCTTCCGCTCCTGTGGCTCCCATCCTTCGTGTTGCTGTGACACCTGATGTTCTCGTCTCCTTCGTGGCCAGGATGGGGTCTTACTGCCCTGGAGGCTCATGCATGCTGTCAGTGGTCTGTTCCTCATGGTGATTGGCTGGCTGCCTGCTGCCCCGTGGATGTAAGGCTGTCCATCCCTCTCCCGACGGCAGTCACTGAGGAGCCAGAAATGCTCACACCTGCAGAGCGTCCCTGAGGCCTGCCCACCAGCCTCAGCCTGGCCTCCTGGACCCGCAGGGTGGCTGGGCCTGGACCCTACCCTGTGGCTCCCAGCTCTGTCCCGGTGCTGTAAGTCACCTTTTCCCTGCTGTTCATGCACAGTTCACTCTGTGCCTGGCCCTGGGCAAGCCTCCCTTGAACAAGACCTGTCCCTCCCCTTTTGGGGAGGGCTCGGGAGAGGAGCGAGGAGGCTGTTCCATAGCACGGTGTGGGTAGTAACATCACAGGACTACCGAGGGGCAGGTAGGAGTCAGCCAGGCAGAGGGCAGGAGGGGAGCCCTGCCCTGAAACCCTCGCCCTGGCTAGGAGAGGACAGGTGACCTCTGCACAACCCTGTAGAGGGCTTATCCCAGCAGTGCAGACCCCGACTCACTGAAAGCATGACGGCACATGAGACATGGGGGCCCTGGAGTGTCCCCTTCACAGGAGAGTTTGATGCGTCCATCCAGGCCAGCATGGCTGGAGCAGCCCTCCCTGTCTCTCCTGCCCCTCAGCTCCTCTGTGCCAGCTCCCTCCGCGTGCAGAGTCCAGCCCAAATTCACAAATCTCGCCTCTCATTCCCCCGCGTGAGAGGAAACTGAAGGCCCGAGCCTACCCTTCCCCTGCACGGCTGCCGACTGGGCCCTGCTGCAGCCAGGGATCCCAAGAGGGCTCACAGGAGAGAGGGACCGTCCCCCTGCAGCCAAGGCCTGCAAAGCTGCAGCACACCCCAGGGGTCAGGAGGGCAGGTGGCGACCGCTGCCCGCTCTCCTGCAGGGCCCCACCCACCCATGAGTCACCAGCCTCAGTCCCCGTGACAGTTGCATTGTGAAACCCACGCTGGCACCCCCTCTTCCCACCCTTGGCCCAAACACAGGCCAGGCCCTAAGAGGGAACGTTATCCAAGGCTCTGCCACAGATTCAGGTGCCAGCCAGGCCCTGCAGAGCCTCCTGCAGAGGGCTGTGCCATGTTTCCTCACAAGTCTCAGGGAGGCAGCTGGAGCTGAGAAGTCGCTGTGGGGGCCGGCCCGTGGCTCACTCGGGAGAGTGTGGTGCCGAGAACACCAAGGCCCCGGGTTCGGATCCCATATACGGATGGCCGGTTAGCTCACTGGCTGAGCGTGGTGCTCACAACACCAAGTCAAGGGTTAAGATCCCCTTACTGGTCATCTTTAAAAAAAAAAAAAAAAAAAAAGAAGAAGTCGCTGTGGGAGAAGCCCCTGCTCAGGGGGACCTGGCAGTGGCCCCCAGAGATGAACCTGCTGTGGCCTGCTGGATATCTCCCCAGGCCTGTGCAAGACCGCCTCCCGATCTTTCAGGCCTCAGCACGGCGCAGGCTGCCTGCTCTCCCCGCTTGCCCACCCTCGTCCACTCAAGCCCCGCCCAGCAGCACACTCCATGCAGCTTCTGCCTGGCCTGCACTCTGTAATCCATTTGCCACCTGTGACCCTGGCACCTGGGAAGGGAGTGAGCCTGAGACAGATGGGGCTTCGTTACAGAGCATGCAGCTCCTGACCACATTGCTGGCTCAGCATTAATAAGAAAGACCACACGGAGAAGGGGGCTATTCTTTTGAAGATTAGCACTCTTCAGAGTCCTAGACCTTTGGCCACTGTTGCAGAGGAGCCAGGAATCTGACATGCAAGGCAGACAGTTTGCATGGTGGAAAAATGCACAAAGCAAATTGCAAAGACACTGCGTGCAGAGAGCAGGGCAGGGCAGCTGGGTGGGGGGCAGGGCAGCCGGATGGGGAGCAGGGCAGAAAACCACCAGGAGGAGCACCTCGATTTTACCCGGGGCAGTCTAGATGGCCAGCTGCCCCACAGCAGCCAGGCACACCTGTGGCGGCCACTGGGCAGTAGCTGGAGGAAAATTTCAAATCATGCTGAATCCACTTGTCTACCACCAATGGAAGGCCTCATAATTTAATCATCTTGGTAGGGAAACCTGATCAATACGACATGGAAAATAAATGAGCCAATGTGTAGGCTCAGTAACCTGGGCAGACAACTGGCTTTAATGAATAAAGAGTTTAAGAAACGAAGACGGTCCCTCTCTCCTGTGAGCCCTCTTGGGATCCCTGGCTGCAGCAGGGCCCAGTCGGCAGCCGTGCAGGTGAAGGGTAGGCTCGGGCCTTCAGTTTCCTCTCACACGGGGGAATGAGGCGAGATTTGTGAATTTGGGCTGGACTCTGCACGCGGAGGTTGTTACCGCTGCTGGGTTCCCTGCTGTCATCAGGACTGAGGACCGATGTGCCAAGCCCCCCTCAGCAGGACTGGACCACTGGGCTCGTGGCCTTCCTTGCCCCAGGCAGCTCATGCCCCAGACAGACAGACAGCACTAGTCACTGGAGACACCTGCTCCTTACGTCCGGGCCATGGGGCTTCTGTGTCTTTCCACTTTCTCCTCTTGGCCTCTTGTCATCCTTTCGTCCATGTGTGCTGCTGCTTAGCCTGTGAGCCAAGGAGAGAAGGCATTTCACGGTCTTCTGTACCCCGCCTGGTGCTTGGCCCATGCGGGACCATCAGTCACCACCCAAGGGACTTGAGCTTGGACCTGGACAGAAGGGACTCAGTCAGGGCGCCGCCTCCTGAGGACCCCGAGAGTAAGGATGGCCGGGTGAACTTGAAGTTCAGGAAGAAAGGAGGCCCAGGAAGGCTGAGTCCTAGATTCCCAAGAGAGATGGGAGTGAGGGGCTGAAGGTAGATCAAGGGGTCAGGGGACCCATAAGAGACCACTGAGGTGGGTCTTCGGTACTGTGGTCCTGCAGGAGGCCTGGGGAAAGGGAAGGGCCCCCTGATGGGGCCACTCCCGCTGGCCCAGCACACCAGGTCCTCCTCTGAGCAAGTCGTCGGGCCCAGGGTGCCCTCAGCCGGAGGGTGTGGTTTTGTGCCTTGCTGGCTTCAGTTCTTCCAGTTTAGCAGAAGCGTCTGGTTTCACGTCAGGCGGGTCACTTCCCTCTCTGGCAAACACCAGATTTAAGAATGTCTTGTGTTACCACAACCAAAAGAAGTGAAACTGTCCCATGAAATAAAATGGAACGCCCCAGAGGGATGGGGTCTTTCCTCATAACACCTTCAGCAGAAACCGGAGGGCAGCCCCTGCCTCTCCCATGGGGCCTGTGTCCCCGGGAGGACTGTGCACGGCTGATTGCAGCCTGAGCAGCCCCAGGTGGCGACAGTGTCTGGTCCCTGCTTCCTCCTGCCTCTTACCTGCACCTGAGTCCCCTCCTGGACCCAGACTCCGGCCCTCCTGGGGATGGCATGGACAAGGGGATTTTTCAGACATTTCTGAATTAAGAGCCACTGACTAGCAGGGGTGCACGGGAAGGGGACAGTGGTCATAGGTATGCGGCTCGCTGTGTGCCTGGTGCACCCTTGAGGCCTGGTAAAGCATTTGAGAGACAAACCACGCAGGTAGAAGGCGGTGGGGCTGGCGTCAAGCCCCAGCAGTCTGACTTCTCCTGCAGGCCAGCACCCTCAGGAGCCCCAGAAGGATTACCAGTGATTGGGCAGAGACAGCCCCCTGGATTGGGAGCTTCCAGAGCAGAGACATTCCATGGGGACGGGACAGTGTCTTTCTGGGCAGAATGCCAGAAGACTCATCAGTGGACCCTAGGAAGGCAGCCCTTTCCACAGTGTGGTGGGCACATGGGCTCCCTGGGCTGCAGGCTGACAAGCAGGTGCAGGGAGGATACGTCCGGGGCCCAGCGTGGGCAGAGCCCTGGGCTCACCCTTCTCCAACCTCCCCACTTCTTGTGGTCTTGGGTCACTTCCTCCCAGCCTGCTGTGGTGCCCTTTAAGGTCCCGGCTGTCCCCACCTTTGTCTTGAACCACAACTGCTCTGCTGCCCACAGCACAGCTCAGCATAGTGTGGCACCACTGGGACTCTTGTGGCATCCCTTGCCCATGTCTTGCAGCATCTCATGGTCATCACCAGGACAAGAAGTGTTGGGAGACTGGGGTGGGGTATGGACTGGGCCCAGTTGGGGGCGCCACAAGCAGGTGCTCCAGGACCAAGGAAGCGGCATGGGGGGCTCATGGAGCCACATGTTCATCCAGACCTGGCTGCCTCCACCCTCTGTACACCCAAAGCAACCCCCTCCCCCCAGGCGGCTTTTGCATTTTAAATTAAGCTTATAAAATTGTAGAGCTCACAGCGGCCACATGGGGTAGGGGACAGGCTGTCCTGTTCTGCAGACGCAGACACCAGAGCTCAGGAAGGTGTAGTGGCCTCCTGTTTGTCCAGGTCATGAGGGTCCTAGTGAGTTAGACCCGCTTTGGCCACCTGCAGCTCTGCTCATAACCGTTAGCTTGTGCTGCTTCTGTTAACCAAAATGTCAGGAATTTGGCTTTTTTTTTTTAACGAAAGTAGACCCAAGACATTGAAGAAGTGTGGGGGTGGATCCCCACATTCCTGTCCTTGGGGGTGTCTGTGTAGGTACCTCCAGCATCCATGTTTTCCAAGCTGTATGTTTCCCACCCTGAGCCTCTGGACTCTGCTGCTGTGACGAAGACGAGGCCATGCCCAGGGGGCCCACAGAGGGCTCGCCAGCAGCGAGCCAGGTGCTCAGAGATGGGCAGAACACCCCTGCCCTGCACCACTGCCGCCTGCAGGTCTGCACCACTCAGAGCAGCACTTGGTGCTGGGCTGTACCATGGCATTGCCTGCTGTCACTTGGGCTGTTGGGGCTCACCCAGCCACACCATCTTCTTTTCCCCCGTCACCTTCAGCAGCCCTGCAAGGGCTTGGCTGCCTCAACTGCTGGCCTCCCCGCGCCAGCAGCAGACGAATCTGATAGGTGTCCTGGCGCCTCTTCTCTCCCTCCTCCTCCTCCTCCTCTGGGGCTCACACAGTGTTCTTCCTTCTATCATCCAGCTGGTCAGCGAGAAGGTCGGAGGGGCTGAGGGAACCAAGCTGGATGATGACTTCAAAGAGATGGAGAAGGTAAGAAAGAAGCTGCGCTCCATGTGCAGTCGGCGCTGCTCATTGAGCGTCTCCCAGAAGTGGCACTTCTGCCTGGCTGGAGCTATAGAGTGACAGGCCCTGGTAGGTGGGGTGGGGTTGGGCCCTTCACCAGGTAGCAACCTCTCCCCAAGCCCTGGGCAAGCAGCCATGGGACACAGAGCTGAAGAGGCCCAGAAGCAGTGGGTGGTCCCTGGGTGGGCTCTGAGGCAGGTAAGGGCCAGGTGCCTGGACCCTAGTTCAGCCTTGGGCGCCCTGATGCCTGTGGAAGCCCACATGCTGCCTCTCTTCACAGAAGGTGGATGTCACCAGTAAGGCTGTGACGGAAGTGCTGGCCAGAACCATTGAGTACCTGCAGCCCAACCCAGGTAGGGGTGCAGCCAGCTGCCAGGGGTCTGCCCCAACCCCTCGGTGCTGTGTGTCAGTTGGAATCTTCCAGTTAGCAGAGCATGAAGAGGAAATGTGCCGGCTAACAGAACTGCAGTGCCCATGGGTAGGCGGGCTTCAGGCAGGGCTGGATCCAGGAGTCCCAGGGCCGTCCTTGGGGTCATGCACTTCCTTCTCCTTCAGTGGGCAGCTCAGCTTCCTCTGTGCTGGCTTCAGTCACAGGCTGGTCTGTCCCTTGTGGCAGTCCTGCTGTAAATCACCTTCCAGCTAACAGTCTTAGCAGAAAAGAGCATCTTTTCCCCCCAAATGACTCATGTGAGTTTGTATTAGATGCCCACCCCCAGCTTACCTGGCCTGGACTCCCACCTGGGAGTATGGAGCTGGGTCTCCTGGGCTGAGAGGGAGGCGGACCTCTCCCTGGGGAAAATCCAAATGCTAGCTCCTGCAGTGGAAACAAGGGCCACAAGATGGGCAGCAAGGCCACAGCATCCACTCATGGCCGGTGCCAGGAACAGACCCAAGCACTGCTCCTCACCCTCCCAGAAGGGGCACAGGCCACGGCTGAGAAGCCTGTCCCTCGTGGCTGTGCCTAACCATTCCTCCCCAGATGAGGGAGGGGATGTCCTTAGCCACAGACAAGTTCCAGGACAAGGAGGCCCTTGGGAGGCTCATTTGGGATCCAGTCACCTCTCCTGCCCACTTAAGCCCAGACCAGTTCTCCATGGCAGGCGGGAGCAGAGAAGGGTCCTCCTGGGAGTCTGCTCAGGAGATGTGCTTTCTGTAGCCTGGCCCATCAGCCAGCATGGGGACGAGGGTCTTCAGGCCAAGTATGCCCTTTAGAGAGAAACGGGGGTGAGGGCAGCAGTCTGGGCAGATAGGCTGCCCATGCCCAGCGGCCTGTCCCATTCCAGCCTCGCGGGCCAAGCTGACGATGCTCAACACGGTGTCCAAGATCCGGGGCCAGGTGAAGAACCCCGGCTATCCACAGTCGGAGGGCCTCCTGGGCGAGTGCATGATCCGCTATGGGAAGGAGCTGGGCGGCGAGTCCAACTTCGGTGAGGGGACCAGCCCCCGGGAGGTCACAGGGGCCACAGGGCCAGGGCCTGGTTTCTGCATTACACTTGCCAGGCGCTGTTGGAGGCACTGGTCATGCACTGTGGACCCAACAGCCTTCCCCGTGGGGGGATGGAGGGGCTACAGAGGGTCAGCCGATGTCGGGGGGAAGTGGGTGCAGGAAAAGGGGCAGAGAGCATCCAACACTGGCACTCCCTTCCTGTAGCTGCAGAATCTTCTCCATTGCAAGCTAGTTTCCAGGAGGGGGGAGGGTGGGCATCTGAGGCTCCCGAGAAAGCCTCCCTCACAGGGATCTGCCCCTCACACCACCCTCAGCTGGCTCAGGACAAACCTGGTCCCTTTCAAGAGTGGGAAGGGTTCCTGGGGAGGGAGTGGGGCAGTTCCCATATTGCCAGCTCCAATGTGACTGATTCAGATTTTAGGGCTCCTTGTTTTGTTGATTTCTAGCTTCTGGGCCCTCAGCTGTGGAGTGGGGGCCTTTTAGAAGTCAGGGAGGGTCTCAGTCCCATAAGGCAGGTCCCCCGTGACAGCTTCCCCCACCCCGGCCCCATCTCTGCAGGTGACGCCCTGCTGGACGCCGGGGAGTCCATGAAGCGCCTGGCTGAGGTGAAGGACTCCCTGGACATAGAGGTCAAGCAGAACTTCATCGACCCCCTCCAGAACCTGTGTGACAAGGACCTGAAGGAGATCCAGGTACTACGTGGGCCAGCGCTGTCCCCTGTGCCCACAAGCCCATGCGGTCAGTCCTGGCTGGCTGTCCTCCCAGCTGCACAGGGCCAGGGCCCATCTTAACCCCCACCCCTCACCCCACACTCCACCTCAGGACATCCCTCGGGGGTTCTCACTTAGGTGGGGCCAGGCTTCCCAGTGCTGCGGGGACAAGTTGGTGTGATGCTTGTCCCCCTGCCCCCCCCCACCCCCAGCACCACCTGAAGAAGCTGGAGGGCCGCCGCCTGGACTTTGACTATAGGAAGAAGCGCCAGGGCAGGGTCCCTGGCGAGGAGCTGCGCCAGGCCCTGGAGAAGTTTGAGGAGTCCAAGGAGCTGGCTGAGACCAGCATGCACAACCTGCTGGAGACCGACGTGCGTGGGCCCCAGAGCCACACAGGTCGCCCTGGGAGGGACATGGGGCCAGAGCCAGGGCAGCCCCGCACGTGCAGCATATGGCACACGGCGGTGGCTATGGGGTAGGACCACAGGGGCCACGAACCACCCACTGCTCCAGCGGGGAGGGGGTGGACCCAGAGCCTCAGGGGCTTGGGGTCCCTCAGCCTTGCTGCTCCCTCAGATCGAGCAGGTAAGCCAGCTCTCTGCCCTGGTGGACGCCCAGCTCGACTACCACCGGCAGGCTGTGCAGATCCTCGAGGAGCTGGCTGACAAGCTGAAGCGCAGGTGCGCAGCCCTTGCCTGGCGGGTTGCAGGTCTTCCCTGCTGGAGTCCCTCTTGCTCCCTGCCTCCTTGAAGCCCCCCAAATCTTCGTTCTTTCATGGGTTCTTGGGGACACCATGCGCCCTCTGCCAGCCAGAGAGGGCAGTGCACCTTGCCTGCGTGGCCAGCCCTGGCATGAAGGCCTTCCAGAGCTGTGGCACTGTGGGCTTCACAGACTGCACTGTTGGAGTGGGGTCCGAGGAGGGAGCAAGGGCCTTATTGAGCTCATTCTAGGCCCCAAAGGAGAGGGTGCAGCGGCCTGAGGGCTGAAAGGTCAGAATAACCAGGCTCTTCAGGGCTCTGGGCCAATAGCAAGCCCCATAGGGAGGGTTTGGCATGGGTCTGCCCCACACGCTGGCTCAGGAGACTCCTAACCATCCCCATCTCACCTCTGCAGGCTCGAGAAAGGGGCACATGGGGACTGTCTCTGAGGGCCACCTTGCCAGAGGCCAATGCCTTACAGGGGGCAGAGACGTGTGTTGGGCAGCAGCTCCCTGGGCTGTGGAGGGGCCAGCACAGGAAGAGAGGCGGAGGGCAGGACCCGGCTTGTCACAGCCTCTGCAGTGCCAGGGCTGGGGGTTCTGGGCCCTGGTGCCTGAGTGCTCATGGCACTGTGACCTCGCAGGATGCGGGAAGCTTCCTCACGCCCCAGGCGGGAATACAAGCCCAAGCCCCGGGAGCCCTTTGACTTCGGAGAGCCTGAGCAGTCCAATGGGGGCTTCCCCTGCGCCACGGCCCCCAAGATTGCAGGTAACAGAGAGGGACTGTGTTTGGGAGGCAGGAGGGCCAGTGAGGTGGGGACCTGAGGGCTGGCACCGCCCTGGTGTCTCTATGAGCCAGGCCCCGAGCACAGCCCCAAGCCTGCTGCTCCACCCAAACCTCAGGGGTCCCAGGGGTCAGGAGCTGGGTGCCCCCCTGCATGTTCAGTCAGCCTCTGGGTTTTGTTTGCGAGCAGCTTCGTCATCTTTCCGATCTTCTGATAAGCCCATCCGGACCCCCAGCAGGAGTATGGGTGAGTGTCCCCAAGGGCACAGGCTTTTTGTTCTTGTCCGTTCCCTGCCTGTGGCCAGCCTCACTTTACAGCACGGCCTTTTAGTCTGTTTTGGAAACATCTTTGAGCTCCCAGTGGGGTAGGAGCCAGGCGGCAGGGCCTGGGCTAGGCAGGCTCATCATGCCACAAGGGCTCTGCCAGCAACAGGCTCTCTGCATGGTGGCCAGGGGGCTGGGAACTGCTGGTCATTCTGTCACACACCCCCCACCCCAGTGCCCCTGGACCAGCCAAGCTGCAAGGCCCTGTATGACTTTGAGCCCGAGAACGACGGGGAGTTGGGCTTCCACGAGGGTGACATCATCACGCTGACCAACCAGATTGACGAGAACTGGTACGAGGGCATGCTCAACGGCCAGTCTGGCTTCTTCCCCCTCAGCTACGTGGAGGTGCTCGTGCCCCTGCCTCAGTGACATGCTGCGTCCCAACCCCTCCATCCACACTGTTGGCCGGGCTCCTGTGTTCCACTCGGCTCCCAACTCGCGGCGCCTCACCCCTGCAGCGAGTGCAGTGCTTGGAGCCTGCAGGCAGTGTGGGGGCGGCTCTTACCTTCAGGCAGGCGAGGGGCCCCTGTTTACACTAGCACTCACCCTAGCGGCGGCCGTGTGGGCTCCCTTCCCACTAGCCACCTCCTAGCCCAGCCCCAGAGGTGGGGCTGACACTAAGGTGCTCTTAGAAACACTAACGTTCCTTGTTCCTCCGTTCTTCAAGGGGCGGGTAACTCCAGGGTGGACCCCTCTTCTCTTCCCACCCCAGCCCCCATCTCCGTCCTGACTGCACTGGGGCCCAGCCCCACGCTGCCGGGAGGCCTGTACCCAGGCCCCGCCACCTTAACTGGGTGGATCTGAGGCAGGACCCCTGGTTGTAGATTCCTCACAGCCCCCAGCCCGTTGCTGGCAATGGGCCCAGCCCCCACTCCAGTCTCCCCAGTGCCTGTGGCCCACAGAGGCACTGCCCTGAAGCCTTGCACTCACACTTCTTCCTGGCCTGCCACCACCTCTGCCTGTGGTCCAGGGACAGGGGCAAGCAGGGTTCCTGGGGCTGCCCCCCCCTCCCGTGGAGACGCTGAGCTCACCTGCTCACTCGTACCACGCCTCCCCCTCCCCACCCTCACAAAGCCGAGTACCTTTGAGCTTCTAGCCGCCCCCAGCCAAGCACACAGAGGTATGTTTCTCTCTCAGGCACGAGCTGCCACCACCAGCTGCACACACACACAGCCCCCAACACACCTCCCATGGGACCACGGGCCCCCACCTCCCGCTCTGCCGAAGGCCAAGCACAAAGGCTCTGATTAGTGAATGTTTCCAGACCCCTGGCTGCTGGGGCCTCCCGCTTCCTGAGCCAGCCGCCATCCCTGCCCTGCCATAGTGATCCGGGCCATCTCCTCTAGACCAAGGCAGGGGCAGCTCCTGAGATCCCTCCCCAGACCAGCAGGGCCCTCACCCCAGTATCCGCTTCCCCTCTTGCCTAATCCAAAAATTGACTAAATGGCGGGACCTCTGGGCCTGGCTGTGGTCATGCTCCCCTCCCACAGTGGCCCAGCAAAAGCCTGGGACACCAGTCCTGCTCTTCCCTGTGGCCCCCTTGCCACATTACATGGGGGCACACAGGCCCCAGCTGAGATGGTCAGTAGGGCCTCAGTCATGGTTCTAGAGTGAATCAAAATGTACTCATGATTTTTTTAAAAAAGTATTAAATGTTTCTTTCTACAGCCCTTTGCCTTGTCTTGGTGCAGGGGTGGGCCTGCCCCAGCACACCTGGACACCCAGGCACCAGCCACCCATGGGCCCCCTAGGGGTCTAGTAGCCCAGTGGCAGCCCACCCCCAGGCCCCCACACAGCACCAGTCCCCTGGAGCAGGCAGCT
The DNA here is from genome assembly GCF_027409185.1 of Cynocephalus volans. Taxonomy (NCBI): domain Eukaryota; kingdom Metazoa; phylum Chordata; class Mammalia; order Dermoptera; family Cynocephalidae; genus Cynocephalus; species Cynocephalus volans. The sequence continues at coordinate 96,064,589 of NC_084469.1, read as the reverse complement.
GATGCTCACTGCAGTCTGAGGGGGGTGAGACTGGCCACGGTGGGTGCAGGGGCACAGGGTCAGGCCTGAGGCCACACTGTGGGTGGCACTGGACAGGAGCAAGTCCCCATGCCCTGAAGAAGCAGGGGTTAAGGTGGCAGAACCTGGCGCCCAGCCCATCCTCACACACTCCAGGTGAGACACACTCAGGCTGTTTGTTGCTTTCGTGTCTTTATTATCTGAACCTCTGCTAAGCTACGTGGGTGTGAAACAGTAACAAAGGGGACCCCCAGACCAGATACCCAGAGCCCTGGGGCCAAGGAGGGCAGTGAGCCTGACCCAGAGCTTTCCACCTCCCTGGAGGCTGGTGCCCTCAGCTTCCTTGCTTGAGGATGCCATAAACCTGCTCCAGCACCTGGCACAGCCCCTGGTCCTTGGGCGTCCTGCTGGCCAAGGAGATCTGAAACAAGCGGGGGGCTGGTGCCTCAGAGCTACACCCCTGGGTCCTGGCCCCGCCCCTCATTCCTGCCCCAAGAGGTGACTGCCCACGCACAGCAGCCTGGCTCCACCCCACTCCTAAACCTGGGGGCAGGGCGGTGTATTTTTAAGCAGAGGAATGGTGCCTCACCCAAGGCTGGCCTAACTAATGGCGGGGTGAAGTCAGGCTTGGTGGGGGTGGGGTTTATCTGCACATTCCAGATCCTGCCCTTGCCCAGCTGCCTGCCTGGGTCTCGGACATCCCTTGGGGGGCATGCCAGGGCCTCCTGAAGTCAGCCCTCAAGTGCTGCGGTGGGAGGGGCACCAGCAGCTCTAAGCCTAGGTTATTCAATCTTGAACAAAACATGCCAGTGTAGGAAAGTGGCTCTATGCAAAGCAGTCGAGTGTTTTCTGAGAATGACTTTCAAGCAGGAAATAAGACACACTCAGAAGGTAGCCAAGCCCTATGTAAACAACCCAGGAACTGCGGGCCTGCGAGCTACAGAGACCGGTTCACAAACCAGCTGCTCCGCACTTCAGCTTTGCCGGAGCTTAAGGTCCCAAGTCAAATCCGACCCTGTCTGCACCCTCCCTGGGCAGCCATGGTGTGAAGTAGGGTCGGGAACAGCTTCTCCAACCGCATTGTCCTGGGGTATGAGGTCTATGGGATCTTAAATTCCCATCTTCGTTACAGTCACTGTTTCTCAGGCTGCCCATGGAGATGTTTCTGGGGGTTCCTTTAGGAAGGTTTGCTGGGGAGCTGGGGCTGGAGGGCCTGGGCACCAGCCTTACCTTCAGCTTGTCAAGGTAGGTGTGTTCCTGGTTCCAGGGCTCTTGGAACCTCACAAGGTCAGGGGCACTCTTGTAGAACTCCACCAGCAGCATCTATGGGACAGGGTGATGGGACTTCCTGGCTCCCTTCCTCCCCGCCCTGGGCACAGCACAGACACTGCCACCTCCCCTCGTGACAGCCCTAAGACATGACCCAAGTCTCCAACAAATAAGCCATGAGCGCCACAAAGGAGAAATCCTGGGCAAACTCAGCAGGAGGGCCCCACTAGGCTAAGTCCAGGAGGGTTCCCTAGAGCGGGAGATGGACTCGCTCACAATGAACACATTTCCTTACATCCACGAAGGCCTGGCACGGCTCCCTCGCACCAACACCCTAAGTAGTAACACCAGCTATAGTGAACTACTTCAGTTTTTTTAGATGTATGTTGAATATGCCGGTATTAAAAATGTCATCCAGGTGTCACAGAAAGTCCTCCATTTCTCCACTAGGAGAACCAGTGGCAGATGCAGAGCTCTGAGGCAGGAGGGAGCCTGCCAGGTACATTCCAGAACTGCTAGGATAGTGGGGCAAGGGAGGGGAGAGGTGGGAGGGGCCATGGCAAGGGTCTGGGACTGGATCCTGAGAGAGGGAAGAGGAGCCTGACCCAAGCCCTGCTGTGGTGCATCCACCCAGGCGCCTGCAGCCCTGCCCTTCTAGGCACAAGCTCACCATCTCATGGAGGATGTCGTTGGTCAGGAAGCTGTCCTGGACGTAGGCCATCTCCACATCCATGGGGATGCCATAGTCACCAGGCCGTTGCTGGCAAGGACATGGACTGGTCAAGGCGCCTTGCCAGCAGCAAGTGCCCTGAGCTGGGAATTGGGCCAACTCCACACTGTGATCAGTGGATCAGAGCCACCATAAGGGACCTTAGTGGAAACTGCAGTGGGGCTAGGGAGGCAGGGTGGCATCCTCCCACCAGGAGAGGCCAAGAAGAGAGCCAGCACCCCGAAATGTCCTCCATAGCTGCCTTCTGACCCCAAGCAGGACTTGGGGAATGGACCCTGGCAGGGTTCAGGAAGTAAGCAACACGCTAAACACAGAGGCCCCACACCCAGGCCTCACAAAGAGGCTCAGATATGGCAGCGATCATGTTCCCATTTCACAGGTGGGAGAAACCGAGGCCCCAACTCCCCAACAGAGCCCCAAACTAGCATCCCCTGCCTTGGACTGTCAACAAGCCCTCCTGGCCCCGGCAAGTCTGCCCAAATGCTCCAGGCCCCCCCGACCCCGCCCCAGCCTCAGCCTCCCCCAGCAGCCCCGCCTACCTCAGGAGGAGGCATCACCCAGAAGGGTGAGATCTTGGACTCCGGGCCTGGGTTGCCAGAGTAGTAAGGGGCTGGGAGAGGAGAGTAAGAGAGCAGGCTGGGGCCAGGGGGCTCAGCTGGCCTGGCAGGGCTCCCTACCGCCCCCAGCCCAGGACTTACAGCAGAGCAGAGCAAGGCAGGGCTGGAAGCCATTGCTGGAGCCCTGCAGCCTCAGCTGGTAATCCATCTGCGCATCGATGTCCTGCAGCGAGGGCAGCGCTGGGCTGTGGGGGTGGCTGTGGTACCAGCCGACCAGGGAGAGGCCCCGCAGGAACAGGCTCTGGTAGATCTGAGGGCAGAGGGCGGCTGGCGGGGAGGAGCCAGGGGAGCCCTCGTGGACTCATACACTTCATGAGCGCACACTTTGTACCAGGTCTGGGGACCCCGCCCACACCCTCACCAAGTCTGGGAGGAGAGAAGGAAGGGAACGCAGTCAATAAAGACATCTGTAAAAAGATGCACCTGCCATAAAGCAGGGGCAGGAAGTTGTTTCGATCACTGCTGTATCCCCAGATTATGGAACAATGCCTGGCACACGGTAGGTGCTCAATAAATAGAAAGGTGGGTGTGTATGCACATGGCAGAGGGACATTCCTAGGTGTCATGAGCAAGTGAAGGCAAAGAGAAATGAGGTGGCCAGAGAACTTGATGTGCTGAATCAACACCTACTCCCTGTCCCCCCAGGGACACTGTGACAAAGCCACAACATGGTGGGCACAGAGCACTAAGCACCACTGTGAAAACATGACCAGTTTCTATCGAGCCCTTACCAGGTGCCCAACATGGCCTGGGCAGTCGGTATTTTGGGGGGCCTGGGGGAGGGAGCAGCTGGCCAGTATGGGGATCTGAACCTGTCACCTTGGCGTTGTCCCACTGTGCCCTAACCAACTGAGCTACCCAGCCAGCCCTAGGCATTTGGTGTTGACAGCCGTCCACTTAAGCCTCCCATTTCACAGATAGGGAAATGTGGGAAGGGGCTGCCAGGGTTTGTACAGACTGTGAGCGCCAGGGCTGGACGACCCAAAAGCAGCACTCTCTAAACCACTAGGTTCCAGGCCAGGGACAGGCACTCGCTCACACACACACTCACTGAGCGTTGACACTGGCAGCCACCAGGACAGTAGCCAGGACCACTGTGTCCCTCCCAGCCGTCCCCAGAAAGCCACCTCCAGCCACTGCCTCACCTCCTCTTCAACGGTGGCTGCAGTATCGGTGTCCCCGAGCCGGCTCCGACAGGGGAAGGCCCTCAGCACCGTGAGCACTGTCGGGAGATGGGAGAAGTAGCCATCGACCCTGGCCCCCAACTCCCCCCACCCACCAGGCCCCAAATACCCACTCTGGCTGTTGATGTCCCATCGGCCCCCCAAGTAACCAACGACCTCACTCCGCGTCAGGTGGCTGTGGAAGTCCTGGGGAGAAGAGGGGCGTGGGGAGACCGGCTTAGGCTGCCCACAACACAGGGGCCAGCCTGCCCCCTCCTTCACACATTTATTGAGTGCCTACTGTTTACCAGTAGGAAACAAAGCAGACAAGCTCCTTGCTCTCACAGAGCTGACATTTGGGGACCCTGCCCTCCCTCCCGGGAGCCCCTTGCCCCTGGACACCGAGGGACAAGGTGGGGGCTTGGCCACACACCAGCAGGAACAGCACGTTGCTGGAAATGGCCACGTTGAATGGCTGGAACTTGTTGATGGCTGCGAAGGATGTTACTTCCACCAGAGTGTGGGGGTTCCTGTAGGGGCCAGGAGGGTCCAACAGCCTCAGGAACCCCTCAGCTCTCCCCTCACCCCCAAGCTGGCTTCCCACCCCCCTCCCCCAGGTCTGAGGATCTGAGGCTCTGTCCTGGGGTGGAGGGCTTGGGACATATCTGACCTGGCAGAGTCACGACTGCCCAGCATGCAGTAGCGGACAGGCACCCGGACCTTGTTTTCCACCCGCTTCCCTGGGGGCGTGGCATCTGGGGGTTGGAGAGAGAAAAAAGTGTGTCAGTGCCTCCCCAGCCCAAACTGGAAAACACAGCAGGGAAGTGGGCTGATAACACCAAGGCCAGGGGTTCAGATCCCCATACCGGCCAGCAGAAAGAGGAAGATCTAGAGGCAGCATTAAAAATCAAAAAATCAAGTAGCAAGACTGAGAAATCAGAGAGCAAGTTAACAAATGGGACAGATGAGATTTTAAGAAAATAATAGATGAGCTTAGGAAACCAGGAAGTGGAAGTGGGCCAAAGAAATCAGGCAACAGGACAAAGAAATCCCACAGGGAAGCAAGAAATCAGGCAGCACATAGAGAAATACGGCAGTGGGACCAAGAATACAGCATTAGAGCTTAAGAAATCAGGCAGTGTATGAAATCAGGCAGTGGGGCTGGGAAGTGAGCCAGGCCTTTCGGGGGCACTAGGAAAGATAAAAGCCCAGCCTGTCCTCAGCTCCCTCCCCATCCGCCTTCTACCTGACTCCCGCCCTGCCTCTTCTCTCACCCGTGTGGGCAGGATCCGAGGGGCCCTTCCCCGGTGGTCTCCGACTCTTGTCCTCTGCTGAGACCCCCGCCAGGACTTCCTCCTCTTCTTCATCCATCAGCAGCTCCTCCTCCTCCCCTTCGCTGGCAGGGCTCTGGAGGGGTGTGGGTGGGGAGCAGCAGCAGGACCCTCAGCTGGGTATCCCCCACCCTCCCCTCCAAGTCCCATCCCAGGCCTTTGTCATCAGAGCCTTAGGTGCCACTGCCCAGGGTGACCACTAGAGGGCGCGAGTGAGCAGAGACGGTCCTGGGGCTGTTTTCCAGGTTCGAATCCCGCCTCTGCCTGTCATAAGCTGCGTGACCTTGGGCAAGTGCTCCAGCCTCTCTGAGACCCCCCAGCTCTGCCTCTCTCCGTCGCTGGCCCAGGGCTGGGCCCTCAGGCCTCTTCCCTCCTCTACCCCCACCCTTCCCGGACAATCTCCTCCATTCTTGGGTCTACACCTGCTGACTCCCATGGTCCTGTCTCCACCCCGGGTCTCCCCCAAGCTCCAGACATGAGGCCCAGCTGCCTCTCGACGTCTCCACGTGGGGGTCTCACACTCAACACAGCCACGGTGGACCTGACCGGACCCCCAGATCTGTGCTTCCCCTGTTCCCCCATCTCAACTGAAGTCAGCTCCGTCCACCCACTTACTCAGGACCCCAACATCTCCTAACCCCAACATCAGCAAATCCTGTCAGATCCACTTTCAAAAATACCAGAGCCGGCCCGTGGCTCACTCAGGAGAGTGCAGGGCTGTGGGTTTGGATCCTATATAGGGATGACCGGTTAGCTCACTGGGTGAGCGTGGTGCTGACAACACCAAGCCAAGGGTTAAGATCCCCTTACCGGTCATCTTAAAAAAAACCCCTGCAACGCACCCACTTGCCTCCTGAATGGCAGTCTCATCCACCGCCTCATCACCCAGAGCAGCTCAGGTCCCTCCGCCCTGGTGCCCTGGCTCCCACCCTCCCCTCCACAGTCTGTCCTCCCTGCAGCAGCCAGAGGATGCCTGTGAGCACCTAATTCAGGACCCTCCTTCCTCAGCCCACAGCCCTCCATGGCTCCCACCTTCCTTGGCGGAAAAACCCAAGTCCTCCCTGCAGCCCACCAGGCCCTGCAAGACCTGCCCCATCCCCCATCCCCTGCCCTCCCCTCCTGCCTCTCTCCCTCTCGCTCACTCTGCTGCAGCCACACGGGCCTCCTCACTGTTCCTCCAACGTGCCTGGCTCAGTCCTGCCGCAGGGCCTTTGCACATCCTCCTGGCTCCCTTGCTCCCCTCCTTTCACTCAGATGTTACCTTCTCAGTGAGGCCTCCCGACCACCCTATTTCACCGCACCACCACCCCCAACTTCCATCCCTTGTCCCTGCTCACTTCCTCTGACATACTATAAGATGGACTTATTTAGTTTCTTTATTCCTCTCTCCAGGAGGGCAGGATTTTTCTTTTTGATCTGCTTTACATCTAATGCCTAAAACAGGGCCTGGCACACAGTCAGTTAATCAAAACTTGCTGAATGAATAGCCCTGTGGCATGATGCAAAGGGTAGTTTTGTGTCAACTTCGCCAGGCTATAGTATCCAGATATTCAGTCAACACTAATGCATGTATTGCTGCAAAGGCTATGATTCACACCTACATTAACCTGACCTTCAGTAAAGGAGAATACTGTGGATGGGCCTCATCCAATCAGCTGAAAGCCTTAAGAGCAAAATCTGAGGTTTTCCAAAAAAGAAGGAATTCTGCCTCGAAACTGCAGCACCAACTCCTGCCTAAGTTTCCAGCCTGTCTGCAAATTTCAGACTTGTATATAACTGATACACATGTATTATCTCCACTTTACATATAAAGATAATTAAGGCCCACGAAGAGTCCTTGGCCAAGTTCACCCAACTAGCAAGTACCCTCTAGAAAGCTCTACCCTTCACGATGAGCTCCTGCTCATCCCTCAAAGCTTCGGCTCCTGTGTCCCCTCTCTCTAGCCCAGCCCTGGGGGAGCTGTGATCAGCTGGGCACCCCACACCCAACAGCGAGTTGGATGGCTTGCTGCAGGGGGCTGAAGGACGTACCTCATCAGCAGCAGCAACAGGCACATGGAGCTGGTGCCGACGGAGCCAGGTGGCCTTGTACTTGTCCAGTTTCTGGCCCTTGTACTTGACAGAAGCCCAGCCGCAGCCCGACTTCTTGGCTGGGTTCACCAGCTTCTTGCAGTGGGTGGCCCAGGCGCTGGGGGAGTTGAAGACCTGCCCAGTTTCCTGCCACACGATCCTGCCATCTGGCTGTAGGTCCCCCATGAACTTCTTCCCCTGCAGCCAGAGTAGACTGGCTGGGCCCAGGACCTGGCACCCATCAAGCCACCTCTTCCAGGAAGTCCTCCCTGACTGCATGCTCCCTGAGACTTGGTACCCACTTCCCACTCTAGCACCCCTTCCAGGGCTTCCAGGAACCCCTCTCAGGCCAGCTTCCACGCCTCTCAATGCCTGTATGTCCACTTTCACACACCTAATCAGCCCATATGGAAACTGTCCCATTACCTGTCCCCCCCACCCCGGGACTGCGATCCCCCTAAGGGTGAGGACAGGGTCTGTTTCGATTACTTGTACATCCCAAGCATCCTATATCCAACCCAGCACACACCAGGCGCTCAATTCACAAATTGTCCCTGGGGCTGGCCAGTTGCTCAGTTGGTTAGAGCGTGGTGTTGTAAAACTAAAACCAAGGTCAAGGATTAGGATCCCGTTACTGGCCAGCTGCCAAAAAATAAATATAAAAAGGTAACAGTAATAACAGTACACACTTATGAGGCACTTACTGTGTAGCAGGCACCCTGCTGAGCGCTTAAATCCTTTAATCCTGTCACAACCCCACAAGAGGAAAATAGCACATTTTGCAGATGGAGAAACTACTACCACACAGAGAGGTTGAGGGAGGTCACACAGACAGACAGGCAATGGTATGGTCCGTCTGACCCTGTCCAGGTCACGGCTCCTCTCTGAGCCTCAGTTTCCCCTTTGTGGAACAGGGCACTAGCTGAAACACGTCCTCCTGCCCAGAAGGGTTCCTCCCGGATGTGGACACTCTGTGCCTCCGTCTCCCATCCCCGCACCGTGGCTCGTCCTGCGGCAAGGGCGCTCTAGGCCTCAGTTTCCCCTTCTTGCCCGAGCCGGGTGAGATTGGGGGTGGGGGGCGCTCACCAGGTAGTAGATGGACAGCACCCCAGCCCCGGGCTCCAGCAGCGCGTCTTTGAGGAGCACCCGCAGCGTGACCGCGCGCCTGGGGAGCGCGCCCCCCGGCCCGCTGCAGCCCCCCGCTCCGGCCCCGCCGCCGCCGCCGCTGCGCCCGCCCGCCGTTCCCGCCGGCCGCTCGGGGTCCTCGGCCTCCGCCTCGTCCTCGTCCTCATCCGGCGCCTCCTCGCCCCCGCCGCCGGCCGGGGACAGCTGCTCCGGAGCTGCGGGGAGCGACAGGCTGCAGCGGGGCCGCGCTCCCCCGGCCGCTCCAGCCCCGCCGCCCCGCGCCCTCCGGCCCCCGCCGGGACCTCCGTACCTGCCATGGCCGCCCCGCCCCGCGCCCGGAGCGCCGCCGGCTCTTTCTTCCCGGCACGTGACGCGGCTCCGCCTCCGCCGCCGGTGGGCGGGTGCGTGGGGGGCTCGGCCCGTGGTGGCGATCCGGGAAACTGAGGCCTCGGGCCTGCCCACGCGGGAGAGGGGGATTGGAAACTCAGCTCTCCGGGACCATGTGGGAAACTGAGGCAGGAGGATGGTGACCGGGAGCTCATGGGTACAAGAGAGGAAACAGCCCCGGGACCTCCGTTTTGGGGGGGACTAGTGGTTCGACCCGAGACCACCACTTGTTAGGTTGAAGCCTGGGGCTGGGGGACGCGAGTGGGGAAACTGAGGTCCGGGGGAACGACGCAGTGGGAAGCAGCCCACTGCGTCGTGGGTCTGACGTGGGTCTGAAGCCCGAGGCCGGGCGTGAGTCTCTAAAGGGTTAAGTTCCACCCTCTCCGGCGACCCTCGGCTCGTCCCATGATTGGGCCCGAGCGGAGCCCGCCAGCCAACTATATAAGGGCTATTTATTTCTCCCTCAGCCAATCGGCAGCAGCCGCTGGATTCCCGCCGCGCCCAATCAGAACGAAACTCCTGATTGCACCAAACTCCGACTCCGCCCGTGGGCAGCCGTCCACATCGGCCAATCAGCAGGAGCCCCCGGGCCTGACGCATCCAATCAGTTGCAGGGACTGGTCTTCAGCCAGCCAATCAGCTTCCGAACTAAAACCTGTGGCGCGGGTCTAGCCCCTCCCCGCGCGGACGGAGGAGGGGACGGAGCTAGGCTGGTGTCGCGCTCGGACGGTGTGTGTCCGCCCTTTGTCCCCGGCCTTTGTCTCCTGCCCCTGTCCTGGGACCTTTGCCCGGGGACTCCCCCAGCCGCTGGCAGGGCGGAAAGTCCGGGGTGGGGACGCCCCGAAGCTGCGGGCGCCGTGGACGGGGCTCAGACGCGAGTGCATTTGCCCGGGCTCCCTGGGAAGAGGGGACAGGACACCGGGCGCGGGGGAGGCTCTCCAGGGAACAGGACCTGCCTTCCCACCTGGACCTTGGTCACCTCCTCAGTGGGCCTCAGGCCCCAAATTCGTCCCTCATCCTGTCCATCTTCTGTAGGGGGACATAGAAAATTGTAGTAGAATTGTAGAAAAATATAACCTTAAGGTAAGCAGTCTTGTAACATGCTTAAGCAAAGCAGCTTCTAAGGGGCCATACAAGGGTCAGGCCTGAGCACACTAAACATTAATAGCCCCCACCTGGTTCCAGGAAATGACTGGTTCCTTATCTAAAGGCCACCTGGCCAGGCCCCGGGGAAGATAAATGATTGAGAAATGCACTATCGGGGTGTCAGCCTGCTAAAGCCCACCTGTAAACCTAAAGGCGCCACAGATAACCAACAATTCATCCTGTCACAAGATCTGTTCAGAAAAACTGTATAAAAGCTGCTTGTATTGTAAATTCAGGGTCACTTATGTCTTGAATGCTGAGTGACCCCAGCATGCTGGAAATAAACTCCTCTTGCTTGATTGCATTGGACTCTGTCTCGTGGTCTTTGTGAGGTGAGCTATCCCAGCGTGTGGGGTTTGTGCATGGTGCACGGATCTTACACTTCCACCCTGGCCCCAGAAGGATCTTTCTAAAATGCAGCTACTATGACAAGCCCCTCTCCTGCTCTTAACCCTTCTATGGCTCCCTATTACCTTTGACAAATAAAATTAAAACTAACCCCTGTGACCTTTTTGATCACTTACAGCACTTCTATACGGCAGATATTATCAACTTTATTAGCCAGCTCAGCAGATGAAGAGATTGCCCAGAGTCACACACCTCTTCTGTGGATTACAAAGTCTATTCTTTGCTACGTGGATAAGGTCCAGGCAGCCTAGTCCTGTAACTATTAAGGAAATTGAACTTGTTTTTTTTGCAGGGAGCGGGCGAAGGCTGGCCAGTACAGCGATAAAACCGTGGACCTTGGTGTTATCAGCACTACGCTCAAACCAACTGAGCTAACCAGCCAGCCTTAAAACTCCTGAAAAAGGGCCGGCCCATGGCTCACCTGGGAGAGTGAGGTGCTGATAACACCAAGGCCACAGGTTCGGATCCCTATATAGGGATGGCTGGTTGGCTCACTTGGGAGAGTGTGATGCTGACAACACCAAGTCAAGGGTTAAGATCCCCTTACCGGTCATCTTTAAAAATAAATAAACTCCTGAAAAAGAAATCTCCATGTCCAGATGATTTCACTAAAGAATGCTACCAAAACTTCAAAGAAGAATTAACACCAATTTTACATAAACTCTTCCAGATAATTGAAGAGGAGGGATGACTTCCCAATTCATTTTATGAACCTATTATTACCTGTCCTGATACCCTGATACCTGATATAAAGATGATACAAAGAAAACTACAAACCATATCCCTCCTGAAGAGACACAAAAATTCTTAACAAGATATTAGGAAATAAAATTCAGCAATATATAAAATAAATTATGCACCATGACTGAGGGGGGTTTATTCCAGAGACACAAGACTGGGTCAGTATCCAAAAAACCGATAAATGTTCATCATATTTAACCGACTGTGGTGGGCAGTCCACGTCCTAATCCCCAGACCTTGTAAATATGTTACGATATGCGGTAAAGAAGATGTAAGATTGCACATGTTATTAAAGTCGCTAATCAGCTAACTGATTTATTTTTTTGGTGACTGGCCGGTAAGGGGATGTAAGCCCTTGACCTTGGTGTTACCAGCACTACACTCTCCCAACTGAGCTGACCGGCCAGCCCATCAGCTGGCTTTAAAATAGGGAGATTATCCTGAATTATCTGGATGGGCCCAATGTAATCACGAGGATCCATAAAAGTGGAAGAGTGAGAGTCAGAGGGAGAGGTGACTACAGAAGAAGTTCGGTTTTTTTGTTTTTTGTTCTGGTTTTTCCTTCTATATATAGAAGCTTAGAGTGCTGTGATGTAAGAAGTCTCTTGTTCCTAGGGCTGGCCCGTGGCTCACTCGGGAGAGTGCAGTGCTGATAACACCAAGGCCTCAGGTTCGGATCCCTATATAGGGATGACTGGTTAGCTCACTTGGGAGAGCCTGGTGCTGACAACACCAAGTCAAGGGTTAAGATCCCCTTACCTGTCATCTTTAAAAAAAAAAAAGTCTCTTGTTTCGGAAGGACCCCCTATTGCTGGTATTTTCTCTAGAAGCTGGAAAAGACAAGGAGACAGATTCACCTTTAGAGCCTCCAGAAAGAGAAACAGGACACAGCCTCCCAACACTATTTTATTGATTTATTTTTAGTCAGCTGGCTGGTACAGGGATCCGGACCCTTGACCTTGGTGTTACAAGGTTGTGCTGCAACCAACTGAGCTAACGAGCCAGCTCCTAACACCTTTATTTTGACCCAGTGAGATCCATGTAGGACTTCTAACCTACAGAATTGTACGATCACACATTTGTGTTGTTTTAAGCCTCTAAATTTGTGGTCATTTGTTACTAATACACAGGCTACAGAAGAAAAATCGTATGATCATATCAATTGATGGGGAAAAACCATTTGACAAAATTCGACACCCATTCATGATAAAAACTCTCAGCAAACTAGAAGGAAGCTACCTCAACTTGCTAAGGAATATCTACAAAACTTTAAACCGAACTTCATACTTACTGTTGATTTATATATATATATATATATATATTCTTTTGCAGCTGGCATAGGGATCTGAACCCATGACTTCAGTGTTATAAGGCTGTGCTCTAACCAACTGTGCTAACCAGGTGACCCCTACTTCCCACTAAGATTGAGAACAAGGCAAAGATATCCACTCTCACCACTCTGACTCAATATCATCAGAAAAGGAAATAACAGGAATACAGATTGAAAAGGGAGAAATAAAACTCTCTTTGCAGATGACATGATGATCTATGTAGAAAATCCCAAGAAAGCTACAAAAAAACACTCCTAGAACTAATAAGGGAGATCGGGAATGTTGCAGGATAAAGATTAACATGCAGGCCTGGCAGACTAGCTCAGCTGGTTAGAGCACAACTTTGTAACACCAAGGTCAAGGGTTCAGATCTCCATCTGGCCAGCCGCCAAAAAAAGATCAACCACAAAAATCAATTGCAATGCACATGCGAAAAACTGAAATTAAGAACACAATGCCATTTATAATACTTAGACATCAATCTGACAAAATATGTACAGGATTTTTATACTGAACACTACGCCACTCAGATGAAATAAATCAAAGCAGATTTAAATGAAGAGGAGACACACCATGTTCATGGACGGGGAGACCTCAGCATAGTAAAGATGTCAAGTCGCCCCAAGTTTATGCAGGTGCAGGGCAATTCCTATTAAAATCACAGCAAGGTGGCTTTGCTGACATAGGCAAGACTATTCTAACACCCAAGTGAGGTGGCCTAATGGGCGTTTAAGGGCTTTACATTAGGCCTCCATTGTGTCTTTTCCTGCTGTATACCCTAGACGCTCAGGTACCACATTCTCTCCGTTCCCACTTCCACGTCTTTGCTTAGGCAGGGAGACCAGAGCGGCCTGCTGGGATTTCCCCGGGATCTGTGGACCTGCCCCGGCCCAGCCCCCGCCCAGCACCCAGCACTGGCAGGGGAGGGATCTGACAGGCTGATGATGAGAGAGGAAATTCCCCTGGAACCTGTTTCTCGGCTTCCTGGCTCAGCCAGGGTGCCCGCTGGAAGAAGACGCCAGGCCCAAGACCTGGGCCCACCATGGCCTCGGCCCTGAGCCCACCCCGGGTCCCCAAGCCCAAGGGGATCTTGCCTTCACACTACTATGAGAGTTTTCTGGAGAAGAAGGGGCCCTGCGACCTGGTAAGGCAGGGCAGGGGGCCAGGCACTTCTGGGCAGCCTGGGCAGGTGCAGCAGCTCTCTGAGTCTCAGTCTTCCCACTGGCCAACGGGGGTGGCAGGTGGTGCTGGATGGGTCAGGGCACATGCTGGGGGCTGGGGAGGGCTCTGATCATTTGTCTGTCTCTCTCTCTCCGTCCCTCTCTGTTTGTCTATCTCTGTCTCTCTCGGTGTCTCTTCCTCTGATTTGATTTCTTTCTCTCTTTCTCTGTCCCTCTCTGCCTGTCTCTGTCTCTCTTTCTCTTTGCCTCAGTCTTTCTCTCTGTCTTGGTCTCTCTTTCAGTCTCTTGGATATAAACAAGATCGGGGACTTCCTCCAGGAAATGGAGAGCCCTCTGACTCCCGTGCCTCCTCCTGCTCCCAGCCCAGAATGAACCCATGAATCTCAGCTGTAGGGGTCAAGACCAGGGCAGGTGGCATGTGGGGACCGTGAGAGCTGGTGGAGGCCACATTCGGCAAGACCAGATACTAACCACAGGACTGATGTGTGTGCGTGTGGCTTCCTTGGGATAAAGTCCCAGCCCCTAAGTTCCCCCTAAGGCCCCATCTCTCCCGTCCCACACCCCACATTTATTTTCTGCTATAGCCTGAGCCAACCACTCCCTGCTTTTCCCTGCCCTCCTCCCTACCCTTGTCACTGGGGCTCCCTCCATCTAAAGTGGCCTCTCCTTCTGTCCCCATGGGTCCAAATCCACTGCAACCAACAAATCCTCTAGAGGCAGCGCATCAATGTACTTAAGAAAGATCATGGGCCTGGCGTTCAAGAGACCCAGGTTCACATCTCCGCTCCAAGCTTTTCTTACTCCCGGGCTTTACTCAAGTGAATCTCAATCTTTGAGCCTCAGTTTCCTCTATGATGAAATGGGTAGATTAGGGTTATTGTCATGGTTACAAGAGAGGGTAGCTCTTAGCACATTGAGGACCTGACTCAGGGTGGCCACTTGACATGTGTTAACTCACCTGACCCTCACAAGAGACTCCAAGGTAGGTACCGTTATTATCACCGTTTTATAGCTGGGGAAACTGAGGCACAGGGAGCTCAAATAACTTGACCAACAGCACGTAGCTGGCACATGATGAGGCAGGTCTGACCATACTGATTTAATTATGTATTGTTCTATTCCCAGTGCCAGGAACAGTGCCTGGCACAGAGTAGGCCTCAGTAAGTGTTAGTTAAATGCATGTATGTATCTATATAGGTATTTATGAATGGATGGATGGATGGATGAGTGGATAGATGGATGGGCAGGTAGGTGGGTAGATGGGTGGGTGGATAGATGGGGATGGGGGATGGATGGTGGGTGAGTGGATGGATGTGGGGGTGGATGGAACACCATAATGTTAGTTAGTTCAACTTACTCCTACATTCCCCACCTGCATAGGTTGGGGACTGCTCCCAGTCACCCATCCCATCAAGGCTCCGTTTGATCCTTTCTCAGAGGATAATAGATACCCAGAAGCTGGGCCATGGGTGGGAGGGCCTCTCTGAAAAGGCAACATATGATCAGAAACCCAGAGCAGGTACTGAAGATAGAGCTATATGGAGATCTGGGGGAAGGAGTGTCCAGGCAAAGAGAACAATCCGTGCAAAGCCCCCGTGGCAGAAGTAGGTATATTGAAGGCGTCCGGCTCAGCAGCCTCACTTCCTCCCTTTCTCCACCTTTGGTCCCCAGGAGTACAAGAAGTTCTGGGCAGGCCTCCAGGGTCTCACCATCTATTTCTACAATAGCAATCGGGACGTCCAGGTAAAAATGGGAATGGGGGCTCAGGAGTTGGCCCACCCTTGACCCCAGTAATGAAGCATAAGATGTATGGTGTGGCCAAGACAGCAGCTCCGTTATCCAGGTGGTGTGAAAGGCCACAGGCTTGGTGCTCAGACCCCCCGCTTCTGTGTCCCCAGCACGTGGAGAAATTAGACCTGGGAACCTTTGTGAGGCTCACAGACGAGGCTCCCTGGGGAAGCTTGCGTGACACTGGCACCCACTTCAGCCTGGTCCTCCGGAACCAGGAGATCAAGTTCAAGGTAGGTTCCTTGTGGGGGCTAGTGGGAGACCCCCCCTCCCCACCATGCCCACCATTAACACACACACGTGTGGAGTCGCACAGATTCTTCCACTGGGCTGGTGACACTGGGCAAGTCACTCAATCTCTCTGTGTCTGAGATATCTGTGAAAGAGCCTGTCGGCAGAGGGAACAGCCAGTGCAAAGGCCCTGGGGCAGGAACATGCCTGGCATGTTGAAGGAGGACATGTAGCTGGAACAGAGTGATCGAAGGTGTGAGAGGGAGATGGGAGGCAGGCAGGTAATGGGGGTAAGTCGTTCAGGGCCTCGTGGGCCTCAGTGAAGACTTGGGCTTTTACCATGAGTGAGGCAGGAGCCCTGGGAGGGTTTAGAGCATCAGAGGTGTGTATGACCTGATTTATGTTTTTCAAATGTTTGTACAATAACATTAAAAAATAATATCCCACATTACTGAGGACTTCTATTCAGACGTCATCCTACATTAACCTGTACTAATTCATTCAACCTTCAAAACAGCCCTTAGAATCAGGAACTATTATTCCCCAGTCCCATTTTACAGATGAGAAGACCAAGCCCAATGACACGGACTCTTCTCTACCCCTAGGTAGAGAGCCTGGAGTCTCGGGAGATGTGGAAAGGCTTCATCTTGACAGTGGTGGAGGTAACTGTGGTTACCCTCTACCCCCCTCTCCCATTCCCCAACAGACCTACTCAGAAATCCTTGTTTTTCTTTCCATCCTTCATTCCCCAAACGAGCCTGTGGAGTGCTGCACACTGGTTTCAAACTCGTGGCCCCCGAGCCACATGTAGTCCATAAACACATTTTGTAGGGCTGGCAGGCTAGCTCAGTTGGTTAGAGCGTGGTGCTAATAACATCAAGGTCCAGGGTTCAATCTCCGTACCAGCCAGTCGACCAGAAAAAAAAAAAAAATTATATATATATACAGTTTTGCAAACAGAGTTCTAAAATTTTAAAAATTAGCTTCCATCATAAAACCAGGAATTCTAGCCTACATTCCTGATTTATCTTTGGCACGTTTGTTTCCTGCCTGGTCCCTGCAGGCCAGTTTGAGATCTGACTGATCCCCGCAGACGGTAGATTCTAGCACCCCTCTGGCCTCAGTTTGCCCGTCTGTGACTTGGGCACATCCACCTCCCTTCACTGAGCTCCGGTGCGGTCTCTGTGCCTTGATCGCCCCTCAGCTCCGTATCCCGTCCAACCTGACTCTGCTTCCCGGACACCTGTACATGATGGCCGAAGTGCTGGCCAAAGAGGAGGCGCGCCGCGCCCTGGAGATGCCCTCGTGAGTACCCCGCCTGGCCTGAGGGCCTCTGAGCTGGGCGTGCCGGAGCTGGGTTTGGGGCTGAGTACAGGGCCACATCAGGGCTGGGGTGGGGGTCAGCAGGGGCCATGCTGGGAGACCAGCAGGGGTCTTTGAGGGCGGGGCTTGAACTTAGGGGTTGGGTCCCAGGGATCGGGTCTAGGTGGCTAGAGGAGGGGACAGGGTCTCCGGAGGGCGGGGCAGGATGACAAATCTGGGTGCCTAGAAGGTAGGGCTGGGTCTCCGGGGACGGGTTACTTGGTGGGAGGACGTGGCTGGAACCCCGGAGGCGGGTCCTGGGCTGGGGGCGGAGCACGGTCTTCAGAGGTGGTTCTAGGTGCCAGGGGAGCGGGGCAGGGCCTCCGGGGGCGGGTCGAGGCGCTCAGGTGCCTGAAACGCGAAGCTGGGTCTCCGGGGGCGGGGCTACGTGCAGAGGGGCGGGGCTTGGGCTTCAAGGACGGGGCCTGCTCCGGGTACTGTGTGGTCTGGGGTTGTTTTGGCCGGGGCTGGTCGGTACGGGGATCTGAACCCATGACTTTGACCAGCTGAGCTGACCGGCCGGTCTCCGCCCCGCCCGCCGCCCGCTCCCCCCAGCTGCTTTCTGAAGGTGAGCCGGCTGGAGGCGCAGCTGCTCCTGGAGCGCTATCCCGACTGTGGAAACCTGCTGCTGCGGCCCAGCGGGGACGGCACGGACGCAGTGTCGGTCACTACGCGACAGACACTCAACGGGTGCGCCTGCGCGGCTCGGGAATCCGGGATGGGAGGAGGGTAGAGCTCGGGGCGTGGTCAGGAGCTGCCTGGGGGCGGAGCCAGAGCCCAACACGAAATCCTCCGTCAGCGTAGCCAGGCTTAGGGGCGGGACCACGCACGTTGGAGGTGGAGTCATAACCCAGGGGAGGGTCTTCTCTGGAGATTGAGTCGCGGGCCGGCCCCGTGGCGCACTCAGGAGAGTGCAGCGCTTGGGAGCGCAGCGACTCTGCTGCCACGGGTTCGGATCCCATATAGGACTGGCCAGTGCACTCACTGGCTGAGTGCTGGTCACGAAAAAGACAAAAAAAAAAAAAAAAAAGAGATTGAGTCGGGACTTGTCCTACCAGTGGGCAGTGCCAGGACTAGGGGCGGGGCCTTTCTTAGGGGTGGAGTCAACCAAGGGCCTGGTCCTATGGGGCGGGGCCTTCTCTGGGGGTGGAGCCAGCTGGACCAAGTCCCCCTGGGGCGGGGCCTGCCCTGGGGTGGGGCCTGTTCTTGGGGGCAGGCCTTTAGGGTGGAGTCAGCTGGACCAAGTCCCCCTGGGGCGGGCCCTGTTCTTGGGGGCGGGGCCTCACCGGCGGGAAGCCCGAGCAGAGCCCGCGCTCGCCCGCTGCCTGTGCAGGAAGGCCGTGGTCCGGCACTACAGAGTGAAGTATGAGAGCCCCAAGTACGTGATCGACGTGGAGGAGCCGGTGAGCGTCGGGCCGGGGTCCCGAGAAGCGCACTGGCGGGGTCTGCGCCCCTTCCCTACCAGCCCTGACCGCGTCCCCCTATCCGCCACCAGTTCTCCTGCGCCTCACTCGATGCTGTGGTCAACTATTTCGTGTCGCGCACCAACAAGGCTCTGGTGCCTTTCCTACTGGACGAGGACTATGAGAAGGTGCTAGGTGGGTGAGGCTTCGGGGAGCTCCAGGACCCCCTCCGCGCCTCTCCCGTCCCCGTCCCGAGGGGGACACCCTTGGGCCAGCCTCTGGTCGCCATGCCTCCTCTAGGTCGCCCTCTCTGTTCCAGGCTTCGTGGAAGCGGATAAAGAGAACGGCGAGAGTGCGTGGGTGGCGCCGCGTGTGCCAGGTCTTGTATCCAGAGCTGCAGGGACAGAGATTACCCAGACCTTGCCCTCGAGGGGCTCCCAGGCTGGGGGGTGGGGTGGTGGACAGGGCCAGACACAGACACTCCCATCCCTGTGGGGTTGAGAGGAGAAACCTAGGGCTGGTGGGGGTCCAAGCAGCAGGCTTCCTGGAGGAGAGGGTGTTTGCTGAAGGTCCCAGCCACAGTCGCGTGTGAACACATAAATGCAGGCATGCTCATTCACAAGCACAAAACCAGATGTGTATAGATACAGATGTATATGCATAACACACTAACATAGACAAGGGCCCAAGCATGTACCTGAGCAGCCAGGAAGTGTCACACACACACACACACATTAAACACTTGTACACAAGCCTTTTACATGTATTTAACTTATGCAAATTCAACCTGTGTATGCGTTTGTGCTACACGGGAATACAAATGCACAGGGACACATGTATGTATCCAGGCATGCACACAGACCCACCGTAAGGTGTCCCTGGACCGCGTGGGTCCCAACGGTGACCGCCTTTCCCCACCAGGTCCTGCACCCCCTGCAAGTGGCCCCAAGCAGCCACATCCTACATCCATGCCTGCGTTCAGCCAGGACAAGCTGCCCCTGCTACCTCCATTGCCCCAGCTACCGAACCAGGATGAGAACTATGTGACCCCCATTGAAGATGCCCCAGCTGCTGAATATGTGAACCAGAATGGTGGGTGGGGGACAGGGCTCCCGAGAGCCAGGGGTGGGGGGAGAAGGCTAACTGCTCAATGGGACACACCACACCTCTATCCACACAGTGACTTCCTCTAGTCGGCCAGTCATCGTGAAGCCCAAGAAGTTGGCAAAGGTTCAGGCAAAGCCTCCAAAGCCACACATTGTGCCCAAGCCAGGTAGGGGCCCCCCCTCCCCAATCCCTCCCTCATCTGATGGAGGGCTGGCCTTAGCCCTCACCTGCCTTCTCTTCCAGATCCCAAAGTCCTCAACAGTGTCCTGGCCAAAAAGCTGGTGGCCAGCTTAGCCCAGCCTTCCTTCACTGCGACAGGTAAGCGGTCGGGGACAGAGGGGTACAGGAGGGTTTCCCAAGTGCGCGACTCAGGCAGCCATGCTGGGCCCCTCACTCCAAAGGGCTCTGCAATTTAATGCTGTGCTGTTGGTCTCTTGAAATTCCGATGCCTTGGAACACATTTTCATTTTCAAGGGGTCCTGCAAATCTGTAGCTGGTCCCGGGGGATGTGGGGTTGAGGGCATGGACTGGGGATTCCTGACCCGGCTGAAGCATCAGATACTGTCTCCGCTCCCCCAACCAGAGCTGGCAAACGTGACAGCAGAGTTGGAGGAGAAGCTGCAAAAGAGACGAGCGCTGGAGCACTGAGTCAGACATGCCGGGGGGAACCAGTGAGTCCATGTTGGGGCATGGCACAGCAGGCAGATCATTTCTCCCAGGATTAAAACCCAAGTGACCCCAGGACCCATGCGGTTGGCTTTGCTTGGGGTATGGTGGGTGAGGGGTCCATCAGATGTCTGCCCACAACCAGCCCCATCTACCCCCAAAGATGCTCAGCTTAGCAAAACTTACCACCTTATCCTGCAAGGAAAGCCCATTTTACATCTGGGAAAGCTGAGGTCCCAGTGCTCTCAGCATGCTAGGCAGGACCACCCAGCCCCAAAGAACCAGCAGCAGGGCCTGGCCAGTGTCTGATTTTTATTAGGAGGTGAGTGAGGTGGAGCGCCCGCTCCCGGTTGGTGACCCCCCGTCAGGAATTAAGGCTCTAAGCAGCAAGAGAGACGAGGGTACCCAGCTAAAACAGCCAAGGCCTGGCTGTGGCCCCAAAACACTCCAGCTGGGTGGGTGGTCCGATGGCCTAGGTGAGGCTGGTGTTGGAGCTGCTCGTGGCACTGCCCCGCTTCTGCAGGCAGCGCACAGAGCTGGGGACTTGTAGACCTGTCGTCACCTGGAAGCTGCCACACCATACCTGGGAGAAAGAGGAGAGGAGGGAGGCTCAGCCACGAGCTCCAGCACCCAGAGCCAACCCCTCCTATCCCGGCCAGGGAGGGTGAGTCACCGTGAAAGCAGGCAGCAGCGGCTGTGTGAACTTGGCCTTGAACGTATGCAGCAGTTGACTGGTGCGGGCATTGTAGAAAGACAGGAGGCCTGGGGTGGAGGGCAGAGCGATGGGGACCGTCAGAAGTGGGATGGGGACGAGGGGAGGGGACGCAGGCAGAGGCAAGGGAAGGGCAGAGTCGGCTGGAGACGGCAGCCAGGGCGTGGGGTCACCTTGGTGGAAGTCACAGTGCACACCCAGGCAGTCGGGCACGGGGGCGTCCAGCGCCTTGACCTTGTTGGCGTGCTTGGCCGTGAAGCTGATCTGCAGCCAGTTGTTGACGTGCAGGCACCAGGACGCGGCCGTCTTGCCCAGCTGGTCGAAGCGGCCCAGGCTGCGGTAGGCCACGCCCACGCCGAACGCCTTGCTGTCCCGCTCGTAGCGCACCTCCCAGTAATGCTCCCCGCCGTCCATCAGCGTGTCCCCTGTGGGGTGGGCAGTGGGGACTGGGTAGAACCAGGTCCCAGATGCTCTTCCACAAAGGGGCAGCCACCCAGGTACTCCTCGGGCCACAGACAGTCCCTTCAGATACTCCTTGGGCCCCAGCTATTCCTTCCAGATACTCCTCGAGACACAGCTGTTCCCTCCAGATACTCCCCGGGCTCCAGGTACTCCCCAGGCTTTAGCAACTCCCTCAAGAAATGCATTAAGCCCAGATACTCTCCACATCTGTTACTCCTTTCAGATTCTCAGCCCAAGCTACTCCTTTCAGATATTTCCAGGCCTTAGAAACTTCCTCTAGTTCCTCCTCATGTTCAGATTCTGTCCCCACTGTGCCCCCACTTCCCCTTCTGCCCAGAGACTAGACAATCTCAAATCCTTTGCTCCTGGCAGACTCTAAAACATTCCCACAGGCTTCAATCCTCAAGTCCAGATATTCCCGAGGACTCAGGACTCAGTGACTCCTTCCTGTTGCTCTCTGAATCCAGCTTCTACCCAGACCCCAACTTGTCATTCTCCCGTGCCTTAGCTACTTCCGAGGCCTGGAGTTCCCCCAAGTATTCCCCAAGCCAGTCACCCCCCCAGGCCTCAGCTCCTCCTGGTGTCCAGATACTTTTCCAGCTTCAACTACTTTCCCCAGATACCCTCTGAGTTGTGATGCTCCTCCAGCTGCAGCTCCACAGAGTCCAGATGCTCTCCAGATCTAAGCTAATCCCTGAGCCCCCATCCTGTCCTCCCCAGAACCCAGACCAGATTCTTGCCACTGAGCTACTGCCCCACAGCCCAGTGCAGCTATTCTTTAAGCTTTAGCTTCTCCTCACACTCCTGCCCCTCCCAGATCACAGCTCATCTCTATATAAAATCTCAATTCCTCCCCACATACAAGATTATCCCCCATGTACATCTCCTCTCCAAGTCTGCTCCTCCCTGATTTCAGCTACTCCCCCAACCACAAATTGCTTAGGCTCTGTCCCAAGCACTAGGTGTCTTTCTCTCTCAAATCTCAGCCACTCTGCAGACCCCCAACCATATCTTCCCAACTGTCACCCATCCCAGAGGCTCCTCAGAAAATCCAGATCCTCCACAGAACCATAACTTTCTCTCAGGCCCTAGCTTATCCACAGACACCAGCTACCCCAACTTCTTCCCCCCTAGATATTACTGACCACCCTGATTTCCTTATACCTCAGCATCTTTCTCCAGCTCTTTTCTGGACAGTAGCGATCCCCCTAAGCTGTGGTTCCTCCACTGACTCCAGCTTCTCCTTGGCAGGATCTAATCTTCCTGTGGTACTGTCTGTTCCTCCAGTCCTGCCCATTCTTAACTCCTCCTCAGACCCCAGGTACTCTCTCCAGCTCCTCCACATGCCCTAAGCCACTTCCCCAAACTCTTGCCTGCTTCACCTGCTCCCTATGCAACTATTCTTCCCAGCTACTCCCCAAATCCCAGCTACTCCACAGACTCTAGAAACCTCCTCTCCAAGCTCCTGCCCAGCCACTCCTCAGTCCACAGCCTCTTTCCTTAGCTGCACAAACTCTAGCTCTCCCTGGTAATCCCTCCACCCCAAATATTCCACTTCCCCGAGTACCAGAACAACAGGTGTTCTGACCCTTCCCAGAGAAGCTTTGTTGATGGCTGCCTATGTCCCCAGACAAAGGGTTCTCCCCTACCCCCCCCCCCACCAGGCCCTGTCCAGAACACCCCTCTCCCCTTCCTTACCCAGCACTGTGTAGGACTCGGCTGTGAAGCGATCCCGTCCCCCACGACCTGAGAGCATCCTCTTGGGAGACGGAGCACCTCTGTGGGTAGCGGGGAGGGAAAAGGGCTCGATTCAGCTCTTGCCTTCCCCATATGACAGCTTCCCTGGTCCACCCCAGCCACTGTGGACATTTGGTCCATCTCTGACAGTATCTGGCTCTTTCCATACACTGCGTCCTTCATGTTCATGTCAGAACACGCCTGTGCCTGGAAAACTCCTATTCAACTGTCAAAACCCTGTCCAAAGTCTCCTCTCCCCTTCATTCACTCTCTGGGCTCCTCCAGCCCTGGGCCCCTCCCTCCACCCCAGCCCTGACCACAGCGGACTCTGTGTGTCCATGTCCAGCTTGATGTCTTCCACCAGAGACTCAGGGAGGGGAGGGGACAGGCTACCTGGCTGGGGAGTTGACGGGAGACGCCGTCCGCCCCTTGCCATCTTTCTCGCGAGCCTTGATATCCTGCACCTTCCCGCCCATAGCGTCCCACTCCACGAAGAAATCATTCACCCGCAGGTTCTGGTGGGATGTGGACGCATCCAGGCGGAACATGTACGCTGGGGCCAGGCAGACGCGGGAGTCACAGAGGTGGGGAAACCCAGAGGACACAGAGAGATAGACAATGACCAAGACAGACCAAGACAGGGACAGAGAACAGAAAGAGAAAAGGAGACAGAGATAGAGAGACTGACAGACAAAGGCTCCAAGAGGGACAGATGTCTCAGAGATGGACAGGCAGAAAGACACAAGACAGACAAGGTGGGGGAGGGGAGAGGGGACAGAACATGGGGCCAGAGGAGTGGAGGCCGAGGGGTTGTTGCCTAAACATTTCCCAGGACTGGAGGCATTTTCAAACCAATTGCGCTGCCCTGTGGTTCCACTGAGGATTAATCTCAGGAAAGGGGGTGGACTACAGCATGACGGAGTTAGGCTAGACTGCAGAAGGACTTCCTAGCAGGAAATGCAAAGGTGTCACTGTGGGAGGCTGTGGAATCTGTCTTCACTACTGATATCCCATCCCCAGCTCTACAAAGGACTAATCTATTTTTCAGATAAAAAAAAAGAGAGTGTGTGTGTCTGTGTATAAAAACCATCCAGGTATAATAGGATCAACTTCAGAAGCAAAGGACAAAAGCAGGGTTATACCACACACGCAGGCTAAGGAAACCACTGTGGACTGAGCTTTGAACTTTGAGCTTCCTGGCAGCCAGGGCAACAAGGGCCACAGAACCCTGATGAGAGGATTCTCATGACACACTGGTCCCTGGGGCCTGGGGAGGGAGGGGCTGTGGAGTCAGGGGCGGGGTAGGGGTGGGAGCCGTCACCTGGTGTCTCCAGGGTCACTGGCTCAGAGAACTCGCCTGCAACTGCCTTGTTACAGGCCTTCACCCGGAAGTTCATGTATTTCATGTCAAACTTGAGACCTGAGAGGCAAGAGAGGGATCTCAACACTGTGCTCTCTCTGAGACTCCGAGCAAAGGTTAAGAGCCCACCACGTCCCACAGTAATCCCACCACCACCCCTATTCAAAGGAGCACCTTACAAACCACATCTTACCCCTGAGAAACGATCCTTGCCCTCATCTACTTGTGGGGTTATGGGTTACTTGACTCAGACTCCAACCCAGGCTGGCCAATCAGAATGCTTTATGACCCAGTCACAGTGACTGGTTCAGGGATAGGCACATGACCCAAGGTGGCCAATCGGAATTGGCCCTGGGACTTTGGTACAATAGCAAGCACAGTGGCTCTTTTCTCTGAGCTGCCCAGCTAGGAGGATGTGCCTCATGGGAAAATTTGCCAGCGCATTTGGCTTGGTTCAGGATCCCTGTTCATGTTTCTCTGCACACTGTCCCCTTCCCACCCTTTGGGTGCCACCTGTCCACCCACAGCACCTATGGCCCAGCCTCTAGCCCAGACCCACATGTCTAGTGAACTCCTGAACATCCCCCACCCCCCACCGCCACCAGGATGCCTTTTCTCCAAGCATCGCATATAGCAGTGGACAGCCCCTGCTCTGAAACCTCCCATAGCTCCCCTTGTCCTGGGGGTAAAGTACATTCTTCCTCTCACTTCTCCTGCAAATGTAGTTTTCTCTGCAAACTTAACCAGTTCTAGACACAAAGTCTCAGTACTCTGGCCTCTGAGCCCTTGAGTAGGCTATTCCCTCTGCCTGGAAGACTGTTCCCACCACCCGTTCTGTTTCAGGCCTCTGCCTGGCTGCCACCTCCTCCGGGTGCCTGTCCAGACTGCCTCTCCCTTCTCCTTTGGCTGCTCTTTTCTGAGAGTTCAGCGGCACGCTCAGCAATACCCATTCACTGCCCCGGAGCTAAGACTCCCGTCCAGAATGCTCAACTTTAGAAATATGAAACCCATCTGGCTATCAGAGGTCTGGACTCCTGTACCTCAGTTTCCTTCACTGCAAACTGGCAATCGTATGCTCCACACCGAGCAAGGTTCACAGGAGGATAGCACGAGTCAAGGAGCATAAATCCTAAACACAACCAAGCCCCTCCTGTCTTTTGAAGCAATCCACAGAACAGTAGATGGATTGCAAATAACCACATAAGTGAACCGCATAAGTGAACCGCATTCATCAGAATCCTCACTGCTGCATAGCTTTTGATGGATCCAACTTCCTGCCCCGAGGAATTCACTCACTAGGAAGTCTGTAAAATGTGGGCAGGTGTGGCTATAAAGAGGTAGCATCCAGGAGCCTTGTGATAAAACAGATCTATACCTTGACCATGGTGGTTACACAAATTTACACGTGAGAGGAAACCATACGGAATTATACACACACGCACAGAGGGGTGCGTGCAAAACAGGTGAAAGGTGAATATACTATGCAGATTGTACCCAGGTCAATTTCCCCGTTTTGACATTGAACTCTAGTTATGTAAGCTGCCACTGTTGGCAAAAGTTGGATGCAGGGGACATGTGTCTCCCTGTACTTTTTTTTTTTTCAATTTCCTGTCTATAATTATTTCAAAATAAGAAGTCACAATAAAACAAAATAAAACAAAAAGGAGTGCCTGGAGGAAAGGTTTGAGGAATCCTAATGGGGTGTGTTTATTTTGATTCCTATACAAAGGATAAACCAACAGCTTCTCAGTCCCTCTAGCTGGCTGGTGACTTTATCTCCCTGCAATTAGCATGCTCATTATTAACCATGTAAGATAATTACAGATAACCAGCAGGCTGATTACAGTCCAAGAGCAAGCTAGTGACGGGTGATAGTTAGCATGTCAGCAAGACTACCCGCCCCTGAGGGATTCCCCTGGCTCAGAATGGCTTCTTAAACTCATTAGGGACCCCCAGGGTTATCCTCCTGCAGACCCACCCCCCCACCAGCCACGTGGATCCCCCAGGCTTTTTGATTTCTTATCACTGTCAAAGAAATTCAGATGGGCTGGCCGGTTAGCTCAGTTGGATAGAGCGCCACCTTGCAACACCAAGGTCAAGGGTTTGGATCAAAAACAAACAAATGAAACCAAATACTGGGAAGGTGCTCCCGGGACACCAGCGGGAAGGGAGAGATTTTCCTCTGCTCTGTTCACCGCTGCGAGGACAGAGCATGGTATACTGCAAGCGCTCAAAAAATTAGAATGGGGGCCAGCCCGTGGCTCACTTGGGAAAGCGTGATGCTGACAACACCAAGTCAAGGGTTAAGATCCCCTTACCGGTCATCTTTAAAAAACAAAACAAAAAAAATTAGAATGAATGAATGGCTGCTGGATAGTAGAGATAAGAGGGGGACACACAAGGGTGCCTTCACTTCCTGTGCCTCAGTTTCCTCATCTGTAAAATGGTCATCATAAGCATGCCCGTTATGCATGAGTAAAACGCTTAGCTGTCACCCGTATCGCTTCCATTAGTGTTACTTTCTGATATTCCTGATCAGCCCGACCAGGCTACTCTCATCTCTCATAAGCTTTGGGGATCGTCAAGAAGGCCCCGGTTGACTGACGGGAAAATGGGAGCCCTCAGGGGTGACCTCAGGGCACTGACCGCACCTGTCAGGGTGTACTCTGTCTGCCGTATCTCCTCGATGACCATCCACGCCTGGTCCTCCTTGAGGCGGGGTGGGCCCTCGAAGTTGGTCGGCCGGTACTCCAGCACGAAGTGGTCAATCTTGCTGTCCTCCTCCGGCATGCGCCACACCAGGGTCACACAGTTATCCACCACCAGGGACTCAGCCAAGTCGATCACTGGTGCGCTGGGCACTGCCCAAGACAGAAGGGAGAGGGGGTCAGGCTCCGAACCCGGGGTGGGGTGGGGGAGAGGACTTGCCAGAGACCCGCCCACCCACATGATATAGTCTTGAGGGCGGGGCCACCTCAGGGTTCCACAAAGGGGTGGGGAGGGGGGTAGAGCTTTCTCAAGTTTCCATCAAGAAAACAGAACTTCTCCAGAATTCTCTACCAACTGGGGGCACGGCTCTCTCTGGGGCTCTACTACCAGGGGGTCTTTCTCACAATGCCGTTTTCCCCAAGGGGCGTAGCCTTCTTAAGGCTTCACCACTGGGAGCAGGGTTTTCCCAAGTCTTTGCTACCGGGTGGGTGGGGCTTCACTATGGCTCCACCCTGGGGCGGGGCCTTCCGAGGATTCACACTCATCCATACTCCAGGCCCCCTCTCAGGGCTTCCCAGACTCCCAGGCCATTTCCCTGAAATCCTGGCCCTCCAGTGAGTTCCCCTCTCACCAGGAAGGAACTTGATCGCCTGTAGCATCTGCCGCTCCTGTGCAAAGTCCACCATGAGGTGACTCATGTTGTCGCTGACCTTGGCTTTCAATGACAGCCGGAAGGCAGGGGCCATTGTCACACTGCAGGGAAGGAGGTAGAGGTAGCCTGCTGGCAGGGGTCTCAGGGCAGCCCCAGGCCTGGTCGTCCAAGATGTGGGACCCCCTCCCCCGTGTTCCGGTCCAGTGCTGTTCACCTGGGTGTCCCACCTTCACACCAGGGGCAGGGCACTGGGGTGAGGGCCAGATCCCAGCATCTTACCCATCTTTGATTTGCTTTGCAGCCTAGAGAGAGAGACAGAATAAAATTCAAAGACTTGTCTCGACCAAATCAGAGAGCCACTATACAGACAGGAAGACTGAGGCCCAGCATAGTAGCCATTTGCCAAAGTCCCCCAGCACTGAGGAAGAAACCCTCCTTCCTCCTTCTAGGCTGTACCCTGAAGGGATAGGAAGGCAAAAACATGTCCCCAACCGCACCCCAACCTCCTGCCCAGTGCCCAGTACATACAGTTGGCAGCTTTAGCAAATAAAAACCAGGGCACCCAGTTAAACTGGCATTAGATAAATAATGATTTTTTTTAGTGTAAGTATGTCCTGTGATATTTGGGATATACTTACACTAAACACTGCATGTGACATACTAAAGAAATTATTCATTGATAAATCTTAATTTCAGATCAACAACAAATACTTTTTTTTTTAGTGTATGTCTTGTGCAATCTTCAGGGCACACTTATGCTAAAATATTCCACGGGTGGGTCACACTTATACTAAAAAATTACTCGTCGCTAACCTGAAAAGCAGATTTAAGTGAGCACACTATATTTTATCTGGCAACCTTATGGGTAAAGCATCAGGGACGCCCACCTGAGGAAAGTCCTCACTGTCCGTGGCCTGCAGGGTCTGGTTGGCTGTCTCTAGAAGCTCCTCGGAGCTCTCCAGGGCCCGCGTGCAGGCAGCCAGCTGGTTCTGCAGGTAGCATGGCTCCAATGGGCAAGGTGCCAGGCACCAAAGGAGAAAACAACCCACCACAGTGCCTCAACCCCTCCCAGGGCTCCCCACCACCTTCAGGATTCAGGGTACCATGCCTTTCTAGAACTCCAGGGGGGAGAGGGGGGTTGGAGCCTCAAGAGCCTGGCCAAGTCGGGCCTGACTTCCGGCAGTATATCAGAACTTCCTGGGGAATCCCTTCCTTAAAAATTCACATGTCCAGGCCACACCTGAACTACTGGGCTCTACATTCCCTAGGGAGGGGAATTTGGAATGTTAGTAAGTTTCCCAGGATGTTTGGATGCTTCCCAAGTGACCCCAGCTTGGTGTCTGAGAGCCCATGGGAGCCATGGCAGGTGTTTGAGCAGAAGTGATACCATCAGATCTTGGGAAGCCATGGGATTGGGTGAGAAATTGGAGGCACTAGGTGAAGACAGGAGGGGAAGACTGAGTGAGCCTTGAGGGTGTGGTGATGGAGAGGGGTTAAGGGAGAGCAGGTAGCTGGGGGACTGATGGGCTAGGGAGGGGGGCAGGGGAGACACCAGACACTTGGGAGCATCTAGGTTTGAAGAAAGGTACTGAGGCCAGCTGGGCTCTGTTGAGGCTGAGGGGTGCAGTGGTCCAGCCGCACACCTGCAGCTCGTAGGTGCGGCTGGCACGGTCCTGCTTTATCTTCATGAGCATGCCCTCCTTCCGTTCCTCCAGGAGGGAGATGAGGCTCTGGAACTCCGCTTCAAGGTCCTCCTGCGCCTTGGTTGAATTTGCCTGGGTCAGAAGGGTCAGGATTGGCCAAAGCCCGTGTTCAGACGGGGAAACTGAGGCTTGGACATGGCCTGCCAGGCCCAGCCTCCCACGGGCACGAGCAGCAACAGGCCAGTTCCTATGGCTGCCACCTCCCTCCCTCCACCCACCCGAGCCTTCCCCGCCCCCCTCACCTCCACGTTCAGCAGCATCTGTTTCAGGGAGTAGATAAAACTCTGAATCTCTTCATTCTTCACAGCCAGCGTGGTGATGATCTTCCGCAGAGCCTCCTGCTCCACCAGTAACAGGAACATGAACATGAACACGCAGGGCAGGTAAGCCCCGCAGCGTGGTCTGGCTCCACCCTCCAGGAATCCAGGAAGGAGATGGGGGGGCTTCCATACTAATGGCCATGGCCTTGTGCACTTGCTGGAGGTGAAGCTCCCAGCCCTATGGACCTCACCTAGCACGTGAGTACGGGACGCATCTCCATTTTACAGGGGAGGAAACTAAGGCTCAGAGAGAGCCTCTCAGGAAGGGACAGATCCTGGCCCTGGACCGCGTCTGCCCAAGCACAAAGCCTTCAACCCAGTGCCCACATCCTGAAGGTGGGGCATGAGCTGGGGTAAGGGGCTAGCCTGGGGAAAGGGTTATCTGTGGGAAGAAAACCCCCCAGGGAGGTGGGAGAGCCCAGGAACAGGGATGGGCCAAGGAAGGGGATACCCTGGGGATGGGGCCTACCTGGGCAAAAGGGATTAGGAAGGAGAAAGGGATTACCTGGACAAAGCCACAGAGCCCAGGTAAGTGGGGAGGGGGAAGGGAGCTCCTGAGGAAGGGAAGGAGGGGAGAGGGAAGATTCGTGGGCGGTTCGGGCTTGAGCCTCTGGCTGCGACCCAGGCTTCGATGGGCCCCTTTTCTGGGGGTACAGGGTCGGCGGCGGGGTCGGCACTGCGGAGCTGGTGGGGCGTCCTCGGGGGGCGGGCCGGGGCGAGGGCCGGGACCCCCGGTCCGCGGCGGGGATGGCAGGTGTGGGGGATGAGGTCAGGACTGGGACCCACGTCCTGGGGGGATGGGGGGCTTGGCGGGGCGCCTGGCCCCAGGCCAACATAATAGGAGGGGCTGCGTCCCAAATGGGGAGGGGAGATCCGGGCAGGGCTGCGGCGGGGGCGGGGCCTGGAGCGCCGAGCAGCTGCAGGGACGGGGGTGGGGGTCGCTGCGGCAACACCTGGTCCCCTCCCTTGTCGCCCCCCTGCTGCGGGCTCCGCCCCGCCCCGCCCCGTCCTACCCTCTGGTCCTCCATGGCTGCAGCCCAGGTCACCCCAGCCCGGCCCGCGGGACTCGCTGGCTCTTTGAGTCCCCAAAGTGCCTTTGCCGCTGCCGGGAGCCAATGGCCCGCCGAGCCCTCGCCGCCGCCGCGCCCCGGGTCAGCGCTCCATCACTGGCCGCAATGCGCAGGCGCGGCTCCAGAGGGACGCTGGGAAATGTAGTCCCGCGGCTGGGGTCGCCCAGAGCCGGGACCTCCAGAGCCTGGGGCCCAGCCAGTGACATTGGTAGTGATGTCTGAGCTAAAGAGAGCCCCAAGCTGGGAGACAGAATGCCTGATTCGGCCCCCAGCCTTGCTATAGGACCTCCAGACCATCCCTAGTACTCCCGTGCCTCAGTCTCCCCACTTCTTCTCTCTCGCTACTCAAACTGGTATTTTAAACCCTCACCTCACCCCGCGAGATCTGGCCCTGGACCACTCACAGGCCATGCATTTACCGAAAAGCCAAGGCCTTTCCCCAAGCGGGTGTTCAGCCTCCAATACCCTCTTTCCGTCCCCACACCACAACCGAACTCCTACACATCCCACAAAGCCCCAGGCTCTAACATCTCCTCTCTAGAACCCTCCCCGCCAGCCCAGAATTCACAGGGCTAGGAATGACTGAGTCCAGCTCTGTCTTTCTTATCTGACTAGAAGGGTCTGGAGCTGAATCTATCCAGGGTCCTCTGCAGAGAGTGGGGGGAAGAGGGCTTCCAACGAAGGGGGCTGAATGTCTGCTAGGGAGGTGCAGAGCGCGACCGCAGGGGCCTCCTTGTGGTTGACAGGAACACGACTGTGAAGGATGCGTGCTTTCTGGTTCCGAGTGAGAAAGGAGGTCATTCAGCGGTTGCATATGAGACATTGTGGTCTGTGGGTCTGCCACCTCCTCTCAGGAGGCCCTGCTGACAGGGGAGGGGGGCAGGGCTGGGAGGAACTATAGAGCCTATGAAATCCCTCAACTGGGTCCCCAAACATCTCCCCAGCACATGGCAGCAGGAGGAACCCCCACACCTGTGGTAGGACCCAAAGTCAAAGTCATCAGTAGAAATCCATTCCTCCAAACCTCCAAGGAAGACATTTGGGGGACAAAATAATTGAGGCAGGAATCCTGCCATTCAGTCCACCACTCAGGCCTCTGCCGTCTGCCCCCTCCTCCACCCTGTGTCACCTGCTCTTCCAATGCGTGCCCCAGTCCAGATGCGTTTATGTAGAGCCTTCCAGAAAGGTTTCTGCTCACTGGAACACATCTTCTCCAACACACACAGATTCACATAAGCACACTGACTTTTAGATAGAAAACACTTTGGGGAAACCGAGGCAGGAAGTGGCAGGAAGTGGAGCCCGCAGAAGCCTCGAACACCGGATGTCTGCCACTTCTGCCTATCCGGCGTGGGGTGGAGATTGCGGCGGGAAGTTTGTCGCATGGGAGGGGGAGAAGGGGACAGCTGGGACAGGGCTGATGGGCCAGGAGTGGAGTCCCTGGACATGGTGCTGGTCCTCCTGGTGCAGTTGTGGGGTGAGTACTTGGCCCTCCCTGCCCTCTACACCCCTCTCCTGTTGCCCGTTACCCCCCACTGCCTGCCCCTCCTGCTCGGAGTCCCAAACTTCACAAGGTCCCGTCTCCCTCTGATACTAAGGACCTGATGTGGGTTGAAAGAGTCAGGAAGGGTCTTCAGAGGGGAAAATTCAAACCATGACCTATATGCCACCCTTGCATGACTTGGCCCCGTTCCTCTCTGACCTCTAGCCACCTCTCTACACGCCCTGTCTTCCCCAGCTCTGTCCTGCTGGTCTTCCTTCCCTCCCTCCCTCCCCTCCTTTTCCCGACATGCCAGGCCCGATCCCACCTCCAGGCCTTTGCACCTGCTATCGCAGCTGCCTGGTACTCTTCCCTGGATCTCATGTCTCTGGCTGGGCTCCATTGCATCTCAAACACCAAGAACTTGACCCGACCTCGCCTTCTGGGGGGTCTAACAAGCACCTGACTTATCATGGCCAAAAGCAAACTCATTCTTTCTGCTCCAGCCCACTTCTCCCTCAGGGTCCCCCACCAAAGGCCACCATGCACATAGTCCCTCAGGCCAAACTCTGGGCATACTCCACCATTCCGCCTTCCGTCTTCCCCAACTCCAGCCTACTTGCGCTTCCTCTGGGGACAACCTTCAAACTCTATCCATGTCTCTCCCACCCCAGCATCACAGGCTCGGACTAGTGCGGTCGCCAACTCCCAGGTGTCCCCACTCCTGCCCCTGACCCCTGTACCCCACAGTGTGTTCTCGCCATGGCAGTCAGGGTGACCTTTTCATTAAAACTGAAACTGAACCATGTTTCCTCCCTGCTCCTTTGGTTTCCCATCACATTTAGATGAAAAGATAAACTGCCCCTTTCCCCACCTCCCCACACCACCCCCGCGGCCCACAAGGCCTTGTGTTAACCATCCCCTGCTGACTTCTCCCATCCCACCTCCCTCTGTCCCTGTCTCTCTCTCTGCTGCAGACACATGGGTCTCCTCGCTGTTCCTCCCACACGCCAGGCTCGGTCCTGCCCCAGGACCTTAGCACGTGCTGTGCCCTCTGCCTGGAACGCTTTTCCTCCAGACCTTCTTTCCCACAACTGGTTCTCTCTTACCATTCAGATCCCCCTTCAAATGTCACCACCTCAGAGAGACCCTCCCTGGCCACCCTCTATAAGTCGATTCTCCCTCCCTTCACTGTTATCCTCTGTGGTCACTCTCCATTCCTCTCCTCCATCGTGATTCTCATTTCATGCTTTCCCATGTCTCTCTTACCCCGGACTATCAGCTCCTCAAGGACAAGGATTTTGTTCAGGGCACCCAGCATAGGGCATGGCACATGTTAGGTGATATTGATGTGGCTGAGAGCTGGACATGTCATAGATAGAATCCATCTTGAAATTCCACAAGAGCTGACTGAGTTATACCCATCTTGCAGATGGGGTCATTAGGCCTTAGCGAGGAGAAGTGACCTTCCAAAGGTCATACAGACAGTGAGGTTTCAAACCCTTACTGCAGGGTCACTAGGGGAGTGAGTCACACACACACTCACGTGCACACACTGAGAAAGGTCTCACCCACCTCTTCTGTCCCCCAACCATTCAAGGAGCCACAGGCCTGAGTATACAGCAGGGGCCCAAATCACTATGGGTGAGACAGGACAGTCAGGTGATCTTGGCCTGTCAGGTGGCCCAGACCCAGGCCTGGGAACGTCTCCATGTTGGGTGGACCAAGGACGGTGATGTCATGTGCCAGCCATACATCACCAACAGCAGCTTTAGCCTGGGGGTCTGTGGGCCCTGGGGACAGCTGTCCTGGCTGGCACCTGGTGATCTCACCCTGCGACTGGACCGTGTCAGCATGAACGACAGCGGGGACTATGTGTGCTGGGCAGCTATGGAGATTCCTGAGTTGGAGGAGGCTGAGGGTAATGGGACACAGCTCATGGTGTCTGCAGGTATGAGAGCAAGTGAGAGAGACGGAAGATTCTAGAATCTTAAGACTCTTGACTTGGGCCGAGCCCATGGCGCACTTGGTAGAGTGCTGCGCTGGCAGCGCGGCGACGCTCCCGCCGCGGGTTCGGATCCTATATAGGACTGACCGGTGCACTCACTGGCTGAGTGCCGGTCACGAAAAAACGACAAAAAAAAAAAAAAAAAAAAAAAAGACTCTTGACTTCTTTTGTCTTGCTTTTTGGCAGCTGGCCAGTACAGGATCCAAACCCTTGACCTTGGTGTTAGAATCATAAGACTCTTGTTCTCAAGCTCCTAGAAACATACAATTCTAAATTCTTCCCATCAGACTCTTAGGATGAGAGATCCCCCAAAGTCGAGAACATTGAAGTCTAAAATCACAGAACCAAAGACACACTAGAACATACCATTCCAGACTGGGGTTTAGCAAACTTTCTGTGAAAGGCCACACGATCTCTCCTGCAGCTACTCCACTCTGCCCTCGTGGCATGAAAGCAGCCATAGACCACACAGAAACGAATGGGGTCCGATAAAACTTTATCGGCTGGGGTCCGATAAAACTTTATTTAAAAAGACAGGCCGTGGGCCGAATTTGGCCTATAGGCTGTAGTTTGCTAACTCTTATTCCAGAATGTCACAATCATAAAGATTCAGGAGAATATACAATTCTGGAGTTTTGATGAAAACCATTCCAGAATCTTTTTAAAAAATGTTTTTAGAGTATATCCTGCAGACAAAGGAACACACATACTGTAAGTGTCCAGCTCAGTGGATTTTTACCACCTGAACATGCCCATGCAACCCCCAGCAGCTCAAAAACATAACATTTCCAGCCTCCCAGATATCCTACATGGTCCCCGGGATAGCACTACCCCTGCCCCCAGCAGTATGCTGACTTCTACTAGCATTGATTGTCCGGAGCCATAGAGCCGGGCTCTTGCCTCGAGGCCTCGGAGCCTTGTTTGCTGTTACCTTCCGTCCCTCCCCCTCGTGTGCACTATGGTGTGGGAGACTTTGCAACTTGCCATAGATAACAGGGGAATTTCCCGTTTACCGGAACAACCCGCCCTGCGGTTTTCTCAGCAAGCCACCTGCTGCTCACTTCCTGATCTGCTGATCCCCTCCTGCTGGCTACATAGCTGTAGCCTTGTGGCTAATAAATGAGACCTGATCAGAATACTGTCTTGTCACCATTTCTCTCGTCTCTTGTTCCTTCCAATTCCCACTCCTCCCTCCAGGGTCCGCTTTGCTGTTCCCGCGGGTCGGGACATTCTGGCGCCCGACGTGGGGCACTGGATACGGGGGACACCGTGAGGAAGACGGCGCCTCGGAGGGTCGACCGCTGAAAACGAAAGAGTGAGACCTTCGTCGGCCGCGGGGACCTGCCGCGTCGGGATAAGGTGAGGAAGCGCGCCCGACTATGGGACAGGAACTGAGTCCACATCACGTCTGTGTGAGACCGTTACAAAAGGCCTTAAAGACGCGAGGAGTAAAGGTTAAAATGGGTGATTTGCTAAAGTTTTTGGATTTTGCACGGGATCTTTGTCCTTGGTTTCCGGAGGAAGGGGACTATTAGTGCAAAAAGATGGACTGGGTTTGGGAGTGCATTACAAGATTTTTATGAAACCTGCGGGCCAGAGAAGGTCCCGGTGACTGCCTTTTCCTACAGGAATTTGCTCAAAGACATGATTCCAACTAGGGACAAATCCCTGGACATAGCCGAAACTGTGGCTCAGACAGAGGAAGTATTAAAAGTCACTTCCAAAGCTGACCTCAGAAATTCCTCCCCGCCGCCTGGCGAGGATATAGACCTCGTTTCCTTAGAAGATGAAGGTGAAGGGGCCAAGGCTCCTGTTGTTAAATCTAAAAAGTCTAAAAAGTATCCCTCATTCAAACTCCAGGGTAGTGAGCATGTAGCCAATCCTGACCCCTCAGAGGTTGATTGGGGCGACTTGGAAAGAGGTCGATTGTCGCTGAAGACAATGTGCATGGAGGGGCCTGTCCTTATCGTGCCCCCCCCCCCCCCCCCCATAATTTGGCCTCTGCTCCGGCGGTAATGGCTGCACCAGATTCCAAAGAAGAGCTTGAAAAGAAAATAAAACAGCTAGAAGAGCACATAAAGTTAGAGGAAAAATTCCAGTGTTTGACCACCAAATGACAACAGTTAAGGTTAAGACAAGCGGAAGGGGCAGCTGGCAATCGCCCTCCCTGGGACCGTAAACTGGGGACCTCAGTAACAGAGCCCCCCCCGTCACTTAGATGTGGGCAGTACTGGCCAGTTTGAGGCCTACCCAGTGTCTGAAACCATAAATGGCCTGGGACAGGCTACACGACACCATTCTAGGTTTGGGTATAATATTATTAAAGAGTTAAAGGCCGCTATTTCCCGGTATGGGCCCACGGCGCCATAGACACTTGCTATACTGGAGTCTGTAGCTGAAAACTGGCTCAGCCCCATTGACTGGAAGACCCTTGTTAGAGCCTCCCTCTCGGGGGGCGATTATTTGCTCTGGAAGTCAGACTTTCAGGAGAACTGCAGGGACACAGCAAGAAAAAACCTACAGGCTGACAAAGACTGGGGTCTTGACATGTTAACTGGCTCCGGTGACTATTCTAGCATAGAAGAACAAAAAGAATATGACCCTGCCAGATTCAGGCAGCTGCCGTAAAGGCCTGGAAAAGGCTCCCTGCTAAAGGGGACTCGGGCGCTTCACTCGCTGGAGGCAGACAAGGGCCTGATGAACCTTTTCCAGATTTTGTAAACAGACTGATGACAGCCGCAGAAAGAATATTTGGCAATATTGACGCTAATGTGGACTATCTAAGGCAGTTGGCTTTTGAAAACGCCAATCTTGCCTGTCAGGCAGCTATTAGGCCCCGTAAAAATAAATCACATTCGCCTTTGCTCAGACATTGGATCCTCTTATCAACAGGGTCTAGCTATGGCAGCAGCTTTTAATGGACAAACAGTTAGAGACTTTCTGGCTAACAAGGATAAAAATAAAAGGGGTTGTTTCAAATGTGACAAAACAGGACATTTTGCCAAAGATTGTCAGGTCAGCCAAAATAAGGACTCAACTGCTAAAACTCCAGGGACTTGCCCACGGTGTAAAAGAGGAAAACATTGGGCTAATGAATGTAAGTCTAAAACTGATATTCAGGGAAATCCCTTACCACCCCTTCAGGGAAACGGGAAGAGGGGCCAGCCCCAGGCCCCGAATCAAGTCTGTGGGGCAATCAATTTTGTTCCAGCCGGGAACAACAATCCATTTCAAAACTCAGTAGAGTCGCCCCGGGGAGTGCAGGACTGGACCTCTGTTCCACCTCCTGCACAATACTAACCCCTGAAATGGGAACTCAAGCCTTAAGCACGGGGGTTACTGGTCCATTGCCCCCCGAAAGCTTTGGGTTAGTTCTAGGCCAAGGCAGTGCCATTATAAAGGGTCTACTAATATATCCCGGAGTAATCGATAATAACTTTACAGGGGAAATTAAAATCATGGCCAAAGCAACTAGTAACATTGTTACTAGCCCCCAAGGAGAAAGAATAGCCCAATTAATCTTACTCCCACTAATAAAGACTAGACACAAAGCTCATAATGCTCTAAGGGGATCTGGAAGTTTTGGGTCCTCTGATGCCTCCTGGGTTCAACAAATTTCTCATCCAAACCCCTCCCTCGCCTTATGGTTAGATGGTAAACAGTTCACCGGCTTAATAGATCCCGGGGCTGATGTTACCATCATTAAACAGGAGGATTGGCCCACCAGTTGGCCTATTTCCGAGACCTTAACCAACTTAAAAGGGATTGGACAAAGCAACAATCCTAAACAAAGTGCAAAATACCTTACTTGGAAAGATAAAGAAAATAACTCAGGTCTCATCAAACCGTTTATCCTCCCTAATTTACCTGTTAATCTTTGGGGAAGGGACCTGCTCTCACAAATGAGAGTAATAATGTGCAGCCCTAATGACATAGTTGCTGCTCAAATGCTAGCTCAAGGATACAGCCCAGGGCATTTTACAACCCATCCCAGTTACAGGCCAACGTGATAAAAAGGGGGTTGGGAGTTTTTAATTTCGGCCATTGACATGCCTGCACCCCAAAGACGTGCTGATCCCATCACTTGGAAATCGGACAAGCCTATTTGGGTTGATCAATGGCCATTAACATCAGAAAAACTATGTGTCGCCCAACAGTTAGTGCAGGAACAATTACTGGCCGGACACATTGTTGAAAGTAACTCCCCATGGAATTACTACTCCCGTATTGGTTATTAAAAAGAAATCTGGAAAATGGAGATTATTACAAGATTTAAGAGCTGTTAACGCTGCAATGGTGCTTGTGGGTACCTTACAGCCTGGCTTACCATCCCCAGTTGCAATCCTCTTAGGTTATTTAATTTTATTTGTTTATTTATTTTTATTTATTTATTTTTTAAGATGACCGGTAAGGGGATCTCAACCCTTGACTTGGTGTTGTCAGCACCAGGCTCTCCCAAGTGAGCCACGGGCCGCCCCCCGCCTTAGGTTATTTTAAAATTGTTATAGATCTCAAAGACTTTTTTTTTTTTACAATTCCTTTGCATCCTGATGATCAAAAACGTTTTGCCTTTAGTATTCCCTCAATAAATTTCAAGGAGCCTATGAAAAGATAAATCACTGGCGGGTCCTACCTCAAGGTACGGCCAATAGTCCCACCTTATGTCAAAAATATGTGGCTGCGGCCTTACAACCGATTAGAACAGCCTGGAAATCCATATATATTATATACATTACACGGATGACATTCTATTAGCAGGGCAATCAGGAGAACAGGTTTTACAGTGTTTCGCCCAACTTAAACAACAACTAACAGTAGCGGGCTTACAAATTGCTCCCGAAAAGGTTCAGCGACAGGATCCTTACACCTATTTAGGTTTTCAAATTAGTGGACCCCAGATTTCCAACCAAAAGGCACTTATTCGCAAGGATCAATTACAAACCCTTAATGATTTTCAAAAGCTGTTGGGAGATATAAACTGGCTCCGTCCGTACCTTAAGCTTACCACAGGTGACCTGAAACCCTTATTTGACGTATTAAAAGGAAATCCAGACCCCAAATCTCCTAGGTCCTTTTCTCCAGAGGCACTGGCTGCACTCCAAAAGGTAGAAGATGCTATTGCAGCTCAGTTTGTTACCAGCATCGACTACGCTCAACCCTTAACATTTATCATTTTTAATGCAACAGCTGCCCCTACAGGACTGTTTTGGCAAAACAACCCTATTCTGTGGATTCATTTACCTTCATACCCCAAAAAGACTTTACTTCCTTACTATGATGCTGTTGCAAACCTGATTATATTAGGCAGAGAAAATAGTAGAAAATATTTTGGGCTTGAGCCAACCACATTAATCCAACCTTATACCCAACAACAGGTTGATTGGCTCTTACAAAATTCGGACACCTGGATGATAGCTTGTGCCTCTTATGCTGGTATAATAGATAACCACTACCCATCAAATAAATTTATTCAGTTTTGTAATCTACATGCCTTTATATTTCCCCGAGCCACTAGCAAAGTGCCCTTAGCTAATGCCCTTTCAGTGTTTACTGATGGCTCGTCCACAGGCACCGCGGCTTATACTGTCAATGATAAAATAATCATATTTAACACCAGTCATACTTCTGCTCAGCTTGTAGAATTACAAGCTGCCATTGCGGTGCTGTCAGCCTTCCCAAATCAGGCTTTTAATATCTATCCCGACAGTGCCTATTTGGCTCCTTCTATTCCACTTTTAGAAGCAGTTTCTCAAATCAAACATATTTCCAATACTGCTAAACTATTCTTACAATGTCAGCAACTCATCCAACATAGACCCACACCTTTTTTCATAGGGCATATTCGAGCACCTTCCGGCCTACCAGGCCCCCTAACCAAAGGTAACAGCCTAGCCGATGCAGCCACCAAAACCGTGGCCACTATTGCAGCCGACCCTGTAACACTGGCTCAAGCTACACACGCCCTTCATCATGTTAATGCTCACACACTTAGATTACTATTTAAAATTACTAGAGAACAAGCTAGACAAATAGTCAAACAATGTTCCACATGTGTTACTCATTTGCCAATCCCCCACCTTGGAGTGAACCCTAGGGGACTTGTCCCAAACAAGATTTGGCAGATGGATGTTACCCATTATCCAGAATTTGGCAACTTAAAGTACATACATGTGTCCATAGACACCTATAGTGGATTTTTGCTTGTCACTCTACAAACGGGAGACGCCACTAAACATGTCATTTCTCATTTATTACACTGCTTTTCAATTCTAGGAGCTCCTAAACAAATTAAAACTGACAATGGCCCTGGCTGCACCTCAAGGGCCTTCCAAGATTTCTGTGCTAGATTACAGATACAACATCTTACGGGTATCCCTTATAATCCTCAAGGCCAAGGAATTGTTGAAAGAGCACATTTGTCTTTAAAGACTTGCCTTGAGAAAATAAAAAAGGGGGATGCTATCCTACAAAAGGCTCCCCCAGGAATCTACTTAATCAAGCTCTTTTTATTCTTAATTTTTTGAACCTGGATTCTAGCGGCAAGTCCGCAGCCGACCGTTTTTGGCATCCTGAGTCCCAAAAACAATTTGCCATGGTCAAATGGAAAGACCCACTGGGTAACACTTGGTATGGCCCAGATCCAGTCTTGATTTGGGGAAGAGGCTCAGTCTGTGTTTTTTCTCAAAAGCATGATGCGGCCAGATGGCTGCCGGAACGATTAGTTAAGCAAGTTGATCGTAACCTGTCACCCAGGAAGTCCGTTGGTCCCTGAGAACGCCTTTTTTCGTTTTTCTCCTTCTCCTGTAGAAATGATGGTGACCAAACGCCTTCTTTGGCTCCTTAGCCTGTGCTGCCAGCTGATACGGATCCAAACTGGTTTTGAGGATCCCGCGAGGGCCCTTGAAAAATTAAGGGCAATCCACGGTAAACCATGCGATTGCAAAGGGGGATATCGTTCCAGTCTCCCGCGGGATGTCCGAGCAATCGTACAATGCGGTAGTCACGCGGCTTATCAAGCCGGCTGGGACAGCTCGACAGCCTTAAAATGGCAGTGTGTTAAAAATCCACAGGCTATTCCTGCTGTCAATGGGCGCCCCGGACCGTGCCCTTGTACAACATTTGTCAGTTCTGTGCATAGTTCTTGTTATTCTTCTTTCCAGCAATGCACCCGTGGAAATCTTACATATTATACAGCCATCCTAGAAAAATCGATGGCGGGGTCTGTCGGGGGAGAACATGCAGTTATTCCTTCCGTCGTCGGGCCAGGTTCAACTAAATTTGTCCAAACCTCTTGCCCGGGCACAGCGGGTAGCCACGTGTGTTGGTCCACCTCCGCCCCTCTTCATGTGTCTGATGGAGGAGGTCCCCAAGATCAGG
Organism: Cynocephalus volans; assembly: GCF_027409185.1. Classification (NCBI taxonomy): domain Eukaryota; kingdom Metazoa; phylum Chordata; class Mammalia; order Dermoptera; family Cynocephalidae; genus Cynocephalus; species Cynocephalus volans. The sequence goes on along the minus strand of NC_084469.1, from coordinate 96,022,925 downwards.
CCAGAGTGCTTAGGGTACAAAGGAGGATAGAGAAAATAAACGAGGCCCCCTTAGCCCTGCCTGAAGCCAGGGGCGAGTTGAAACGCGATACCCAGACCTCCAACATCCTTCAGGCTACTTACAACCTGCTCAATGCGTCTAATGCTGAGCTTGCACAGAACTGTTGGCTCTGTCTGACTGTAGGACAACCCGTCCCCCTTGCCATCCCCAGTCCGCATTCCAATTATTCTGCTGATAACCAGTGCTCACTGACTTCTCCTTTGCAGGTACAACCCTTACAGTTTTTTAATTCCTCTTGTTATTACTCCCCTTCAGTTAACAATAGCTTTGCAATCGACGTCGGGATTGTTGCTTTCACTGAGTGCTCGACTGTTATTAATGTTTCTACACCTTTGTGTGCTCCTAACGGCTCTGTCTTTGTTTGTGGTCACAATGAGGCTTATACCCAATTGCCCACAAATTGGACAGGGTTGTGTGTCTTAGCTTCCCTCCTGCCCGATGTAGACATTATTTCCGGAGACGAGCCTGTTCCTGTCCCTACAATTGATCACATAGCTGGAAGAGCTAAAAGAGACATACAGTTTATTCCCTTACTTGCAGGGCTAGGAATTCCCGCCGCAACTGCGCCCGGAACCACTGGCCTTGCTTACGCTCTAACCCAATACACCAAATTGTCTAGTCAATTGGTCTCTGATGTAGAAGCCACTTCCCCAACTATACAAGATTTACAAGATCAACTAGATTCTCTGGCAGAAGCAGTATTACAAAATAGAAGAGGTTTAGATCTACTATCTGCAGAGCAGGGAGGTATTTGTTTGGCCCTACAGGAAAAATGTTGCTTCTACGCCAACAAGTCCGGAATAGTCAGAGACCGAATCAAACAGCTCCAAGAAGACCTGGAAAAAAGAAGAAGACAATTGGCGGATAACCCCCTTTGGTCTGGACTGAATGGATTCCTACCTTACCTCCTACCCCTTCTTGGATCGCTTCTTGGCTTGCTTCTATTGCTTGCCTTAGGTCCTCTTTTGTTCAAGAAACTTATGGCATTTATTAAACAGCAAACTGAGGCTATGCAGGCAAGGCCTATACAGGTCCATCACCAATGCCTAGAGATGCAAGAACAAAGTGGTTCACATGTCCCGCTGAATTCAAATTAGCGGGCTGCCTCCCCTGTGAGCTGAACTGGATAGCCAACGACGGGTAAGAGGGTGACATCCCCGTACGCGCCACCTAAGACAGGAGGGCCGCCATTGATGCGGCCTCATCCTACGACGGGTACAATGCTCGGGATGGATGGCCCCAACCTAAGACAGGCACAGTTCCCGAGGGGTTCTCTTGGCTTGAAATAATAAAAAAGGGGGACCTGTCTGGAGCCATAGAGCCCGGCTGTTGCCTAAGAGCCTGCCTGTCCGGAGCCATAGAGCCCAGCTATTGCCTCGAGGCCTCAGAGCCTTGTTTGCTGTTACCTTCCGTCCCTACCCCTCGTGTGACTATGGTGTGGGAGACTTTGCAACTTGCCATAGATAACAGGGGAATTTCCCATTTACCGGAACAACCCACCCTGCGGTTTTCTCAGCAAGCCACCTGCTGCTCACTTCCTTGTCTGCTGATCCCCTCCTGCTGTCTAAATAGCTGTGACCTTGTGGCTAATAAATGAGACCTTATCAGAATACTGTCTTGTCTCCATGTCTCGCGTCTCTTGTTCCTTCCAATTCCCACTCCTCCCTCCAGGGTCCGCGTTGCTGTTCCCGCGGGTCAGGACAATTGATCTATTTTTGCCTGGTTTTGTATTTATTTTAAATGGCTTTCTCTTTTGTGTCTGGCTTCTTTTACTCTGTGTGATTTCTGGGAGACTTATCCATGTTGGTGCATGTGGCAGTGGTCCGTCCTTTCTCCTCAGTGTAGACTATTCCGTCGTGTGACTACACCACCATTATCAATCCAGTTTCCTATTGATGGATGTTCGGGCAGCTTCCACCTTTTGGTTAGTATGGATAAGTCTGTTCTGAAAAATCTAGGGCTTGTCTTTTGGCAAAAATATGTACACATTACTATTGTACCTTGGACAATTGTGGAGTCTCGAAACAGAATCCTACAGGGCTGGTGGGTTAACTCAGCTGGTTAGAGCGGTGTTATAACACCAAGGTCAAGGATTCTGATACCTGGACAGGCCAGCTCTGGAAAAAAAAAAAAAAAAAAAGAAGGAATCTTACACTTCTAGAGTCATAGGGACAGAAGGTTCTGGGATCTTAAAATTAAAGCATGTATTGTCCCCTAAGGAGGCGAATATTGATTCTTGGGGGTTAAAAAATCTTACTCTTTTTATGTATAAAGTATAAATACACATACAGAACATATGCAGATTTACAAGTATATCTGTGGAATTAACATTTCATGGGGGAGCAAATTAAGATTTCAAAAAAGTCTAAAAACACCTTCTTAGGTGGGTGATAATGAAATCTAGAATCTTAGAATTGCAGTATCTCAAGTACTTGAAATAGACTCAGAATTTTGCAATCTCAGAGTGTGTAAGAGCAGAGAATTCTAGATTTCTAGAATCCAGAAGTGAAGGTCAGACTCTCAAAGTCGGAAAGAACTTTCTAGATCAGCAAAGCTGAGGCCCCAGAGAGGACCAGGACGTGGCCAGCGTTGTACACAAGGCGGGGATGCAGCCCAGTTTCTGCAGAGCCCGGCTCCCACGCTCGCCTGGCTCTGCCGCGACACCCTTGCGAGGGACACAAGCTACCCAGGCCCCCTGCCTGCTTTCTCCGTGGTTCCTGTCGGCCCCGGGTGCCTGCCCAACCCCCATCCGGCAGAAGGGAGCACCCGGCTCCCCGCCCCAAGAGATGCCCGTTCCTCTCCAGCTGGCAGGACCCGCCCACTGGCGGGGCCGCGTGTCTGCCTCCAGGGTGGTGTGCTGTGGTTGTGTCAAGGGGGCCAATTAATTAGCAATTAGCAGAGGCGGGGTGTGCAGGCTCCAGGCTGTGCCTTGGCAGCTGCGAGGGGAGAAGCAAGCAGGCGTCGGTCCAGCTCCGCACGGCTGGCGTCCCCACCCCCCACAGCCAGCCTCCAGGGACCGCCCGCCCACCCACCTCAGAACCTGCTAGATGAAGGGGTTGGGGGCGCTGGACCTCACCTTAGCACAGCATTCGGAGCCTTCGGCTGGGGCTCATGAAGGTTATACAGACCTGATTCAAGTCCTCATTCTTCCATTGACTTGCTGTGTGACCTTGGGCAAGTAACTTGACCTCTCTGTGCCTGTTCCCTCAGCTGTCAAAATACAGCCAGTAGGGCTGGCCGGTTGCTCAGCTGTTTAGAGCTCAGTGTTGAACACATCAAGGTCGAGGGTTTGGATCTCCCCCAGCAGCCAAAAAACCCCCAAACAAAACAGCCAATAGTGCTTCTTTGGCCGGATTGGGCGGATTTAGAGTGGGTCTATCTAAAGAAGCACAGGACCTCGGGACATAGTAAGTGCTCAATAAATATAAATGTGTATATATATATATATAGGCGGCCGGCTGGTACAGGGAACCTCATTTTTCAGAAGACAAAACTGAGGTTCAGAGTGGGCACCTACCTGAAGCCCCACAGCACGGAGGCCCCTCCTGGGCTGAGGGAGCTCTGACCTCGGAGGGTGGAGCGTGCAGGAATCTGGTTCGAAGGTGGGTACCCTCGGGCGACAGTGACGTCTTCTCTGCAGATGGCCCCCGGACCCCCAGCCTCCCAGGTGAGCCCCTGGCACGTGTCCCTTCCCAGCCCCGCCCCCTCAGCCCGCCCACTCTCCTCCCAGGACTGCTCCTAGTGCTGCTGGCGGCGGGGGTCGTGGCGGTGGCGGCGGTCGCGCTGGGCGCGGGCATCTGGGGTCGCCGCCGCTGCCGGGAAAAGGACTCAGGTAACACAGACAACCGCGCCGGGGAGCCCGTGGGCGCCGCAGGCCGCCCCCGCGTGGCCGAGGCGGGAAGTGCAGCTGTGGACAGGGATGGCCCGTCCCTCATCCGGCCATTAGGAGGGCCCCGGCCGGGATGCTGGCGGGGAGCGGAGGGGAGTAGGGGGATGGAGAAGGCCAGGCCCTGCACCCACGTTCTTCAGAAATAGAAGCAAAGCCCCAGAGGTGAGCCGCGGAGGGCCAGACTCTCTTAAGTGACTGTCCCCTCTTGGTCTGTGTCACCCCCATCTAGGAAATCCATTCTACAGCAACGTCCTATACCGGCCTCGAGGGGCCCCAAAGAAGAGTGAGACCTGGCCTGGAGAGAGAAAGGAGCTGGACACACCCAGGGAGGGCCAGAAAGGCCAGAGCGTGTACGCTCTCTCTTTTCCCCAGCCTGCCACCCCCCCACGGCGTCTGGCCCCCCAAACCTTGCCCCAGCCAGAGGCCCAGCCAAACCATCTCTACCATCAGGGTCTCTCCTGGCCCAGGCCCCTCTGGGCAGCCAAGGCCCGAGGGTTCCCTGTAGTGGGAGAGGAGTTGGAAACTCCAGGAGACACAAAGGGGATCCCACAAGAGGCTACAAAAGGATGTAACTGCGTAGGACTAGCCGGTTAGCTCACTTGGTTAGCACCAAGGTCCAGGGTTCCATCCCTGTACCCACCAGCCACCAAAAAAAAAAAAAAAAAAAAAAAGGATGTAACTCCTTCCAGGGGGAGACCAGGAGTCCAACAGAGATCCCCGCCTTGTTTCTATGGCAATAGATCTCCCTTGCGGCCCCAGAATGCTCAATAAAAGCTCATGAAGAAAGCAAAGCTAGAGTTTGTGGGGATTTGAGGGGTCATCTGGGAGGCCCCAGAGCCCCCAGGGATGGCTGGAGAGGCCCACTGTGGCGAGGGAGCTCTGTGTCAACTTGCCAACCCCCCTTTATATGGGTAGAGACACATCCAAGGAGCATGAAGGTGATACCCCCCAGCCTCCAAGCCTGTCCTGCTGGACGACCCCCTCCCCAGCTGTTATCTCCCCTCAGGCAGGCCTGGAGATGGGGGGAGGAGTGGGGAAGTCAGAGGCTCCCTGGTGTTTGCCAGCCCCCCCCCCCCCCCCCCCCCCCCCCCCCGGGATCTCCTGTCCTCCTGTCACCTTGAAGTGACACCAGCTGGGCCTGGCTCCCCTCCCCCACTCCTGCTGTTTCCATGGGGACAGATGTCCTTTCTGCAGATCAGACCATGCTGCCTGCCGGATGAGGAGGGGGTGGGGCTGGCCTGAGAGCCTTGCCCCCTCAGTTTCTCCAGCTCTGTATCCGCTGGTTTCTGCTGTCCGGGCGTTTATCTGCCCCTGTACCTCGTACCTCTCCCTCTGCCTGTCCCTGCTCGGTGTGAGACTCAGGCTCCAAGCCCGGCTCCGACCCCAAAACAAAGAGCTGGGGATGCCCTTGCCCCTACAAGAGTCTCAGTCTCGCCATCATGCCTCAAGGGGCTGGTGCCTCTGGATGTCTCCTGGGCCCCCCCCCCGTGCCACACTGGACACCCACAGTGGCCATTCCCCACATGGGGAGACAGATGGGAGGGGTGAGGGCTCACCTAATTCTTTCTCCCACTGGGTGACAGGGATCCCCGTTCCCTGCTGCCCAGGAAGGACACTTGAAACAGACAATAACTTATTTATTTTCCAGGCCAGGGGATGGTTTTGATACACAGTTCTGAGTTCTAGAACCCACAAGGAGTCAGATTAGGTGGCTTTGATGTAGACCAGGGTCTGGAAGGGTAGAGAGTCTGTTTGTCCATCTGTCTTCCAGCTTTATCAGGCAGGGATGCTGGGCAGGGGGCTGAGGGTCCCCATCAGGGGGTGTGTGTGATGACCGGGTACAGCAGGGCCAGGTGCTCCGCACCCTGCACCGGCAGCGGGCGCGAGCTGTAGTGCAGGACCAGCTCGGGCACGCTGGCAAAGGGGCCACTGTGCTGCCCCAGCACGATCTGGTTCTCTCGAGTCTGCGCGAACTTCAGATGCAGGAAACCCTGGCTGCTCCTGGGGGACAGGGGTCCAAGGGAGCACTGAACACCCCAGACCCACTCATGCTTTCCATCCCTAAAGCAACCTCCCACAGTCCCCAGGGCCGGGCACTGGTGTCCCCAGACATTGGTGGTAAACAGTGGTTTGGTGTGAAGCTGTTTGCTTATTCCCCCCTGGCCAGGCTGCCATCTCAGGCTTGTCCCCTATGAAAGTAGGCTGGGGTTGAGGTTCCTCTCCAGGAACTGGGACCCAACAGCAGACCCAGTGCATGTCTTCTGCAGGATACAAGAGGATCAGGTTCTACCTCCCTGATCTTGACTTTGTAAGTTTCTCTTTCCGCTCTAAAACCTAGTCCTTAACCCATGCCCTGGGGAGTGGCCGAACACATTCGAAATTCTGGTGCAGTCAGGAGACCCCAAAGAGGACACCTTGGCAGGACACTTTCTACCCCTGCGCACTCTTTCTTTTGATTTCCTGACGGCTCAGCTCAAATGTCACCTCCTTAGAGAGGCCACCCCTGAGCCCCTACTCAAACTCTCCGATTTTCCACTGTTCTGTTTGGGTCTTAGCCCTTATCTCTATCTAAAATATCTCTATCTCTGGCACTGCCAGAGCCCCAGCAACTAGAACAGGGCCTGGAACACAGACAGCAGGTGCTCAATTAATGTCTATTCAATGAAGGGACAGGACCTAGCACCAGGGGGCCTGAGGACCCCTCTTAGGTCACTCCAAGCACCCCCAGACTCACCCTATTCTCTTACCCTTTTTTTTTTTTTTTTTGGCGGCTGACTGGTAAGGGGATCAGGGCCCCTGACCTTGGTGTTACCAGCTCCATGCTTTAACCAAGTGAGCTCACCACCTCTTCTCTCTCCCAAGTTTCTGATCCCTTGTACGGCCCCTCGGGGGCTCCCACTAATCAACCCCCGGTCTGGGATCCCTTTGCTTTCTCTCCATGTGTGGTGGGTGGAATGACCTAGAACCTGGGAATCATTTTATCATGACTATTAACATTAATTAAGCATGTCCTGTTTTCCAGGCACTGTTCCCAGTATTTTTTCACCTATTTTTGTTTGTCTGTCTGATTATCACAGAACCACCAGGAAGCTGATGCTATCACTACCCTTGCTATACGGATGAGGATAAAGGCCCAGAGAGGTTGATTAATTTAGAAAGTGGCAGAGTCAGGATTTGAACCTGCCTCAAAGTCCTCTTCCAATCTTGTCCTTTTAGATCTGGCATTCAGACACCTAGTAGAATCTTGGGAGCGTTTTATAATTAGACCCACTTAGAATCTTAGGAACAGGAGCACATGGAATCAGGGCCTAAAACTCAAATGCCTACAGGGCCGCTCTGGGATTCTGGCTTCAGGCAGACACAAGGAGATATACTTCAACTTTTGCACTAGGGGAGCCTAAAGAAACCGTGGACACCTAGTTCCCCATTTCACCCAAGGCCTGGATCCTGCTTCATCTTCTTGCGTACCTCCAGTGACGGCGAGCTCATTCCCAGCTGGAATCATGCCAGTGACCTCCCTGGAAGCCCCGCCCTTATGTTAAAAACCTCCACCCACTGGCCTGGAAGCCCTGCCCACTGGCTGCTGGAACCACACCCCTGGGCTCCCATCCAATTAACCTGTAAGTGTGACGCATGCAGTCCTGTGACCCTCTGTCCCTGGGAGGCTGGGGGCTCACCTGAGGGACAGGGAGCAGTCCTGGGGGCTGGTTTCGCTGAGCCGCACGAGGTAGCTGCCTTCCTTGCAGAGTGATAGGAGGTTCTCAGCATCAGCCCGGCTCAGCGGGCCATGAAACCACCTAGGGGGTGAGGGCAGATGTCTCATGAAGGGCCACCCCCAAGCACACCCTGGGGTCGGGCCAGGTACAGCTGGTGCAAGGGCTTGTGACACCCAGGCTACAAATCGAGGAAAATTCCCTTGGATTTTTCAGGAGGAGCCAGGTCATCGGGCAGACACAGCTTCCCTTGGGAGGCAGCTGAGCCCAGGTCAAAGGTGGAGATGCTACCTCCAATTCAACATGTAGACCTCACCTTGACCTTGACAGCCCCCATCTGGCTGGGTCTCCAAATGTCCTCAACACCCCTTCCTAATCCACCAACTTCAATCACTTTCATGAGTTTTGCCACATCCCAGATCCCCACCCACCTCTACCTTTTTTGTTTTTGGCCAGTATGGGGAACCGAACCCTTGACCTTGGTGTTACAAGGCTACAATCTAACCAACGGAGCTAACCAGCCAGCCCCTTGTACCATTCTTTATTTAATATTTTTCTTTACTGTGCTCAAAGAGAGGTTAGCTGTTGCGGGCAGGTGTCAAAGACAGAAGAGCGCCAAACGGAGACTTTACCGTCGTTTGTATTGAAAGAAAATTGAAAAGAGAATAAACTTCGCATCCTACGCCTCAGTGTTAAATAACCAGTTCTGTATCGCCCACCGAAGAGGTTTGGGAATGACTGTGATGGCATGGCCTGGGCTCTGGGAGTCCCTCAAGGAGCTCCCAAGCTGGAGGGACACCAAGAAGCCCCAGACCCTCCCAGCTCATGCACCGCACCGCAGCCCAAAGTTGGGAGCCCCCCAGAATCCTGCTCTTCCCAGTTCCATCCCAAGAGATCCTGGGGTGAGAATAATTTCTGTCTCTGCTTTCAGGCTGTGAGCCCCAACCAAGTGAGACAGGCAGTCTTTTGAGCCTGAGGCTCAGGAAGGTTAAGTGACTTGCCCCGGGCCACACAGCCAGGAGAGGCGGAGCAGGGATTCGAAACCAGAACCTGCTCCCAGCGAGAAAGGGACCCCATCTCATTCTGCTTTGTGCCTAGCTGGGTGTCTGGCACACAGCAGGCATTGGTGCACAGGGAAGATTAATTGAAGAAATGAGTGAAGTGAACGAATGAATCAAAGCTCCCCCAGCTCCCTAGTCCAGGGAGGGAAAAGAAAAAATCTGAGGGGTTGGAGTCTACTGGTGGTCGGAGGGGTTCGGCAGGGCTCTTCCACCTTCGGCTTCCCCACTCACGGCTGCTTCTCCAGGGGCAGGGCCGGATCCACGCGTTCTGCAGGCAGAGGACTTCTGGGCGCGGGTCTCCGGAGCTCCTTGGCTGGGCCTGGGGCCCTTTCCCACTCCGGACTGTCAAACTGCACTGGAGGGTTAAGGGTAGAGAGGAAAGGGTTGAGTTCAGCCTAGCTGTGGGGGCGGGGCAGGGACAAGCCAATGGAATTTCAGTAGGAAGGCGGAACCTGCTTGGAGGAACCTATCAGAGCCCAGAATAGGAGGGGCTGGGCTTAAGGCTGGCGCAGGATTGGCCTTCAGGAGGAAAGGGTGTGGCCACGGAAAGGGCGGGGCAGTGCTATGAACGACAAATCAGAGATCAGGGGGCGTGTCTAGAGGGTGGGTTGGAAGTTTCCGACTAGAGCCATGGACTCCCAAGTTCCCTTCCGGGGTTCTGCCCCTATTGGGGCCAAGTCATAGAACTAGAATACCACCCCCGATATGCAGAGAGGTAGATCAAGGCACTGAGCCCCGACCCCCCTCCCAGTCACACAACCTCTGGGGCAAGGCTGGGTTGTCACAAGTCCTCCTGGTCCGAATTATTTTATTTCTTAAAGTTGACCTTATTATTATCCCTTTTAAAGAGGAGGAAACTGAGGTTCAGAGACTTGTCCAAGCTCACTCAACTCAGCTAGGAATCGATCCCTAGTCTACCTGACTGGCAGCTACTAAGAAGTACTGCCCTCTCCTCCCAAAACCTCCTACATAATAGTGCACTTTCTAGCACTCAGTTTACAAGCGCCATGTTCCGTAGGTACTAGAATGATCTCCATATTACAGTAAGGAAACTGAGACTCAAGGAGATAAAGTGACTTGCCCAAGTAACACAAAGCCAGGTCTAGTGTAACACCAAAGCCATATTCCTCTCCCTGCACTATACTGAGCGGAATGAATAGGTTCCATTCCACTCTAAAAGGCATTTTAGTTTCCAAGGAAGATGTATATTCTCTTGGGAAGAGGAATTTACGACTATCAGTCATTCACACTTTAGTGAGAATTAACAAACTACCAAAGTGGCAGGTGATTGGGCTCTACTTTCTAAGTGGAATCGGGGGACATGACCAGACGAGGAAATGAAGGGATGGCGCATCCAGAAGCCAGGGCCTGGGTGGGAGAAGCACCTGCAAATGCCCTGGAGATGTGGTCTTTCTTCCACTCCCAGGGTTGGTCATACTCATCCGCTGGCCGTTCATCTTCCTGGGGCAGCCGGCTCTGTCGAGGCCTTTGCCCGGAAAGGGGTCCATCCCCTGGATCTCGGTGCTGTTCTTCATGGGGAGTATCATACAGCTGCACCCCTCTGCATGGCAACTCTGGGAGGCCAAGGACACTGGTCAGAGCCTATTCCCACCTGGCCTCTGTCTCTATCCCCCAATCCCTGCCCGCTCACCGCTCATGACCCGCTGGGCGTCGTAGGGCTCCATGTAACCGTCATCTGGGGGAGGAGGATGAGGCTGGGCATCAAAAGGGTCTGAATACTCAGTGTCAACTTCCAGCTGGGGAGAGAAGGAAGGAGAGGGGCGAGGGCTCAGGGGGGCCGAGCGCAGCTCTGGATGCCCTGCTGGGTGATCTTACACTCCTTGCCTGCCCCCTCTGGGCCATCTGACACATCTCCAAGCAGTTCTTTTGGCGGGGGGAGGGCAGGGAGTCTACTCTAGCACTCACGAGAGTTGGCACACAGCTGCCAGCTTCCCCTGCTGACTTCCTCCAGGCTACTGTGATTCTCCCCAACACAGACACCTGCTTCCCTCCTTCAGTAATTGTAATGTTTACCAGGTGCCAGTTCTGCTCTAAATGCTTTCCCTATATTTATTCATAATACCAACATCCAGTAAGTACATTATCCCCATTTTACAGATGGGGAAACCAAGGCACAGAGAGGGTAAGTGACTTGTACAGGGTCACACAGCTGGTAAGTCAGAGGCAGAGTTTGATCCCAGCTGTCTGGTTCCCCTGAATCCCTGCCTCCTATTCCCTTTCTGGTGCCATGAACCACGACTCAATGCAGCCCCTGGCACCCACCTCAAATCCCTCTCTGGCTACTGTCTCTGCTGAAGCTTTGGGGTCAACTCCCCGATCCTCTAGGAAACATATTGAAAAAAAGCATGGGCATTGGAGACAGCTGTGGAATCAAATCTCAACTTGCTGGAGCCCTGTGACCTTGGGCGAGTCACCTCTCTTCTGTGAGCCTCAGTTTCCACCTCTGTAAAATGGGAATCCTAACAGCAGGAAGGGCAGAGTCATGGTGAGGAGGTTTAAGTGCCCAGAAGGAGAGTGCCTTGCTCAGACGTTTTGGGAAGATCCCACCTGCTGCCAAGAGGAAGGGAAGTGGAGGGGAGGGGACGGGAGGAGGGGTATGGCCAGGGAACAGGAGGACAGAAAGACAAAGCAGGGCCGGTCAGAGGGACAACCAGCATTGTGCATTGCAAAGGGACAGATATCAAACTCTGACAAGTAGGTGGAGGACTGGCAAGTGTCCCTCTGGTGCTCTGGCCCACCTCTGGGATCACACATTAAACAAGCTCCCCCAGATGGGGGGACGGGGCACAGCCTGACCCTCCCCACCCAGCCTCCCGGGGCCACCCAGCCACGCACCTCCTCCCCGGGGCTGCCCAGCAAGGCCTTGGCTCTGGCCATGTCCGCAGCCTCCACCTTGATGAGCCTGTGCTTGGGAGAGTCGTACTTGGCGTCTCCGGACCCCTTGGAGTCCCCAGGGCCCGCGGGGTCCGGCTCCAGGCGGTTGTCGGCGTCCTCATAGGGGTCTTCAAAATCCAGGTTCTTCTGCGCCCGGTAGGCCCTCAGGATGTCGCTCTCCGTGTAGTCGGGGGCGGGCGGCTGCGGAGGGGGTCTCCGGCCGCCAAAGCTCAGGTAGTCCCGCAGCCACCTGGCCATCTGGACGCGTGTCACCCCAAATCCTGCCACCGTCAGAGGGGGATCCACATGCCTTTTTCCGGGCCCCCTTCCCCAGGGGGAGGAGGCGAAGCAGGTGGAGAAAGATCAGGCGTGCGCCTTGGCCGGGCTCAGCGTGCAGAAGGGGAAATTCAGAAGCGGCGACAGCGGGGGAGCGGGAGAGGCCCACCTTCGCCCGGCTCGGCCCGGACCCCTGGGTTCTCAGCGCAGCGGGCGGGCTCCTCCGGGGCGCGGGCACCGCGCGCAAAGTTGGGCCGTGGGGACGGTGACCCCGGCAGGGCGCATCCTTTGTCGCGCTCTTTCCCGCTCCGGAGGGAGCCCCCCGATCCCGCGGCCCCCGGCCCCGCCGCCTCGATCCGGCCGCAGCCGCCGGCACAAAGGGAAATAAAAAATCCCCTCCGATCCCCCTTCGCGCTTTCGGAGAGACTTTCCCCGCAGCAGCCGGCGCGCGGCCGGGAGGTGGGACTTCGGGGAGGGCGCGCAGGAGGACGCGCCGGTCCCCGCCAGCCCCGGGCCACGTCCTGGGCAGCAACGTCAAGGCTTCCCCGCCCCTCCCCCGCCCCCCGCGCGCCCCTCCGAGGTGACCGAGACCTTCAGCTGTTCTGGGCAGGGAGGGGCGGGGGCCGCGGGGAGGGCGGCAGGTGGGGAGTCAGCTGGCACCGAGGTGGCTCGGGAGAGCGACAGGTGCGGGGCAGGAGGGGCGGGGAGACTGGGGCTGCACTTGACCGCGAGAAGCGGGGAAGGCGTCCAGCGGACGGGGCGAGTGGCCACCGCCGAGGGTTGAAACCGAACCGGTATCTGGCGGGGAAACTGACCAGGAGGTTGGGGGGCGTGGACATTGTCGCAGAGGTCACCGGCTAAAACTGACGTTGACGCAGCCGAAGGAAGGGAGAGGCGACGGAAGGGACTGCGATCCGGCTTCCCCTCCCCCAGGGGCAGGGAGATGGCGTCTGTGCCTGGCGTGTGGCCTCAGCATCTGTCCCTTTGTGGCTTCTGGGGTTGGGGGGTGGGAAGGGGGACTGAGTGAAAGGGTGTCGCCTGTCCTGGCTGCCTGTCGGCAGCTGCAGCTGTCTGGGGGCAAGGACACTAAGAAGTTTGGGAGATGAGAGAGGACAAGGGGATTGCTGGTCGATTTTAGAGCAAAACCTTTTTTTCTTTCCCCGTAAGGAGGCTTGCTCAGTTTCCCTTAATGACTGCAGAAAAAGAGGGGTGATCAGGAAGAATGGGACCCCAGATTCTCTTCTCCTGGCTCCCCCAGGGTGCCTCTGGCTTGGAGGGGAGGGAGGACCAGACAGAAGTAAAAGCTGACACGCTGTGACTGGCAGAACTACTGGACCGGGGACAGGGTCTGCTGTGCTTTGGTGCCTTGGTTTCCTCATTAGAAAAAGGAGGCTTCTAATAGGAAAACCCAGAGAGCTCGAGCAAGGATCACCCGAAGGGAGCAAGTGATCACTCAGCCTCCCCATTTTAAAGATGGGGAAACTGAGGCACAGAGAAGGGAGGGCCTCGCTCAAAGCTGCTCAGCAGCTCATTTCTGCCTGGACACCATCGTGTGGCCTGCTGTGGGGTGACACTGCAGACCCACCCACTGGAGTCTCTTCATGGAATCAGGGATCCTCCCTGTTCCCTCCACTCTTAGCCCCACTCTCCAGATGGGGAAACTGAGGCATAGAACGATTAAGATAAAGCCCCTGATGGCAGCAGGGGCCTCGACCCTTCTGTTCCCTCCCGTTCCCATCTGCCGTGTCCCCCAACAGAGACCTGTTGAACTTGGACCTCCCTTCTGGGGCTCATTGACACAGTCCGCACCCCCCCCTTCCACCCTACCCTCTCCGATCAGCAAGGCAGCGTCCCTGGGGACCGCCAGGGAGCACCGTGGGTAATTGTCCTGTTTTCTGTCAGCCGCAAGGCAATTCCTGGCTCGGGGATGAGCTGTTGACAGATCTCATCAAATCCGAGTCCTCTCCCTGTCGGATAAATACTCGGTGTCTGAGGTATAAATATTTGAAAGGAGCCTTCTAATTACAGTCTGTGTCAGGAATAGCAATTAGACGCCCTGGAGGCAGAATCAAACGGCATTTGACTTTCCTGAGCTTTTGAGCTGGCTGCTTCTGGGGCTGCCCCACCCCCACCCCCAGGAAAGGAACGAGGAGGAGGTGGGGGGGTGCAGAAAGAGGCAGATGACAGAGCCAGGCTGGGAGTCACCTTGTGACCTTGAATCAGCCACATGACCTCTTGGGCTTGGGCTTTGGGACGGTTGCCCGCAGGGGGGCGCTGTGTGGCTACAAGCAAGGATGTGGAGGGGTCTGGGGGTCCTGCACGGCGGGGACTTCCCTTCCCCCAGCACTCGTGGTCTGGGAGGCAGTTTATTGAGGGCTCCTGCAGGGTGTGCGGGGCTCAGAGTGCTGTGGTTCTCCAGAGCCTGGGCTCAGGAATTCCAGCCCACCTGACCTTGGGGAGTGACCTGGACAGTTTTCTCACGTGGGAAATGGGGACTGACAGGTCACCCCTGCTGAGCACTTACTGCCAGGCACTGTTTTGGGTGCTTTTGTGTTTTGTTTGGTTTCTTGAGATATAATTCCCTCACCCTATAATTCACCCACTTACCGTGTACATGCAATTCAGTGGGGTTTGTTTTTTGTATGTTTACAAGATTGTGTGACCATCACCACTAATTCCAGAACATTTTTATCATCCCCCAAAGAAATCTCAGACCCAAACTCCCAATCTCTGGCAACCACGAATCCACTTTCTGTCTTTGTGGATTGGCCTGTTCTGGACGTTTCATATAAATGGAGACACACACTGTGTGGCCTTCTGTGTCTGGCGTCTGTCACTGAGCGTGATGTGTTCAAAGATCATCCACGTGGTAGCGTGTGTCAGAGCCTCGTTCCTTTTTATAGTAATATTCCATTGTGTGGCACACAGTAGGTGCTCGATATATGCTTAGGGTGGACAGGACCTCAGGAAGGAGCGGGATGTGGTCCCTGGCTGGGGGCTGTGCCTGCTCTCTCTGTACCCTTGCCCCTGTCTCCTAGAACAGCAGCTCTGACTCTCGAGGGGGTGTGGGAGCCAATACACCAGGGCAGATGGGACCAGCCGGGGATAGATGACGGCCCACGATGGGGCCTAAAAACCCCTCATATGATGGGAGAGACGTGGCCCTGCCTTAGGTGCTCCTAGTCTGATAGGGGAGACCACCTTTGCCCTCAGAAGCCCTTAGACACAGCTCTGCCTTTCTTAATTCACAGTCTGATGGCAGAGGTATGGTCTTGCCCTCAGAAACCCCCAGTCTGAGGCAGGAGATACGTGCATGCCTTAATAGGCTCCTAGTCTGGTGGGGAAGGCATAATCCTGCCCTCTGAAGCACCCAGTCTGATGGCGGAGTCACAGCTCTGACTTCAGGGGCTTCTAGTTTCATAGGAGAGACATGACCCTCACTTTCGGAGCCCCCAGTCTGATGGAGTTGAGACATGAGCCTATCTTCAGGAGTCCCCAGTCTGCTGGGGGAAGCGTCTGATGGAAGAAATACGTGCTTGCTTTCATGGGCTCTTCTCTAATGGAGGAGACACGGCCTTGACTTCCAGTGTCCCAGTCTGACAGAGGAGACATGAACCTGCCTCCAAGGCTCCCCAGTCTGAAGGGGGAGGCATGGTCCAAACGTCAAGGGCTCCCAGTCTAATGGAAAAGATATGGCCCTGACTTCCTGGGTCCCAGTCAAATGGGGGAGACATGAGCCTGCCTTCAGGGTTCCCAGTCTGATGGAGGAGGCATGGACCAACCTTTGAGGGCCTCCAGTCTGATGGGGGAGGCCTGGCCTGGTCCCTAAAGGCTCCCAGTCTGCAGCAGTTTTAGTGGGGCGTGAAATCAAGGGCATATACTTGGAGCCTTGAGGATTCAAACTCAGGGCCTTTCCCTCACTCACCACGAGCCCTTGACCTAGGAGCCTCCCTCATCTGTAAAATGGGGCAGTAACAGAGCGTGTGCCCGAGGGAGTGGGCAGTGAGCTTCGGCCTGGAGAGAGCTCAGTGCTGTGCTTGTTGTGGCAAGAGCTTGGGGAGTGGGAGCGGCCCCTCTTCTCCTTTATGAGGCCCAGGTTCAGGCGGGAGTGGGCTCCAGCAGGACGAGCGGCCACTGCCACCCCCTCCCCCCATCCTCTGATCTGCTCTGGCAGTGTGGCAGCCCCAGGGGGCTGATGGAGGAGATTTCGCAGGAGATCTGACAGCTCTCGAGGACAGGGTAACAGACGATAAGCTGGTGGGAGCTGTGGGCTGTGAGGGGGGAAGGGCAGGTGGGGGGGGGAGCCAGGGGAGGTTGGGGCAGAGCAGGGAGCAGGGGGCACAGGGTGAGAGAACAAAGTCTAAAAGCCTCCAAGGGGATGTAAAAATTAAAAATAAAAATTTCAGTGGTGTAGGAAAGGGTGGGGAGGAGTGGTGGGAGCAGGCAGAGCCATGGGGCTTCCTGAGCCTCGGTTTTCTCGCCTGTGAATGGGGCAACACCCACTCAATCAGTCCACAAGCATTTTGAGCACCTACTAAGAGCCTAGGTGGTTTTAGGTGCTGGAGACACAGTTGCCAATATGATATGTGCCTTTGCGAAGCTCACTGTCCAGTGGAAGTCTGGCAGGCAGACCCTCAGGTGACCCCCAATGACCCCTGCCTCCTGGTGTTCATGACATGTGGAATCCCCTCCTCTCGAGTGTGGGTGGGACTGTGGCTTCTAACCAAAGGAACATGGCAGAGGGGAAGGGTGCTGTGTCTACAGACTCTACTCTCCTGCTGGCTTTATGAAACAAGCTGCTCCAAGTTTCCACGTGGCCAAGGAACTGAGGGAGGCCTCTGGCCAACACCCATGACGAACTGGATTCTGCCAGCAACCACGAGAGCAAGCTTGGAAGCTGATCCTGCCCCGGGCAAGCCTTCAGATGAGACCCCAGCCCTGTTCAACATCTTAACTGCAGCCTTGAGAGACCTGGAAGCAGGAGACTCAACTAAACCACACCTGGATTTCTGTTGCTTTAAGCCACTAAATTTTGGGATAATTTCATAGGCAGTACTAGATAAAAAATACAGGGAGAGATGGACAATAAACACATCTGCTAAGGCATCCCCTTGGCAGCCCCTCAGAACTCTCTTCCCCTGCTTTATTTTTAAATTTTTAAAATTATTTTTGGCAGCTGGCTGGCACGGGGATCCGAACCCTTCACCTTGGTGTTGTAACACTGCACTCTAACCACTGAGAAAACTGGACAGCCCTGCTTTATTTTAATCAGTTATCACTACCTACAGCATACGTTTACTTTATTTTATTTTACATTTACTTTATTTATTTGTACCTTATTATTATTTATGATTCTTACAAAATATATTTTAAATTATTAATATAAAAATACATAAAATTATATTTTATTAGTAATATAATACATAAATTTCATTTATATTTTATTATACTTATATTGTTATTGATAATTATAACATTATACATATTATTATGTCATATTATCATATATAACATTTATTAACTTTACATAATATATTATATATTTTCTGTAGTATTATTATATATTATTGTAAAAATGTGTTATTTATATTCACTATATTTATATATGTTTAATCTCTTACCCCCCATCTCCCACCAAGAATGTCACCTTTATGAGTGGAACTTTGTTTTACTTTAATGCTGTAGCCCCAGTGCCTAAATCCACTTTAAAATATATATTTTTTCATTTATTTATTTATTTATTTTTATTTATTTTGAGGGGGCAGCTGGCCAGTACAGGGATCAAACCCTTGACCTTGGTTTATCCACACTGTGCTCTAACCAACTGAGCTTACCGGCCAGCTCCCAGTGCTTAAATCAAAGCCTGACACAAAGTAGGTGGTCAATAAATATATTCTGAATGAGCAAAGGGGTTCATAAACTTGCATTAGGAGATGAGCATTGGGTGAGTTATTATAATTATTTTTTTTAAAGACGACCGGTTAGGGGATCTCAACCCTTGACCTGGTGTTGTCAGCACCACACTCTCCCAAGTGAGCTAACCAGCCATCCCTATACAGGGATCCGAACCCGTGGCCTTGGTGTTATCAGCACCACACTCTCCTGAGTGAGCCACGGGCCGGCCCCATTGGGTGAGTTTGTATAAACAGCTCAGCACGAGGTCTGGAGAGTGCTCAGTGGTGCACGAACCTTAGCTGTTATTATTACTCGCTGCGAAGATCCCTGTAGTCCACCTGCCATGTCACACAGAGGAGAGGGAGGCTGGTGCTTGTCCTCTGGGTGGCCTCAGCTGGAGGAGCTACAGGGACAGTGTGCACCTACACATGTGGGGGGTGCCTTGTCCTGACCACCTTTCTCTGAAGGCCTTTCGAGAACTGCAGAGCTGATGATGACCTAGGCAGAGGTCAAAAAACTTTCTCTGTAAAGGGCCCAAATAATAAATATTTTTGGCTTTGCATGGCATAAAGTCTCTATCATAAATACTAACTCTGCCACTGTAGACCAACAGCAGCCGCAGATGATATGCACACAAATGGGCATGTCGGTGTGCCAATAAAGCTTTATTTACAAAGACAGGCCACAGGGACCAAATTTGGCCCAAGGGCTGTTGTTTGTTGACTCATATGTTGGAAAACAGTTAGGTTACAATGTAATACTATTAAATAAATGCAAGTAACAGTGCACGCGCATGGCGAAAAGTGCAGTGGATCAGGAGTGACGGACGTTCAGGAAACAGTCAGAGAGAATGAATCAGAACGAACCAGAGAGGCCCAACCCTCACCCTCCCCACCAAACCTCTTTTTACAACTTCTTAAACTAGATGATTTTGCTTTGCTTTTTTTTTTTTTTTTTTTTTTTTAAAGACGGACGGTAAGGGGATCTTAACCCTTGACTTGCTGTTGTCAGCATCACACTCTCCCAAGTGAGCCACAGGACGGCCCTTTGCTTTGCTTTTTTGCTGGTTTTGTTTTGTTCTGGTGGCTGACAGGGATTGAACCCTGGACGCTGATGTTATCACCAGCACACTCTAACCATCTGATCTAACCGGCCAACCCCAGATGATTTCTTTTAACCAATCTCTGAATGGACCACATTCCAGGCTCCATGCATGATCATGGATTTGGAGAAAACAGGCAGTGGTGTGCTGGTAAATGCTTAACAGCTGGCTCTCTGGCTGGTGTGAGGGACTGATTTGCAGCACTTGCCAGTTTCCATGGTGTAAATGCTCCTATGGCCAAGTTTAAGCCACCAACATGATGTTGCTTAACACAAGAGACATCAACTACCCGTTGACTCTCACGAGTTTTCAGTGTGAGCCGGCCTCAGTCTACCACTGTCAGGATCCCCAGGTCCTGACTTCACAGCCTTGGAGCTACAATGTGAGGCCCCCCGAGTCCTCATCAGAAAGCCCTAGCTGGCCCCCAGTTCACCTCTACATCAGTCATATCCAAGCAGGGAAATCATCATAGGAAAGTGGATCCCAAAGTGGTGACTCTTCACCCCCCAAACTCTGACAGTGAAAAATACAAAACCTAATTGCCAAATTCCAAATACAAGCATGTGGTGGGGGGTGGGGCTGATGCTACTAACCCTGGGTAGGGTAGGAGAGAAGGCTTGGGAGTTGATCAGGTCGTGAAGGGGTCTGATGGAGGCATGGGACTTTAAACTAGAAAATCCTGGAGTGGTAGAGAATTACACCAGAGTTGAAATCTGTCAACCTTCAAAGGGCATTAGCTTTGGAATCAGACTTACTGGTTGCATGACCAAATTAGTTATCTATTATCCCAAAACTTAGCATACGAACATTTATTATCTCATAATTTCTGAGAGTCTGGATTCCAGGAGTGTCTAAGTTGGGGGGTTTGGGCTTGGGGTTTCTCATGAGGTCACTGTCAAGCTGTCAGCCAGGGATGCACCATCTAAAGGCTCGACTGGGGCTGGAGGAGCCACTCCCAGGGAGGCTGCCTCACACGGCTGTTGGCAGGAGGCCTCAGCTCCTGGCCACACAGGAATCTCCACAGCGCAGCTTGAGCTTCCCCCAGAGCGAGTGATCCCAGAGAGAGCAGGAAGGCAGCCACGATGTTTTTTATAGTCTAGTTTCAGAAGTCACCCAATGTCCCATTCACCAAAGGCACTGAATAGTCACTAAATTCAGCCCTCACTCAAGGAAAGGGGAATTAGGCTCCACCACTTGAAGAGAGGAGCATCAAAGAATTTGTGGACATATACGTATTTTTTAATGCAGCTATTCATATGGCATACGGACCTATTGTAAGACCACCACAGGGACCTTGGGCACATCATTTTCCCTCTCTGAATCTCAGTGTCCTCACCTATGCGATGGTTCTGATGGCGTTTGCCTTATGAGATTGCAGTTAACTACCAACTATTCACAAAGCAACCAGAGTAATTTTTTAAAATGTAAATAAGATGTCAGTTCCTTGTTAAAAACTCTCATGTGGCCTCTCATTACTCGTATAATAAAAGCCCAAGTCCTCCCCACAGCCCACCAGGCCCTGCATGACCTGCCCTGTCCCCTCCTCCCCTCCCTCTCTCCCCCTCGCTCTCTCTGCTGCAGCCACACGGGCCTCCTCGCTGTTCCTCCCACACACCAGGCTCGGTCCTGCCCCAGGGCCTTTGCACGTGCTGTTGCCTCTGCATGGAATGTTCTTTCCTGATCTGTATGGCCAGCTCCTCTTCATCCTTCAGGTCTCAGATTGAATGTCACCTCCCAAGTAAAGCCTCCCTGATTAATTCAGCACAAATCATCCTCTGGTTGATTACAGACATCCTCTATTTCTTTTCTTTATGGTATTTACCTTGAGTCATGCTGGACTGTGAATTCCATGAAGGTAGAGACTGTGTCTTTTGCTGTCATATCCCAGCCCCCAGCGCATGGCTGGCACTCAACAGATAAGTTCTTTTAAATGAGTGTATAGAAGGGCTGGCCGGTTAGTTCAGTTGGTCAGAGCACAGCCTCATAACACCAAGGTCACTGGTTCAGATCCCCATACCAGCCAGCCTCCGATAAATTAAAACAATAAAAAGAGTATATGCAGCTGGCGAGTTAGCTCAGTTGGTTAGTATGTGGTGCTGATAACACTAAGGACCAGGATTCAACACCAGTACTGGCTAGCCTCCGAAAATAAAAAATAAAAAAAAATTTAAAAAGAGTTGGATTTGGTAACCATCATGGTTGTAGTGGGTTGAACACTGATCCCCCAAAAATATATATTCATGTCCTAACAAGTGGAACTTGTGAATGTGGCTTTATTTGGAAAAGGGTCTTTGTGGATGGAATTATGTGAAGGATCTCAAGGTGAGATCATCCTGGATTTGGGTGGGTCCTAAATCCAAAGACAGTATCCTTGGAAGAGAAGAGAAGGGAAGGCAGACTCAGAAAAGATGGCCATGTGAGGAGGCAGACGTGGGGCGGTGCTTCTACAAGCAAGGAATGCCAGGATTGCTGGCGGCCACCAGAAGCTGGGGACAGGCCTGGGGCAGATTCTCCCTCAGCCTCAGGAGCCGGCCCTGCTCCACGCTGATCTTGACTTCTGGCCTCCAGAACCATAAGAGGATACACTTCCAGTGTTTAAGTCACCCCCCTGGTATGACACACTTGTCATGGCAGCCACAAGAAACGGATACAATAGCAATCATTTATTTGAGAGAAAATCAGCAACGGATGGTAAAACTGGCGAGTGAAAGTTTGATGAGGGTTAGATGTTTACATGATCTCAAAGTACCTCCCCACGGACACTTGCCATCTTGTGGGATGAAAAAGGAAAACGGGGAGCTATGGACGTCACCACGACCCAGACCAAGGTTCAGTCACCAGAAATAGGGCGACCCGACCTCGTGGGCCTCCCGAGAACACATCATTTCTGTGACACTCCTGCCAGGAAGGTGCAACCTGAACCTGATTGTTGGGAAATACCAGACAAACCCAAATGGAGGGGCAGCCTCCAGCACGGCTGGCTGGACTCTTCAAAAATATCAGTGACATATAAGACAACAGAAGGCCGAGGACCGTCTCAGGTGACAAGAGACAAAAGAGATGCAAGGAGAGAACGCGATGCCTGACTTGGGGTTCCCGTTGCCATCAAGAACGTTATGGGGGGGGCTGCTGGCAAGCTGGTTGGTTAGAGCGCGGCGCTGAAGACACCAGGGTCAAGGGTTCAGATCCCTGTACCCAAAAACAAAAGAACATTATTGGGGCAATCGGTGGAATTTGATTTGATAGTGTATGAGTTTCCTAGGGCTGTCGCAACAAAGTACCATTGACTGGGTGGCTTGGGACAACAGAAATCTATTCTCTCACAGTAGAGCTAGAATTCCAAAATCCAAGTGGGGTCGGGGCAACAAGGTGTGGACACTCCTGGGCTCACGGCTGCGCCCCTTTGGTCTCCGCCCCTTTGGTCTCCCCACGGCCATCCTCTCCCTGTGTCTTCCTTCTGTGCATGTCTGTCTGTCTGTCCAAATCTCCCCTTTTTATAAGGACAAGCCCTAATGACCTCATCTTAACTCGATCCCGTCTGCAATGACCTTGTCTCCAAAGGTCACACTCTGAGGTCCTGGGGGCGAGGACATCAACATATCTTTTTTGGGGAACACAACTTAACCATAACCACCACAGATGGAGATTAGACACCAGTTCTGTGTCAGTGTTACATTTCTTGAGCATCCGCAGATTTTCGTATCTGTGGGGGCATGGCGGGTGTCCTAGAACCAATCCCCTATGGATACCAAGGGACAACTGTATACACAGTATAGAGAAGAGTAAATGTGGGAAAGGGGTCATTATGAGAATTCTTTGTTCTAGTTCTGGAACTCATTGGTAAGTCTGGAAGGACGTCAAAATTAAAATGAAAAGAGGCGCCGGAAGTGAGCACTCACCCTGATCCTGTCCCGTCTTCCCGCCCTCCTTCCGCCCCTGGGCTACCCCTGCCTGGGAGGCAGGACTTCCCAGCCAGCATTGATTCCCACGGATTATCCAGCCAGGGATCCACACTTGCTGAAAGTGTAAACAGCCCAGCCCCTTGGAAGGCAAAGCGTAGTGTCCTTTACAATTAACAGTGGTCGGTTAGCTCAGTTGGTTAGAGCAGTGTTATAACACCAAGGTCACGGGTTCAGATCCCCATACCAGCCAGCCACCAAAACCCAAAAAAAGCCCCAGAAGTTAAAAATGAATATTATGCACCTCCTTCGAGCCCACAGTTCCATTTTTTGGTGTCCTAAAGAGATACTTGACCCCATTCACGAGGACACACTCATAGGAGGGTTTGCCCTGACACTGTGCGTGGCAGCAAATATCAGGAACAAACACAACATCCCTAGCAGAGGGGGAGGAGCACCGAACTCTGGCACAAACGACGGGATATACGCTGTGGCCCAAAAGCCCAGACCTAGGCTTGGTTACACAGGAGGCAGCTGTGAATACTTCTGGAAGAACCAGAACCTGATAGCAGAGGCCTCACCCCACAGCCCCCTTGTCAGATGCTGGCAGAGGGCAAGTGGCCCGGTCAGCTAGGTGGATTCCTTTTATTGATTCCAGACAGTTCTGTGGAGGGAAGGGATGGAGCCACCTGGGGGTAGGTGGGCTCACCTGCATGCCCATAATACGACCAACATCCCAAGGACGGTCTGTGACAGGACCAGGGAGTCATGCTGAAAGCTGAGAGGCGCTCCAGGAATGTGGCAGCCCCCAACATGGTGCCAAGTGGGGGTAGGGGCAGCTTGGGTCCCCAAGGTGCTAGTGGGGAGACAGGAGAGAAGCCGAGTCCCCAGGCTGAAGCCCTTGCCGGCCCCGCTGGCCTTGGTGGCTACTGGTGCTCGCCTGGTTGTGGCCCTGGTTGGTGCCAAGGCCTCCTGCCCTGACCACCAGCTCTCCTGGTACGGTTGAAGCTGGACCTGAGACCCCTGACCTTGAAGGGCTTGGGCGGGGCTCAGTTGCTGCTGCTGCTGTCATCACTGTCCAGATAGGCCCCCAGCTGGCTCAGGGAGGAGGCACCAGGTGTCGGGGGTGCAGGGTCAGTTGCTTTCCTGCTCTGAAGGGCACCTGGAGGGGAAGGCAACAGTCAGCTGAGACGAGGCTGGGAGCTCAAGCTTGGCCATTCCAGCTTGCTGGCAAGGCCCAGAGGTGGAAAGCGTGTGAATGGCCCAGCCTTCTGGAAAGCTCCTGGTGGGGCCTATGGCAGATTTAAACCCGCACACCCTTTGGCAACTGCACTTCTGGAAGCTCCAGCCAGGCAGGCAGAGTGCACCGCAGAAAGTGGACATGGCTCTGAAGTCCAAAGTCAAGCCACAGTTTATGGTGATTCAGAAGGGACACACCCCTGGCTGTGTGGCTTCAGGTGTGTGGGTACACCTCTCTGAACCTCGGCCTCCTCATCTGACCAGTGGGTAATAGCGGTACAGGTAAGGGCTGGCTCACTTACATGGAAGACTCACTGTGTTCCAGGGTCTAAACAAGCACCTGACGTGGAGCAGCTCATGGAATCAACCCCAAACCAAGTTCCTACCCTACCTAGGAGGTAAGTCCTGTTATTATCTGCTTTTAACAGGACGGGAAACTGAGGCCAAGGGGTGGGGGGAGATCCTTTGACCAAGGCTGCACAAGAAGCAAGTGGAGGCATGGGGGATGTGCACCCAGGCTGCTCGGCTCTGGAATCCTGGTCCTAACCACCTGGCCACACTGACACCCCCTCCTCCAATTCTCCATCTTCCAGGGTTGGTGTGGGGCGTGGGGGCCACAGAGCACCAGCTACACCATCCCTGAGGTGTAGACGCCCAGGACCTGTGTCTGCTGACAACGGATGATGAAGGTGGGGTACCGCAGGATCTGACATTTAGTTTTTATACACTTCTTTGTGACTTGGGTCTTAAAGCACTTGCTCCTTCTGTAATTAAAAGGAAAACAAAACCCCTCCATGCCTTCTCCCCTTACTCCACTAATAGGCCCTGGGAGGGAGACGCACTTTACCCTAACCTGCTCCATGAAGGCTCCAGAACAGCGCCGCGGTTGGGGTGCGCTGCTGCCGCCTAGGGGCTACTGGGGACACTGCACCCGGCTCCAGGAACCTGGGGGACTCACCCAGGGCGGCTGCTGCCTGGCCCTGCCCGGCGCTGTGCTCCCGCTCTGTCTTCCTCTTCTTCACCACGACCAGGCCGGACAGCTGAGGCCGGCTGCCGAGGCTGCCGATGCTCTGCTCCCAGCTCTCCACCTTCCTCTTGGCCTTAGGGGCCTGTGGGGCAAGGGGGACATGTGGGGGCGGTCTGGCCCAGATCCACCCCCACTGACCTCCCTACTCATAGTCTCCTGATGAACCAGCTGCCGGAGGGGTCCTTACCACCCTCATCTCTACTACTGTGCTGACGACAAATCTCTCCCCTGCTCTAAACTCCTCTATGGCTCCCGGAGCCCTGGGCCTGGTACTCCTAGGTCTCTGCCCATTCTCCAGCCCATACACCCTGCACTGGCACTTCCTAAGTCACAGTGTGGCTTCTCACTGCCACACCTTCAGCCATGCCATTCCTTTTACCTGGAATGTCCCCCTGTCCTCTCATTAACTTGGTGAACTCCTATGTATCCTTCAATACCCCACTCGAGTATGTCCTCCTCCATGAAGCCTCTCCCCAGAGTTCAAGCTCAAATGAGTGCCACATGTTCCTGCCCACTGTGCCCTCTGCCACTTGTTACCCGACTCCTCAACTATGCATGCGTGCTGTCCTGCTCACTGCCGGGTCTGTGGTCTGCAAACAGTTCTGGGCATACAGCGGGTACTCAGTCCATGCATTTGAGGGAATGACTGAACATGGAGGCACCCACCTTAGGGAACAGTTACAGGGAGGCAGACAAGGGCTCGGCCCCACCCCCAGCTCTTCAATCACACCAGAAGGGACCCCTTCTGTCTGTTTTTTGTTTAGACAGAGGAACTGGCAACCACCGGATTCAAAAGGCACAAAGGGAACAGGACCGGCGGGGCCTCACCATAGCAGGAGAGATGGGGACAAGTAAACACATAACCAGGACAATCTCTACTGAGATGTCAGGGCAGTGTAACAGTGGGAGGCGAGGGGGTGCCCACTTTGGACAAGGTGGTTGGGGAAGCCTTGTTAGAGGGTGACTGGGCTGATATCAGAACGAGGAGGTGGTGGTGACAAGCACAGGTCGCAGGGAGGGTGCTCCAGGCAGAGGGAACAGGGAGACACAGACCCGAGGGGAGACTGAGCCTGGCATATCCAAGGCAGCAAGGAAGCTGTCACCCCTGGAGGGGGAGACGAGCAGAGGCAGAGGATACAGTGGCCATTCTGCACACTGCATATGCTGGCCGGGGCTGCACAGGGCCCGGGTCAGACGGCCATTTAGCAGGGGGAGAGAGGGCAGATGAGTGATCCTGGCTGAAGCTTTGTCATCCAGCACCACTGACGCACAGGATTAACTGGTGTTCTGTAGCCTTGCCAAACACTACCAGGGCTCTCCCCAGGCTCAGTGCCAACGCAAACATGTTCCCGAACCTGCTTCTGCTGGTTGTACTTGTCGTCATTCAACCAAACCAAGGAAACAGAGGTGTGAAAGGAGACATGTATAACTTCCTACAAGAGTTAAAGTGAAGGGGACTGGCCGGTGAGCTCAGTGGGTTAGAGTGTGGTGCTGAGAACACTGAGGTCCAGGGGTTGATCCCTGTCCCGGCCAGCCACCAAAACAAGAACAGAAGAGTTAAGGTGAAGATTTGAAAAGTGTTGATAAAGGCATATTGTGTAAAACAAAACAAAGCAAAACACTTGCTATCAAATCAAGTATAGGCAAAAGATGGGAGAGATAAATCACAAAAGGTCAGGTTGCTCTGAAAGTAGCTTCGCTCTCTTGCTCCAATTGGGAAAAAAAAAAAAAAGAGGAAATTGTCGACAATGAATTCTGGGGGCAGTTTATGTAAGAAAAACAATGTGAGGGGCCGGCCCGTGGCTCACTCGGGAGAGTGCGGTGCTGATAACACCAAGGCCATGGGTTCGGATCCCATATAGGGATGGCCGGTTAGCTCACTGGGTGAGCGTGGTGCTGACAACACCAAGTCAAGGGTTAAGATCCCCTTACCGGTCATCTTTTATAAAAAAAAAGAAAATGAAAAACAATGTGAGAACTCTTATTAGGGGAAACATCCTCGAGGAAAATGTCTTTTAAAAAAACGTCCAAGGCTGGACAGTTAGCTCACTTGGTTAGAGTGTGGTGTTGAGAACACCAAGGTCAAGCATTCGGATCCTTGTGCTGATAAGCCATCAAAAAAACCCAAAAACCAAAATAAACAAAAAAAAATGTCTTGGTTCTATATCAAAAGATTAGTGGGGGTGAGTATTTGACCCCTAAACCCATTCTTTCTTCTAGCTGGGATGGAATTCCCAGCTGGAACATGGCTGTCTTCACTATAGACTACATTTCCCAGTGCCCTTTGCAGTGGGAGGTGCTCACGCCCTGAGCAGAAGGATGTGCTCAACCCAAGGTGTGTCCCTTCTACCCCTCACCCCCTCCCACTGACTGGGGTGCAGAGAAATGCCACGCCAGGAGGGCGTCATCCTAGGTACGGCAGAACAGTTACAAGACAGGCAACCTGGGCCCTGACACCTGGGGCCGCCTTCCCTGCTCTGGATTGTTCTGCATGGCTGGGATTTGAGAGAAGAGCAAGCTTCTACCCAACTGAGACTGCTGTGACTTTGGGTCTTGTCTGGTGGCTGGGCCTGTACTTCCACCAACACAGAACACAAATGTGTTTAGAACTAAAATGAAATGTTTCTGAGTGACTGTTATTGGTGGATGATCCCTCACTTTAACCACCTTCTTCAATGAACAAACCAGAGTGGCCTCAGCCTTGGATAAGATAGCCATGGTGGAAATGCCAGTCCCCACCCAACCTCTCTTCTCTTCTTTCTAGATAGAGTAGCAGCCAGGCTCGGGCCAGCTGCAGACTGCACTTCCTGGCCTCTCTTGCAGCTAGATGTGGCCAGTGACTAGGAACTCAGGTGGGCAACATCTGAGTCTGAGCCTCAGGGCACTGGCAGGTGATCCTCCATTCACCCTTTGCCTTCCCACAGCTGGACCTCGTGGGTACTCTGAGCCAGCTGTAACCACAGAGCAGGAATCCACACTCAGGGAGAAGCACAGCAAGGAACTGGAAGGAGCCTGAATTCCTGCATGACTTTGTGGAGCAGAGAAGTCCCCGACTGTCACTCTGGTACTGTCACATGACTGAGAAATGAACTTCCATGTGCTTTATGTCAAGCTACAGACCCATAGTAGGCCTGACCCCTGTTTTTGTAAATAAAGTTTTATTGGCACATGGCCACGCCCATGTGGGGTAAATAACCCACGACCTACGGCCGCTTTGGGGCTACAACAGCAGAGTAGAAGAGTTAGGCTGCCCCTGGCTTCACCTGTCCCTCATTCAGCACAAGTGCGCACGCAACTCTGCCAGCCCTGCTCACCTCGTCCAGGATGGCAGTGGGGCTGGGCCACAGCGCTGGCCGGGGCGGGGCAGGCACAGCATCATCCTCTGAGTCTGAGTCCTCAAGCAGCCTTCGGTTCCTGGCTTCCTCCAATAAGGTCCTGTGGGGTGGAACGTGGGGGCTGGGGGACATGCTCTGCAGGGGGACAGTGCCCTGCTGTGCTTTCCTGCCCTTGGTGAGATTGGGTGGGGCAGGAGGCCACAGATAACTTTGAAAAAATCAACTTTCCTTCATCCACTGAGGGCAGTGGCGTGGTTAAACACCTGGACTGGATTTAAACCCTGGCTGGGTGACTTCAGCTGGGACCATGGCTGGACATTCCTGAACCTCGACTGTGATGGTAATCATGCTGCCTTCCAGGGCCATGAGATGGGCAGCACCTGACACCTGGAAGGTGCCTGATGACCGTGTGCTCCTGTCACTATTACTCACTCAAGGGCTCATCCCTCTGCCCACCCACTAGGTGCCTCCTGAGGACCCATGACATGCCTGACCCTGTTCTAGGCCTGGGGGATGCAGGAGAAGCCACTCAAAGTCCCTGTTCCCACAGCACTCAGACGCTACAGGAGGCAGGAGCGGGGATAAACCAGGAAAAGAATGAATCAACAAAAAGATTCCAGAGGGAGGTGGGCGCTGAGCAGAACAGCATCAACCAGGGAGGCCCAAGGCTGCGTCTTGAGAACGGCAACTGCGAGGCCCGCCCTGGCTGGCATCTGGAACCTGGGCTCTGGGGGCCCTGCTTCTATGACAGGAGGGGCTCCTGGGCCTATACTGTCAGTGCAAACATTGTGGTTTAAGTTCAACCCTGCCTTCCACCTTCTGCCTTCAGTTGTCATGGCCCATTGATGGGGATGAAACGGGTCCTGAGCAACTCTCCTCAGGGAGGATTCTGGAAGCCAAGCCTGAAACCCCCCAGTCCACCCCATGTGCCTTTTCCCTGAGCTGACTCTGCTCTGCATCCTTTCATCATAATAAGCCATGGCTGTGAGGACGACCCATGCAGAGTCCCAGGAGCACCCCCCAGCAGATCTCCATGCGTAGGGTGGTCCTGGGACCCTGACATAACTGCCACAAGAAAGTGTGATGGGGTGGGTAAGAAAGATCTCCCTGAGAAGGTGACACTGGAGGGAACCATGGAAAGATCCAGAGAGGGGAGCATAGGGCAGGGGGACAGCCGCCTGACTCACGCCATCTCCCGCTCATCCTCCTCTTGCTCCTGCTTCTGCCGCTCCTCTTCCGACAGCCGGTGCTGCCGCAGCATGGCCTCAAAGTCCACGTGCGCCTGGCGCTGGTTCAGGTCCTTGAGCTCCTGCAGGTTCTCCAGCACTTCCATCTCCAGCTTGGAGTCCTTGGTCCGGTTCTCCAGCACCTGGTGGGCGCAACCAGGCAGGGCTGAGTGGCATGTTGGGATTGTGCCCTGGGGGCTGCCCCGGGCCAGGGAAGCCCCACTTCTGTTCCTCTGTCCTGCTCAGGGACCTCCTGCTTGGCCCCATCACTGTGCCCATTTCACAGGGGAGAACACTGAGCTCTGGGGAGGGGAGGTGACCACCTGAGGCCATGTGGCTGGAGTCTGGCCCTGGACTCAGATGGCCTGGTTTTCCAGCCTGGCACCATTATGAAGTAAAAATAATAGTGAAAAATTTTAAAAAACAAATCGAGCACCTACTGTATGCCAGGCCCTCAGCTAAGTTGTTTCCCAATATAGTCTCATTTAATCCTCACAACAAGCCCCATTTTACAGAAAGGGAAACTGAGTCTCAGTGTGGTGAGCTCAGGTGCCCCAGGTCTCAGAGAGGTGGCTTTAGAGCCCGGCAGGACTGGGTATGGGTCCCATCTTGGCTACTTCCCAGTGGTGCAGCCTTGTTGTACTGAACCGTCAGAAAACGGCAATCGTGGTGGTTTTAAAAGGCATCCACAGTCTTTGAAGTCCCTCCCTTTAAAAGGTGGAGCTTGATCCCCTCCCTGTGAGCATGGGCTGGACGTGGCAGCTGGAGTATGACAGAAGTATGAGTAAGCCACTTCCCAGACAAGGACATCAAAGACAGGGCAGGTGCCTCCTACTCTCTCTCTGGGATACCTCGCTCTGGGGCAGCCAGCCACCACATCACGAAGAAGCTCAAGCCGCACTGGGGAGAGGCCCACATGCGAGGAGCTGAGGCCTCCGACCAACAGCCACACAAGGCAGCCAGCCTGGAAGCAGCTCCTCCAGCCCCAGTCGAGGCTTCAGACAATGCAGCCCTGGCTGACAGCTTGACCTCAGGAGAGACCCCAAGCCATAAACTCCCAGCTGAATCAGTCCTGGATTCCTGACCCTCAAGCCATGGGAGATAATAAACGTCTGTTGCTTGAAGCTGCTTAGTGGTTTTGGTTTTTGGCAGCTGGCTGGTACTGGGATCGAATGCTGGACCTTGGGTGAATTTGCTTGGTTTTGGAATAATTTGTTACATATCAGTAGCTGACTAACACCAGTGTGACAGCTCCTTGCTGTCAGCGGGGAAGTAAAGTCACACACAGACAGCATGGGGACAGCTCCAGGCATAAAGCAAACCCTTGCTGAGGCCCATTCCCTCCCTGCTGCTCTGCATCAACTGACGTGGCTTGCTCAGAAAACTCACGTTTGGCAGAGGTGGAGGAGTCCAGGAATAAATGGGGAATGTGGAAGTGGGAGGGCACAGGAAGAAACATAGTCATTTTAACATTTCTGAGAAAAACAACAAAACTCTCCAATGGAAGGTGAAAATAATTTCTTATGAAGAATAACAATCCTAGCAGACATTCACAGAGCGCTGACTGTGTGCCTGGCCCTGTTCTGACAGTTCTACGTGTATGGACTCACTGAACCCTCACCACAGTCATGTGAAACGGGCACAGTTATCAATCCCATTTCACAGATGAGGGTGCTGAGGACGAGAGGGGCCAAGTGGCTGGCCCAAGGTCACAGAGCTGGGAAATGCTCAAGAGAACTTCTCCTTAAGTATTTCTAGTCTTAATACCCACTGGCCTAACAGGTCATAGAAAGCTTCTTAGAAAACGGGGGCAGCCAACTGGAGGCAGTACCTTCTGTTCTGAAGACCAACTTCCTGCCCCCTGTATTCGTTTCCTCCTGCTGCACTGTGTAACAATCTGCCACAAACTGGGTGGCTTAAAAGCCACAAATTCATTGTCTCAGGGTTTCAGTGGGTTGGGAGCCCAGCACAGCTGGGTGGGATCTCTTACAGGGTCTCACCAGGCTGTGGTCTCATGTCACACTCAGTATTCTCTCCTGAGCTCATTCAGGTGGTTGCTGGCAGAATTCAGTTCCCTGTAGTTGTGGGACTGAGGTCCCTGTTTTCTTGCTGGCTGTTGACTGTTCTGTCACTTCCTCTGTCTCTGACGCTAGGCCCGGATTAAAAGGCTCGTGTAATACTTCAGGTCCACCTAGATAATCTCCTTTGGAAAGGTCAACTGAGCCATAAGTTAACATATTATAACCTATGCATGGGAGTGGGATGCTTCCAATTCACATTTTAGGGGACCACCTGGGGCATGTGCACCAGCTGGCAGGGTCTTGGAGGACATCTTGGAGTTTTACTAACTATACACCCCACCTCATCACCCTGCCTGGGAACCTGAGGCAGGAAGGGGTGCCAACACAGACAGCACACACACACATGCACACGCATGGACACATGCACATGCAGCACCCAGCTCACCTTCATGGGGTTGTTCAGCTCTTCGTCCTCCCTCTCCTTCTGCACCCTCTTCTCTTCCTCCTCCAGGAGCTTCTCAGCCTGGAAATTCCGTGTGGCCCCATGCTCCATGGTGTAGTCTGTGTTTTCGGGGTCTGTCTGGAAGGAAGATGGACAAACATCAGCTCCCTGGGCACTGAAAGCTTCTGCTAAAGAGCTCCCAGCAGCCCAAACCCCTTCTCTCTGTTTTTTAATTCTTCCTGCTACCTTTTCTTTATTTTTCATGTCTTATCACTTTTGCTAGTATGGTTCTTTCTAGTGCTCTCATCTCTGTCTGCAGAAATGCCCAACTCCCCAGCAGGCACATTAAAACTCTTCTCCGCCAGCCCACTGCCTCCCTGCAAACCTCACCCTCCACTCCCCACCTTCAGCACGTTTGCAGATGGAATCTCCAGGCCTTTGCACATGTCACAATCCCTGCCCTTTTGGTGTGTGTGCTTAGGAACATCTCTGCTTTCGTTGTGAACTACATATACAACTGAGTACACAACACACAAGTACTTGTGTTTATTAACTTGGGAGGTGGAGGGCTGGTCCATGGCTCACTTGGGAGAGTGTGGTGCTGATAACACCAAGGCCACGGGTTCGGATCCCTATATAGGGATGGCCGGTTAGCTCACTTGGGAGAGCGTGGTGCTATCAACACCAAGTCAAGGTTCAGATCCCCTTACCTGTCATCTTTAAAAAAAAAAAAAAAAAAAAAAAAAAACTTGAGAGGCTAAATATAACTTGGTATCCTGGATCAGACCCTGGAACAAAATAGGGACAGTAGCAGAAAAAGTGAATTCTGCATTGAGTCTGGAGTTGGTAACATTCTAATGCTGGTTTCTCATTGTGACAACCACACTGTGGTTACAGGAGATGCTAACGTGAGGGGAAGTGGGTGAGGGGTAGACAGGGACTGTCTGTACTGTACTTCCAACTTTTATGTAAATCTACAAGTATCCCCAAATAAGATGTTTTATTATTAGAAAAGAGGAAGCGAGGAAAAATGTAATCACTATGTACATGTGGGCATAGGAAATTTGTTGAAAATCGTATAAGAAATTGTTACAGAGTTTGCTCCTGTGCACTGAGTGGCTGGGCAGAGAGAAGTAGTAGACTGACTCTCCAGTTTTAATCCTGCAGTACTGTTTGAATTCTGCTTTTACCACAGGCACACATATATATGAGTATTTATGGAAATACTGTATATATTTCTCCTAGTAATTTTAGAACCTAATCACTTCCCCACAGAGACCAACTTCTTTTTTTGGGGGGGGGGGTAGCTGGCCAGTAGGGGGATCCAAACCCTTGACCTTGGTGTTACAAGGCAGTGCTCTAACAAACTGAGCTAACTGGCCAGTCAAGAAAGATCAACTTCTAACATTTTGCCATAGGTTCTCTAGCCTTTTAAAAAATACACATGTATTCATTAATATGTACAAATACACACACTTTACAATTCAGGTTAAAAAGCCATTTTCTGGAAACAACCCAAGTGTCCATCAATAGATGAATGGATAAACATGATGTGGTGCATCTGTACCATGAAATACTACTGAGCCATGAAAAGGAATGAGGCTCTGACACATGCTATCACGTTGATGGACCTTGGACACATCATGCTCAGTGACAGATACCAGACACAAAAGGCCACAGAGTGTGTGACTCCATTTACATGAAATGTCCAGAACAGGCCGATCCACAGAGACAGAAAGTGGAGTCATGGTTGCCAGGGGCTGGGGGAGGGGATGGGGAGTGAGTGCTGATGGGGATGGGGTTTCTTTTAGAGGTGATAAAAATGGATCTGGAATTAGACAGAGGTAGTGGTTGTACAAGAACATTGTGAATAAACTAAAGACCACTAAATTATACACTTTAAAAGTGTGTGAATTGTATGGTATGTGAACTATATCTCAATAAAGCTGTTAATAAAAAGGTAAAGAATTAAAATAT
This sequence comes from Cynocephalus volans, assembly GCF_027409185.1. Taxonomy (NCBI): domain Eukaryota; kingdom Metazoa; phylum Chordata; class Mammalia; order Dermoptera; family Cynocephalidae; genus Cynocephalus; species Cynocephalus volans. The sequence goes on along the minus strand of NC_084469.1, from coordinate 95,988,868 downwards.
ATAATTTCTAAACATACTTTTTATTTATTTTAATCAAATCTTATTTTTTAATCAAAGAAAAAAAAGCTTATAAAAAAATAAATAAATAAAAACCTTACACACTACCAAAGTATAAAAACGGAAAATTTTAAGTTCTTCTTGTCCTTTCCCCAAATCCTTAAGGTAACAATTAAAAGTAAAAACATGACTTTTTGTTTATTTGGTTTTTTGGGCACCTGGCCAGTACAGGGATCCAAACCGTTGACCCTGGTATTATAACACCTCACTTTAACCAACTGTGCCAACCAGCGAGCCGTAAAAATGTGATTTTTACTGACTACCTCATATTCTATTGTACAATAATTTGTTCATCCCATCCCCTAGTATTGTACATGTAGGTTGCTTCTATCTTTTTGCCTTGATATTTAGCACTGCCATGAACATCTCCCCCAAATCTCTGTCTGTTTCTTGGACATAAACTGAAATGGAATTTCCTTGGAGAGTGAGGATATAAGCTGGTCACTCCCAGAGCCCGCCCAATCCAAGGGGACCTGGGGTACAAAGGAGCAGCCTGGCTGACCATCTACCTTGAAAGTGATCTCGGCCAGGCAGCGGGTGCACTTGATGTAGAAGCGGAAGATGGGCAGGCCCAGGTAGACCTCGTTCTGCACCGTCTCTTTGCGTGCGTTGAACTTCTTCCCCTTGTAGATGTACTCTCCACACGTCTTACACCTGTGGCACGATGAAGGAACCCGTGCCATATCGGGACTCTGGCCCCTTCTGGTAGGACATTATGGCATCCTGCAAGATCACTGCTTGCTTGCCTCCAGAGACAGGGAGCTTCCTCCCTCCTGGGGCAGACTGCCCCATTGTGGGTACGAATTTCCCCACCTGGAATGCTCTTCTGCTCATCATAACGTGGCCCAAGTGTCCCCTCCATGGGAGCACTCAGACTAGGTGAGCTTTGCCTGTCATATATTCCCAGAAGCAAGCCTGGTGCTTATGAGGCATCCCAGCCTCCACGAGGGAAGATTCTGCATACAGGAAGGAGCTCCTGCCACCCTGCCCTCCCTCATCCCTCCCACTCAGGCCCCGTGCTTCCCAGCCCCACCACGCCCACCTACTGGCTATCCCTACAAACGCTTCCAGCTCGTCCCACCTCAGCACCTTTGCTCTTGTGGTTCTCACACCCTATGACACCCCTCAACCCTCAGGCCTCAGCGCCACTGTCATTTCTTCTGACATTTCTCTGACCACTCTGAGTACTGTGTGAGAGAGAATAACGGAGGCCTCTCCAAGGGGGTAAGATTTGAGCCAAGATCTAAAGGGTGAGGAGGAGCCAGCTACATTCCAGGCAGAGGCAACAGTATGTGCAAAGGCCCTGAGGTAGGAAGAAGCTTGGTTGTTGGAGGAGCCGAAATGTATGTATGGGGACCCATTTCTGCACTCCCACTTTTACTAATGATTAGGACCTTGATGCAGGCACTGGTTAGGAGCTCTCAGAGGTCTGGGAGTTTAATCCTGAATGTTGGAAAGAGTGAGGCTTGGAGTGGTCAATGTCTGAGCCAGGACCAGTGGCCTGGTCTGAACACTGGGGACAGGCCACCTCTCTGGATGCCAGGCACTGAGTCTGTCAGCCTGACTGGTGGGGGAACCTAGGGGGTGCTCACCTCATATTGAAGGGGGCCATCAACCTCACCACGTACTGTCGGTCTTTGGGGAGCTTGAGTTTGGGGATCTTTGATGGGTCAAAGTCCGGTGGGTAGTATTTCTGTGGGGAGGAATGAAGTGTCAGGGGGAACTCTTTTCAGAAGCAGGGGTAGGCCACGGGCAGAGGGAAGGGTCTCTGGGGAGCTGTGTCAGGGAGTTCCCAAGAGCACCCCAAGCTCTGTGATTTGTAGGAAGGACTCCCAGGACTCAGCCTACAGTTGTCCTCGTGGCTATGGTTTATTACAATGAAAGTAAACCAAACACAATCAGCAAAGGTAAAAAGCCCCTTGGGGTGAAAGCAGGAGGAAACCAGCTTCCAGAATCCTTTCCCAGTGGAGTCACACAGGATGCACTTAACTCCCCCGACAACAAGTTATGACAACACGTGTGAAATGTTGTCTACCAGGGAAGTTCATAGAGATCCAGGGCTTGTACTAGGGGCTGGTCACGCAGGTACCCTCTGCCTGGCACATGCCAAGATCCTAGACTCCCAAGCAGACAGCAGGGGTTCAGCAAAAATCACATTGTTGGCACAACCAGTGTAAGCACCAACAGACAGATGTTCTTATAAGGGAACAGTGGGAACCATCCTGAAATTCAAGTTCCCAGATGCCAGCCAAGGACGAAACCCGGCAAGCAGGACTTCCTAAGGAGAGCAGTTACACGATTGCTGCGATAACCCTTCTGCAAGGAGCCCGAGGTGGGAAACGGGGAAAGCGAGTTTGGGTGATGAAAAATAACTCCATCGGATAACCAGAAAATAAAGCACTTCGTGTTTTTAGCACCTACTGGGCGCCAGTCACTACACGGAGCAGTTTATTTCCCTTGCCTCAAGGAAGCCTTGCAAAGGTTCTAGGAGACAAAGAGCAATGTACCCATTTCACAGAGGAGGAAACTGAGTTCCGCAGGTTTCAGCTACTCAGGACTCAGATCCAGGGACGGGACTATGGAGGAAACCGTGTGATATAGTGAATAGGAGCATAGCCTAATGGAGTCCTGAAAATCCCTCAACAGAGTTGGGAGGAGCTGCACAGAGAATGGGGTCTCACATTTGCAGCCAGAAGCACTTGACAAAACCTAACCCCTCCGAGGAATACGATTGGTTAGAGACCCCAGGCGGGGCGGGGCTTAAGAGTCACGCCCGTACAGGCGATAGTGGAACAGGACCGTCAAATCATAATAAAGCCCCGCCCCTAAGGAAGGTGATTGGATAAATCCCTTGGGAAAACCCGGTCAGGGAACGTGATTGGGTAAGCCTCCCGAACACCTCCCCCGCAGCTGATTGGGTATCGGCTTAGCGAAGGCCCACCCCCCACGGAAAGGGATTGGGAGGAGTTTGGAAAAATCCGTTCCGCGAAAGGCCGTTGAGGAAGAAAAGGGCTCCGAGACGTGGTCACAGGAAGCCTCCCCTTCTTCCGGAGTTCCGGGATGTCTCGCTCCGGCTAGAAAGCCCGAGTCGCTCAACACTTACATTTAAAACTTTTCGCTCCGACATCTTTGCCTCCTCCTCGTCCTACAAACACCAGAGAACCGGTTAGGCTCGGTGCGTATCGAGCTTCTTCAATAGTATCTTGTACTTCCGTCAACGTCACTTCCGTTATCCCCTATTATTGGCTGCAGCATACACAGCTTGCCTTTGTCATTGGCTGAGATCTGCGCCTGTCCAGCTCCAAGTCCTGCGGTCCTTCCCCCTCTGAGTTGCATCCTCAGTAACGCGACATAAAGGTTCCGGGATCCCGGCTCGATCTGGAGTTCCGCAGAGGCTCTAACGCCTTCAGAACTCGGCAGGGGCACGTTACAATTTTGTGGTGACAAGCCATGGCTGCTTGTCGCGACACTCCCTGTTGTTCATTGTTTTATGCACCAAATATGCATGAAGGGCCTACCCTGTGTGCTGGGCTCTGGGAACCCACACATCGTTCCTGTGCCTTCAGCGCTCACATGGGGATTGGGGCCTCCACCGTGGCGGCATAAGAGCTCTCGGGACCACCCACCTCGTGCTTATCTTGAGTCACAGCCACAGACTTAAAGATCAGGCTGCAAACCTACCTCTCAAACACACATAGGATCTCCCAGATGTCCCCTCCATTACGCGCCTGTGTCTATCTTTATTTTATTTATTTATTATTATTATTAATTTCTGTTGAGTCATAATCAATTATACATATGCCTGTGTCTGTCTTTAAAAAGGACATTGCCTTTGGTTGACTGTCCCTCAAAACTTCATCCCCACTGTAACTGTTGAGGGTGGGAAGTCCTATTATGGTGATTGAAATGTAGAGCCTTGAAGAGGTGAATAGATTGTGAGGACCATGCCCCAATGAATGGATTAATAATGGTGGTCATGGGTGTGGTTCTGAGGGCTTTAAAAGGAGAGCACGTGAGTGTCTCTGGTTGCTTCGGCCATCTCCCCATGTGATACCATGAGTCACCACCAAAGATGGCGCTCACCAGATGTGGTTCCTGGACTTTGGACTTCCCAGCCTCTGAAACTGTAAGCAATAAATTTTGTTTTCTTACAAATTACCCAGTTTCAGATATTTATGTTATAAGCAACGGAAATGGACTAATACGTTCATTTTAGCAGTATTTAATGAAAGTTGTATATAAAATTGCTTTATTTCTGCATCTTCCTGGTGTTTTCTTTTTTATATTTGCCCTTTTCCTTTCCTGCTTGGCAAGTTTTTGGCTTTCTGTTCAAAGATCTTTTTGTGGTCTTTGTCCAGTTTCAGCCTACTGTTTAAATTAAACAAGACAGTCCACTAAGCCCTGCACTGTGGTCAAAGGAGACAGTACATCACCATTTCACAGAGTGGGAAACTGAGGCTCACAGAGGCAAAGTCAGTCGTTCACGATTGCTCAGCATCTTGGCAGCAGCAAAGCCAGGACTCAAACCAAGGCAAGGCGGATACCATATGCCCTAAAGTGGGTGGTATGGGGTGGGTGGGTGTCAAGGACCCGGCTCTTCTACTGGGGCATGGGGAAGCCCCCACTACTTGCCCAGGATCAGGGGGGTAGTGGCAGGAAGACTCCAGTCACTTGATTCGCCGTAGTCCATGAGGTCCTGAGCAGCCACCTGGATGCAGTACCTTGCATGTGGCCGCACAGCCCTGAGGGTGAAGTACGTAGCTTCAATGGGCCCCACCTAAGAGCAGAGAGAGGGTCAGGTCCTTAGAATGAGGAGCCTGGGAGACACCACTGTGCACAGAACCACAAACCTGAACTGTTAGTCCTCCCTGCTCCAGACTCTGCTCCCAGACTCTGTTCCCAGCTGCGCATCCTACACAGCATGCCCTGTACACATCCCTTCACAGCGTTGTCCTTTCCCAATCCTAAACTATCTGTATTGCAGTGCTTGGCCCCTGCTATGGTTTGAATGGGCCCCCCAAATTTTATGTGTTGGAAACTTAATCCCCAATGCGACAGTGTCGGGGGGGACTTTTAAGAGGTGATTAGGTCATGAGGGCTCTGCCTTCATGAATGGATTCATGTTGTTATCTCGGGAGTGGGCTCCTGATAAAAGGATGAGTTCAGCCCCCTTCCCAATCTTGCATGAGCTGTCTCGCCCACCCTTCCACCTCCGGCCATGGGATAACTCAGCAAGGAAACCTTCACCAGATGCAACACTGATCTTGAACTTCCCAGCCTCCAGAACTGTTAGCCAAATAAACTACTGTTTGTTATAAATTATCCAGTGTTATAGCAGCACAAGATGGACTAAGACGATCCCAAAGCCACCTCTTTCAGGAATCCTTCCTGGACACATCAACCTCTAGGGGGGTCTTACTTGTCAGAGTCCTCCCTCACCAGGACCCCCACGCATCCCCCCAAATCCTCCTCCTCTTCTCAGGGCCCAAACGAGGGCCTCTAGGATGGTCTCAATGCTTCCGTTCCCCCTGGCCCCATGCGTTTTTTTTTTTTTTTTTTTGGTGGCTGGCTGGTACGGGGATCGAACCCTGGACCTTGGTATTATCATTAAGCCCCATTGTTTTAATCATGGTTTTTCTTTTCTGTACCTCATGATGTTTTGACATCTTAAAAATCTTGCTTGCCAGGGAGAGGCTGCCCCTCCCAGGGCTGGCCAATTCTTGGAGATACCAAAGGGTTTGGCCAGGAGCTCACTGTTTGTATGCAAACCAACCAATCCTGAGTCTACACCCCTAACCACTGTCTTTTTCCTGCTGTCACACAGAAAGGCAATAATTCCCCTGCCCTAAATCATCCCAGGGCCAGGCAACCAGAGACCACCCCTATAGCCTAAAACCCCCCAGAATTATTCAAACTGGCCGATCCTACCCTGTTTGCCCTGTCTCAATGCTCTTTCCCATGGAAGCCCCAGTAAAGGCTGCTTCTGCCTCCTGCCATAACCTGGTGCTTCCCCGTGTGGCCCTGCGTGGTGCGTTCTCAGAAAGCGTCAGCCATAAATTCTTCTCTCCATGGCATTGGCCACTCAGTGTTGTGCCCCAGTCACCTTCATAAATTAAAATCCTATGGGGACAAATGAGACACTCTGTCATCTGCATCTTTTCTGTTCTCTCTCCTGCCCGTCCCTCCCTCTGTGCCTGATGCTCCACACCCTCTCTCCTACAATGTCCCATTCCAGCCACCACAGCCAACTTTAAGACCTCCAGCCTTGTCCATCTCCCTCCCTCGCTCCACCTGAGTTGTCCCATACACATGCTAGATGTGCTCTTTTGGTTTTAAATGGAGATTAATGAATGGTTGAACAACTTGGTGAATATAATCAAAAAACCAGACTGGTATGCTCTAAAAGGATGAGTTTTGTGGCCTGAGAATTCTATCTCATTTTTTGTTTGTTTTGTTTTGGGAGGCTCGTTGGTACAGGGATCTGAACCCATGACCTTGGTGTTATCAGCACCACGCTGTGACCAAGTGAGCTAACCTGCCAGTCCTTATTTTAAAAAAATTTTAAAACAATAGATTTGTTTTTCATCTAGGTGAAATTCATATAACATCAACCATTTTAAAGAGAAACAATTCAGTGGCATTTAGTGCATTCACAATGTTGTGCAACCTTCACCTATATCCAATTTCAGAACATTCTCATCACCCCCAAAAGAAACCCTGTCCCCATCAGCAGTCACTCCCCATCCCCTCCCCCAGCCCCCAGCACCAGAAATCCACTTCCTGTCTCTGTGGATCAGCCTGTTCTGGACATTTCATGTAAATGGAATCACACACTATGTGGCCTTTTGTGTCTGGCATCTGTCACTGAGCGTGACGTGTTCAAGGTCCACCCACGTGGTAGCGTGTGTCAGAGCTTCATTCATTTTCATGGCTGCATAATACTTCAGTACATGGATGGACCACATTGTGTTTGTCCATTCTCCAGTTGATGGACACGGGTTGTCTGCACCTTTTGGCTATTCTGAATAAGGCTGCTAAAAACATGGATGTACAAATACTTGTTTGAATTTCTGTTTTCAGTTCTTTTGGGTGGATACGCACGAGTGAAATGCTGGGCTGCTTTTATTTTACACACTAGTCACCCCAAACTATGTGCGAGACCCCAGCGCACCTGCTGGCTTTTGCACGAGCCATTTTACCACCCTTCCTAGATCCCCTTGTCCTCCTCACCTGGCGGAAGCGGGCAGCTCCGTGACGCTTGTAGCGGATCCTGTACTTGAGGGAGAAGATCTCCGGGAAGGGCCAGGACCGGGGGGGCTCCCACTGCACCTGCAGCCGCTGCCCAGGGAGGGGGCTCAGGTGCACACCTTCTGGAGGGTCAGGTTTAACTGATAGACATGCAGGAAGCAAGATCGGGGGCAATAATTCAAAGGGCAAATATTTACTGAGAGTCTACAGAGTGCCAGGCACTGTCCCATGCACGAGGGATACAGCAGGGACCTAGACTGACCCACCCTGTCCTCTTGGAGCTCACAATCCATCAGGAGAAGACAAGAAACAAGAAACAAATCAATAGGTCACACAGAGTAGGAAAGAAAGCTTAGGAGTACAAGGACAAGAGTGAGTTGCAATGTTTTTTGGAGACATGATTCACAAAGTGTAAAACACCATTTTAAAGTGCACAATTCACTGGCACTTAGTACATTCACAGAGTTGTGCAGCCATCACCACTATTTCCAGAACATTCCATCACCCCCCCAAAAAAACCCCTCCCCATCAACAGTCACTCCCCACCCCCTCTCGCAGCCCTTGGCAACCACGAATCCACTTTCTGTCTCTGTGGATTGGCCTGTTCTGGGCATTTTGTATAAATGGAATCACACACTGTGTGGCCTTTTGTGTCTGGCGTCTGTCACTGACCGTAAGGTGTTCAAGGTCCATCCACGTGGTAGCATGTGTCAGAGGCTCGTCCCTTTTCACAGCTGAGTGATGTTCCAGTGTGTGGATGGACCACATTGTGTTTATCCATTGATCTGTTGATGGACACTTGGGTTGTCTCTACCTTTTGGCCACCATGAATATTGTGCCATGAATATTCGTGTACAAGTTTTTGTGTGAATGTATGTTTTCATTTCCCTTGAGTAGATTCCTAGGAATGGTATTACTGGGTTATATGGTAGTTCCATGTTTAACCCTTTGAGGGATTGCTAGACTGTTTGCACTAACCACCAGCAATATATGAAGGTTTGCAATTTTTCACACTGTGCACGGGGGAGGCCTACTGAGGGAGTAACATTGGAGTAGTGACCTGAAGGAGGTAAAGGAAGAAATTGTGGGGACATCTGGGAGGTGTTCCAGGTGGAGGGAACAGCATGTGCAAAGGCCCTAGGGCAGGACTGTGCCTGGACAGTTGGAGGAACAGCGAGGAGGCCTGTGTAGCTGGAGCAGAGTGAGTGAGAGGGAGAGTGGGAGGGGGGCAGGGCAGGAAGGGGACGGGGCAGGTTGTGCAGGGCCTGCTGGGTCACGCTGAGGACTTGGGCTTTTCCCCCAAAGGGAGGTGGGAGCCATGGAAGGCTGTGGGCAGAGGAGGGACATGTCCTGACTCAGGTGCTCACTGGTGCCCTTGGATGGTTATTGCAGGGAGGACAGACTGTGGGGACCAGGGCAGAGGGGACTGTGCTGGTCCAGGTGGGTAATGATGGGGCTGGACCAGATGGAGACAGAAGAGGGGAGAGAAAGGTCAGATTTTTGATTAACTGTGAAGATGGAGTCACAGGACTGCATGACAGGTGAGCGAGGAGGAGGAGCAGAAACAAGAGGACAGCTCCCCCCACACTGCCCCCACTCACTGATGTGCTCTGGGATGAAGGGCATGAAGCTGCTGCTGCTGCCCCGGGAGTGGATGGCCGTCACGTTGAGCACATAGGGCACCATGGAGAACAGCTGGATGTCTGGGATGGCACAGCCGGTGGCCTCTGGTGTCAGCTGGAGGCAGGGTTGGCTCTCGCCCTGGGCAGCCATGCCAAGCCTGGACACAGGGTGGACAGTCTGAGGACCTCAGCATTTCCTGCTGGTCGGGCCTGTCCCTGGACCCTAAGCATGAGGAGGGGGCAGGCGGATGCAGTGGGCGAGCAGCCCAGGGGTGGGGGTCCTGCTGATGGCTCTACCACTAGCTGGCCATGTGGGCCCAGGGGTACTGTGCCACTACGTCACAGAGCCTGTGACGACCTAGGGTCAGGGGGAACAAACCACAAGGGTCCAGATTCTAAAGCTGCCTTCTGGAATGTCAACATGCCAATTTTATTTTTTATTTATTTATTTGTTATTTGCAGCTGGCCAGTACAGGGACCCGTGACCTTGGTGTTATTAAGTCTGCGCTCTAACCAACTGAGCTAACCAGCCAGCCCACAACATGCCAATTTTAGGATGCTGACATTGTGGAGGTCTATGGATTCATAGACCCTGGAATCTAAAATGATGAGATTCTCTCAATTTATTTATTTTTTCGGCACCTGGCCAGTATGGGGATCTGAACCCTTGAGGTTAGTGTTACAAGGTTGCTCTCTTACCAAATCATCGATCTAACCAGCCAGCCCCTAATATAATATTCCTTTTTTTTTTTGGCAGTTGGCCTGTCTGGAGATCTGAACTCTTGAAGCTGGTGTTACCAGCCCCATGCTCTACTGGGTGAACTAACTGGCCAGCCCCAATTCTCTCAATTTCTGAGAGCCCAGGATGTCAGACTTTAGGATGTCAAGACTCGAGCCCAGCACCATCCGATAGAACTTTCACAGACTTCACAGTGTTCTATGCCGCATCATCTCAGATGGCAGCCACCAGCCACACATGGCCATTGAGCACTTGAAATGTGGCTAGTGCAACAGAGTGAGACCTTTAAATTTAATTTACTCTGACTTATTGAATCTAAATGTATGAATTTAATCTAAAGTTTTCAGGAATTCTAAAAGTTGTTTAGTTCAACTTGGTTGTGTGAATCTACCAACTCCAAGTGCAAATTTTATAAAATCTACATACAGATCAAACACTGCCGAAGAAAATTTAGCATATGAGTTTAAATGCTGATGTGTAAAATACACATGGAATTTTGAAGACAGCACAAAAAAAGGAATTTAGGGCTGGCCAGTTAGCTCAGTTGGTTAGAGTGTAGTTTGGATCCATGTACTGGCCAGCCGCCAAAAACAAACAAAAAATTTCAGTCTCATTAATTTTTTAAAAATGACAACATGTGTAGGGGCCAGCCTGTGGCTCACTCGGGAGAGTGCGGTGCTGATAACGCCAAGGCCACGGGTTTGGATCCCATATAGAGATGGACAGTTTGCTCACTGGGTGAGCGTGGTGCTGACAACACCAAGTCAAGGGTTAAGATCCTCTTACCGGTCATTTAAAAAAAAAAAAAAAAATTGACAACATGTGGAAACAATAATGTTTTGAATATTTATATTCCATGATTCTTAAATTAATTATAAATATAAATTATAAATATAAACTTAAATATATAAATTAAATATAGAGATATAATTATTCAATTACATTAAATCATAATGTAGGCATTGGTAAGTTTTATTTGTTTATTTATTTTGGCAGCTGATCAGTATCTGAACCCATGGCCTTGGTCTTATAACACTGCTCTAACCAACTGAGCTAACCGGCCAACCAACCTATACTGGAAAGTTTTAAACTACCCATGTGGCTTGCCATAGGAATATATCACTTTAAGAAGTATATTTCCATTGGACAGGACTTCTCTAGAACTCCAAAGGCTTGGAGTTTGGGATGTCTGAGTCTCCAGTTTTCCTGATCTGAGGGCTATTTGGGCCAGTGTTCTGGACTCTCCGGGAAGCCCAGTGTCCCCAGGGTCCCTTCCAGGCTCTCTGACCTGTACGTGGCAATGAAGGATGTGGATTTGGTGGAGTTTGGAGCTGGCGGCAGGGACCAGGAGCAATCCACAGCGATCGGGTACCTAGAGGCTCGGCACTGCACCCTGGGCTGGGTTGGAGCTGCTGGGTCCCCCGAGGAAGAGAGAGGAACATGAATTCTGATTCACCCCAAGACTTACACAACTCTACTGTATGCTCAGCCCCTGCCATGTGGCCAGCCAGCACCAGGCACACAGTAGGTGCCTAATCAAGGCTTGTGGAATGAATGAATACACGAGAGGCACCAACATCACTTCTCACTACTATTACAAATCACCGAGGCAGGAATTATTAGCTTATGTTCCAGATGGGGAAAAACTAAGGTTTAAGGAGCCTCAGAGGGGCAGTAAGGAGAGGTTTTACTGTATCCCCTTGTTGCAACAGTTTTGTTTCAAAGCTCAGGAGTGTGTTTTCTATTCCAAAATCAATGCAAGCAGTTCACATGTATACGTCTATGTGTGTAGATCTGTAGATATCTCCAGGCCACGGCTGCCGCTCGCTGGCTGTCACCTTGGAGTAGGGAGGGGGTGTCTCTCTGTGCCTCAGTTTTCCCATTCATATGATCAGATGGTAACTCCACCAGTGGGCATACAGTAGGCATGTGAGTTCCCACCCCACTCCACTCACAATCCAAGGCAGAAGATTAAGGCCCAATCTCCAGAAAATGTCCCTCTGTCTAGACCCCCCCCCCCAAACTCTGTCCCCCAGGGATCCCAGGTACCTTTCCATCCACCGCAGGGTGAGCACCCCGCCCAGAGGGCAAGGGCCAGGAGAAGTGTCAGGGTCATGGCTGTGGAGGCTCTGCCTTCAGGAGCTGGGATGGGGACCGTCCTTGGAGACTCAGGCACACAGGGGGAGGCAGGGGACTTGGACCCACCCACGGGGAAGCCCAGCCTCGGGTCATGGCCCCCTCACCTCCCCTTCCTCCCCGACTGTGACTCACTGGCCGGGTTCCTGTGGCTACTGGAGAGACGAGGAAGGGCAGCAGAGAAGCCCCCAGCTCCCTTCAGCGGCCACCCCCGGGCACGGGGTGTGGAAGGCCCCGAGGCTGGGGGCAGGGAGAGGAGGCCACAAAAGGGAGAAGTGGAGACCGTGGCCTTTCCCAGCACGGCAGGTCCCGCAGTCAGCCCTTCCTTCCGCCACCACAGTGATAGGGGGAGCCCCGGGGATGGGGACGAGGACGTGGCGAAAGACAAGAGACAGGGACAGGGAGAGGAGAGACAGAGGCAGAAGCGAGACAGGAGGGAGACAGGGGACGAGAAACAGAGAAAGACACACGGAGAGGAGAGAGACACAGAGAGATAGAGACGGAGATGCAGGAAGAGACAGGAGGAAAGAGAGACAGAGAGACAGAGGGAGACAGGGGATTCCCAGCCACACTCCTGCCTCCCTCCCTTACCAGGAAAGTGCCCAGAAGCCTCTGGGGATTTTGGGGGACTTGCCAAGGGGCAGAGAGAGGCTGGGGACAGGGGGCTCCCACCAGGGACAAGTTGTAGGGTGGAAAAGTGAGGTTAATTAAGCAGCACAGGGCTGGCCAGGTGCCTCAGTTGGTCAGAGCACAGTGTTATGAGGCCAAGAGCCACAAAAAAAAAAAAAAAAAAAAAAGGAACACATAATTAAGAAGTGCAGGGTCGGTTCCTGTCTTTCTTTAACATTTTGATATTTTGTTTACTGCGGACTTTTCTGCACCCCTCTGCCTTTTTAAAATATTGTATTAAGATAGTATTTATCCTGGGCTGGCCAGTTAGCTCACTAGGTTAGTGATAACACCAAGCACTGATAACACCAAGGTCACATGGGTTCGGATCCCCACACAGGCAGGCCACCAAAAAAAAAAGCATTTATCCTGATGACTGAGGTTCTTGGTGCAGAAGGCAAGTGCTCCCTGCTCTGGGCCACCCCGTCCCTCTTTGTGGTGGGAACCCAGCAACCAGGCCACACACATCTGTCCTGTGCACAGTAGGTTTTTATTCCTGGGCTGGCATCTGGTGAGGACACAGGGTCTCACAGATTCTCCGGCGGTGGGGAGGGAGCAGTCAGGACCCGGGCCCAGACTGACCAGGGCGTGCAGGGGTCAAGTGGGGCGATGGAGCCACCTAGGGACAGTCGGAAAGGGACCCAGGCTGCTGTCCAAGTGTAGGAGCCCAGTCACCCCATGGGGCTAGGGGAAGCTGGTCCAGGAGGGGCCTGGAGGGGGCTCAGGCTCCGTGTGGGGGTGGTCCGTGCAGCTGTCCCGCCCAGCCTCAGCGGCCTTGAGCCTGGAGTCTCTGCATCTGCAGGATCTGGCTGAGGATCCGCTGCACATCTTCATCCATCTGGCCCTGGGGTGCAGAGAGAGACCCTGGGTGCACCCCCCGTGGCTTCCTCTTCACCCCAAAGACTGAGCAAGCCAATGAGGGAGATGCACACAGACAGGCTCCAACATGCCAGGAACCTCTCCCGAGGACAAGCCTCCCACTGTATAGAAGGGGAAACTGAGGCCCGGAGAGTGGCAGTGCCATGCCCAAAGCCAGGTAGGCACCCAGAGCTGGAGCTGGGAACCAGGGTGATTCACCTGAATGGCGTACAGCAGGTGGCTCCTGTACAAAGCCACCACGGCACAGTGGTCCCTGGCAGCCTCCTGTGGGTATGGGGGAGGGGTGCTCAGAAAAGCAGGACCTCTGCCCCCAGAGCAAGAAACACCAAAATACCCCCTCAGCACCCCGAGCCGGTATTTTGATGGCATGCACCAGGGTGATGGCCAATGGCCAAAATGTGGAAACGTTTTCTGCCTAAGCTTGGCACATGGGTCCCATCACCTCTGCCTTGTGCTGCACTGGTGGTGAAATATTTGGACACCCCTCCCCCCATCACAGCCAGCTTCCTGCCCAGTGCAGCCCTCACCTCCAGCAGCTGCTGCAAGGCTTTCACCTGGCCACGGAGGGCATCCACCTCGGGGGTGGCTGGGCTGGCCGGCTGCTCCTTCAGGGCCTCCTTAAGACTGAAGACTTCTTTGGAAAGTTCTGTGATCTGGAGGTAGGGGTGCTGTCAATGGTCACCCTGAGCCCAGGGCTGGGGGCTGGGGACCTCTCCAGGGCAGCAGGAAGAAGCAACACATAAGGTCTTGCAAGGGAAAGTCATTTCCCAGGGGTTAACAAACTCTGGCCCTCAGGCCAAGTCCGGCCCACAGCCTGTTTTGGGACTGCCCACAAACTAAGAATGGTTTTCACATTTTTTTTTTTTTTTTTTTTTAAAGATGACCGGTAAGGGGATCTGAACCCTTGACTTGGTGTTGTCAGCACCACGCTCACCCAAGTGAGCGAACCGGCCATCCCTATATGGGATCCGAACCCGCACTCTCCTGAGTGAGCCACGGGCCGGCCCAGGTTTTCACATTTTTAAAGGGATGGGGGAAAACGTCCAAAGGAGAATAGTATTTTCTGACATGTAAAAATTATATTGAATGTGCATTTCAGTGTTCATAAATAAAGTTTTATTGGCTCATAGCCACGCCCATTCATTTATGTGTTGACTTACACCTGTTTTCAGGCTACAAGGCACAATGGAATATTTACAACAAAGACCATCTGCCCTGCAGAGCAAAAAATATTAAGTCTCTGGCCTATTACAGAAAAAGATCCTGACATCCCCTCTTGGGGTCTCCATTGACCCATCTGGAAAACAGAGGCTGATAGAACAGGGGGGCCCAAGGCAGTCTGACCTGGTTGGGCTGGGTTGGACAGCCCTGGGTTTGGGTCCCTGCTCTACCCATTTCTTGTGGGAGACCTTGGGAAGATCATTTAATCCCTCCAAGCCTCAGTTTGCTCCTCTGTAAAATGGGGAGAATCATACTTCCTACCTTAGTAGGTTGCTGTGCTCCTACACTGAGATTAAGTTTAAACTGTGCCTGGTAAACAGTAGGCACTCAAGAAATACTGGACCTTATTATTACTATAGATCAGAAGTTGTCAATCAGGGGCCATTCTAACCCCCCACCAAGGGACACTGGAAAATATCTGGGGACATTTGTGGTTGTCACAACTGGGGGGTGCTCCTGGCATGGAGTGGGTGGAGGTCAGGGACACTGCTCAGCACTGGCAGTGCCCAGGGCGCCCCAACACAAAGAATGACCCAGCCCAAATGTCAACACTACTAAGGGGGAGAAACCATGCTATACATAAACCATAATCCCAATTGCAATTTTATCCTCATTTTACAGAGGAGGAGACGGGGACTCAGAGAGGTAAGGTGACTTGTCCAAGGTCACACAGTGAGTTGGGGCTGGGTAGTTCTTTGTGCTAAAGCGCCTGAGTCTCCTGGGGTCTCATCTACTGTCCGGTGACATGCTATATGACTTTGAGCCACTTGTTTACCACTTGGAATCTCAGTTTGCTCATCTGAAAAATGGGGATAAAAACGTTTTCTAGCTTTTAAGGTTGTGGGAAGATTAAAAGCAATAATGTGTGAAAAATGCCTGACCCAACAACCTGAGGCTGCTGTTATCATCATTATTAAATAGAAAAAAAAATTGGCAACTTGGGTTGAAACCCTGGCTGAACCACTTCATGGCTGTGTGACCCTGTGCAAGTGGCTTTGCCTCTCTGTGCCTAAATTTCTCCATCTCAAATGGGGATAATAAAAGCACCTGTCTTAAGGGAACTTGAGAGGATTAAATGCATTAATTCATGTTAAATCCATAGCATGGGGCTTGACATGCAGTAAGCACTCAATAAATGTTACTATGGTTATAACTGGTAGTTGGAACAGCAGCCTATGTGTCTGACTTATCTGTGGCCATAGCTGAGTCCCTTCCCTTCTCTGTGGCTCAGTCTCCCATCTGGAAAATGGGCTCATTTTCCAAGATTCTTTAAGCAGAGACCTTCTTAGATTCCCCCCAATCTGTGTAGACTGGGGGTCCCCCCAAGTGAGCATAGGAGAGGAGGCACCCACCTTCTTGTCCTTTTCCTTGGCCTTGTCCAGGGCCTCCTGGGCGCGGCTCTGGGCCTGGCGTGCCCTTTCAGCCTCGATGCGTAGCCCCCGTAGTTGCTGCTGTGCTGTGGCCAGCTGGGCCTCTGCTGCATGCCGCTCACTTTTCATGAACAGAGCCTCCCTCTGTACCTGCAGCCCAAGTCCCCATGGGATGCTCAGGACATGTGGGCCCTAAAGATGCTTGAATCCCAGGGTTCTCTGGCCCTTCTCCTTTGGCCTAAGGACATTCGAGCCTAATCTGACCTTGAGGGGTTTGATTCATGGAAATTCTGGATTCTCCCTGACCCTATCAACATTCTGACCCTGCCATGCACCTCTGGCCTATAAGCTGTGTGGCCTTGGACAAGTGACTTCACCTCTCTGTGCTTTAGTTTTGTCATATGTAAAATGAGGAAAATAATAGCCCCCACTTTATAGGGTGGTTGTGGGAATAAAATGAGCAGATATACGGAATATGCTTAAAACAGTCCCTGGCATACAGTAAGGGCTATATTCAAGTGGGTAATATTATTTTATCATTACTATTATTTGGCAGCTATTTTACATTATTTTTATTTTGGTGGCTGGTTGATACAGGGATACAAATATTATCATTTTTACTATTTATTGTTATCACTAATGTTCTTTTCTCTGCCAGCGGTGTGAAGGTTTGTAGGTTTCTTACAAAACAAAAGAAAAAAAGTAGTACTACATGAAAAGCAAACAAATGTCAAAAAGTCTATGACTGTGTTTTCACAAAAATACCAAGATCAGAGCAATGCTAGATTTGCAAAATTTGATCCTTGGGGGAACAGGGAGAGATTGACCTTGAAATAAATGGATAATAACTAGATGTTCCAATTAGTACAGATTGGCTACGCATTAACAATAAAAATAACCAGACTTGTAAAATTTACCCTAAAAAGAAGTTATCATGAGGAAGGTAAAATTTAGAAAATAAACACGAAGATGGGCTTATTTAGGTTGTACTGTGAACTCTAGCAAGTTGAATGAAGATTTATGGGGTTTAAAGGCATGTGTCCCTGGAAACATAATGATTCTGCTATTATTTATCACTTGTGCTAGTCACTGTCTTAAGTAGTTTTTGGAAATAAGCCCATTCAATTATTACATGAGGATTAGGAACTACTATCATCTCCACTGTACAGATGAGTAAACAGAGACACAGAGAAGAAAATCCTAAAAAAAAAAAAAAAGAAGAAGAAAATCCTTTCCTGATAACAATGAGTGAATGTGGCTTCTTATTCATATATTTGTTAAAATAGGTACCTATTTTCCCTTCCTTTCTTTTAAGAAAAGAGATCAAATCAAAAGGTCCACTCTCAGGGACACATACACACAAAAAAAATTCCCTGTTTTAAAACAAGACAAAACAAAACACTCAGCATTAGAGTCCACTGGGTTAAAAATAATGAGGAGCTGGCGGGTTAGCTCAGTTGGTGAGAGAGTGGTGCTGATGACACCAAGGTCCTGGGTTTGATCTCTGTACCCAACAGCCACAAAAAAAAAAAAAAAAAAAGATAAAAATAATGAGATCAAAAATCCCTGTTCATAACATTCTCCTTCTAGAATGGCCAAATGGCAAAAAACGATTATTATTAGAGCATTTTTACAAGATCAAACAGCCACCTGGAAAAACAAAACAAACAAACAAAACACAAGGTCAAGATGACCACCAGAAAAAAAAAAAAAAAAAAAAACCGCTAGGTAAAAATATTAGTGCAAAAACCCCAACTCACTGCTTACAAAATAAACTGCTGATCATTGACCCTTACCTGACCCATCACACATAAATTAGAGACGATTCCTAGACATAATTGTGAAACTGAAACAGTAAAGATACTAGAAGAAAACATGCGAGAACACCTCATGTCCTTGAGACGGACAAAGGTTGTATAAACAGACCCCCCCAAAGCAGTAGCCATTAAAAAACAAAAACCATGGGGTCCAAATGGCCAAACGGTGTTAAAAAAAAGACAGCACACATTGGAACATCAAGGAGGTCAGGATGGCTGCAGGGTCCAAAGTCCACCTGGAAACTGGCTGGGTCACACGTCTGTCTGTCCGACTGAAACCAGTGGGGTGGAAACATTCCCTGGCTGCAGGGTCCAAAACAGGCCACCAAGCGGCGGGTTGGCTCAGTGGGTGAGGGCACGTCAAGGTCAGGGGTTCGGATCCCCGCACCAACCAGCCACCAAAAAGAAACAGAAGCAGCGGCGGGATGAGCCGGGTGGGGGCCCGACCTGCTCACCTGGAAGACCTCGGCGCTGGTCTTCTCGTGCCTTCGACCCAGCTCGTGCAGCTGCTCCTCCAGCCGCGCCACGTCCGCCTGCAGCGCCCCCACCACGCGCTCGTGCTCGGAGCGCGCCACGCTGCCCCCGCGCTCCCGCTCCAGCTCCAGCCGCAGCCGGGCGGCCTCTTTGCCCGCGGCCACCACCTCCTGCTCCAGGCTGGCCGCGCGGCCGCGCAGCTCCAGGGCCTCCTCCTGCAGCCGGCGGTGCTCGGCGGCCGGCACCGAGGACTGCCGCAGGGCCTCGGAGGCCTCGCGCAGCTGTGCCAGGCCCCGCCGGGCCTCCTCGCAGGCCGCGCCCAGCTCCGCAGCCCGGGCCTCGGCCGCGTCCCGTGCCCGGCCCAGCTCGGCCGCCGCCGCCCGCTGCTGCTCCCCGGAGGCCGTGGCCGCGGCCAGCTGCTCCCGCAGCACCTGCAGCTCCCGGCTCTGCTCCAGCCGCCCCTCTTCCCGCCGGGCCAGCTCGGCGCGCAGGCCCCGGGCATCCTCCTCGGCCAGCAGCCGGCCCGCCCGGGCCTCGTCCAGCTCGGCCGTGGCCGCCTCCAGCGCCCGCAGGCGGGAGTCCCGGTCTCGCAGGTCCTCTCGGGCCTGCTCCAGGGCCGCGCGCAGCTGCACCGCGTCGCCGCCGCCCCCGCCGGCCCCGCCGGCCCCGCCGGCCCCGCCGCCCTCGGCCTCGCGCACCCGCTCCCGCAGCCGGCCCGCCTCGGCCTCCGCGGCCTCGCGCTGGCCACGGGCCTCCTCCAGCTCAGCCGCCGCTTCTCGCTCCCGCTGCCGGAGCACCTCCTCCAAGCCGCGAATCCTGGTCTCCAGCTCGGCTTGCAGCTTCTCCGAGGCCTCAGCAGCACCGGGGTGGAGGACGGGACCAGCGGAGGCCGTGGCCTCCGATCCCGTGGCCTCCGATCCCGTGGCCTCCATGTTCGTGGTCTCTGTGCCCACGAGCTCAGCCTCCACAGAACCCACTCTGCTGGCCTTTGCTTCTGGCTCCTCTGCTTTTGTTTTTGCGGCCTCTGCCCCTGTGGCCTCGGCGCCCACCGTCTTCATTTCAGCGTTCTCTCTCTCTTCTGCAGACTTCACTTCCATGACTTCAGCCCCTGTGGCTTCTGTTTCCAAGGCCTCCGTTCCCACACCCTCTGTTTCCATCACCTCCATGTCTGTGGGCTCCGTTGCTGTGGCCTCAGCTCCCGTGGCCTCAGCGCCTGTGGGTGTAGCTTCTGTGGCCTCGATTACTGCAGCCTCCTCATCTGTGGTCTCACCTCTGATAACTTTGGTTTCCAGAGCCACGATGCCATTAAGCTCCGTGTCTATTGGCCCGTTTTTGGTGGCATTGGCCATGCCCTTGTCCCCCTCTCTGGGGGCCTCCTGTGTCTGCTCCAGTGCCCACAATGCCTCGGCATGCTGCCTCCGGAGCTGCTCAAACTCGGCCCGGAGAGAGTCGTATAGGGCCAGAGGGATGACCTCGGTGGAGCCATGCACCTCCATCTGCATCTCGTCCTTCTCGAAGTTCTCCAGGATCTGGGGGTGGGGGAAGGGTGGGAGTGGGATTTGAAGGAGCCATGACGGGCAGAGGGCAGCCTCACCACCTTCCCTGCCCACCCAGACCCCCAGGAATAAGCCTTCAGGTCCTCAGATCTGTCCCCGGTCTCAGTTTCCCCACCTGGACCTTTTCCATCAGCTCCTGGTTCTGTCTGGTGAGCACAGCCACCTGCTCCTGGAGGGAAGCCAACAGCTCCTGTGCTGATGGGCTCAGCCGCCTGGACAGCAGTGTCTCAGCCCCTGGCAGGGGGCACAGAGTCAGGCCTCAGGGTCCCAGGCCACAGGGGACAGGAGCAGAGGGGTCTGGAGTGGTGGGTCAGGACCCCCAGGGCAAGCTCAGGTAGTGGAATGAATAACAGGTGAGTGCAAGTCTCCGTCCCAGCCTCAAATTCTTGCACACTTGTGGGTCAAGGCTCTGTCTCCTGGGGCCTTGGGACAAGATGGGGGTTGCTTGGGGGGAGGACAGGGGTGGGGGCTCACCTGGAAAGTCGGGCAGCTCTCCCTCCTCATCCTGCAGGGTGGCCACGTCATAGCTGGTGTTCTCCCGCTCGTTCTGGGGGTTGGAGCAGAGTCTGGCTAGGTATCCTGCCTCCCCATGTCACCCCGCAGGACTCCAGAGTGGACTGGGGTGTTCTTATGTCCGTATGAATCTCCATGAGCATCGGACTGGCGGTGTTTGGCCCACAAGCATTTACTGAGTGCCTGCTATGTCTTTTTTTGGGGGGGCAGCCAGTCAGTTCAGGGATCCAGACCCTGGACATCGGTGTTACCAGCACCATGCTCTAACCAACAGCTAACCAGCCGGCCCTGCCCCTTTTTTAGCCAAGTGATTTATTTTTTTGGCTATTGAGTCGTATGAATTCCTTATATTTTTTGGATATTAACCCCTTATCAAATACATGGTGTGTGCCTGCAACCCCAATTTCATGGTATATGTGCAGGGGACATTTCCCTCCTGGGTCAGGGGACCTCAGCAAGGGGTGTGGTTATGTGGTTGTGGGTGTGCCTGCCTGTGTGAGGATGGGTACCCACACTACCCATTCTGCACACATCAGCTGGCCCTAGGTGTGTTTGTGATTATGTGTTTGGGTATCATTTTGTGGGTGTGTGTGCTGTGGGTCCCCCTCCTGTGTGTATTCTTGTGAGGTTGTTTTAGTCCGTGTGTGCGTCGTTGTGTTTTTGTGTGTGTGTGTGTGTGGTTGTATAGGTGTATATGAAGGTACTTCAAAAAGTTCATGGAAAGATTCATGTCACACACACACACACACACATACATATATATATATATTTTTTTTAAAGATGACCGGTAAGGTGATCTTAACTCTTGATTTGGTGTTGTCAGCACCACGCTCTCCCAAGTGAGCCAATCGGCCGTCCCTGTATAGGATCTGAACCCGTGGCCTTGGTGTCATCAGCACCACACTCTCCCAAGTGAGTCATGGGCCAGCCCTCCACACACTTTGTGAAGTACCCTCGTATATGTCTGCCTAATTATGTTTTGAGAAATATTTGTTGTATGTATGCATTTGTGGGTGTGTTGTCTGTGTGTGTAACTGAATGAGGTTTGTCTGATTTGTATGTACACGTATGTACAAATGTGTGTGTGTGTAATGATGTATTCGTGAATGTGCTGTGGATCTGTAAACTGTTTGTGGGTGTGTTTGCTGTTGTACGTGTAAGACCACATGCATGTGAATGTGTTTGTCCACCTCTGCATGTATGTGTGTGTGTGGAGAAGTGTCCATTATGTGCACGTGTGTTCGTGGGTGTGTTACTCGTGTATGACTGTGGATCTGTATGTGTGTCTGGTGTGAGTGTGTGCACGTGTGTGAGGCAGTGTGTGTACCCCTGTGGGCAGCCAGAGAGAAGCCCCGCCCCCGGCTCTGGCCCCGCCCCCGCCCCGCGCCCCACCTCCAGCAGGGACAGCCGGCTCTGCAGACTTTCCACCTCTCGTCCCAGGCTCTCCTTCGCCTCCTGCTTCTCTGCCAGCAGCTGCTGCAGCTCCTGCACCTGGGAGCAGATGGGTGGGGGGCTCAGCCGCCTCTGAGAGGAATCACCGGGCAGCTGGGGGGTTGACTCCTCTCCCACTTTCCCCGCCTACCTGTCTCTCCAGGCTCAGGAGGGAGCAGGCCTCTGCCTCCTGTGGCTGACGGGGACAAGCGGGGACAGAGGCTGGATCTGGGCTGGGGGCCTCCCTGCCCCATGTCCAGGTTAGCAGTCCTCCATTCCTTCCACAGACGTCTGCTGGGAACCCACTGCCCACCCACTCATTCCACACGAATTTATTGAACACCTACTGTGTGCCAGGCACCATTCTGATCACTCACTCATTACTATTTGTTGAGTGCCTACTGTGTGCCAGCCATTATTCTGACTGCTCTGTATTCATTAAGCACCCACTGTGTGCCAGCCCACACCATTCTGACTGGTCCTTTGTTACTAAGTATTTATTAAATGCCTACTATGTGCCAGGCACTGTTCTGTATGCTAATTCACTCAACAAGTTTCTATTGAGTGCCTACTTTGGGCCAGACCCTGTTTGGGGCTATTCATTCATTCACTCACTCACTCACTCAAATATTGGTCCATCCAATAAATATTAAGCATCTACTGTGAGCCAAGCACCCTCAACCACGCCTGCCTTCAAGGGCTTACAGCTGAATGGGCAAACATGAATAAAATACATGGCATGTCTGACAGCAGTTGTGCTATACATGGAAATACAGGGATCTAGGGAGTGGGGTTTTTTACAATTGTAATAAAATGGGCAGGGGAGGTGTCTTTGACAAGGGGCCTTTTGAACAAAGGAAGTGAGGGAGGGAGCTGGGGGAACATCTGAGGGAAAAGCATTTCAGGCCAAGGGAACAGCATGTGCCAAGGTCCTGAGGCAGGACTGAGCCTGGCGTGTTGGAGGAGCAGCAAGGAGGCCCTGTGGCTGCAGCAGAAGGGGAGAAGGAGAGGAGAGGAGGCAGGAAAGGTGGGGGAGTCTTCCCCACAGAATTGCACCCTCCTCAGGTCTGGACCCAGTCCTATGTCCCTGTCGCCTCCTGACCTCCTGCTGCTTCCGTTCCTTGTGCTGTTCCAGGCCCCGGATCTTTTGCAGGAGGCGGCCTCTCTCCTGCCGCAGCCACATGATCTCCTCGTAGGCATCTCGATCATCCTGTTTCACTCCCCCCGGGGACCCACCACCTTTAGATGAGGTCAAGGGCTGCCCCAACCTATGTCTGAGCCAGAGCTCCTGCCCCCCCGACTTGGGGGGCTCCTATTCCTCCCCCCACACCCGGGACACCTCTCACCGGCATGGGGGTGCTGGCGGGAGGCTGAGGTGCCTTCCGCTTCTTGGTAGCCCCTCGCTTTTCATGGCTGGACACAGAGTTCTGGGGCAGGGGAGAGGGTGAAAGGGGGACATGGAGGGGCATGCCAGTGTCCCACCCAAATAAACTAACCCAGCCAGCTCACTAGCTGTCAGCAGGTCCTCCCAGGTATACCCTGGATCAGGGGTCCGTGTGCATAAGGAGAGGGGCTCATTTGCTGCTTAGGGGTCCATACCTGTGATGATGCCTCGCCTGAGTCATCCTCTAGGAGGGCAGAGGAGAGACGGAAGCAGGGTCAGGCACTCTGATCCAGGGACTCCATTCCCAGCACTCAGGAGGGCATTAGTGCACCCATGGGACTCGTAGGGGCTTCCCAAATCCCCAAGAATCAGGAATTTTATGGTAGGAATCCACCACGTAAGTAGAATGCTGATAGGAAGCTTGAAACTCTCAAAGAGAGAAGACAGGGGCATCTCCAGGATGGGGTGGGTGAGGGTGTCAGTTCTTAGGAAGAGCAGGTTCTGAGGATAACGATGAGGTTAGAGGAAAGCAGAGCAGACCCCCAGACTACTCTAAATGCCCTGGGACTCACTGAAACTGCCCTGAGTAGATCAGGGTACCATGAAACCTCCTATAATGCAGCAAATAGGGGGTGTCTTGAAACTATCCACAATAGAGAAAGAAGGGGGTGAACAAGAAACTGCTAAGAAGATGCAGGGAGAAGGGGGTGCTTGAATTGCTTAGGGGAGGGGCTTGCGTACCGCTGGGTGGTGAGGGGCGCTGGGCCGCCTCCTGCAGGAGGTGCAGGATGAGTTTGTCCCCTGCCAGAGCACCGTAGTGAGCCGCATCCTGCCCCAGTGCATCGGTGATGCCAGGCTGGGCCCCGCCTTGCAGCAGCACCTCCACTGTTTCAGGGCTGGCCCCCTCACAGGCCAGCATCAGGGCCGTCCTACCGGGGAAGGGGGCTATTGAGAGGGTGAGGATATCCCCAACCCCCCACACCCTTCTCAACATCCTGGCTGGGTAGGAGGAGGCCGATTAGGTTCCCTGCCTGGAAAGGTTAAGAGACTTACCCAAGGTCACACAGCACACAGTAGACTGGCTGGGAGGGAGGATACTCACCTGCCCTGAAAGTCCTGGTCATTTGCGGCAGCCCCCTGCTGCAGGAGGAGGCGGCACAGATCCGTGTGACACATCCGAGCTGCTATGATGAGGGGCGTTGCACCAGACTTGTGGAAAGGGGGAGGGACGGCACGGCATGAGAAGACAGGGTAGGGAAGCCCATATGGCTGCCTCTGAAGTTCACCCCACATTTTCTCACACTTTACAAAGCCTGCCTGGGATGCTGCCACTTGGTGGCAGCGTACCTCAAGTTGTAGTATCTTTCCCCAAAAGATCCCCAGAAGCTCACCCGATCTCGGGGGTTCAGATGTGCCTTGAAGGAGCAAAGCATCTCTGAGCAGGAGAGACAGCCACCAGCCACTGGAAAAGAGGGGAGAGTAGCAGTAAGGTACAGCTTGGACGTTTTCTGGGGGCCTTCTGCCTGGGCATGATTCTTATCCTTTGTTTCATGAGAAATTCCCACCTCTCCTGGGAGATCCATTACAAAAGCATGAATCCCATCTTATGGATGAGGAAACTGAGGCCCAGCCAGGGCCATGGTCACCCAGTAGGGCCAGAGGCAGAACCACATCTAGGACCACTGTGGTTCCCTCTTAAGGTGGAAGTTTTCACTGATTTTCATGTATCTCCCCTCTTTGATTCAACTAGCATTTATTGTATACCTACTATGTGCTAAACCCTCATATGGTGATTATTAACGTATACCAGAGGGATCCAGCATTGGCTGGGTTGAGCAGGCTTCTTGGGGCCGGACCTGAGTTCTGAGTTTTGAAGGTGAACGGGGGAGGGAAGAGGTTAGAGGTTACTGCGTGGGCAAAGGCCCTGCTCTGGGAAAGAGCTTGGTGAAGTCAAGATAGTGGGAGAAAGTATCTATATCCAGACCTTCAAAGAGGGAAAGGAGGCTTCAGGCAAAGTATTACTAGAGAAGTCAGCAGGGGCCAGACCCTGGGTTCTTATAGGAAGGTGACAGAGCCAAGGAAGGATTTTAAGCAGAGGAGTGACATCATCTCTTTACATCTTAAGAGCTCTCTCTCTGTCACTGCTGTGTGGGCAGGGCCAGAGTGGAGGCTCAGCAGGAGGCCGTCGGCTGGGATAAGAGCAGTGTCTGGCATCCCTGGGTTTAAATCCCAGCACGGTCCAGTCTGATTAAACACAAGAATCCATTATTCAGTCAACAAACTTTACCTGAATACTAGCTGTGTGCCTGAGGGGTATGGGGTTTTGATTGCTGTAGTACCGACAACACTTAACAACAAGGCCTAACACATAGTAGGTACTCAGTAAATATTAACTGAATGAAAAAAACTGAGGCGCTTCCATCATGTGACCAGAGGCATCGCCACCAGTAGGTGGCAGCGTACTCCACCTGCACAGAGTTTTTACACAATTGACTAAAACCCCAAAGCAGATCCAATTTTATTCTGTTTCCGAAAAAACAGATGTTTCTTGAGTCATCAGAGAAAGCCGTGGCTGAATCTCATGGGCATGGTGGACAGATGCTGGCCCGAGTTCTGGCTCAGTGGCTGGGTCCTTTCCCGTCCCTTGGTGAAGGGGTTGGGATCTGATGATCATGAAGGCTCTGGCTCCCTAGAGCTTTGGCCTTCCTGAGAGTCCCTAGGAGTTCCTCAAGGGAAATTAAGCTCTGGACCCCTCCCTTCATCCTCACAAAGTCCTGCAATACAATAGGCTGTGCTTTGGGTCTCCTACTACTCACTCGCTGCGGGCAAATGACTGACCTCGTTACATCTCCTTTGTCCAATGGGGTAATAGTCTGTGGCTCAAAGGGATGCTGAGATTTGTGCTGAGCCTCAGTGCCTGGCACACAGTAGGCATTTGGCAATAAAAAGGAGAAGGCAGGAAGGCTCATGGCAGGTCTCCCGGGCCCCAGGTAGAATAACCCCCAAGCCTTGCACCCTCTGGGCCATGGTGGGCAGGACAGAGCTAGGCTTCACCCACCTGCATGATGCAGGGCCGTCCACCCACTGCTGTCCACGACATCCACCACGCAGGAGGCCTGGGGAAGGCGGTCGGGTCATTTGAGACTGAACCATCCCTCCTTGTTGCCTGATTTCTCTAGGACTCACCTCCTCGGCCCTTGGGCTTGGCTGTGTTTTAGGTTTCTTGCCTCCCCCTCCCACCCTGCAGAGCCCATCTCCTGTAACTGCAGAGTCACAGGTCCCCAAGTGACTCTCTGTTTTCATGAGAATTGGTGCAAAACAGAGAATAGCTGGGAGCTCAGAAGCAGCTGGGGCTTGGGGAATAGCTGGGAGCTCTGAGAGTGGCTGCAGCAAAGAAAGTATCTACTACCTAATGTTTGGGGAGAAACAGGGGCTCAGGAAATATGTGGTATCATGAGCATATCTCGAGTGGAAGAGGTTATCTGGACACTCAGGGAGTATCTGGTTGTCCAGGGAGTAGCTGGCGCTCAGGCGTTAAAGGGGCCAAGGCATATTCGGGACTTAGGGAATATCAGGAGGTTCAGGAAATCGCTGGAACTCAGGAGCAGTAGGGGCAAGGGGAGTATCTAGGGTTCCGGGAGTATCTGAAACAAGAAACTAAATGACCTGCAGCAGTTGCTTCAAGCACTGTGGGTGCCCATACTTGGCAGCCAGGTGGAGGGCGTTGTAACCTGAAAGGGAGAGAAGATTTCCTACAGCTCCAGATACTCAAGGAGCTCCTAGCTCCTCCCCAAGTCTGTGTCAACTATTTGTGATGAGTTTCCTGATGTCTAGCAAGTCCCCAAGCCCCAGGTACCATGCTACTCCCTGAGGCCAGAGACTCTGCAAGACCCAGCTAGTCTGTGTCCCAGACAATCCCATCTCAGCTACACTCCACATCGATCTACTCCTCAAGCCCTTTTGTTCCAGTTACTCCCCTTGTCCCCAGCTACTCTAAAGGCCCAGCTATTCCCAAACTCCAGCTCTGCTACTCACAATCCACAGTTGTTCTATATATTCCTGCTAACCCACACCCCTTGCTCTTCCGTGTGCCAGCTATATCCCTATTTGATACTCTACAAGTACCCAGCTACTCCACACATCCTGCCTACCAAACCTGCTGCCCTGAAGCTTCAGATACAGCTAGTTACCCTCTGGTTCATGCTCCTGAGCCCCAACTACCCTCTTTGGCCATGCATTCTATTTCAGTTATTCCACCAGGTCCCCAGTTAAGTCATATTCCCAGACTCTCCTTTTGTCCCAGCTACTCCCAGAGCTCCAGCTACTCCAAAACCCCAGCTTTCCCACATACCTCAGATACTCCCCAAATTCTACTGTTATTCTCATGCTCCAGATACTTCTCAAGTTCAGCTGTTCTGATGAGCCCAGCTTCTCCCTCAAACTGCAGGTACTCTCTTGCTTTCAGGCACTTCCTTGATCTTGGATACTTTCACATTCCGGATACACCTCAAGTCCCAGTTCCTCCCATTATCCCAGCTATCTCCCAAGCCCCAGGTTCTTCCCCTGCCTCAGTTGCTTTCTCAGAAACTTCCCTAAGCCACAGGTGCTCCCCTGTTCCAGCTACTCCCTCTGACTCAACCACTACCTGAGTCCCAGTTACTCCCCATCCACAAGTTGCTGGCTCACCTTGCTTGGTGCCAGCCACAGTCCCTGTCCTTGGGTGCTATAGCATGCCACGCCCCTGTGTCTCCCTGGGTGCAGTGAAGGGGTGGGCAGGGGGACCCCCCCCTCTCTCAGCAGAGGACACTGAGGCCTTGAAGTAGGGCCTGTCTTGACCCTCAGGCTGCACCTGGGCTGAGTGCCTCCCCCCTCCCCAGGGGCCCGGCTGGCGGTACCTGCCCCATCTGTGCTCATGACATTGGCACCGTGGGCCAGCATCACCTCCAGACAGCTGGCTGCCCCCTTCATGGCCGCCAGGTGGAACCTGGAGGTCGGAGGTCATGGGTCAGCCTCAGGGTGGTCTCCCCTTGGCCCTCCAACCCCCAGGGCACGGGCACTCACGCGGACTTGCCCTCGGGGTCCAGCTTGGTGGGCACCAGTCCCTTGCGGGTAATCAGGGAGGCCACCCGCACGGGGTCGCTGCTCTCCACTGCCTGCAGCAGCCGCTCATCACTTTTGCCCCAGTCTTGGCTCTGCGGGGAACACCCAGAGGTGCGCGGAGCCAGGTTGGCCACTACCCCCTCCGCACTCCCCCTGGCAGGGACTCTGGGCTCTGGCCACCCACCCCTGGGCACTTGCCTGGCTCCTGCCTCTGACTGCTGGCTTCGGGATGGGGCAGGGGCTGCAGGGTGGGCAGGACCTGAGGTCAGTGGGCCAGAGCCGCAGCTGTGGTGGGAGGTGGTCCTGGGCGGGGGTCCTGAGACAGGGTCCTCCAAGCCCACGTCCCCCAGCATCTGCCCCCAGGCCCATCGCCCTAGCTGGCCCCCAAAACTCACTGCCAGCATCACCCCATTAAACCATCCCCGGTTCAGTCCCCAGCATCTATTTCTAAAAAGGTGCCCCCATGCCAAGCCCCCAACTTGTCCCTTAGTAAAAAGTCACCTTTCCAACATCACCCACATCAAATTGATCCATCAGTCTCTTCCAAACTACCCTCCAAAGTGTCTCCATCTGAACCCCTAAAAGGTCCCTTTAAGGGTTCTTCAGGGCTGGCCCGTGGCTCACTTGGCAGAGTGTGGTGCTGATAACACCAAGGCCACGGGTTTGGATCCCTATATAGGGATGTCCGGTTGGCTCACTTGGGAGAGTGTGGTGCTGACAACACCAAGTCAAGGGTTGAGATCCCCTTACCGGTCATCTTAAAAAAAAAAAAAGGTTCTTCACAACTATCCTCGGCCGTCTGTCCTTCCACAACTGCACCTGAAATGCCACAATTGTACCCCAAATATGCCAAGACCGGTCCCCCAAAACTATAGCCTGAAATGCATTCCAAAATGTCTCCCCCAAGTTCCTGAAGTGTTCTCCAAAATCATCTCCCCATATGACCCTATGACCTGTCCCAAAAATGTACTCCAAAAAAATCCCTCAAATATTCTCTGAAACTGTTCTCCAGATGTCATTATCTCTTCCACAAAAAGGTACCCCCAAAATATCCTCCAAATTGTTCCCATCTGTCTCCAAAACGGTTTCCCCAAACCGTTTCCCCAAATGCCCTCTAAATTCTCCTAAATGTCCCCATCTGTCCTCAAAACTGTCTCCCAAACGTGCCCTTCTGTCTTCCCAAAGGTCCCATCCACCCTCCCAAAGCTGTCCCCAACCTCCGTCGCCTTCTCCCGCCCATCTTTCCCGGGTCTGGGGGTGGAGGGGTCCGGGCCCCTCGTGGTCAGCGGCGGGACGACGAGGGGACAGGAAGGACCCGCGCCCCGCCCGCCCCCGCGCCCCCTGCCCGGGCCCTACCGCGAAGGAGGCGGCCGCGCACAGACACAGCTGCTTCATGGCGTCAGGGCGCCTGGCGGCCGGGCTCCGGGAGGGCACGGGCGGGCCGGAGGGGCTGCAGGGGCCGGAGCTCGGCCGCCCCGCCCGCCGGGCCCTGCCCACCCCGGCGCCGTCCCCTCCCTGGCACTGCCCGCGCCCGTGGGGGAGGGGACCCAGCGCCCTGGCCTGAGCTGACCTTCTCGCCACGAGGAGGGTGCGGCGAAGGGGACCCGGACCGGCTCTCCAGGGGACCCTCGGCGTCCATGTCCGCCCCCTCCGAGCAGACCCGGGGCGCGCAGGTGCCCGCCGCTGGGGCTCTGCAGTCTGAGAAGCTGCGTGGGAAGCCGGCGCCCCAGCCCCGCACTTCCTACCTACGAGACGCGCCGCGATACTTACCCGCGCTGGACTCTCCCTTCCTCATCTGTAAAATGGGTCTCATAAGGAATTGTTCCTCCGCGGGGGCTGCTGGAAGCCTCAGTGGGATACTATATGCAAAGCACTCGCCATACGGTGCCTGGCATACAGCAACTGCGCAATCAAACGGGTTCATTCATCCAGGAGACACGGAGCTGGCCCGTGCGCAGCTCCCACGTGCTCTTCCTGCCCGTGCCCACCCCCCGGGAACGGCAGCCCCACGAGAGGGGTGGGGGCTGCTTTGTCTTGGTCACCGCAGTGAGCCCGGTGCCCGGAACAACGTCTGGCACCTAGGGGGCGCTGACAAATACAGTATGTGTCAGGTTAACATTTTGGAGAGATGCTCCGCCGTTTAGTAAACATTTATGGAGTGCCTGCTGGATGCCAGGCACCGAGGCACCTGTTCTCAGGCCTGGTGACTCAGCGGTGAGTACAGCTGAGATCCCCGCCCTGTGGCTTTTGCGCATGTGGTTGGCATTTTAGAAGGAGCACTGGGGTCAGGGGCGATGGAGGGGGGGTGGGGAGGAATCTGAGGAGGGGGCACCCAGGTAAGAAGAGATCTGTGCATGGGAGAGAGTGGGAGACTGGACAGAGACTGGGGAGTGAGATGTGGCAGAAGAGGCAGAAGTCAGGTGGATTGGGTCTTTGGAGGTTGTCTAGCACCAAGTTGGGATCCTGGAGGAGGAGCGTTTTGAAAGAGGGAGATACTCAGTTTAGTCCAAACCCCATCCAGTGTTGATGGGCCTGGTGGATGTCCGGGGGAGATGTCCAGTTGGTGGCTGGACCGTGGAGGGACAGCTCAGGCAAGACAAGGGCTTGTGGGGAGATGATCCAAGGTGCAAGACTGTGGGGGTCCCGGACCAAGTAGGAGATCCCCAATACTTAAGGCTGGGACAGAGGAGGAGCTGCTGGCAAGGAGGCCAGGGAAGGCCATCCCAGGAAGGAGGGAAACCAGTAGTGTACAGATCGGGGGAGCCACGACAGTTCCAGGAGGCAGGACAGTCCTCTGTGCTGATGTGGCTGCAAATTCTCAAAGGGAAGGAGCCGGCAGATGGGGAGAGGTTGGGATTATAGGAGAGAGAAGGGGGGATGGACAGACAAGGTCTTCCAGAACCTGAATTGAAGACCAGAGACCCTGCAGACAAGTGGCAGGGGTTTGAACGCAGCTTGGTCATGTTATACCTGCTGTGTGACCTTGGGCCAGTCACTTCCCCTCTCTGGGCCTCAATTCTCACCCGCTAAATGGGATAAATAATGGAATGGACATCGTAAAGCTGGCTACCTCCACGGGGGCACTGTGGACATTCAGAGTGGGATCCTTCTTTGTGGTGGGGCGTCCTGGGCACTGCAGGTGCTGAGCAGCGTCCCTGCCTCCACCCACTCCATGCCAGGAGCTCCCCCATTTATGACAACCACAAATGCCTATATACATTGCTAAGTGTCTTCCCATCAACACTGCTGGCTTGATGAGGGCTGGATGAGAATTCACACATAGGTGTGGTCTGTGATTATTCCTAGTCACCTTGGGACAGGAGGAGGGAGCGGAGGGGGCAGAGGCAGGTAAATGGAGAGTTTGGTGATGAGCGACTGGGAGGGGGTGTTGAGGGCTCTTCTCTCTTCTCGCACTTGGGGCTGTGGGGGATGACCCTCCGGGCTCCTTCAGAGAGGAGACTGAAATGGATCTCCTGGCCCAGGCCCCAGATTTCCAATCGTCCCCTTGACCTGTCCTCCTGGATCCTGTACAAGCTCAGATGCGATGCCCCTCAGAGCCCACCGCAGTGTACCCTGGGCACTGCTGTCCCCCCAGAGGCTCAGCTGAGTCCTGGCATCACCCCGGGTATTCTCTGTGACCCCACACCCAATGCACCAGCCAACCCCACTGGCTACAAACTGTGCCCAGGTCTGCCTCTTCTCACTCCTCCACAGCTGTCACTTTGGTCTGGCCCCATCCCTGCAGGCTCCACCGGCCGGACACATCCTCCCTGTTCTCCAGCTTCTGCCCTTGTATCCTTCAACCCTTCTCCACCAGCAGCCAGAGCCAGCTTCCTAACCCCTGCATTCGATCTTGTCTCCTGCTCAAAAGCCTCCAGAGACCTCACTCAGCATAAAACGCAAACTGCTCGCAGCCGCCCAAATCCTCCCAATGCCTATTTTTGTCCAGCCCAAGAGCTGAATGGTCTTTACACTTGTAAGTGACTGGGAAGAAAAAAATTTTTTTTAAAGAATAACACTTTGTGACACATGAAAATTATTTGAAATTAACATCCTAGTGTCCATAAATGAAGTTTTCCGCCTCATAACACCAAGGTCACGTGTTCAGATCCCCAAACTGGCCAAGCACCAAACAACAACAATAAAATAAAGTTTTATTGGGACAGAGCCACACCCACTCATTTACAGATGGCCGCTCTCAAGCTGCAATGGCAGAGTTGAGGCCATCTGGCCGCAAGCCGAAATATCTTACTGTCTCGCCCTTTACAGGAAAAGTTTGCCGGTCCCTGAGCTAAACAGTGCTCCTCAGCTGATGCCCTGAGCTCATCTCCCCCGTATTTCCCATGCTCCAGCCTATCCTGCCACGGTGGCCTCCTTTCTGTTCCTCAAACAGCTCAGTCGCACCTCTGGGCCTTTGCACATGCAGTTCCCATCGCCTGGAGCACCCTTCCCTGCAGTCTCCGTGGCTGATGTCTTTACTGTTGTCTGCGCTGGAAGACACCTCTTTCGAGAGCCCTTCTCTGATGCCTGGTTTCCCTCTCAAGCCCTTTACTAGGCTTTATTTTTCCTTCATTTCCTTCTTATCACCACCTAAGAGACTATGTATCTTTCAAGAAATATTCTGTTGACTCTTGGTCTCTCCCCCCAGAATATCATCTGCTCTAGGACAGGGATTTCATCCATCTTGGTCACTGCTGTATCCCCAGCAGGACTGGTCATATATTGTGTGTGTGTGTGTGGCTGGCCAGTACAGGGATTGAACCCTTGACCTTGGTGTACCAGCACTACGCTCTAAGCAACTGCGCTAACAGGCCAGCCCATGGCTATAGGACTGGCTATATAGATTGAAAATATGGGCCCCCTGTTAAAGTGATGAAGAAATTCAAGATTTCAACAGCAGAGCATTAAACCAAGTGCAGGGCCCTTCTGAGTGTGGTGGTTTCGTGAAACCAGCCCTGACCCCCACCAGCTACAACACAGCAGGTGCACACAGCAGGTGCTCAATAAATGTGTGTGGAATGAATTAAAGAAATAGTAGCTCTGGAGAGTAAAAAGGAGAGAGAGGGGAAGACTTTCCAGAAAGTGTTGAGGTGTTCAAGTCTCTACAACCCACGATCTTGCCACTTGTGGGATTTTCCTGAAACCTGAAATAAGGGCGGGAGGTGGGTGGGAACCCAGAGACTAGACGCACAGCTCCAGATAACGTTTATCTTTTCTGTTTGTTTGATGTGGAGATCCGAACCCGTGACCCAGGGGTCCTCAGCACCACGCTCTAGCCATGGAGCAACCGGCCCCCTACTCCTATCTTAAGGATGAAAAAACAGGTTCAGAGACCACCCGCGAGGGCGCAGAGCACGTAGCGCCACCTGCTGGGGCGTGGAAGGAAGTGCCGGGGCTAGCGATGCAGAAAGAAGCCGGGGTGGGCGCCCCAGGCGGGACGGAGGGACCACGGCAAAGGCGTGGTGGCTGGCTAGGGACACAAACAGAAGGTCTCAGGGAGACGACGAGGCTGGCCCCGCAGTCACAGGTATTTGCTTTCCTCCCTCGGGGTTGCTGAACAAAAGGTGAACTTGACTCCTGCGAAACTGGAGAAGGGCGGGTGGAGGGAGGGATGGACAGATGCCCGCGCGAGGCAAGGGAGGGGGGACGGAGGACAAGCTCCCCCTGCCCCCCAGGCCTCCCATCTGCTGCGACCTCTCCACTCCCGGCTGGCCCAGCCCCAGGCCTCGCCCTGCCAGACGCCCTCTGAGACGCTCACACCAGTTTTGAGGTTTGAACACCTGCCCCGTCCCTCCCACAACCTTGACTTTGTGCCGTCACCCCGCGCAGCACACTTATCGATACACACCCACGTCCCACATTCGGTGTCTCTGCTTTAGAAACGTTTTGAAAGATCTGATTTAAATATAATTCTGCTTTTGAAATGAAACAGTTATATGGTTGGGTTCACCACTGGCTACAACTTGTCAGAAATTCTTAGGGAGAAATGTGAACTTACTTTAGGAATTGCTTCCAAAAGGCATGAGAAATTTTAGGGTCACTGCACAATGAATGAAGATGATCCAGAGCCACACTTTGTAGGCAGCTAATGAGCTACTTATTCCTCTCTCTCTCTCCCCCCCTCCACTCCCACCCCTTCCATCAAGGCAACCCCTCACCCCTAGGTCCGGTCATGTATATGATAACACAGCCCTGGGGGGAGGCGGGTGTCTGATGTCCAGGCTGTGTGACCTTGAGCAAGTTCCTTAACCTCTCTGAGCCTCTTTTCCTCATCTATAAAATGAGGATAATAAATGCTCCTTGCTCATCACATTGTGAGGATTTCATGAACTGACATCTGCAGAGCACATCTTTAAGCTCCTCAGAGTGTTCGAAAACAAATAAATAAAAACAAACATGAAATGAAATAAAAACAAATTCAATGACGTTAAATTAACATTTTAAAAAATAAAATTCAAATAAATAATAAAATGAAAGGGAATATGAACATTAATAAATAATTTTAAAAATCAATGAAATAGTAAAATAAAATAAAATCATCCAGGATGTCAGGGACAGAGGAAGGATTCAAACCCAGAGCCACCTGACTTTAAATACAAAAATGCAACGAGGGGCTGGCCCGTGAGCTCAGTTGGTTAGAGCATGGTGTTATAACACCAAGGTCAAGGGTTTGGATACCTATACCAGCCAGCCTCCAAAAAAAAAATGCAGGCTGGTCCCATTGGCCCCTCTTTCTGGCTTTTGAGGGTCCTCTCCAACCTCAGGTTGACCTCACACTCTCTCCTCCAGCACTGCCTCCTCCAGGCAGACTCTCTGGTTGCTCCAGACCCCACCGGATGCCAAGGCCGTATGACATGGTGGAATAGACCAAAGGCTCTGAAGTAAGGCAGGTGTGGGTTTGAATGACACCTTTGCCACTCTGTGACCTGGAGAGGTGAGTTAACCTCTCAGGGCCTAGGTTTTGTTGTGCCGTCAGGCCAGGTGCAAAGAGGCGCTGGGGAAGGCTGGCTGCCCAACCCTGGGTGCAAAACCTCACTTTGGTTTTCTCCACCTGTGTCCTGGGCTGGCCCCACTCTGGGAGGGATGTGGGGGGCCAGGAGGGAGTGGGGATGGCTGAGGAAGGAGCATCCCTCTTTGGGGATCCACAGTCCAAGACAAGGGTACGAGGGAAGCCCGCTGGATCCCTCCTCAGGGCCTTTGCACAGGCCATTCCCTCCGCCTGGCATCCAGTTCCTGCAAATATGCACACAGCTCCCTCCCTCTCCCCCTTCTGATCTTGGCCCTAATGTTACCTTCTCGGGGAGGCCCTCCCTGGCCACACTCTGATTCCCTTTCCCTGCCATGGGACGAAATATACATTTTTACTTATTTATCTTGTTCAGTATCCAACTCCCTCACTCCGCCATCAGCTCCTCGAGGGCAGGGATTTCTGTCTGCCCTATTCACTGCTGCTTGCTCTGTGCCTAGAACAGCACCTGATATCAATATCTGCTGAATAAACACTCGAAAGTGAGAGATCAGGGTCCCTGAGAAAGTAGGTCTTCAGAAAAGCGAGTGGTAGCTGTGGCTGGGGGAGAGCAGAGGGGGACAGGGGAGGGGGTGCTGAAGCCAATTGTGAGGGACAAGTGTGTGACAGGCCTCTCTGCAGGGAGTGGACGTTCCAGGTGAAGGGAACCGCCTGGGCAAAGGTCCGGTGGCTGGAAACCTTGTACAGGAAGCAGTGGGGACGTCAGGGTGGCAGAAGGCAGCAGAGAAGAAAGGGAGGAGAGGTGGGTAGAGGCTGACAGGTATAAACTTGAACTTGGGGTTGGTGAGGAACCATGCAAGAGTTTTGAGCAGGGGGGGCCCTCGTCATATCAAAGCTGCTCCTGATGAGAGGCAGGGGACAATCGTCCAAAGGCCACTGGATCTTCAGCCAAGCCCTGGGAGACAGAAGCCTGAAGTTGGGGGGTACCGGGCATCTTGGTGGCCTCAGACTCACCTCTGTCTTCTTAAATCGCGCCCGGAGAGTCTTCATGGCCAACGTCGGATGTTTCTTCTCTCCTCAGGCCACCTGGGGAAAGGCAGGGGT
Source organism: Cynocephalus volans (assembly GCF_027409185.1). Taxonomy (NCBI): domain Eukaryota; kingdom Metazoa; phylum Chordata; class Mammalia; order Dermoptera; family Cynocephalidae; genus Cynocephalus; species Cynocephalus volans. The sequence continues at coordinate 95,952,581 of NC_084469.1, read as the reverse complement.
GGAATAGGGTGAGGGACACTAGTCCTGGTGAGTGGGAGGATTGGCTGCCTCCCTCTCCTCAAAAGGACTTCTTCCTCCTCCCTGAGCAGGACATAGACCTGCTCCATCTCCTACCTGCTGTGTGTCCTTCCGCAGGTTACTTGCCCTCTCTGAGGTTCATTTCTCTCATCTACAGAACGAGGGAGATAATCCCTTCTTGACCAACTCGTGGTCAGTTTTCAGTGAGGTTCCCTAGCATACAGCGTGGCAAACAGTAGGCGCTCAATAAGTGCAGCTCACCAGTATTTTCCTGTTATCCAAGTTGATCAAGCTCTTTCTGGTCTCCAAGCTTTTACACGTGCAGTTATTTCTACCTAGAATGCTTTCCCCCCTCTTTTCTGGCTCATCCTTCACCGTCCAGTCCCAAAATCTCTCGCTCTGCTCAGCTTTGCCTCTTGCTCCCAGACAGAGCTCTAACTCCCCCAATTGGGTTCCCCCCACCCTGGCTGGATCTCTTCCTCTGCTCCAGCCCTTGCTCCACAGACTGGGAGGGTCTGGGCTGGTTCTGTCTTCCTCAACAGTCAGGGACCCCTGGGGTGCTGGCCGTGTGCATGTGTGTGCACATGTGAGCATGAGGTGTTTGTGTGCGTACGCATCTGTCCTCCTGGGCTGTTCCCTGCTCTGTGCATGTGCAGGTATGAAGGTCAAGCAGGAATATCTCAGGGGAGTGTCTTGCAAGATGTGTGACTGGGGGTCCCTATGTCTGAAAAGGGTCTCCTTGAAGGAAAACCCTTATTTGCCTCCTACCAGGGAGTGGGGGTGGGATGGCCTCTCACCTATCCACCTGCCCGTGAATTCTCCAAGCCATCTTACCACCCATCCACTCACCAGTGCCTCTATCCATTTACCCAACCACTGTAATTCATCCGCTAGCTGCCACCCACCAACCCACCCATCCAATTCATCCCTTGGTTCATCGCCCTCCAACCAGTTTCACCCACCCACGCATCTGTCTACCCATCCATTCATCTGTCTATGCCCCCATCTTTCCACCCACTCGCCCCATCCATCCACCCCCACTCCATCTATCCCTCATCCATCCACCCAGACTTCTACCCCCCCATCCCTCTACCCACCCATCCATTCATTCATTCCTATCCACTCACCACCTACCCGGCCCTTTTTCTTCCACCTCTGACTAAAGGACTCAATCACACCCAAAGCGGGGTGTAATGAGACACCCAAGAGAGGAGTCCACAGGTTGCCTGGGCAGGAGGGAATCTGTGGGCTTGGGGGAGGGGGAAATGCCCTTTACACTTAGGGAGATGCTTCCTGGAAGAGGTGAGGGTAAAGAAGCAGGGCTCCACGGCCCGGGCAGGATGTCCAGCAGCACAGCCTCTAGGCAGGGCAAAGGCTGGCAAGTGGGAAGTGCATGTGCCTGTCGGGTGCGTGGGTAGCTCCTCAGCATGGCTGGGACCCAGCACCGGCCTCTCCTTTCGCCCACATTCAAGGGCTCAGGGGCCCAAGGCCCTAAGGGGAGCCTCCGTCCCAGGCCTCCCTCGCCTCCGTCTTCTCCTACCTCCTGCAGCTCCAGTGCCCCAGCACCAGGCCGCTGTGCCCACTGCCGGCTCCGGTTACCCACTCCCAGCTGGGCCACGAGCTCGCACCAGCAACTCCTAGAGCTCGGCTCTGACACCCGATCAGCTCTGAGAGGGTGGCCGCCCCAGGGGGCCGGGGATGAGCTGAGGGAGGAGACAGGCTGGCAGTGGGGCTGCCTGTTGGTCAACGGGCTCTGGCGCGAAGACACCAAGGTCTTCCCTGTCATCTCTGGGCAGCTTTCAGTTTCTGGAATGAGCCATGGTCTTTCTCTCCTTCCAGCCTTTGCACTTGCTGTGCCCTCTACCAGGAACACTCTTTCTGTTCGGCTCATTCTGTCCTGCTCACTCGTTGCTGCAACATGCCCTCCTCCAGGAAGCCTTCCTGGATGTCCCCAGGCTGGGTCAGGTGCCTCTTCTGAGCTCCCTCATTGTGCCCTCTGTGTCTCCCACTGCACCCCAGTCACACTATATCACCCCTGCCTGGTCACATGTTTGTGTCCATCACCAGCCACAAGGGTAAGGATGGTGCTGCCTCGGTTTCCCAGTCTCCCCAGCACACAGTGGGTGCGCAACACGTGTTTCTTAGAGTCCTTAAGGCCACAGGCCCCAATGACCTTGAGCAGTTTCTCAACTTCTTGGTGTAGTCAGGACCTGTCCTGCTGAATGCAAACCATGCACCTGGAAAACGTTCAGATAACTTAGAGTGGCAATCAAGACCCTCCCTTGGACCGGAGTCCTGCGTCCTGCTCTCTGGCACTGTCCTCATGGAGTTTACTAATCTGTAAAAAGGGGAAAGGGCGCAACGGTCGCTTGTGCCCCTCACTTTAGAGGTGACTGCAGAACTCTCACGTGGGCTGCCGCCCCGATTTCCCGCCGGGAACACTGGCCAGCTCCGCACCAGGCTCCGCGAGTGTGCAGATGTAATCGGGATTTTCTCTGCCAGCAGTTAAGATGGCGCCTGCGGCGTCAGCATGAGGCGCATGCGCCTTGGAGGGAGCGGCCGGACGCGTAGGAAGGAAATGCGGCTCCCGTCCCGCCCCATTTCCGGCGGAAGCGGCCTCAACAAGGGAAACTTTATTGTTCCCGTTGGGACGGCGAGGATGTCGGTGAATTACGCGGCGGGGTTGTCGCCGTATGCGGACAAGGGGAAGTGCGGCCTCCCCGAGGTGAGTGAGGCTGGGGGTACCGAAGGCCGCCCCCAGGGCCGCGGGCTGGGAGGAGCCGGACGGCAGCGGGGCATTGTGGGAATATCAGCAGGTACCGAGGCTAGACAATGGGAGGGACTTCCCAGTGAGAAGGGGGCGGGAAGTGACGCCCCCTGTGCGCCGGGGACGCGAACACGCCCAATTCTGGGGTGACCGAGTAGGGGCAGAGAGAGACCCGGGCCGGGGAAGGCCTGAAGGGCTGATGGGAGGAGAAGGGTGGAGTCCCAGGCTGGGGGAACGTCAGGGGCAAAGGCCGGGAGGCGAGAATAGGCACAGTTGAGAACAGATTAGGCGAGAGAGGTCTCCAGGCCAGGACGGGACTCAAATGCCAGGCTGAGGAGTTGGCACTTTACCCTCATGGTGATGGGGAAGGGGTTTGAGCTGGGAGGGACCTGGACAGTGTGTGTCAGAATGATCCTTCCAGCCACTCGTAGGGGAAGTGGAGGCATAGGCTGCCCCCCTGCACGGTGGGACTTTGGGCGAGTCCCTTCCCTTCTGGGTCTCCATCAGCCTTTCTGCCAACTGGGGGTGAAGTTTGCCCCCATTCCATGAAGCCTGGTCCTTTCATTCTCAGTCCTGCATTTAATGAGCCCCGATGGTGTGAATCCCGCCCTTCACTGCTGCTGTTATTCACTGTGTTATTCCACAAACATTTATTGAGCACCTAGTGTGTGCCAGGCACTTTCTAGGTGCTGGGGCCACAGCAGCAAACAATACAGACAAAAACTCCTTGTTCTAGCGAGGGAGACAGACATGGGACTACATTGAAATCAGGTGGCTGGGGGAGGTGTCACTGCAGTGACATTTGAACCAAAACCTAAGGGAGGTGAGGGGGGAAGCCATATGGGTATCGGGGAAGAGCGTTCCAGGCAGAGGGCACAGCCTGTGCGAAGGCCCTGAGGCAGGACTGTGCCTGGCTCATTGGAAGAACAGTGAGGAGACTTGAGCAAAGTGAGTGAGAGGGGAATGGGAGGAGGGGAGAGTAGGGGGGTGACAGGGCAGGTTGTGCAGGGACTTTTGGGCCATGGGCAGGACTTGGACTTTTCCCAGAGGGAAGTGGGAACCATGGAGGGCTGTGGGCAGAGGAAGGACATGAGGACGAGCTGCCTTTTCTACTCTGGGAGAATGTGGTCCCCGGGCCAGGCGAGGACAGCTCTGTCTGTGGCTCATGGCTTTGCCACTTGGGGGATACACTTTGACCCCTCCCTTCTGCTCCCTCACCCCTAGATCTTTGACCCCCCGGAGGAGTTGGAGCGGAAGGTGTGGGAGCTGGCGAGGCTGGTCTGGCAGTCCTCCAATGTGGTGTTCCACACGGGTGCCGGCATCAGCACCGCCTCGGGCATCCCCGACTTCAGGTCTGTGAGTGTGGAGGGAAAGTCGAGGCAGGGCCTGCCATGCTGCCAGGCGCTTCCCAGCAAGTAACAGATGCCCAGGCATTGGAACCCATCTGCTCCCTTGCTCCTGGCTGAGTCCTGGGTACTGGGGAGGAGGAAGACTCCTCTCTCTCAGAAATGTCCCTTGAAGTCCCATGCAAAAATCCACTCACCCATTGGCCAGAACATGGTCACCTGATCGTACCTAGCTTCAAGGGATGCTGGAAAATGTACTCTTTCTTCTATACTGATGCATGGCTGCATATTGGGGTTCTGTTACCATAGGAAGAATCGATATTAGGGACCATTAACTCCACACTCACTTGCAAGTATTTTTCTGTAGGACTTGGTGTCTGGCAAATGGCTTAACTTTCAGGACCTCAGTTTCCTCTTCTGTAAACTAGGATGTGAGACCAGATAACATCTAAACTCCCCTTTACTCCCGACAGCCTGTGTTAGACAAGAGTTTTGTTGCTGAAAAGCAGGGGTCTCAAACTGGTGGCCCCTGGGTGGCCCCCATAGGTAGCTGAGTTTGCAACCCCTCCCCAAAGAACAGCCTGTTGCATTTATAATCTCTTTCTGAGGCCTCTTAGACCCCCAGCCCAGATTCTCGCAGTAGGAGGGCAGATTCTTCGTTCTTGGAGGAATGTTAGATAGGATTCTAATGCATGGCTCCCCCACAAACACCCCCCTTCCATAACCTGCTGTGGCTCCCTATTGCTGCACAGTAGAGTTCCAGACACCTCGGACTGGAAGTCAGAGCCCTTCCTGATGCAGCCCTGGGTCATCTCTCCACTTTCCACCCCTGCTGCTCCTGCCACAGCCCCTAAACCACTTGCATTTCCCCAAACTCATGGGCTATTGCCAGCACCCGGGCCTTGTTTACCCCTTCTGTCTGCACTGTCCTGCTTGTCCCCCTAGCCCTTCAAGAGACTGTCCAGCCTCCTCCAGGAAGCCTTTTCACACTCCCCCCAGGTCCCTCCCTGTGCCCCAGGCCTGACCCCACAGGGCCAGAGGGTCCGTGTCCATCTGTGTCCCCCACAAGGTTGAGGTGTAGGGCAGAGCTTGGGTCCATTAGGCCCCAGCATCACCCAGCCCAGGGCCAGGCTCAGGGCAGCAGCAGGAAGTGCTGGTTGAACAGAATAATTAATTTTTGCCCTTGTGCACATTCTCTCCCTCTCTCTGCCTCTCCCTCTGTCCTTCTGTTTGTCTCTCTGTCTCTCCAATTCTGTCTCTGTCTTGTTTTCTCTACCTTTTTCTCCATCTCTCTCTGTCTCTGTCTTTTTCTGTCCCCTCTTCCCCCAAATTTGTTCTCTCTCTATTTCTCTTTTTCTCTGTTTCTGATTCCCTTTTTCTCTCTATCTCTGTCTCTCCAATTTTCTCTCTGCATCTGTGTCTCTCTGATTCTTTTTCTCTCTGCATCTGTGTCTCTCTGATTCTTTTTCTCTCTGCATCTGTGTCTCTCTGATTCTTTTTCTCTCTGTCTCTCCATCTCTGATTCTTGCTCTGTCTCTTTTTCTGTCCCCCTCTCTCCCTGGTTCCCCCAAACTCTCTCTCCCTGCACCTCTCCCCACCTGCCGCTTTCAGGGGCCCCCATGGGGTCTGGACGATGGAGGAGCGGGGCCTGACCCCCAAGTTCGACACCACCTTTGAGAGCGCATGGCCCACACAGACGCACATGGCGCTGGTGCAGCTGGAGCGTGTGGGCCTCCTGCGCTTCCTGGTCAGCCAGAACGTGGACGGGCTGCACGTGCGCTCCGGCTTCCCCAGGTAATGCAAAGCCCACCCCATCCCCTCCAGACCTGCCATTGTCTCTTGTTCCCGCCTCATGGGCACAGCTCGAACTTTGGGGTCCCCTTTTCCTGGTTCTAAGAGATTCCAGCCCTGAGCTCTCTGGATCTTTCTCGGCTCAGTGTGTGTCCCCACCAGGACCCTCAAGTCAGCATTGCAGCTGGGGCCAGAGGTAGAGGAACTAGGGGGTGGGGGGAGAGTTGTCAGCATCTAGAATTTGTGGTTTGTTAGGTTTTTAATATTTATCTTTATTGATTTTATGCTGAATGTGAACATCGTGTTCTGGGCCAGGCTGATTTCTTAATACTAAGTGTGTCCCCTGTCCCCTGCCTCACTTTGCCAGGCTATACTCCTGCGGTGACCGATGAGAGCCAGGTCGGTTGTTTATACAATTAGCAGACACTTCATACATGAGAAAATGAGGAAAAAGGAATTTCTCTACCTCCCTGGCATGGTAGAGTTAAGGGAGGGCCCTGGTCCCAGCTGAACCCATTCAACTCTCTCAGGGAGATCACAGTAATTAACTAGACGGATGGCTACAGACATAAGGCTTTCTGGCTTGTGTAGACGTTTCTAGAAGTGAAAGCAAACAGTCTCTCACTTTATAGCACATACGTTTCCGTGGCACCAGAGATTAGAGCTTTTACAGGAATGTGGAGAAACCCAGGGAGATTTTACTTGCCACATGATTGTGTCACAGTCCTCTGTGTGTATATCAGGGAATAGGCACCATGTCCCCTTCATTGACCATGTGCAGACAGGAGCAAAATGGGCCACACTGAAGGACTCTTTATTTATTTACTACTGACTGCATGCCACACATGGTCCTAGATGTGGGACACAGAGTGAACTAGACAGACAGGAATTCCTGCCCTCCTGGGGTTGATACTCTAGGAGGGAGGAAACAAACAGAAAACAAAAGAAGTAAATGAATTCAATTCTGTGTCAGACATGGAGAAAAATATAGCAGAGGAGGGTTGGGGAGTGTATGTGGCTTTTAACAGGGACATCAGAGAGGGCTTGTCTGACAATTGAACAGAGACATGGGAGAGGTGACAGAGGGAGCCGTGGGGAAGAGCCTTCCAGGCCTGATATTTGATCCCTCAGAATATCTCAAGAGTTGGACGCTGTTGTCCCATTTCACAGATGGGTACTGAGGCACAGAGAGGTTAAGTGGCCTACTGTAGGTCACACAGCTGAGAAGCACTGGAGTCAGGATTGGATCTCACATTCCTCTACCTCCAAAGCCCTGCCCCAGGGCCACTTATCACCTCAGATTCTTCCCTTACAAACTGGGAGTTAGAATTCCTGTGCTTCCAACCTGGTGACATTGGGAGGGTCCCATGTGCTTACAGAGGGGCAGGCATTTTGTGAACGGAATGGGCTGCCCATTTATGGAGGTAGGGTCAGCCGCGGGGGTTAATGATTCCTCAGGCTCAGAGAGGTTGAGCCACCTGCCCAGGGATGCACAGCATGCGGATGGTGGATCCAGCAGCTGGAAGAGCTGGAAAGAGGGAGTTGGCCAATCTTGTGTATGAGGGTTAGGGAAGGCTTCCTGGAGAAGGAGAGCCAAAGCCTTGGGATCTGGGGAGCCCTCCCCACCCCCACCAAGCCTCTTCCTTCTTCTCCCACAGGGACAAGCTGGCAGAGCTTCACGGGAACATGTTTGTAGAAGAATGTGTCAAGTGTAAGACGTGAGTACCGCATGGGGGTAGGGGCTCGTCCAGGCTGTCCCCAGGCTGGTGCCCGATGCCGACCACCCAGCCGCCAGCCCCATTTTCTGTCACCTCTCTGCAAAAGGGCCTTGTGAGCCAACTCTGATGTTCCCAGAGACCCAGAGGGTGTGTGGCCCTCCTGGCAGTGGGACTGGGTGCATGCCTTCCTCCCAGGGAGGTGTGTTAGTTTCCTGGGGCTGCCCTAAAAAATGACCACCAACTGAGGGGTTTAAAACAATAGAAAATTATTTTCTCACGGTCTGCAGGCCAGAAGTCCAAAATCAAGGTGTGTCAGGGCCATGCTCCCACTGAACCCTGTAGGGGAGGCTCCTTCCTGCCTCTTCCTGGCTTCTGGTGGTGGCCGGCAGTCCCAGCAATCCTTGGCTTTTAGATATATCGCTCAATCTCTGTCTCCAATGTGGTCTTCTCTCTGTCTCTGTGCCTTTTTCTTATAATATACTAGTCATTGGATAAAGGCCCACCCTAACCCAGTAGGACCTCATCTTAACTAAGGTTGCATTCTGAATTACCAGGGGTTGAGACTTCAGCGTATCATTTTGAGGGACACCATTCAACCCACAACACATTGTGACCCCACTGTGGGAAAGCTGACCCGTCCCTGGAGGTGGTGGGCTCTGGGTGTGTCTCCCCTCTTCTGTGCACAGCCCCACAGCTGTGGACATCTGCCTGGGTGGGGACATGGCTGCTCCCCTGCAGGTGGAGTCCCCCAAGACCAGACCACTGGTGGGGCCCCCGATTTTTTTAAAAAATCATCCCCAAATTTATTTTAAAAGATCTCAAACCAATGTAGGAAAAGCTCACAAAAATCATATGATGAACTCTACTCCCCTAGACCAGGAGTTAGCAAACTTTTTCTGTAAAAGGTCAGGGAGTCAACATCTTCAGCTTTGAGGGCCAGATAGTCTCTGTCATCTGCTGGTCTCTGCCATTGTAGCACGGATGCCACCATGGACAACACATAAATAGACGTGGCTGTGTGTCAATAAAACTTTATACAAAAACAGAAGGCAGAGGGCCAGATTTGACCCATGGCAACACAGCTTGCTGACCTCTGACCTAGATTCACTGATTGTTAACATGTTCCCACAACTGGCTTTTTCTTCTCTGTGTGTGTTATTGGTATTTGCTGTACCATTTAAGAGTCAGTTGCCGGGCTGCTGGTTAGCCCAGTTGGTAGAGGGCAGTGTTGGTAACACCAAGGTCAATGGTTCAGATCCCCATACCCGCCAGCTGCCAAAAAATAAGTAAGTTGCAGACTTCATTATGCTTTGCCCCTAAACCCTTGAGATGCTTATCACCCACGGTCTACAACATTCTCTTCCATAACTACTATTTTTAAAGTCAGAAAAAGTAATATCAGTGTAGCACTATCCAGTCTCTAGTCCATATTCAGATTCAACCCGTTCCCCCAGTGCTCCCGTTGTTGCTATTTTTTCCTGGTCTGGGGTTCAGTCCAGGGTCGGGTCTCTTAGCTCCTTTATCCAGGGCAGTTTCCTTCCTTTGTTCTCTGTGCTGTTGTGTTTGTGCAGCACCCAGGCCGATGGCTTCACAGAAGCCCCTCGTTTGGGGTTTGTGGCATGTTTCATCACGGTTAGATTTGGATCAAGTGACCCCCCACTTCCCTGGGACAACATCTTCCCAGAGAAAGCACAAGAGCCACCCCATCTGACCGGGCCCCGGCCCTCCCTGTTGCTTCCCCAATGCAGGCAGTACGTCCGGGACGCCGTGGTGGGCAGCATGGGCCTCAAGCCCACGGGCCGCCTCTGCACCGTGGCCAAGGCAAGGGGGCTGCGGGCCTGCAGGTGAGTGATTCCTCGCTCACCCTGACCCCTGCAGGGCGGAGGCCCTTCTGCTCACCCCGCACCCTCCCATCACAGGGGGGAGCTGAGAGACACCATCCTTGACTGGGAAGATGCTCTGCCCGACCGGGACCTGGCTCTTGCTGATCAGGCCAGCAGGTCTGACCACCCGATGAGCCCAGGGTGGGGGGCAGGTGGGGGTGACGGGCAGAGACCCAGCCAGCTGCAGCATGGGGCAGGGCCTCTGGCTTGGAGATGGAGTCCGGGAAGGCTTCCTGGAAGAGGTGGCCTGGGCCAGGGACTTCACACACTCCATCTTCCCCTCATGGCGCTCTGTGGGTGCTGCACGAGGCCCATTTTGCAGGTGAGGACAGTGAGGCTTTATCCAGGTGACTCCTTCATCCAGTGTTACCCAGCCAGGAGGTGACCAAGCCAAGATTCCAACCCAGGAGTCCCAGCTCTTTACCACATTATGACGCTCCGGTGAAGCGGACAGTAGATAAAGTCCCACCCAGATCAGCGACTCTGTTTCTGCCAATAGAGTATAGAGGTGGCTCAGGCAGAGGGGAAGGGACAGGGGCAGGACCCAGGGCAGCCCAGAAGCCTAGTGGGGGAGCGGAGGTGGCTGTAGTGTGTGTTGGACACCCAGGTCTGCCATGTTGGCAGGAGAAGGGTTAGGGTGGGGGATCAGACCAAGCACATGGTCCCTGAACCCAGGAGTGCTGACCTGTCCATCACCCTGGGCACCTCGCTGCAAATCCGGCCCAGCGGGAACCTGCCACTCGCCACCAAGCGCCGGGGAGGCCGACTGGTCATCATCAACCTTCAGCCCACCAAACACGTATGTGCCTGAGTCCACCCTGCCTGACCCCCATGTTTCCTCTGCTGCCACCTGACCTGTCCCCTTCCCCACAGGACCGCCATGCCGACCTGCGCATCCACGGCTATGTAGACGAGGTCATGACCCAGCTCATGAAGCACCTGGGGTTGGAGATCCCCACCTGGGATGGCCCCCGCCTGCTGGAGAGGGCCCTGCCGCCCCTGCCCCGCCCACCCGCCCCCAAGCTCCAGCCCAGGGAGGAGTCCCCTGCCTGGCTCAATGGCTCAGCACCTGCCGACCCCAAACAGGAGCCTACAGCTAAGCCCTGTGCCCAGTACAACGGCTCAGAACCTGCCAGCCCCAAACGGGAGCGGCCGGACAGTCCTGCCCCCCACAGGCCCCCAAAAAGGATGAAGGTTGAGGCTGCTGCCAGCTGACCAGGGTGCTCGGGGAGGGTGGGGCTTTTTGTAGAAACCGTGGATTCTCCTTTTCTTATGGCATCACTTTGGTACTTGTATCTGTCCTCCGGAGACCTCAGGGTACTGAGGCTGTGCTCCGGGCCCCGTGTCAAACTTGCCCTCCATGTCGTCTCGCTTGGCTCTGGGAAGCTCTGGTGGGGCCTGGGAAGGAGCTGCACCCTGGAGCTGACAGTCCAGACACCTGCTTCCCCTCACCCCACCATGCCCCAGCCTCTGACTCAGGACATTCTGGGGAGGTGGTGGCTGGGCCCTCCCTGGTTTCCAGCCTCAACAAGAATGAAATCCCTCTGTCCCCTGGGCCTCGTCTCTGGACCCATCACACCTCCAACCCCTCCCAGGCTCTTGATCTGCCTCCCCAAAGCCGCCTTCACAGGTCCTCCAGAAGGGGAGCCGCACCTCCCAGCAGGACAGACAGTAAAGGCTGCCACTGCCTCTGGGGCTGGAGGGAGAGAGCTGGGGCCACCCGGCTTCCTCCAGGATTCCAGGAAAGTTTTCAATGCAATAAAAGCAGAACATTCTTGTTGCATCAGAGTGTTTAAATCCCTGACGTGTGCCAGGTCCTAGACCAAGGGGGCAGGAATGTGTGGTCCCCTCGCCCCCCCGGGACATCTGTCTGTGCTTCAGTTGCAATCTCCCTCCCCAGCCTGCGAGCGAAGAGCAAGGGCCCACCCCCCAGGCAGCTCCAGGGACCGGGCCGGATGTCTGATGGTGATGACATACAAGCTGGCGTTTGCTGAGTCTCCAGTTTGCAGTTATGTACTGAACTTATTTGCAAGGTTTTTTGCTGTTCAATATCTGCCCTCCGCTACTAGGCTGTGAGCCCCTTGAAGAGAGAGCGCATCGCCCGCGGGGGGCCGGGCGGGGGTCGTGTCGACGCCTTCGGGGGAGCGCAGGTGCGGCCGGTTCCGTCCCTCCCCAGCTGTGACCTGGGGCCGTGACTCCACTTCCAAGGCCTCAGTTTCCTCATCCGTAAACCGAGCAGGATGGGTGTCCCGGCCCCCACGGAAGACAGCTGCCTCAGTTCCTCCGCAGGCACCTTTGAGGGGCCTCCCGGGTCCCCCAAATCCGCCGGGACCTCGCGCTCCGGGCGCGCCCGGCGCTCCGCCCCGACCCGCCGCCGCTCTCCGAGGTGCTGAAGCGGCGTCTCGGCGGCCGCGGCTCCCGCCGGGGATGGGGGGCCCCAGACTCCCCTTCGGCCCCCACCGCACCCCCTGCACTCCGCTTCCGAGCCCGAACGGCGTTCTGTCAAAATACTTTATTGAGAATCAGGCAGTCTTAGAAAAGGGCGCGGCTGTGGGCCGAGGCCGCCCCGAAGTCTGCAGCGCACCCCGCGCTCCGCGGCCAGGGTCCCCGCAGTCTGGGCCGCTCCCTTCCCCCCGTGGGCGAGGGAGGCGGGGAGGTGCGCCGCGGCCGAGCTGCTGAGGCTCCCGTTGGGTCTGTCTGTCTGTCTGTCTGTCTGGGTCCGTGTCAGGCTGTGTGTTTGTCCGTTTCCTTCTGCGCCCCGGTCGGTCAGTGTGTGCGCTTCTCAGGCTTTGTCACCACACCTTTGTGCTGTGTCTGAGTGTCCATTTCCGCGTGGGCCTCGGGCAGTCCCTGGGTGTGTCGCTGTGAGTCTGTGTTTCTTCCTCCTGGCACCTCTGCAGGGGTCTCCGCCTCACCTCCAATCCCCGGGTTTGACGCCGTCCACTGCAGACCCCCGAAGTGCCCCTGGGCAGACGGGCCTGGGCGCACGACCCGGCGTTGCTCACAGCTCGTCCCCCGCCGCCTCCGTCCCAGCACGTTTCGGGCTGAGCACTGGCTTGGGTGCCACCCAGTCCAGCAGGGTGGCTCGGCCCAGCTTCTCCGTCATGTTGCCCAGGATGAGGGTCGAGTTGTCCAGCTCCCCAGTCGAATTGCCCAGGTCCGGTGTGTCCCGAAAGCCCCAGTCCAACCCGGGGCTGCCTGGAGACTTTTCGTGGGGTGTGCCAGCCTCGGGCCAGGGTCCCGGGGCCTCAGAGCCTGGCATGACGTCAGGGGCCACGCGGGATGCAGCATCGTTGTGCAGAGTCCTGGAGAAGACTAAGCAGACATGGGGGAGGCATGAGGGACAGGGTGGGGATTGGAGTCCTGTCCATCCTCTAGCCCCCAGCCTCAGGGAACAGTGGCACAGGGATCTCCTCCCCCGACCCCAGGAGCACAGGATGGTGATTTGGGGAGCCGAGGGGATTGTGCCCATGGTGCAGTCACAAGAGGAGGTTTGAGGGCAGGGCCCACCTACCTCGCACGGGTGTGAAGTCCCCGGAGCTCTCGGCTTTGTTGGCGGCGAAAGGGCTGATGGAGGGCAGGATGATGAGGGCAAAGGACAGCAGCAGGACCTGGCAGAGATGGGTACAGGGTCACCCCCTCCCCGTCCCCCGTGAGCACGCTCTTCCCATAGGCAGGAAAACTGAGGCCCAGAAGACCAGATTGTGCTTGAGCTGGGGCACGAGGCTCTGCTACTACTCGGACTCCCCTATCCCCGGGCCCCTCTGCCAAGGCCTAGGACCCTGTGTACCCTATGGGCCAGGGGGGCTGGGGGCCAGGACTCACTGCTATGCAGGTGCCTGTCTGGGCAGACTTGCTGGTGGACTGGACCACGATGGCCTGGAGTTTCTTCAGCTGCTCTAAGAGCGACCTTAGAGGGACAAGCAGGCCTTGGTTGAGCTCTGCAAGGCCAGAGTTGGGCTTCCCGTCCATTCCCAAGGTCTGCAGCCTCGCTGAAGTCTGAATTCCATCCACCCTTCAAGGCCCTGCTCCTCCTGGAAGTCCCAGACTCTCCGTCTTTGCATCAACAAATCTCCACTGAACACTCCACCCACTTGTCTGTCACCACCACCTCCCCCACCCAGACCTCCCTTATCATTCACTGGACAACTGGAAGCCAGCCCCAGCCTCTTCTCTGGTACCCCCAGGCCTCTCCTGTCCCCCCTTGGGTTCATGCTGCACACAACAGCCAGAGGGCACTTTTCAAATATGAATCAGCCCCTCCCAACCTTCCCAGGACTCCCACCTCACTTGAGATAAAAGCCCAAGTCCTCCCTGTGGCCCACAAGACCCTGCACAACCTGCCCTGTCCCCTCCCTCCCTCCCCCTCGCTCTCTCTGCTCCAGCCACAAGAGCCTCCTTGCTGTTTCTCCAACATGCCAGGCACAGTCCTGCCTCAGGACCTTTGCACATGCTGTGCCCTCTGTGCCAAAGACACTGTTCCCCCAGGTATTTTTGTAGGTGGTTCTTTCATTCATCAGGTCTCACCTAAAATGTCACCTCCTCGGAGAAGCCTTCTCTGACCTCTCTGTCTAAAAGAGACCCCTCACCACTCTCTAGCACTTCATCCTGATTTATTTTGATTCCCAGTATCTATGGCTATTTGAATGAAATTTCTATATTTTGTCTCCCACTAGACCATGAGTTCTAAGTGGAGAAACTGTGTCTGTTTTCTTGTGTTTTCTCCCTGTTGTGGTTCTGGTGCCCAGAACTACACCTGGTGCAGAGTAGATACTAAATAAATATTGACTGAATGAATGCTCTCCATAGAAGCAGGAGCAGTTCTCCAAAGCATCACGCTCTTAGCCTCCTCAGGGAGCACCTTCTCCCTAGCGAACTCCTACACATCCTTTGAGGCCCCAAGTCCAAATCTCCTCATCTATGCAACCAGCCCCCTTTATAGGTGGAGCCCTTATTCCCTGCTCTCTCCTGCCACCACACAGGCTTTCTGCCCTTCTGCCCCTGCAAGGAACTCTGGGGCTGTCCCCCATCCTCTGCCCCAGCTGGATCCAGACTCACAGATTTTGCTTCTCGAGATGCAAGACTTTTCTCTGCAACTCCTGATTCTGGGCAGTGCAGGCTGACATTCTGCAGGGACAATTACATAGTCATGTTCAGAATATGCCTGTCACCAATGGGCTCAACTGACATCTCCCTAGGATGCCCCACTTTACAGGCTGGGAACTCAAGGCCAGAGAGGGGAGGTCACTCATCCAAGGTCACCTGGCAAGTCTATGACGGGGCCAGGATTTGAACCCACCCACGTCTTCCTGGTTTCCAGATCCCATCTCTGCATTGGTGTGGGGGGCTTCATTCAAGGCTGGACCCCCAGGATTGGGAATGGAAATGCCAAACTCAGGCAGTGATGCTTACAGAACACAGGACAGGCAGGAACCTGGGAACCTGAGGATCCCCAAATTACAACCCTCTTCCTCCCTGTAACTTTGAGCCACTCCACTCTCAAATCTCAGTTCCCTCATTGTAAAATGGGGATACAATTACCCAGCTCATAGGGTGGTTGGAAGCACGACGTGAGTCACATGACTAAGGGATCACCAGATTGCACTTCAGAAACAGAATAGTGATCGTTTCATTTATGGTTCTGGAAGCCAGGCTGGAGAGCCCACCTTTCCCACCAATCTCAATCTGTAAATGTGGTCTTGACTCAGAGCACTCAGATGGAGACTGGAATATTCAAATCAGGGAATGAGGGTGGGCATGAGGCAGGTGTCTGTCCACATCTCCATTCCCAAGGCAGAGGTGAGTGGAAGATAGGAAGTAAGGATGTGGGACCAGAGGATTTTATGGGGAACTTTTTGACAAATCCCCATCAAAAGGCCTGAGACTCTTGGACCTGCCATAGATTCATTTTTCTTATGGAAAGCAGTGGGATTATGTGCTTTGTTCTCCAGAAAGATGTCTAAGGATCTAGGGCCCCTTTCCAGAAGGTAAGCCACACGTATAGCAACCAGAGAAGAGAATAAATTTCCCTACCGAAAAGCCCGCCTCTAAATAACTCATTGTATAAAGAAGAATTTATAATATAAATTAGGTAAGACCTAAGGACCAAATGATAATGATGATAATATGCATCAAAATGCATGGGGTGCAGCTAAAGCAGTGCTAAGAAGAAAATGCATAGCTGTAAATGAGCATACACATTTAAAAGTTGGTGAAAGAACAAAAGAATAACCCTCACTTAAAATAATAAAGAAAGGAGGGCTGACCAATTACCTCACTTGGTTAGAAAGCGGTGTTATAACACCAAAGTCAAGGGTTTGGATCCCCATACCGGCCAGCTGCCCCCCCCAAAAGGAAAAAGGAATAAAGGATATTATAAAGATAAGAATAGAAATGAGTAAACTAGAAAACAAAAATACAAGTGGGTGAAAGGAAAAGAGGGGAATTCATTCTTTGATAAAGATAGTAAAATAGACAAACCTCTAGCAAGATTCATCAAGAAAATAATAGAGAAGTTACAAATAAACAACATGAAGAATTAAAAAGGGTACAACTGCAGATATTGTAGAGATTAAAAAATAATAGGGGGGAATTATGAACAATTTTATGTCAATAGATTTGAAATGGACAACTTCCAAGGAAAAGATGACATCCCATACTGACTCCAGAAGAAATAGAGAACACACATAGACGTGTAACATTCAATAAATTCATCCTTGGTTGAAAAGTGTGTTTCATTTGTTTGTTTGTTTATGGGCTTTTTTGTTGTTGTTGTTGTTGTTTAAGAATAGAGAGCCTGTCCCCTCAGTATCCTAAGTGAGATAAGACAGAGGTGATTAGATGAGATTTGGGTTTTTAGCTTGAGAAAGTTCTGCCAAGAATGAGCTTCCCTCCATCTTTCCATCACCCAAGGAAGCCACGACAGCTGGGGACCAGTATTGCTCAGGCAAGAAAGTCAGTGCCCTATTCTCAGACGAGAGTCAGGACAGGATGGGTCGCACCTTATCCTTTCTTGCCACCACATCTTCCAGGGGGTAAAGCAATCCCAAAACCCTTGCCTTGTGCTATCTCTACGCTTCCTTCCATCTCTGTAATCACTACAAAAAAATAGTCTCTCCCAGAGAGGGAAATCAATCCTAATTTTGTCAAGCCCTAAAACATGTGACCTTAGCCACTTCGCACCCCCATCTCTGGGCCTCAGTTTCCCCTGTGAGTGTAGAATCCACGGCCCAGCACTACCGAGTCTCCAGACCATCGATATATTCCTTCTTCTTTTTCCTGCTTTCTTGGGCTGACTGTTTGTTCCGGATTTTCCGACGGATTTTTTTCAGCACTCGCTCCTCGTACTGCCGAGTGAAACAGGGAAAGGGCTCAGTCAATCTGGACAGTCCTTTCTGTTGTCCTGACCCGGGGACCTGGTGCAGACTCCTAATGACTTGAAGACCAGCTTTCCTCACCCCAAATTCTTTCAGTTTCTAGGAGGCTCCTGGGTTCTGATGGTTTTCCCAGCTCCTAATCCTATAAAATTAGCTTTTCTCGGTAGCTGGCTGGCACAGGGATCAAACCCTGCACCTTGGTTTTAGCAGCACCACACTCTAACCAATTGAGCTAGGCGGCCAGCCCCCCCAGCCTACCAAATTAACTGACAGACTTTCTGCATTGGTGCCATCCTGCCCCCTTGTGACCATCTCTGGGAACAGCCCCTTTCTCTGCCCTGTTAAGACCCATTGATGTTTTCAGATGTAAATGGCAAACGCAGGTATTGATGTTGAATGAAACAGACGGGATGGGGCACTGCGGCGAGCTAGAGAGCCCCAGCCTCTACTCAGCTGCTGGTGGCTGCATGTGGAGGTGTGAAAATAGGAAAGAGGAACCTCAGTTACTCACTTATGTGAAATCTCCTGGTCCGAAAAATGTTAGCAACCAACTCAAACATTTATAAAGTGCAGTATAGTCCAACCAAAACACGTCTGCAGGATATGCCTGGCATGCATACACAGTTTGTAAGCTCTGGTTTAGGAGGGGCAATGATTATGCATGACGGTCACAAAGAAGTCCACTGCACCCACACTGCCACTACCTGAAGTCCACCTTTCATTCTTGAGTGTCAAGAGTTGCTCTCTCTGAGTTGAATTTAGAACGGGGCTTCTGGCTAATTTTTCTAGCTCTGGGGACAGATATGTCCTAGTATTTTAGTGCAGGCAGACTAAAGGAGGCAGCTATGGGAAAGAAGGAGAGAACCGGAGCCAAGGGCCCCCCAACTCACCTTGGTGAGGGGTAGCTGGGTGGGCAGGGTGATACCTTCTTTGGCCAGCAGCCTCTTCTCGTCTTCTGTCAGCACCAGCTCCTGACATTGGTCAGGCCCAGGTCGCAACAGGTGTGGGGCTGCTGAGTGAGGCTGATGCTGTGGGGAAAAAGCAGAGGAATTGCATTGGGGCCAAGGAAACCAACAGCCTCTCAGAAATGAAAGAGACATCAAATGCGAGACATTTTCAATCCATTTCACGGTAGGATCTCCACCGGCAACAGGGCTGCAAATAACACACACGCGGTCTTTTGACTCAGCCATTCTGCTTCCAGGAATGATCCTACAGATGTCTGCACATGTGTGCGAAAGGACCCAGGCACCAGGTTTTTCACTTCTTCGATTAATAGTCATTCAACAACCATGTCTTGGGTACCTACTATATGCCAGGCAGTGTTCCAGGCTCTGAACCTTCATTGCAGAGATGTCTGCAATAGCAAATGATTGGAAGCGATAGAAATAGCCAACAAATAGGGAAGAGGTTAGATCAAGTGTGTCCCAGTCCATACGATGGAGTACTACACAGCTGTGAAAAAGGATGGGACCTTCCATATCACGACATGAAGTAAATGCCATGACAAAGTGTCAAGTTAAAAAAAATAAGGGGGCAGAACGGTGTCACGTGTTGCGTGCTACTTTCTACGCTGACCTAAAAACAAGGAGGAGGAGGAAGAATCTCTTTGGAAGGAGACATTAGAACTTAGGTGGGATCTGAGTGACCAGTAACTGGGGCTGGGGGAGGGAAGTTGTCCCCACACAGCCAGTTGTGCCTTTGGGACTTGGACCATGTGAACACATTTGCCTATTCTATTCCCCCAATTTTTTTTTTTTTTAGATGACCGGTAAGGGGATCTCAACTCTCAGCACGGTGTTGTCAGCACCACACTCAGCCAGTGAGCTAACCGGCCATCCCTATATAGGATCCGAACCCGTGGCCTTGGTGTCATCAGCACCGCACTCTCCCGAGTGAGCCATGGGCAGGCCTATTCCCCAAAGTTTTAATTGAATTTAAGTTATAAAAAATAAACATTTAGAATGAAAGAAACTTGTTATCAGAGTGTCAAAGTCTTAAAAACGTCACACCCTGGACTCGGAGACTCAGAAATGAAGGGGGGGAAATATCTGTCCTGAAGGGTGATCTTGTCTCCCCCCTGCCAGTCCCTGTCCACAGCACCTTTGCCGAGAGCCACGTGGCATCTGGTGAGACCTCATGGCAAGCGCGTTTTCCCTCCTGCTGAGCTGGACTGTGGCTCCCCTTAGCGTGCCCACTGGTGGCTGTTCTGCCCTCTCCAAGGGCAGAAGAGCTGTCCCTCCTGGCAGGACTGGACTTTATCACTTCTGCCTGGAACGACTAACCGGGACCACTGTCTGCCTGTCCGTCTCTTCCTCTTCCCGCCTCATCTTCTCTATTAATCACCCTTCACGGGCCACCCTGTCACTCCTTGGTTCAAACTCCACTATCTAGACTTGGAGGTCATTGATCAGCCCAACCAGGATGCAAGCCTTTGTGTCTGTCCGCATCTGAGAAACGGGAATAAAGTCCCCCATATCCCAAGGTTGCTGACATGTAGAACAATTATATGAAAAAAAATGATGCATTTATAAAAGGCAGTTATTTCCAAAGCAGCCATGCTCTTTTCCCATCCTTCGAGGCCTGTTGAAGTGCCACCTCCTCCAAGAAGCCTTCCTGGATCTACCTGATGCTCCGGGCTCTCTCCCTCGTCTTTACAGCTCCGTGAGCAGTGAGCCTCCCCATCTTGACTGTGAGATCCTAGAGGCTGAGCATACAGCTGGTACTCACTGTATGTCTCAGAAGTTGCCAGGGACACCCCGGCCTTCCCTTGAGATTGTCAGGATGACTTTGGTGTCAGAGAAGTAGGAGTTCAAACCCTGGCTCTGCTGCTTGCACGCTGTGTGACTTTGGGTTTGTGGCTTAACCTCTCTGGGCTCCGACTTTCTCATCTGCGAGATGCGGACACCAATGGGGTTATCAGATGCGTCTATGGGTGTGTGAAGCCCTTGGCAGGGTAGATGGCCCTCAGCCATTGTGCAATAGACCCCATAGGCCGGCCCAGGGAACAAGCCTGCAGCAGCTGTGTGGCTTAGGGCAAACGACTGAACCTCTCTGTGCCCGTTTCCTCATATGAAAAATTAAGATAATAAAAGCCCCAATCTTTAGGGTTGCTGTGAATTTAAAGATGATAAGTTTAAAGCATTTAGAACAGTGCCTGCTATATAGCAGGTACTTGGTAAGATTTAGTTATTTATTTTTAGTGTTTACTACTACTGCAGTGGGAAGTGCCCCAGCCCGGGAGATAGTGAACCCAGGACTGGAATCCAATGACTTGCTCGCATGTGACCTTGGGCCAATCCCAGCCCCTTTCTGTAACTCCGTTTTCCAGTCTCCAAAATGGGGATATTAGGACTCCATGAACTGCAGTGGCCCCTGTAGCTCCGATGCCCCTGGGAATGGGGTGGGGAATTCTCACCAGGTCCCCAGTGCTGCCGGAGAGGAGCAGGTCTTTCACCGTGAGATTGCAGCGCAGGGGCGAGTCAGCCAGCCTGGCCTGCTCCTCAGCGTAGAGGCCTCCTCCTGGGCTCCACATTTCTGACAGGGCAGATGGGGACAGAGACAGGGTGGGTGTCAGGCAGGGGCACCTGAGCTCTCGGCCTCCATCTGCCTCCTCCAGGCAGTCTGCCTGGATTGATTCTATGGTGCTTAGAACTTCAGACAGAACTTGGGATCCCCAAGGCCTGGGCTGAAGGGGACAGCCCTCACTGGTACCTCAGTCTCCCCTCTCCTGCAAGATGGAAACCAAATTCATCAGGGCATGTCTCTGTCTGTCCCACAAGGTTAAAGAAGGCAGAGGACATTGTCAGGGGACCTATTGCCAGTCCAGGAGGGAGTGGCTGTTATCACGCAGGATTATAGGCCAGATCTGCAGCCAGCCTGGCCTTATCTCCCCTGTGGGGCAGGGAAAAGAACTGATTCACCTCTGGCTCCCTCCCTCCTGGCACCTAGCACACAACAGGCCTGCTGCCCGAGTTCACAAACTTTGGGTCAGGTAGCCCTTATCTTAAACCTTGACAGGGCAGAGCTGTGTGACCTTGGGTAAGTGACTTCACCTCTCTGAGCCTCAGTTTCACCAACTCTCCAATAGGATGAATAAGAGCTTGTTGCAAGGCTCAAGGGACAAAGGATGCCTCAGCGGCAGCAGACCTCCAGCCAGAGCTCTGCCTGGTACACCAGGGGTGCCCAGTCAAAGTGTGGTCATGTGTGTACAACGTCTGGAACAGGTGAGGGCACTGGGCAGAGACACAGCAGAACTCACCTAGATCTATGGCCACTGAGGACTCCAGCACTTGGGTCACTGGCCCCGGGGTCCTGGTGGGGCATGGGGGCCCAGGACAGTAGGAGAGGCGGGGCCCCTTGCCAGGCTCGGCAAGATGGCAGCCAGCTGGGATGGCGGCTGGTCCGCTGCGTGGAGGGGTGTCCTGGGGGTCGGAGGGCAAGTCTTCAGAAATGCCACTGTCACTGGCTGCAGGAGACCAGAGTGGTGAGCTGGGCACTGAGTCTCCAGAGCCCAGGATGGAGCTGAGAAAGTCATCAGAGTCCTGACCTGGCAGGCCCTGCTGGGGTGGAGAGGAAGGGGTAGGAATTAGCAGATCCACACGCTGCTCTAGATTGCTGTGTGACTCTGGACAAACCACTGACCCTCTCTGGGCATAGATGTCTTTTCCCCAGTTGGAGCTAATGCTCCTTCCTCCTGGGGTTTTTGGGGCTCAAATGCAACATATGGCATGGAAACACCCAGACAGAGAGGCACGAGCCCCAAATCTGAGTTTGGACCCAACTCCAAATTGCTGTGTGACCTTGGACAAGTTACCGCCCCTCTCAGGGCCTCCATTTCCCCACCTGTAAGAAGGAGCTGAAGCTATCTGCCCCTTGGGGTTGTTGAGAGGTAAAAACGGAATAACGTGCTCTGCTAAAATCAAGCACCGTGAGCTATAATTGCCGCATCGAGCCGAGGCAAGTGCTGGCTCGGTTCCGGCAAGTCAAAGACCTCCCTGGGGCCTCAGTCTGTCCACTCAGAGCTCTACAGCTGGGGTGTCAGGAGTGAGCTTGTCACCTGGTCCTCGAGGTGGCCCCAATCCTCGCCCATCTCTACGTGTCTCAGGATGCCATCCTGCCGGTCAAACAGGAGATCCAGAAGCTCCAGACTGTCGATGGGGCCCATGGGGCCAGAAGAGGATGCCATCTGGGGCAGAGAGGGACAGACATGGGGGGGTATGGAGCCCCCTCTCCTCCCCACCTCCCATCTGCACACCACCCCTAGCTCCTCCCAGCTCAAGTGCAATCCCCACTCAGCCCCCAGGTTGGGCCAACCGCTGCCCCTGCTTCCATATCCAAATCTGTACTGCAGGGCTGATACAGAAAGTCCTAGGGCACCAGAGCCGGGTTTCTTTAGAAAGTTCTAGAGAGAGATGCACCGTGGAGCTAGCCTCTCCTGCATTCTCAGCCTGCCCAAGATCCCCCTCCTGGGAGGCAGGGAGACCTGGGAGAGAGACCAGAGCCTCACCTGAACAGAGGCATGATTTTGTTCTTTGCGTTTTTCTCCCTGGGCCTCAGTCTTCCCATCTGTGCAATGGGGGTGGGGTTTCCTTCCAGCTCTGGCAGCTCGGGGAGGGTTTCTCGGCATAGTTCCCCCATGGACGCAGCGGGACTCACCTTTCCAGCTGCTAAATCCCCATTCATGGGCCCAGCCAGCTCTGCCTCCAGATGCTTCCTGGGTCTCTGCTCCGAGCTAGAGGTCCACCCACCAGCAGGCTCCCCAGGCTCGCTCGCTCCTCTCCTGGGCTCTGTCGCTGCCACCCCCAAAAGATGCTGAAATAGCCCCAGGGAGCTCCCAGCCCACCCCCCGGCAGGCTGGTTGGTGGACAGGGTGGATGGACGGGGCTAAGGACCAGTGACACCCGCGCAGGCTGGGGCAGGGGAGGGGAGACCGTTATCTCCGTGTTTTGTGATGTTCCAGCCCTCAGTGAGCAAAGACCAAAGTCTGGGTGCCTCGCTTTGCCATGACCTCTCCCCTACTTACGGGGACTGTTTCTCTTCAGAGTCCCCGGATGTCAGATTGCAGGAGAGTCTGGGGCCCCTAGACAGGTCCTGTCCACTCCCAGGACAGAATAAAACCAGGAGGACCAGCCCCGGCCTTTTGCTAAAGCCGGTCCCTCTGCCAGGAACTCCATTCTCTCATCTGAGCTGGAAACCTCCTGCCCACCCTCCAAGACCGGTTCTGATGCCAAGTCCTCCACAGCCAAATCCGAGTAATCAATTCTTTCTAGAAGCTTCTGTCGTTCATTGAGCTGATCAATATTTGTTGAGCCCAACTTGTTTCTACCTCAGGGCCTTTGCACCTGCTATTCCTTGTGCCTGGAACTCTCTCCTGTCCCCTCGTTCCTCCCAACCCCGCTGTGTCATTATGTTGACATATTCATGAAGTTTTGATATTTGTAAATCAGCCCACATAGTGGAGAGGCCGTCTCTGATGCCCCCACCCCCCAACAGAGAGGAACCCCTGCCCATACTATTTATCACATCGTTGTTTTCATGGAACCCCAAACTATTTACAATTTCTTTATTTGTTTGCTTACTTGTCACTGTCTTCTCATTAACCTCCCCCCACTCCCCAGGCTGTGAGGATCTCAGGGGCCAGGATAGAGTCTCTCTTGTTCACTCCTGGGAAAGGGCCTGGCATACAGTCGGTGCTCAAGCAGCTCTTACTCACTGAGCACCTCCTCTATGCCAAGCACGGTTTTAGGCACTAGGGATAGAGTGAGGAATAAGCGAGCCCATAAATGCACAAACAATCCAGGAATCCAAGACATGAGTAAGTGCTACTGAGAAACTGCGTGTGACCCTGGGAAGAAACAACAGAGCTGGAAAAGCCCCCTTTTAGACGATGACATTTAAGCACAGTCCTGAATGATGACATAGAGCCAGCCATGGGGAGGTTGAGGAGCAAGATGTCTCAGACTGAAGAAACAGCACGTGCAAAGGCCCTGGGGCAGGACTGAGCTTCGACAGTTGGAGGAACAGCCAGGAGGCCCGTGTGGCTGCAGCAGAATGAGGAGGGGAGGGCAGAGAGGGGACCGAGCAGGTCATGCAGGACCTCATGGGCTGTGAGGAGGAGTTTGGTTTATACTAAGTACAGCAGGAAGCTGCTGGAAGTTCAGTGAATGATAATTAAATCAAGCCGTCTGTGTGCTGGGCATGATGCTGGGTGCCAGGCTGAGAGTGGTAACTCAAACACTCGCCTTGCTTTCAAGAAATTCACACCCTGGTTGACATTTTTCAATGGAACAGTTCTCGTTTACTCATGCAGCAAAGTTTAATGCAGGGCTACCATGTGCCATGCTTGATGTGGGCCTTTTTTTGTTTGGCGCTGGCCACTACGGGGATCCGTACCCTCAACTGTGGTGTTGTAACACCTGATGTGGCTTTTATCTGACGATAAGTCACATGACAGCAGTTGCCCATCATCCATTGCTGTCACAACTGGGGGGTGCTCCTGGCATGGAGTGGGTGGACGCAGGGATGCTGCTCAGCACCTGCAGTGCCCAGGACACCCCACCACTGAGAGTGACACAGCTCTGATGTTCACAGTGCTGAGGGGGAGAGATCCTGATTATGGTAACTGTGCCCCTCTGGATGCTGGTAAAATTATCTTCTTCTCAGCCTCCTGACTTTTCTCACTTCCTTTTAAACCACTCTGTGCTGGATGTTTAGGGAATTTGCTTGGTTTGCTTTCATGATCCCAGTCTTAATATTTATCCAGCATTTGCTGTGGAGGCTCTTTTCCAAAGCAGTCACAACAGGCAAGTGAATTAAGTGAAGTTTGGCTCCTGGACATCTGTCTGCCTCTCCTCAACCCATTTGTGACTCTCAGGAACCCTAGTGCCCTTAAAACACATCTCTTCCTCCTCCTCTTATCAAAATCTGCTGGAAGAAATTCATCATTTACACCTTAGTGTGAATTTAGACCACCCAGTCCCCCTCCAAAGGACATTTGTATTTTAAATCTTTTTGTAAATAATTATGAACTTTAGAAGGCTTCAGTACACTCTAATAAAGAGATTTCAGGTATCTGTGAACAGGCAGATGAGAATAAGTGTTTGAACAGGAGGACTTTTCAGTGCCCTTGACATCATACTGATTCATCTGCTGAATGTGATTATGTATTTCAAAGCCATGCTAAGTTGGAATCTAAAGTAAAATTCCAACAGTAGTTTTCACCAACATGTTTAAGTGTGAAACACAACCCCAAAAGATGCTGCAGTCAAACAAGGCTGAAGAACACTGAGTTTAAAAAAATAGCTTTGCAGGATTGATCAGAGCCTTTACAATGCTCCATAAGGCTCTTAAAGGGAACAGAGTTTGTAGCATTTCTCAAACATAGTTGCATATGTGTGAATTTTGCTTTTAATTTTTACTTGGCTTATTCTGAACTATTTCTGACATTAGAAAATGTAAAATAACTAAAATAAAAAGGACTGACAATATCAGATGTTGGTGGATGATGTGGAGCAACTGGAACTCTCAAGCAATGTCAGTGGAAATCAAAATGGCCCAACCATTTTGGGAAACTTCGGAATATTGGTCAATCTTTTATAAAGTTAAACATTTTCTATGTGAATTAACAATTTCATTCCTAGGTATTTACCTAAGAGAAATGGAGATGTATGTTCAGAGAAAGACTTGTATGTAAAGGTTCGTAGCAGCTTTATTCATAGTCGTCCCAAACCTGAAACAACTTAAACATCCAACAATAGGTGGATAAACAAATTGGTATATCCAGACAACACAACTCTGCTCAGCAGTAAAAAGAAGCAAAATATTAATCCATGCAACAGCATGATGAATCTCAAATGCATCATGCTGAGTAAAAGAAGCCAGACATAAGAGTATACAGCATGTGATTTCATTGACATGAAACCCAGAAAATAGTCAAAGTGATCTTTGGTGAGTGGTTGCCTGGGGCAGAGTGGAAAATTAAATGCACAGGGACATGGATGAACATTCCAGAGGAGTGATTTTTTTTTCTTGCACCTGGCCCACTACAGGGATCCGAACACTTGACCTGGATGATAATATTCTCTATCTTATTTTTAGTGGTGGTTATATGGGTATATAACATTATCAAAACTCACCAAATCAAACCCCTGTGTTTTTTTTATTATAAATTAATTATACTACAATAAAAAGTATAAAGAGATAGATAATCAACAGCCATGTCCATAAGACATTTAACAAAATAGCCAAAATATCCATCAATGGGGGATTGCTTGAATACAGCCTGATGCATTCACATAGTAGAACATTATGTGGCTGTGAAAATGAATGAGGGGTGGTAAAGGGACATGAAAATCATCTACATTGTATGTTGATAAATTAAATTTTTAAAAACAAATAAAATTTTTTTTTAAAGAAAATAAATGAGGGGTACTGTGTTCACTCACATGGGACAATATTCAAAATACATAGTTTAACTCAGTGTTCCTCAACTTTTTTATTTCCCTCCCAACACACAGGGAGCCTTTTGAGATATTTTTTCCCAACTGTCCCCCCCACATTATGAAATTTTAATACCATAGACATACTGTGCATCTGTTTGTGTAGAGTATGCATACGGGGGTACTTCAAAAACTTTGTGGAAAGATTTGTGTTATCTTTTAACCTCATTTTCCCACGAACTTTTTAAAGTACCCTCATATTTGTTCTTTATACATAAAAAGAGTAAGATTCCCTTTTGCCCCTTAAGAACCTTTTTTTCACCCCCTTTCAGGGCAATAACACCCCACTGAGAATATTAAGTGAAAACTGAAGGTGCAGAATGGACGGTATGTATGTGTGTGTGAAAAGGGAAAATGAATGTCTGTATGTATTTTTTTGTATACTTATAAAATATCTCTACAATGAGACACAAGAATTTGGAAAACGTGGTAGCCTTCAGGGCTGGGGGTCGGTAGAGGAGAGGGGGAAGGGATCACTTAAACTTTTGGAATATTGCACCTGTTATATGTATTCCAACAAAGAAGTACAATTTCACTTAAAAAAAAATTACAAGTGAAATGTGGGCCATACGTTCTCTATAGTTTTCTAATACAAGCTTACCTTGCCTTGGAGTTGGTTTTTAGGAACTGCCTGTCTGATTCACCTGTGTCTTCAAAACCCTGCCTCCCCGCTGGGACCAGCGGCCTCCCCGCTGGGACCAGCGGCCTCCCTGGAAGCATCCCTTAAATAGGGACGACGTCTCTCTTTCATTATTATCGCTTTGTACTTCAGAACACTAAAGTATCAGTGGTTGCCAGCCAAGCCGTGCCAGGAGGCAGTTTCCTTATATCCATGCTTTTCTCACTGACCCCTCTTCCTTTCCATTCCTAAAGATACTGTAAAGAAAAATGTAACTTTAATATCCGTAGTTTTGTAACAAATGCTTGCTAAAAACATTTCAAGTAAAGCAGCTTCTAAGGGGCCATATAAAGGTCAGGCCTGAGCACACTAAACATTCCAAGGAAGGGAATGACCCCCACCCAGTTCCAGGAACTGACTAGTTCCTTATCTAAAGGCCACCTGGCCAGACCCCGGGGAAGATAAACGATTGAGAAATGTGCTGTTCCTTATCGGGGTGCCAGCCAGCCTGCTAAAACCTACCTGTAAATCTAAAGGCGACACAGATAACCAACAACTCATCCTGTCACTAAAAAACTGTATAAAAAGTGCTTGTATTGTAAACTCAGGGCCGTTTCTGTCCTGAAGACGGAGCGACCCCAGCATGCTGGAAATAAAAAAACCTCTTGCTTGATTGTAGCGATCTCTGTCTCATGGTCTTTGTGAAGGGAGCCATCCTGGTGTGTGGGATTTGTGCATGGTGCACAGGTCTTACAATACCTTAAGTGGAATCTGACAGTGCAGAGGGGAAAAGTGCTCAAAGTACTGGACTAATTCCAGCTAACATGTAAATGACTGAAATCAGGCTCATATATTGCTTTTTCTTGGGATCATTTACACCTTTTTTTCCATTTACTTATTTTTATTTTTATTTCAATTACACATTCTAATGGGGTTTGGAGAAATCATAGTCGAAATCCAGATTAGTTATTAGGTTTTTGTCCAGGGCAAAAATCACCCCCCTCAGATATTACTCAGGCAAACTGGTTCTAGCTAAAGTGTAAATGACTGATGTCAAGCTCATATATTTCCTTTCTTGGGAGCATTTACATGTTCTAAAGGGGTTTGAAGGAACTGTAGCTCAAAAATTTGTTCCTAGCTTTTTTTCCCCCAGGGCAAGAAAGATCACTTATCTCAGATGTTACTTAGATATAACTAGATCTAGTCAAAATGTGAATGACTGGTATCAGGTGAATGTATTACTTTCCTTAAGACCATTTGTATTTTCTCACAGAGGCTGAAGGAACTGCAGCCCAGGTCTATGTCTGCTTTCAACTTTTTGCTCAGGGCAAATCCTTCCCTCTGTGGGTCTCAGATGCACTCGGGTGGCAGCAGGCCCCAAAGCCACTGGATTTATTGTGAAAAGCCATAAGATTATAATATTCAAGCTCAAATACATAAACATACAAGTTTTGTATCTGCAAAACCCCAGCATCTAGTTTAGGGTATGCAAGAATGTCTTCCTGAATCTTTCCTAAGCAGAGATTGCATACGGTACCAGCTTCTATTTTTTTTTTTTTTTTTTAAAGATGACCGGTAAGGGGATCTTAACCCTTGACTTGGTGTTGTCAGCACCAAGCTCACCCAGTGAGCAAACCGGACATCCCTATATGGGATCCGAACTCATGGCCTTGGTGTTATCAGCACCACACTCTCCCGAGTGAGCCACAGGCCGGCCCTGGTACCAGCTTCTAGCTCAGAGAAGCATTAGTTACAAATTAGAAAAGACGTCAAATGAGAAAACTCTTAGAACCGAGAAAACCTGTTTCTTAACTTCCCTGCAGCCTGGGGACAGCTTGGTTAGAGGCAGTGTCAGTGGTTAGGAGAACCTGAGAGTGTGGCACCAGCGGGCCCCGTGTGTGAGCTCCACCTGCGCTCCTCACATGCAAAACGCTGGGGAAGTCACTCCACATCTCCAAAGTTTCTCTTTCCACATCTATATAATGGAGGTGATTATCCCCATCTCAACCAGGTTGTTGGGAAAATTAAACACTTAGAAACATCGCTATGTGTAAAGTGCCCGGTTAATTTATCCTCAGGTGTGTTTTCCTAGGAATGAAATGTCGCATACACCAGGTTATCCCTTACAGCACTGCTTGTCACTGCAAGATGCTGGAAGCAACCTGTATGTCCATCGTGGGGGGATTTTTCAAGTAAATCATGCTCCACTCATACACTGGAATATGACACAGCTGTAAAGACAGAATGGGAATTCTCTATGTACCAATAAGAAGTGGTGTGGCACCAGCAAGATGCCCTTCTCAAATTCCTGGCTCTCAGAAACCATGAGCCATCATAAAATGAGTGTTGGCTTTTAAGCTGCTAAGTTTGAGGTGATTTATTTAAAAAAAAAAAAAAAAGAATGAGCAATTTCCAATAAATATTAAGTATAAAGGGCAAATTTTTCAGAATAGACATGCCAGGCCATATGGCAGCCTGGGACAAAAAGAAAAATGTGTGCCTTTATATACACTTATACGTTGTTCATTGAGGAATTTTTGCATTTACTTTGATTTTTTCAAATGTGTTAAATATTATTCACCTCGATGATTGAGTGTTCTTTTTTTAAAAAAATATGTTGAACTTTTATTTTTATTTATTTATTTTTTTAAATTTTATTTTGTCGATATACAATGTGGTTGATTATTGTGGCCCTTTACCGAGACCTCCCTCCCTCCTTCCTCTCCCCCCTCCCACCCAACAATGTCCTTTCTGTTTGCTTGTCGTACCAACTTCAAGGAATTGTAGTTATTATGTCTTCTTCCCCCCACCCCCGGTTTTTGTGTGTGTGTGTGTGTGTGTGTGTGTGTGTGTGTGTGTGTGTGCATTTATTTATTTATTTTTAGCTCCCACCAATAAGTGAGAACATGTGGTATTTCTCTTTCTGTGCCTGACTCGTTTCACTTAATATAATTCTCTCAAGGTCCATCCATGTTGTTGCAAATGGCAGTATTTCATTCGTTTTTATAGCTGAGTAGTATTCCATTGTGTAGATGTACCACATTTTCCGTATCCACTCATCATGGACATTTGGGCTGGTTCCAACTCTTGGCTATTGTAAAGAGTGCTGCGATGAACATTGGGGAACAGGTATACCTTCGACTTGATGATTTCCATTCCTCTGGGTATATTCCCAACAGTGGGATAGCTGGGTCATATGGCAGATATATCTGCAATTGTTTGAGGAACCTCCATACCATTTTCCATAGAGGCTGCACCATTTTGCAGTCCCACCAACAATGTATGAGAGTTCCTTTTTCTCCGCAGCCTCGCCAGCATTTATCGTTCAGAGTCTTTTGGATTTTAGCCATCCTAACTGGGGTTAGATGGTATCTCAGTGTGGTTTTGATTTGCATTTCCCGGATGCTGAGTGATGTTGAGCATTTTTTCATATGTCTGTTGGCCATTTGTATATCTTCCTTAGAGAAATGCCTACTTAGCTCTTCTGCCCATTTTTTAATTGGGTTGCTTGTTTTCTTCTTGTAAAGTTGTTTGAGTTCCTTATATATTCTGGATATTAATCCTTTGTCAGATGTATATTTTGCAAATATTTTCTCCCACTCTGTTGGTTGTCTTTTAACTCTGTCAATTGTTTCTTTTGCTGTGCAGAAGCTCTTTAGTTTGATATAATCCCATTTGTTTATTTTTCCTTTGGTTGCCCGTGCTTTTGGGGTGGTATTCATGAAGTCTGTGTCCAGTCCTACTTCCTGACGTGTTTCTCCTATGTTTTCTTTAAGAAGTTTTATTGTTTCAGGGTGTATATTTAATTCTTTAATCCATTTTGAGTTGACTTTAGTGTGTGGTGAAAGGTATGGGTCTAGTTTCATTCTTCTGCATATGGATATCCAGTTCTCCCAGCACCATTTGCTGAAGAGGCAGTCCCTTCCCCAGTGAATAGGCTTGGTGCCTTTGTCGATGACTGAGTGTTCTTAGCGCTCCCTTAAATGACTGCAGACCGTGGGTGGGATGAGTGTCACTTATTTAGAGGGACAGGGGCATCATTTGGGAGTGTGGGGGTTAAAGCAGCCTGGAAGATGCTCTTTATGATGCCAGCGACCCCACTGGCAATGGGTGCTTCGTCCTAGAGGGAGTTTCTAGGAACCAATGCAAAACACATATGTTGGGTTTCTCCTAGCCAAGCGAGAGAGCTGGGGTAGGTACACCCCTGCTCCCGTTTGTCACCAGTTATGGGCGACACCCCATTCCCCAGGGAGTGTTGTCTCTCCTGTGCTCATACAGGCAAAATGGGTTCTGACTACCCAGAAGCAGACCAGGTACTCCCGGGGTCGGGCTGTTGTGTATGGAAACGCAAAGAAATAGCTCAGGTGGGACCTCAGGCTTTGGCTCCAGCGAGGTACAGAGAAGTGGCAGCTAGAGTCGCCTGAGTGGTGGTCCCCAAGAAGGTAGGTCCAAGTCCTAATCCCCAGAACCTGTGGATGTGAGCCTATTTGGAGAAAGGGTCTTTGCAGATGTGATTAGATTCAATATCTTGCGATGAGGAGATTGTCCTGGATTATCCGGGTGGGCTCTGAATCCAATGACAGTCGTCCTTACAAGAGACATACGGAGGGGCTGGCCGGTTAGCCCACTGGTTAGAGTGTGGTGCTGATAACAAGGTCAAGGGTCCAGGTCCTCGTACTGGTCGGCTACCAAAAAGGAAAGAGAGAGAGAGAGAGTGAGTTACAGAGAAGATATAAATAAGAGATGACCACATGACATGAGGTGGCGATTGGACTGATGGAGTCACACACCAAGGAATGCTGGCAGCCACCAAAAGCTGGAAAAGGCAAGAGCTGATTCTCCCCTAGAGCTTTCGGAGGGAACGCGGCCCTGCCAACACCTTGATTTAGGACTTCTGATCTCCAGACTTGTGCAAGAATACATTTCTGTTGCTTTAAGCCACCTAGTTTGTGGTCATTTGTTACAACAGTCCTAGGAAATGAATACGGCTGTGTATGTTACCACTTATCACAAAAATGAGAATAAAAACAATATGTACTTGCGTGCATAGATGTCATTTTCTCTAGGACAGTGGCTCTCAAATGGGACATTTGGCAATGTCTAGGGATATTTTTGGTTGTTGTGACCAGAGGGGGTGCCCCTGGCATGGAGTGGGTGGAGGCCAGGGACGCTGCTCAGCACCTACGGTGCCCAGGACGGCCCCACCACTGAGGATGAACCAGCCAAAAGTGTCCACAGTGCTGAGGATGAGAAACCCTGCCCTAGACAGGACAAGAAACTAGGAATGTTGTCTTCTTCCAGAGAGGAGACTTGGGTGGCAAGGGGACAAGGCTATGAGGATGACGTTTCACCGTTCACTCATTCATACCTTTGGAATGATAAACCGTATGAAAATTCACCTATTCAAAAGATAAATCAATTCTATTTTTTAAATGTTTAGCATAAGAAGACGAGCAGCTGAATGTTTTACTAGGTGGCAGGAATTTCTAAGTACTTCATGCACAATCTGCAAAATGCTTGGAAGGACATATGTGTATTTTCCTGATCAGAAAACTAAAGAACAGAGAGGTTAAGCAACTTGCCCAAGATCACACAGCCGGTGAGTGATAAGGCCGGCATTTGAACCCAGGCTGTCTGCTTTGGGAGCCCCGCTGTTAGGTTTGGGTCTTGAAAGCTGGAAGGATTATGGCGAACAGAGCAGAGTGAAGGCCGCATGGGAACATCCCCTTAACCCCATATATTCCTCTCCCTCTGCACCCTCTCCCCAATCCAGCCCACCCACTCAGCTCTCTTTTCCTTGCACACAACAACCTTTTCCCCACTTCCCAGCCTTTCCTTACTGAGTTGCCCACCTGGAATGCTGTCCTTGGCTCTCCAAAGTCTGTCCAATTCAACTGCAATTCTGCTTACATGTGTTCTATCTACGGCATCCATTCCTTTCCCTTGGGGTACAGCACCCCAATTTTCCTTTGGGGATCCCCCAGTGCTCTTCTGAGTCCCTGTGATTCAGATGGGGCTGATTCCACCCCTGGCTTCAATGATAGGCTCGAGGCTGTGCCTATGGCCAATGAGAGTGTGCTCTAAGATGTGTTCTGGAACTACCAAAAAAAAAGGGAGACTTATTTCACTGAGGATGCCACACTGCGAGGACTGTAGGTCTGGGCTGCTGGCCATCATTACCCCATGATGGGAGAAGCTGCCTGAGAACGAAGCCCACCTGGAGGATAGCAGAGAGTGATCAACCCCTCGCAACGTGGGCTGAAGTCCTGGATCCAGCCGTGCCTGAAGTCCACTCCCTGGCTTCAGACACATGGCAGTGACATGAGTCAATGAATTAATTCCCTTATTGGTTTAAAAAGTGTGAGTTGAGTTTCTGTCCCTTGCACTAAAAAAAAGAAAAAGAAAAAAAAAAGCCCTTACTACTCACCTTCCCTGATAAATATTCCGTCCCATCCCAACTTCACAGTTGAATATGAACCATAGTGATTGATATTTAACATTCTCCTTAGGCGTCTGGTCTTGTCTGCCTCTTTTGTCCTTTTACAACTAGACTGAGCCCCTTGAAGGCAGGTCTTTTAATTTCCCTGACACTACTTGGGGCATGGTGGATATTCAAGAATATTTGGCTGGTTCCGAACCTGCCTAAATAGTTCTCTAGTCATACATCAGTGTTTTTCCCCTTTGTTTTCTGGCTGTCAACACCAAGGTCAAGGGTTAAGATCCCCTTACCGGTCATTTAAAAAAAAAAAGAAAGAAAGAAACGCTGATTACCCTGAGGACATCATCACACACTGGACCCCAAATGACTCTGTACCCCCAAGTATGTACAACCAATACATTAAAAATTTTAAAAATTAAAATATAACATGTATATAAATCCCACACAGCTTGGTGAGGTTTTACATATATGTAGATCTATGTCATCATACCCTAGATCAAGATCTAGAACATTCCAGGGCTCCAACCCCCCCTTCTCAGTCATTATTCACCCCCAGCTTGTCCCCATCGGTCTGACTCCTATGCCATTTTTTGCTTTTATTAGTGTTTCCCTTGAGTATCTGCCACCCGCCTCCTCCCATCAGGCCCCCACTCTCGCGTACTTATTTTTATCTTTCCATGGATTTTGCACGTTTGTGACAATCCGTCAGTAAATCCCAACAGCTCTGCCTTCAAAATACATTCATTCCTCATGATCCTCCATCACCCATCGCCACTCGACTGCACTCGTGTGGTCGCCTCTTCCACCTCTTCCTCGTCTTTCTGGCTTCCATCCCCTGCCGCTCAAGTCTTCTCTCCTTGTTATGACTCTTGTGACTTAAAAGGCTGTCCCTGAGCTGTGCCTCCTCCTTACGATCTGAGCATTATTTTCCACTGCTCTCTCACTCCACAGGGTCTCACAGCCACACCGGGCATGATCCTGCCTCAGGGCCTTTGCACATGCTGTCTTCTCTTTCCAAAAGACCCTTCCCTAGATCTCCCCGTGGCTGGCTCTTTTCAACCTTTAGATGTTTGCTTAAATTCACCTCCTCCAGGAAGCCCTCCCTGATCACCATTTTGGAAATTGCAACCCCCACTTCAGTCTCCACCCCCACTTCCTGCTTTGTGTTTCTTCATAGAAACACCATCATCCGACACACCATATATTTTATTTATTTACTGGGGCGTGCATTCATTCCACAAACACTCATGGAGTGTCCACTCTGCATCAGGCAGAAGAATATTCCTAGGGGATAGGAATATTCATTGATTATTTCATCCAGCAAAAATGTCTTACCCTCCTTCCATGTAGCAACATGGGTCCAGGTGCTTAACTAGTCAGAGAGACGATGGAGCGTAGGGTGGGGAGTTAGCAAGTCCCCAGCTAAGATTCATCTGCCAAACGGCGACATTCATTAGAAGACCTGTTGCGTGTGGTATCTCCAGTGCCCAGAACCCTGCCTGGTGCACAGAAGCTGCCTAACAGATACTGGCAGAAGGAAATGGCCAAACGTGTATAAACAATCACAGACTTTAGTTCAGGAGTCAACCAACAAACTAGAGC
The DNA here is from genome assembly GCF_027409185.1 of Cynocephalus volans. Lineage (NCBI taxonomy): Eukaryota > Metazoa > Chordata > Mammalia > Dermoptera > Cynocephalidae > Cynocephalus > Cynocephalus volans. Next base: position 95,917,522 of record NC_084469.1, on the reverse strand, counting down.
CTTGAGGCCAATTCTGGCCCTCCACTTGTTTTTATAAATAAAGTTTTATTGGTACACAGCCACATCCATCTGTTTATGCATTGTCCATGGCTGCTTTCATGCTCCAACAGCAGAGTTGAGCAATTTTTTTTTTTATGTGACCGGTAAGGGGATCGCAACCCTTGGCCTCGTGTTTCCCGCACCGCGCTCAGCCAGTGAGTGCACCGGCCATCCCTATATAGGATCTGAACCCACGGCCTCAGCGCTACCAGTGCCACTGCGCTCCCAGTGCTGCACTCTCACAAGTGAGCCACGGGGCCGGCCCAGAGTTGAGCAATTTTGACGGAGACTATATGACCTGCAAAGCCAGAACTATTTACTAACTGGCTCTTTATGGAAAAATTTTGTCAACTTCTGATTTAATGGATTAGACCCACCCTGTCCAATATAGGAGTCACACTTGAAGTACCTGTACGGAGAGGTGACTGAGGGACTGGATTCTAAATTTTATTTCAATTTTATTAATTTAAATTTAAAAACTGGCACTCAACTCAGTTAATGGACAACTTTTAAGTACATATGAAAAACCTGGGTATGTGAATTTACAATTTGTAACTGTAAATTTTATGAACTCTAAATACAGACTGAAGATTTTGGATGAAAGTTTAGCCACAAATTGAGATGTGCTACAAGCATGAAATACACACTGGACTTCAAAACCTTAGTATGTAAAAAAAAAAGTAAAATAGTTTGATAACTTTGATATTGATTACATGTCGAAATGATAATTGTTTGGATTTATGAATCCAATCACTTGGACTAACAAAATATATTATTAAAATGAAACAATTTTACTCCATACTTTTTTGGGGGGGCTGGGGTGAACGCTTTTTTTTTTTTTTTTGAAGATGACCGGTAAGGGGATCTTAACCCTTGACTTGGTGTTGTCAGCACCACGCTCACCCAGTGAGCTAACCGGACATCCCTATATGGGATCCGAACCCGTGGCCTTGGCGTTATCAGAACCACACTCACCCGAGTGAGCCACGGGCCGGCCCTGGGGTGAACCCTTGCCCTGGTGTTATAACACTGTGCTACCTTGTACTTTATAAATGTAGCTGCTAGAAAATTTAAAATCAGACCTGGCATTACTATTGAGCAGAGCTGGGTTAGAGCCGGGCCTTAGTTCAAATCCCAGCTCTGCCTCTTGTAGCTGCATGCCTGTGCGCAGATGACTTTGCTGCTCCCTGCCTCGGTTTCCCTATCTGTAAAATGAGAGATAAAGGACCTACTTCACCAGGTTGTTGGGAGGATTCACTAAGTTAAAACATGTAAAGTGCTAATAAGGGACGTCCACATACTATTAGTACTTGTGTGTGTGTCTATAAGAAATACATCCAGCTCCAGTCCCCTGAGGCTCAGCAGACACCCACTGTCACTTTCTGGTTGCCTCAGTCCTTTGGCCTCAGCATAAGTCTGGTCCCCACGACAGTGCTCGTTTTGCACATGAGGACAGAAGGGTTAATAGGGGAATATGGGTCATAGTGGCCATGGCATGAGTCAGCCACACAGAAAGACAACACCCAGCTCCTCTGCTCCAGATGGGGCCTGTCCCTTGTCACCATGTCCCCTCCCCATTTCTTTGCCTTCTCACCTAAGCATTCTCTCTCACTACATTTCCCTTTTGGGCCGGTTCTGGGGGGAAGAGGCAAGTGAGTCCAGGAGCAAGTCCTCTTCCTCCCACTCCACAGGGGCCCTCCCAGGCCAGGCAGTGAGTAAAACCCTTGTGATCTGGGTGTGGCAGGGGCAGACCAGGGGCTGGGAGGCCGCAGAGGGACTCTGATCTGCCTCTTGAGCAATGCCGACCGATTAGGACCTAATCCTCGAGGCTGTCCAGCTCTGTCTCCTCTTACATCATGGGCTGTTCCAGGAAGCTGCTCTCAGGGGTGAAGACAGAACATTTGATCCAAGGCCTCCAAATACCACGAGCCAGGAGAGTTTGGGGGACGCCCTCGGCGCTTCCTAAAGAATGGAGGACATCATAGCTGAGAATTCATTCATTCATTCATTCACTCATTCATTCATTCTTGCAGCCACAATTACTGAGCACCTGCCTTGTGCCAGGTGTTGGGGACACAGCAAGGAACATAACTGATACATCATTGCCCATTCTTCACCTTGGTGGTGCCAGTGTTCCAGTGGCAGCGAGAAAGATGCTCAATAAAGTCATTCAGTCTGGCTGAGGAGCTCAGTTGGTCAGAGCACAGTGTTATAACATCAAGGTCAAGGGTTTGGCTCCCTGTACCAGCCAGCCGCCAAAATAAAGCAGGAAAAAGGGAAGGGCGGGGCTTGTAACTTTACATAAAGTGGCCAGGGGAGACCTCACCAAAGAGACCCAGGGCCAGGGAGTGAGGGAGTGGGCCAGGTGGGCTTGCAGGGATGAGCTCTTAGAGCAGAGGGGACAGCCAGGGCAAAGGCCCTGTGGTCGGAGGAGACCCGTGGGGCTGGAGTGGGATGAGCTCGGGGGAGGGGAGGGCAGGGAGGTGACCGAGGACCTTGTTCTAGGGAGAGAAGGCTGGGAATGCAGAGTAGTCCCCAAAATGTCAGTGCTGTTGTGGCTCCAGAAAGATGAATTCTACCTGGGGCTGGGTGGGATGGGTGGGTGGGCAGAGCTGGGAGGCCAGGTGTGTCAGGGAGCCTGTTCTCCATGCCTGGTACTCAAGGCTCTTCCTTAACCAACCATAGGAACGTGGTCCCTTTGTTTTAGAAGGCTGGGCTGCCCCAGGCAGTGCCCCATGGGGCTGGCCCCCCACCCCCATGCATCTCTAGGTCCCCACCCCTCTGGCCTGTCCCTCCCTGCCAAGTCTAGCCATCACCTCATCTTGTGATTGCTTTATGGCTGGTGGGTCCAAAGGTCACAGAGGACCCTCTCACATGGAAAAAAGGAGGCTGGATGGGGTCATCTCAGCTCCCTCCACATTGGTGGAGGAGGAGATGGGGGTGGGGGGAAAGCACCTCCGGGTCTCTGGAGGCCAGAAGTCCAAGATCAAGGCGTGGGCAGGGCTGGTTCCCTCTGAGGCCTCTCTCCTTGGCTTGTAGGTGGCCATCTTCGCCCTGTGTCTTTTTATATTGCCTTCCCTCTGGCATGTCTTTGTGTCCAAATTTGACCTTTTTATAAGGACACCAGTCATACCAGATCAGGCCCCCCCCCCCAAATGCCCTCATTTTGAGTTGATCACCTCTGTAAAGACCCTATCTCTAGATAAGGTCACATTCTGAGATACTGGGGGTTAGGGCTTCCACATATAAATTTTAGGGGGATACAATTCAACCCACATTATCCTCTCAAAGCTGTTATAAAACCCATGCCTGGTGATCTTGGGTCAGTCACCACCTCCCCAAGAAGCCTTCCATGACCACCCCAGTTAAAGTCCCCCCACCCTGTCACTCTAGCATAATACCCTGTTTGCTGTTTATCTATCTATGTTACCTGTTTACACCAGGGAGCAGGACCTGCCTTGGTCACTAATGTGTCCCCAGCCCCAAGAATGGTTCCACCACCACTGAAGTGGCTTAATAAACATTTGTGGAAGGAATCCCACAGCTCAATGTGCACCATGGAACCCAAGAGGAACGCAACTGGTAGTGGCTGAGGTGGGACGCCAGTCTCGTCTCTAATCCATTCATAACCCCCCAGGTTGTGCCCGATTGCTTTCTTGACTGGGTGTCAGGAAACCTTAATCCTATCCCATCTCAGCAACATGCTCATTGTGATGCCAGGAAGTCACTTCTGTCTGAGACTGTTTCCTCATCCATAAAATGCGGGAATAGATCTGAAGGTTATATAAAACCCCTCCCAGCTCAAACATTGAGGTTAATGTTTACCCCCATGGAAATCTGATCCGGGATGGTGTCTGGTGGCAGGCCAAGTTTGTGTACATCTATGGAGAAGCCTCCCACGTACAGGACAATTCCTGTTGACACGTGAGTGAGGATTTGGGCTGCATCCTGACCCTTGTCATGGAGAATTTCACCATGCCTAGAATCTCCTTCCCACAGCAGGCAGGACACCTTACACCTCTTATATCCCCAAAGTGTAGAATCTACAGGTTACAGAATGCTTGAAAGATCACCTAGCCCAAGGTACAACAAATTCAGCAGAATTTAGTAACATTTATTTTAACCTGCATTTATTTTTACAGATGTCATATATTTGGAGCATCTGTCACTGGTTTCAATTTACTGTTGTGTTATAAAGGGTTTTTTAAAAAATAAATGTATTGCAGAAAAAAGTGGAAGATACTGTAGAGTATGCATAAAGCAAATGACTTCACAGGGCCTCCTTTTCCAAAACCTTGCAGTTTCAAATATTGACCTTGCAAAGGACAGGAAATTTTCCCCAGGCTATAAAGTCTCTGTTATAAGATAGAGAATTGTAACACGGCAAGGTTCCTGCCTCAAAGAGAGACAGGTTACTGATTGATATGTAAAGATACTGGGAAACTTCTGTAAGAAGGGAATGTTTGCTAAGATCAAGCTTTTGGGGGGCCGGCCCATGGCTCACTTGGGAGAGTGTGGTGCTGATAACACCAAGGCCACGGGTTCGGATCCCTATATAGGGATGGCCGGTTAGCTCACTAAGTGAGCATGGTGCTGACAACACCAAGTCAAGGATTAAGATCCCCTTACCGGTCATCTTTTTAAAAATTAAAAATTAAAAATTAAATAAATAAAATCAAGCTTTTGTTAGTGGATTGATTTCATTGCATGTAACCAGCTTCTATTGTTAAACTTGTTAAACTATACTTAGCAAAAACCCCTCCTGTGTTCTCTTCCTGTGACTTCCTGTTCTGAAGAATAAATGCAGGAAGAGAACCCCAATTCGTGGTTAATTTCCCAAACAGAAGGAATGCCTCTCTCTTGAGGGTTCTGGGAGATTAACCCCTTTGGGGGGCTTCTCACTGCCCAGAAGCAATGGGCTCTGAGTAATCTTTGGTGGCTCCAACACCCAGGGGAAAAGGGGTGACAAATCCATGGGAGGCCAAGCAACAGTACACAATAATGCTGAAGACATTGCTAAACTCTTTTTCTTCCCCAACTTTATCTTTAAAGGAAACGTTGTAACACTGGGTTAAATTAAAAAGAAAAATAGTATCCAATACCCGAAACAGATGCAAAGGAAAATAAACAATGATATTAAATTCTAGGCAGCTACAGTTGCTTGTAGGAGGCTCCCAATTAGGTGACTCTTAAAACAGATTAGCAAATAGGTGTTAAAGACACAGCAGCACCCAGTTGAGTGCTTCCTGAAATAATAGGAAAGCGTAAAAGAGAACTGGAAAGGAAGAAATTTCTTACCTTTGATTAGGTTTATCTTTTGAGTGCAATTCTCATGCAAACATGCATTGAGAACTGACTTTGTGTATTGAATTTTCCCAACACCCCACCCTCTTGGACTTTCCTTCTCCAAGAAAACCAGCCTCATTGTTCATAAATAAGCACAGCTTCTGGGTCTAAGTGCCCAACCTCATCAAAACCACAGCTAGCATCTATTGAGCTCTCACTGTATGCCAGACACTGTGATAATATGCAAATAAACTCTTTCAATCCTCCAAACACCCCAGTGAGCAATGGGTTTTGTCATCCCCATTTTACAGCTGAGAACTGAGGATCAGAGCAGGGGCGTCCCTTGGCCAAGGTTGCAATGCTGAAATTCCAAGCAATGATGTTAAGCCACAGCTGCTCTTTGGCGGCAAAATTCATGGGAGTGTCAGGCAGGATGATCTGGGCTCTGCTGTGTCATCCAGCACAGAGGCACATCATGGTTTCAGTGCTCTGGGTGCAATCCCAGACCCTGCTCTTGCCAGCTGTGTGACCTTGGGCAAGTTACTTAGCCTCTCTGTGCCTCAGCTTTTAAAGCCCTATTTTATTATCTGCTTTTTTATGATCACTGTACAGGCAATCCTGAACAATGTCAGTAACAAAATACTCTTCCCCGAAGAAATCTTTTATTGGCCTAAACTTTTTCTGCCATGGGCCAGATGGTAAATATTTTCAGCTTTGCAGATCATGTTGTAGCAGGAAATCAGGCACAGACAATACGTAATTGATTGAGTGTGGCCTTGTGCCAATAAAACTGTATTTATGGATGAAAGAAAGTGAGTCGAGATGCCGGGTACCGTTCAAGCTTTATTAAAGAAAGAAATCTGCCGGGCTGTGCTCAGAGTGGCACAGGGCCCAGGGCTGCCCTGAAAATGGGGGACAGCCCCAGATGTGGGGGTGGTAGAGCTTGTATAGTGCGCCAAGGGCTGGCTGATACCATCAAGGAGGGGCATTATGCTCATGTGGATCGGGTTGGAGAACTGTGTCTTTGCAGAAGCAAAAGGGGGTTCTGTTTAAGTCAGGAGGCTTCTCGTAAAGGGACGGGGGAGGGGAGGAGGTGGGCGGTGCCATTTCATACTTGGGCTTCTCTAAAGTGGCGCTGGTTATGTTGCAGATCTATTATTCCTGCCTTTTAAGTATAGGAAAAAGGGGAAAAGGACAGGGTGGAGATGGGCAAAGATATGGAAAAAGTAAAAGATTTAGGTGGCAAGGTACTGGTATCATGTGGGGAGGCTGTATTCCTCCAGGGAAGGGTCGCTGATTCTGAGGGGTTGATATCCTCCTTGCAGGGACAATTTGGCGACCTTTTGGTTGGTGAATGTCTGCATATGTTCCTACAAGAAAGTAGAGAAACACCAAAAGAGACAGGGGCCAAAAAGTAGGATGAGGCACAGTTAGGGGTCCTAGCAGGGGCGTGAGCCAGGGTGTCCAAGGGTTCAGTGAAATGGTTTAAGTCGCTTTGGATCACCCCAGACTCATTTATGTAATAACAGCATTCCCCAAGAAATTGGATTCTAACCCCAAGAAGAGGCAAGTGCCTGCCTTCTTGGCTGTAAGGAAGTCAAGGGCCTGACGGTTCTGTAAAGCGACTGTCACAAGTGAGATGACCTGTCACTGGAGGGAGGAGATGCTGCCTATGCTTAGTTCTTCTGAGAGCTTTGATAGAATTGAGAAGCAGTGGCAGGGCCCGCTGTGCCAGTCCCAGTTGCAGGAAGGATCCCTGCCCCAGTTAAAAGGTACAATTAGTGCCCTATGGGAGCAGGGGGCACTTCCTGAGATGGGGGGCCGAAGTTAGTCCCAGTCCTGTCCCCATCTCTCCATCTGTCTGGAGGGTGATGTCAGGGACGAGCCAAAAGAATATGCAAGGGCCGAGCTGTGGCGCACTCGGTAGCGTGCTGCGCTGGCAGCGCGGCGACGCTCCTGCCGCGGGTTCGGATCCTACATGGGAATGGCCGGTGCACTCACTGGCTGAGTGCCCGTCACGAAAAAGACAAAAAAAAAAAAAAAAAAAAAAAAAAAAAGAATATGCAAGAAATCGTGCTAGGGGGCAGGCAGCAGGATAACCGTAGTTTTACAAAACGAGTGACCTTGTCTGAGGGGGAGGGGAAGGTGGAAGCCTTAGGGGCCAGGTCTGGGTGCAGCCTGTAACAGGAGTATCGTAGCTGGAGTTAAAGTGTTTAGGGTAAGGGTAGCTTTCAATTTGAAAAGAATGTCCCATCCCAGAAAGGGGGATGGGCATTGAGGCATTATTAAGAATTTGTGTGTGAATTGGGTGTGTTGTAGGGTATAGGAAAGGGGTTGAGGGGTCTGTGGGTGGTATTCTGATCCCATGACCCCTACTATTGTGATAGAGGACAGGGTTGTTGGTCCTGCATACTTAGGAAGGGTAAAGTAAATGGCCCCTGTATTGATGACAAAAGAGACCAGCTTACCTGCTATGAGGCGAGTTACCCTGGGCTCATGCGTGGTGATCTCCATGGGGGCCTCAGACCCTGTGCATTGTCAGTCCTCCTCCTGGGCAAAGCCAAAAAGCTCCGGTAGGGATGGCCATGAAGCCAAAGGCTGTAGGTTGGGGACTGGGCCACTCCCTCTCTGGCAAGTAGCACAGTCAATCCCCCAGTGACCTGGCCGTTTGCAGTGAGGATGGGTTACAACAGGCCCATGCCGAGTGGCCCGGTTGACTGCATTTGAAGCAGTTCTTGGGTGGCTTGCCCCTTGAGGCAGCCAGCTTTGGAGTATGTGAGCCATGGATGGCATTAGCCAGGCGCTGGTATTTGGCCTGATCTCTTTTATAGTTTTTTGAATATCAGGGGCTGATTGGGTAATGAAATGAGAGTGTAAGAGGGCCATGCCTGCAGGGGAGTTTGGGTCTATACATGTGTATTCATGTAAAGCCTCAGAGAGGAGGGTTAGGAACTCGCTGGGATTTTTAGTGCATCTCTGTGCAATTTCTCTAAGCTTGTCATAATTGACTGACTTGTGAGTAGCCTTTTGAAGGCTGTGAAGTAGGTGTGTGATCATGTTATCCCAGAGATCCTTATCCCTGTGGCCAGCCTGGTAGTTCCAATTTGGGTCCGTGCAAGGAACAGCAGCGGCTCCCACAGGCAGCCTATTATTTTGAGCATGTACCTGAGCCGCCATCCAGACCTGCTTCCTGTACATGGACTCAGACAATTCCTTCCATCCCAGCCACTTCATGGAAAGGTTATAAAAAGCCAGAGCTGAGGTGGGGTTGTTACCTGATGAAGGGTGAGAAGGGGAGGAGTTGGGCTGAGGACGAGCATCTGGGGGCCAGGTGTGGGGAAGAGAGAGATATGTGGAGGGCTGACAGAGCAGGTGATTGATCCAAGTCTGGAAGGGGAGGTTGAGCATGAGCTAGGAGAATTTGACACATGGGACAGTTTTGACAGAGAGATGAACATGTTCAGAGATAGGAGAAGGCCTGAACAAGGAATCTCTACAGCTTTTGCCATTTCAGTGAGTGTCTAAATCGAGTGCCATCTTGTGACCACTGGGATCCATTGTAATCAGGCATTTGAGTTTTAATGTCTCCCTGGAGGCTGAGATGACCCAGAGGCATAGAGTGGCCCAGAGGTGTAGAGCACGGAGTACAGTAGAAAATGGGATGTTTAGGTTCAACGTCTCCCTGGAGGCCAAGAAATTGGCCAGGAGACAGCCCAAGGACACAGAGCATGGAGGTTTGGATCGTGAGGATGAGATAGAGGGTGAGAAAGGGCAGTCAGTCCTGGTAGAAGAAGCGTGCCAACAAAGGGCGTCCTCTCTATTGCCCACCTTCTTTTCAAGAGGAAAAAAAGCCACCGACCAGCTAATGAAGTGTCCTTCAATAGCCGGGGGCACGAGAAGGGTTCCCTCAGCCAGGTTCCTGGACTTCGTAGAGATGAAAGTCATAGAGAGAGTAGTCGGGGGAACCATAGACATAGGCAGGACAGACCCACGGACTCACTCTGAATTGAGGCCAGTGTTGGATGCATTGGTCTGAAACAGCAAAAGGAGAGAGAGTCCTGAGTGTACCCGGCTCCAGCAGGTCCGGGAAGGGTGGCCGAGGGCCAATCACCCCAACAGAGGGGATCGGCCACAATGTCGGCCAAAACCCTTCCTGGGTTTTGGCACCATAATGAAAGAAAGTGAGTCAAGATGCCGGGTACCATTGAAGCTTTATTAAAGGAAAAGAATCTGCCGGGCTGTGCTCAGAGTGGCACACGGCCCAGGGCTGCCCTGAAAAGGGGACAGCCCCAGGTGTGGGGGTGGTAGAGCTTGTATAGTGCACCGAGGGCTGGCTGATACCATCAAGGAGGGGCATTATGCTAATGTGGGTCGGGGTGGAGAACTGCGTCCTTATGGAAGCAAAAGGGGTTTCTGTTTAAGTCGGGAGGCTTCTCGTAAAGGGAAGGGGGAGGGGAGGGGAGGGGGTGGGAGGTGCCATTTTGTACTCGGGCTTGTCTAAAGTGGCACTGGTTATGTTGCAGATCTATTAATGGACAATGAAATTTGAATTCCATACACTTTGCATGTGTCACAAAATATTATTCTCTTTTTGATTCTTTTTTTTTGGGGGGGGGGGGCAGCTGGCCTGTATCAGGATCCAAACCCATGACCTTGGTGTTTATAAGGCTGTGCTGTAACTCCCTTTAATTTTTTTTCCCAACCAATTAAAAAACCAGACTTGGCTCCTATGAAAATAGACAGTGGGCTAGATTTGGCCCTTAAGCTATAGTTTTCTGACTCCTAGTCTAAACAATTGCTTCAGGTTGGGGGGACAGAGGGAGTTTGGTTGATGGGCAGAAAATCGGAAATATAAGTTCTAGCAGTGTACAGTAATGTTGGGCATCTATAATCAACAATTTATTGTGTGATCTCAAATGGCTGGAAGAGAGGAGTTCAAATGTTCTCATCACAAAGAAATGATTTTGCAGCAATGAATATGCTAACTACTCTGATTTGACCACACATTGTAAACGTATATTGAAATATAACTCTGTACCCCATAAATATGTACAATCAAAATGTTTCAATTAAAAAAAAATAATTCCTTTAAAAACAAACAAGTTTTTATTTATTTATTTATTTATTTATTTTAAAGTTCCAAACCTTTTTGAGCTAACTTCGGGTATAGTTCATTTACCAAATCCTGTGGTGTTACACACTCTTGTGTTTCAACAATAGATTCAAAATAAACAGTAGCACAGTGATTGTAAATGCAAAGAAATAGTATTTGTGCTACTTTGGCTGCCTTTATCCTACCAGAGGTTCTATTTGCATTTAAATTTTTAAACACCATGGGAACTGCAAATTATAGTATTTGGAGGAAGTGAGCTCACAAGTGCTCAATGGAAGAGTTTCACAGAGACTTTAAACGATTTACTATGCAGCCCTTTAAGAAAAGAATCTGCCGACCCCTGCCCTAATCTATCAACCCGGTCCCCCAATCTGCAAGGGCAAAAGGGGCTCCCCACGTTCAAATCATAGACCACCCCAGGCGACCCCACCTTCCCATCCAGGAATGACGGAGAACGCGGGGTGACACTGGGCCCGTCTTCTGTGTCTGGCGCCCTCTAGAGGACACCAGAAGCAACTGCCTCCCCGACCTCCTTCCCCACCCTCCCCAGGTCTCCCTCTGGGTGCAAGGTCCTTATGTCATCTCTACACCTTCTCCTTGCCTGATTCTGCCCTTCTGCCTTCTGACAAGGTCGCCAAGGGCTTTCCCCTTCCTGGGCCATACTCTTCCCCTCCCAAGTCACCATGCTTTAGTCGCTGGAAGGACTCTCAAGGAATGAAACCACATTAACCAGTGTCAAAGGTATCAACACTTTTGAAAGCATGACCACTTTTCAAAGATCTTTCATAAATGTACCCATAACCCTTTAATGTGCGCTTTTGATCTGCCTGCCTCGCATCTGTATACATGCCATTCGCTGTTCCTTTGTAGTATTTCTTTTTTTCTTAACTTTTTGAAATTGGCTACTAAAAATTGTATACGTTTATGGCATACAATATGATGTTTTGATATATGTCTGCATTGTAGAATGCCCAAATCAAGCTAGTTAGCATGTCCATTACCTCGCACGCTTGTCTCTTGTTTGTTTGTTTTTGTGGTGAGAATGTTTAAAATCTACTTTCTTTTCCCTAGGAATTTCTTCCTTAAAAAAAAAAAAAAGAAGAAAGAAGTAAAATCTACTTTCTTAGCAATTTTCAAGTATATAATAAAATCACCATGATGTACGAAGGTACTTCAAAAAGTTCACAGCAAGATTCCTCTTGCTTTTTTGTTTGTTTGTTTGTTTGTTTGTTTGTTTTTTGGCAGCTGGCAAGTACAGGGATTCGAACCCTTGACTGTTGTGTTGTAACACCCTTCTCTAACCAACTGAGTTAACCAAGCCAGCCCCCTAATTCTTATCTTTTAATTCTATGTTCCATGAATTTTTGGAAGCACCCTCGTACAACAGATGTCCTGGATTTATTCCTCCTGTCTATTAAGTTTGTATCCTTTGACCAACATCTCCCCAATCCTCCGTACCCCAAAGTAATTCAACCTGCATCATTTGGCCTGACATCTGCCAAGGCTGGCAGGTATTTTACAGTAAAGAAATGAGGGCTGGCCTATTAGCTCGATTGGGTAGAGCGCAGTGTTATAACACCAAGGTCAAGAGTTCAGATCCCCTGTGCTGGGGCCAGGCACCAAAAAAACAAAGAAACCAAAAAAGTAAAAAGACTTAGCTGTCGTGGTGTGCTGGGGCTCTCTGGCTGGTAAAAGCCGATGATGAATGTCTCCTAATTCTGAGTTCAATGACACCACGTGGGTACCTCGAAACTGGCTGTGGTGGGAGTATTTATGCCATGGGAATTGGCAAATACTGAAAAGCAGTGTTTCCCTGCTCAGGAGAGCCAGTTGTTAAATATCAACCAGCCACCAGCAGACTCAGATTCCTTGATCTAATTTGATTCTACTGCTGATTCCATCTATGACTCTTGGCTACCCATGGCATCTTAGGAGGGTTTCTGGAGGGTATCTTTTTTCAGAATAGTGTGGCACTGTGCGCAGATCTGGGTTCACATGCCAGTTCTAGCACTTGATAATTTCATGCTGCCTCTTCCAGCCCCTGTTTCCTTCTCTGTAAAATAGAAACAATATACCCTGGGTGGATCAAATGAAAAAATGGGTAGCCATTGTGTTCCTCAGCGTGATTGGCGCCTCAGCAACCATAGTATCCAGGAATGAGGACAGTTCTCCTGGGAGCAGGCACCCACACCAGCTTTGCCAGAGACTTGCTGGAAGATGAATCACTTCCCTGCAAAGCCTTTGTTCATTCATTCATTCCTTTCCCCCGTCAATTACTTATTGAACACCTAACATCATAAGCCTTTATTGCTTCCTTCTTAGACACTGGAATCATGTTTAGGCCTTTCTCCCAGAAAAAGAAAAAGGAAAAAAAAAGGCAGTGATTATTTATAAGGTCAGGTCTACATCTCCAAGACATCAGATGTGAGATATTAGGTTCAAAATGAAATAACTCAGCTCCTACAGCTGATGCAATGAGCTCCCCTGATCTCATTTCTGCAAGTCTGAGCTTGTTCTCAGAGTTAATTACTAAAAGTTGGAAAATGGCTTGTGTATCTCACTGCTTTTGTGGATGTCTCCACGTGGGGGGGTTGCAAGCATCTCAAACTCAACACAACTGAAACTGAGCTCCTGATATCCCCCCACCACCTGCTCTCCTGCTGCACTTTCCACTTTAGTGCAGAGAAGCTCTGTCCTTCCGGGTGCTCAGGTCAAAACTTTGGACTGACTTTTTTTTTGGCAGCTGGCCAGTACAGGGATCTGAACCCTTGACCTTGGTGTTAGAGCACGGTGCTTTAAGCCTCTGAGCTAGCCAGACAGGCTATCCTTGATTTTTCTCTTTTCTCACACTCCTGCATTTTTCCATTCTTCCACACTCCTTCAAAATCCATCCTGGATTGGCCTACTTCTCTCCCCTTATCTGCCCCCACCAGGGCCAGCCCCGACTGCCCTCTCCTAGACCAGCGCAGTCCCCCTCACCTGCCTGAGGCTCCTGCCTCACCCCCTCCCCATCTGTCCTCCCCACAGCAGCCACCAGAGGGCGCCTGTGAGCACCTGAGTCAGGTTCCTCCCTCCTCTGCCCACAGCCCTCCATGGCTCCTACTTTACTTGGGGCAAAAGCCCAAGTCCTCCCCTTGGCCCACTAGGGCTCTTCACGACCTGCCCCGTCCCCTCCCTGTCCTCCTTTCCTCCCTCTCCCCCCCTCACTCTGCTGCAGCCACATGGGCCTCCTTGCTGTTCCTCCCACATGCCAGGCTCGATCCTGCCTCAGGGCCTTTGCATGGGCTGCGCCCTCTATTTCAAAACCCTTCCCCAGATATCCATGACACACTCACCTTTTTATGCCTTTGCCCAGATGTCACCTTCTCAGTGAGACCTTCTCTGACATCCAGCTGAACACTGCAACCTTTCTTCTACTCCCACCCCTTCCCCACTTTACGTGCCTTCATGGCATCTAAAACACTATTTATTTTAGTTGTTTGTTTGTGACCTATTTCTCCCCCACCAGACTGTGAGCTCCACAAGGGCAGGGATTTTTGTCTCATCCAATGCTTGGTGCATAGCAAGGGTTCCATAAAGATTTGTTGAATGGCTGAAGCTTGAGAGACATGATTTACATTCGCTTGATGATAAAGAACATGGGCGTGTTTTATTTATTTATGGCTACAAAACTTGGTTTCAACTGTTACAGTCATAAACAGAAGAATTTCCTCTGGGGCCTCCTCCACACAGGGAAATTATGTCTTTAATTGCTATTTTCAAATAGTCTTCTTAACCTTGGGGAAACTAACCTCCCTCCAACATACACACACAGAGAGAGAGAGAGAGAGACTGTAGACTTCCCATGTCCGTCGTATGGGTTTGGTCAACAGTCTGCATGTGTCCTCAAGGAGAAATCGATCCCGGTCCCTCTGCCGTTGCAATATCTCCAAGCCACCTTTTCTGTAGCACCCATTCTGGAATTCATCCACACTCATCGTATTTGGATTTTAATGCTTCCTCTCACTCAATAGCCAATTCTGAGTTCTTGGGAATGGTTGGAAATATTGATTGCATTTTACTTTGAAAGTCTTTCATCTGGTTGCAGCTGGGTTCGGCCTCCCCAGTCTCCTGCCTCAGGACCCCAGTGGGGCCGCAGGTTGGCAGCCGTCGCATGCCTGCTTGTAGCTGGGCTCCCCAAAAGTGTCTTTTATACCCTTAATACCTCCCAGTATAAAGAGTGACCTTATGCCCTGGATCAGGGTAGGCAAACTGGGGCCCACAGCTCACTGCCTATTTTTTTTTTAATTGACACATAATAACTGTACATATTTATTTGCTACAGTGTGATGTTTCAATACACGTATACTATGTGTAATAATCAAATTAGGTAATTAGCATATCCATCACCTCAAACATTTATCATTTCTTTGGGGCAAGAACATTCCCAAATCCTCTCTTCTAGCTATTTTGAAATGTACAATATACTATCGTGAACTGTAGTCCCCTGCTGTGTAATGGAACACTAGAATGTATTCCTTCCATCTAACTATAGCTTTGTACTGGTCGACCAATCCTTCCCCACTCACTGCTTGCTAATCTGTGAGTTAAGAATGGATTTCGACTTGCTGGTTAGCTCGGTTGGTTAGAGCACAGTGTTGTACACCAGGGTCAAGGGTTCAGGTCCCTGTACAGGCCAGACACACACACACACACACACACAAATGAATTTTATATTTTTTAAATGGTTGAAAACAATTTAAACAATATTTTGTATAGCTGAAAATTATATGCAATTCACATTTTGGCATCCATAAATAAAGTTTTATTGGCACACAGCTGTACTCATTCATTTACATATTGTCCGTGGCTGTTTCCTGCTGCAACAGCAGAGTTGTGTGGTCGAGATAGATTACATGGCCCTTGAAGTAGAAAATATTTACTCTCTGGTCCCTTCCAGGAAAAGTTTGCTGGCCAGTTGGTCAGAGTGCGGTGTCATAACACCAGGGTCAAGGGTTGGGATCCCCATACCTGGCAGCACCCCCCAAAAAGTTTGCCAACCCCTACTCTAGTGTCAAAGGAAGAAAAAAATTCTGCAAAAGAAAAGGGGAAACTGAGACCCAGAGGATTGAAATTAGTTTTTCCAAGGCTCCGTGTTTCTGAGGGACATCTTGTTTACCAAATTATCCCCACGGTACCTCAAATGCTTCACAGGAAATGCAGCCATCACGTTTACAAATAAACACCTTCGTTAATTGAAGGTCTCCCAGGAGTACCGACCTTCAGAAAGAGATCTGCACAAACCCATCTGATCCCGTTAAACCCGGGAGCTTTTTAATTGCCCCTGTTAAGAAAAAGGAAAGGAAAGTCATCATTCTTTCTAGAAACCTTGAGTTTGGAACTTGAATCAGCAATTTCAACATCTCATCAAAACTTCGTTTCGACTTCTTCCCTACTGGAGATATGTCACTGGCCCTGTCAGAAGTCGATGGCAAAAAAAAGAAAAGAAAAAGAACAAAAAAAAAAAAAAGGAAAAGAAAAAAAGAAAAGAAGTTGGTGGGAAGGCAACACTCATCTGTAGAGGCAGAAAGTGGATAAGTGGTTGCCAGGGGCTGGCGGGTGGGGAGAGTTGGAACCGACTGCTAATGGGGACGGGTTTCTTTTGGGGGTGATGTCAATATTCTGGAACTAGCTAGTGGTGACAGTTGCACAACACAGCGAATATACTCAAATCCACGTTAAAGGGGTGGATTTTAGTTTAGGTACATTATGGCTCCATGCAAAATAAATTTAGAAAGACAACAACCATCTGTTTAAGTTATGACTAAATAATAGTCCTATTAAGTCAATAAACTAATGGGAAGTCAAAAAAAAAAAAAAGTCACCTAGTACCGTCCCCTCCCCTAATCAGATTTCTTTCACGTTTTCCCTGTTCCCTCCCAGTTCTCGTTCATCTGCACAGATCCTCTGAACAAATATCATCCTGAACAGCCCTCGTGGCCTGAGACCTGTCACCCAGGAGCCTGATCTCTGAGCCTTTGCACATTCTGTTCCCTGCCACACACATTCTGTCCCCACCCCACATCCCTTCTCCTCTCTGACTAGATAAGACCTGGACTGATCCATGTTGATACTGAAAAGTAGCACAAGACATTTTGGTTGAATGAAGTAATTTGTAAATATCCATATGCCCTAGGATGTGTCTCTGTGCCTGGCAGAGCAGATACTAAATAAATGTTTGTTGAATGAATATTGGGGATGGAATATCTCAGCTCTCCTGGGTATGAAGGCAGTGATGTGCTGGTCAGCATTTAACAGCCAGCTACTAGGCAGGGGGATTGTGTGTGTGTGTGTGTGTGTGTGTGTGTGTGTGTGTGTGTGTGTGTGTGTGTGTGTGTGTGTGTGTGATATAAACGCTAGTGATATAAAGGATGTAACATACATTTAACAAATAATAAAATGTACAACACTCTGTTATAAACTCCATATAGCCACATGATTCTCACAAAATGTTTTTGTGGATTTTTGCCAAACTCTTGTATCTATAGTCAACCTATGGTTGCAAATAACCAGACAAGTGCAGTTCTGACATGAATGTTGGTGATATTTTCATGTATGTTAATAAATAAGAAGGAAGTGAAGAGATATGTTGAAATTTCATTTGGTCATCAATAAAATGACTTATTCGATGAACCAGATAATACTTTTTGATATGGGAAAATAATTCCTCATTTTTGTGTGTGTGCTATTTACATTCGAACAGCTATAGACGCGACACATTGTATTCTTAATTTTTTATTTTTTATTTTTATTTTTTGGCAGTTGGCTGGTATGGGGATCCCAACCCTTCACCCTGGTATTACAAAACCACAGATACGACAGGTTTTAAAGTTTAATCTGCATTATAACTTTCTCCATCAGTTTCTTGAGCCTAGACCAGGGTTTGGCACATGTGGCCCTTCACCTGTTTGTGTAGATAAAGTTTTATTGGTACACAGCCATGACCCTTTGATTAGTGTTTTCTATGGCTGCTTTTGCAATATAACCGCAGAATTGAGTAGTTCCAATAGGTGCTATAGGGCCCACAGAGCAGAAAATATTTATTTGCTGATGCTTTACCAAAGAAGTTTGCTCACCTCTGACCTAGGCAACCAAAAAACTAAAAAACAAATAAATAAAACAAAAACAATGAATCTAGCCCTCATTTACAGCATTTGCCAATTTTTGTGGTGTAAATACTCCCGCTCTGGCCCATTTCAAGCTGCCAACATGATGTTAACGTGCCCAATGTTGAGAAGATACCCAGTAGCCCACCGTCACGAGGCATTTCCATCAAACAGATGCAATAGACAAAAATAGTGAAGATGGATTAAATAAAATAAAACTAAAAGCATAGATAATAGCAAGACGCAGTAGTATAACTAGGAAGCGATGTTTGAAGTATTTACCACCTGTTTTAAAAATTCGGGTTAGGGCT
Organism: Cynocephalus volans; assembly: GCF_027409185.1. Classification (NCBI taxonomy): domain Eukaryota; kingdom Metazoa; phylum Chordata; class Mammalia; order Dermoptera; family Cynocephalidae; genus Cynocephalus; species Cynocephalus volans. Next base: position 95,899,628 of record NC_084469.1, on the reverse strand, counting down.
GGCTGGTTACTCAGTCAGTTACAGCATGGTGTTGAAACACCAAGGTCAAGGGTTTGGGTTCCCATACCATCCAGCCACCAAAACCAAAACAAAACAAAACAAAAATTAATATGACATTCATATAAGATAAAATTAACCATTTTAAAGTGGATAATTCAGTGGCATTTAGTGCATTCACAATGTTCTGTGTCACCCCAAAAGGAAAGCAAGCACCATTAACCAGTTTTCCCTTATTTCCCGTCCCCCAGCCCTTTCTGACCACCAAGCTGCCTTCTGTCTCTATGGATTTACCTTTCCTGGACATTTCATATAAATGGAATCATGCACTATACAATCTTTTATGACTGGCTTCTTTCCCTGAGCATAATGGTTTTTTCAGGTTCATTCATGTTATAGCATGTGTCAGAATTTCACTCCTTTTAATGACTGAATAATACTCCATTGTATGGATATACCACAATGTGTTTATCCTTTCATCTGCTGATGGATATCCGAGCTGTCTCCACCTTTTGGCTATTGTGAATAATGCTGCTGCGAACATATCTGTGTACATATTCGAGTCCCTATTTTCAGTTCTCTCAGGTACATGCCTTGGACTGGAACTGCTGGATCACACCGTAATTTGATGTTTGACATTTTGAGAAACCACCATTTTACATTCTCACCTGCAGTGTATGATTATTACCTTTTTTACAATCTATTCCAAGTTTTTCTGATTTAATTTTTCATAATAACAATTAACAATCAGCTCTCAAAATTCCTGAAATTTGAACAATCAGCACACGCCCAGGGGAAGGAGCGGGCTCAGGCACAGCACTGCTCAAGTAGTCAGAGTTTCCTGTTTCTGTCGTGAGCATTGCGTCCCAGGGTGTTAAGCTCATCATCTGCAGGCTCTCGGAGAAAGCTCCGACTGGTGTCTGGAGTCCTACACTGGAAGCTCAGCCCCTCGCTAAGAGCAACAGATGTTCAACCAGGGACCCAGTGGATTTCGGATGGAAACAGTGTGTGACCCAAACCTTGAGTGAAGTCACCCTTCCACATGGTGCCCAAAACGCCTCATTCACTTGCTCACATTTGTGTTCACTGAGCACCTCCTATGTGTCAGAGTACCTACTGTGAGAGGACCTACAGTGTGCCACAGCGACTACTGTGCCGGAGGTCCTACTGTGTGCCAGAGCACCTACTTTGTGTCAGAGCGCCTACTGTGTGTCAGAGCACCTACTGTGTGCCAGAGGACCTACTTTGTGTCCGAGCACCTACTGTGTGCCAGAGGACCTACTGTGTGCCACAGCACCTATGTGCCAGAGGACCTACTGTGTGCCAGAGGACCTACTGTGTGCTGCAGCACCTACTGTGTGCCAGAGGACCTACTGTGTGCTGCAGCACCTACTGTGTGCCAGAGGACCTACTGTGTGCTGCAGCACCTGCTGTGTGCCAGAGGACCTACTGTGTGCCACAGCATCTACTGTGTGCCAGAGTGCCTACTGCATGTCAGAGCACCTACTGTGCTGATGCCCAGGGACACCAAGAGGAATGAATACCCAGCCTTCAGGGAACTTACAGCCCTTACAAAAATCATTTTACCATGTTTTCACATCCCTAAACATTCATAAGACTTTGGTTCCCTTAAAAAAAAAAAAAAAAAAAAACTATTTTAAAAGTTTTTAATTGTGGTAAAAAGATACATAGATTTTATTTTTTGTTTGTTTTTTTGGTTTTTTAAATTTATTTTTGTCTTTATTTTATTTTTAATTATTATTTTTGCAACTGGCTAGCATAACATAAATTTTACCATCTTAACCATTTTTAAGTGCACAGTTCAGAGGCATTAAGCACATGCACATGGCTGTGCAGCCATCACCATCATCTCCAGAACTTTCTCATCTTCCCAAACTGAAACTCTGTCCCCATGAAACACTCACTCCCCATCCCCCTCTCCAACCCCTGACACCCAGCATCCTGCTTTCTGTGTCTGTGGATCTAACGACTCTAGGGACCTCCTACAAGTGGAATCACACAGTATTTGTCCTTGTGTGACTGGCTTATTTCACTGAGCTCAATGTCCTCAAGGTCCTTCCACACCGTAGCACGTATCAGAGCCTCATTCCTTTTTAAGGCTGAATCATACTCCATCATATGGATGGACTATGTTGTGTTTATCCATAACTCATTGATCACCCAGGTTGCTCTCACCTTTTGGCTGTTGTGGATAATTCTTCTCTGCACACAGGTGTGCCACTCTCTCTTTGAGTCTCTGCACTCAGTTCTTTTGCACATACGCCCAGAAGTGAAATGGCTGGATCATATGGCAATTCTATGTTTAATTTTTGAGGAACCACCACATTGTACTTTTATAAACAAACCTTTTATTCTGAAATAATTTTAGGCTCACATACAAAATAAATTTAGGCTCACATATTTTGTACTCAAAAATAGTACAGAGAGTTCCCCTGTACCCTTCACCCAGCTTCCTAAAAAGATAACATCCTATATAACCATAGAACAGTATCAAAGCTGGGGAAATTTAATCAGTACAATACTGTTAAGCAAACCACAGATTTTATTTGGATTTCACCATCTTTTACATGCATCTGTGTGTGTGTGTGTGTCTGTGTGTGTGCGCGCGCGTGCATATACAGAGCTATGAAATTTTGTCACATGTGTAGATTTGTTCAGAGGCATTAAGGTAACCGCCACCACAATAAGGACACAACAGTTCTATCACTGCAGAGAAAAATCCCTGTGAGTCACGTCTTCAACTTCTGACCCCTGGCCATCATCATCTGTTCTCCATCAGAATAATGTCACCATTAATAAAATGTCATGTAAATGGAATCATACCATATGTAACATTGTGAGACTGCCTTCTTTCAATCAGCATGATGCCTTTGATTTTAAAAAAAATCTTTTCTTGGCAGCTGGCCAGTACAGAGATTGAACTTTGAACCCGGTGCTATCAGCGCCATGCTCTAACCAACTGAGCTAACCGACCAGCCCCAGCATGACGCCTTTGAGATGCACCCAAGTTGTCATGCCTATCAACAGTTTGCTCCTTTTTATTGATCAGTAGTTTTTCATTTTTTTATCCATTTAATTTTTAAAATTCCATTCAACCCCCAGTTTACCTTTTTAAAAATCCATTCAACCCCCATTTATCAAATCACCTGTTAAAGGTCACTTGGATTGTTTCTGGTTTTGGTCTATTACAGATAAAGTTGTTATGAATGTTCATGTTCAGGTTTTTGTGTGAACTTAAGATTTTATTTCTCTTGGGTAAATACCCAGGAGTGAGATTGCTGGGTCATATGGTAAATGTATGTTTAATTTTATAAGAATCTACCAAGCCATTTTCTAGAGGGGCTGCACTATTTTGCAGTCCCACCAGCAACGTATGAGAGTTCTGCTTGCTCTGTATCCTCAATGACACTTGGTATTGTCAGAATTTTTTATTTTAGCCATTCTAACAGGTATATGGTAGTATCTCATTGTGGTTTTAATCTGCACTTCCCTAATGGCTAACAATTCTAAGCCAGTTTCATTTTCCAAAAATGATGTCATAGAGAGTCTTACTTGTAAGTGTTTCTAAGACTCTTTTACATTGTGATCATTTATGAGGTCTCTGCTGCAAAATATTTCTTTGTGAGACTGTCTTAGAACATATTTTTTTCATTCTTCTATGAATGGACGTTTGTGTGGTTTCCAAATTTTGCCATGGAGGACATTATTGTATGTATCTCCTGTTTGTATGCAGACACGAGGTGTTTCTAGGTTCTGTGCCTAGGAGTAGAATTTCTGGGTCATAGGGTATTCAGTCAAGATAGGGCTCAATTGCTTTCCAAAGTGGTGGGTTCAGCCGTTCTTTCAGTTAATCCATCACACAGGTGTGAGAGATAAAGTTCATGGTGTATTTCAAGATAGGAACAATGCACACATATTAATACCAGCTTGTGCCTAAAGCAGATAAATGTCACTTTGGATTGAATCTATCAAGAAAGCTATTAGAAATTTATTTCCTGGGAGGAGTAATTTAGTAGACACCTAAGTCTCTGGAACCAGGAAACGTGTACTAAGAAAAATGTTATTGGAACCAGTGATAAGTAGAAAGACATGTGACAGGGAGAGGTCACAGAGCAAACTGTGCTTGTTAGTAAAGATAGAGAAGGGGTGGAGAGTTAGAGTCTGCAGTGCGACCTCAAGAGTAAAAGCTCATGTTTTATAATAAGTGCTGCGAATCAGGTGGTTAGTGATCAACGTGTCTCCCTGAGGACAAAAACTCCCATTTCACTCCTTTACGTTATCAAGGACCCACTACGTCCAAGGTGCTAGACTAGAAAAGAGACAAATCCAACATCTTCTTTACCCTTAAAAATCCATAACTTCCGGTTAGCTCAGCTGGTTTAGAGCGTGATGTTGTAACACCAAGGTCAAGGGTTCGGATTCCCATACTGGCCAGCCACCCCCAAAAATAAATAAATAAGCAAGGTGTGTTGAGAACTCCAGGAAGAAGAGACTTGAGACCATGGGGGGAGAAACTTATGGAAAAGGTGGCGTGTGAGATGTGCCTCCAAGTGGGAACTGGGACGGGCTGAAAATTCTGGTCATTAGAAAAGATTCGATCTCTTTGTCCTCCTTAGGAAGAACACATTTACTGCACTATGTCAAGATTCATCGCCCAAATACATACCATGGAATATCATATAGCAAGGAAAAAGAATAAATTACTCTTACATGCAACAACACAGATGAATCTCAAAAATATGGTGCTGAGCAAAAGAAGTTGGATGCAAAAGAGTGTGTACTGTACAATTCCATTAATATGAAGCTCTTGAACATGCAAAAATAACCTATGGGGATAAAACTCAAAATCTAGGAGGTGTCTGGGGTAGTAGTGTGCCACAGCCAACTTGTAGTGGTTCATATGTGCCTACTGTCTTCCCGAGTTCTTGGTTGCTGGAATATTTATACCACAGAAATGGGCAGATGCTACTACTAATCAGCCTCTGTCTCTGTCTCTTTCTTTTCTTTATTTTAAAAGCTTATTGTTAAACACACCACTGCTGTTTGGGTAGAGGCGAAGGATTAACTGAAAGGGCAGAGAAGAAAGTTTTTGCAGGGAGGGGAACAGTTACATGAGTGTAAATCATTGTAAAAGCTCAAGGAATTGAACATTCGAGAACTGTGCATTTATAATATGTAAATTATAGCTCAATAAAAAAAATTAGACATAGCCTACAATAAAGTACAATAAAATTAAAGAGGAGAAAATCACTGGGCAGCACAGAAGGATGATGGAAACGCCCAGGGCTGTGAAAGGTCATGGTTTTATTTGACACCAGGTGAGCATTCATCTGAATTTTGGGTTGAGCAGTGATAGGCCAAACTGAAAAGCCTCATTCTGAAAATCCAGGAGCAGGCTTGTCTGGGAGAAGTTTTAATCACGGAAGAGCTGTGGTTACATCATTGCATTTTGTAAAGCACAGTTGCATTTTGCAATTATATATTTGCTTATTATGTGTCTATTTTTTTAAACATTGTATTTCTGGTACCCAGCACAGCCCCTGGCACATAAAAGGAATTGCAAACTGTTAAAGAATAACCAAGGGGCAGCTAACGGAGAGTGGGCAGGACTGAGCCAGGGAGACCAGGGGACCTGCGCTGGACCCTGGAGGAAGGTGTCGACTTTCTTCCCATCTGATTCCCAAAGCTGCATCTACTGTGATATGTACATGGGTGCTCAGAGCTGTGACAAAAAGAAAAGCAATGCGGTGAGTTGTTCATGAAGTCCACTTTTTTCCATTTAAACGACTGCCCTTTATTCTGTGTCACATGCCACCTTCTCTCTCTCCTCCTTTCGGGCGTTAAAATTACCTTTCATGTAAAACGGTACAGCTGTCGTAGCAAATAAGGTGGTTCCTCAAAAAACTGAACGGTAGGGGCCGACCCCGTGGCGCACTCGGGAGGGTGCGGCGCTGGGAGCGCAGCGACGCTCCCGCTGCGGGTTCGGACCCTACATAGGGATGGCCGGTGCGGGCACTGGCTGAGCGCGGTGCGGCCGGTCACAAAAAAGACAAAAAAAAAAAAAAAAAAACTTGAACGTAGAACTACTATATAATCCAGCAATTCCGCTTCTGGGTACAAACTGAAAGGAACTGAAAGTAGGGACTGGAACAGACACTTAGACACCCGTGTTTGTAGCAGCATTACTTACAGTAGCCAAAAGGGCAGATCAATGTATTAGCAAAATGTAGTCCATCCATAGGACGGAATATTATTCAGCCTTGATTCTGACACATGCACGCTACAGCCCAGATGAACCTTGAGGACATTACGCTTAGCGACATAATCCCGTCCTAAAAGGACAAATCCTGTGTGATTCCACCCATAGGAGGTCCCTGGAGTCGTCAGATCCACAGAGACAGAAAGTAGAACGGGGGGTCCCAGGGTCTGGGGGGGGTGCCGGGGGCGGGGGGGGGTTGCCGGGGGCGGGGGGGGTTGCCGGGGTCTGGGGGGAGGTGCCGGGGTCTGGGGGGAGGTGCCGGGGTCTGGGGGGGGTGCCGGGGTCTGGGGGGGGTGCCGGGGTCTGGGGGGGGGTGCCGGGGTCTGGGGGGGGTTGCCGGGGTCTGGGGGGAGGTGCCGGGGGCTGGGGGGGGTGCCGGGGGCTGGGGGGGAGTGAGTGTTTCATGGGGACAGAGCTTCAGTTTGGGAAGATGAGAAAGTTCTGGAGATGACAGTGGTGATGGCTGCACAACCACGTGAATGTGCTTAAATATTTCCGAAGCGTACACTTAAAAATGGCTATGACGGTAAATTTTATATTACGTATATTTTACAATAAGAAAATGTCTTAACATGTCACAGTAATGATATAGGTGGGGAGTGGTGGCTGGCCAGTACCGGGATCCGAACCCTTGACCTTGGTGTTATAAGGATATACAATTTTCATTTGCCAATTAAAAAATAAATGTTTTAAAATGGCCTTTCATTTAAAAAAAAAAAAAAAGCGGGGGTGAGTGATTGATACTTCTAGGTGCTGTCCTGTCCATACTTGGCAAACAGCAAGTTGAATCTGGGCGGGTATCCCTAAACGTTTTAGGATTTTACGGTTCCCTCAGTCCCAGCCTGGGACACCCACAGCCTCTGAACGGTCTGGCCTCTCCCCGGCCACCCGTCCACGACCACAGCCCCCCACGCCCGCCCTTCTCCCGGGCTCCCTCACGCCCGCCCTTCTCCCGGGCTCCCTCACGCCCGCCCTTCTCCCGGGCTCCCTCACGCCCGCCCTTCTCCCGGGCTCCCTCACGCCCGCCCTTCTCCCGGGCTCCCTCACGCCCGCCCTTCTCCCGGGCTCCCTCACGCCCGCCCTTCTCCCGGGCTCCCTCACGCCGAGCTCCAGGCGCAGGCGCACACGCGTGGTGGGAGGCGAGCGAGTGCGCACGCTCCGGGCCCCGCCTCGGCTCGGTCTCCGCCCCTTTCCCCTGCGGGAGGCGGCCAAGGGCTGGTGCGCACGCGCCGCGGCTGGGGGGGCGGAGCCCGGCTCTGGCTCTCGCGAGAAGCCGGCGCGCGATCTCGTGGCCGCCCCCTCCCCTCTCTCGGCCTCCCGGGCTCTTGCTGCAGCGTCAGCCTCGCTCCGGCTTCGGCGGCGGGGGCGGCTCCCTCGCCTCAGCCCCGGCGCCCCTCGGCGCCCCTCGGCGCCCCTCGGCCCCAGTCCGCAGCGCTGCCGGCTCTCGGCCGCCCAGGCGCCGGCCTAGGCCGCGGCCTCAGCCCCGGCCTCGCGTCGGCGCCGCCCGCTCCCGGCCCGCCCCCTATGGGCCCCGGCTAGAGGCGCCGCCGCTGCCGGCCCGCGGAGCCCCGATGCTGGCCCGGAGGAAGCCGGTGCTGCCGGCGCTCACCATCAACCCCGCCATCGCTGAGGGCCCGTCCCCCACCAGCGAGGGCGCCTCCGAGTGAGTGGGCAGGGGTCGCCGGGGGGGGGGGGGTCAGTGGGGATGTATACGGGGCGGGGGACCCTCCGGGGAGAAGGCGGGGTGAGGGTCCCTAAGGAGCGAAATCTGGGTGATGGTGAGGTCACTGGGAGGAGAGCACGGAACGGTGGGGTCCCTGAGTAGTGAATTCGGGTGAGGAGGGGTCCTGAGGGGAGAAGACGGGGTGGGGGGGCGAATAGTGAAATCGGGGTGATAGTGAGGTCCCTGCGGGGAAAAGATGGGGTGTGGGTCCATTGAGCGGCGAAATCGGGGTGAAGGGAGGTCCCTGGGAGGAGAGCACAGAGCGGTGGGGTCCCTGAGCTGTGCATTCAGATGAGAGGGGGTTTTGGGGTGAGTGGATGGGGTGAGGGTCTCTGAGGGATGAGGTCGAAGTGGGGGGGTCTCTGAATGATGAGATGGGACTGAGAGGAGGCCCCTATGGGGAAAAGATGGGGTGTTGGGCCCCAGAATAGCAAAACGGGTGATTGGGGGATCCCTGAGTAGCGAAATTGGGGTGAATGGAGGTCCCTGAGTTGTGAGATTGTGGTGAGGGGACCCTGAGGGGAAAAGATGGTCAGGAGGGTCCTGAGAAGTGAAGTCATAGTGAAGGAAGGGTCCCTGAGTAGTGAGGGTGAGCGTGAGCGTGAGGGGTCTTGGTGGAGAGGAGATGAGGGTTTCTGGGTGGTGAGGATGGGTTGGGGGTCTGCTGGGGGGGGGGTCCCTGTGTGGTCTGGCAGGGGTGAGGTGAGTTCCTGAGTAGTGAGGCTGGGAGATCCCAGAGGAGTGGGGGGGGGCGGTGGGGTCAGGATGTGGGGGAGGTCTTTGAGGGAATTGGGGAAAGGGAGCCTCAGAGACTAAGGACATGTGAGATGATCCTGCTAGTTGCGGGGGTCGGGTGTCTTCTGAAGCTGAGAAGTGGTATGGATGTCCCAGGAGGCTGGGAAGCAAGGAATGAGAGGGATTTGGAGGGGTGGTGGTGTGGGGAGCCTACTGGGACCCCCGAAAGCAGATAAGCAGATCCTGAAGCAAATGGATGAGAAAAGCTTCCTTAAAGGAGCCACTGGAGTAGCGCAGAAAGTTCGAGGCAATGGAGGGGAGGAGGACTTAGGGGGCTTCCGAAAAGCCGGGGGAAGGGGACAGAGAGCATCCGGGGGTGGGGGTTACACGATGGCAGAATTGTGTTGTGTGAGCACAAGGGCAGGTGACTCAGTGTTGAGGGCACACATTCGTGAGGTCACGGCCATGTTGACCTGACCATTCCTGATCTCAAGGCTGGAGTGGATAGGGTGGTCCCAGGGACCCCTAGCCGGTGTCTGTTTACTATGCTTGTGGTGTGTCCCCATGAGAACGAGGTGTACTGGATAGATGACATGTTTGGTGGTCTCACCTGCTCAGGTTCTTGGCTTTCTGTGTCCTGGATGAGAAGGAGACCCTCGACACGTATGCAAGTTAACATTGCATTGAGTTAACGTGAGGATCTGTAATCTTAATTTTAAAAATCCAAGTAAGTTTTAGAGCTGGCTGGTTAACTCACCTGGGAGAGCGTGGTGCTGGTAACACTAAGGTCAAGGGTTTGCATCCCCTTACCGGCCAGCCACCCAAAAATAAAAAACCCGCTCCTTGTTCTTACATGTTCTTATAAAGGACTCTTTCTTCATATTTTCTTCTGGCTTTTATGTGGTTTCTGCTTCCCATGCCTTCAAGAATTCTTCTGGGAGAGGAAGCCAGCCATAGGAATTGCAGGATTTTTTTTTTAAGATTCTCGTTTATATAGGCACAATTGAGTTTTCCATTACTTTTGAGACAGATTAATCAGCTGACCCCAGAGTGCATTTCAGATGTTACAGGGTGTTGACTTCTGAAGTCTGGCCTCAGAAGCTGCATCTTTAGCCCTACCGTGAACAAATTTATCCGTTCATTCATTCATTCATTCATATTAATTCCTCTGCTTTCTCTTCTACTTCTCAGCATCTTGCCATTACTTCTTTATCCAGGTATCCAGTGAGCACCCATCAGGTCCCCATCCTGACTCAGGGAACACTCAGAAAAGCAGGGGTGTGAGCACTGCAGCTTCCTTGTGTTGCAGTTACTTAACCCTTGTGAGTCTGTTCTCTCCTGCCTGGGCAAGGACTCCACAAGACCCGCCTCCCACAGTGATGAATTAAATGAAATGGTGTTAGTAAAGCCCAGGAAATGGTGCTTGACCCCCTGCCTTCCAGCAAGCTCTTTGTAGCACCAGTTCAGGTGACATCGCTGAGCAATCAGGTCCCCTTGATTCTGGCCCATGTGCCACTTTGCTCATGCTTCTTTATGTCATAGGCGAGTAATGGTCGAACTTGGTGATTGGGAGTTTCCTGGCAGAACGTACAATGTCCCTCATCATCCCTTGCTTGAATCCCCTCTATGGCCATCAACCTTGGATTTAACACCTTCCAGAACTGGTGGCTGAGCACTGCTGGAGGCGGCCTGGTCTCACTTAGAGACTTTTAGAGCTGCACCATCTAATCCAGTAGCCCCTGGCCACATCCAGCATTTAAAATGTGGTTTGTCCAAATTCAACAGAGCTGTGAGTATAATATGCACATTCCAGATTTCAAAGACTTAATAGGAACAAAAATGTAAAATAAACATTCATTAAGTTTTTTATAGTGGTTACACATTGGAAATGGTAATATTTTTGATGGATTAAATCAAACGTTTTTATAATTTCGCCTCTTTCTCTTTTTTTAACATGGGCACTAGAAAATTCTAAATCACACACATGGCTTACATCCTCATTCATTTGTACTGCACTGGGTTAGTTCTTGTGAGCATTGAGCTAAAGCATCTGCCTGTTACAGAGAGCTGCTTTTTACTCCAGGATCTGGTTCAAAGTCAAGGCATTCGTGAAAGCTTCAAGTCAAAATTTCCTTTAAAAATTCCTTGAATCACACAGTAAAGTGCAACATACGTGGTTGGTTTTTTAATAAGTGGGTTCAGGAACATTGTGTGCGAATGAATGCAAAACATTCACAGTACCGAGCAGGGTATGAGATCGCAGGGTATGAGATCGTGTTGGTAGCATGAAATGCCCCAGGATTGTCTGCATTGTTTAAATTTTCCCCTCACCTCTTTCCCCTCCAGTGCTGATGTTTAATTCATGCAGTTAAATGCACCTAGGAGGCAACTTCTGTCTTCCGCCCATTGGTTCTGGTCCTTTGCTCTGAAGCCAATCAAAGCACCTTTTCCTCCATCCTCAGCAAAGACGCATCCTCACCTAGGCTTTCCCTCACCCGCTTCCCAGTCCCCTCATCTCCTGCCAGTGTGGTCTGGAGCCCTTGCGTTGGGAAGGGGGCCTCCTGGGTCTTTTGTGCTGGAGCTTGTCCGCAAGGTCACAGGACCTCCTAGCCTTTGTGAGCAGGGATCGAGGTGTCGGTCCCCAGGAGCTGGCCTTAGCTTCTGGTCTGCAGGGGGTACACATGTCACTCTTTTCTGCTATGTTGTGAGCCCATGGAATGCAGGAATCAGGTCCCCTCCATCTCTGTGTCCTCCTGGGGCTTGACACGCCATAGCCATGCAGGAAACGTGGTGTGGGTGTTGTTATCGTTCAGTGGCTGGCATGTTCTTTGCTAACCCTTGCCTTTGGGGTCTCTGCAGAGCAAACTTGGTGGACCTGCAGAAGAAGCTCGAGGAGCTTGAACTTGATGAGCAGCAGAAGAAGCGGCTGGAAGCCTTCCTCACCCAGAAGGCCAAGGTCGGTGAGCTCAAGGACGATGACTTCGAGAGGATCTCAGAGCTGGGAGCCGGCAATGGCGGGGTGGTCACCAAAGTGCAGCACAGACCTTCCGGCCTCATCATGGCCAGAAAGGTGAGCAGCGACTGGCAGCAGGGCAAGCATCCTGTCCCTGTGCTGTGTGGTCGATCAGTCAGTGTGTGGCAGGGACTGGTCCCCTCTGGAAATGGGAGCTGGCCAGGCCTGTGCTTTCTGACTGGCTCTGACTTCTGCCTTCGAGGACATTTTAAATTCAGATTCCCAGAAATGTCTGGATATCCCAGAAATGGGCGGGCTGGCTGGAGAAAGGTGTTTTTAGGAATATTAGTCCATTAGTCAGGGTTCTTTAGAGAAACAGAACCAGTAATGGGGGGGGGGGGGGGAGAGGGGAGAGAGAGGAGAGAGAGAGAGTGTGTGTGTGTGTACACACAGAATAGGAGATTTATTTTAAGGAATTAGCTCATGCAAGTATGGAGGCTGTCAACTCTGAAATCTGTAGGGCTGGCCAGCAGACCAGGCAGGAGACCCAGGGAAGAGCTGAAGTTGCAGCTTAAGTTCAAAGGCATCAGCTGGCAGAATTCCCTCCTCCTAGGGGGTCATTGTCTTTTTTCTCTTGGGCCTTCAACTGATTGGATGAGGCCCACCCATGCTATAGAGGGTCAGCTGCTTTACTCAGAGTCCACTGATTTAAACGTTCATAATATCTAAGAATACCTTTCCAGCAACATCTCAGCTGGTGTTTGACCAAACAGCTGGGCACCATGGCCTGGCCTAATGAACACATAAAGTTGACCATCCCCCATGCCTTGGGATTCCACAGACTCTGGTGCTGATGACCACGCTCATCCTGGGGGCCCCCCTGCCGCCATAATGCAGCTTCTCCACTATGTGTTTGAGAAGAGTCCCCAGGAGACATAGGGAGTTCAGATGACAAGGGCGTGACCATTTGGAGGTAGTGGCTCCTGAACACCTAACTGGGGGGACTTGGTGTTGACAAGTTGTCCAGCTCCTCAGGTGTGATCTTCAGATGTAGAAAGCCACCTTTTCCTGGAAGCCCATCACCCTGTAGTTCTCCAAACTGAGTCCTCAGAAACCTGAGCAGCCCCTGCATGGGTGGATCCATGCTGGTCCCCGCACCGCTCCAAGGGCCTGCGGTTCCCAGGAACGGTGCACTCAGTTTCTGTTGGGATTTAGCTCTGCAGCTATTTCTCCTCTCCTCTAGAATACCTCCCTCCCTCCTGAAATCTACAGCCACGGACTTTCTATTTCTGTCCCCTTACTGTAGGCAGCCTTTTCAAAAATCAGAGCAGCCCTGGAAATCTTGGGTCTGCCGTCACCTGCAGCACGGTTAGTGAAAAGGCAAACATGTGATTCAGACAGCAATAAGGGGCCTCAGGACCAGAGCGCCAGTCCATGTATGTGTACAGAACCAAGGGCATCTCGGGCCAGTCAGGGGATCTTCCAGGCAGTCCCTGATGTGCCATGCAGTGGACGTGAACCCTGTACCTCCCATGTGTGTCCACAGCACAGTGCACCAGCTGAAAGGCGCAGATTACACCAGCAGTTTATCTACAGCTTTGCTGTGGCCTGTAAAGTAAGATTTGGGTTCTTAAAACTGTGGAAGGCGTGGCAGGATAGGTTCTGTGGTCTAGTGAGTGGTATTATCCTGATGTCAGTTTCTGGTTTGATATCATCCTTCCGTCAAACAAGATGTCATCTATGGGGAAAGCTGGGTGAAGGGTACACAGGCCTTTCTGTACTATTCTTGCAATTTCTTGTGCTTCTATAATTCCTTTAAAATTAGAAGTTTTTGTTTGCTTGATAAAGGGGCCAAGGCAATGGGGCTAGGAGAAGACACATTGAGCAGGAAGGTGGTCTACCTGGATGTCCTTGTGGTTCAGGGCTATCTCTCCCTTGTAGACCAGGTGCCTTCGGCCCGTCTGGAGGCCAGGGGCGCCATTGAGAATGCCAGTTCACCCCAGGGGACTTTTGGCCTTCATTAGGCTGAAGGGTGCAAATACAATTCCGAATTCCTCCGGAAAACAATGTGAATTCCACGTGTATCATAAGGACTTACCTGCAAACAGATCTCCACAGGCAGATGCCCACAGGCCTGTTCAGACCCCTCTCTGTGGCCAGCAGCCTTAGTTGCCAGCATCCCTCTGGTCCCTTTGGTCAGAGAGGATTATCCCAACCTGTGTGACTTATGCCACGAAGACCAGTTCTAGAAGTCCCAAGCAAACCCATCTCTTGATGTTTACAGTGCTTATTTGTAAACATTTTCTGGACTAGAGTGTGGCTTTCTGGACTCCTTCAGTGTTCTTCTGAGAGCCATAGGCACAGAATCTCTGCATTACTTGGGCCAGGAGAGATTGGCGAAGGACTTACTCTGTGTGTTGGGCCCGCAGGGCTTCTTTGAATTCTGTGTACTTGCAGCAAAGAAGTGTTTTTTTTGGCCTTGCCCTTGCTTTTCACTGATCTGTTCTGGCTTCTAGAATGGCAGTCATGTGACCTGCCTGAGGCTGCATAACCACACTAGCTGCCATCTTGCAAGCAATACCCTGTGTCAAAGTGGATGCTAACACCTTGACTTGTGTTTTCCTTAAAATCGAGCGACAGCTCCATATTGCAGGTGAGAAAACTGAGGCTGATTGGGTCAGCGTCTGAGCTGGGTTTGAATCCTCTCGGGTTTGTCCTTGAGTATGGACCCTGACTCGGGAGCAGCTGTCGGGCCACAGCCTCCAGAATCCACTGCACTCTTGGTCTCTGGCCCGACTCCTAACTGGTTTCCTGCTTCCAGCTGTGAAGGGGTCATCCCTCAGATCACATCACCTGCAGTTAGAGGGCTATTTTGTGCAATTTGAGGTCTTTACCGTGGAGGGCTTTCCTCATCAAGGGGCCACCTCCAAGTGCTGGGCCAGGTGCCCACAGAGACCTGTGATGTGTGTCAGGTGGGCACACGAGCAAATGACAGCCTCATGCAGCAGGATCCACCTCTTCTGATTTTTGATAATAGCTAATTCAAAGTGTCTGGAAACACGATTGGGCCACACACATCTGCTGGCTGATGAGCTCGTGAACCATAAGCTTGCAACCCAGGATTTAGGGTGTTGTGGAGGTCACTCCAGGCCCAGCCCTGTGGGGGCTGCAGGCTGGCCTGTCCCTTCCCTTCTGTGCCTCACCGTCGCCCAGGAAAGCCCTTCCTCATTTGTACAGCCCAACTCCACTCCTGACTCAGAATCCTCAGTCTTCAGGAAAAAGCGCCTCCATCTCCTAGCTGGGTCTGGTGCTTGCTCTGAGCACCTAACGCCATTCGCAGTGAATCAGCTGCTCACCCGGGCTTTGGCTTTCCTTGAGGTGGTGCCACTGGGAACACGATTCAGAGTCTCTGAACCCCACCTTGCTCCATGCTTGAGATGGGCCAGTTACCCCTGTCCCCCAAGGTTGTCAGGGTGAATCTCTAAGCACATGAGTGCTCAAAAACGTTCCCCTCCCTTCCCACCTGCTCCTCTTTCTTCCTTTTTCTCTGCACACCCTCTGGTCTTTGTCAACCTGGAAAGCTTACTTTGCAAGCCCCAGATATCACAGGACACTGAAACAGAGATCAGGCAACAGCAGCCCCACGCACACTGGTCTTTTGCGCTTCTGTGTACCACAGCTTTCCAGAAAGCTCTTACTTTACACTGAGGACTCAAGGGATTTCATCCAGTTCTGCCAAGTCTTGCGTGGCACGTCCTCTTCTCTGAAAGCCCAGTGCCCTCTCACTGTTCTCCCCGTCATTCTTCCATGCACGGTGCCTTTGAAGTTCTTGGTCGAGAGCCCCACCGCCCACCAGGACAGCCCCTGGTCAGATGTGGCTCCTGAACGCTTGAGATGTGATCAGTCCAAATCTAGGTGTGCCATCTGTGCAAAACACAATGGTTTTCAAGGGCTTGGTGTGGAAGAAAAAATCTCTTATTTTCACATCAGTCACATCTAAATGAAAATTCTTTGGTACATCAGTTAAGCAAAATACGTGAAAAGTTCATTTCACCTGTTGCATTTTACTTTTCTAAACGTGGCAGCAGCTGGATGATTTAAAATCTTAAAATCAAGTACACGGCTGGCGTCGTATTTCCTTGGACAGTGCTGGGTCTGTCCGTGCACCTTGCTGTGTACGCCCCCCTCGCCTCCCAGAGTTAGCCCCCCCACCTCCACGTATACGCGGAGCTTCAATATCAGACCCTTTTGAAATGTGCATTTGAGGGGCTGGCCAGTGAGCTCAGCTGGTCGGAGCGTGGTGCTGATAACCCCAAGGTCAAGGGTTCAGATCCCCGTACTGGCCAGCCACCAAAAGAAAGAAAGAAATGTACATGTGGATGTTGGTCCTCACCTTATGGATTCAGTCCTGCTGGAGGAAAGAGCATCCTGGGGTTCTGGGTTGACCCCCCCTGCCATGCTGGGAGTGGCTGTGGCAGGAGTGGGGCATCCCAGGGGCCCATGGCCAGAGCTGGACTCTGCAGGCTGGGTTGGATGGAGAAGCAGGACACAAGGGGGAGTCAAAGCCGGGGGCTCCAGTCAAGGTGGACATGACTCTGCCTGGGGAGAGGGACCTGCCAGGGCCTCGAGGTCATAGGCTTGGTGAGCTCCCCCAGCCCCCCACTCTTGCCCCGTGGGGTCGCCATGGTCTGCGTCCTGCTACCCCTGAACTCACTCGTGCTCCTTCATGTCTCGTGCCCTCCAACAGGTAGCTCTTTGTCCCTCCACCTGTAAAGGGGATCCCCTTCCCCCTCCTTGTCCTTTTGGCGACTCCTACCCTGCCTTCAAAAATTAACTCAGGTGCTCAGGAAACAGCAGTGGGAAGACAACACCCGGGTTCATTCCTCCCAGGTCGGCGTCCTTTTACCCAGTTTTCCCCTCCATGCAGTGAGCGTCTTAACCGTCTCTTTCTCTCCACCACTGGCCGCCCTGTGACTGACTCTCTACACAAACATTTGTTGACTTGATGACAATCATTTTCAGATACCCATGACCTGGCATTGACTCCATGATGCACGCATAGACATTGGATCTTTTTCCTGTCTTACCGCGATGGCTGGAGTGCGAGCCTCTAACTGGCCAAGACGTTGACCCGAAGCCCCAGGTTCCTTCTTGCCGGCTGGCAGGTTCTTGGCTCTGTTGGGGTTTGTCATTGGGAGTTGATCATGGCATTTTTATCAGGCATCTTTTCTGCCCCTCTTGAGGGGGTCCTTTGGCTTCTCACCTTGTGAAACGTGATGAATTTGACAATGATTTCCTCGGCTGACTTGAACTCATGTGGAACTCACAAGGAAAGAGGGTTAGAATCCTCAGGGGGCGGCCTCAGCGCGGTGTCTCCATCCTGGAGGTAGGGAGGGGCTCCAAATGCACCCGCCCCTGGCTGAGAGAGGGGTCAAGGTGGAGTAATCACCCCATCTGAGTTTTGGGAAAGGCTGGTACTGTTTTGGTGGCAAGAAAAATCCTCTTAACCCAGCTGCTACTATAGCCAAGTGAAAAATGTTTGCTCTGTCAGTCTTTTTTTTTAACAGCTTTGTTGAGATGTAATTCACATATGTACAACGCCCCCTTCTAAAGTGTGCCATTCAGTGATTTGTAGTATATTCACAGCTTTGTACCACCATCACCAGTCAGTTTTACAGCATTTCCATTCCCCCAAAAAGATACCCTGTCCCCATCAGCAGTCACTTCCCAGTCTCCCTCTGACCACCCCCTGGCAACCTAATCTGCTTTCTGTCCCTGTCAATTTACCTATGCTGGATGTTGGCCTTTTGTGTCTGGCGTCTGTCACTAGCGTGATGTGTTCAAGGTTCATCCATGCTGTAGCGTGTCAGAACCTCGTTCCTTTTCATGGCTGAGTAATGCTCCAGTGTGTGGATGGACTGCATTCTGTTGATCCATTCACCTGCTGATGGACATTGGGCTGTCTCCACCTTTTGGCTATTATGAATTGTGCTGTTGTGAACATTTGTGGACAGGTTTCTGTGTGGATGTACGTTTTCAGGGCTCCAGGGTGAAAGGCCAAAGCCCTCCACCCCCACCCCCTGTTTCCTGGCACCCCTAAGCATCCTGATCTTGACCCTGTCCCCTCGCAGCTAATCCACCTTGAGATCAAGCCAGCCATCCGGAACCAGATCATCCGCGAGCTGCAGGTTCTGCACGAGTGCAACTCCCCCTATATCGTGGGCTTCTACGGGGCCTTCTACAGTGACGGGGAGATCAGCATCTGCATGGAGCACATGGTGAGTGCAGCGGGGGGCACCAGGGGGCTGGGAGGTGGCCAGGGAGGGTCCCTTGTGACCTGGAAACCAAGCAGGGGTCCCCAGAACCCCCAGCCTTGTGACCAGGTGCACATGCACAGGATCAGGAATTCCCACAGAACAGGAGGTGGTCCAGGGAAAAGGATGTCTCCCCACTGGGACCCTCAGGTCCCCTGTCCGCAGAGGCCACAACGCTCCCGTTTCAAAGGGATCCTCTGGGGGTGGTCAGTGACCACACAAGTGAGTGTATTGGTAGATGCCTCAGTTTTTTAAATACTCCCTTCCCCTTCCCAACTTGACTTCACTTGATGCATCTTGGAAATCGTTCCCTGTCAGCATAGAGAGCGCTGTGCCCATCTTTCTGCCCGCCGTGCAGCAGTCCAGCGTGTGCGTGTATCTGGCTGGTGATTTACTATGCTCACCTTTGTTGTCATGCACTTGGCTTATTTCCAGTCTCTGCTCCATCACGAGTAATGCTGTGGCCACCATCCCTGTGCATCTGCAGGCACACCTGGGGGGCAAAGTCCTGCAGTGGAATTGCTGGGTTCAGGGTGTATGCAATTAAAATCGATCGCAGTTTCCACGTGGCCCTCTGAGGAAAGAGGGGCTATTTGAGGAGCTGATGGCAGGCCAGCCCCATGCCTACATGCCTGCCCGCATCTGCGGGATCACAGTCTAGGGTGGGGGACGGGCGCCCGTCATCTTGTCAACCAGCAGTGGCTGCTGATGTGCCCTCTCATGCAGACACGCTGGTTTTGAAGCTCAGACATGGGTGGGATTGAGCGTAACGAAAGCAGAAGTGTTCAGAGTCGAGGGCCCCGGGAGGAAATGCCCCCTGTGAACCACCCTGCTCAGGCCTCAGCCTCCTGCTGCATGTCTCCCCTTGCAAAACCAGGATGCGGCGTGGCTTGGCCTCAGTTACACCTAGCAGACGCTCTGGCCCCTGTGACAGTTTTGTAATGAAAGCAGGAAATGAATTTGAGCAAGGCTGTCCCCCCCCCCCCGCCCCGCTTTTAACCGTGCCATCTGAGCAAGGCAGCACCTGGTCGCAGAGCCCCTGTCCTTAACCTGGGAGGGGCAGTCGTGTTTGCCCCTCCTGCCTCACACAGTCATCATGCAGGCGAGAAAAGGATGAGAAGGAGCTTTGTGGTCTGAGGCAGCCACTCTGTCCCCTCTGTACTGCAGCATCTCTGCTTGGGAGCTCTGCCTGGTCTCCCTTCACATTGGGACTTAGCTCTCGAGGTCTCCTGCCTTCCATGCAGCAAAGACAGAGCATCACAACGCAGCCCCCACCTTCTGTTCTTGGTGAATTTAAAACAGTGGTCTCCAGAGTGGGTGCTAGCACCCAGCAGGCCACCAAAGGCACCGCCAGGATGCAGGAGGGAATGGAGCCATCCTATTTATGTTTACTGGTCTCATCCTTTAAAACCTCCTCGTTCTTTTTTTTTTTTTTGGCAGTGCTGGTATAGGGATCTGAATCCTGGACCTTGGTATTATCAGCACCATGCTCTAACCATCTGAGCTAACCAGCCAGCCCCAGTTTTCTTCTCTGCTTTTGTAATGAGTATTTGGAGACAGTAGACCATGTATACAACACACACATAAAATGACACGTGTTCAGGTGTGGCCCACATGTCCTCTCACCACGTGACTGGGCGTGACTCTTGCAACTTCTGTAAAGTCAGGGAGGTCGCAGTCCCTGCTGGGTGAGGACTGAGTGAGCGGATCCACAAGTGGGGCTTGGCACACGCGGATTGTTGAATAGAACCCAGCTGTCATCCTTGCTGTGTGGCCGTTTCCCTGTGTTTCTACGTCAGCTTCATTTCTCATTCTTTCCAGTCATGTGACATTCTACCTAGTCAGGATCCCCATACTGTGGAGCTCTTTCCTGATCTGAGGTGAGGTTTCATCTCTGCACAAGGTTTGTGTGCAAACTGGCTCTTGTTTGTGATCTGGTAGATTCCGGCTCCAGCTTGCGAGAGAAGACCCCTAATTATAATGGGTCTCGTAATTATAGTATTATTACAACTGTTATATAATATATATTAATATCATTAATTGTATATAATGAATATGTTATATAATTAATTTATATATTTGTAATTGATAAATATAGTTATTATTATAAACAGCACAGATTTGGTGCAGAACGTTAAACCTCTCCTTGCCAGTGCCTGTTGGCACCTGGGGCTTAGGAGTGCAGGAGGGCTGCTGCCCTGTGGCCGACGCTAATATTGGGAGAACTTGGGGTGAGAACATGTTGCGGGCAGTGGGGTTTGCTAGGGTAAGAGTGGACGCAAGCAGCTTCCTGACCACGCAGAGTCGCCTCTTGGTATTTCCTGGGTTCTAGTCAAATCTACTGAAGAATGCACTCCCTTGTTCTACAGTAATGAAAAATCAGACTTGCCCATCAGTCAGGCTGATTACAGAATGATACTGAGCCATTTTGCAGGGATAAAATGAAATCCACACGTGTGTACCAAAAGCGAAAATCCCCAATGATGTACTTTGGGGGGGATGCGCAGTGTGAGCACATGTATATACTCTGTATTTCCCTATGCATATGGGTGTGTGTGTAAATGCAAAGAAAGTTCTGGAAGAGTATAAGTCACACTTCTAGGGAGGAAGTAAAATTTCTGGGCCATCAGAGGGTTATTTATATACATTAGAATTTTTTTGTAAGAAAAATGTATTCATGCGCTGCCTGCGTAAGAAAAATACAAATTCAAGAACGTGTAAAATACACACCACACACACACACAAAAGCATACAGTCATGCACAAAGTGAGATTTGGGGTCACAGAGACCTCATTGCAGTATCTCCTGTACCACATCCTGTCTCTGACTCAGGCAAATACTCACCCTGCCAGACTTTGGTCATCTTAGCTGTGCACCAGGGGTTCTCAGCCGGGGGTGATCCTGCCCCGCAGCGGACACTGGGCAATGTCTGGGGATATCTGTGGTTGTCATGACTTCGGGGGTGCTCCTGGCATGGAGCAGGTGGAGGCCAGGGATGCTGCTCAGCACCTGCAGTGCCCAGTACGGCCCCACCCCAGAGAGTGACCTGGCCCTGATGGCCACAGTGGAAAAGCTCAGCTGGAGGGAAGATAGTACCTCCTGGCGCGCAGAGGTGATTCGTAATTCACGCGAGACCACCAGCACATTGCCTGACCCACTGGGGCCTCTCAGAGAACGTTCTGTCAGTTTCCTCATTCAGCAGACATTGATCGCAACTCTGTGAAAAATTAAGAAGGAAAGGAACTGTGTTAGGGTGCAGGGATTACCATTTTTAAAAAAACAAACCTGTAATTTGAGTTATTTTATGGTCAGTTGATAAAACAACAGACGAGAAGACCAAGGGCAGCTCCTGCCCTAGGCAGGCAGGGCGCCCTGCCCAGACCAGGCTCACTGGAGTGCCTGGTCCCATCGGTTCCTCCTTGGCCTTCTGAGCCTCAGCCACCCCCGCTATCTGTACCGGGGTGTCTGTCGTCTTCAGCCGAGACCTGGTTGGGTTCCGGAAGCTTCCAAGTGTGGTGGGCTTTCTGGACCTCCCCACAGCCTTTCTCACTGAGCACAGCTGGGGCAAAGTAGCCAGAGAGGGGAGACCCAGGCCTCCCCGAGACCTAGGGCTATTCCCCTGCCCCCAAGTGAAGCAACAGATGTCCTCGAGCAGCCAGGTAGAGAAAATTCCAGCCCCCCACTTCATCTCTGGAGCCTCGGTCTCCGTTTCCTCTCTGTTAGGCATGTGGACAGAGAACTTGGCTATGTCACCACCTCATATCCTGGAAGCCTCTGCCTCTGGGAGGCACCTTGGGCAGTGCCTGGCGACTCCCCAGGTTTTGGTATCTAGCTCTGGTGCTGGGCAACCTTGTGCAAGACCCCTAATTTCTGTCTCCTCATTCATTAAGTGGATTTGGGGCCACACCCAGGGTGTCAGGGGGACCAACCCTAGGATGACTCGTATCTGGTTCCTTTGCAGATACAAATACGCGGCCCAGTGGTGAGTAGACGACAGGATAATGGGACTGGCTGGCCGGTTTGCTCAGTTGGTTAGAGCATAGGTTAGAGCGTAACACCAAGGTCAAGGGTTCAGATCCCCATACCAGCCAGTTACCAATTAAGAAAAAAAAAAGATAACAGAGACAGGGAGCTGAGGAACTGTGTTATCCCATGCCCACCTTACTGATGTCACCTCTTCAGGGCACACACGCTTAGGCATCAGGTCCCACTCTTCTTCACCTTTCCTCATTGGGAGCACAGGGGACAGACACAGAGCAGGTGCCAAGAAGTGAAGCAGTCAGCTTCAGCGAGGAAGCCATGTAGGGGACCCGGACACTCAGGAGACCTGCTTCATCTCCTTTCTCTTGCCCTGAGTGTTCCCAGTGTCACCTCCTCATCCTCACGCTTGCCTTCCTGAGTGTGGTTGCAGTTGGTCTGCTGGGAATAGAACCCAAGCCCGAGAAGCCAGGCCTCACCGGTTCCAAGCCTGGCAAGTTCCCACACTGCACAGACAGAGCCCGATGGGCAGGCCACATGCAGCACCCGTCCCTGTGTCTGTCTGAGCTCCCAACCAGGGTTTTGGCCTTGACCTGAGCAAAGCCCCTGGCATGGTGAACTCAGGAAGGCTGAGTCACGCTGGCCAGCAGGACGGCCCCTTTGCAGGAAAGGACAGTGTGAGGGAGCACATGGGTGCTCTGGTTCTGTTCCCTCCCCACCTCCCGATGATGTGTGGGCTCAGGGCCCTGAAGGCAGCAGGGGTCAGAGGAGTTTGGCTCTGGTCTGGCCTCTGTTTCCCACGGAGGAAATAGACCACCACCTCGCCAAGAATGGGGGAAACATCTCACTTTTATACCAGCCTTTCTGGCCTGCCTGTGGGGAAACACAGCCCTTCCTTCCCGGCCAGCCAGTCAGAGCAGTCTGCTTTCTCCCTCTGTGCAACCCCCAGGACGGGGGCTCCCTGGACCAAGTGCTGAAAGAGGCCAAGAGGATTCCCGAAGAGATCCTTGGGAAGGTCAGCATCGCGGTGAGTCTCCACCTGTCACCCACCTGTGCCCTGGTCCTTTGCTCGCAAGACCTTGTGCCCACACCTGCCCCTTCTGTGTGGCCGGGGTTGGAGGAGCCACCCCAAGCTATGGGCAAGTGTTTGTGTGGCCCCTGCAAAGAGAGCAGCCACTGCCATGTCCACCGACCACGGGGGTTTGAGCAAGTGACTTCCCTTTGGGGTCCTCGAGTCCCCATGTGCTGAGTGCAGGTGGCAGGTCCCTCCTGGCTCCGAAGGGTCTCTGTCTGACCACACTATGTTAGGCCCAGCTGGAGCTGTGGGACAGCTCTGGGGGGAATGGCTGTTGTCCCCTTTGTAGAGGCCCTCCCCATCTCGTGATGGGCGGGCACCACTGGCCACAAGGATTCAGATGGCATTGGATGTGCACTTGTTGAAGGGGAGATCCTGGGGCGGCACGGGGAACACTAAAACCTCTGACCGTGCTCCCTCTGGCTGTCAGAAAATGTCTTTAGGGGATGGGACGGGGCGTCTCTATGGCCACAACTTCTGCCCAGCAGCTTGGCAGAGCTTTGGGGTTTGGGGGTTTTGCCGGCTGGCCATGAGATCTCAGCAGAGCATGTTACTTCTAGGAGCTTGTGTCTTTGCCCGTAAGATGGCAATAATACTCCCTTGGCTGGACAGGTGTTGGGATTGAATAAGACACCAGTGGCCTAGCCCACCATACCCTTAACCCATTCAGTCCAGGGCAGCCTTAGCACAGCCGCAGGAACTCCAGGGCATGAGGTTGTGTCCACGCCTGGCTGGCGGGCTGGAAACTCCCCGGCTCACTAATGGCATGTTGACTGCTGTCTGAGCTTCTGTGGGCCTCGGCTCCCACCTCTTTAGCATGGAGTCAGTGACAGCATTGGCCTCACCCGTGGGTGGCCGTGTGACAGTCAGTGGGTCTATGTACATCCCTACGAGCCTGTGGTGCTGGCCTCACCGCCCTGGCAAGATCAACGCAGCCTGAAATAGGGTTCCCACGGCTTGTCCCACATGCTGTAGTCATTCAGGGGGAAAGCCCCACTGGTGGCATCGTCCTTCTGACCCCCGTGCTGCGGCTCCCCCACAGGTTCTCCGGGGCTTGGCATATCTTCGGGAAAAGCACCAGATCATGCACCGAGGTAAGAAGGACCCCAGCGCTCTCTGGGTGAGCAGGACAGCGGGTGGGTGTCGCGTGTCCCCCATGCATGGCCTGCTCCCTCCTCAGACGTGAAACCTTCCAACATCCTGGTCAACTCCAGAGGCGAGATCAAGCTGTGCGACTTCGGGGTGAGCGGCCAGCTCATCGATTCCATGGCCAACTCCTTTGTGGGGACTCGGTCCTACATGTCTGTAAGTTCTCTCATCTCTCCCCTTTCCAATCTGCTCTTCCTGTTGCCAGGAAGTTTTCAGAAAGCCTGCATGTCCCCATAATCTCTTTCTGGCTTTACTGGGATTTCCCCTTCGTTCTAAATTCTTTCTCTTTTTTTTGGCGGCCGGCTGGTACAGGGATCAAACCCTGCACCTTGGTGTGACCAGCACCATGCTCTAACCACTGAACTAACCAACCAGCCCTCTGTCAAAATCTGAATTCCGATCACCTTCTCACTGAGGATTTTGTCTCTCTGGAAGTGCCTCCCTGGGTTCTTCCTATTGTTAGTAAAAGTCCAGTCAAGGAGGGCACTTAATTTCTGAACCAAGAACTTGGACTCCTGAGGGTTTTAGGAAACGGTTAGGTAGTCAGGAACCTGCCAAGTGGATCACAGGAGCAGATTCTGAGAAGCTAGTCTTGGATCATCCTGGAAAAGGGGGCAGCTCTCTGTCCTCCTGGGACCCGTTGCCCTTTTCCAGAAGCTCTGAGCATCATGGGCTTTTCACAAGCAGCTCTGGCACCCGTGCAGAGCCCCCAGGCCCAGGGTCTCCCTGGCAAGGGCTACGGGTGAGGCCTCCAGGGCCGGGAGTGTGGGGGGAAGTAGAATTGCTCTCTTTCTGCTGCTTTTGTCTGCAGCCGTGGGAGGAGGGGTGGCCAGGTCCAGGATGGGCCACGCCTGCCCTGCTGTGTTCCAGCCGCCGTCCCTCCCCCTCAGGACTCCTCTTTCTCCCCTGTCACCCCCGACAGCCGGAGCGGTTGCAGGGCACACACTACTCGGTGCAGTCCGACATCTGGAGCATGGGCCTGTCTCTGGTGGAGCTGTCCATTGGCAGGTACCCCATACCCCCACCTGATGCCAAGGAGCTGGAGGCCATATTTGGCCGGCCCATGGTCGACGGGGCAGAAGGAGAGCCTCACAGCATCTCGCCACGGCCGAGACCCCCCGGGCGCCCCATCAGCGGTATGGCCTGAGTCTGTGACTTCCCGTTTGGAAGGGCGGTGACCTACGTACGCAGGGACTGGCACACCCGGGGGTGGCAGCTGCCTCCCCTCTGGCTCCATCCAGCACCACCTGTCCCCTGGATGGTGCTAGCTGCGGTCAGCAGTCCTCAGATGGTCCTGGGGTTTCTGGGGACAGAGCTCGACGCAGCAAGCGCCCCAAACCTGTTAGGTCCAGGGCAGCTGCACCTGTTGTTGCCAGCTGGAGGGATCTAGAAATTTAACTCCTCAGCCAAGCCTTGGGTTGGTTGGTTTTTCCAACATTTTATCACGAAAACATTCAAACATACAGAAAAGTGGGAGGAATTGCCCAGTGAGCAAACACCCTTATCCTCACCGCCTGGATGCTGCAGTTAGCACGTTGCTGTGTTTGGGCCATTCTTTCTGGGGAGCCCTAACATTGAGGATCTGGGTTTTTGGTTTTTTGGTTTTTTTGGCAGTTGGCTGGTATGGGGAATTGAACCCTTGACTTTGGTGTTACCAGGTTGCATTCTAACCAGCTGAGCTAACCAGCCAGCCCCTACGCTGAGACTTTGACTCAGAATTTCCTTAGGTGGCTTGTTGGATTCAGCCCCCAACTTAGTATAGGGGGGAACGGAGGGCACCAGGCTCTGGGGGAACACCTGGACTCCTGGAGAACACCTGTGCTTAGAGAGGCTGCCCCATGAACAGGGCCCTGGAGACGTCAGGCTGGACGCTGTGGCCACTCCCAGGGATAGAGCAGGGCAGGGTCCCGGCGGAAGGTGTGGAGGCACCAACCAGCTCTTGGGTTCCTGTGATTTTTGTTTTGTTTTGTTTGCTTAAGTCACGTGACAGGAAGAGAGTTAAGTTAGAGGTTGTAATTTGTTGGTTTGTTTTATGACAACTTTATTGAAATGTAATTCACATACAGTACAATTCGCTTATTTAAGGTATACAATTCAGTGGGGTTTAGTACTTTCATGATGTTGTACGTCCATCACCACACCCATAATTCCAGAACATTCCATCACCCCAAAAGGAAACCCCATCCCCATTAACAGCCACTCCCCATCCCCTCCCCCAGCTCCTGGCAATCACGAGTCCACTTTCTGTCTCTCTGGATTGGCCTGTTGTGGACGTTTCATATAAATGGAACCACATACTGTGTTGCCTTTTGTGTCTGGTGTCTGTCACTCTGTGTGACGTGTTCAAGGTCCATGCACACGGTAGTGTATGTCAGCGCTTCGTTCCTTTTCATGACTGAATAATGTTCCAGTGTGTGGATAGATCATGTTTTGTGGACAGACATTTGGGTTGTTCAATAGTGATTTTAACAGTGTTTTCAAATCTGTTTCTTCCCCTGCAACCAGATTGCTTGGGTGTCTTGACCTCACCCAAGGGGAGAGTCACCCAGTCTCTGTCTTCAGGCCTGGCCCCTGCTCCTCCCAGTCGCCACACCCACATGGCATTGAGGCCCCTCCCCTGGGGCAAGAGCCCGCCAGCACCTTCCCCAGCCCGTGGCCCCGGCCTACATGCCCTTCCAAGATAGGGACAGGAGGCGAAAGTCCAGCTGCCAAGCCTGGACCTGGCCAGCTGGGTCTCTGACAGGGGTCAGCCACCCCCAGCTGGTCCCCTGTGCTGAGCGGCATTCAGGGCTTGCTGCTGCCACCACCAGCAGCTCCATGCAAGGTCACGCTGCTGTCCTTGCTGGAGGTCAGCACCCCCTCCCCTGCCCCGCCCATTGTTCCAGAAAGCAGAGGGTCACAACTTTGGCACGGCCTGAAAGCAGCACGGTGCCAAATGTGTGACTTCTCAAAAAATGCCCATGTTCGCTTTGGCTTTTTTTTTTTTTTAATTCACTAGAGGCTCGGGAGCGAAGTCACTTTCCCAGGGACAGGAGCTCAGTACCTTTTTGTCCCGTGGCTCGGTACACCCGCGCCTGCCCCTGGTCTAGGCTGGAGTGAGGAAGGGGCATTCAGACACATTCAGCTCCTGGAGACATTGACCTTCACCAGGATTGAGGTGGTCACTGACCCCCCTCACCCCCATTGTGTTTCTCCCCCGTGTAGGTCATGGGATGGACAGCCGGCCGGCCATGGCCATCTTTGAGCTGCTGGACTATATTGTGAATGAGGTTTGTACCTGTGGCCCCATTGGTGTCTCTTTATGCCAGGAGGTAAAGCCTTTCCTGCTGGAATACGTTACCAGAAAGAAAAGAATTCTAAGACCGGGCTATGGATTTTGTTGGGGAGGGGTCGCATGGTAGATCTAGGCCACTCTTTGATAGGAGGTTATAACCTTCCTCTCTACTGCACTGCACAAACCCACCCCATCCCCAAGGGAGGTGGGGTTTTTTGGGGTTTTTTTAGGAAGACCAACCCAGAATTCCCACCTCAGCCCCCTCCCCTGAGTGCCAAGGGACACGGAGCCTTGGCAGGCCTGTCCTTCAGCCCTGCAACATGGCATCTCTTCAGCTGAGTGTCGTGTGCGTGAACTTGTAGATATTCCCCCTTCTGCAGAGAAAGGGACAGGTGTCGTCGCCCTCTCTGGGAAGAAGGCTCAGAGAGCCTAGCAGGGCCAGGCTTGCCTTGCAGCACGTCTCAGGAGGATCCCAGGGGGTCACGGGCCACCCTTTCCCGTGCGGGTTCTGTGGTCCTCTTGGTTGACCTTCATAACCCCCAGTAAGCAGGTAGTGTGAGCACTTCCACCAGGCAGATGAGCACACCCAGGGGGAGGGAGGGGGGTGACCTCCCGGGCCTACAGCTGGACCCCGAAGCCCTTCCTGTTGGCCACCAGGCCGGGTCCCCCTCCTTGGGCCTTCTGTGGACTTCAGTGTGTTTTCAGTGGCCCTTTGGAGTGCTGAGGCAAGCTGCCCAGATCCACCTCGGTGAAGACAGAGCAGGGTGGTGGTTCTGTGACACAGCTCGCTGTACACCTGGCAGTGCCGCCCAGCAAGCACGTCCTCCTAGGAGGCCGCCGGCTCCTCCACCCTGAGCAGGAAGGGCATGACCCAGCCACTTCCATGGCCGTCCCCCCTCAGGGACATGTGTGCCAGGCCAGGCTCCTTGGGCTCCCGAACCTCCGGAACTAGCTGTCCCTCTGTGGCTGGTCATGTTCCCCACATGGGAAAAAGCAGGCTTTGTAAGGCACAGCGCAGTTGGGTTCTTGTGGCTGCAGGGCCTGCAGCATGGGCAAGGAGGGCGGGACAGTGAGGGTCCCTGGGACGCGCAGGGCTGACCCTGCCCTTCCGTTCTCCACAGCCTCCCCCCAAGCTGCCCAACGGAGTTTTCACCCCAGATTTCCAGGAGTTTGTAAATAAATGGTAAGGTGTCCAGCTTGGCTGCGGGCGGGCAGGCGGGTGGGGCGACCCAGATGTGACGTTCCTTCCGGGTCCTGGGCCGCACCTACAGCCGAGCCTGCCAGTCAGCAATCCGGTTGGGTGGCAGGATTCCGCGGAACACCTGGCCCCATTCCCTTTCCCCGGGCTGCTGGGCCACGGTTCCCAGCCACCGTCCCAGCTCGTCCCAGAAACCTGGAGTGAACCAGGATTTCAGGCTCTTTGGAAATCACGTCGTTCCCACCTTGCCATCTGCCAGCAGCAGGAAAACTTCTGCCCAGTTTCCTAATCCCTCCAGTGGTGTGGCCACCAGCCTCCCAGCAGGCTTCTGGGAGAGTCCCCAACTCTTCCAAGGTTTTCCCACCTGCCAAGGACTGAGTAGCACCTATGACATGGCCTCATGCAAGCGTGCTGAGGACCAGGAAGGAGGACACAGACCCACCCCTGTGGGGCCAGCCTGTGTGTCCGAGTGGACCTTGTCCACTGGCTGCCACTTGGGGACTCTGTAACTTGCAGCCACTACTGCACTTGTGGTGAAGGGTGCCACAAGTCCTTTACACGACCCTCTGGCAGGCCTTGTAGACGTTTTTTTTGGGGGGGGTGTTCTTTTTAAAGATGACCGGTAAGGGGATCTTAACCCTTGACTTGACTTGGTGTTATCAGCACCACGCTCTCCCAAGTGAGCCACGGGCCGGCCCTCTTGTAGATGTTTTTATATCGCCGCGAAGAGTTTTCTTTGTGTTGAAGAACCAACATTGGGCCCTAAGCTGCTCTGGGCTTTAGACCATTCTGCTTTTCTGAAGGAAAAAGTTGACATTTGGACTCCCAAGCTTGGGATTTTTCTTAGAAAGTTAGCTGCGGTTGCTGCCAGGCTTTTGATTGACCAGGCGGGTAAGGGTCTCCCGCCCTCTTTCCCTTTCCCTCCTTTCCTGTTCTGAGACCCTTGCCCTCTCCTTTCCGGAGGTTGGCCTGTCACTGACACCAAAGGGCAGAATTGGAGCTCATCATCCTAGCAGGGGCCAGACACAAAGCAACGGGCTCTGGGCCCAGTGTCCAGGCCTCCTCACAGGTTGGACACCAGGACAGGGCGGCATGGGCTGCCCAGCCACAGCTTAAAACGCAGGTCGCCACAGAGCCACCGCCTAACCACCCTGTCTCATCCCCTCTTTGTCCCCCCAGCCTAATTAAGAACCCAGCAGAACGAGCCGACCTGAAGATGCTCATGGTGAGTCACGCCGACTGGCTCTGGGGTTTCAAGGGCGCAGCTGCAGCCTGGGCCTCAGAGAGAGGGGAGACCCCGCCGGGCACCTGGGCCAGCTGGGGTGTGGATGGGAGGAGAGTGTTGAGCTTGGAGCCCAGCTGAGGACCCTCTGCAAGTCTCCCTCATCCGTTAGCGGGAAGAATCGAGCTGGCCGGGGTCCTCTCAGATCCTGGGAGAGCAAAGTGGCCTGCTGTGTCTGGCGGGTGGAGGGGCTTTACTCGAGGGCCACAGTGGGCCCAGAGGCTCTGGGCTGCCCCCACCTCCTGAGCCTCCGAGGCTGCTCCCGGCCCTGTGGTCCTTCCCCTGAGACCCTAGTGCGTGTGCCCCTTGCAGGCCTGGGGTGCCTTGATGCTCTCTGGGTGTGTCCCCCTGGGCCTCCAGCTCCTCAGGTCGCGGGGGATTGCTACCCAGACACTTTCATCCTGGCCAGACCCTCCCCTCCCAGGAGGGGTGGCCTCAGGTGTCCTTTCTCTAAACTTCCACCATTCAGTGCCTTGCAAAGCCCAGCTGTTGACTGACACTAACCTCCCCCAGCAGGGTGGGGATGGGGAGGCCACCAGGAGCCCAGGCCCATGTGTAGCCTTAGAGAGCGGGCCACTGAGGACGCCCTCCCCCAGCTCCTGCGGGCCAGTCCCACACCCAGGTGCCGTCCCCAGACCCATCCACGACCTGCGACCTTAGAGTCCCCCTCCCTTGGTCAGCAGACGCCACAGTCTGAGATGCTGTCTGTTCACCAGCCTCTGAGAAAGAAAACGGTGCCTGTGACAGATGTGAGGCACTGATTATCAATCTCAGATGCCCAGACACACAGAGATGAGCATCTTATAATTGGTGGAATGTGGTGTTTTTAACAAGCAGTACCTTGGGTGCAGCAGTGGGTCGCTGCACCCCGGCTGATAGGCCCTCAGGTCAGACCCCATGCTTCCCCCTCCTCCCCCCGCCACTCTCTACCTTAGGGCCTTTGCACAGGATACTCCTCCGCATTCCATCCTGTGTATTCCAACTCACTGCCCAGTCCCCGTCCCTATTGGCTGCAGCGACAGCTGTGTGCCCCAGGTGTAGTGACCAATTGCTGTGGTCTGCATAGAGGGCCTAGACCAGAGCTCCGGGTGGGAAGGGGTCTGTGTCCATCTGAAGATAAAAATCCACCACTGCACTCATGCGTTGAGTGAGTGCGAGACAAAAGGAATAACTATACTTTGTAGAAAAATACACAGTAGGCCCCCCTTACCTGTAGGGGACACGTTCCAGGTCCCCCAGTGGACTCCTGAAACCGCAGATAGTAGTGAACCCTGTGCATACTGTTTTCTTCTACATGTACATACCTATGATAAAGTTTAATTTCTGAACTAGGCACAGTAAGGGATTAACAGCAGTAGCTACCAATAAAATAGAGCAACTTTAACAATGCTCAGAATGGCGCTCAATTTAAAACTTATCAGTTCATTTCTGGAATTTTCCATTTAGTATTTTCCAACCGCCGTTGACCGAGGGTATCTGAAAGCACAGACAAGTGAGGACTACTGCACTTATAAAATACAAAAGAGCATTAAAATGTTGAAATGTTGAAACAGGGCTCGTTTTTAACCAGCTTCTTAAAAACTAGCTATTGTTTGGTGATAACCTTGTTATATTGAGTCCTGTCACGTCCTTCACCCAAACCTACGCCCACATTTTGGGAGGTGAGGACACCTGGCCTGCCTGCAGCCTGCATGAGAGGCAGCAGTCGGGAGCCTGCGCTCCCAGATGCCACCCCCTGCCCTCCACAGGATCCCTGTGCCCCCCACCCCCTCCCCGCCAGCCAGGACAGCGTCCACTGGCCTCACCCGGCCCTTCCAAACTGGGAGTCTCCAGCACCGCGCTGTCCTGTATGGGAACCGCTAGCTGGGAGTAGCTGTTTAAGTTTGTTAAAATGAACCAGAAATCAACTTTCTGCCCTTCAGCCCCATGAGCCACGGTTCCAGGGCTCCCAAGCCTCCTTAGCAGGCAGTGGCCGTGTGGGGTAGCACGGGTGGAGAACTTCATGGAGAGTTCTGTTGCGCAGAGCCATTCTCCACCAGATGTCTTCACCCAGGGAGGTTCCACCCCAGGGGACACTGGGCAATGTCTGGGGACATTTGTGGTTGTCATGACTGGAAGGTGCTCCTGACATGGAGTGGGTGGAGGCCAGGGATGCTGCTCAGCA
This sequence comes from Cynocephalus volans, assembly GCF_027409185.1. Classification (NCBI taxonomy): domain Eukaryota; kingdom Metazoa; phylum Chordata; class Mammalia; order Dermoptera; family Cynocephalidae; genus Cynocephalus; species Cynocephalus volans. The sequence continues at coordinate 95,867,506 of NC_084469.1, read as the reverse complement.
CCTACAGTGCCTAGGATGGCCCCACCACAGGGAAGGATCTGGCCCCAGTGTCCACAGGGCCCAGGAGGACCCCTGGCTCGAGAGTCTAGGGCAGTCTGACCCTCGCCTCTGGAGTCCGGGAGACCCCGGCCCAGGCCTCGGACATGCTCCTTACCCGCTCTGGGTTTGGTTCCTCTCTGCTGTCTTGAGCGTGTCCTCCTGGGGCCAGCTGTCCTTTGTCTCTCTGTTGTTTGCTTTTTATCCCATATGGCATGCCAGGGCTGGGCAGAGACTGCTTCTGGTCCTCGTCGCCGCCGATGCAAGGGCCAGCGATTCACGTGCTCCCCTTGCCTTCCAGAACCACGCCTTCATTAAGCGGTCCGAGGCGGAGGAAGTGGACTTCGCCGGCTGGTTGTGCAAAACACTGCGGCTCAACCAGCCCAGCACACCCACGCGCACCGTCGTGTGACGCCGCGGCCAGTGGAGACCTGGCCAGAGTCCCTGTCTGCGCCCCACCCTTCCAGCCACGCCTCACTTCAACCACCTCCTGCCCGTCCCGGCCAGCGCGCTCACGGGCCTCCGGGGAAGGGGGATGCTGCTCCCGTGTCGTCTGGGAACCTGCTTACTTAGGTTTAAAAAACAAAACAGGGAAAGAAAGCAAACCGTGCTCATCACACTTCTGCTGCATTTGTTTTTTGGGTGTCAGCCTGCGTTCCATCCCCAGGGTCAAGCAACTTCCATGGGAGATCGGGGAGGGAGGGGGAAGATGGTGTTAGGACCCGGCTCTGCCTTTTTTCAAGGGGTGAAGCCCTAGACCCTGACGTTTTTCACCCAAAAGGAAGGCTGTGCCGCCTGTGTCTGTGTCCTACCCACTCTGCCTGCCCTCACCCCTGCCCACTTGGAAGAGCAGAGTCGGCCCTTCCGTGGTGATGGCCTCAGCTTCCTCCTCCCACCCCTTTCTGGCTGCTTCTGCCTCTTATCACGCAGCCTGGGAGAGAAGGCAGCCCCTGCCTGTTCCTCAGCAGAGCGGGACATCAGGAGGGACCTTCTCTTCCTCTCCTAGCGCTTGAACGAGCAGAGGCCGCTACCTCCCATAAGGGCGGCTGAACGGAGGCTCAGCTCAGCAGAAAGGAAGTTCTGGGTCTCCAAGCTGTCGGTGTGGTTGAAAACCCCAGCAGATCAGCAGATAAGCCCTGCGTGGGCCCCCGCCCTTGCAACAAGCCCATTGCATGTGGGTGGGTTGCCCTGTCACCTCTGCTCGCCCAGCAAATCACAAATGACCTCCTGGGCACGTCACTGCTTCAGGCCGTCAGACCGTTCAGCCGCAGTTGGTTGCACATGAAAATGGGTGAGATCTTGTCCTAGTTCCCAAGGTCTTCGGGGTTCCCGCCAGACCCTCCCCTTGGTCTGCATGTTGCCCAAGGCCCAGCCTTTCTGCCTTCAGGGCCACATCACCTGGGACATATGGAGGTCTCTGAGGTGGAAGCAGCAGAGGACTGGGCTGTATCGAAGGCCTCCCTTCTGAGTTCTGTGAAGATGAGGCCGTGAGCTGCCCCCCCCCACAATACTTGCCGAAGATAGAAACAAGCTGATATTTATCTGTGGGCAAATTGCAGGGGAAGGATTGCTAGAGAAGGCTGAGCAGAAGGGCTTGTGGTCCTGTGGGAACCGCTGGATCATCCTTTTCTTACGGAGACCCTTCTAGTCTCATGTGTTGTTTTTCCTGCAGACACAGATGCCATCCTGTGGGTAACCAAGATCCCTCAGGAACATCCCTGGAGGGGCTCGGGGGTGAACTTCCATGGTTGGTGAGGGCCCTCTCTCATCTGACAGCTGGGCTTGAAGGCTATGGGGGAGGGGGCCCACCCCTCACAGCTCCCAGCCTGCTGTGTGACCAGGGAGGCATCTCCACCAGCACGTTGGGAGGGCAGGTGCTGCCCCCATGGCCGCGAAGCTGTGGGCAGTGTCCCTGCTGCATGTTCTACTGTTCTGTAGCTTTCACCGGGATCCTGCAGGACCTCAGAGAACGGCAGGAGAGAAACTGTGGCCTTTTATTTTTTCCCACTTTGCACTAGAACTAGGCTTCTAAGAACAAGGTCCCCTCCAAGGGGACCTCTTTCTAGGCTATGGCAATAGCGTTCGTACCATCGACAGCCACGGTTTCCTGGTGTCTCTCTCCCCGACCCCATCCCCATCCCCTGGAGACACCCGCAGACTCAGCTATCCTCTGCTCCGAGACCCCCACTCAAGGCCTAGGAATGGAGCCCAGGTGCTCCCAAAGGTTTGGCCAAAGCTGGCCACCCACCTGGGGACACCCACTCCCCATCCCAGGTGACAGGTGCCTCTGGTGCAGTGGGCCAGGCCCTTTTCCATAAATCATGTGACATTGATCGGCTCGTGAAGCTTTATGCCCAAAGTTGACACCACACAGACAGACTGGCAGGCACTTTGAGGCCCCGGCTCGCTCCCTGTGGTTGGAAGGTTTTGAACACATCTGTTGAGGGGTTTTTGTGGTTATTTATTAAAAATCTCAAGACGACCAACTATGAGATGTCTCAAAGACGCAGATGCCATGTTTGAGGGTCACCCGTGGACACAGGGCACGCACCTGTGATCCAAAGTGCCCCTCTGTCGGACCACTTTGTCCTCCTCTTCCCCCAAAAAACATCAGCAGTCGAATCTCAAATCATGGAGTTGTTAAGTTGTTAGGTGTTTTCATTCTTGTTGGCTTGGCTTTGCCTTTTTTTTTTTTTTTTTTTTTTTTTGGTGCTTAGTCGGGAAAACAACATGGAGTGTTTGTCAATTTTTTTGTCTCAATATTTTCCTCCTGAATAAACAGCACCTTCTGTGACCACGTGTGCTTCCCCAGTGTCCCCAGAGAGTGTAGGCAGTCGCTGAGGCCCCTTTCCTCGTTGCAGTCGCTTTTCCCTTTCGGTACTGTCTGCGCCTGGACGTCTTCACCAGCTTACCCGCTGGCTGGCGGGATATGTGACCCGCCAAAACGTCACCCCACTCAATTAAAGCCACACGGGCTTTGACGCCCCCCCTCAGCCAGCCAGCAGTGTGTCCAGGCAGGATCTGTCTAAATATTCGGTTTATTAAATCTCGGGATCACAGGCGACCGCCTGCTGGCTTCATCCCATGGAATTCTCCCCGGATCAGATCAGGCCCGGCACTAGGACGGCTGCGTTTCCTTCTCTGGCTGTAGCGAGCCCTCCTGGATGGGGCAAGTAAAAAATAAAGTAAAATAGGTCTACAAAAGTAGCAGCCCCCTGGAGGGTGGGAGATGACAGGCGGATGTCTATGCAAGGCCCTCCTGTCCCCTGCAACTGTGATTTAAATTTCCCAGTAGCAAAAAAACCCAAAAAACATCATAGGGGCTGGCCAGTTAGCTCAGCTGGTTTAGAGTGCCGTGTTATAAACCATGGTCAAGTGTTCAGATCCCCATACCAGCCAGCCACCAAAAAAAAAAAAAATCTCAGTAGCCACGTTTGAAACAGGAGAAACAGGTGAAGTTAATCTGATGGTATATTTTATCTAACCCAGTATAGCCAAAATATTACCGTTTCACCTTATAATCAATATGAGAAATTACTAGTGTAGTATTTCACCTTTTTTGGAGGGGGGGGGTATTCAAAGTCTTTGGAATCTTTGTCTGTACCTTTAACGCCACATGTGGCCAGAGGCTGCTGGAAGGGACAGCACAGGTCTAAATCATTTCTGTACCCTGTCCCCTCCCAGCTCTTATTTAGCCTCCCAGCTCTTATTTATTGGGTCTCAACAGGGATAATTCTGTGCCCCCACCCAGCAGACACTGGGCAATGTCTGGGGACATTTGTGGTTGTCACAACAGGGGGGGAGCTCCTGGCATGGAGTGGGTGGAGGCCAGGGACACTGCTCAGCACCTGCAGCGCCCAGGACAGCCCTGCCACAGAGAAGGAGCTGGCTCTAACAGGTAGTCCTCCCTGGGGCCACCTGGGTTTTCTGTGACCAGAGACTGGGACACAGTGGGAGGGCGCACATGGGAGAATCCTCACCCTGGGTGGGAAACGGCAGAAACAGCACAGAACCTTCTAGAAGGTGGGCAGTCTGGAGCAGTGAGCTCAGTCGCGCTGCTGGGGCGGAGGTGTGTGACCGGCAGGAAGCCTCAGGTCCTAGAAGCGGAACTCAGCCGCCCTCTCGGGGGCTGGGGACTCCAGGGCCTGGTTAACAGAGTTTAGAGGAAGCTGCCACAGGGTTTCCCAGAAGGCAGGGGTCCTGCATCGAGCAGGAGCGAGGAAGGGGAAGGGAGCAGGCTGGAAATGAAACCAGCAGGCAGCCTCAGGCCTCCCCCCCCACTCCTCCCTGCCTCTGAGCTGACCAGGTGTGGCAGCCCAGGGCCCTAGGCCGCACCTGGAGCAACAGGCCAGGTGGGTCAAGGCTGCAGGGAGCTACCTGTTCTGCGGTCCTGGTGCAACACAGGTGAAAAGGTGTGCCGGAAGGGCCCCATGGCAGCCTGGACTTGGGCCCCGGTTTCACCTTTCTGTCCAGGGGCAGAAGGGGGTAGGCCTGCAGAGACGCACCTAGGGAACCAGAGCAAGGCCCTCAGAGGTCAGCACAGGTTAGGGAGGGATGGACACACCCTGAGCCATGGCCCAGCTGCTTCAGCCCTGTCCCCTCCCCTCCAGTGACTCACATGCGCCTGGCATGGCACAAGGTCCCTATTTGAACTTCACGCCACAGACCCAGGAGCCTGGATTCATATTGCCACTACCCCTGGCTCTGTGACCTTGAGGAAGGTTGTGCCTGACACCCTGGAGTCTCAGTTTCCCTGTCTATAAAGGGAATCATCACAGACTGAATGAGATGGCTCCTCAGAAGGAGCAAATCCTCTCCACAGGTTTGAGGAGGCTCGATCCCTTCTCTTACACCCCGTGATGTAGGCAGAACAGGTTTTCCTGTCCCTGCCAGTCTTCTGCGGCAGCCAAGCCCCAGAGAGGTTGGGAGTCTCACCCAAGGAGATGTGGGGTCCGTGATCTTGGCCCTGCTTTCTGGCCCCACTCAGGTTACTACCTTGACAGTCCACAAACACTTAGGGCTTTTTTGTAGTGCCCCATGGGGGATCCTAAAAGCTAAGTGACCCTGCCTAAGGTGCTGGGCCCAGAAGTAAGAAGAGCCCACAGTTGCCCTAAGGCCTCAAGGCAAAGCCAGCCAGAAGCCGAGACTCCTGGGAAGGCGGCCAAGCCAGAGCCCATAGGTGGGGAGGGCATCCCAGGCGGGGCAACCATGTGGGCAAAAGCTTGGCACTGGATGGTGTAACGCAAGCCCTTGGAGAAGACCAGTGCACTGGGGGCATGGGCTGGGGGCACAAGGAGGATGGGGTTCCGTATATTTAACAACAGTCTGGCAGAGCAGTAGCCAACCAGAATGTGTGTAGGACATGGCCTCAGCTCAAAAGGTGTCAGGGAGCGCCGGCCTGTGGCTCACTCGGGAGAGTGCGGTGCTGATAACACCAGGCCATGGGTGGATGCCATATAGGGATGGCTGGTTAGCTCACTGGGTGAGCGTGGTGCTGACAACACCAAGGTCAAGGGTTAAGGTCCCCTTACTGGTCATCTTTAAAAAAAAAAAAAGTGTCAGAGAGCTCCCTGCCGTGCCTGGTGTCCACCTTTAGATTCTGGGGCTGAGGCTGGGAACAAGGGGACTTGGAGCATTGGCCGTTTACCATGTCACCATTTTGACCCTCAGAGGGATTTGGTGGCGGCATAGCTAGTTGCTGAACAGGAAGCCAGGTCAGTTGGGTGCAACATGATGGGCCTTGAATGTCTGGTTAAAAAACTAAAGCTTGGAGGCTGGCCGGTTAGCTCGGTCAGTGAGAGCCTGGTGTTGATAACACCAAGGTCAAGGGTTCGGATCCCTGTACCAAAAAAATAATTATGATAAAAAAGAAACTGAAGTTCAACATGTTAAACATGGAGTTTTTACATGACCCAGCAATTCCGCTCCTAGGTATATGCCCAGAGAAATGAAAACATGCGTTCCTGCAAACACACACACACATGTTCACAGCAGCGTGATTCACAATAACCAAAGGGTGGATGCAACCCAAGTGTCCATCAATGGATGAATGGACCAACACAACGTGGTCCATCCACACAGTGGAATGTTACTCAGCCATGAAAAGGGAGGAAATTCTGACACACGCTACAACATGGATGGACTTTGAAGATGCTATGGTAAATACAATAAACCAGAATGGGGAGGAGGAGGAATCCCCTGAGACATAGGAGGGGAGCCCCTTGGGGTCCCTAAGATAGTAGCAGCAGAGCCATGTGGGCTGAGGAAGCAGGAGAACCCAAGTGCAGACAAGTGCAGGAGAAGATTAGACCGTAGCTGGAGCTAATGCTTGCAGGGCATCCACCATGTACATTCCATATCTGTACACCCATTTAATCCTCCCAACCACCCTTTGAGGGAGGGAGTATTGATATCCCATTTTACAGGTAACAACACTGAGGCACAGAGAAGGTAGGTAACTTGCCCCAGGTCACACAGCTCTGAAGCAGCTAAGCCTGGATTCCAACCCAGGCCCTCTGTTGCTAGAAGAGATGACCACTCTCCTCTACTACCTCTCTTGGGGGGGATTGGGGGTGGAGGGAGAGACTCAGGCAGGATTCTGTCAGAATAAAAAGTGCCACTTAGCCACCGGTGTGCAAATCTTTCACTTGCCTCCTGTCTTTGTACCTGCTGTTCCCTGTTCTGGAAGGTTCTTTCTTCTATCCCCCATCCCCACCCCCACCTCCTGCCTAAACTTCAGGCTCAGGGTAACCTTCCTCTTCCCCTGCCAAGGGCTCCCAGGACCCCCTCCCCAGAGTGGCTCATTTAACTTGCCTGTCTCCCATCTTTGTGACCGTGGATTTGGCAATGGGTTCTTAAATATGACAGGTAAGTTCAAAGAGCAAAAGAAAAACTCAATAAACTGGGCCTTATCACAATTAAAACGTGGTGCATCAAAGAACACTATTGAGTGAAAAGACAAAAAGAGCAGGAGAAGATATTTGCAGATCGTGTATCCAGTAAGGGTGTGGGATCCAGAATATATAAAGAGCATTTACCAGTCAACAACAAAAGGACAAACAGCCTCATGGAAAAAGGGCAGAAGACTTGAATAGACATTTCTCCAGAGATCTACGAGGAGCCAATAAGCCCGTGAAAAGATGCTCGACCACAGCACTGGGGAAGGACAGCCGTGGACAAGGTCTCTCCAGCGCTAGGCGTGGGGTCCGCCCCCGGAGTCTCAAGCGGGATAGGGAGTATTGGGGGCCTGGATTCCTGGGGTCTCTGCCCGTGATGCTCAACATCCCTGCGTGCCCGGAGGAGAGAAATGACATTGAAGATTCAGGGTCAAGGGTGTGGTAAGAGCCTAGGGGAGGCTGGGCTGGGGGAGAAGGCAGCCCCACCTCCCACGGGCTGGGAACTAAAGGGACGATGAAAGGTGGAACCCCACGTGAAAATGCCTCCCCTCCCCTCCCGGTCCCTCTGGCAGCTGGCTCTCCTCACTATTAAAGGGCAGGGGCCACTGTGTTCCCAGCCCACCTGGCCCTGCTCCTCCCTGCGCCTCTGCGGGGCCCCACGTTGGAAACCCTAAAGTCTGCCCCTAACGTTCTGGGAGCTTCTCTGGGTCTTCTGTTTTCCCAGGTATATAATCGGGCCAACCTGGGAGGGGTGGAGAGGAGTTTTTAGGGGAGCACAGAGCAGCTGGCCCAGACAGGACCCCACAGAGCTTGGGGGGCCAGGGACTGGGGCACCTCAGCTGTGCACTGCCCTTCTCTCTGTGCATTTTAGGGTGTGCTTTTTCCCTGAGAAGATGCTGAGTCCAATACATAACTCATCGTGGATGGACGTGCACCGATCACTACCTGCTTTGATTATTTTAGAACATGCCCTTGTTCCCGGCAGCTGATTCCCAACAGCCAAAAGGTGGAAACAACCCAAATGTTATGAGCAGAGGAGCGGACAAACACCATGTGGTCCATCCACACGCTGGAACATCACTCAGCCATGAACAGGAACGAGGCTCTGACACACACTGCAACATGGTGAACCTTGAACACGTCACACTCAGTGACAGACGCCAGACACAGAAGGCCACAGAGTGTGTGACTCCATTTACATGAAATGTCCAGAACAGGCCAATCCACAGAGACAGAAAGTGGATTCGTGGTTGCCAGAGCTGGGGGAGGGGATGGGGAGTGAGCTGATGGGGACGGGTTTCCTCTTGGGGTTCTGGAACTAGATGAAGGCAACGGTTGCACAACTCTGTGAATATACTAAAAAAACCCACTGAACTGTATATTCAAAATGGGTGAACTCTCTGGTATGTGAATTATATCTCAATAAAGCTGTTAAAAAAAAACCCACTCTCACATTTTTACATATACTAACCAGCTGTCTCTGCAGAGATATGTTACTGAATGCAAAGGGAGGCTCCCCAGTCCTGTCTGACCAGTCCCCAAACACCTGGCCAAACTTGACCAGCCTCCCTGCGGGTGCTGGGGACACCAAGGTGAGTGGGTCCTGGTCTCAGCTTAGCAGGCTTAGCAGGGAGTGGGTCTGTCCCAAGGGCAGAGGGATCAGCGGCGGCCAGGCAGTGCCCCTCCCCGCCATGCAGGAAGGCTGCCAGGCAAGGGGGTGGGGCAAGGTGGGGTAACGAGGCCACACCCATTGCACAGAAGAAAACACCCAGTGTCTGAATCAGGCAGGCAGGTGTGCTGGAAAAATCGCCGGGAAGATTGGACCAGCTGGGCTTCCAGCCTGGTGCGCCAACCACAGCCTGGAGGTCCCAGGGGACAGCAGTTCACCCCAGGCCCCCAGATTCAAGGCCAAGACAGTGGCCGACATCCTGTTCTGCTTGAGACCTTGGGACCTTGCCCTGCCTCGCCCATGGGGACATGGTGGGACTCTCCACACTACTGGAATAGCCCTTCGATCTCTCCAGTACCCCATGGGGTGGACGTGATTCTTAGCCCCACTTTTGAGGGGAGGGCGGGGAAAGGAGGCCCAGAGTAAGCAGGAAGTTGCTTCTCCTGCTCAAGGTCACACAAGGGGGAATTGACCTTGACCCCTCAACCTTGACTCCGAGAATTCCCAGGCCAGAGAGAGGTCCAGAAAAGGAGAGGCAGGTGGTGGCTCCCCCTGGATGGGGATGGGTTGGACCCCAGCCCCCTCTCTGGCTCTGTCCCTCACTCTGTCTCTCTCCTCTCTGTCCCCAGCTCTGAAAGTGAAACCAGTGATACCAAAGTGAAACTGAACCCGGGGCCACCGCCGCAGAGGCAGAGAGGCAGACGGAGCTGCCTGCCCTGTCCAGCCCACGTGGCAGGCGGCGGGGAGGGAGGGGTCGCTCTCTCGGTTGCGGTCATTTTAAAAAAGGAAAGAACCCGGGAGGTCTGGCTGCTGCCACGTTCTCCCCTTCCACAACCCCCGTCCCCTTCCCCAGAGTTGTGGGTCTGCTCCACCCTGGAGATACCATCTTGTGACTTCTGTACGATTAGGGACCAGGGGAGAGGACAGGACGGGCCTTGTTCATTTGGGAGTCCCTCGGGGTGAACTGACCTGTGGGGTCCATCTGCCAGTCTCCACCAATGATCCATCTCAGCGTGCAAAAGCCAAGGTCCCCCTGGAGTAGAGACAGGCTGCTCTGGGCAAGAAGGGAGTGGGCTGTCAGGGGTCAGCTGCAGGGCTGGGGTGGACGGCAGCAGAATGGCTGAAACCCTTGGTTGTCCAGAAGGCACCAGGCAGCGGATTTTCCTCTCCACAGAGCACAGGTAGGAACCTGCAGCGTGCTGGATCTGGTTAGGATCTCTCCTCCTCGGCGCTGTGGACAGTGGTGCCAGATCATCCTCTGTCGTGGGGCCCTCTGGGACAATGCAGGTGGTGAGCAGTGTCCCTGGCCTCCACTCACTCCTTCCCTGGTCATGACAATGAAAAATGTCTCCAGAAATCACTAAAAGGGGAGGGGGGCAGAGTCGCCCCAGGTGAGACTGCTGCTTTATGTGGGACAGCAGTAGAGACAGGGCTCTGAAAGGCAGGCTGGTCCCCCCACTTAGGAGCCCTGTGCCCATGTTCTGGAAAGCGCCTGGGAATCCAGCCTGGAAGTGAGGGGGGTGGTCCAGGAGAAAGTGCTCAGGTACTGAGAGGGGCCCAAGCTAGGTGAAAATGGGGTGTTCCTGGCTGGAAGAGCCCATTGCACAGATAGGAACACTGAGGGGAGGAGACAGAACTGGTACCGGATCGCTCCCTCTTCTACCTTCTGGGCCAAGACAAGTACCCTCTTAGTCCCCAGACGCAAATAGTTCAGGCATCTATCCAACCACTGTGAATTCAGAGACGACAGGGGTGTCTGCTGCTCAGAAAACATTTCTCCTAGGATGCCCAGGGGTGCAGGGCCACATGGGGTGCCTTGGGTAGTAGCCGTTTGCCAACCAGTGAAGTATTTCAATACTTGCTCACCGGTTTTAGCCACTCCAGGGTGTGCCGGTTAAATGTGAGCTCTGCTTGAGAGCACCTTTTGGGAAAGGCCCTGGGGACCTCAGAGTGAGCCTGAATGGGATGGGAGGGGACTTCTGCCCAAAGAGGACCCAGGGCAAACCTCAGGGGCTTCCGGCACCTCACCTGGCTTTCTTTGTACTCTTTGTGCATGAATTCAGGGTTTCTTGAGCACCTTCGGTTTGCAAAGTCCCTGACCACAAGTAAGGACGTTCCTACAGGTGGATTTAGAGTCTAATGCCAGAAGACCACTTGTCCCTACACTTGCAGATGGTAGTTTACACGTTCTTTTCTTTTCTAATGTCATTACTTGCTAAAACAAAAGGCTTGGCCTCTGCTAAGTTGGGCCCCTGTAATATAATTATTGTTATTACTTATTATTATTATTATTATTATTATTATTATTATTATCATTGGTGGCTGGATGGTTCTTTTTAAAAAAAAAATTAGAACCCTATATATATATATATATATTTTTTAAATATGCATAACATAAAATTTTTATGGTGGTGAAATAAACAGAAAATTTACCATTTTAACCTTTGCTTTTTTATTTTTTGCAGCTGGCCAGTATAGGGACCCAAACCCTTGATGTTGGAGCATGTGTCAGAATTTCCTTCCTTTTTAAGGCCAAACAATATTTCATTGTGTGGATGGACCACACTGTGTTTGTCCATTCATCCATAAACGGACACTTGCCTTGTTTCCACCTTTCGGCTATTGCAAAAAATGCTGCTATGAATACAGGTGTGCAAATACCAATATTATTTTAAAAATTGGATTTTGCTGAGGGTTCTCTGACTTAAGTCACATCAGCCCTTGTCGGCACTTTGGAGCTAGACTCCCTATGAGGCTTCCAGAAGGTTCTCCTGATACTGGGCTGATCCTGCCTCCCTGGGAGTTAAATACATGATATGTTGAGTGAATCCAGTGCAGTATGCCTGTTGGTGGGTGGGGACTCAGACAGGACCAAGACCAGGTCTGCCATCCCTCCCTCGGAAGCCCTCCAGAATCCATTCTGTCTTCCATGTGTTAGCCCTATAGAGGACTCTTGCAGGCCAGGCCTTGCTGTCAGTCTGTCTGTCTTTCCTTATAGAATGCAGCTCCCTGTCTGCCTTTGCCGCCCTGGTCTCATCCCTGGAATGTTTTGGTGAGACCACCTGCTCCCTTGAACTGAGCCCTAGACCTCTAATAATGTGGCCTGAAATCACATTAGCTCAGAATAACGGTCCCCCAGAGATGTCCATACCCTAACCCTTGAAATCTGTGAATATGTTACCTCACTCAGTAAATAGGACTTTGAAGATATAATTAAGGATCTTGAGATGGAAGATTATTGTGGATTATCTGGTGGGACCAATGTTACCACAGCAGTCCTTAAAAGAAGGAGACCATCCCCCAAGGTATACACCTGGGCAAAAAAAGAAGAGGGGGCAGGAGGGTCAGAGACAGAGAGAGACTGGAAGACACTGCACTGCTGGCTTTGCAGATGGAGGAAGGGGCCACAAGCCAAGGGCTGCAGGTGGCTCTGGAAGCTGGAAAAGGAGGCAACGGATCCTCCCCTGGAACCTTCACAACTTGATTTTAGCCCAGTGAGACCATGTTGGGCTTCTGACCTCCAGAACCATAGGATGATAAATTTGCATTGTTTTAAGCCACTACTGTACTTTTGTGGTCATTTGTTATAGCATCCACAGGAGACTCATACACAATCCTCATAGGATTAATTAACTCTTTGTTACAAGGCTACGCTCTAACCAACTGAGCTAACTGTCCAGCCCTTAATTAACTCTTTGAATTAATTATCTTTTTATTTTTCATTTTAGAAAAGCAACATATATTCATGGAAGAAAAATTCAAATACCCAGAGAAGCAAAGAATCAGTCTTATCACATTATCTAAAGATAAGCACTGTTGATATCCCAGCATGTATACTGCCAGGATAATCTTTGTATATGTTTAATAATGGGGACTCTTTTACTGTACTGGCTTGTAAGTCATTTTTCCAATTACAGTAGCTTATGGGCTGGCTGGTTAGCTCAGTTGGTTAGAGTGCAACCTTGTAACAGCAAGGACACAAGTTCGGATCCCCGTACTGGCCAGCTGCCAAAGAAAAAAAACACTAGCCAATTATGGTAGCTTGCATCTCACCACTTTCATGGTGAGAACTTATTCATCTAAAAAAACCCCAATATATATTCATCTTTAACATCATCGGTAGCAGCTAAACACTATACTATCTATCAAATGGACTTGGGCCAGCATTTGACTTTGGTCAGTTTTTTGGGGGGCGGCTGGCCGGTTCAGGGATCAGAACCTGTGACCTTGGTGTTACAAGGCTGTGCTCTAACCAGCTGAGCTAACTGGCCAGCCCAGTCACTGCTTGTTGACTCCGGCTTTGGTTCTTATTGGAACTGTATTCATTCCAACCGGTCAGTGTGCAAGCCTTATCAGGTGGTCAAATAGTTTGAATATCACCCTTGGATATTTATTTACCCAAACTCCTAGGACAGGACATTTGGGTCATTTTCCAGTACTTTGGTTTTATAAACAACACCAGGTTGAACATCCTTGCAGCTAAGTCTTGAAGCACACCCTTGATTACTTTCTCTGAATAAATTTCTAGATCGTAATCTCTGGGTCAAAGCCTAGGCATATATATTTAGGCATTTCATAACTATTTGGTCAGGTGATCTTTGTTTTCCTGGTGGGCAGGTGTGTGTATGTGTGTGTTTGTGTTTGTGTGTGTGTGTGTGTGTTTCAACTTCAAGTATAGAAAATAAGTGAATTTATTTATAGAAAATAAATAAATGAATTCAGGTATAGGTTACATACAGTCAAGCAGATATAAAGTGTACAGTTTGATGAGTCTGGCAAATGCATACACCCACTTGTTTGTGTTTTTTAGTTATTGTTGTTGAATAAACTTTTTTTTTTTTTTTTTTTGGCAGCTGGCCAGTTTGGGGATCCGAACCCTTGACCTTGGTGTCATAACAGCGTGCTCTAACCAACTGAGCTAACCAACCAGCTCTTTATAAGCTTTTTATTTTGGAAACATTTTAGATTCACAGGACAGTTGCAAAGATTCTAGAGAGACTTCCTGTACACCCCTCACAGAGCTTCCCCTAGTGCTGACATCATAATATAACCACAGCACGTTTGTCACAGCTAAGAAGCCAACACTGGTAAGTCCCTAATAACAAAGCTCCAGGCTTGATTTGGTTTGTACCAGTTTTCTCATTAATGCCCTTTTTTGGTTCCAGGTACAATCTAGGACCCTACTTAAAAGTTAGTCAACTGACATTTTCCCCCACTTAAAAAAATAACCATTGTAGTAAAATATGTATACCATGAAATTCACCATCTTAACCATTTTTAAGTGCACATCTCAGCAGCATCAAGCACATTCACACTGTTGTGTAACCATCAACACCATCATCTCCAGAACTTTCTCATCTTCCCAAACTGAAATTCTGTGCCCATTAAACGCTCACTCTCTGTCCCCCTCCCCAGCCCCTGGCACCCCCCATTCTACTTTCTGTCTCTGTGGATCTGACGACTCTAGGGACCTCCTGTGAGTGGGATCACACAGGATTTGTCCTTTTATGACTGGATTATGTCGCTAAGCAATGTCCTCAAGGTTCATCCGCGTTGCAGCATGTGTCGGAATTCCCTTCCTTTTCAAGGCCGAATAATATTCCATTGTATGGATGGACCACACTGTATTTATCTATCCAACCACTGATGAACATTTGGCCTGTTTCCACCTTTTTGCTATTGTGAGTCATGCTGCTATGAATATTGGTGTTGCTTTGCTTGTTTAAAAATTGAGACATAAGGCTGGCCGGTTGGCTCAGTTGGTTAGTGGTGCTAATAACACCAAGGTCCAGGGTTCAATCTCTGTACCAGCCAGCCACAAAACAAACAAAATAAATAAATAAAAATTGTGATATAATTCACATTCCATAACATTCACTCTTTAAAGTGTACAATTCAGTGGTTTTCAGTATAGTCACAGAGTTGTGCAATCGTCACCACTAGCTAACTGTAGAACATTCCTATCACCCCCAAAAGCAATCCCACCCGCATCAGCAGTCACTCCCCACCCCCTCCCCCAGCCCCTGGCAACCACAAATCCACTTTCCGTCTCTGTGGAATGGCCTGTTCTGGACATTTCATATAAATGGAATCACACATTATGTGGCCTTTTGAGTCTGGCATCACTGAGTGTGACATGTTCAAGGTCCGTCCATGTAGTAGTGTATCAGAGCCTTGTTCTTTGTTAGAGCTGAATCCATGACATTAGACAAAGTTCAAAGCACTTGCCACAATCTACAAGTCCCCGGTGGCTGCCCGCTGTCCCCTCTGCTGCAGCCCCCCTGGCCCCCCTGACTGTTCCTACAATAGCAAACTGAGTCCGACCTTCAGGCCTTTCCCCTGGCTGTTCCTCACACCTGAGGACACTTCCAGAGCTTTGGCTAGTGTCATCTCATCCAGATCCCTGCTCACACATCACCTCCTTTGACGTAACCTCCCTGAAGACCGTTAAAAACTAATAATAATAACCCCTAGGCAAAACTCAGTGATGTCTGATTCTGTGGGATCCCTGGGTCTTTTGCTATCTTTGAACGATTTCACAACTCCGTAAGTTGCAGAAAACTGATAACGGTGCCATGATTCTTGTGCATAAAAACCCAAATTCATTGTGTACAGTCATGTTTTGCTTCTATTTGCAAACTCATTCTAGCATTTCTTTCTTTTTTCTTTTTTCTTTCTTTCTTTTTTTTTTTTTTTGGCAGCTGGCTGGTATGAGGATCCGAACCCTTGACCTTGGTGTTATAACACTGCACTGCGCTCTATGGATTGAGCGAACCAGTCAGCCCCCATTCTGCCATTTATTTGCATATCTATGGATGATTCTTTGAATTTTCCTTTGATCCAGTTTTAAATCTTACTGGTTCCCTCATTAATGAGTTAAATAAAATCTTTGACACACGTTTGACTATTAAAAAAAAAGTTAGCCCTCAGGCCCTGCCACTGTCTTTATTCCTCTGGATTTCTTCCTTCGTTGTATTCCCAATTGTCTGGAATTCTTGTATTTATTTGTCTCCTTGTTTATTATTTTTATCCTCTGCTAGAATGTCAGCTGGAGAGCTGGAAGTTGGCCCATGGAAGGTGCTCGTCTATTTGTGTCCAATGAGTTAATGATATGGGACGTGCCTGTGGAGGACCCTTTAGCTGGACCCTCCCAGTTGAGGGAGCCCCGCTGATAGAAAAGGGTGGGCTGGCTCAGTGGGCTTCCAGGCAGACCAACTGCTCAACAGAATTTTGCAGAATTGCCACGGGGGTGCCACATCAAGCTTGGTGAGCCCTGGTTTCTAGAATCTTCCTGGGCCCCTCCCTTTTTCAAAATTAACACTTACCCCCGGCTCTCTCTCCCAGAAATTCTCCTGGGAATATCAAATTAGGATTCCCAAGGCCCAGGTACACACTGCTGACACCATGAAGTGTGTGGCCATTGGGCCTGCAGCCCCAAATCCACCTGCAGCCTCGGGGGAAGGCAACTTACCCGTCCTCTCTCAGTTCGCAGTTGAGAGAACAGTCAACACCACTTGCAAAACTTAAAGATCCTTGACCTAAGTCCCTAATGACACTTTGCCTCTCGTTTAGTGGCTGCTTTCTAAGCATGTAGGGGAAGGGTGGCACTCGCCATTGCTAAACTGAGGACCAGAAAGGGAACATAACCTAGGCCACAGTAAAAGAATAAAAGGATCGGTTTGAAGAAATGTCAACTTGGTGCATAAAAGCATGGGAGATTCAGTCACTGAACAAGTCTGGTGTGGACAGTGGCAGGGTCGCCTTGGAGACTCCACTCCGGGACCAGATGTGGAGAAACTGTGGGCTCCTTTCTGCCCAGAGCTCGCTTGGTCCTGGGCTGCTCTCCCCTGCTGTCTTCCAAGAGGGAGTAACTGGAGTGAGTCTTAACCTGGATCCTCCAAGAAGCTTCCTCTGCTCAAAAACTGCTACCTGTCCTCTGGGTTCCGGGGGCACTCAGGGGGATCGGGGTGGGCTCTGCAGGCGTTTGCACACACGTCTGTGGACGTGTATGTTCATGTGCGTGCAGATCTGCGTGTGTGTGTGTGTAGCAGGCAGAACTCTAAACTCAGATTCAGAGACCTGGGTTCAAGTCCTATCTTTGATGTTCAGCACCTGTCTGACTTTTTGTAGTAATTAAGGAGCATTCTGGTAAAATACCTCAGACATTCTGAAGATTAAATGAGACAATGAAGATATATGAGTTTGGTGAGCTGCTAAATAGTTCTCAATGGTAGAAATTAGATATAGACACATTTTTTAATGAGATGTAATTCACTTGCCATACAATTCACCCTTTTGAAGTATACAATTTTGTAGTTTCTAGTATCTTCAAAGAGTTGTAGAACCAGCACCACTACCTAACTCCAGGACACCCCGTCACCCCACAAAGAAGCCCCGACCCCATCAGCAGTCACGCCCCATACCCTCCCCAACCCCTGGCAACCACGTATCCACTTTCAGTCCCTGTGGGTTGGCCTGATCTGGACATCTCATGTAAATGGAATCACACCACTATGTGGCCTTTTGTGTGTGGCTTCTGTCACTGAGTGTGACAAGGTCCATCCATGTTGTTGCATGTGTCAGAGCCTCGCTCCTTTTCATGGCCGAGTAAGATTCCAGTGTGTGGAAGGACCACACTGTGTCTATTCGTCCATTTTTTGATGGCCATTTGGGTTGTTTCCTCTTTTCGGGTAATACGAATTATGCTGCTGTGAACACTCGTGTACAAGACTTTGTGGGGACGTGTGGTTTCATTTCTCGTGGGCAGACACCTAGCAGTGAACTGCTGGATCTATGGCGACTCCACGTTTCACCTTCTGAGAAAGGCCAGACTGTTTTCCACGGCAGCAGCACCATTTTGCGTCTTACCAGCGGTGCACGAGGGATCCGATTTCTTCACACCCGCATCACTGCTTGTTTTTGTTTGTATTTTCTATCATAGTCATCCTAGTGGGTGTGAAGTGGTATCTCATTGTTATTTATTTTATTTTTTTTGCAGCTGGCTGGTACAGGGATCTTGAACCCTGGACCTTGGTGTTATCAGCACCACGTTCCAACCAGCTGAGCTAACTGGCCAGCCCTCATTGTGATTTTGATTTCTATTTCCCTAATGACTAACGATGAACATCTTTCCATGTGCTTATTGGCCATTTGTATATCTTCTTTGGAAACATGTCTATTCAATCTCCTCTGTTCATTTCTAATTGGGTTATTGTGTTTTCATGGTTGAGTTTAAGAATTACTTACAGATCCCCAATACTAGACCCTCATCAGATCCATGATTTACAAATATTCTCTGACATTCTGCAGGTTTTTCTTTCACTTTCTCGATGGTGTCCTTTGAGTCACAAAAGTAATGATAATTCAAAAATATTTTTTATTTTATTATAAGTAATATATGCATGATGCAAAATTCAAAAGATCCAGAGAGTAAAGAGCGAACAGTCGGTCTCTCACCTTGTCCCCCAGCACCCCTATTTTCTCACCCTAGAAGCAATCCCTGTTTACGGTGACAGGAATTTTCTGTTTAAAATATGACTTTTCAGCATAGTCTTTGTCAAGTTACTGACCCTCCCTGGGGTCACTGTGTCTTCATCTATACAGCAAGGATGATAACCCGTCCTGCACAGATGGACTAAAATAGCGTGCATGACCATTACTGGGGACATGATCCAAACAATAATAATATAACCACATCTATCATTGATCGGGGACTTTCTGCTGTGCTGTTTCAGTAGGTTACATGCCCCAACTCATGTATGCCTTGTCACAACCCTAAGAAGTCTCATGATTATTCTCTCTAAAGGATTCTGAGGATCAGAGAGGTTAGGTACCCTGCTCGAGGTCACACAGCAACTCAATTTTTTATCCTTTATTAGATTTTGAAATCGTATCAACCTGGGTGGTTTTTTTGGGGAGGGGGGAGGGAGTAGGGACTGAAGAGTGGGGGTCAGGAGAAGGCTTTGCCCTTATTCTGTTTTCACTACAGGGGTACGGTGGGCATGGTGTGGGATTATGCCATCTTGGCGTTTCCTGAAGTACCCACCTCCAGCCCCTCTGGCAGGGTCCAGAGCCAAGCGGATGCTGGACTTCATATCCTTGCTCATTGTCCTCTCTGGGCCTCAGTTTCCTGGAATGAAAGATGGAAATCATGATCCCCGCTTTTTCTCACGGCTGCAATAAGGATTAGAGTAAATGCCAGTCTTACACAGGAGCTCCCCAGCCCTTCAGAGTCAGCTTATTAACCGTGGAAAACGTGCCAGGCTTTTCTCTTTTCTTTCCTGCAGGGTATCTGGGGCTGCTGGTACAGGAGGGGAAACTGAGTCACCCACTGCTCCGGTGGGATGGGTGGAGCTCCCAGAGATAAGAGCATTTTTCTAAGGCCTGAGATTCAGTTACGTGCGTCTGTGTGGCCTCCTATTCCCGAGGCGGATGGCGGGTGTTTGAAGGAAGGACGTAGGTCCCAGGCAGGGTTGTTAGAGCAAAGTCCAGGTGCTCCCACCCGCAGGCTGACCCACGCAGCCCCTTCCCTCCGTCGCGTCCCACCCGCTAGGCTGCCTTCGGCCACAAGCCCTGGGGCTGTCTCTTCCCCTCTGGGGGCCTCCCGGGTTTCCCCTTGAAGCCAAATTATTATTCCCAAAGACAATTTAACCCCAACCCGTTTGAGTGTTGAAAGGCGCTTTTAATATGTTGTGCGAAGAGTCAATAAAGTGGGGGGTGGCGGGAGGCTTTGAAGTCCGAGGACAGACGGGGTCGATTTCACCTGGGCCGGGGGTAGTTTCCTGCCTGTAAGGCAGTGGTGGGAACAGGAATAAGGATACATAATAATAAATAATAATAATGACAATGGGATTAGGCGTTACAATGACACAGACGCGGGACAGGGCCAGCTACTGCATACGCGCTCAGTAAACGACAAGTACAGCCACCGTGCTCCGTCCGAAAGGACAAGGAAGGGGAAACTGAGGCCGGAGCCCCCCCGGCAGCTGATTACACCGGCCAGCCGTCCCCGGGCGCCTACTGTGTGCGGCGGGCGGCGGGCGGCGGGCCGGGCCGAGCCAGGATGTTCTCAGCGCCTGTCCCCTCCTGCCCCTCCCCTGTCCCCCGCCGGACCTCTCCCACGACCGGGGAGGAAGTGCGAGAAATGGACGGGGGGGAAGTTGGGCTGAGCCGAAGTCGCCCCAGTCCCCACCTCCGCCCCTCCCGAGCCACGCAGACCTTGGCGGGAGCGGCCCGCGGGACCCAGGCGTCCGGGGCCGGGTCCCCCGTCCCGCCCAGTGGCCCGCCGCTGGGTGGGGGAACTTAGAAAGCCGGGAAAACAACCGTGCTGCCCGCCCCTCGCCAACCCCTTGCCCGCGCTACGCCCCTGGCGCCGCGGGTGGAGGCGACTCCTTTATATAATCTCGGGAGGGCAGGTTGGCTGTTTCATTTGGGGACCAGGGCGCCCAGGGGACCCGAGCCGCCCGCCTCCGGCTCCCTGGCGCAGCTGGGCCAACTGAGGCCCGGGGAGGGCGGGCACCCGGCGCGGGGGTCCCCGCGGTCCCCGCCCCCTGGCCCCCCAGCCGCCCGGACAGCGCGACCCCCGCCCGCGCCGGTCCCGCCGTGCGCACCGCGCTCCCCGCCCCCCGCCGCCCCCGCCACGCCCCGGGCGTCAGGGGCAAAGCCCGCGCCCCCCGCGCCCCGCCCTGCGCAGAGCCCGGGGGCCTGTTTATCTGGAGGCCCCCACCCCCTCCACCCGGGGGGCCCGCTCCCCCCGCGCCCCGGGGAGCTCTGGGGCCAGATAAGCCGGCGGGCTGGCACCGCGCCGCAGCGAGCGGGGCGCAGAGGTCAGCGGCGGGGGGCGCCGGGCCCCCCCAACGTGACAAAACCTAATAACAGCCCGGTCTCCCCGGCGCGGCGGGCGAAGCCCCACGGGAGGGCAGAGACGTGGCAAGAGGGGACCTGCCGAGCCTGTTCTGGCCTCCGAGGCCGGGGCGGGGGGGGCTGGGCGTGGGGGGGCCGGCGGCTGCGGCACCTTTAAGACAAGGGAGGACCCCTCTTGCCCTCGGAGAAACCAGGAAGGGAGTCGCGAGCATCATACGGGGCTTTGGCTGTACTGTACAGTTACTGTAGGGGCAGTGACGCCGCCGCCGCCGCCGGAGCGAGGGAGCGACGCGGGGAGCGCGAGCGAGGGGACAGCGAGCGACGCGGACCCCGGAGGCGAGCGGCCGAGGGAGCCCAGTCCCCACTCCGGGCCCCGGCCCCGCGCGCCCCGGCCCGGCCTGGCCCCGGCCCCGGCCCCGCGAGGTAAGTCAGCGCCCGGGGCGCGGGGCGCGGGGCGGGGACGGGCTGGGGGCGCTGCGCCCACCCCTTACCCTCTCGGAAAGGGAAGATCGGGGGAGCCGGGGACGTTCCCCAAGTTTCAGTGGAGGGGGTGGCTGGCAGCTGCCGGGAGGCTCGGAGGCGCCCTGGATTCCCAGCGCGGGGAGGGGGCGCCGCCCGGGGGGGGGATTGGGGGCGAAGTGCATGAGCTTGTGCGCCAGCCTGCTCCCCCCACCCCCGGGTGCATGGCTTTTCGGGGCTCCCGGGCGCGCGGGGAGCGGGGGAGGGGAAGCGGGGCTGCATTGAGGGTGGGGGGAGCCGGCGTGGGGAGATAGGGGGGCGCGTCGCTTGCTAAGTTTGCAGCTGGGTTTGGGGGGCGCTCTCGCCCCTCGGGGGCCTATTCGGTGCTGCGTGCATACGTTGGAGTTGGCCAGGATCGAGCTCCATGGGGGATGGGGGGGAGGGGGCTGAAAAAACAGGGAGGGGGGCTTTGCAAAGGAGGGGGAAGGGGTGGGGTGTCCGGGTGGGCGGGCGGGGCCGCCTAGACCTCTGGGCGTCGTAGTCCCCCCGCCGTTTGCGGCTGGCAGGTGGCAGGAGGCTCGGACTACAAGTCCCAGGGTGCCCCGCGCCGGCTGCCCGCCGCGGCCCGCGGGTAGGGGCGGTGCGGAGGAGGGGCGGTGAGCGGCGGGCCGGCGAGCCAATGGTGCAGGCCGATCGTGCGGCGCGGCGCGGGGGCGGGGCCAGCCGGCGCGGAGGGCGGAGAGTGCAGCCGGGTTCCCCTCGCCGGGGGCCGGTGGCGGTCCCCGGCTTCCGGCTGCGCGGCCCGCGGGCCGGCCCCCTCCCCGCCCCGGGGCCCCTCCCCACCTGGTTGTGTAACTGTCCCCAGCCCCCCTCCCCTCGGCCCCCCGCCCCGGGGGGGGGGTCACCCTCCCGGCGCTCCCCGGGGAGGGCGGCGGCCAGGGCGGCAGTGCGGCGCAGGCGAGCCCGGGGATGCGCGGCCTAGTGCAGGCCGGGCCCGGCCGTGGGGGTGGCGAGCGGGCGGACCCAGATCCGGGGTAATTTGCATCGCCCTCCCCCCAGCCCGGGTGGGGATTGGCCGCCGGCGGCGGGGGGTGGCGCGGGGCCAGGCTCACTGCCGCCTCCCGGCCCCTCGGAGGGAGCCAGCCCAGCCGCAGCCGCCGCCGCCGCCGCCGCCGGGGCTGGGCCCCCTCGCCGCTGCCCCGGGAAGGAGGTAGGAGCCCCCCGCACGGGCGGCGCGGCGGGGGCCAGCGGGCCGGGGTGGGGGCCGCGCGCTGCGGCCGGGCGGGGGAGGGGGCGGCTTCCTGCCCCCGCCCGGGCCTGACTCAGCCCTGGGTGGGGGGACCGGCCTGGCCCCTCGCCCTGCCCTCGCGGCCGCCCGGCTCCGGCCTGCGGGGAGGAGGGGGAGCGCGTCCCGCTGCCCTCCGCCCGCGCCCCCACAGCGCGTGACCCCGTCTCCTCTGGCCCGGACCCCCTCCTTCCCCTTGACGCCACCACCACGTGCGAACCCTGAGCCCGGACAGTGGAGGGGGTGGGCTGCTGGGATCCGGCCCCCTCCCGCCCGCTCCCGCCCTCGCTGGCCGGACAGCCGGCCCCCTCCCCCAGCCCCGGGCCTGGGAACCTGGCCGGGGGCTGAGCCGAGCGGTGGAGCCCGAGCACCCCCAGGGCCCAGGCCTTTGCGGGCTCTGGGAGGCTCTGCCCGGGCGGGCTGGCGAGGGAGCCCGGTGGGCCGCAGCAGGAGGGTGCTGTCCAGCCAGGCTCGGGCACCCAGGCGGCGCCCACTGAATGTTGGCGGAATGCAGCCAGGAGTTGGCGGGGTGGCAGGGGGAGGCGGCCAAGTCCTTCTCCCCCTCGTCAGCCGGCGGAAGTGAGAGAGGTGTTGGTGCCCCTGCCCCCAGCGGCGCCCACCTGGCTCACCCATGGGTGGCGGGCTTGGCATGCCCCCTCCTTGCCTGCCAGCTGCCTCTAGAGAGCGTGTCCGGGATTCCGTGTCAGGCCCCCCCAGAACGGGGTCAGGGCGTAACCCTGAGTGTGCCGCTCCCACACTGGGGGGGCCTCCCCACCAGCAGCCGATCACTTCCTATTGGCAGAGCTGGCCTGGGAGAGGTCCCGGGGAGTCCAGGCCGGGGCAGGGGCCTACGCCAGGCTGAGGCCGGCCCTGCTGCTGCCTGGGTCCCCAGGGCCGCCTCCCACGGGGCCTCTAGAGCACGCTGGGCCTGGCACCTATGGCTGGGCTTGGGGCTCTGTTTACCACCAGCCATTGCTGTGGAGACAGGAGCCTTGGGGGGGGCGGGCAGGAGCCGGTTGCTGGAAAAGTGAAGCCTGATGAAGGAAAGAGGAGCCAACGGGGACACTGAAATTTTAATTCGTGGGTCACTTTGGGGGGGGTATTTATTATCTGGTTCTGATTGGCTGTGTGGCGGCCAGTCAGCACCCTGGCCTGGGCTGGGAGCCACGCACCACTCAGTAGAGGCCTTCAGAGGAGCGGCAGCCCCAGGGAGCTGGTGGCCCCTTTCCCTGTGCGGGAAACTGAGGCAGAACCCAGCCTCGGCCCAGTAGGGAAGGTCAGTAGGAAGTGCTTGATGTTTTTTATTTTTTCCTCTTCTTTTCCTTGAGCCCTCTGACCCATAGCTGGGCCCACCTGGTACCAGACCTCACAGCCATATGAGGAAACTGAGGCCTGGAGAGGAGGCCAAGTGTGAGCTTGGAAACTCAGGGCTAGAACAAGCCTCAGAGCAGGAACCGTTATTGGGCAGGGGAGACTGAGGCACAGGGGGAGGCAGAGAGCAGCTCAAGGGCACCAGCAGGAGCTGGCTCTGACCCCTGTGGTCCTGCCTCCTAGTGTGGGGTCTGTCCAAACCTGCTCCTGGGCTGTGGCCGAGGGGTGCCTCCCACCTGTCTTCTAGAAGGGTGGGAAGTTGGTGATAGAACCTCAACTGCAGGCACCTGTCGGCGACCGGCTTATTAAACCCTTTGCCTGAAGATGACATTGAGGCTCAGAGAGGGCCAGCAAGGCTCTCAAGGTCACACAGCGTGAGAACCCCTGCCCTCCTGCCTCCCAGCCTTTATGGTGTGTGTGCAAGGCCCTTTCCCACCCCTGCTGAGACACAGGCCCATAAGGCACCTTGCCCTTCGAGGCAGGCAGGGCTCTGGATTTTATGATCCCTTATACCAGAGGAGGCTGAGGTCACCTCACCAGAGCGGAGCTGGCCCAATGGGGGGGATCCGCTGGGGGTTGGAACGCTGGCCATCTTGCCCTTGGCCTCCCAGAGTCTGAGCTGCCTCTGTGCAATGGGGCTGTGGTAGGACCCCCAGGTGGTCCTACAGGTGCACCTGCGTTCCCTTTCCTCATCCCCCTCCTGGAGGACTCACCAGCTCAGCTCAGGGCGTGGCAGGGACCTGCTGGAGCGTTGGCCGTGGATCACCAGCCCCCCACCTGTCACCTTGTGCTCCGGGCTCCTGATTGACCATAAGCCTCCCTGCAGTGGCCCTGGGGGGCAGAGACCAGAGGAACTAACTTAGGTGGGGGTGAGCGTGGTCTGATCCCAGGCCGGCCCTTGGCTTCACCCGAGAACTTCTCAGGGTGCTCCGTTCTCCTCTGCCAGCCTCAGTTTTCCCATTAGTACAACCAGGAGATGATCTTCAGACCAGAAGGGTCATCTTTTTTTTTTTTTTTTTTTTCTAAAGCTGACCGGTAAGGGGATCTTAACCCTTGACTTGGTGGTGTCAGCACCACGCTCAGCCAGTGAGTGAACCGGCCATCCGTATATGGGATCCGAACCCGGGGCCTTGGTGTTATCAGCACCACACTCTCCCGAGTGAGCCACAGGCCGGCCCCAGAAGGGTCATGTTAAAGGTTTACTCAGTGATTCCCCAGGAACGATAGTTGAGCAGCTCCTGTGCACAGTGTCAGGGCCTTGGGGAAGCCCCTCCTGCATCCCTGTCCTGAGGACCTGAGTTCACAGAAGTCAGCTGGACTCTAGCCCTGGCCCCCGATGTGACCTGTCCCTTTTCTGGGCCATCACAAGGCAGCTCTGAAGGGGCACGAGAATGAGCCCCAGGTTGGGGTTATGTCCCCTGCTGGCACCTGGAGGCAGTGTGTCAGACAAAGGGGAGAAAGGAGTCCTGGAGGAATGAAAGAGGCAGGACAGAGCCAGGTGGCCTGTGTTCAAATTCCAGCTCTGCTGTGTGACCCTGGGCAGGTTGCTTCACCTCTCTGAGCCTGTTTCCAATCTGCAAAATGGGGCAACGATTACAGATCCTGCCCCCCTAGAGCTGTGAGGACCCATGTGTAACGTGATTCTCTGTTGAGATTATCGAGATCAGATGCCAGCCCCTCACCCGCCCCAGCGAGGAGCAGCCCCCGCCTGTGGGGCCTGAGTCCTGAGTTCAGAGCACCAGAGCACAGAAGGTGCCTTGTGGAGAATCTGGTGCTCATGAGGAGTGTGGCCAAAAGACCGGCCCCTCCATCTGTCCCCCCAGCGGGCTGTGGATGGACACTCGGTGGAAGCGTCCCCACCCACGCCTTTCTGGTTTGACTGGAAAACAAGGCCCTGTCCCACCTCCCATCAGGATGTGTCTGATGGAGGGATCTGGCCGGATTCTGCACCACAGGCTAGGTGCCCCTTGGTCCAGGCTGAGGCCTCCACCTGCTCAGGCAGGGTTGGGGGGTGCTTCAGGTGCCAGCAGGTGACAAGTGGGCCCCCCTCAGGGGAGGGAAAGAGGTCTGAAGTTAGAGACAGCAGCTCTCAGAGGCCCCCGAGGTCTCTCATGGGCATCTTGGACAGTAGGTACAGCCTGAGCTGTGGGCGAGGGGGACAGTGGTGGGATTCTGTGCAGTCTGGCCTTGGTCACCCCTGGTGACGGGAAGCTCACTGCTTGCACTGCTGTTGTGGATGGCTTCGGCTTCCCAAGGCTTCCTCTCGGAACCCAGCCTTGGTCTTGGGCCTGGGCTTCCTGGCCTCTGACGGCATTCAGAGCGTGGGAACAGGGTGGGCCTCGGCCCCACCCATGAGTTGGGGGTCAGATGGGATCCCCATTGCCTCCTCATCCCTGCCCTGTGCCCCCCTCCACTTCCACTGGGCCTGAAGCCTTCCTGCCTCTGGCCCTTTAAGGCCCGGGCAGGAAGCCCCTCCCCATTTAGGGCAATAAATGGACATGTAAAATGGCCGAGGGCCTGTTTGCTCAGAGTCTGGCCTGCCTGTGAGGGCAGGCGGGCAGGGGGCAGGCTGGCAGCCACCCTGGGCCGTTGGTACCCCTCAACTGGGACACTGCATGCTTGTCCCTTAAATCTGGGCTGGGTGCAGGGCCAGGCGGGGATTGGCACCAGGTCAGGGCGGGGTAACGCATCGGGACCAACCTTGCAACACAGGGAGGGGGCGGGGACCACTGGGCGCGGACCTGGCAGCCTCACCTGCACGCCAGGCTTGCTGTGTGACCTTGGGCTGGCCGCCCACCCTCTCTGGGCCGGTTTTCCCCTCCAGCTTCCTCATCATGGCCCATCACCCACTCCCTTGGCACATAGTGGGTGGGGAGGGGCCTGGATTCCTAGAGTAACATTCAGAAGTGAAGTTTAAATAGCCCACCCCCACCGTCCATAAGGGGTACAGCCTGGCTGGGCCTTTTGGGGACTGGCTTTGGCACACAGTAGGTCCTCAGGCAATGTTTGCTGAATGGATGTAAGCAGGACTCTGTCCTTGTGCTCCATGGTCATAGAGGGGCCCCATTTTTACTGTCATGAGCCCATCCCTGCACTCCCGAGGAAACCAAGGCTCAGAGAAGCATTGTCTCTCACCCAAGGTCATGTAGCTTGGAAGTGGAGGAGCTGGGACTTGGATCTGCACTGCCCTGCGTGGCACACAGTAGGTGTAAGAGGTCCCTTCTTTCGTCTCCTTTCCTGCAGAGTGGGTGGGGGCTGGCGGGCAAGGTGACAGGCAGCCCAGAAGGGTGGGAGGCCCTGAACCCCTCATTAAGTGGGCCCCCGCCCCCGAAATATCCTCCAGGAAGGTGGCGGGTGGCAATTACCTGCCAAACCCCCTTGCTGGCTGCCCCTTCTCTTTCCTGAGGCGTGTGGGTGGGTGGAGGCCGGGCCCCAACCCTCACATTGTCGTGTGACCTTGGGAAGGCCCCTGGCTCCCTTTCCCTGCTCTGGGAACACAACAGCCTCCTTCCCCCGTCCTCTTTCTAGGCCCACCTCTAGGCCTTTGCTGCTGCCCACACCAGGGCACCCTTGCCATGATCCCAGTGTCCTTCTTGGTGACACCTACTGCTCTTTGGGCCATGCCAGAGTGCTCTTGTCCTCATGGGTGTCCCCAGCAGTTGGGGAATGGCAGCAGCTCAGGTCAAAAGGTCTCAGTCCTGACCTGGCCAACCTCGCTGCCAATCTGCTATGTGACTGTGGTGGGTCTCGGCACCTGTCTGAGCAGCTCAGGGATGTGGGGAGAATGAAATGAAGGTGCCCAGTTAGTTCCCGAAAGTTCCAGGCACAGAGAAGGGCCGAAATAAGGCCCAGGTCCTGTTGCCTTCAAGAAAAGCTATAGCAAGTGACCCAAGATTAGACCAGCAGGCTGCACAGTAGTCCCCTGATACTGGGTGTGCCCGCCAGCCCAGGGTGGGGACAGGCGAGGGCCTCTGCAGCCCATGGTTCATCAGGTCATTGGCTGCGCCCCTACTGTGCGCCAACCTGGGAGGGCTGGGCTCGGGGGCCTGGGAGGGGCCCAGGGGGAGGAGGGTGCCCCACCTCCAGCCCAGGAGGGGCCTGCCAGGGCCTGCCCCTCAGCCGCCGAGTCAGCACCACAACCCAGGCCGGAAATCCCACGGAGGCGAGCGCGGGGGCGGAGCTGTGATGAAACAGTGGCCTGGGGGGGGTGGGCCTGAGCTCAGGACCCTGGCCCTGGGGTGGAGACCTGGCCCGAACGGACAAGGGGAACGAAACCTCCACGTACAGGGACACCTACTCTGCAGCAGGTGCCACCTGAATCTCCGAGAAGTGGCCGGGGCACACAGTGGGTCCTCAGCATGCCGGGGCTTTCTGTTGCTGGGATTTCACGACACCCTGAGGGGGCTCAGGCTGGGACCCTCTCCCTCCTCGAAATCAGGGTCTCTGGCCCTATGCTTAGAGGGAGGCCTCCAAGAGGCCTGGGTAGGGCAGTGGCCTAGGGTGTGGCAAGCAGGTGGCCTGTGTTCCTGGAGAGAGAGGGGGTGGGTCAGTTGTCTACACAGGGATTTTAGTTTCCAGGGCTCCAGGTGGTAATGGGGGACCAGCCCCACCTTTATGTCCTGTGGACCAGCCTTGCTGGACACCCTTGGCCAGGAGTCTAGCTCTCTCTGGTCCTTGTTTTTCTTGTCTGTAAAATGGGGGACCATGGGACTCTCTTGGGGGCTTTCCTTAGGTGGCATCTCCCCAGGCCTGGCCCTTGGGTGGGAGGGTCTCTGATGATATTTGGGGGAGTTGAAGCCTCAGAGAGGGCCCTAGATGGGAGAAAGCAAAAACACGGACCCTCAGATCCAGCCAAGACCCAGGGGCCCCACTGCCACCCAGAGCCTGGGTATAGCCACACTTAAAACAGGGCTGCGGCAGCCCCTGGCCCCGTGCACTCAGCGCCTGGTGGGAAGCCAGGGTGGTGCTGCTGGAGGGGGTGGAGTAGCCACTGGGAGGGTGAGTCACCTGGGCCATTTTAGGTCCTAACCCCGAAGCCCCCAGAGACACCCCTGAGCCATTCCTGGGGGACCCTGGATCACCTGAGAGAACAGAAGGACTAGGGTGGCCGTCTTGGGACACTGCGGGCCTAGGTCAGAGGTCACCTCCCTCCTGTGTGGGGGGCAGGGGGCCAGGAGGGGCCGGGCCTGTCTGATCCCAGCCCCATCTGCCTACACGCGCCCTGAGGCCGGAGGCCAGACGGCAGATGGTGGCAGGGGGTGGAAGCCGCCAAAGGAGGCTCCTCTGAGCTTCCCGTGGCCATGCCTTGGATGGGGTCAGCCCCCCTGCTCCCAGCAGCCACATCTGAGCCCCCCCAACCCTCCACAGGCTGAGCAGCTGGAGCCTGGGCCTGGTAGGCGCGGGAAAGAGGGATGGGGGGGCGGGCTGAGGGGAACCGCGGAGAGAGCGTCCTGGGAAGTGTGGCAACTGAGCAGGCGCACAGAGGCCTCTGTGTCTGCCCAGGCCCTGCTCTCAGGGCCACCCTGGGTCAGGAGAGACCCGCTGTGGCATTGGGTCCAGCCAGATCGACGCTGGGCCTCCCTTGCCAGGCCCAACGCAAACCCGTCTGGGTCAGAGCTGGACTGGGCCACTCAGTTGGGGGTGCAGGAGGGTCTCCTGATGCTTAGGAGGATGAGGAAGGCCTAGCTCAATCCAGGGATGTTGTACAGGGTCCTGGCCTGAGAGCCGCCCGGGCCCGGAGGAATGTGGATTGTGTTGGGTGGCTCGGGGCAGCCAGGGGCTCCCTGGAGAGGGTGGAGGGGTGGGGACAGGAGCCATAGGGTTGCACAAACGCCTGAGTGGGTGGATGAGTCACAGCCGGGGGAAGGCGGAAAAAAGGAGGGGGGCAGAGAGAGAGGGCTGGGACAGACGGAGTCCCCCAGGGCCCAGCTCTTCCTATGCCCTCTGCCCATTTGACGGATGGGGAGACTGAGGCCCCGAAAGCACCAGGGCCTTGCCCTGGTCTGAACAGCACAGCCCGGGTGGCCAAGAGTTGGGGAGGGGCTGTCTGGGGAAAGGCTGTGGACAGACAAGGAGTGGACAGGAGGCCCTCGGCTCCCTGGTCCTCCTTGGGAGCGGTGGCTCGGTTTCCCCTGTTACTCACTGCCAGGGCCGAGCCCCATCCTGGGGGCTCACGGGACAGGAAGGGTTTTGTCCAACTGGCAGGCAGGAGCGAGGGTCCAGGAGACAGAGGGCCCGGGTTTGGGTTCCGACGCAGCTGTCTTCACTGTGGGCCCTTGGCAGGTGACCTCCCCTCCCCCAGCCCCTCCTCAGTGGGGAGGGTGCTGCTTGCCAGCCTGGCAGGAGTGTGGGCATTGCCAGCTTGAAGTGGGTGCTTTGTAAACATCCCCACGTGGCCTCAGTGTCGGCAGAAACCTGCGTGCCGATAAGTAGGAAAACAACTAGCATCAGTGCGTGCTTCTTGAGACCTACTATGTGCTCCTGGGACACCTCATACCACCTCTTCGGTGGGCATTTCTGTGGGGCTCCCTGGTGAAGGGGAGATACCAACAACGTGTGTGCTTCTCTCAACCACCTGATGTGGCTTCTGCCAGCATGATCCCACGTCGATAAGACAGAACAGGACACCTGACTGCCCTCTTGCACAGCTGGGGAAACTGAGGCTGGGGGTCAGGGCCTCTGACTGCCGTCTCACACAGCTGGGGAAACTGAGGCTGGGGGGCAGGGCATCTGACTGCCCTCGCACAGCTGGGGAAACTGAGGCTGGGGGTCAGGGCCTCTGACTGCCGTCTCACACAGCTGGGGAAACTGAGGCTGGGGGGCAGGGCATCTGACTGCCCTCGCACAGCTGGGGAAACTGAGGCTGGGGGGCAGGGCCTCTGACTGCCCTCTCACACAGCTGGGGAAACTGAGGCTGGGGGGCAGGGCCTCTGACTGCCCTCTCGCACAGCTGGGGAAACTGAGGCTGGGGGGCAGGGCATCTGACTGCCCTCACACAGCTGGAGAAACAGGCTGGGGGACAGGGCATCTGACTGCCCTCGCACAGCTGGGGAAACTGAGGCTGGGGGGCAGGGCCTCTGACTGCCCTCTCGCACAGCTGGGGAAACTGAGGCTGGGGGGCAGGGCATCTGACTGCCCTCTCGCACAGCTGGGGAAACTGAGGCTGGGGGGCAGGGCCTCTGACTGCCCTCTCGCACAGCTGGGGAAACTGAGGCTGGGGGGCAGGGCATCTGACTGCCCTCTCACACAGCTGGGGAAACCAAGGCTGGGGGGAGACTGGGGTGCTTCTTCCTAAGGGTCTCGAGCCCCAGTCGGTGGACACAGGGACCGTCCCACTCACGAGCATCCCCTTCCTCCCCGGTGCTGCAGGTCTCGGCGCGGAAGATGGCCGGCGGCGTGGACGGCCCCATCGGGATCCCGTTCCCCGACCACAGCAGTGACATCCTGAGTGGGCTGAACGAGCAGCGGACGCAGGGGCTGCTGTGCGACGTGGTGATCCTGGTGGAGGGCCGCGAGTTCCCCACGCACCGCTCGGTGCTGGCTGCCTGCAGCCAGTACTTCAAGAAGCTGTTCACGTCGGGTGCGGTGGTGGACCAGCAGAACGTGTACGAGATCGACTTCGTCAGCGCCGAGGCGCTCACCGCGCTCATGGACTTCGCCTACACGGCCACGCTCACCGTCAGCACGGCCAACGTGGGCGACATCCTTAGTGCCGCCCGCCTGCTGGAGATCCCCGCCGTGAGCCACGTGTGTGCCGACCTCCTGGACCGGCAGATCCTGGCGGCCGACGCGGGCGCCGACGCCGGGCAGCTGGACCTGGTGGATCAAATGGATCAGCGCAACCTCCTCCGCGCCAAGGAGTACCTCGAGTTCTTCCAGAGCAACCCCATGAACAGCCTGCCCCCCACGGCCACCGCCACCAACTTCCCATGGTCCGCCTTTGGCACGTCTGATGATGACCTGGATGCCACCAAAGAGGCTGTGGCCGCCGCTGTGGCTGCCGTGGCCGCCGGTGACTGCAACGGCTTGGATTTCTACGGGCC
Organism: Cynocephalus volans; assembly: GCF_027409185.1. Lineage (NCBI taxonomy): Eukaryota > Metazoa > Chordata > Mammalia > Dermoptera > Cynocephalidae > Cynocephalus > Cynocephalus volans. Next base: position 95,835,886 of record NC_084469.1, on the reverse strand, counting down.
GGGCCCCCCAGCTGAGCGTCCCCCGACGGGGGATGGGGACGAGGGCGACAGCAACCCAGGTCTCTGGCCAGAGAGGGATGAGGATGCCCCCGCCGGGGGTCTCTTCCCGCCCCCAGTGGCCCCACCGGCCGCCACCCAGAATGGCCACTACGGCCGGGGCGGGGAGGAGGAGGTGGCCTCACTGTCGGAAGCAGCCCCCGAGCCAGGCGACTCGCCAGGCTTCCTGTCGGGCGCAGCCGAGGGCGAGGACGGGGACGGGCCTGAAGTGGACGGGCTGGCGGCCAGCACGCTGCTGCAGCAGATGATGTCGTCGGTGGGCCGGGCAGGGGCCGCGGCAGCAGGGGACAGCGATGAGGAGTCACGGGCGGACGACAAGGGCGTCATGGACTACTATCTGAAGTACTTCAGCGGCGCCCACGATGGCGACGTCTACCCAGCCTGGTCGCAGAAGGTGGAGAAAAAGATCCGCGCCAAGGCCTTCCAGAAGTGCCCCATCTGCGAGAAGGTGATCCAGGGCGCGGGCAAGCTGCCGCGGCACATCCGCACCCACACGGGTGAGAAGCCCTACGAGTGCAACATTTGCAAGGTCCGCTTTACCAGGTGAGCTGTGGCGCCGAGGCGGGGGCGGGTCGGCGTCCCAGGGGACCCCTGCCCAAACTGCAGCCACACACTCTCCCCTCCCCTCTGCACACGCACGCACATCCTACCTCTAGAGGCAAAAGCCTATGCTTCCCTGACGCAGAATCACTCCTGCAGATTGGGGCATCCCCCTACCCCCAGTGTGCCTCTCTAGGACAACACAGACCAGTCCCTGCCCTTGTGGGCGGACGTCCCAGTGGGGGACAGCACAGATGTGAGAGAGAGCTTGGTGCTGAGCCGGGAGGAGGCTGGGAAGAAAGCTGCTGCTTTTTCAGGCAGTGGTTCTCTTCCGCACTGAAGGGGATCTTTTTTTTTTTGCTTTGAAAGAGGGTGAAAGTCCCTTAGGGAGCAAGAGTTCTGGCTGTGGACTTGCGTTTAGGTCTGCTGTGAGCCCAGGTGATTTGCTTCATTCAGCCGATGTTTATTAAGCTCCTGCTGGGTGCCAGGCCGTGTTCTAGGTACTGGGGCCCATCGAGGCCCTGAAGAGATGGTGACATTTGAGCTGAGACACAAAGAAGGCCAGGGAGGGAGGCGCGGAAAAGGGTGTAGCTCGTGGAGGGAAGGGTCAGTGCAAAGGCCCTGGGGCTGGTTCGGCTTGGGGGATCACCGCAGCCAGTGGAAGAAAAGGGATCTGGGAGTTCAAGGCCAGGTTGGGAGGAGTTTGTGGTTTGGTCCTAAGAGTCCAGAAGTGGCTGCTGGGTCTTGTGGACCCAGGGCGGGCCAGGCCGCTGGGGGTGGGGGTGGGGGTGCTAGCAGGCAGAGGTGACTCAGCATTACCCCTCTGCCCCCCGCCCTCCCTGGGGTTCCCCCAGCCACGCCCACCAAGGCTGAAGAAAGAGGCCATTGTCCCAGCTTCCTGGCCCTGCCCCGTGGGGACAGGAACTGGGGGCTGGCCCCCTCCACAGCCCCCCAGTCCCCTCTCCAACAAGCCAGGGGCAGAGGGTGCGGCCTGGACTCTGGTGCCCAGGAGTGCCAGGCAGGGGGCAAAGGGTGCTGGCTGGGAGGCGGGCAGACTGGTTGGTGGCCTGGCCCCCACCTTTGGTGGGATTGGGGTTCTGGAGGTCTTAGGGGGTGCCCTCCTCCTCCAGGCAGGGGTCCTGAGGTAGCTGTAGGCCTTGCCCTTGGGGGTCTCTGAGCTGGGGAGGGGCAGCTCAGTGGACACCCAGAGAACCAGGGCCTGGAGAAGTATCAGGCTGAGTGGCCAGACCCTGCCCTCCACTGAAGCTGGTGGCACCCCTGCCCCCCCAGGCACCCCTGACCACAGGCCTGAGGCTCAGTTTCATTCTGACTTGCAATACTCTGGGCCACCCCCACCCTCACCCAGGGCTGATCCCATCTGCCAGTCAGGGAAACTGAGGCCTAGAGAGGGGCACTTGGCAAGGCCTCTTCCTCCCACCTGCCCACCTGCTTTCTCTTTGCCACCCCCCACCCTCAGGGCCCCAGCCCCCACCTCCCTCCAGGCCTGGGAGCCTGGGGCTCTCTGAGTCACACTAGAGCATTGAGTAAGCGGGGCCTGCTTGTGGTGGCTGGGGCTATAATTACCCGGGCCCCACTTGGGTGATGAAACTGGGGCTGTCTCTGCCCCTGCCCCACTCTGTGAGGCCCCCGGCCCACTGTGCAACCCCAGGCAAGTCACTTCCCCTCTCTGGGCCTCCCAGCCTCAGCTGGGGAAGTCTCTGGACAGTGCTAGAAGAACTTAGGCCCTGCTATCACCTCAGTGACCTCGCCCTGTGCCAGATCTGGGCAGGCCGACAGGGAGAGCCTGCTAGTGGGCTTTGCAGGAGGTGAGGGTACAGAGCCGAGGCCCGGAGGCTGGCCACAGACCTGGTTAGTCCAGGCAGTGATGAGTTCATTGTGGCCCATGTTCTGTTGGCTCAAGGGGGACAACAGTGCTGGAGAGGGGAGGACAGGGCCCTGGTTACAAAGGGCCAGGCTTTGACTCTCAGGGCATTCGAGAGCCAGTGAAGGGTTAGAGCAAGTAAGGACACCAGCTTTGTGGGTGGTGCCAGAAGGAGGGACCTGGGGCTGGAGGAGCCCAGAGTGGGGGCCAGGTCTTTGGGTTGGGAAGGGTTGAAGGACGTTCAAGGTGGTGTTTTGAGGGGTGAAAAGGAGTTTGTCAGTGCACGAACCAAAGAAGCTCTCAATCTGGTGAGTGCGAGAAGGAAGAAACTTAGAGTGGCTCAGACGTGGGGCGCGGGGGCGACAGCAAGGAGCAGGTCAGATGCTAACCAGGGCTCCTGGCCCAGGTGTCTGCTTCTGTCCTGTGGACTCCGGGGAGGAATCCACGCCCATCAGTACGCACCAGCTCCATGCCATAGAAATACAAGGGCTGGCAGGGGAGCGCAGTTGGTTAGAGCTCAGCTTTATAACACCAGGGTCACAGGTTCGGATCCCCACACCACAAAATAAATAAGTAAATAAAAAGAAAAGAGATATCAAACAAGATTTCAGATCTTATACACCTTTATAATCTGAAATTTTCTGGCAGCCACACTAAGAAAAGTGGAGAACATGTGAACGTAATTTTTTTTTTTTTAAAGATGACCGGTAAGGGGATCTTAACCCTTGACTTGGTGCTGTCAGCACCACGCTCACCCAGTGAGCCAACCGGCCATCCCTATATAGGGATTCGAACCCGGGGCCTTGGTGTTATCAGCACCACACTCTCCCGAGTGAGCCGCGGGGCCGGCCCATGTGAACATAATTTTAACCTTATTTTACGTGACCCATTTCATGTAATCCATTCTGATGTGCAATCAATACGCACAATTATAAGTGAGCAAGTTGACATTACTTTTTGCATATTGAGTCTTTAAAATCTGGGGTGGCTTTTGCACTTCTGGCATATCTCAGTTCGGACAGCCACATTTCAAGGGCTCAGGAGCTGTATGTGGCCAGTGGTTGCCATATGGGACCAAGTAGCACCTGGGCCATAGTTGCCCTGGGCTGATACAGTGAGCGGCTTTGTGCACTGAAGGCCGGACTTAGCCAGGTCCATGCTGTTCCCTGGAGGGAGAGATAGGCAGGGAGGGGCCCTCGAGTCACTCCCTGTCCCAGCTGTTTTGGGGCTCCCAGCTCAGTCAGGGAGACAGATGAAGGAGGAAACCAACCCTCAAATGAGAGAGTCCTGTGGTAATGGCACGAGGGACTGAGGGGTTTGGGAGGGCTCCTCTGAGGAGGTGACGTTTGAGCCCAAAATTGATTGTGAAGATCTGGGAGGAAAGGGTACTCTGGGCAGAAAGGACAGCACATGCAAAGGCCCTGAGGCAGGCCTGCCCTTTGCATGTTTGGGTGGCAGCCAGGAAGCTGGGATGGCCAGTGGTGACTGAGGCAGAGGGGAGTCAAGAGTTGGTTGGGGCTGGGGACTTGGTTACTAGGGTGACCAACTGCCCCAGTTTGTCCAGGACTGAGGGTTTTCCTGGGATGCAGGACTTTCAGTGCTGATACCAGAACAGTCAGTCACCCTATCTGTCACCAAACTCCCCCAGCGTCCGCCAGCTCCCAGAGGGCTGGGATGTTGCCTGCTTTGTTCCCAGTGGTATTTTCAGCACCTGGAACAGGGCCTGGCACCCAGCAGGCGCTTGGTAAATGTCTGGCCTGAATGAATGCCTCTGCCACTGTGGTGGGTCTTGTCCCAGCCCTGAGGCAGAGGCCGGCTGGGGTATGGAAAGGGGTTCAGAGGCTGGCTGGTGTGCTCAGTAGGTTAGAGCGTGGTGTTACAACAGCAAGGTCAAGGGTTTGGATCCCCATACCAGCCAGCTGCCAAAAAAATAAGTAGAATAAAGGGGTTCAGAGAGGTTTAGTGTTTGCCCAAGACCACACAGCAAGCAGGGCGCAAGGCCATCTTGGGACCCTCCAGAATGGAAAGCCACACTCACTGGCTCTGTTTTGCCGGGGACTGTCCCCGTTTGAGTGGTGAAATCCCACGGGGATGGTCACCTTTCCAAAATGGTGACCGTCATGGTCTGGGGCCCACCACGTGTGTGGGGATCCAGGGGCCCCGGCGCACGGCCCGCTGACCGTCCCCCACCCCGTCCACAGGCAGGACAAGCTCAAGGTGCACATGCGGAAGCACACGGGCGAGAAGCCATACCTGTGCCAGCAGTGCGGGGCCGCCTTCGCGCACAACTACGACCTGAAGAACCACATGCGTGTGCACACGGGCCTGCGCCCCTACCAGTGCGACAGCTGCTGCAAGACCTTCGTCCGCTCCGACCACCTGCACAGACACCTCAAGAAGGACGGCTGCAACGGCGTCCCCTCGCGTCGTGGCCGCAAGCCCCGCGTCCGGGGTGGGGGGCCCGACCCCAGCACGGGGACCGCCACCAACCCGCCCGGCGCCCCTGCCCCCCCGGGTTCCCCCGATGCCCGGCGCAACGGCCAGGAGAAGCACTTTAAGGAGGAGGACGAGGATGAGGACGAGGCCAGCCCTGATGGCTCGGGCCGCTTGAATGTAGCGGGCGCCGGCGGCGGAGGTGACAGCGGAGGTGGCCCCGGGGCCCCCGCCCATGGTAACTTCACGGCCGGACTCGCCTAAAAACCAAAAAGAGAAAACAGAAACCCGAGCGAGTGAGAGAGAAAAACCACCCACCACCCCCGAAAAACAAAAAAAGAAAATCTATCTATATACAGAAATCTATATCTATATATATATATGCAGATATATATATATGAGGCGTCACAGGAGCTAGGGTAGCGCTTTCCTCAGATCCTCCCTCCACCGGGTCCCCTCCCTCCCTGTCCCCCTCACCCCCTCACTGGGTTTCAGGGCTTGGTTTGGGGTTTCGTGGGATGCAAGGATTCCGAGCCCCTCCCGGGCGCCCGGCATGGGGCTGGGGTGAGGGCAGACGTGGGGTGTCTGGGGACTGGGTGGGCTTTTATTTTCCTCCCCTCGATGGTTTCTATGAGTCTTTGATCCAAGACCTTAAATGATTTCTGTCCGCTCTGAGCGGACGTTAAAATGGCCCCTGTCCCCAACCCCCCACCCTCCTTCCTCAGGGCACTTACTAAGGGGGGGTCTCCCCCTCGATCTCCCGAAAGGCCTCCCCCTCCCATCCTGCCGATGGCCTCCCACCCCTGTATCTCCTGGCCGCCAAGACACAAATCTATTTATTTCCAGGCCTGGAGAGAGGGGATAGGACTGGGGCCCTGGGGGGGCTTAGCAGGATGGCCCCCGGGGGCTCCCGCCGCCTCCCTTCACGGCACTTACGACCGGCGGGACCCGAGGGACCGTCCCTCAGGGCGCCCCCACCCCACCCTGTCCGCTCCCGAGCCAGGCCGCCCACACCCCACGTTTGGAGATTCAACACTTTTGTCTTCGCCCCTCTCCTGAGCTCCCCTACCAACTTTTTAAAGCACTTTTTAGATTTTTTTTTCTTTTCCTCCTTAAAAACAAAATTTATATATAGATAGATATATATATATATAATAGACTTTTTCTCAGAGGCACAGGAGCGGCTTGGGTGGGCACAGAGCCGAGATCAGAGGGGTCCAGGGTCTCACGTTGGCAGGGATGGGGGGGCGAGGCCAGAAGTTCCAATGTCACAAAAGCAATAAAAACCACAATTTTACAAAATGAAAGGAAGGAAGAAAAACAAAAAACAACAACAAAATGGCAACCAACCACATTAGAAGTCTTGGCACTTTGAAACAGAACGGGTACTATACTTTATCTTAATTCTTAATTTAAAAACATGTTTACAAGTTGCAACCAACTTCTATGAAAAGTTGAAAAGACAAAAAAAAAATAAGCGAGAGAGAGAGAGCGCAAAAGAAATTCCTAAAAGTCGATTTATTTTTGTACAAAATAATAAAAAGCAAAACCCATCACAGACGTAGAATCCACTTCTGTTCCCCAAGGCGAAGAGGGGGCTCAGGCAGCCCTCGGAAGGGACCGGGAGCGCTCCGAGGTGCGGTCTGTGCCTCGCTGCGGACGGTGGCCTCCAAGGCAGGACTGTGGGGTTTTTGTGTCTGCCATGTCCTCCCCGCCCACCCCGCCTGTCCCCTTTTTTGGTTCTGACTTGGAGCTGTCTTACAGCCTGCTAGCCATACAAATGGCCGTCTCTGTCCACGGGGACCCCCCCTTACTTACTCCCGAGCTCAGGGATGGGCCCAAGAGAGGGCTGGTCTCCCCACCAGCCAGAGCACCCCGATCGACCCCACTTCCCCCCACCCCCTGTCCCCCCACCCTCAGGACCTGCCCTCCAACATGGTGCCCTCTGCATGGCCAGTAAGGAGCCACCGTCTTGGAGGTGCTGTCCCTGTTGAGGGGGGTGACACAGGACCCCCACCTCCAGGGCCTTATAACCCCCCCGCACCCCTCTTTTTACTCAAAGGCACTGACTGTAATCCAGGGGCTGGTACCTGCCTCCCCCCAACCTCTGGCTCCCAAAAGGCCCGGTGTTGACCGAGCCGCAGGCCACGGATGGGGGCCGGGGTTGGGGGGACCGTGTTGCCAGACGCCAGCGCGCCCTCACCCGACCCCCTCTCGCATATGCAACGCCTCCCGTGGGACCCTGTACATAGCCGCTCTGCTGAGCTGAGACTCCTCGTCAATGCCCGGGGTGGGGGTGTCCCTGCGCCCCCCACCCCCAGGCACTGGCCCATCTCCCCAGTACCCCCTTTCCTCTGTAACAAAAGTCTTCTCGTCTTTTCTTTTTCTGTTGTTTTTAAAGGGAAGCTTTTTAAGAAGGCAATTTTCATACTGTTCCTACAGGATAGTTTTTGTTTCCTTCCCTCCCTCCTTTCCCCCCCGCAAACCTGTCAGCCCCCCCAAATGTCTCAGGATCCCCCTCCAGGGCCAGCGGAGGGGGCAGGCCCAGGGCCCGGTGGCCTCATTCATGCCCCAATGTCACGGGGGCGAGCTATTTTGGAGAACCATCTGTTGAGGCTGGGCAGGGAGCTCCAGCACCCAGGCCAGGGGACCCCCCCCCCAACTCCCAGAGAGGTCCCCTGAGGAGTGAGCCCTCTTCCCCCTGCAATAACACCAATTCAAAAATCACAGATGTCATCCTGGCTAGTGGGGGCACCTGGATGGTGGGTGGAGCCCTCTGGGACTATGGTCAGAACACTTCAACACGAGCCTCCTTGGGAATTGCACTAAACCCTTGCCCCTAGCTCCGAGCTCAGCTTCTGCCAGCCCTGCCCCCCTACTCTGCCTTAACCGCCAGCCCGTCCTGGGGGCCGCAGTGTCTGCATGGGCCCAGCCCCGGGACACCCCAGCCCAGCCCAGCCCAGTCCCCCCACCCCCAAACTCCGCGCAATCACATACTGTATATAGACGTGGATCGATTTTATTTTTATTCTTTAAATTAAGGTCGTGATAAAGTGTTGCCAAAGATACTGCTGAATTCTCGCGTTTCAGGAAACAAACAAACAAAAAACAAAGATATTTGAGGAGGGTCGTGCCCACTCAACTTGTTAGAAAGGACATAGCAGAACGTTTTTTTGTTTGGTTGTTTGGGGTTTTTTTTGTGTTTTCTTTTTTTGGGTGTTTTTTTTTTTTTTTTTTTTTTAACTGCCTGGTACAAAAAAAAAAAAGAAAAAAGAAAAACAAAGCGAAATTGTTATTTCCATCATCATGTTGAAGTTGTGTGGACGTGTGCGCGCGTGTGTTTGCGAGAGTGAGGTCCAGGCTGGGGGGGCTTCAGGCGGGGGCTCCGGGGACACCCTGGGGTCGGGGAGGTGGCATGGCTGGAGCCCCCACCTGGAGCGGTCCCCAGCCTGTGGGGCCCAGGAGAGAGGGGACACCCTTGCTCTGGTTGCTGCTGCTCCTGGCCTGGCCACCCCCACCCTGCCCTGCCTTCTGAGATTAAGAGAAAAAAAGAAAAAAAAAAGGCAAAAAAATTTTTAAAAGTAAAAAAATATATATAAACCAGTGAATGAATGTAAAATGCTGGACCAGCAGGCCCAGCCTGGCTCGGGTGTGGGCCTGAGCCCCGCCAGCTCGAGAGGGCGATACCAAAGTCTGCCCCCCTTGGGTGGCTCGGCCTGGAGACGCCCCCCAACGTAGCCATGGAGTCTTGTCACCTTGTTTGTACATAGCTGTCCCTTTGCTTCCTTCCAAGGGGGGGGGGTCTTTGGTGAGAGAGGAAGGTCCTCCAAACCCCTTCCAGGGTCATCCCTGGAGGAGGGTGGCCGGGGGAGTCTTTGCACTATTTAAACCCATGGGCCGTGGCGGGACAAGCCGCCTTGCACGCAGTGGGACCGAGGCAGGGGCTGGGGGTCCCCCCACAGGACGGAGACCGTCCAGGCAGCTGGAATTGTAGGAGGCGAGACAGAGACTGAAAGGAAAAAACAGGAAAAAAACATTTTAAAAACCAACGAAAAAATAGCAAATATCCTATTTTTTGAGAAAGAAAGATATTTATATTTGCAGTTTTATTTTAAAAAGTTATTTAAGCTGAGGAAGCAGCCTTCCCGGAGGTGGGGGGAGGGGGTGGCGGATGCAGGACGGGTCGGGGGCCTGGGGGCTTGGGGGCCCCAGGAGCCATAACCTCAGAGTTAAGACTAGCTCGCACTAAATACATAGATTTACATTGGGGGGTTGGGAGGGCAAGGCCAGGAGAGAGGGGGGGCTGGGAGACCCCCATCCAGCGGCTGGGGCTGCCTGGAGGCTTTGGAAGGGGGTCCCGATACCCAGGTTCCCCCCACTGCCCCGCCCCAGGCCCAGACACAAGGTGCCTTGGACTTTAGGGGGCCAGGCCTGGGAATGGGGGTGTGGGGGTGGCGCCCTCTGGGGTACAGAGCACAGAGCAGACATTCCATAGACTGTATTTGAGAGTCTTTATAAGGTGTGGGAGATTTAAAAAAAAAAATCAATTGATAAAAATGCACTTTTTGGGGGTGGGGGGAAGCTTTAAAAGTAATTAAAAAAAAAAAAAGACAAAAGATATTGAAAAACCAGAAAAAAAAGTCATTTTTCTTGTACATAAAAAACCACTAAACGCAGCCTGTTACGACCGCTGCCGCCTCTTTTGCCTGATTTCAATGTTCTCTGTGTCTTGTTGGGGGGAGGCCTGGGGAGTGGCGTGGAGGGTTTGGGGGGGCCCTTCCCCTGTCGGCCCCAAGGAATCATGATCCCAGTTCCTCTCATCCATACCACACGCCTTCGGGCCCAGGTTGGCCCGAACTTACGTATTCATGAGACCCCCAAGCTCAGCCCCAGACCCTTCCTTCCCGGCCTGGGAAGATGTTTCCACTTCTCCGAGGTCCCTTTGTTGCGTGGGGGAGGCAGAGGTCATGGACTGAATGACCCAGGGCACCAGGGATGCGGGGTGGAGGCCCCATGGGGAAGGTGACTCAGTCCTTGGCGGGGGAAGGTGGGCAAACAGGTGGCACCAGGAAGGGGCCCCAGGGACAGCAGGGAGAACCGGCCTGGCGGGTTGTGATCAGAATCTCCAGAATGACCAGCTGCAGGGTTTCTGGAGGCCCTGGTTGGGGGGTCCAGCTCTACCAGGCCCTCAGAGGCCCCCAGGGTGCTGCCCCAGGCCAGGCCAGGCCCCAGGGAAATGACCAGGGAGCTGCAGCCCCCACTTCTGGTCTGGGGGACCCCAGGGAGAGCCCCTCTCCCCTCTTGTCCCCCAGCCAGACTCAGCCCAGGGTCCAAGGCATCTGTCCCCAGTGATGGAGGTGGGAGCCAGTTGGAGAAGTCCCAGATGGCAGAGCCAGGCCCCGAGTCCACTCAGCCTCAGCTGCTTCCTCTGTGGACTGGGCTCTTCCCAGCAGGAATTATCAGCAAGGCCTGGCCCAGCCCCTGCCCGGAAACACCACCAGCAGGGCTGCTTACCTGTCAGCTGTCACCCAATGAGCTGGCTGCAGACATGGGATTCACACCCAGGTCTCCACCATGGGCTGGGGTGGGGGTGAGGGGGTCGGCGCTTCTACAGTCAGACTCTGTCCTGAATGCCCCCTCCCCGCACCCTGGGCCCTCACGGCACACAGACTCCCTTGCCTAGAGGACGCACAGGGTCAGGAAGCCAAGGGAGCCAGGGGAGCCCGTGGCCTCTGGACCACACAGCCCATAGGGGTCGCTTCACTCATACCCTCGGCCACAGGGAGTTGCTTGTTTATGATCGGGGTATCATTCTCACGCCACACAGCTCACACGTGTACAGCAAGTGGTTTCTGGTGTATTCAAAGAATTGCGTAGCCATCACACTATCTAGTTCCAGAACATTCACCCCAAAAGAAACCCCGTCCCCATCAGCATCACCCCCGTCCCCTCCCCAAGTCCCCGGCAACCACGAATCCACTTTCTGTCTCTGTGGCTTGGCCTTTTCTGGACATTTCATGTAAATGGAGTCACACACTGTGTCGCCTTTTGTGTCTGGCGTCTGTCACTGAGCATGACGTGTTCATGGTCCACCCACGTGGTAGCACGTGTCAGAGCCTCGTTCCTTTTCATGGCTGAGTCATGTTCCAGCATGTGGATGGACCACGCTGTGTTCGTCCATTCATCTGTGGATGGACACTTGAGCCGTTTCCACTTTTTGGCTGCAGTGATATGTGCTGAGGAGTGGAATTGCTGGGGTGTACACTACCTCGGCAATTCACTTTTGAGCAAATTCCTGTTTGTTTCCACAGTGGTTGCACCATCTTACATCACCACCCTCAGTGTGTGCAGTGAGTGCAGTGAATGCAGTGAGTGCATTGAGAGTTGAATGTGCGCGTGTGGTGTGAAACCTGTGCAGTGTGCAGTCTGTGCACAGCGTGCAGTCTGTGCAGTGAGCAGTGAGTGTGCAGTGTGGGTGTCATGAGTGCGCAGTCTGTATGTGTGGGCTGAGTGAGTGCAGTGTGTGGGTGCGGTGAGGGTGGAGTGTGTGCAGTGTGCAGAATGCATGGGCACAGTGTGCAGTGCGTGTGTGCAGTGATTGTGCAGTGCATGTGCAGTGTGCACAGTGTGTGGGTACAGTGAGGGCACAGTGCGCAGTGCATGGGTGCAGTGTGTGCAATGACTGTGCAGTGCATGTAGGCAGTGCGTGGGTGCAGTGAGGGCACAGTGTGCAGTGAGTGTGCAGTGTGCAGGTGGTGTGTGCAGTGCATGGGTGCAGTGAGGGCGGAGTGTGCAGTGTGTGCCGATTCCAGTTTCTCTCCATCCAGTAACCACGCCAGCTATCATCTGTCTTGTTCTGGCCACCCTAGTGGGTGTGGAGTGGCACATCCTTGTGGTTTGATGTGCAGCCCTCTCATGACTAAGGGTGTTGACCCTCTCTCCATGTGCTTACAGGCCATTTGGGTATCTTCTCAGCCACCAGGGGAGACAGGGACCTCTGGGATCTGGACTGCTCTGTCTGAACTCCGGGTCCGGCCCAGCCCAGCCCCAGAACCCCAGGGCCAGGCAATTCAAAGTAAAATCTTCCTCCTTCGAGAAAATGCTGCACCTTTTGAATTCTGCACCTTCCACAAAAGGGAAAGAAATACATTGATGGGCCTGTCTGTGTCCCTTTCTCCATCCTGTCCCCCTCCCCCGGCGGGCACTCACCCTGAGACCACACGTTAAGACAAGAAAGGCACAGAAAGCAGATGCCTCGGTGGCTTCACCTCAACCTTTTTTATTTGTTTTTTAAAAACAATTAAATTAGAATACAAATATTAGAAAACAGCGGCCCTCGGCTGCCCAAGTGGGCAGAGCGGGGCCCAACTGCGCAACTGAGTTTATACAGTAAAACTGAATTTGCCCGCGAGCAGATTTTATGTCCCTTTCTTTAGACCTGAAATGATATTGCTTCCTGACTAGGGGAGTTGTTTATACAAAGGAAAATTATTCGGGGGGGGGGGGCGGGAAGAAGAAAAGCAAAACCGAGGGCGGGCAGGGTGGATTGAGCACTAGGTGAGGCCGAGGCCGCTCCTGCACCCCGATGCCTCCTCGGGGTGAGGACGCTGGGGGGGCACCCAGCTGCGGGTTCCTGGAGGCATCTCAGGGAAGCCCCCACAGTTGCTGGACCCCTGAGGCCAAGGGCCTGGCTGAGGGCCCTGGAGAGGCAGAAAGGAGGGGCCAGGAGTGCCCCCGGGCTAGGCTGGGGCCTGGAGGGTGGCCCCCAGCCCAGTCCTGTTGGAAGAGCGAGGCTTCCAGGGGAGGGGGCACCAGGCGAGCCTCATACCCGTTGGATAAACCCAAGAGCAAGAAGAAGGGAGAGGAACCAGCCCACATCAAGAGACAAGCGGCCAGAGTCCTTGCTGCCCCTCGGGAAGTGGCCGCCCTCCCTGCCCCGCTGGCCGGAGTGCTGGCAGCCGTGACGGTGGCAACTGTGGACATCTGTGCTGTTCCGTAGGGAAGTTAACCTGAATTGGAGTTACCGAGGTAGCTGGCTAGAAAACTGAGACCCCCCACGCCACACGGTGCCACACCCTGGGGCCCCCACCTTCCCTGGGGCGTTCTGGCCACATGCTGGGTCTTTAAAATACCAAGTTATTGCACTTTCGAAAAATACAACACGTCTGTGGCTGAGCCCTCCCAGCCCCCAGCCCTGCCCCTGCCCATCCCTCCCACCCCACCGCCTCCTCCCTGCCCCAACCACTCCATGGCTTCTTGGCTAAAATGCTTGCTGCTCGGGCGCTCGAGGGTCTCCGGGCGAGAGGACACATTTGCAAAGAGGAAAGCAAAGGAACAGACGAATGTCAAAGTGGTCGTCGCCAGAAAGAGGGGCCGCCCCGCCCGGGTCCCTGCGCACCTGTCGGAATGGTCATGGGGAGAGGACGCAGGTAGCGGGGACACGTTGTGGAGGGGCACGGGGGGCGTCCTGGGTCCCTCCTACCCACCGCCCCTCCCCGGGGGTGGCTCGTCTCCAGGACTCGGACCCTGTCCGGCTGGGAAAGCAGCTGTGTGGGTGGCTTGCCTTGTTTTTAAGAGTTTGATTTTTTTTGTTTCATTTTTTACTTTTTTTTTTTTTTTTTTGTCATTTTCCTTTTTTTTAATCCCCGGATAGGAGAGTCCAGAGGTACAGGTGCCAGGAGCCAGGGGAAGGGGTGGAAAAGAAAACAAACAACAACAGAAAGAAGAAAATCGCCACCCGCCCCTGCGCCCCGAGGCTGGCCCGCGCCCCTCCGCGTGGTGAGCACCAGGAAAGTCGTGTATCCGCGCCGGCGTCAGCAGGCTGGCACCAGGCCCTTCTGGAAGGGGCAGCGCCGCTTGGGCCGCGGGCCCTCCTCATCCTCATCTTCGTCCTCATCTTCCTCGTCCTCGTCCTCTGAGGACGACGAGCTGTCCAGCGTGAGGTCCACCACGTCGGCCCCCGGCTTCCCATTCTCCACGCCACTGACCGAGCTGCCCCCGCCACCCGCACCACTAAGCGCGCTGCTGCCGTTGACATTGGGGGTGGGCAGCAGCCCGTTGGCATCTGAGGTGCCTGCAGGCAAAGGGATGGGGACACTGGTGCTCAGGACGCCATCGGCTTACAGAGCAGGGAAACTGAGGCTGGCCGGGCTCACAGCAGGCCTCGCCCATACCCTGTGCCCGCCTGCAGCGCGCAGCCCTCAGCCTGGCCCCCCGACCAGGGATCGGCTCCACCGGGCTCCATCTTTGTGTTTTCCACAAAAATGCTGCACTAGCCACGGGCACCAGAGGGACTCACCGAGCACAAGGATGGGGCCCTGGGGACTGGAGCTCTGCTCCTTCTCGGCGCGGATCGGGCACCACGAGCCATCCACCAGGTACTCGATCTCATCGGCATCCTGGCACTCGTTCAGGATCTTGGAGAGGAGCCTGGGGCAGGTGGGCAGGGGGCTGATGCTGGGCTGGGCTGGATACGCCCCTGCCCTGCTCTACCCCGCCTGGCCGCTCCCTCAAGCAGCTGAGCTTGGGGTGTGCTGGGTCACTCCCCGCCTCTCTGCAGCAGTGGCTTCAAGACCACGCCCGACAGGGCGTCCTTGAGAGTCCTGGGAGCTGATCACCCTGTGTCCCCACCCCAGCCAACCGTGCAGAGCCTGCAGAGCCAAGCCCTCCAGGAGGAGACCACAGACTGGTGACCTTCCCTCTAAGTGCCCTCGAGAGGCCGGGCCCGGGCGGCCTGAGGGTCCCTGCCCACCCTACCTCCACATTCTCCCTCTGATCTCGGCTCTGTGCTGCCTCCCTGCTTTTTCACAGAAGAGGGGACTTTGCTCGAGGACAGCCGGCCTGGGGATAGGGGCGTCCGCCAGACAGGTGAGGTGGTGAGGCTTGGAGGGAAGGAGCGGCCCTGGGAGAGGCTGTGGGCAGAGTGGGGGCCACCTCACTTGCATATGAACAGCAGCGCCCCCGAGAGCACCACACTCAGGGGTGCCACCAGCCCATTTTACAGATGAGAAAGGAGAGGCCAGGCAGGGAGGACAGCTCTGAGACCACAAGGCCAGTCGGAAACAGGCCCTGGTTCCGGTTACACCCCGCCCCCCCGCCCCCACTTCCTGGCCACAGGGCCTCGGTGTCCCCGCCTGCAGGGTGAGGCAGGCACAGCAGCAGCAGCAGCAGCGGGGGAGGGTCCTTAGGAGAGGCCACGTGCCCACGCAGGCCACAGGGGGCACACAGGACAGAGGCCTGTCTGGCTCTGGTCAGCCCCCATCGCACCCTGAGGCCTCTGTACTGTCACACTCAGACCCTCCACACCAGAGTCCCCCTGGCTGTGAATACAGCCCTCTGCTGTAAGGCACCTCCCCACCTGGAAACTACTCATCCACAAACCCACCCCACAGCTCCTCTTCCTCCTCCCCAACATGGAGACGTGGCACTGAGAGTGTTTGTGCCCCTCCCGCAGCCCTCCAGAGAACTCCCTGAAGGCAGGGTCTGGGACAGTGTCATTTTGGGGATGCCAGGGCCAGCAAGCTCAGGGCCAGGGCCAGACAAGGTGGCAGAACCTCATGGAATACATGTACAAACCAAAAATCCCTCCTCCAGGAAGCCTCCCTGGCTATGTCCAGGCCCCATGGGACACAGCAACCTGCCCCAGCCCCATCAGCCTCTGGAGCAATCAGAGCTGCTACCACCCGAGCCCGAGTGAGCCGCTCCGGGCCTGTGGGGGGAGGGTGGGCGCCGGGCCGCACAGCTGCCAGGCAGGAACAGAGAGCTATTCAGGCCTAGCCCACGTGCCCGGCCCAGAGGCCTCCATGCTCCGCACCAAGGCTGGACAGCATGGGGGAGGTGGCTCGGCCCTTGCAGGGGGGGACCCAGGTCAGAGCTGTCCAGACCTGGGTTCAAATCCTGGCCCAGCCACCTGCGAGCTGCGGGCGGTGTGAGGCTGGTGGCTGCCTCCTCCGAGCCTCAGTTTCCTCACCACTGAAGTGGAGAGGATCAAAGGCCTGCCTCCTGGGACACAGACAAGCACTGGAATAAGGGGTCCACTTGGGGAACAAATCTAGACGCCCACAGCCAAGCCCAGCCGCTGCAGGTCGGAGGCCTCCCCAAGTGCCCCCTGAGGCTACAGCCTGGCCTGGCCGCGGCCTGCACCCCTAGCTGCTGCCTCTCCCTCTGCGAGAGCACGGCCTCACGCCCTGCCTGGTGGCCCTGGGGACAGCAGGTGGGTGTGGCCGGCGCCTGGCCGGAGCCACATCAGGTGCCACAGACAACAGGGCTCAGTTTCTGGAAACTTAAGACCTGAGCAGTTTCCATTTTGGGGACAAAGGACTTGCCCCCCTTGTCCCCCTGTGGCACGCAGAGGGGCTGCTGGTGGGAACAGGGGAACAGCCTAGCTGCAGGATGGTGCCCCCCAGGAAGGGGACGAATGGGTGTCCACCAGAACTTCAGGGGAGATAGCTGTCTCTCTCACCCCTCTGTGTTTTCTCGGGGTGGGACACCTTTGGAAAGCAGCCCCGAGTCCCTTCATGGCCTTGAGGCTGGGGCGCTCAGGTCAGACTCAGAGAGCTCAAGATCACATGGGGAGCAAGGGCAAGGCAGAGGCCAGCTCCTGAAGCCTAAGCTACACTGCTGCCTCCTGCACAGCAAAGGCTCTGATAAGTCCTGCGGGGACGCTCGTGCCCACCAGCTGACGCAGCCCAGTGAAGTCGGAAGCTGCAGAGACCTAGGCGGGCATCCAGCTCTGCTGTCCCTTCCACACGGGGGCCAGAGCAGCCTAGTACTCAGTGGGCTGGCTCCAGCTCCCCGAGACTCACCCGTCAATGATGAGCTGGTCGTAGGGGGCTGGCTTGTCGCACACCGGGCACATCCAGGTGGGCTTCTTCTCGTTCATCTGCAGGTAGAAGACGGCATCGAAGCACTGCAGGTGGGCGCAGGTCTCTGCCCGGCAGGGCACTGAGAGCCGCATCTTCACCAGCTGCAGGAGGTGGCGGGTGTGAGCAGACCACCCTGGCCACCCCGCCCGACCCTACCTGGCCATGGTCACCCTGCCCTTCACTCTCCCCCCAGCTCTGTCTGATCTTTCGTTTGCTGCCTTAGGGACTCCAAGGGGACTAAGACCAAGACCACCGCTGCCCTAGGTGAGCTCGCTGACCAGCCAAGAACTGCCACCCCATGCAAGAGTGGGCTCCAAGAGGTGCATGCAGGGGCCCGACTCACCGGGCAGATGAGGGAGACCCGCACGCCGGTGGTGGCGATCTCGCTGTCGGGATCGAGGCGCAGCTTCTCTTTGACTGTGGGAAAAGGGGACAGAGGACACTGTTAGAAGGCAGGAGACTGAGGCAGCTAGGGCAATCCTCGGAGTTTCTCCAGCATGGTCTGCACAGCACCTGATATCCATCTCCCAGAAGAGGTCCCTCCTGGATGACGAGACCCAGCTCCAGCCCCACAGCTCACTCAGGGTGACAAGGGACATCTGGAAGAGGGTGTCGTGTCTGACCACCCCCCGGGTACATCACATACCCAGCGGTACCCCAACACACAGGCAAACGACAGCATCTTCCCCACCCACCCGTTGGGGCTTCCTACAACTCACAGAACTTTTCTGGAAAGATCCAGGCAACACAGAGCCATCCACTGTGACTGTCAATTGTGCAGCCAAAACACCATCCCCCAGGATGCAGCCAGGAATGAGGCAGGGACTCTCCTTCCAAGGCAGACCCCGTAGCCTCTGCCACCCCAGCAGAGGACAGGGAAGCAAACCACCGATGCCCAGCCGCCAGCACTGCCACCAGAGGCAGGTCACAAACCCACAGAATGCGGTTTCCTTGCATGGTGAAGTCTTCTTTTATTTGTTTGTTTTTTCCGGCAGCTGGCCAGTATAGGGATCAAACTCTGGACCTTGCTGTTATCAGCACCGTGCTCTAACCAACCGAGCTAACCGGCCAGCCCCTGAAGTCTGACTTCTACCACGCAGGGAAAGACAGCGCCTGACACAAGGTCACATGTAACGTAGAAAACACACAACAAACCGCGAAGGCCTCGCACAGCAAGAAGGAAATCCTACAGGCTGGAAGGAAATCCCCCCAAGAGCAGGGTGAGTGCAGGGGCACCGGCTTCTCCCTAGATGTCTTTCTGCATCCTCTCCAGAACGGTGGGGAAACCGGCCCATAATCCCCAGGCACGCTCATGGTTCAACTCCAGCCACAGACGGCTCAGTCGAGGCCCCGGCCCCTCAGGGCAGAGACCACGGCAGTCCAGAGCCCGAGACGCAGTGCAGAGCCCCAGAGCCCTAGACACAGCCGGCTGCCTGAGGGACCCGTGTCCCCTCCCCCAGGACAACACCAGCCCGTCCCACACAAGGCTAAGGGTGACCTGCCTGGGTGGTCCTCCTCCCCACCCCCAGCTGTCCTGACACTGTGGCTGTTTTCTCTGCTTGGACCTTCCTCCCCACCCCCTCACCTGCTGGAAAACTGCTTATCCCTGGAAGCTCAGGATCCACTTCCCTTGATGACCCCCACCCCTGGGCCCCACCAGACCCACAGCCTGTGTGTGGACCTGTGGGCTCTTCTTCCTCCACATGGGGACCCTGTGGCACTCAGCCCCAGGCCCCAGGCCCTCAGCACCTCGGCCTCCTGTGCCCCAAGTTTCCATCAGTCATTTACACCTCAGTATAAATGTCCACACTTGGCTCCGGCTCTGGCTACAAGTCCTGATGATGTACCCACAGGCCCTGGCCTCTCAAAACAGAGCAGAAGACACAGGCATGCGTCTGTCTGTTATATCAAGGTCTCCCTCCTCCCCTGGTAAGAACTGGTGTGCACAGCAGGGTGAGGTCAGTGAGACAAAGGACAGGACTTCCCGGCTGTGACCATAGAGAAAGCCAGTGGCAAAGATGCCAAGCCTGGGGCTGGCCATGGAAAGACAGACAGGGCTTGCTTTAGAGGAAACTGGACCCTACAGCGCAGGCAGGGCCAGGGTCATCATGAATGCCACACAGTCCCCAGGGCTGCAGGGCTGAGGCCTCAGGCCCTGGTTCCTCACCAGTCACTGAGGAGTTAAGCCAGGCCCCAGCCCGTGGGCCAGTGCCACATCAGGCTGCCCAGCCCCACACCTGCCCTTCCTGGTCGAGTCAGTCATTGTCCCACAAGGAGATGGCAGGGGGGAGAGTGGGGGTGAAGAAAGGGCCCTTTGAGGGAAGAGGGAGGCAGCAGGATGCACGGGCCAAGGCCTGGGGTACATGGGCCTCACTCTGCCACTCTGCGTCTGTGTCCTCACGAGTCGGCCCAAGGCCTGGTGGGTGCTGGCCTGGGAGCGGGGACTCCTGGGTCGTCCCTCCACGTCCTCTGGAGAGGGGTGCTGACTGCCACATCTCCTACCTCAGGGGCCAGGGTGGACAGGAGGCTTCAACACGACCAGGATCACAGGCCCCTCAGGAATACCAGCACCTCTCCAGACTCCAGACACCCAGGCTGGGGGACACAGCTACGAAGCCAAGAGCAGAGGCAGGGGCCCGGCCGGGTGGTGCTGGGAGGGAAAGTGAGTGGGACCCTCCCCACCCGAGTTCTGCAGAATGGCTGGGTTAGCACCAGAGTCCACCTGAAACAGCTACCATTCTGGAAGTGGATCCCAGCAAACCCAGCCACCCTCCCTCCACTCACCCTGACAGGCCACCCACCCATCCCCAGCCTCCGAGCTTGTATTCAGCTAACAGGGACGCTGGGCCAGGCCCCATCCCCAACCCCTTCCACAGGACAGGCCAGCAGAACCCATCACAGCTAGGACCCCAGCCAGGTGGGGCCCACAGAGAGGGCCGGGAGTCCCTGAGACAGTTCAGGTCTGCTCTGAAGAAGAAAGTGGCCACCAGAGAGGGCGAGCAAGTTGCCCGAGGGCACACAGCTATGGGGCTGTGCTCGGCAGCCACTGGGAGCAGGGACTCAGCAAGAGAAACGGGACCCTGTCCGCCTGCCAGTCTTGGGAGTCCAGTCTTTTCTGTTCGCGTGCCTAACGTCACTTTTTCCCCCCTAATATTCGGTTGTTATAAGTACAAAGAAGTTGAAAAACAGACTCGCCATTTACGGTCAGACTTTCCACCGCCCTCCTCCGTCCAATGGGAACCTGCCCCACAGCCAGCAGGGTCTGCTGGGACATGGATCACCTTGGTCCACTGGCAGCCCTCCCAAAGCTCTGCTTCAAAACGAGACACCACTCCCCAGCTGCCCAGCTCGCCCCCTCCTCTCAGGCCGGTGCTGCAGATCCTGGGGGGATGGATGGTCCCTGGGAGGACCCTGGGAGCTAGACCCTGGGAGGCCCAGTCCCCACTAGGTGCTGGTTGCTAGAGGCCCCCGACAGACCAGAAGCTCCTCCCAGGGCTGGGGCTTCACGCCTGGCAAAGGGAGGGCTCCAGGGACATGCCCACTCCCAGCCCCGTGGGCTCACCAAGTGCCTTGCACAGCTCTGGGTGCTTGACTCCGATGGTTTTCAATCTCTGCAGCAACTCCGACGAGGTCAGCTGCCGTACCAGGTACAAGGCCACGGAGTAGCTCTGCGGGCAGAGGGGGCATCAGGTCCGGCCAGGGAGGTGCCAGCAGCGCGACAGGGTGGGTGGCACCCTGGGCTCTCACCTTGCCATAGTTCCCCCAGGTGACAGTGATGCGGTTGGTGGCCGAGGACAGGTACATGAGGTGGGTGAGGTTGATGGGGCGGCAGGGCCTCTTGGGCTCCACTCCGGGCTTGTTTGAGGGGTAGTAGCCCTGGAAGCAGACAGGCCGGCTCAGGCCACTGGCGCCAGATATGAGCGCAGCTGGGACAGTGGCATCCCTGCCCCCACTCTGCAGCGGACCCCAGGGCAGCCGTGGCTCACCGGGACAGAGCAGTAGCTGTGATTGACCTTCACGGCAATGTTGGGTGGGTACTGGTCCTCCTGAGGGCAGCTGGTGTCTGAGTAACAGATTCTGCAACATAATGGGGACCATGGGGCCACAGGAAGACCCAGGCAGGGGAGGTCCAGCGGTCAGGGCAGAGGTGATGATGGGAACGTGACAAAGGGCTGGACTGCTCATGGCGTTTGGGGCCCTAGATCAAGGAGGTGTGTCCATGGACAAGAACAGGAGGCAGAAGGGGTAGCCAGGGCTCTGCCTCTGCCAGGGAAGCTGGGAGGGCTGCTCCCAGGGCCAGGGGAAGTGGGGGTGGCTGACAGAGGGTCCCTCCCGGGGCTGTGGGCACACCTGGGCCTACCTTAGGACGACCTGCACGGCTTTGACTCCGGGCTGCAGCTCTCTGTGGACATTGAGCAAATACAGGAGAGGAAAGGAGGGTCAGCAGGGAGGAAAGCCCCACACGCCGCGCTGACCTGGCAGCTGGGGGCTGACAGCTGCTCTCCAGAACTTTCTCTCCTGTGCTGGGCGGCACCCTCGTGCCAACATCACTGGGCAAGGGCTGCCAGGAAGACGCCAGCCATCCTAGCCCTTGCTGGGAAGAGGACACCACCCTGCCCAGAGGCACAGGGAGCAGAGCCCTGACAGCCTGCCCTGGGCCCTGTGGCCCTGGGCTGCAGCCTCAAGCCGTGGTCACATCTTGGCTGAGGCCTGTGCTGTCTACCAGGTGCCCTGAGCTCTCCACCTGACCAAGCACGAGCTGTGGGATGCAGGCCTGCAGCTGAGCCCCTTAGAACTCCCCATTCCTCAACTGTAAAATGGGGAAACACCCTTCTCCAAAAGGCAGGGGTGAGGACTCATCCCCCCAGGTCAGACCAACAGGGGCGGGGACCTTGGCGAGGCAAGGCTCCCTTGTCTGAGCCAGGGAAACCAAGGCCCAGGACCCTTTTGTGCAGACTGGATGAGACAGGAATACCTGTGGGGCCACCAGAAAGGGGCCTGCCTGCCTGGGAAACACGAGAGAAGTCACCCCACAAGAGAAGGCAGGTAGGTGCATGCTCATTCACTGAATGAATAAAGTTATAAATGTGCCAAGTGGAATCGACCGGCCAATTCACAACAGAAAGAAATCACCCAAGGACACCTCAGGATCAACTTTTAACAGGAAATGCACCCAAGAGAAGCGAAGACAATGCCTACCCAGAGAAACACGTCTGCACACAAATGCTCACAGTGGCATGACTCCCAACGGCCAAAGACAGCCCAAGTGTCCACGGACAGACGACTGGATAAACACAGTGTGGTCCATCCACACACTGGAACATCACTCCGCCAGGAAAAGGAACGAGGCTCTGACACACGCTACCACGTGGATGGACCTTGAACACATCACACGCAGGGACAGACGCCAGACACACAAGGCCACACAGTGTGTGACTCCATTTACATAAAAGTCCAGAACAAGATGACCCACAGAGAGAAAGTGGATTCGTGGCTGCCGGGTGCTGGGGGAGGGGTGGGGAGTGACTGCTGATGGGGCAGGGGTGAGTGTTGCACAACCTACTGAATACACTAACAGCCAGTGAATTCTACACTTTAAAATGGTATATTCTGCAAAATATACATTATATTTCAACTTAAGAGAAGAACAGGAGCTTCAGGAAGAAAGCACTAGACTGAAGAACAGTTCACAGAAAGGCCATGCCTGAGTGGAAGGAAGCCCCCCACCCTCCGAACTGGGTCCACCCCACTAAAAGATTCTGCAGATCTGCTAAGAAAACAGCCAGTGCAGGACAGGACTGACGGGGGGATCCTCACAAATGCTGCTAAAGTTTGCCCGAATGAGGAAGGAAGGCTGGGGCCCTGGTGGTCCACCCAGTGAGGATGTCACATGCAGCCTGGGAGCGGAGTCACCACCACTGGCAGGATTGAGTGTCGTCCACGCAGCACTCTGAGCAGGGACTGAGTTGGGAGGTGGGAGCTGTCATGACACCCAGTTTACAAATGAGGAAGATGAGGCTCAGAGAGGTGAGGTCGCACCTGAGATTAACCAGGTGGAGAGGCCCCTGTGGCCACTGGGCCCAACACAGACGATCCTGAGCCCTTCCCAGGCGTAAGGGCCAGACAGGGAGGCTGGGGGGACAGGAAGCAGGCCTGTACCCCCAAAAGGCAGGGGAGGCAGTTCTGAAGTCACACAGGAACCCAGGGGGCAGCTGTGGGCTCCCACCCCTGCCCTTCCATGGACTCACAGGTGACCTGGGCAAACGACCTCCCCTGTCTTGAGCGTCGGTCTCCTCTGCAAAACAGGGAGCTCCAAACCAGCCAGCCACCAAAAAAAGAAAGAAAGAAAGAAAGAAAACAGGGAGCTGCTGTGAGTATTAAGCGGGCTGGTAGGTGCAGGGCACTCGGTATGTGCCCAGCACATGAGGGGTACCTGTCTTAGCTGGAGACAGAAGGGCCTCAGAGAACACCCAGGGTCTGACAGCACAGCCACTTCTAGCCTCGACCCCACACGTTCAGCTCAGCAGTCCTCACCCGGGGCAATTCTGCCCCCAGGGGACACTGGGAAACATCTGGGGACATTTGCAGTTGTCACAACTGGAGAGTGCTCCTGGCATGGAGTAGGTGGAGGCCAGGGATGCTGCTCAGTACCTCCAGTGCCCAGGATGGCCCCACCACAAAGAAGGATCCGGTCCCAGTGTCCACAGTGCCAGGGGAGAGACCCTATTAAAGCAGGACAATTGGTCCACCTCTCGGGGCAGTAAGCACATGCCAACACTGCACACATGGCCCAGCACGTGAGGGCAGCACCTAAGACCAGGGTGGGGTTTTCCAGAAGGATGACTCCTGTTCCCTGCTGCTGCTGGGGAACATGGTCTGGACAAATGTGGAGCCTGCAGCGGACATAGCCAAAGGCTCTACTGAGATGGCCGGATGGCCAGCAGGGAGCTGGGGCGGGGGCACAGCGCACCTGGAGTTCCGGATCAGCTCCACCTGCCTCGGTGTCAACGCAAAGATGCACGGGCTCTCCTGAAGCTTCTCATTATTCTGTGGAACTGAAGACAAACACAGGGTCAGGGTCACAACTGGTACCTGGTAAGAACCCACCCCCAAGTGAGTGCACCTGTCCATCATTATACTGGGAAAGGAAAACAGGAAGGCACTGGACAGAGGAGTGGGATGGAGGTGGGGGCTGCCCAGGGGGGAGGATGTGGGAGGACACCCCTGCCTCTTCCTGGGGGATGCGCACCCTGGCCTGTGACTAAGGGAAAATTTCTGCCCCCTCCTTGCCCATGCTCCCATTCAGGGCCACATTAGGAGCTGGGCGACCTTCGCAGTTCTCTGGAGCTCTATTTAGAAAACGGAACACTGCTTAGCCGAGGGGCAAAGAGCAGGGCTGTGCCCAGCTGGTGGACACCTGCCACACCCCCCCCCCCAACAACACAGCCTGGCTCTGGCCTGGGCTCTCTGTGTGCCCTTGGGCCAGCCACTCCACTTGGACAGAGGTCCCACCTTGGGCACTCACAGGCCAGCGGAGGAGATAAGAAAATGAACCTCCACATGCACAGAGAGAAGAGTTACAAGAGGCCAGCTCCCAGTGGGGGCATGAGGAGCGCAGCAGAGTCCTGGGAGACACTGCGCACAGGGCCTCAGTGGTGCTCACCAAGTGCCTACTGGGTGCGGGGGTTGGGGAACGTTCTGTGACGGGATGGAGACCACACTGGTTATGGGTCTGGGCCCTTCCCTCTCACTTATAACTGGACAAAAATCACAGGGTGGTTAGAAAATGCTTTGACCCACACTAGGAAAGACAATATACCAACATTTATGAGATGCAGCCAAAGCAATCCTCAGAGGGAAAGTTATAGCTTTTAACCCTTATGTTAAAAAAGAAAAAGGTGACTGGCCAGTTGGCTCAGTCAGTTAGAACGCAGTCTTGTAACACCAAGGTCATGGGTTTGGTTTCCCATGCCAGCCAGCTGCCAAAACAAAAACAAAAACAAAAAGGTTTAAGATAAATGATTTAGGTTTCCTCCGTGAGAAGCCAGAAAAAAAGAGCAAATTAAACCCAAAATCATTAGAAGGAAGGAAATAATAATAATAAAAATAGAAGTCTATAAAACAGAAAATAAGCAGCAGAGAAAGTCACCAGAGCCCAGGGCTCTTTGGCAAACTCCTAGCTGCACTCAACAACGTACATGAAATGGATAAATTCTTCCAAAGACGCAGTTGACCAGAACTGGCATCAAAAGATATAGAAAGCTTGAAAAAGCTCTTTATTGGTTAAGAAATTGAGTTCATAATTAGAACCTTTCCACAGAGAAAACTGCCGGTCCAGATTGGTGAATTCTATCAAACGTTTAGGGATGAAACCATACACACTTTTCAGGAAATAGAGAAGGAAAAAACACTTCTCAACCCATTTTATGAGGCCATAGCCCTGATACCAAAAGCAGACAAAGGGCCGGCCCCGTGGCTTACTCGGGAGGGTGCGGTGCTGGTAGCGCTGAGGTTGCGGGTTCGGATCCTATATAGGGATGACCAATGCGCTCACTGGCTGAGCATGGGTGCGGACGACACTGCGCCGAGGGTTGCGATCCCCTTACTGGTCAAAAACTTTAAAAAATAATAATAATAAAAAGCAGACAAAGATGCAGCAAGAAAGAAAAATCATAGGCTGGCTGGTTAGCTCAGTTGGTTGCAGCGTGGTGCTGATAACACCAAGCCCAAGCCCAAGGCTCAATCCCTGTACCAGCCAGCCACCCAAAAAAAAAAAAAAAAAAGAGAGAGAGAGAAAGAAATATTATAGATACATATTCCTCATAAGCATAGATGTAAAAATCCTTAACAAAGTATTAGCAAATATTCCAGATCTCTGGGATTTGTCCCAGGATGGCAAGATTGGCTTAAAACCTCTGTACGTGCACTAGGATGGTTAAAATTCAAAGACTGGGAACTCCTAGTGCTGACGAGGCTGTGGAGCACATGAACTCTCTGCAGGCGG
Source organism: Cynocephalus volans (assembly GCF_027409185.1). Lineage (NCBI taxonomy): Eukaryota > Metazoa > Chordata > Mammalia > Dermoptera > Cynocephalidae > Cynocephalus > Cynocephalus volans. The sequence goes on along the minus strand of NC_084469.1, from coordinate 95,810,106 downwards.
GGTTACGAAATGGTACAACCACTGTGGAAAACTGCCCTCACAAACACATACCACCCTACATCCCAGCAATCCCGCTCCCACGTATTTGCCCCCTAAACAAATGGCAATATGTCTACAAAAAGACTTGCACAAGGATGTCTGTGGTAAATTCATTCCCAACAGCCCTAAAGTGGAAATAACCCAGGTGCCCTTCACTAGGAGAATAAACAAGCTGTGGTGCAGTCCTCCAGCAGAGCCAACTGAGGTCAACGAAGTGACTGGGATGGGCTGCAAAACATGACACTGAACTGGAGAAGCCAGACACAAGGATGCATGCACTGCATATAACACTGATCTCAAGTTCTAGCACAGGCACAACCTCATCAATAGTGACAGAAAGCAGAACAGTGGTTCCCTCTTGGGGAAACGAGGACTGGATGGAAAGAGTCCCATGGGAATATTCCGTATTTTGATGGAGTCTGGGTTACTGCGGTATATTCATTTGTTAAAACTCAAACTGCCTATATCTCTCTATTTTATTGTATGTAAGTTATATCTCAGTTAAAAAAATTTTTAGGGGCTTGCCGGTTAGCTCAGTTGGTCAGAGCATGGTGCTGATAACACCAAAGTCACGGTTCGGATCCCTGTACCAGCCAACCGCCAGAAATAAAACAAAATAAAATTTAAACTGCACTGAGAAGCCATTTGATTGGAAGATTGAAAGAGAATCGAAACCTTGATAAAAACTGAGGAGGGTATAGGCTGATAGGACTGAAAGCCTCTGCGGAAAGCAATCAGCCCAATTTATCAAAACTACGAATCCACAACCCAAAAAAGAGCAAGCCCTACATTTAAGGAGCCCCAACTGCAGACACGCTCCCACATGCACAGTGTGATGGACACATCCCACAGAATGGTTTCTAGCAGCCAGAGGCTGCCAATGGCCTGAATGCCCATCGACGCAGTCTGGGCACCAAACAACCAACTATGCAACTGTGAAGCAGGGGACAGAGAATCCAGAGCCGCAGATGTTCTGATAGGGAGTCATCTCCAGGCTGTTTCCTGCTAAGTAAAAGACGCAGGTGCCTGGCAGTGTGTATGTTATGCGAACACCCGTGAAACAGAAACGGAGGGCGGGGGTCCACATAAACGCATAGCTGCTGCTTATACGTGCAAAAAGTGGACAAGGGGGCAAGAATCTGGTCGCAGCCTGTGAGTGGCTGGAAGAGGAGGTGGAACCACTGCAAACCTAGAACAGTGGGCGGCAACCGCTCCTATGCAAGGCCAAAGCACAAATATTTTCAGCTGTTCGGGCTACGCCGTCCCTGTCGTGACTACAAGACTGCCTGGTACCACTGAAAACGCCACAGATCATCGGCACACAACTGGGCCTGGCCATGCCACCATGGCACGTTGTTTACAAGAACAAGCAGCAGTGGGACCACCCCCTGGTTTCCCTGTGCCAACCGCTACTTTTGAACTTCTGAACTACAAACCATGAGAACAGGTAATATGTAAACAGCACGCACAATTTTGATTTAAAGCCAGCTCAGGCTCAGAACCCAGACCACCTGGGTTCGGATCGCAGCTCCAACAGGGCCTCCCAGGCTGGGCCTGCATGGCCCATCTCCCAGGGTGCCGAGCGCTGGGTCTGTCACTGGTGCTCAGGAAGAGGTGGCTGCTGTAACATCACACTGCTGCCACCAATCCACCTGTTTGTTGAGAGTCCACAGGTCCCTGGGCAACGGCAGGTTCTGCAGTCCCAGCGAGGGCCCCTGAGGAAGGCCGCCTAATTGGGGAGCAAGGGGTGTGCACAGGCCACCTGCAGACACGCCTGAATCTGCGCACAGCCTGGGGAGCAATTATTTGGGGGTCAGGAGGCCTCACTGGAGCTGACATCTGAGCTGGGCCTCGGAGGCTGGGTAGGTCAGAACACCACCCCCAGCCCACCCAATACCTGGGCAGGCAGAGCTTGGAGAGAACGAAAAGGGCCAGCAGCCCATCTAGGCGAGACCAGGGGCCTGGGGACGTGCCCTGTCCTCCCACCTTCAGCCTGGGGTGGCTGGCTGCTCCCTGCAGAGGCCAGCTGTCCCCATCAGCCAAGCACACACTGCTTCAGGGCCTTTGCACTCACCATTTTCTCCTACAGGACATTCCTCCCCAGCTGTCGTCAAGGCCCTTGTGTCACAAACACTAATGAGATGGAAGCCTTCCCTGAGTGCCTCACTTCAAACTGTGAACACCGCTTTCCCTGCTAGACATCCCAAGTCATCCTTCCACTTGTTCTCTCAGAGCCACCAAGGCGCAGAGTTCTGCGCACTGCCTGGCACACCGAGGCACTCGCACATTCACAGGGTCAAGGCGTGGAGACTGAGTGCACCAAAGAGCAGCTCTGTCATCACCCATGGCTCCCACAAGGCCAGGTGACTGTGGGTAACTGCTGGGTGGCACGGGGACAAGGTGCCCACGAGGCTACGGAGGATGACAGGCTGAGGCCTTCAGCTATACACAGCCCCTCCTGCCCCCTGCACACCACAGGTCTCAGCACCCCACCAGGGAAAAGGGAGGGGAACACAGATCAGCCAAGGCTGGGCACCCCGGAACCAGCCCAACCCGAGACACCGACGGGGAAGGGCCCAGCAACCACCTGCCCTGGCCACCAGGCAGCTTCACAAGATGCCGCTGGCACTGAATATTTAATGCCGCAAGCAGATGCTCCCGATATATGGGGGAGCCCCACAAAACAGCAGTCAGGGTACAACCACATGTTCGCATGACCACACTGCCAAGAAAAGGTGGCGGCGAGGGGCCTGCTCAGGAGGCAGGGATTCTTTGCTAGTGACTTGGGTTTCCTATGACCCACACATGCTTTCACAGATACTTAAGGGAGAGGGACGTACAAGGTTGTAGAAAGTAGATCTGATGGGGCTGGCCTGAAACTCATCTGCTTGTGACTTTTTGCCTCTTGGGCCCAAACCGGGCCAGCGATGAGAGGACAGGATGGGTGGGGGTCCCTCCTGCAGGCCAATGCCCCCCTTCCCAGTACACATGCAGGTCCTCTGACTCCACCACTCCTGGCCTTGAGCTTCCAGCATCAGTTCCCCACCAGTGACCCCAGTGCGCCAGGCGGGGGTCCTGACTGGCTCCCCCAGCTCCACCTGTGGGCAAAGCAACCAAGCCCAGACAGAGGCAGGGTACAAGTGAGACCACAGCCCCAGCTCCTCCACTCATGGGGGCTGACCTGAGCCTTGGTGTTGGCATGCAGCTGGCGGGCGGGCTGGCCACCTCCTGTGGTGGGGGTGTGGGGATGGCACAGGGTCTCACGGGGAAAGAGGGACTCCAGACCGTCAGTTCCTCGCTCTTGCTGCAGCCCCCAGGCTGCTTTCAGCTCCAAGTCTTTCCTCACTCTGTGCCCCCACCTGTCCTGACCCATCCACGGTGGACAGCCACTCTCAGGCCTGGGTGTTTCTGTCTTTTGTTTTTTGGTGGCTGGCTGGTACAGGGATCGGAACCACGGTGGTGTTATAACACTGCTCTAACCTAGCTGTTAAGTAAGAAAATGTACAAGGGCTGGTTAGCTAGCTCAGCTGGTTAGAGTGCGGTGTTATAAGGCCAAGGGTTTGGATCCCTGTACCAGCCAGCTGCCAAGAAAATAAAGAATAAAATAAGAAAACACACAAATAAACAATGTCAAAAAACAAACAAAAACCAAGTCAGTGTTGGGAGGAAGCTACGGAGCACACAGGCGGTGAGGACAGGCAACCAGGGAGGCCTCTCCCAGGACGCAGCACATAAGCTGAGCCCAAAGGAGTCAGGCAGGAGCCCAGCGGGTATACAGGGAAAAGCATTCCAGGCAGAGGGCGCAGCCTGTGCAAAGGCCCTGAGGCAGGACCGAGCCTGGCCTGTGGGAGGAACAGCGAGGAGGCCCGTGTGGCTGCAGCAGAGAGAGCGAGGGGGATAGAGGGAGGAGGAAGGGAGGGGACGGGGCAGGAAAGTCAGCAGGGTCTAGGTCAGGGGAAGGTTTTGAGCAGAGGAGGGACATGGCTGGCCTGCTACTGTGGGAGAGCAGAGTACCCCGTGGGGAACAGACCCAGGAGAAGGCTAGGACAGGTAGGCAGGTAAAAACCTGTGACTGGTGGAGGAGTGATCACAGGACACCAGAGCTGGAGCCATCAGGACTTGGGGTGGGCTGGAAGTAGACCCCCTCAGCAGGTCATGGTGGGCCTGTCCCTCCTCCTCACCCAGGTGGGTGCTCTGGAAAGCCAGGGCCAGCTGTAGAGCTGGCAGAGACCCCCATTCCATGGAGCCCCCACCCCACAGGCTAGGAACAGTGACAGGATGCCACAAGATGGTCCAGGATCCAAGGGCACAGGATGAAACTGAAGGTGCCATGGAGGGTCAGTGGGCTGGGCCTGTACCTTGCCTGGCTGTGGGACAACAGGCAAGCCTCTTTACCTCTCTATGCCCCCTTAGGTTCTTGGTAGAGAAGATAACATCGACCTCCAAAAAGACACCAGGAAAAGCTCACTGTAACTTCCATGACTTTGCAGCCCTGGGGACGGCTGTCCCCCATCCTTCCCCATAACCCACCATTCTCAAGTTTTCTCGGCTCTGCCGCCCGCGCCCAGGCAGCTCTGTCCCTCCTCCTGGGGCGCACCATGCTCTGGTCACAATGGCCTCCATTCAGTCCAGTGAATGAGCCCTCTCTCACCACCAGGCCTCTGTCCTAGCTGGTCCCTCTGCCTGGAACACACTCCCCTACCCCCTCCTCCTTGCCTGGCTTACTGGTACTCACTCCTCGGGTCTGGATTGTACTGCTGCCTCCTCCAGGAAGCCCTCCTGACTGCCCCTCCACACAAACATGCAATAAATAACTCCTGATACTGACGGCAGCTAGCGCCATCTGATCACCTCCTGTGCAGCACCAGGGACAAGGGCAGAGACCACCACTAGCTTACGTGTGGCGTCAGCAATACCAGCTTAGGAGACTGGATAAGGAACACAGTTATGCCCTGCACGCAACACAGGGGATGCTACACAAGCAGTTTCCAGCCAGTGACAGTACAACCTGCCTTGGAGGGGAGCCTCTGAGATTCGGGGGGTGTGCGTGGAGTTGTTACAATGACAAGGGCCACTCACTGCACAGCGCAGGCTGACACCACAAGAGGCCGACCACAGGATGCTGGGGGCCTCACGAGCAGTTCTGTGCCAGACTGATGTGTTTGCTTCCTTCCTTCCGCCCCCAAGTCTCATGACAGCCTCTCTTCCCCACCACAGGCCCTGACAGGAGGGTCTGGGCTACTCTAGCTGGGCTGTGGCTGCTGACGCAGAGTGAGGCAGGCTGGGGGACTCCCACTGTTAAGATGCTCCAGCGGCCCCCAGCTGCATGTTCCTGGGTCCTCTTGTTCTGCTCAGGTCAGCAGAGGTCTTCTGCTCCAGGCCTGCCTGGCCGAAGGGTGGGAAGGCGAGGATGGCTGGGCTCCCCAACCTTCATGTGGTTTAGAACAGGCATCTCCCCACAAGGGTGCGGGGTTCCATCTGCTCAGAAAGGGGGTCAAAGTCAGGAGGGTGAAGTGCAGGTTGCTGTGTGACCTTGGGCAAGTGTCCTGACCTTTCTGGGCCCCACCCCTCCACTGGAGTGGATCATCTGTCTCCTAAGGTCCTTCCAGCTCCCAGTGTGTGGCTTGACTATCCTGCACCCCTCCCCCAAGCCCAGCATTCCACGCCGTGTGATTTATGGCTCCTGTCCGCCTGGCGTGGGTTCCATCCCAGAGCTGGCCGACAGCTCTTCCGGGGACAGGCCAGAATGTGTGGGCCTCATTTGGTCAGCAGGTGGAAGCCCCTTTGGTCAAAAAGGGGAAGCTGGCAGAGCCGCATCCTTTTGAAGTGGCCCTTGGGCAATGCCAGCTTCATGGAGTTCATCTGGGAAGGGGCCAGCCCAGGGTGGGCGCTTGTGCTCGGAATCGCAGGTCCTAGAACAAAGGGGACCACTGCTTTGGGTCCTGAAGTCTGTGCTCAAGAAAACCTCTCCCTAAGGACCTAGGCAGCCCCTGGGGAACCCTCAGAGAGCATGAGAGTCCAGGGAAGGTGGTGCATCATGGTAGGAGCCCTCCTCCCAGGCCCTTGGATGGGGGCGGGGTACTCAGTGGGGAGGAAAAGCAGGGCGGGGCCGGTCTTTGTTCTGAGCCGACAGCAGAGTCGTTCCTGGTGTAGACAGGGGAGCAGGCTCTCCCGGAGATCAGGTGACCGGGGTCCCCAGGGGGCTGAGGGCACAGTGATGCATTCTGGGGCAGAGCGACTGCTCGCTGCCATGCAGGAAGGAAGCCTGGGATCTGGGACGGGAGGTGAGGCCAGTCGGCCAGCCAGTCACTGCTGATTCCAAAGTCGTTTCTAGCCCGAACCCCAACCCAGCATCCAGCCTGCCCTGCCACTTCTTGGTGGAAACCCAGTCTCCCTGGTGCTCAGGTCATTCTCAAGGCCTCAGGAGTCTAAAACATCAGCTCAACCTCCAGAACCAGCCAGCTGGTCCCCAAGGCCCCCAAAAGCTGCTGGGGAACCCCAGGGGGAGAATGGCTTCCAGCATCCAGACAGGGGTTACAGGGGCATGAAGGCAGGGAAGCCAGCCCAAGGAAACTCAGGATGGGGTCGGGGTCCCCAGAGCTGCCTGTTCAATCACATGATAGGTGCCACTGGGACAACCTGCTTCCAAGAGGTTCCCACTAAACACTTCTGCAAGACAGAAAGCTTCAGAGGGCGGAGCCTGAGGACAGAGGGTGGAGCCTGGGGCCAGAGGGTGGAGCCTGGGACAGCTGCTGGAACTGCTGGCAGCACCTCCCTCCCTCCCTCCTCCACCAGTTTGGCACAACCTGAAACCACAGCCTCACAGAGTCCCGGGGCTGTAGGTGGGAGGGGAGAGGCGCTGCACCCCCTCCCCACTTCCAGCCCCGCACCAAGGGCAGGAGAGGGGCTGGCTGGCGCCAGGCTGCAGCTGAGGTCTGCATGCCAGAGAGGGGCCCCAGCCTCTGCAGGCAGGCCATGCAGGACGCTGGGTCAGCAGGGTGGGAGGGAGTGTGCAGGGTGCAGGAGGCTGGCATGAAGAGACCATGGCCCTGCAGCCTACGCTCTGCCATGGCCGGCAGATGCCAACTCGGTAAAGACAGGAGGGCCTCCACAGGAGATGCTGATGGTGCACTGTGGGACCCTTGGAGCAGGCCACAGGTGGGGGACACCTCCATCCCCTCATGAGGATATGGAAAGGAAGCTCCTCAGGGCAGGGGCTCCATCTGTCTTACTCCCTGCTCTGTGCCCAGTGCCAGGCACCCATCCAGCAGGCACTCAAACATTTCCTGCATGAGCGGATGAGGAGGGGGAGGGAGATGAAGGACAGGAGAAACAGAAAGGGAAGGGGTCTCCAGTAACACTCAGGAACCTGGTAAAATCTGCCAGCCTGGCCATGGGTTCACAAAAGGCCCAGCATGTTCTGACTGCCCTTTGGGAGTCCTGGAGGCTGGATGCTCTCTCTACCCAGGGTAAATGCAGCTGGTCAGGGCCTCCCGGCCCCGAGCTCAGGGCAGCATCTGAGGCTGAGACCAGGGCCAACACCAACCTGCAGCATATGTGGTTAAGGCAGCCAGAGACTGCAAGGTCCTGGCTCACAGCTCAGTCAACACTTGGGGACAAAGAAATGAGCAGTCAGAGGGACCACAGAGCCCTGGCACTGCCTCCTCCACCCCTGATCACCCCGAACTCTTGGGGCACACGGTGTGAGCAGCCTCGCAGTGGCCTGAGCCCACTGACAGAGGTCCCTCCTGCAGGCTGCCTACTAGAAAAGAGCATGTGGGGAAGGAGGGAAGGCCGGGTACGATTCTTCAGCCCCTTTTCCACAGGGAGTGAGAGAATAGAAGCCAGCCTCTGAGATGGCCCCAGGTGACTCCTGCCTCCTGGTTGTCTCATCCTGAAGCAGTCCCTTCCTTCCCACACTGCACCAGAGCCATCCGTTGAAGCAATGGAAGACGGCCCAAGGGAAGGTGTGACATGTCTGAAATCAGGTTACATACAGAACTGTGGCTTCCAGCTTGATGTGCGTGCACACACACATGCACCTTCTCTCTCTCTCTCCAGGTCACTCACCCTGGGGCAAGAGAACCACCACGCTCTGAGGACACTTGGGCAGCCATTCAGAGGTCCATATAGCCAAAGCCGGCAAGAAGCCAAGGCTGCCAGCAACCACGTGCAGAAGCTGCCTCCTCCAGCCCCAGCGGAGCCTTCAGATGAGACTGCAACCTCCCACAGGAGACTCTGAGCCAGAACTGCCCAGAATCACCCAGTAGATACACTGCCCCCGAGTTCCTAACCCACAGGAGCTGAGAGCTAACAGATATCTGTTGCTTTATGCTGCTGGGTTTCAGGGTAATTTGTTACACAGCAGATAACCCATATCAAGGGTGGTCCCTCTGTTTCCTGGGAAGGACAAGCCCCCAGGGCCTCCTACCCTCACCACCCCCCTGAAAACAGTACCCAAAGTCAACCGCATGGCTGGTCAGTGGGTGCTCGGCGGGAACGTGGAACGCAGGCCTCCCCATGGGGAAGGCGGCCGACTCACCTAACTCAGTGGGCTTCAGCAATTCATCCAACATATTAAAGAAGGGTAGTTTCACCAGGCGGACTTCTGGCTTGAGGGTCTTGGCAGGCAACCGTCCCAGTCCATTTAAGTACTTCCCGTAGAGCACGGGGTAGTCAATATTGGGGCCAGAGAGGGGAGTCCTGGGCACTGTGCTGGCCCGGTCATAGGTGGAGTGCATGGTCAGGGGGTCCAGGGGCCGGTGGGGCTGGGGAACAGGCTCTGCATTCTTCTTGGCATAGCGGGTCTCATAGAGCTCCTTGATCTTCTTGAACAGCTCGGGGCTACAGTCAAACTGGACCAGCTGGAGGGCCCTGGTGACAAGTTCGTGCTTTAGTCCGCTCTTACTCCGGCCAACGAAACCCAGGAGCATCTGAAGGTCAGAGACTCGAAAACTCATCACCATGTTCTGAAGAAGAGCAACCAGATACACACACCATCAGATATGAGAGCTGCCAGAGTCGGGGGACGCCACGGAGGCACGGGAGCTTCCTGGGGGCCTCCTGGGCCCTGATTCAGGGGTATCAAAGTGAGAAACGTTCAAGATCTATGCCCACTCGTCAGGCCTGCTCCTGGGGTGCCCCTCAGCTCAGCACTGCCCCTTCCTCCTCCTCCTCTTCAAGGAGAGCCTCAGCATCGCCAATGCAACAACAGCTCCTCTGACCATCCCCCCTTCTATTTTAGGTTCCCTTTTCCCATCTTCAAGCCTGCAAGCATCCCCAGGGCAGGAGCTGAGAATACTGCTTTACCCGTAAACAGCCTCTGCCAGTTCCTAGCTGGCGACTCCGGATGGCCTCTCTGATCCTCAGTCTCTTCATCAGACAGGATAACAGCATCCACCTCACGGGGATGGTGGAGGGGCCAGACGAGGTAGCCCACGTAAAGCACCTGGCAGAGCAAGGGCTCAACCAACGGCGGTCACAAACGTGTTTTCCCTTCAGTCTAGATGACAGTAGCCACAATTTACTCAGTACTAATCACTTGCCAGGAACTGAGCTGGACACATAATTATACACTTAACTGTGATCCTTAAAGCACCCCTGCCAGTTGGTGTGAGCTCCACATCACAGACGAGAAAGCGTCGGCTCGGGAAGGCAGCATCAAGATCCAAACTTGAGCCTAACTCTGAGGCCGGGGGTGTTTCCTCCCTATTACACTACCCCCGGGCATCGACACAGAGCCAGGCACTGCCAAGACCTTCCAAATGTCTGCTGATCGTCTCAGGCAGGCCTCTCCCTCAGCACTGTGGACACTGGGGCCAGATGGTTCTCTGTGGTGGGCGTCCTGGGCACTGCAGGTGCTGAGCAGCATCCCTGGCCTCCACCCACTCCATGCCAAGAGCTCCCCACCCCAGTCATGACAACCACAAATGCCCCCAGACACTGCCCAGTATCTCCTGGCAGCAGAACCACCCCCGGGTGAAAAGCGCTGGTTGGAGAGGAAGGCAGGGAACCCAGCAGCCGTGGAAGATATTAACTGAGCAGTGGCAAAGTGATGAATGAGGTCTGGCAGGGTCTGGCACTTCACACCTGGCAGCGTCTCTCCAGCTAAATCAAACCAGACAGAGGAGCTGGGCTGATCCCAGGGTTTGACTGGGGGCTGTCTGGCAGTGGCCTGTCCTCCACAGGAGCTGGGACACCAAGGGAGGTCTCCCCACCAGGCCGAATGTCCCTGAGGGACGGACTAGCTGGGTTCCAGGGCACCCACGCTGAGCCCTGAAGCTAGCCTGGGATGAATGAAAGGGTGTGAGAAAAAGAAACTTCCAGGGAGAATGGAAAAGAAAAAATAAAAAAGGGCAAGTAACAAGAGTGAATACGGAAAGGTGGCAAGCGTGGGGCAGGATGGCACCCAAAGAGACCAACAGTTGTTCAAATGCGACTTGAGAAAGCCTGAGAGGGAGAGCTGGTGGTATGTTTACATAGCGGCCTCCACGTGGGGAGGCTCTGGTGTTTGAGGGTGGGAGAGGCGCCTTAGCAGCACATTTTGGCAGGGAGGTTGTCGCTGCCCCAGGAGCCCCAGTTCTGGGACCCCCCTGGGCCCGCTGTCAGGCTCCTCCCTCGTCAGCATGGTAAGATGGGAGCGTGCTAGGATTCGTCCTAGCTGTACACGCCAGAGTCCTGCTGAAGGCTCAAGGCGACAGACAGAAGTGAGGGGCCGCCCAGTTGTGCCTGCAAAGCCTCGAGAGGAGCCTTTTCCCACCCCAGGGGATCTCTTCTACTCTGCATCATGCAACCCAGTGGCTCTTTAAGTACCCAGGATACAAATGTCCACCACATGCCAGGCACCAGGAGGGCCTTTCCACTTCACTAACTTCACAACAACCCACTCCCAGCATGCAGGCGGGGAAACTGAGGCACAGAGAGGGAAGTAGCAGGCCTGAAGCCTCCCCGTACAGCAGCAGGGCTGGCCTGTGAACCTGCATCCATTGGGCTCCTAAAGGCCACTCATTTCTTGCCACTCATACAGCTACCCAGGGCCTGGGGGATCCTCACTCACTAGCACACCTGCTACCTGGGGGCCTAATCGGTCTGCTGGCCCTCAGAGAGTCTGGTAAAGACCAGGATGCTTTGAAATCAAAGATGCTTCGCCTCCCTTGGCCTGACTTCCTACCTTTTGCAGGGAAAAAAGGCTTGCGGACAAGATGTTTCTTCTGGAAGAGGCCCAAGCCCTTAGAAGGGAGAGGTGATGCTGTCATGTGGAAGTGTAACACAGGGGTTGATCATGCCAAAAACAGGTGGGCTCGGAGGACCTACTGACGTCACTCCACCCCCATCCCCACTCCCACCCCAAGCCCCCTGCCCCACCTAGCCCTGCCAACCAGGTGGGACATCCGGGCCTGCAGCACAAGCATCCTAGAGCAGGCCTGTACGCTGCCATATGTTCACGACTCAGATTTCTCCGCAGCTGCCACCACCAAGAAGCCTGCCCTTGACCCTGGGGCGGGAGGGGGGGGGGCATTCAGGAAGAAGCTCCAGATGCCCCAAAGATCACTTCCTGCCTTGGCTTTATCCTGACCCGACTGCCTGTCAGAACTGTTTATAAACAGGGCCAGGCCCCGGCGGCTCTGGAGTTTCAACTCCAGGCTTGTTTGGAAGCCGCGTGGGGGAATGTCAGCCTAGAGGGAGCAGCTGCATCCAACCTCTTCTCCCTCCTGGGCTCCTCTGAGCACCAGAAGAAAGACAGGCAGGGCCCCTCACTCCAGGAAAAGAGATGTGTAGAAGATCACCTAAGGATATCCCCCACCCCACCCCAAAACGGGCCACAGGCGCTTCAAGCTAAGAGTCTGAGATTTAAGTCTATCAACAAGCCCCTATGTTCGCCCCTTGAACCAGCCCACTGTGCACCCCTAAAGACAAAACCTCCAGGCTGGTAGTATGACAGGGTGGACAAAGCTCCTGAAAAAAGGGGGACATTTCAATTACACTGAAAGTGCTCTCGGGTGGCAGCAAGAGACTCAAGGAGAAAGCGGGCTCCCTAGGGTTGGGGAAGTTGTGCTGTAGCCTAAGCCCTGCTGAATTGAATGGAGGCTCATGGTTTAGAGAACTTGAAAGAAGGGTCAACTTGATTTAACTGGGGGGGGGGGGCCAGCCGCCAGAGGGTCAAGTAGAGTTCATCAGATCATATTTCAAGGCCCTGGATGGTATGAAAGAGTGCAGACCCTCCCCTCCAGCAGCAGCGGGTAGGGTAGGGTCCACAGTCACAGCTCCACAGCCTCTCAAGGAAGTTACATTTCAGGGGACTACAGGCCTTGTGCTTGCAAAGTTCAGACCTCCACATCCCCAGGGCAAGTCTCCACCTTCTCAAAACCCTAAAGGAGCAGAAGGGGGGGGGGGAGCTTGGGGGGGGAGGAGCATGCTCTTGGGGAAACGGGGGTATACTCTATAATCACAGAGTGTTGAGGGGTATGTTTCAGATCCCAGCGGGATGGGAAGGAATGAGAGATGGAGAAGCAAGAAAAAAAGAAAACATTTACAGGTCAGGACCTCAGGGAGGGCAGACCAGAAGCAGGTGGCGGTCCCCTACCTGCCTGGGAGCAGTGGCCTTGTGTGCACTTCTGAGGAGAGGGGACGGTATCTATGAGATACGGAATCTGGTTCCGGACTCCGTAGTCTGGGGGAGGAGCAGCAGCAGCTACCCTAAAGAAAGAGGCCTACCCAGGAACCAGCTGGGGACCCTCCAAGAACCAATATAAGACAACAGACATAAACGAAGAGAAGCTCAGAAGCCAGAGCTGGGGCGCAACAAGATTCTGGGGGCTGTGTAGGGAGGAAGGGAGGTCTAACCTAATTAGCAGACTCGCTAAGGAGCAGAGTACAGTAGAGGCGACCGAGGTTTTGAGACGGGATCTGATCCTGCCAGTGTGGGCTCTAGAGCGCCCAGAGCAGAATCAACACACTCACAGATGCTGTCCCGCGAGGAAATGAGAGGAGAAAGGAGGCAGAGCCCAGGACCCAAGACTGCAAAGGGGGAGTCAGAGCAGGGGTCAGCGCTCCATCCCATGGAGAGGGCAAAGGGTGGGCCTGGTGTTACCTCAGTACCGCCTCCGGGGTGCAAGAGACGGTGTCGGGAGGGGGCGGGGCTCTGGGACCAACCAAGAGCTGAAGGGCTCCCCACTCGAGCTTGGGGTACAGACCCCCTGAAGGCATGCTGCACCGTGTTTCGGGGTGGCTCAGCACCCTGGCTCGTCATCCTCAACAGTGGCAGGTCACTACTCGGGAGTCAGGGGACCCTTCCGGGCAGGGAGTCGCAAACCCCAGCCTGGCCTGCTGAGCGGGGAGGATAAGACCCAGATAGCAGACCTCGGTGCCATGGGGGCGGGGAGGTGCGGACACTCCCCCCGGCCAAGCGCAGGGACCACGGCTCGGGACGAGGAGCCCATCGCGTCCAGCTGTGCCTGCTGGAAGGCGCGGCCCTGCCCTCGTGTTTAGGGGGACCCGGCTCAGATAGGTTGGGGAAACCCTGCCTCAAGCTGGGGAACCAACCCCCAGCGCGAAGACCCGGGGAGGTTTGGGGGGCCCCGCCCCCGGCCTCCCCGCCCCCCGCCCGCACCCTGCGCCCCGGGGCCGGGGGCGGCGGCCGGGGCGGCGAGCCGCAGGCGGGCCACGCCGAAGGGCCCCAGGCGGAAGGAGCAGCCTCCGGCCCGCAGCGCAGCCCCCGCCCCCTCGGCCGCTCGGCCGCCCCAACCGGCGCCGCCGCCGCCGCTGCCGCTCACTCACTTTGGCCTCCACCAGCTCCGCCGCCATCTTGGCCACCAGCGTCCCCCGCGCCGGGAGCCCCCAGCCGTCGCGTCACGTGACCGCCCGCCACTCGCGGGCGGGGCCGCCGTCCGGGCCAATTAGCACCCGCGCGCGCTCCTCCCTCCCCGCGGCGCGCGCTGCTGCGCACTGCGCAGGCGGGCGTGGCCGCCGCCCGGGCTTCGAGCCAATCGGAGCCGTCCGGCACCTCCCCTCCCCCCCGCTTTCGCTCTCAGGGACCACGCCCACCCTTGGCGGCTTCTGGCTTCTTAAAGGGGCACGAGCCCCGCACAGCTCGGGGCAGCTGCTGGGTCGCGTCTGGAGAGGGGGAGAGGGAGGGAGGGGGCGGTGGCGACGACAACAATACAGCCAGGTGTCGCGCGCAGCGGCCGCCAGGTGCGTGCCTGGCTCCCGGCGGCGTCGGGGGAGGGGACGGTTGCTCAACCGCAGCGGCCGCCGGTGCTTGCAGTGAGGCGACTTGCAGCGCAGCTTGGTGCATAGTCGGCGGGTCCAGACGCCCCTCGAGCTGCACATCCGGGTCCTGGAGCGCAGATGGGGAGTGGGCTCAGCACCCCTCCGGCCGGCTCAAGGCGGAGGAATGCGGGACCCCCACCCGGAGCTCGTGCAGCCTTCTCCATTTTGCAGGGGGATGCCCCTGCCACCACAGTGCCGCCTGCCTACCTACAGTAAAGCTTGGGAACCCGCACTACCCGGGACCTCCGCTGCTCAAGAGCTATTCATGGCTCCCCAGTGCTCACAAGAAACGGAGTGCAAACTTTCTTACGTCAAAAGCGGGAAGTGAGAGGATAAAATGTGTATTTCAAAGCCCGCTCCCTGAGGTTGTAATTTTCGGGGCAGAAATTAGGCAAAATTTAAGAGGGCACAAAAAAAAAAAAAAAAAAAAAAAACCTTAAGAAAACCTCAGTCATCAAGGTACATATCTTAGTGCAATATTTTAAGAAGTAAAAGCTAATGCAAAAGGTAACCCAGGATGGACGAGGTATCTAAATTTTAGGTAAACGCAGAATCCTACTCTGTAATTGCACAAATTAATTTTACACGCCTTACCCTAGTTCTGGCCATGCTGATTCTGCAGGGGGTTGGGTTTTGTTTTTAATTATAATTTTTTAGGGTTCGGCCCGTGGCTCACTCATAGAGTGCGGTGCTAATAACACCAAGGCCCCGGGTTCGGATCCCATATAGGGATGGCTGGTTAGCTCACTGGCTGAGCGTGGTGCTGACAACACCAAGCCAAGGGTTAAGATCCCCTTACCAGTCATCATTAAAAAAAAAAAGAAAAAAGAAAATGGTACGGATAGTTTAGTGTACGCTTTCCCCAGCTTCCCCCAATGATAAGAGCTTGTATAACCGCAGCGTGTGTGGAAACCAGGAAATTGATGTCGGTACCATGTAATCCACTCAGGCTCGGGCATTACTTGAACTTCACCAGTTTTTACACGCCTGTGTGTGTCTGTGTGTGGTTCTATGAAATGTTATCATATGTGTAGATTCTTGCAACTGTCATAGGTTGAAGATTTTGTGTGATCATGGTATTGTGTCTATGTTTTAAGGAGTCGTTATTAATTAGAAACAAGTCCCAAGCCTATTTACAGAAGAAATGGTATAGGGTTTGCTTAAAATGATTTGGGGCTGGCCTGTTAGCTCAGTTGGTTAGAGGGTGGTGTTCATAACACGAAGATCCAAGGTTTGATCCCTGTACTGGTCAGCCACCAAAGAATAAATAAAATAAAATGATGGGGAGGGCATGGGGGAGAAGACAGCAAAATAGACTGTGAGTTGCTAATTGTTGAAGCTGGGGGATGGGTGGTGAGGGATCCATGACGTTCAGTGGTTAAGAGTGCTGAGCCCTAACTCTCCTAGAAACTGCCAGATCAAGCTCTTTGCATTTTTTTCTTGGCGGCTGGCCGATACAGGGATCCAAACCCTTGACAGTGGTGTTACAACGCTGTGCTTTAACCAAGTGAGCTAAGCGGCCAGCTCCTCTTTGCATGTTATCATGCATTCCCGTTGACTCCATTTTCTGAGGCTCAGACATGGGAAGCAACCTGCCCAGACATTGGCAAAGCCACATCTTAGTCTGGGTCTTTAAAGGCTACAATTGTAAACTGCCTCAGACTCTTCCATCAGATATTCAGTAATAATCTCTCCATATATTGAGCACCTGCTATATGCCAGACACTATTTTTGTCGGCTGACTGGTACAGACATCTGAACCCTTGACTTTGACGTTACAAGGCAGTGCTCTAACCAACTGAGCTAACTGGCCAGCACCACCAGACACTGTTTTGGTTCGGGGATCTACAAACGTTTTCTAGAAAAGTCCGGGTAGTAAATGTTTTTAGCTTGTGAGCCACAGACTGACTGTAGCAACTACTCGGCTCTGCATGGATAAGGCAAAAGCAACCATAAACTCTGTGTAAACAAACAGGCATGGCTGTGTGCCTGTAAAATTTTATTTATAAACACTGAAATTTGAATTGTAGGTATTTTTTTTTTTTTTTTTAAAGATGACCGGTAAGGGGATCTTAACCCTTGGCTTGGTGTTGTCAGCACCACACTCAAAAGAAAGACATTCTTAGCTCATGGACTGTACAAAAATGTATCAGGCCAGCTTGGGGCTGAGGACCTTGGTCTGCTAGCTTCTTCACTCTGTTACATATAGATGCTGAGACACAGCAGTGACCATTATAAGCAAAATTCCCTGTCCTCGTGGAACTGACATTCCAGGAGGGGGATGTCAACAAACAAAATGAAAAGCTAAATAGATAGCAAGTGTAGACCATGATGAAAATTAGGCAGAACAATGAGCCAAAGGAGGAGGACGTGGAAGATCTTGCACAGAGCATTTCACAGGTTTCTCTCAGGTTTTAGGACAGAATACCTCAGATCTAAATCAGATCCTTCCCCAGTGTGACCAGATTCACAAACCACCTCTACTATGATGTAATATACATAGAGACAGATAGAGAGATGTCGCTGTAGCTGTAGATCTAGTTATTCCCTTTTACGCTTAAAATAAATGGAGTCATTTCCTGGGCAAGAAAACCTACAAAATTGTAGATTTGGTGGTAGCTGAATATTGAAAGCACCTTAAGTTTCAATACTCTGTGCGTGCGTGTGTGTGCGTGTGCGTGTGTGCGCGCGTGTGTGTGCGTGTGTGCACACGTGGGTTTCTATATCTACATCCCAGTACATAGCAATGTACTGTCTTGATCACATTTCCTGGTTCTAAGAGAAGGGTTAGAAACAAGCCTAATCTAATTGGGAGTTAAGGAATTTGTCTTTCCTTCACACCACCCCGCCCTCAGGGCAATTTCTCAGAACACTCTCCCCCTCCTACTCCTCACCTTCTGCTACCTTCAGGTTGCTCTGGATTTGGTCCCTTTCTAGAATTCACTATCCAACTTCCGCTGCCTTTAAGATTAGGGCTGGGCCGGCTGGTTAGCTCAGTTGGTTAGAGCGCAGTGCTCATAACACAAAGGTCCAGGGCTCGAGCCCTCTACTGGCCAGCTGCTACGGAGGGACCCCAACCTCTCAGGACTCCTACAACAGCTATGTCTGCTCTTGCAGCCTGCCATCCCACCCCCCACCCCCGTTCGTTTGGTCTAGAATGTTTATCCTCTTTCTTTCTCCCTCTCTGCTAAGCACCCAGCACAGAGCCTGGGACCGAAAAGGGAGCTTAAACATAGCTAATGGATCAAAGCTTTGGGGCATAGCTTCTTGGTTCTGTCTCAGATCTCCCTCAGTACTCTTGGCTTTTCTAGAATTTTCCTTTTGGCCACTTTTTCCTGAAATATGGAAGACTGAGGATAGAGCAGTTTGGAGTAGGGGATGTGTGAGAAAAATAGAATAATTTAATCAGGCCCCCTCCCCTCAGGTCTGGTTGGGGGTGGTGCAGCACATTCTTTGTAAAGAAGTTTTGTATGGGTGGAGTTAGAGTGCATGTGACCCAATGTATCTTTTTAGTTTGTTGCTATTTTTGTGTGTTCTTGAGCTTGTGAAGCAGCAGCTGGATGGCAGAGCTCATGTCTAAAAATAGAACATGTTTAGCCCCCCCACCCTGTCTCACTGGGGAGAATGTGGTGCTGATAACACCAAGGCCAGGGCTGAGCCCGTGGCGCACTCGGTAGCGTGCTGCGGTAGTAGCACGGCGACGCTCCCGCCGCGGGTTTGGATCCTATATAGGAATGACCGGTGCACTCCCTGGCTGAGCGCCGGTCACGAAAAAAAAAAAAAGAAGCATAACACCAAGGCCATGGTTTGGATCCCTATATAGGGATGGCTGGTTTGCTCACTAGGGAGAGCGTGGTGCTGACAACACCAAGTCAAGGGTTAAGATCCCCTTACCAGTCATCTTTTAAGATAGATAGATAGATAGATAGATAGATAGATAGATAGATAGATAGATAGATAGATAGATAGATGATAAAAATAGAACATGTTTACTTTGCTGGCAGCTGCTCAGTTTTTCTTTGGACTTTGCAGGTAGTAGTTGAGTTTCTGGGTTTCTCTTTGGACTGCCTAACTCTTAGACATGTATATGCTAAATAAAGACTATTATTCCTTCAACCAAGGCTCCAAGGACATTTTTCCGGTTACCTAGCTCATAGACCTGCATATGAAGGGTTTGGGACCCAGTCTGGACAACGGACTTGAAGGGTCTGTGAGCTTCAGATCCAGTCCTAGTTCTACATGAGGACCAGAGGTTCGATTGTGTCATGTTGAGTTTGAGATGTCAATCAGGCAACGTAAAGGAGATACTAGGTAGCCAGACATCCGGCAACTGAGTTTGAGGCCAGAAGTCCAGGTAAGCTCAGAATCTACACATTCTGGATTGGATAAAAAAGTACGACTGTGCAAAGGTGCATAAAAAATGATCTTTGACTGCAGAAAAAGCATTTGATGGTATCAAATGCCCTTTCATGATAAAAAACACTCTGTAAACTAGGAAGAGGATGGAGCTTCCACAATGGGATAGAGACCGTATATAAAAGACCTGCACATGCTCGTGGGCTGAAAGCTTTTCCCTAAGATCAGGAACAAAACAGAGATGCCCACTTTCACCTTTTCTATATCAACATCACACTGGAAGTTGAGCCAGGGTAGTTAGGAAAGAAAAAGAAGTACAAGTCATCCAAATTGGTGTTAAAAGACAGTGCTCTACCCAACTGAACTAACCAGCCAGCCTAAGGCATCCAAGTTGGAAAGGAAAAAGTAAAAGTATCTCTCTTTACAGATGATGTGATCACAGATGTAGAAAACCCTGAAGGATCCACACACAAGAAAAACTGTTAGAGCTGATAAACAAATACAGTGAAGTGGCAGGATACAAAACCAACACACAAAAATCAGTTGTATTAGTATTTCTTTATGACAGCAATGAACAAGCCAAAAAGGAAATTGAGAAAATCATCAATAGCATCAAAAAAGAATAAAAACTTGGGAATAAACTCAGCTAGGGAGACAAAAAAACTTGTACACTGAAAAATACAAACTATTGCTAGAAGAAACTAAAATACACCTCAATAAATGGAAAGACATCCCGTGTTCATGGATAAGGAAGACTTAATATTTGTTTGTTATCGTGGTAAAATATATATAACATAAAATTTACCATTTAAAATTTTATTGCATTTTTTCCACTAATTTTTAACCATTTGAAGACTTTTTTTTTTTTTTTTTTGGTGGCTGGTGGGTATGGGGATCTGAACCTTTGACCTTGGTGTTACAAGGATGTGCTTAACCATTTTTAAGTGCACAGCTCTGTGGTGTTAAGCACATTCGCACTGCTGTGCAGCCATCACCACCGTCATCTCCAGAACCTTCTCATCTTCCCAAACTGAGACTCTGTCCCCATTAAACACTAACTCCCTGTCCCCCTCCCCAGCCCCTGGCACCCCCCCCATTCTATTTTGTGTCTCTGTGGATCTGACGACTCTAGGGACCTCCTGTAAGTGGAATCACACAGTGTTTGTCCTGGTGTGACTGGCTTATTTCACTGAGCACAATGTTCTCAAGGTGCATCCACGTGGTAGCGCATGTCAGAATTATGTTCCTGTTGGTATAGCAGAAGAGCAACGTTTTGAGGTCAGCTATCCTGTGTTTGAACATCAACTTCAGGACCTGTGTGCTGTGTGACCTTGGCCAAGTTACTTAATCTCTCAGAGACTCGCTTTCCTCAGCCATAAAACAGAAGTAAAAATAGTGCATCAGTTATCTATGCTGCCCAGTGCCTGGTACATGGTAAGCACTCAAAAATTGTGACATATCCCAGGTGGATGAAAGGAGACCAAAAAAATTGTGAAGTATTATGATGATGGTTAAAGACAAAATAATCTCAGGGGCATTATGCTGAGTGGGGGAAAAAAGCCAATCTCAGACGGTCACATGCTGTTCGATCCCATTTATAGAACGTTCTGGAAATGATAGAATATAGAGCTGCAACACAGATCAGTGGTTTCCAGGGATCAGGACAGAGCCATCAGTAGGGGAGTTGTGATAATAAAGGGGTTGCAGTGGGGAGACCCTCGAAGTGGTGAAATGGTTCTGTATCTTGATTACAGAGGTGGTTACATGAATCTACACATGCAATTAAAATGACATTGAACTATGTACACACAGTGTCCCGACTTCATTTTTCTGGTTCTGACATTGTACTGTGGTTACATAAGAGGAAACCATTGGGGAAAACTAGATGAAGAGCATGCAGGACCTCTCTGCTGTCTTTTTGCAATTTCTTGTGAATCTATAATTATTTCAAAATAAAAAATGTTTAAAAAGACGAGATAGATTTTTACGCAGCATGATTCCTTTTTAGACAGTTCTAAGATCCGTGCACCTCGTATGTAAATGTCGCTGAAATGAGGATGCTCTTGACCATCAATTGCATAATGTGGGTCCACTGGCAATGTATTTTCTTTTTTACTAATACCTAAAATCATGATAATAATGTGCTTACAATTGATGACATCTTAGACTCAATGGAATAATGATTTTTCTTGTATTTTGGTTTTTTATTTAATAATGATTTTAAGTGGTGGGGAAGAGCAACTTTCAAAGAATAATGAAATGATTGCAACTGGTCAGACACAGTGCTTGTATAAAAATCCACCCACAAGTTCATAAAAATACTTGATAAAAGCAGAAAGAAAAAAAAGTAAAAACTAAACTAAACTACTCCTGGTCAGTCTTGGACGTAACTAGGGCACCCAATCTTACCTTGCAAAGGAAGCTTGTAAAGGGAAAGAATTAAGCATTTGTTCAGCCTTCACCCTACAAAACAGTATTTCAATAGAATTTAGTAGCACTTGCTGACAAGGGAAAGGATTTTTTCACAGAAGAATTCCAGCTAATAAATGCATGAATTAAAAAGCCTATGTTTGATGGCATTAGAAGGATGAAAGTAGAAATCTACCATTTTGTAAATTCTAAAGAAGTCATTGATTCTAGCCAAGATTATCAAAGGTTGAAGCTAATGGAGGAAAGGTGGATGGGGAACTTGACCCTGGAGGGATCGGGTTGCCAAGACTTTGACATTCTGATCTATCCAGCATCCCCCTCCCTGGGACACACAGCATTTTGTTATTTCTCGGTGTGCTGCAGTAGGCAGCAAATAGCACCATCTAGGAAGGATTTTTACCACAAAAGTTGAACTCAAATTCAACCAAGGCTGCAGCCCTAACTTCTGTTTCCTAAGCGGGTAGCCCAGGTAGCTGAAGAACGCCTCAAGGAGGCACATGCTCAAATCCAAGAACGCGTGCAAGGCTCTTCTGCACAACCGATCTGGTTTCTTCAGCAAGGCCACGGTTTGCCAAAGAAAGGTGGGAAGAGCGGGTCGTTTAAGTGACAAGGGACTCGAGACATAACCACTAAATGTCATGCATGGACTTTGCTGGATCCAGTTTGTTATGAGTTGAATTGTGCCCCCTTCCCCCCCGAAAAAAGATGTTGAAGTTCTAACCCCTAGCACTTGGGAATGTGACCTTATTTGGAAACCGGGTCTTTGCAAATGATCTTGTTAAGATGAGACTGTTGGGATGGGCCCTAATCCAATACGACTGGTGTCCTTATGAGATGGGGAACTTTGGATGCAGAAACGGACACACACACACAGGAAATACAACGTGAAGACACAGGGGCAAGACAGACCAAAAAAAAAAAAAAAAAAAATCACTTGATGCTACCAGAAGCTAGGAGAGAGAAATGGGGCAGGTTCTTGCTCACAGTACTTAGAGGGAACATCGGAAACCTTGATCTTGGACTTCTGGCGTTCAGAACTCTGAGACATATTTCAGTCGACTGGGCCATCCAGTTTGTAATACTTTGTTATAGCAGCCCTGGGAAACTAATACACTGTTTGAAAGAAAAAGGAAAAAGCAATACAAAAAGAATATCTGGAGGCCTGGGTGGTTAGCTCAGTTGGTTACAGCATGGTGTCGATAAGAGATTTTTGAGAAATTCTACAAAATGTGAATATAGACTAGGGATTCTTTGATGGGAATCACAGCAAACATATACACAGTCTTGATCATGGTTGAATGTGGGTGGTGGACATTTGAGAATTGATTATACTAGTCCCTTTAACTTTGGGATGTGTATTAGTCGGTTAATGCCGCCTAACTAATTACCATATTTTTAGTGGCTTAAAACAACATACACGTATTATCTTACAGTTCCCATGAGTCAGGAATCCAGGCACAGCTGATCTGGTTCCCCTTGTTAGGGTCTCATAAGGCTGCGAACTAGGCTGTACCCAGCGTTGTGGTCTCACCTGAAGGAAATGTTTCTAAGCTCACTGTGGTCGGTGGAACAATTCAGTTCCTTGTGCATGGAGGACTGAGGGTCTCTGGTTCTTGCGGGTTGTCAGCTGTAGGTCACCCCTCAGCAACACGGCTGCTTTCTTCGTGGATACCAGCAAGTGAGAGAACAGCAGTTCAGATGACAGAGACTGCAATCCTACGTCACGTAATGTGGAAGTGACATGCACCCTGTTTGCTATACAGTCGGCCATCGAACCCCTGGCTTCTGCATTCCTGCACTCAAACAATTGCGGATGATTTAAAGTATACAGGAAGGGCTGGCTGGTTAGCACAGATGGTTAGAGCACAGTGCTGACAACACCAAGGTCAAGGGTTCGGATCCCCAAACCAGCCAGCTGCAAAAAATAAAAATTACAAAAAGGGAGGATTGTGTAGTAAATACTATACTATTTTATATTGGAGACTTGATCATCCCCAGACTTTTGGAAGGTCCTGGAATGAATTCTCAGCAGATACACAGGATGACTGTATTCCATGGATTGTGTAAGTTATATGCAAATAATATACTATTTTATATCAGAAATTTGAGCATCCCCAGAGTTTTGGGATGTCCTGGAACCAATCCTCACTGGCTACACAGGGACAACTGTGTTCCATTGGTTAAAAGTAAGTCACAGGTCTCGCCTAGTCTCAAAAAGTGGAGACTACACAAGGACGTAAGCTTCAGGAGGCAGGAATTATGGCAGCCACCCTCAGAGTCTGTCCACCACGGTACATTTGAAATTTTCATAATAAAACCATGTGCAGCAGTTGGCTGACTGCCAGCTCTGTTGGTTAGAGTGCAGCCTTGTGACACCAAGGTCGCAGGCTTGGATCCCACACCAACCAGCCACCCAAAATTAAAACAAACAAAAAACATTTGCAGAAACTTACAAAATAGTGTATGTAATCTGATGCCAGGTATAATATTAGTTTATGTTATTATTAAAAAATGAAAAGCAACATACAATTTTTTTTTTTTTTTATAGTCTGGACAAATTTATTGTCATTCAAATCTCACGGTGCTCTACACATTCAGAGAAACTTCTCTAGTAACGAACTATAGAAATGATCCCTGAAAGTATAGTCTTGCAACATACAATTTGACCTAGCAACTTCGTATTGAGGAATTTATCCTATAGAGACATAGTCTCACGTGTACCCAAGGTATTTATTGGTAAGTTTGGAAATCTTTGAGTTGCAGAGGAATTTGCACTGAGTGTCCCAAGAGGTGGCAAGCTTCACAGAGTTGTTGGCACTGTTATGGGATGGCAAAGGTGACTAATTGTCCCCCAATATCTGTCCTTTTTTTTTTTTTTTAAAGATGACCGGTAAGGGGATCTTAACCCTTGACTTGGTGTTGTCAGCACCACGCTCTCCCAAGTGTCACCCTGAAGATAGGCTTGGGGAAGGGAATTACGGCTCACAAAACATAGGAAGGCAGGGTGGCTGGTTAGCTCAGTTGGTTAGAGCACAGCATCGTAACACTAAGGTCAGGAGTTCAGATCCCCATACCCACCAGCTGCCAAAAATTTAAAAAAAAAAAAAATTCACAAGACAAAAAGAATACAACAAAAAAATTAAAAACGAGACCTGGCCCGTTAGCTCAGTTGGTCAGAGTACGGTGTTGCTTGTTGCAACAGCAAGGTCAAGGGTTCAGATTCCTTTACCAGCCAGCTGCCAAAGTATAAAAATAAATAAATAAATTTCACTCATTAAAATTTTAAAAATATGACTACCAGAAAAATATAAATGACAAACGTGGCTTGCATTATATTTCTATCAGACAGTGCTCCTCCAGACTTTTCATTATATGCAAAAAAATAAGCCTTTATTTATTTATTTTTATTTATTTATTTTTTTCGTGACCGGCACTCAGCCAGTGAGTGCACCGGCCATTCCTATATAGGATCCGAACCCGCGGCCGCTGGGAGCATTGCCGCGCTCCCAGCGCAGCACCCTCCTGAGTGCGCCACAGGCTCGGCCCATAAGCCTTTATTTGAGGCGCTGTTAATTGTGTCTGGTGGCACTTGCTGCCGAATGCATGTAACATACACCAGTATTCATTACAGATTCCCATAAGGCCTTGCTTCATCAGGTCCTGCCTGCTTCTGTCATTATTGTCTATCTTTTAAAAAAAATTCTTTGAGGGCCAGCCTGTGGCTCACTCTGGAGAGTGTGGTGCTGATAACACCAAGGCCATGGGTTTGGATCCCTATATAGGGATGGCCGGTTTGCTCACTGGCTGAGCGTGGTGCTGACAACACCAAGTCAAGGGTTAAGATCCCCTTACTGGTCATCTTTGAAAAAAAAAAAAATTCTTTGGCAGCTGGCTGGTATAGGGATCAAACTCTGGTCCTTGGTGTTATCAACGCTGCATTCTAATCACTTAGCTAACTGGCCAGCCCCTGTCCTGGCCTATCTTTAGTTTCTCCAATGAACCAAAATTCTCCTGGCCTCGGGACCTTTCCACAGGCTGTTCTCTCTGCCTTTACTCTCTTTACCACTTGTGGCACAGAATAAAGGCCCCCTAAAAATGTCTACGTCCTGATCTCCAGAACCTGTGAATATGTTACCTTCCAAGGCAGAAGTGGATTTGCAGATGGGATTAAGGATCTTGAGAAGGGGAGATTTAAATTTTCCTGGTAGGCCCGATGTCCTCACAAGGGTTCTTAAGAGATGGAGAGGGCTGGCCAGTTAGCTCAGTTGGTTAGAACACTGTGTTATAACACACGAGTCAACGGTTTAGATGCTAGTACTGGCCAGCCACCAAAAAAATAAAAGAAATTTTTGGACTGGCTGGTTAGAGCACTGCCTTATCACACCGAGGTCAAGAGTTCAGATCCCCATACCGTCCAGCCACCAAAAAAAGAAAGAGAGAGTCAGGAGAGTCAGAGAAGGACATGTGACCAGAGGTTGGGGTGATGTGGTTGCTGGAAGGGTGAGCTTTAAGCCACAGAATGCAGAGGCCTCTAGAAGCTGAGTAAGGCAGGGAAATAGATTCTTGCCTGGAGACTTCAGAAGGGACACGGACCTGCTGACATGTTGATTTTAGCCCTGTGAGACCTGCTTCAGACTTCTGACTTCCAGAACTGTGAGATAATAAATGTGCGTCGTTTTTGGCCACCACATTTGTGATTGTTACAGTAGCAACAGGGAACTCGTACGCCATTGAACAACTGACTTGACCTCTCTTTGTCTCAGTTTCCTCATCGGTAAAATGGGAATAATGGCTATGTCAGGGTCTGGAATTTCACTCTACTCGCAAGCTAACAAGTTAGCGTGTTACCGTTGCTTGGAGGCTGGCAGAAGACACAAGACTCCAGGATAAGAAACAAAGGACTTTTTAATGCATATCACAACAAGCAGTATGAACATCGTGTTGACATCTGTTCCCCAAGTCCCATGGGGCAATGCAAAGGGCCCAGGTTGGTGCCGCTCACACAGTGTGTTTTTATTTCCCCCAGGGAACACTGAGCTGGGGGAATTTGCACTTTTTAAAGCAGGTCCCAGGCTCCTCCCCGTGCCCCCACAGTCTGTCATCCCTGCAGCAACCACCAGAGGGCACTAGTGAGCACTGAAGTCAGGTCACCTCCCTTCTCTGTTCATAACTCTCCATGGCTCCCACCTCCCTCAGAAGAAGAGCCCAAATACTCCCCACCAGGCCATACACGACCCAGCCTGTCCCTGCCCTGCCCTCCCTTCCTCCCTCTCTTCTCTTTTGCTCACTCTGCTCCAGCCACACAGGCCTCCTTGCGGTTCCTCCAACATGACAGACTTGGTCCTGCCTCAGGGCCTTTGCACGTGCTGTTCCCTTGGCCTGGAATGCTCTTCCACCAGACACCCACATGGCTCCCTCCCTCACCCCCTCAGATATCACCTCTGCTCGGATATCTCCTTATACGTGCAAAATATATACTACCCCAGACGTTCCCATCCCTTGACACCCTGACAAAGACTCTCTCCTTTGTGCAAAATTTCAGTCAGGCTCACCTGAGTCCTTTGCTTGACGAGGCCCAAACTTGGGTTTCCCTCTCTGTTCTCGCTGAATCCAGTTTGAGCAAGAATCTTACCAAGTCAGTTTAGCTAGAAACCCCTTATCCTTGGTGTTTCCTGTTAGTAATTTTCTGTCCACTGCCCCCCTGCCCTGTTCCTCGGTTATAATTCCCCACCTGTTCTTGTTTCAGTTGGAGTTGAGCCCAATCTCTGTCCCCCACTGCAAGACCCTCCTGCAGGAGTCCCTATACCTACCACCATGCCCCCCACCCCAAATGAAGTCTGCCTTACAGTCTTTAAAATGTGCCATGAATAATTTTCTCTTTAACACCCCTACTCCTATTTGACTCCTGTCTGCATCATTTCTAGGCATCTGACATGCCTTGTACTTTATACTTTATTCATTTATTTATTATCTTCCCCACCTGCCCCACTAGAATATAAGGTTCACCAGGGCTGTGTCCCCAGCCCTCAGTTAAGGCCTGGCAGATAGAAGGTAATCAGTAACTACATGTTGAATGAACAAATACAATCTGCGTGGCAACTCTGAAATATCTAGAGCATATAATAATTTTTTTTTTTTTTTTTTTTTTTTTGCAGCTGGCTGGTGCAGGGATCTGAACCCTTGACCTTGGTGTTACAACACCACACTGTAACCAATTGAGCTCACTGGCCAGCTTTAGAGCATATTATAATTTTAAGTATAATTAAGTTCAGGGTTTCTCAACTTCAGTGCTATTGACAACTGAGCTGGATCCTTCTCTGTGGTGGGGCCGTCCTGGGCACTGAGGGTGCTGAGCAGCGTCCCTGGCCTCCACCCACTCCACGCCAGGAGCACCCCCTTCCCCACTTGTGACAACCACAAATGTACCCAGACATTGTCAGGTATCCCCTGAGGGGGCAGGATTACCCCTGGCTTATGGGATTCCACTGACCCCCAAGAGATCCTGCGTCCTATAATCACCTTCCCTACTGAGGTCCCAGGAGGCTGCACACATTTAAATCCACACACTGCTGAGGAGAGAGAGAGGAGGTGAGTCCCAGAAGCTGGGGTCGCCCTGGTTTGTACCATCTGCACCCCATCAGGAGTTTATTCTGGTGTCCAGTGTGAGCAGGGATCAGACTCAATGTTTTTCCCAAATGATTGATGCAGGGTTTGTCAGTTTCAACATTATTGACATTTGGGGCTGGATTGTTCTCTGTGGTGGGGCATCCTGAGCATCTCAGGGTGCTGAGCAGAGTCCCTGAGCCCCACCCAGTCCGTGCCAGGAACATCCCCTAGTTGTAACAGCCTTAAATGTTTCCAGACTTTGCCCCATGTCTCCAGGGTGAGATTCACTGATATGGATAGGGATTGAGTGTTCTACTTTACAAGTGAGGTGATGTGTCAGGGGTTACTGGGGTCTCCACTTACGTGCTTCCCTATACATGGGGGACCAGGCATCTCAGGCCGATCGTTCTGGTTTGCGCATTGGTAAAGGGATGTACCTGCCCCCTGTGGCTCAGCAACTTTACTTCTAGTCCGTACCCAACAGAAATGCTGTCAGGACAACGTGCTAGAATGTTCCCTAGCAGCTATCGTCCTAACAGCCCCGAACTGGAAACAACCCAAATGCCCAGCAACAGTAAAATGGATAAATAAATGGTGTGGCAGTGTCCCAAATGGAGAGCGCCACAGTGAAATGAACAAAATCCAGCCCCCACAAAGTGGACAAATCCTTCTAGGTAATGCTGAGTGCAAGAAACCAGATGCAAAAGAGGCCACACTGCGTGATTCAATGTGTGAGAAGCTCAAAATAGGCCAAAAGGAAAAAATCGATGTTAGAAGACACGATAGTGGTTATCCTTGGGAGTGGGGGATGGTCAGCTACTGCCACAAGGAGGGGGGGCGTATCTGGGGTCTGGTTATGTTCTCTTTTTTTGGTCTTGGTTCTGGTTACTGGGATGTTTTCAGTTTGAGAAAATCATCAGGCTTCATAACTTTGATTTATGCTCCTTCTATGTATAGGTTACACTGTAATCGCAACATTGCAAAAACTGCTCCTATTTGGTTGGTTAGAGCTCAGCCTTATAACCCCAAGGTCACGGGTTCAGATCCCCGTCCTGGCCAGCTGCCAGTGGGGGTTGGGCCATAGCTATCACACTGCCTGTTTTTGTTTGACCTGTGAGCTAAGAATGTTTATTTGGTTGGTGGTGGTGGTGGCTGGCTGGCACGAGGAACTGAACCCTTGACCTTGGTGTGACAAGACTGTGCTCTGACAAACTGAGCTAACCAGCCAGCTGAGAATGATTTTCACATTTTCACATGGCTGGAAAAAAAATCAAAAGAATAGATCATGTTATGTGAAAATGGTATGAAATTCACATTGTAGTGCCCGTAAATGAAATTTGACAGGAACAGAACCACGTCCATTTGTTTGTGTTACCTGTAGCTGCGTTTGTGCTGCCACAGCAGAGTTGAGAATTTGTGAATGGATCTGTGTGGCCCAAGATGCTGAAGTATTTTCTACCTGGCTCTTTTAAGAAAAAGTTTGCCTCATTATTTTAGAGTCCCTGTAAAGCAGCCCCCTACTCTCTGCCTGCTCTCACTCCCTGTATTACTAGTGTGGGGAGCCTCACTGGCATTCCTTCAACTTCTTCACCCTGTCTCCCACCCCAGGGCCTTTGCACTTGGTGTTCCTTCTCCCTGGATTGCCCTCCCTCTTTCGCTCAATTACTGTAATTCTTTCTCGTAATACCTGAAGTCACCTCCTTGGGGCTGACTAGTTAGCTCAGTTGGTCAGAGCGTGGTGTTACGATACCAAGGTCAAGGGTTTAGATGGATTCTGGAGCTGACCAGCCACCAAAACAAAACAAAACAAAACAAAACACCCCGCCTCCTCCAGGAAGCCCTCCCTGATTCCCCACGCTGGATCTTATACTCTCTTATGGCTCATTCCACCTCCTAGTGCAATTTGAAAGATTCGATCTGTGCAAATATTTGATTGACTCCTCTACCACAGGGCCAGCTCCCCAATGGCAGGGATTTTGTCTGTTTCCTTCACAGCTATGCCCTCCAGGAAATATTTGAGGACCCATGAGTACCAGGGTTTGAAGGATGTGAGGAACTGAGTTTCGGGAGAAGTTGTAACCCAGGGGAAAAGCTGCAGCAAGGGTGTCAAGCTGATGAGTGTGTTTGCAGGTGGAGGGGGCAGGCCAGGTGGAAAGTCCCCCAGCTTGCACAGCTTGAAAAGAAAGAAATGCAAAACAGTTTGGTGGAGGCTCTAAGTGAGGTCCCTAAGGGCATGCCCAGAGCCCTCAGCAAAAGGCAGAGTCCTAAAGGGCCAAGACTCTCAATTTATGCCTCTGTAAACTAGGGGTCAGGGCAAGATCCCTTTGAAGGTGGCAAGCAAGTCTATATTCTCCATAAAGCCTCTACATAGCTTAGTGATCATAGACACCAGCTTTTGCTTAAAGTTCCTGTTTTTACCACGCAGCCTCGCCAGACTCCCCTAAGCCCCTTTGTTCAACCATCCAGGAGCCAGCAAAAATGTGCTTTGCTGAGGCTCTTGCAGGAGAATTAAGTGTAACAGCACACTAGGGTATCTAGCAGGGTCAGAACAAACTCATGAAGAGCCCCTTGGAGCCATACTGGACCCCAAGGCAAAAGAGAAAATCAGCGCTGGTCAGATAGCTCAGTTGGTCAGACCGCAGTGTTAACACCAATATCTAAGGGTTCAGATCCCCTTACCCGTCCAGCTGCCAAAAAGAAAAAAGAAGAGAAAATCAGTAATAGCAATCCTGTCTATTGAAAATGTTGGTTTGCTCATTACAGACATTTTTTGCATTTTGAGTTTTAAAAATATATTAAAATAATATTATTATGGTGACTGAGTTTTTGGGCATTCCCTTAAATTTTGTACCCAGGCAAGTCCCAGCCCTGGCCAGCATGCAGTAGGCGCTAATTAATGCTTATAGAAGAAATGATTGTGATATGTAAAACCTTTCTATCACATAGTAGGAGCT
The DNA here is from genome assembly GCF_027409185.1 of Cynocephalus volans. Taxonomy (NCBI): domain Eukaryota; kingdom Metazoa; phylum Chordata; class Mammalia; order Dermoptera; family Cynocephalidae; genus Cynocephalus; species Cynocephalus volans. The sequence goes on along the minus strand of NC_084469.1, from coordinate 95,779,453 downwards.
GTATTAGTTTGTTAGGGTTGCCATAACAAAGTACCACAGATTGGATAGTTTATTTATTTTTTAAAAGATGACCGGTAAGGGGATCTTAACCCTTGAGTTGGTGTTATCAGCACCACGCTCACCCAGTGAGCCAACCAGCCATCCCTATATGGGATCCGAACCCGTGGCCTTGGTGTTCTCAGCACCACACTCTCCCGAGTGAGCCACGGGCCGGCCCCGGATTGGGTAGTTTAAACAACAAACTTATTTTCTCACAGTTCTGGGAGGCTGGAAGTCCAAGATCAAGGTATTGACAGGATTAGTTTCTTCTTAGCATGTTGGATTAGGGCCCACCCTGATGACCTCCTTTTAATTCAATTACCTCTTTAAAAACCCTATCTGCAAATACAGTCACATTCTGAGGTACTGGGGGTGAGAATTTTGATATATGAATTTGGGGGGGACATGATTCAGTCCATAACAGGAGGAAACTCCTAAGACTGATTACTGTATATATTATGTGCTACATTTATATTAATGTCTTCAGGTCTCACAAGAACCCCGTAACTGGTTCGGTTATTATTCCATGTTTTTACATGTGGCATGTGAGACTCAGAGAGGTTAAGTCACTCACCCAAGGTCACACAGCCAGCGAAGGCAGAACCAGAATTGAAACCCAGGGTGTCTGTCATTTAACCAAATGTCTTTGGTTAACCAAATCTGAAATACAGCTAGCAAACAGCAGTGGGGCAGGGTAGCTTCCTGATTAAATCATGCCTTTTTGAGTCAAATTTGGCTCCTCCCCTACCAGATGGGTGACCTTGGGCAAATGACTTAACTTCTCTGAGCCTCATATTCCTCAGGCGTAAAGGAGCCCACCCAAAAGCCGAGGGTGTGGGGAGGATTAAGTGATTAATTGATTTAAAGGGCGTGTGATCAGCCCCTAGAAAGTCAGTGCTCAGTAAGCACCAAAACGCGGAGCCGGGCGGCGTGCAGTGGCGACCCCCGGGCAGCAGGGGCTGCTGTGGTCCCTGCACCCCACGGGCGCCGCAGCGGGCGCATGCGCAGCGGAGCCTCCCTGCAGGGCTGATTTTTCCAACCCCCCTTGCTCTACACCCTTTACCCTAAGCCTGTATTTATTAGTGCAGACCCTGTACGTGGTTGTGGCTCCTTTTGCTCCAGGCTTCTGTCCAGTCATGAGTATGGGGATGATGGTGGGGAAAGGTCCCTTCCTGCTAACATCTGGCCCCGTCCCTGCAGCTGTGACAGTGGAGGGAAGGGCTTAAATTTTCCCTATTCCCCTTAAATTCTTCCCCCGATTCTCTTACTTATATTAGAATTTCTCAACAAGCAACCCATTCCCTAAGAGCAAACAACTCCCTCTTTGAATGAAAACCTTGGCATTACATTTCTGAAATGTTCCTGCGTCGCAAGAAAGAAACAGCTGCCAAGTGCCTCATACGGAAGCCAACACACAGTAGGTGCTCAGTGCATTTTAAAGATTTTTAAAAACTATTGAGACTGGGAAACCGGAGACCCATCCGCTGAAAACGCTTTCCCCAAATGGGGCATGCGCTTGCCTTGCAAATTAACATGAAGTGTGTCAGGAACATAGGTGTGGGTGTTTACAGACCCCCGCCCCGTGCCGACCTCTGCTGCCTGCCACGCCCTCTGCCGCTCAGAGCCTCCAATAATAGATTTTCATTGAACATCTCCTACCTGCCTCAGTTTCCCCCTGGGTTAAATGGTGATAGCAGTAACAGTGGTGGATTAAATGAAAGCAGGGTTATGACAGCAGTTTATAAAGCAAAGAGCTCACGGCATCTGCGGGGGGGCCGGGTGCACAGAATTTATTTATTTATTTTAGAATCCAGACTCGAATTTGCATTGCTTTTTGCAGACACACACCTCCTCCTCTCCCAGCCCAGAAAAAGCACTGCAGTCCCTGTCCTTTCTAGGGAAAGATTGATCGAGGAAGGTTCGTTTCCACTACTGAGAACAGCATTCGTTATACAAGAAATACATACTGAGCGCCTACTATGTGCCAAGCATGGAGATGGGCTCTCTATAAAGAATAAAGACGTTCAATGTGAATGCCAGTTCATTCCCTCCAGCCAAAGATCTGAAATACAACTGCTTCTTGGGGTCAGATTAGGACACAAAAGCTAACCTGTCTTCCTGCGCCTCCCCCTGGAGAGAAAATGAAATAGAAAATGAGACTACTCAAGTAAAACGCTTAGCCCCGTGCCTGACACCGCAAACCAGTCGCTGAAATAAATCAACGTTTTATAAATAGCGATGACAACTGATGAAAATACCTAACGTGTATTGAGCACTAGGTTTCAGGCCCGGTGCTAATTCCTTTATGTGGATTTAGTTCATTTTTCTCTTCCAAAAACAGTGAGATAGTACTGATTACCAATACAAAGAGGAGGAAACTGAGGCACAGAGAAATCCAAGTAGCTAGTGAAGCTAGTAAGGTGTTTTGTAGATTGCTATACACATAACACCTGTAACGGTGCACAGTCCAGAGTAAACGCTCAACGTGTATTTGCAGGACAAACGAGTTATTATTATCTGCTTTAAAAAAGCTTTTTATTTTGAAATAATGATAGGCAAGGGGCTGCAAAAACAGTACGGGGAGAGGTCCCAAGTATCCTTGCCCTCAGCTTCCCCCAGTGGTGTCATCTCACATAACAATAGCAAAATGAGAAAACTGAGATTGGTACAAGCCACAGACCCTATCCACCTTGGAATGTGTTTTTAATAGAATTGCTTGCCATTTTGCAATGTAATATGGTTGCTATGATGATTATTCTCAGCTAAAACGGCGCTCTTCGCTTGGTGTCCCCGAACAAATTGGGAGCGGCTTGGAGCAGACCGCCGCCCCGGGAAAGCTGACCCTGTCCCTCAAGCAGCCGCGCCGGCGCCTAATGGGTTAACACAAGAAGCGCGTCCGTGCGCCTGCGCGCAGCGTCGCTTCGCCACGCCCCCGCAGCGAGGTCATATGACCCGCCCAACCGGCGTCGGCCTATAAAAGGCCAGGTATTGACGTCAGCGTTCTCTTCCGCCGTCGTCGCCGCCATTGTTGCTGCGACTATCCTCCCTCGGATCTGTATAGGAGAATCCACCGCCATCTGCCACCATGGTGAGCAGCTCTGTCCGTCTGGTGCCCCAGGACTGCGACGGGGCTTCCACGGGGCCGGTACTGCCGAGCCTGGGGCGCTGGGAGCCGCCCGGACGGGGAGAAGACATGGCGGGGCCGGTGGCCCCGGGGTCTGGGGAAGCGGCCGCCGCCATGTCTGCGCGCCGCGCTGTTCGCCGAGGCGCTTCTCCGCTTCCGGGGGTCGCCGCCGCCTCGCAGGAGCCCGGGCCCGGCGAGAGCTCGGGCGGTGGCGGGGATGGGGGTTGGGTAGGATGATGTGGCAGGCGCTGTAATGGCGGGCACCGCGGTGGCAGCGGGGAGACGTCGCGGCGCCTTATGTAACCCGCGGGCCGCGAGTTTGAACTCCATTTTTCTACCGGGGCCGGGGGTGTGTGGGAAATGGGAAAAGAAGGACCTACAAAGCTCTTTTCGAAACGTCTTCTGGTGCTGTGCAATCTTGGCTTAGGTTCTTGCCCTCTCTGTGCCTTCCAGCTGCAGGAAGCTGCTTTCTGAGCCACGAGGGTGTAGGCTGGTGCCTGTTAGGGCTGCCCGAGGTTCCCCCTTAGTGGCATGTTTAGAAATTTAATGGGATGGGTGGCAGAGGGGTGACCTTGGGTTTTAAAGGTTAGGGGAAGCCAGGGTGGCCCGGTGGCAACACAAAGGGTTTCTCAATCCCCGCATATTGGACCCCTGCTGTCTCTTAGCGTTGTACGTGGTTTCAAGGAAATCTGTTGTCACTCTTGGAGTCTTACTCCCCAGCCCTCTTTCTGGGTTGTCAAGTCTGAATGACATCCGCAATCAGCAGTTCTTTGGAGATTTGAGGAGACTAGTGAGATGAGGTGGTCGTTGGGGGACACATCAGGACCAGCTCCCTCCCACTCGTGGGCCTGAGAGTTCTGATCCACCGACTGTTTGTGCCAAGCCGGGTTCCAGGAATGCCCAGCCGCCCCTGAGCCTCACCTTCTCGCCCAGGTGAACTTCACCGTAGACCAGATCCGGGCCATCATGGACAAGAAGGCCAACATCCGCAACATGTCTGTCATCGCCCACGTGGACCACGGCAAGTCCACGCTGACAGACTCCCTGGTGTGCAAGGCTGGCATCATTGCCTCCGCCCGGGCCGGGGAGACCCGCTTCACTGACACCCGGAGGGATGAACAGGAGCGCTGCATCACCATCAAGTCAACGTGAGCGTTCTGCCCCACTTTCTGCCCTGGGCCGGAGATGCTGGCCTGGCGGCGGGAGCCCTTGGGTTCAGGGGGGTGGGGTACGATAGACTGCAGGAGCCATCACTCTCCCCCTGAAACCCTCCAGTGAATTCTGGGGCTTTTTTTGTGTGAATCTGGGGACTTTTCTATGAATCGTGGGGCTGGTTTCTTGAACTGTGAGGGAAAATGAAGTATGTCTAGTTAGACATTGGGAGAAGCACAGGAGTGTGTGGGTGTTGGAAGCTGATGGATTCTCGAGAAGGGGGCTTAACTCAGGGGACTGTCCCCCCACCCTTGGCAATGCCTGGAGACATTATGATTGTTACCAGGGAGGAGTTGTTGCTGACATCTAGAGATGCTACTAAATGTCCTGCATCACACAGGGTGAACCCCCATGATGAATTCCTGGCCTCAAATGCCATTGGGATGAGGCTCCAAGGGTGGACATTAAAGCGGAGTGCTGTTAGGTGTCCATCGGTAGCTCAGGACGTTCTCCTGGGTTCATTTCAACTGGCGCTGAGGGCGGAGGGAGGTGAAGGGGGATGGGGAGAGGAGTCTTGGGATTTTGCAGTCTTATCACGTTGCGATTGTGAGTCAGGTATGATGACTCTTTGAGGTGCCAGGGAGGGGTCTGGTTAGGAGGGCTCTGGGGAGCTGAATGTGGGGTTGGTGGCAGGAGGTATCTGTTCCTGGGGACGCGCAGCCCTGGCAGAGGCAAGGGCAAAGGTGGCTCTCGAGTGGGGAGGGGAGGGGCGGGGACAGGTTGGGGTGAACTCCGGGCGTTACCCTGGCTTTGTGCTGCATCACAGCCTTGCTGCCTCAGGCATGCACCTGTGCTGTGAGGTCAGGGGTCTTGTGGGCAGCAGAGCCAGGTGGGTCACCTGACCCGCCCGTCTCTCTTCAGTGCCATCTCCCTGTTCTACGAACTCTCGGAGAACGACTTGAATTTCATCAAGCAGAGCAAGGACGGCTCCGGCTTCCTCATCAACCTCATTGACTCCCCTGGGCACGTGGACTTCTCCTCAGAGGTGACGGCTGCCCTCCGCGTCACCGATGGTGCCTTGGTGGTGGTGGACTGCGTGTCAGGTAAGCAGCAGGTCCCCCCGCGGCAGTCCCCGAAGCTGGGGCCATCCTTCCAAGTGACGTGACACCCTGTGCCCTGCCACCCCCAGGTGTGTGTGTGCAGACGGAGACGGTGCTGCGGCAGGCCATCGCTGAGCGCATCAAGCCCGTGCTGATGATGAACAAGATGGACCGCGCCCTGCTCGAGCTGCAGTTGGACCCCGAGGAGCTGTACCAGACCTTCCAGCGCATCGTGGAGAACGTCAACGTCATCATCTCCACCTACGGGGAGGGCGAGAGTGGCCCCATGGGCAACATCATGGTATGCTGTGCTGCCCTCTGTGGGGCCATCTTGGGGGAATGTGGCTTTAGCTTACAGGACTGAGGGGGCTCATGAGGGATTTGAAAGTATGTTTTTGCCAGGAACGTTTTGGTGGGTTGGAATGTTCCCAAAACTGACTTGATCTAGCCTATGACCTATGGGTAGCCTGTCTGCTGACCACAGGCTCAGGGCCCAGTGTCCTCTGCCCTGATGGTGGAGAGGTCGCAGACAGGGTTGGACTCTGGGCACATGATGACTAAAATTTCTTCACTTTGACCTGATGTCTGTTGAAGAAATCCAGCGTCTGAGGCCTGTGACGCCCAGGGACTCAGGGCAGGCAGATGCTGCCTGCGGGCCCCTCCCCCTCACAGCTGCTCATGTGCACCCATTTTTTCGCAGATTGACCCCATCTTGGGCACTGTCGGCTTCGGGTCCGGTCTCCACGGGTGGGCCTTCACTCTGAAGCAGTTTGCAGAGATGTATGTGGCCAAGTTTGCCGCCAAGGGTGAGGGCCAGCTGGGGCCTGCTGAGCGGGCCAAGAAAGTGGAGGACATGATGAAGAAGCTATGGGGTGATAGGTGAGTCCTGTGACACACCAGTTGCGGGTGGAAGGAGCAGGGGGGTCGCAGCACCAACTGCAGGCCCACTCAATGCCTTATGGGGTCCCCATGCCCAAGCGTGGTCCCACAGGGTCCCCTTAACCTGGTCGGGCCTGGCCTTTTCACTCCGCCAGGTACTTTGATCCAGCCAATGGCAAATTCACCAAGTCGGCCACCAGCCCTGATGGGAAGAAGCTGCCCCGGACCTTCTGCCAGCTCATTCTGGACCCCATCTTCAAGGTGAGAAGTGGGAAGCGGGGTGAGCAGATGCAGGTGTGCATCCCCTGGGCTGTGCTAGTGAGAATGGGAGTGTCATCCCTTGGGCCTTGGTGGCTCCTGCAGGGCCAGTACCTGCCCGGCTGCTGTCAGCTCCCTGCAGCCCGTCTCCCTGGGTGTCAGGGCAGGAGATTGAGAGGAGGCACCGTTGCCAACTGAGGCTCAAGCTCCACCCTGTCAAGCAAATCTGTAGCACTCCTGGACTGCAAAGTGGGGTAGAGGGAGACTGCCCTTGGTGGAGGTGGTTGGATGATAGGGGGAGTGGAGGTCGGGGCTTTGGTGACAGGTGGGTATCAAGAGCTTGTAAGTGAAAACTTGCTCACTTGTCTGTTAAGTCACGATGGGTTTGGTTTTGTTTTTTGAGTAATCTACCACAAGGTTTTTATTTCAATCGCTCAGTTGGGTCAGCCCCTTCGTTTTGTGTCTGTCTCTGTCCTGTGTCCGCCTCTATCCTGTGCCTGTCCTTGGTCTCCAGCAGAAAGCAGCTGCGGGCTTTCTCATGCTGCTCCCAAATGTGCGTTCTTGTCTCCTGTGAATTTAGGTGTTTGATGCAATCATGAATTTCAAGAAGGAGGAAACGGCAAAACTGATTGAAAAACTGGAAATCAAGTTGGACAGTGAAGACAAGGATAAAGAAGGCAAGCCGCTTCTGAAGGTGAGTGACGGCCCTGGTCCCTGGGGGCTGGGGTTCTCAAGTGGAGGGACACAAGTTGGTCCCCCTCTGCTGTGAAGCATCACTGGCAGCCACCCTATCTCAGACACATGCGCAAGCGGGTCAGGGGGTGTCTGCTGCTCTGATGCGCTGCTGCTTCCTCCTTCTAGAAGAGACTTCTAACTGTATGGGCTTCCTTGAGTTTCCAAGAAAAGAAAGATGAGTGGTTGGCTTACATTTAGGGTCCCACAGATTTCTCTTAGGTGAGTGTTCCTCTGTCCCCATCGCATAGGCTGTGATGCGCCGCTGGCTGCCGGCTGGAGACGCGTTGCTACAGATGATCACTATTCACCTGCCCTCACCTGTGACGGCCCAGAAGTACCGCTGTGAGCTCCTGTACGAGGGGCCCCCGGACGACGAGGCTGCCATGGGTACGTGTCACTGGTGGGTGGGCCTTGAGAGCTACCCTGTGGCTCTGTGGTTGGGAAATGTCTCCTTGCCAGGTATCAGGTTGCAGGACTCTGGAAGGCCCAGCTGCAAGGTAATAACACTTTCGCATTTGGGGGGGTTTCTCTCTCAGGCATTAAAAGCTGTGACCCCAAAGGCCCCCTTATGATGTACATTTCCAAAATGGTGCCAACTTCCGACAAAGGTCGGTTCTACGCTTTCGGACGCGTCTTTTCAGGGCTGGTGTCCACCGGCCTAAAGGTCAGGATCATGGGGCCCAACTACACTCCCGGGAAGAAGGAAGATCTCTACCTGAAGCCAATCCAGAGGTGAGCAGCCTGGCTCCCCCACCTGGCAGTGGCTGGCCCTGCTCTGGCTGGGGTCTCATGCTCCTTGCTTAGGAGTTTATTTTAAACATTAGAGTACGTTGAGCTCTTCCTTGATTTGGTTTTGCCATCACAACCAAGGGAAAAAGAGTAAGTTCTCTGAAGAGGCTAAGAGACCCCAGCTTAGAGGTGAATGCAGATATTCCTGAGCTCCAGGTAGCAGTTTTGCCCCATACCCAGAGAGCAGGCAGTGGCTCCAAAGGTGACATCTCATGGTAGTCCCTGGCGGTCACAGGCTAACGGAGAGGTAGAACTTAGTGGACTGGCCTCCTGACACCTTTTGCTTTTTCCCTAGAACAATCCTGATGATGGGCCGCTACGTGGAGCCCATCGAGGACGTGCCTTGTGGGAACATCGTGGGCCTGGTGGGTGTGGACCAGTTCCTGGTGAAGACTGGCACCATCACCACCTTCGAGCACGCCCACAACATGAGGGTGATGAAGTTCAGTGTCAGCCCCGTCGTCAGGGTTGCTGTTGAGGCCAAGAACCCGGCCGACCTGCCCAAGCTGGTGGAGGGGCTGAAGCGGCTGGCCAAATCGGACCCCATGGTGCAGGTGGGCACAGGGTGCATGGGGAACCCCTGGGTGCACACACCACCAGCAGGGGGAGGATTTGCCTGTGGTTGAGTTGGTTGCTACAGCTTAAAGATTCTGGGTGACATCTCACAAAAGTAGGGATTTCCAGCTGTTTGGAAAATCTTCTGTTTACGTTGGGTCCACACACTTCTCCAGGTGGAGCTGCTGCCCCTCTAAATGGTGATTTCCTGCCCCCTTTCATAGGGGACTTGGAAACTTTCAGGTCATTGCTGCCAATAACCAGCACAAAGGCTTACTGGGCCTTTTGCAGTCCCCAGTCCCCAGCATCTTCCCCTAGAGCCTTGCTTTGAGGGAGTCCAGCTCCTCCGGCCAGCTGGAGCCTGCTTTGTTTGGAACCCCTGGGCCCCATGTGTAGTTCCTACGTAGTTCCAGGGTGAGCACCTGGGGCTGACACTGGGCCCTTTCAGTGCATCATCGAGGAGTCAGGAGAGCACATCATCGCGGGCGCCGGCGAGCTGCACCTGGAGATCTGCCTCAAGGATTTGGAGGAGGACCACGCCTGCATCCCCATCAAGGTGAACAGTGGCCCAGGCGGGCACCAGCGCACCATGCAGCATCCCCTCAGAGGCAAAGGGCGCAAATGTGCTGAGGAGCACAGACAGCGACACTGCTGCGTGTGGGGGAGGAGGGGGCTGGGTCAGGACTCAGTCTTACACCTGATCTTTGGCTTCATCACACGCTCTGTTCCTGGTCAAGCCTCATAATTCTCACCAGTTGTCCGTCTCATAGAAATACTGTCCTTTACATTTTAGTTGCCCATTTAATGGCGTTTTTCTCATAATCTTTTGTGAAACAAAACCTGAGCGTATTTAGGCTCAAATGGGGCCAGGCCAGATTTGCTTTCTATACCGTGTTTTTTACGAACTAACGCACCTTAGAGTTTCACGAGCTGATGTTTTTCTCAGTCCTGTTGGCAGCATGGGGCATGCTGCAGGGAGTAGCCTAGTGTAGCCTGCTCACCTTGAACTTGAACAAGAGCACAATGTGTATAGCTACATACCGCCAGGTGGAATTTGTTATTCTGAATTTCATGTGCACTGCCAGACTGTTTTCTCAGCTTCCGTGGGGGAAACTTAAAATGAATGCCTCTCCCTGGAACATCATCTCTTCCCTCCAGGCGGGCATGTGACCTTTGGGCTCTTCCTTCTGCAGAAATCTGACCCGGTGGTTTCGTACCGTGAGACAGTCAGTAAGGAGTCCAGTGTGCTCTGCCTGTCCAAGTCCCCCAACAGACACAACCGGCTATACATGAAGGCGCGGCCCTTCCCCGATGGCCTGGCCGAGGACATCGACAAGGGTGAGGTGTCCGCCCGCCAGGAGCTCAAGCAGCGGGCCCGCTACCTGGCCGAGAAGTACGAGTGGGATGTGGCTGAGGCCCGCAAGATCTGGTGCTTTGGGCCTGATGGCACTGGCCCGAACATCCTAACTGACATCACCAAAGGCGTGCAGTATCTCAATGAGATCAAGGACAGTGTGGTGGCCGGCTTCCAGTGGGCCACCAAGGAGGTGAGCAGGAGGCAGATGCCTGTGGGTATGCCACCCATGTTTGCTGGCTCTGAGGTGGGGCTCATGTTCCAGCCTCATCAGGTCCCTGTGGGAGGAAGGGGTGGAGGGGGTGGCACATGCAGAGTGGGGTGAGCAGCTGTGTGACCCCAGGGAGGCCTTGGGGGTTGCTGGGCTGAGGCTGGTGTGCCTGTGGCCCTGATGGGGTCTTTGTCCGTCATCCACAGGGCGCCTTATGTGAGGAGAACATGCGGGGTGTGCGTTTTGACGTGCATGACGTGACGCTGCACGCAGACGCCATCCACCGTGGAGGCAGCCAGGTCATCCCCACGGCCCGGCGCTGCCTCTACGCCAGCATGCTGACTGCCCAGCCCCGCCTCATGGAGCCCATCTACCTTGTGGAGATCCAGGTGAGGCCCCACCCACCTGCTTCTGGCCCTGCTGCTGTCCTGCCCTGCAGTGTTCTCAGCTTTCTTTGTTCCCTCTCTCCAGTGTCCAGAGCAGGTGGTTGGTGGCATCTACGGTGTCCTGAACAAGAAGCGGGGACATGTCTTTGAGGAGTCGCAGGTGGCTGGCACTCCCATGTTTGTCGTGAAGGCCTATTTGCCTGTCAATGAATCCTTTGGTGAGTGCTGGCCTAACATGGCTCCTGAATCCCACTGCAGAGCCTGGCGGGCCTATAGTCAGGGCGGCCTGAGGGACGAGAATGTGGCTTCTGGCTCCAGCAAGGCGTGTTGAAGGTGGTGGGCCTAGTGGGGGTGGGGAGGTTAGCTGCTGCCGCCTCTACTGGGAAGGTGCCCCAGTGTGGACCCCTAGTAGGTTCGCACAGGTGTTGGGAAGGAGGAGGGGAAGGCTCTTGTGGCAAAGGCAGGAAGGCTTTTGGGCGTGTAACGCATTGAAATCCCAGGAGCAAGGCCAGCAGGGCCACCGAGCTGTAGCTCAGGCTTCTGTTCAGAAGGAGCCCAGGAGGGGCTATCACTCCTGTCTGTGGCTTTGGAATAAGCCTTCAGTGAGGTACAGGGCACCTGGCTGAATGACCCAACCAGGGTGGACTCAGACATCCTCTTAGGCACACACATACCTGCGTGGCAGGGTAGGGTGGGGAATGGGTGACATTTACTCAGCCAGGAGCTAGCCTGGGGTCCCAGGAGGCCCCACCCACAGGGCTAGTCTCCTGGCTGCCCAGTGAGCTCGCTCCCTGCCCGTCTCCACAGGTTTCACCGCTGACCTGCGGTCCAACACTGGTGGCCAGGCTTTCCCCCAGTGCGTGTTCAGCCACTGGCAGATCCTGTCCGGAGACCCCTTCGACAGCAGCACCTTTCCCAGCCAGTTGGTGGCCCAGACTCGCAAGCGCAAGGGCCTGAAGGAGGGCATCCCAGCCCTGGACAACTTCCTGGACAAATTGTAGGCGGCCCCTCTTGGCAGCAGCCCGCCACCCCATGTGGGACTCGGCACAGCCCCCATACCCTGTTCGACCACAGCAACACCTCCTCACATTCTCAAACGACACCTCAAGACTGTCCCCACAGTGCACTCTGCCTGAGAGGTTCCTGGGGCCCACTTCGTGCCATCGCTCAATGTTAACACTTGATGCTGTTTCTATTTCCAGATTCCAGATGCAGCAGAAATGCCCTTTTTGCAGGGACTTATTTGGCTGGTGGGGGAGGCCGGATGGGACACCGAAAACTTTTTTTTTTCCCGTTTTCTTCAGAGGGAAACTCAAATGTCCAAAAAGATTATCTAAGCGCATTAAGAGGTTTATTTGGGCAAATGGCCCATAGTGGCTTCTCCCCCAGAGGGAGAAGGAACAAGTGGGTAGACCACTTCTAGAAGGCAGGAAGTCCTTTGCGGTGTCACCATGAGCACCTCCAGCTATACTAGTGCCATTGGAATAATAAATTTGGTATGGTGGTGACTGACTTCTGCGTCATTCACGCGACGTTTTTGCAGATTCCATGCAGGGCAGTAGGTGCCGTTCTAGAATAAGTTCAGTGTAGCCTTGAAGTTCCAATAGCAGGACCTGGGCCCTAGTTATGAGATAAAGAGACTCCTTCCAGGCCTGCTGTCTGCTTCCCTGCCATCACCCAATGGAACTTTTCTGGAATAGTAGGAATGCCCTACGTCTGTGCTGTCCAAAGTGGCAGCTGCTGGCTCCATGTGTAGCAACCTTCTGAGTCTGAAGTAGGACCAGTGCAGCAGGGAACTGAGTTTTAAAAATTTCTGTTTGGAACACGTTCTGATGGTGCCATGAAGCCTAGGGGTTACAGTGTGAGATGAGTGCAAGCAGACACAATTCTCAATTGCTGACTACTCACAAATTCTGTCCTGCTGGGGAGATTGCCTGCTCACCCCACTCCTGACTAGAATGCTAGTGAGAGCCCATTTGTGAAAACTGTACCTTGGCCCTGGTAGGATCCCTAATCTAGTTTAATGCTGATAACTGGTCATTTTAACAGCTACAGATTGTTTCGAGGAATTCTCTGGATTTATACATTTAAACCATATATGAGGTTCAAGTCATATATGGGTTACCAGTGTCTATATTTGCTCACTTTTGTCCTTGGGAAGGCAGGCAAGGACAGTGAGGTACTGGTTGAGAGTTCTCGTGGAGGGTGAGGGTAGCCATCTTGGCTGCTGACAGCCCGGAGCCACCCTTTGACCAAGGCTCTACTCACATCTTCCCTAGTGCAGCATGCAGTTTGCTTTCAGTGTTTGCATTGGGGTTGTGAGGCCCTGTGCTTCCTAGCAGCCAAAGCATAGAGAGCAACTTTGGTCAGTTCCGTTTTATTTATTTAAAAAAGATGACCGGTAAGGGGATCTTAACCCTTGACTTGGTGTTGTCAGTACCACGCTCACCCAGTGAGCAACCGGGCCATCCCTATATGGGATCTGAACCCATGGCCTTGGTGTTATCAGCACCACACTCTCCTGAGCCACGGGCTGGCCCAGTTCCGTTTTTTTAAAGTTAGAGTAGAATGATGTGGAAGTTGATCTTAATACGTTTTTAGTGGCAAACAAGTACTTTCAGAAGAAATCTCTTTGGAAAAATAAGCAGTTTAAAATGCCATGAGCTGGCCAGTTAGCTCAGTAGGAGCACGGTGCTGATAACGCTAAGATCCAGAGTCCGTCCCTGTACCAGCCAACTGCCAAAAAATAAATGCTGTGAGACACTAAATACCTTGGCGTCTCGGATGTATTTCTAAGGTTGACCCAGATGCAGTTGATGGTTTGCCACCCTTGACTCCCTGACTTTTGTCCTCAGAAAACTGAAACGAAGAGCAGCCCTTTGTGAGTTTGGGGGCAATCAGTCCTCTAGCAGAGGGACAGCCTGTGGCTGCTGAGTGCTCACCTGGTCCTGGCCCTGTTAGGCACGTCATGGGCACTGTCTACTTGCATTGTCCCACGACCCCATGGGTAGCCCTGAGCCTATCTGACAGGCTTAGCAGGGAACTAGCTTGCCTGAGATGGCATGGTGCAGTGGTGGGAGGCAGGCTGAGCACAGCTGATTGCCCTTGCACAAGGACCGCTGAGAAAGGTCCTGCAGACTTTTTGGAGGGAGATGCTACCTTCGAGTTTGTTCCCCTTTAACAAGGGTGAGTGCTGGGAGCAATACCTGGCCTCAGGCAGCTCTGTAGCTACTCTGGCCGGAGACACTTTTCTAATGTAGGTGACAGCTTTTAAGTTTCTCTTAAATATGTGTGCTTTTGGTAAAGATTTGTTGTTGTGGCAGCTGACATAGTGAGAGGTTCTGAACCCTTGACTTTGGTGTTATCAGCACCAAGTGAGCTAGAGAGTTCATTTAAAAGACCAGGATATGCAGTAGTTAATCACTGCTGCCTCAGGGGAAATATTCTGGATTTGAATAAAGATGCCTCCTGATAAACCCCTGGTAAGTTGAAAATACAGTGTAGCCTAGCCCACCTTAGACGTGCTCAGAACGCTGACAGCCCTCAGCTGGGTGGAAGCATCTGGCAATACAGTACACGGTAGGTTGTTCACCCTTGAGTTTGCCTAACTGGCAGCTGTGGCTTGCTGCTGCTACCCAGCATCACGAGAGTATCAGTATTGCTAACCAGGGAGAAGATCACAATTCAAAATTCAGTGGTTTCTATTGAATACATATTGCTTTAGTACCATTGGAAGGTTGAACCACCCCGGTGAGCTGTGCCCAGATTTCCTGACCTGCAGAAACTGGGATAATAACTGTGTGTTGTCTTTAGCCCTAAGCATTGGGTTCATCTATTACACAGAGATGCCTAACTACCACAATCCCTATCGGGAAGATTAACATTTGTCCACCAAAAGATATGTACAAGAATGTTCATATTAGCCTTGTTTGTAATAAACCCAAACTGGAAGCAACCCAAATGCACACAGCAGCAGAATGTATAAACTGGCTTATGTACATGATGATATACAGCAATGAAAGTAAATCGTCTACAGCTACATATGATAATGTGGATACATCTCACAATCATGACATTGTGATAGAAACCCAGACACAAACGCAAGTTTACATTTTTATTCCATTCATATCAAGTGCAAAATTAGTATAAGCGTCAGCATCGTGTTTGCCCCTGGTGGGCAGGAGGACATGGAAGGAATGATGGAATTGGATTCTGCTAGCTGCTGGATCATTGGCCTACTGCAGTGGCTCCAGCATGGACATGAGAGGAATAGCTAGTGGTCCTGCAAGGGACCAGGGTGACGGTGACGGGACTAGAAGCAGATGGATTCTAGACAGATCTTGAAGGTAGAACCAAAGAGATTTGATGAAGAGAGTGGTCAAGGTTGAGGCTCATCCCCAATCAATCCCATCCATAATACAAGAAAGGAAAGAGGATCCCATGCTCAGGCACACCTGTTCCATGCAGGGTGTGAGGAAACAAAAGACTTATGTGTGACTAATGGGAATATAGATAGATTTTGTTTTGTTTTGGTGGCTGGCTGGTACAGGGATCTGAACCCTTGACCTTAGTGTTGCAAGGTCATGTGCTCTAACCAACTGAGCAAACCGGCTGGTGACTGATGGGAGTATAAAATGACACAACCCTTCTGGAGGGCCATATTTATCAAAATCACAAATACACATAAGAGTGTTAGAGGTACGTGGGATACAGTGAAAGATCCAACACATAGTTGGGCCCCCAGGAGAAGAGAGAAGAGAGCAGAAGAAACATTTGAAAAAAGAATGGCCAAGAATTCTCTAAACTGATGAAAGATATGAACCCACAGGTTGAAGAAGCTCAGCAAACCCCAAGTGTGAAAAATACAAAAGAAAATCACACCTAGGTACGTCATTGTTAAGCCACTGAAAAACAAAGACAAAGAAAATCTTAAAAGGAGCCAGAGTTAAAAAATAAACAAACAGGCCGTTACGTTTACTGGAGCCACAATAAAAGTGACAGCTAGCTTGTCAATAGAAACATTGGAGGCCAGAAGACAATTGAATATCTTTAAGTGCCAAAAGAAAATAACTGCCGGTGTGTGTATATATATATATTAATTAATTAATTAATTAATTTTGGTAGCTGGCCAGTACAGGAGTCCAAACCCTTGAGCTTGGTGTTCTAACACTGTGCTCTAACCAACTGAGCTAACCACCCAGCCCTAATGGTCAAAGTATAATTCTCTAACCAACAAAAATACCCTTCAAGAATGACAGTGAAATAACGATGTTTTCAAACAAATAAAAATAGAATGTGTCACCAGAGAACCTTCTCAAAAAGAAATACTCAAGGGAATTCTTTAGGCAGGAGGAAAATGATTCCAGAGGGAAACATGGAAATTCATGAGAGAATGAAGAACTTTAGAAAGGGTAAATATGTCAGGAAATATAAATGGATTTTTACATCAATTGCTATGGTTTGAATGTGTCCCCTAAAAGTTAATGTGTTGGAAACTTAATTGCCATTATGACATTATTGAGAGGTGGGACTTTTGAGTGGATTAATGCCATTATCATGGGAGTGGGTTAGTTATTGTGGGAGTGGGCTTCTAATAAAAGGATAAATTCATTCCCCAGTTTGTGTTTCTGCCTCAAGTGCTCACTTCCAACTTCTGCCATGGAATGACCCTTGCCAGATGCTAGCACCATGCTCTTGGACTTCCCAACCTCCAGAACCATGAGCCAATAGGCGTCTGTTCTTTGTAAATTATCCAGTCTGTGGTATTCTCTTATAGCAGCTGAAAATGGACTAAGGGCCAGCCCATGGCTCACTCGGGAGAGTGTGGTGCTGATAACACCAAGGCTGCGGGTTTGGATCCTATATAGGGATGGCCAGTTAGCTCACTTGGAAGAGTGTGGTGCTGATAGCACCAAGTCAAGGATTAAGATCCCCTTACCGGTCATCTTATTAAAAAAAATAATAATAATGGACTAAGACAATAATAGTAAAGTCATATAAAGTTTAAAATATATGTAGTTCCAATGCCATTGCTACCTGGACCATCCTAGCTGAGTAAGCCCCAATGCCTACTCTTTTGCTACCATCACTTCAGGCTGTTTATCTTCTATGTAGCTGTTACCATATTCTGTAATTATCGTGTTTATTACATGTCTCTCTCCACTAGAAGGTGAGCTTCATTACAGCTGGGACACTGTCTGCCTTGTCAACAGATTTGTTATGTCCAACATAGCATGGGGCAAAGAGTAAGATCTTAGTATATATGTATATTTTTGTCTTTTTCTAAAAATTGTGAAAATATTCACATAACACAAAATTAACCATTAGCTATTTTAAAGCATACAGTCCAATGGCCTTTATTATTCTCACAATGTTGTGCAACCATCACTTCTATCTAGTTCCAAGATATTTTCATCACCCTGAAAGATAACCCTGTACCCACTGAGCATTTCCACCCTTCCCAGCCATTGACAACTGCTACTCTGATTTCTGTCTCTATGGATGTACCTATTCTGGAAGTTTCTTTTTTTTTTTTTTTTTTTTTTTTTAAAGATGACCGGTAAGGGGATCTTAACCCTTGACTTGGTGTTGTCAGCACCACGCTCAGCCAGTGAGCTAACCGGCCATCCGTATATGGGATCCGAACCCGGGGCCTTGGTGTTATCAGCACCGCACTCTCCCGAGTGAGCCACGGGCCGGCCCTGGAAGTTTCATACAAATGGAATCATATGATATCTGTCCCTTTGCGCCCAGCTTCTTTCACCGAGTACGATGTTTTTGAGGTTCATTTATGTGTCGCATGTATCACTGTTTCATTCCTTTTCGTGGCTGAATAATATTCCACTGTGTGAATGAATCGCAATATGATTATCCATTCATCTATCAATGAACACTTGAGCTATTTCCACCTTTTTGATAGTGCTGCTATAGAAGACAGCTGGATTCTCCTGTCTGTTTTTATATTCAGTCTGTTGTGATATGTTGTTTTGGTTGTAGTACATGAAGAAAATCCAACTTTGCTTAGACATGTGGTTGGAACGAGAGAAGCATTTTAATATCTTTTTTAGATAATTGTGGACATTCTTTTTGATTCCACACCAAAACTCAATAAGGAGTAGTTTCTTAAAGGTTAGTTACAATGTCAAATGTGAAACCATATTAGTGAGCTTTTCACAGTGTGACATTAAAAGCCATTGCTGGACTGGCTGGTTGGCTCAGCTGGTTAGAGCATGGTGTGTGATATCACCAAGGTCCAGGGATCTGATCCCTGTACTGGCCAGCCATCAAAAACCAAAAACCAAAAAAATCCATTGGTCTGTCTTGCACTTTGAATGGGTCTTTTCCCCACAACTGATTTTGTAACATCTTGCATTGATTATTTGGAAATATTGGTAAACCGAGGTCCCAGATCTCCCAGATGTTAACACATTTCATTAAACAATATTGTAAAATCAGATTCATTAATATCACCAGTCTCATCAGGAAAATCTTAAAGTATCCAGAACTGTAGAGCTCACCATGATAGATAAAGTTTTCAGAAATTTAATTTCTTTTTTCTTGAAAGCTAAAATTTTAACATCAGCAACAAAACTGTTCATTATTTCTCTTGAAGCAGCAGGGTCAATTAATTCGCTTTCTGGAGAATGTCTGCCACATACTCAAATCTGAGTTTCATAGTTTGTCAGTTGTTTTTTTCTAACTAAAAATGGTTTTCCAACTTCTCACGCCTTATGTATGGGCTGCACATAGTAACTTTCTGCCAAAGAGCACAGTGTGGAAAAGAGAACAGAGTAATTTTACAGTGGAGAAAGCTGATAAACAAGCACACCTCAGCCAGGTGACCAAGGTCCACATCAGCAGTGATAAGTCATGTTGATAGTGTGTACCCTTGTGGCGTTATGAAAATGGCACTTTAGCTCTATGGTCTTCCTTCCCGAAACCCATAAGTTCCGTAAGTCCAGTCTAATCATGAGAAAAACATTAGACAATTCCCAATTATAAACTACTTGACCAGTCCTCCTCAAAACTGTCAAGGTTGTATAAAGTCAAAAACAGGAAAGTCTGAGAGAAGAACCTAAGGAGACGTGATGACTAAACGTCACATGGGATCCTGGACTGAATCCTGGGACAGAAAAAGGACATTAGAGGAAAATGGAGAAATCTGAATAAAGTAGGGACTTTGGTTAATAATAACGTGTAAATATTGGTTTATTAATTGTGACAAAGGTAACGTACTAATGTAAGATGTTAATAACAGAGGAAACTGTCCTATCTTTGTAATAATTATGTGAATCTAAAACTGTTGTAAAGTAAAAGTTTAAATAAAGGTGTTCTGGGCTGGCCTGTGGCTCTCTGGGAGAGCGTGGTGCTGACAACAACGAGTCAAGGATTAAGAGCCCCTTACCAGTCATCTTTTAAAAATAAATAAATAAATAAATAAAAATATAGGTGCTCTGTTTTTAAAGTGTGTAGTTTAGCTAGTAACCCAAAAATCATTCTTGGTCCTTGTACCAGCCAACCCTGTGCTGGCCAGCTGCCAAAAAGAAAAAAAAAAATAAAAAAATCACACCTGGGCTTTTCCTCAAGACAACCATGTACTTTAATAGGCAGAATTTTATTTTTTTTATTTTTATTTATTTATTTATTTTCACGTTTCAGAAAAACTTTATTTGTGAACATGGAAATTTTCATTTCATACGATTTTTACATTTCAAGGAATATTATTCCCCTTTTTGCTACTTTTCAACCATTTAAAAATGTAAAAGTACTGGGCTGTACAGAAAGAAGCCTTGGGCTGGACCTGCCTGTGGTTTGCAAACCACCCAAGCAGATGCTCAAGAGAATATAGTAGAATATTTACATAGTAGAATATTTTTGTTCCAAAGTTGAATCACTAACCAAAAAAAGCTCACTAAATGGTTGCTTCAAATCATTAATTAGTAAATATTCCACGGGAAGAAATTAAAGAATGTTTTTCCATTTCTGGAAAAATATTGTTTCTAATATATCTTTGAAACATTTTAAATATTAAACAATGTAGTTAAAAAGATTTTTTTTTTTTTGCTAGCTAGAAGAAACCCACTTTATTTTTTTTTATTTATTTTTTATTTTTTAATTTTATTTTGTCGATATACATTGTAGCTGATTATTGCTCCCCATCACCAAGACCTCCCTCCCTTCTCCCTCCCCCCCCAACAATGTCCTTTCTGTTTGCTTGTTGTATCAACTTCATTTTTTTTTTTTTTTTTTTTTTTTTTTTTTTTTTTAAAGATGACCGGTAAGGGGATCTTAACCCTTGACTTGGTGTTGTCAGCACCACGCTCACCCAGTGAGCGAACCGGCCATCCGTATATGGGATCCGAACCCGGGGCCTTGGTGTTATTAGCACCGCACTCTCCCGAGTGAGCCACGGGCCGGCCCGTATCAACTTCAAATAATTGTGGTTGTTATATCTTCTTCGCCCCCCCCCCCGGTTTTTTTTTTTTTTTGTGTGTGTGTGTGTGTGTGTGAATTAAGTTTTTAGCTTCCACCAATAAGTGAGAACATGTGGTATTTCTCTTTCTGTGCCTGACTTGTTTCACTTAATATAATTCTCTCAAGGTCCATCCATGTTGTTGCAAATGGCAGTATTTTATTTAAAAGAATATTAAAAAGACTTACACTTGAGCTGGCCAATTAGCTCACTTAGAGCATGGTTTTGGTGACACCGAGGTCAAATGCTCAGATCCCCGTACTGGTCAGCCACAAGAGGAAAAAAGAAAAAAAGAAAGAAAGAAAGAAAAAAGAAAAAGACTTGCACTCAAAGGTTAACATTTAGGAAAATTAGTTAACTTACTCTGCTTGGCAGTGTTGACTATAAACACAGCATGGTGCCCTTGCCTTGATTCCTGATAAAGTGTCAGAAGTTCTACCCTTAACTGCTTTTGCACATTAGTACAAATGTCAATGCAGTGAAGAAAGCAAATAATATCTTGGAATTTTTGCAAAAATTGTTTTGACCTCGTGGACACTTTGCAAACTGCTGCCCTGGAATTACAATAGGCATCCTTGATTTATCACAGTCTAGCCTGGGCTAATAATATATCACCTCATGCTTAATGAATATAATAATATCTTTCTTATAAATTACTGTTCTTTTATTTCTCCTTTTCTTTCTTTCTTTCTTTTTTTTTTTTGTGGCTGGCTGTACCGGACCCAAACCCTTGACCTTGATGTTTTAACACTGCACTCTAATGAACTGAGCGAACCGGCCAACTCTATTTTTCCTTTACATTTCAATTAAGATATTGTATTGTTTTTTGGGAAATGATATAGGTGGGGAAGTTATGCTATCTATAAATTCCTGGGTTTGGATCCCCACACCGGCTAGACACCAAAAACAAACAAAACAAAAAAATGAAAAGAAATACAAATTCCATTTCAAGGCAGTGAAAGAGGTGTTACTAAATCTTTGTTATAACAACAACTTGTTACAATAAGATCATTTATTATAATTATCTTGGGACCATTAGAATTGGAAATCAATGGTCTTATTTATCCAATTTGAGTTTCTTTATTTTTTTCTTCAACTTTTATTATAAACAATCTTAAATATATGGAAGAGTTGAAAGCTCAGTAAGACAAACATGCGTTCACTCTTGTGGCAGCCGTGAGAATGCACCTATTAGATCACTGACTTCTGGGGGAGTAGCTCTTGCCTCTGAATCCACCCTTCTGCCGAGGCCATGCTTTCCACGCGCTGCTCCTGGCCAGCGACTGGGCCTGGTGGGGATACTAAGGCAGGCCCATTCCTGCAACACGCAGGACTTACCTGATGGGCAACTGCTATGGACTGAATGCATATGTCCCCCCAGAATTCATATATTAAAACCCTAATCCCCGATGTGATGGTATTTGGAAGTGGGGTTTTGGGGAGGTGATTGAGTCATGAGGGTGGAGCTCCCAGGATGGGATTGGTGCCCTTAGAAAAGGGATCTCAGGGCTGACCCCATGGCTCATTCGGGAGAGTGAGGAGCTGGGAGTGCAGTGGCGCTCCCACCGCAGGTTCGGATTCTATACAGGGATGGCCGGTGCGCTCACTGGCTGAGCGCGGTGCGGGTGTCACCAAGCCAAGGGTTGCGTTCCCCTTACCAGTCACGAAAAAGACAAAAAAAAAAAAAAAAAGAAAAGAAAAGGGATCTCAGAGAGCTCCCTTGCTCTTTTTTTTTTTTTTTAAAGATGACTGGTAAGGGGATCTTAACTCTTGGCTTGGTGTTGTCAGCACCACGCTCTCCCAAATGAGCTAACTGGCCATCCCTATATAGGGAT
The DNA here is from genome assembly GCF_027409185.1 of Cynocephalus volans. Taxonomy (NCBI): domain Eukaryota; kingdom Metazoa; phylum Chordata; class Mammalia; order Dermoptera; family Cynocephalidae; genus Cynocephalus; species Cynocephalus volans. The sequence goes on along the minus strand of NC_084469.1, from coordinate 95,757,564 downwards.
CCAAACCCGTGGCCTTGGTGTTATCAGCACCGCACTCTCCCAAGTGAGCCACTGGCCGGCCCTGCTCTCTTGCTCTTATCCACCATGTGCAGACACAACAAAAAAGACAGCCGTGGGGCTGGCTGGTTATCTCAGTAGTTCAAGCACTGTGTTATCACACCAGGACTGAAGGTTTGGATCCCCATAGCAGCCATCTGCCAAAAAAAGAAAAGAAGATAGCCATCAATGGACCAGGAAGTTGTCTCTCACCAGACACTGAACCTGCCACCTGGCGCCTTGATCTTGGACTTCCAGCCCCCAGGACTGTTAAATAAATGTTTGTTGTTTAAGCGTCCCCAGTCTATGGTGTTTCTGTTACAGCCGCCTGAATGGACACGGCCTGGGCTAAGACAGCAATCTGTGCTCTAGGGTGCTCCATTGGCTTGGCTGAAACTTTCCCCGAACTGTGCAGCAGTCTCAGACTCTTCCTCCCCAACCCTCCTTCCTTCCCTCTCTCCTGTCACAGATGGCGGACTGTACGATGGTCTGGCAGGAGTTTCCGCTGCTTCTCCTGCATACCTGGCAGGCACTCCCAATCAACCTCTTCCATGTCTTTTTTTTTTTTTTTTTTTTTTTAGCAGCTGGCCAGTACAGGGATCTGAACCCTTGACCTTGGTGTTACAAGGTGTTGCTGCAACCAACTGAGCCAACCAGCCAGCCCCTAAGCACTTCACTCTTAAAAACTTCACTGTCTATTTTTTTAAGAACGAGGACATTTCCCCTCAAAACCACTCAACCATAATCACACCTAAGAAAAGGAGCAATGATTTGATAATATCATCCAATATGCAGTCCACGTTCCTATGTCCACGATTTCCAGTTTGAGCTTCTTTAAAGCAGATCAAGAACTTAAAGACCATGGGGCCGAATGTGTCCGAGGGCTGAATGTGGCTACGACTGTATATTTTCCAGTCCTTTATAGTTTCTCCATTGCATATAGTTTATGTAACATTGAAAAAAATCCCTGCCTTTGTTAAGTCTTTCCAAAGCGTTGAACTTACTTTTCAGAGAAACAGTAACTCTCTTGAAGAGCTACTCACCTTTCACTGACTTATGGTATGTTAAACTCAATTATGTGAATATGGTAATAAGTACAGGTAAAGGCTCACGTGGCAAAACAAGCCCACAAACAAACAAAAAACACAAAGGGCTGGCTGATTAGCTCAGTTGGTTAGAGCACAGCCTTGTAACACCCAGGTTGAGGGTTCGGATCCCCATTCCAGCCAACTGCAAGAAACAAGCCCATGAGCATGGCTTGGGTTTGGTTTACGGAGGGGACAGCGTGGGCAGGTTCATCCTGCATGTCATTTGAGTGGTGGTCGGTTAGGAGAGCATCTGTTGAACTCCATAATTCCAACTGCAGTGAGAGCTATGAAGATCCACCCAGGTGCAAAGCAGAGCACCTTCTGGGAGAAGATGTTGCTTTAGCTTTGAACTCGTGCGTGTAGGAGTTAGGGTAGAGTGGAGCAAGGTGATCTCCAGGCAGAAAGAGCAGCTTGTGCAAAGGCTGAGGATAGGACGAAATGCTTGAGGTCATAAGGGAGGCAAATGAGGTTGGAATGGAGAGATAAGGGGGAGACTGACAAGGGATGAAGTTAGGGTGGTCAACAGAGGCCACAGCACACTGGGTTGTATCCGATGGCATTTGGGGTGGTTCAGCACTGGCTTTGGGTTCAGATCTATCTGGGCATGAATCTCAGCTCTGCCCTTTAGTGGCTGTGTAATCGTGGATGTGTTACTTAACCTCTCTGGGTCTCAGTTTCCTCATCTGTAGGATGGGAACATATTAATATATTTTATCTCCTAAGGTTGTTGATTGGTACATACTAAGTCTCAGCAAATACTGGCTGTTATTGCCATCTATCTTGAGGTGAACAGGAGTCACAGAAGGAGCCTGTGAAAGGCAACACTTGTCTCACATCCTCATTTGTGGGATTTTTTTGCTTGCTGGCTGGTACAGGTATCAAACCCTGGACCTTTGTGTTATCAGTACCACCCCCTAACCAGCTGAGTTAACCAGCCAGCCCTCATTTGCATTTCTTCTTTTTAATGATGACCGGTAAGGGGATCTCAACCCTTGACTTGGTGTTGTCAGCACCACGGTCAGCCAGTGAGCGAACCGGCCATCCCTATATAGAGATCCAAACCCGGGGCCTTGGTGTTATCAGCACCACACTCTCCCGAGTGCGCCACGGGCTGGCCCCCAATTTGCATTTTTAACACCTATTTGTACATATTTGTGGGGTACAGTGTATTGTTTCAATACATACACATACTATACATTGATTCACTTAGGATAGACAGCATAGCTTTGTATCCATTAATCCATCACCTCCCCTCCACTCCCCACCTCTGGTAACCATTATTCTACTCTCTACTTCTATGAGAACCACTTTTTTTTTAGATTCCACATATGAGTGAGGTCATGTTGTATGTCTTTCTGGGCCAGACTTGACTTCACTTAACATGAAAGTCTCCAATTCCATCTATGTTGCTGCAAATGACAGGATTACTTTTTCTTTTCTTGGCGGCTGCTGGCCAGCAAGGGAATCTGAACCCTCGACTTTGGTGTTATAACACCAGGCTCTAACGAAGGATTTAATTTTTAAAATAACTGAATAGTATTCCACGTGTGCACACACTACAGTTTTTAAAATCCATTCATCTGTTGGGCATTTAGGTTGGTTTCATCTCTTGGCTATTGTGAATAGAGTTGCAATAAACATAGGACTGCAGATTTCGCTTCGAAATATTGACTGCATGTCCTTTGGGTATGTACCCAGCAGTGGGATGGCATAGGGTAGGTAGTTCGATATTTAGTTCTCTGAGGAAGCCCCACACTGTTTTCCACAATGGCTGTACCAATTTCCATCCCACCAAATGTAGGAGGCTTCCCTTTTCTCTGCATCCGAGCTAACATTTATTTTTTGTCTTTTTGATAATATGTATCGGTTTTAAGTTGCATTTTCCCTGATATGGAAATCATGGAGCAATGATGTTGAACGTTTTTTCACATGCCCGTTGACCCATGACCTTGGGGGTTATAAGGCTGCGCTCTTACCGATTGAGCTAAACAGCCAGGCTTTCGTTTGCACTTCTTTTGTTTATTTTTGGCGGCTGGCGGGTAGGGGGATCCGAACCCACGACCTTGATGTTATGAGGCTTGCTTATTTGCATCTTTACTGACTTACTTAGAATGTAGGTAACAGAGGAGTAAATTGCCACACAGGGTCCACCCCAGCAGCTGCCACGCGCGCCCGGCCGAGGCCCGGCCTTCCAGTTGCGTGTCTCGTGCTCAAGAAAAGCCGGGAGCGGGATGCGGGACTCGGGCATCCCAGCCCCCGCCCCGCGCAGCTTCAGCACCGGGGTCGGAGGGAAGGCGAGCCGGGCGGTCTAGGGGCCGGAAGTCGGTCTTCTTTCCTGCTTGACCAGCGTCAGTGACAGCCAATCATGTCAGGGAATGTGAAGGGGCCAGCCAATGGGGAGGCCACAACCAGATGCCCGCGGCGGAGGAGGGCGGGGCGTCGAGGTGCGGCGGGAGGGACGGGCGCGCCGACCAATGGGTGGCGGGATCCACCTCCCGGGGGCGGGCGCTGGCGGGCGCGGTGACGTCGGCGCAGGCGCGTCGCGGCGACCGAGGCGGCGGGGCCGGACCGAGAGGCGGCGGCCAGCGCGGCGGCGGGGCCGGCCGGCGACGCGGGTCGCGGAGGGTGTGGAGCGGGCGAGGTCCGAGGCCGACGGGTTGGATGGGGCCGGTCGGCGCTTTGGGGGGCCCTTGGAGGACAAGGGGATGGGGGAAAATTGGGAGGGGGACATTTGGGGACCCCCCCCCCCAGAGCCTACGAGGGGCGTGGCGGCCTTGGGGATGCTTGAACAGGAGCATTAGGGGCTGTGGAGACCGGGGCGGGGGTCACCGGGGTCTGTCTTGGGGCTTGTGCGGAGGTTGGGAGCGGGGGGGTGAGGGATGGTGGAGGAGACTCGGATGCGGGCCTTGGTGGGGCACTCTTGGGGGTTGGGGACCTTTGATTCGTGGGGAGGGGAGGAAGAGGTTAATTTTGCTAGGACAGCGAGGTCAGCGAGGGGCAGGAGTGGGCTTGCAGGAGCTTGGAAGTCACAGTCAAGTTCCCGGGGAATCAGGACAGCCGGGAGGAAGAGACGGGAGGGGCGTTATGTGGATAAGGGTCTTAAGAGACCTGTCCCGTTGTGGGGGGGCTCGGAGGGAGAGTGGGTGAGGATGAAAAGTGTTTGAAGGTAGCTTGATGGGCAGGGACATGGGGGTTTGTTGAGAACGAAAAGTACGTGAGGAGGTGGGCCAGGGGGTAAGGGAGACCTGGGGATTTTAGGAGTGGGGAGAGTGTGAGGAGTTTGCAGGAATGTGGGGGGCTTTGGATGAGTAGGTTGGGGGAAGACCAGGAGGAAGAGGCGAAGAAGGTCTGGGATAGCTTGTGGCGAGCCAGGATATCTCAACGTCTGCTTTCCCTGTTTCCCTCACTCCTCCAGGGTCACAGTCAGGAGACTCCCTGGGGTCCTGTCCCCAGGCCACAGTGACTGCACATTCACTGCAGCAGAAGACCCCGGAGGGTAGACTGGCCACCATGTCCACGTTCAGGCAGGAGGACGTGGAGGAGCACTATGAGATGGGCGAGGAGCTGGGCAGGTGAGCGGTGGAAAAGGGGAGCTGCGGGGTTTTTTTTCTGAACAGTAACTCTCTCTCTCTGTCCTTCATTCTTTATGCCAAGAAGGAACGAGTCAATAGCATGTGCTGGTGGGACAAGTTTGGGCTTTGGAGTCAGACATCTCAAGCTCTGAATTCTTTCTCTGACATCCACCTGTTTCCCTTGGGGAGGAATGTAATTGAGCACATATAGCACCTAATTTGGTGCCTAGCATGTGGCATGAAAACAAGTCGATGGTCGCTATTTCTGTTATTAAAGTCTGTTCCTCTCTCTAATCCTTCTCTGTGGGAGGCACTAGAGTTTCCCCAGCTCTCGTGTGTTTAAAGGGAAGGCTTCCTGCCTGGGCCCACATTCCTGCCGATTGTTTAACATTCTTGCGGGAAAAAACTGTGGTTTCCTGGTCCAGCGAGGCAGCTGATTTCCTGCCTGTCTGGGCCTTGGAGAGACCAGCCAGGCACTGCTAGGCCCATCCCTTTTTTGCAGAGTCTTAAACCTTATTTGGTGAGTTTGCTTCTGGCCAGCCTTCCTGGAGCAACTGCGCCTGTCCCATGATGTCACCAGAAGGGAATGTAAATAACTGTGCCATGCATCAGTCCAGAGAGAGTATTTCAGGCTCATTTGGGATCCTGAAATCCTTCCTTCAGGAATTTCCTTCATTAGAGTGGTTGAGAATGCCAACTTGCCCCCACCCGCCAACCCCTGTGAAAAATTTCATACTTGATTGTTCAAAATGTTTGAGGACCTCCTGCTGGGGGTTGTTTTGGGAAAAGTCAGCAACATTTAATGTGTCTATTCCTTTTAACCCACTGATTTCATCTCTAGGAATTTTATCAGTGGAAATACATACATATATGGATTCAGTGACTGAAGAAAAGGGGCAGTATGACAGTGTTTAGAAGAGCAAGAGATGGGCAGCCTCTTAAATGGCCATCACAAAACCACCAACACCTATGGGCAGAATATTATGCAGCCAGTGAAAGGAACCAAGGAACTCTGTGTCAGCACTGTTCAGTAGAAGTGTAGGGCAGGCCACATGAGTAGTTTATCAATACTTTCTAGTAGCTGTGTTAATTTCTTTTGCGGGGGCTGGCTGGTTAGCCCAGTTGGTTAGATTGTGGTGCTGATAACACCAAGGTCAAAGGTTCAGATCGCTGTACCAGCTCATCCACACACACACAAAAAAAGAAAACACATAAATTTTTTTTTTTTTTTTTGGTAGCTGGCTGGTAAGGGGATCTGAACCCTTGACTTTGGTGCTGTCAGCACCAAGGTCCAACCAAGTGCTCTAACTGGCCACGCGGTGTAGGTGAGTTTATATACACACATACTTACTATTGTGTTAAAAGTGCTCAGTACAGTATCATAGAGGGTGCTTCAAAAAATTCAGGGAAGGAGTTGTGTTATCTCTCAGTTCTATTTTTCCACAAACGTTTTGTTTGTTTATTTTGGTGGCTGGCCGATACAGGAATCGAACCCTGGACCTGCGTGTTAGCAAAACTGTGCTCTAATCATTGAGATAACCAGCCAGCCCATTCCATGAACTTTTTGAAGTGCCCTCATATAGCCTAGGTGTGTGGTAGGCTCTGTATACTTTGTGATGCTTGCACATGACAAAATTGACTATGACTCATTTCTGAGAATGTGTCCCCGTCATTCAGCAACACGTGACTATTCATGTATGTGCTTCTGTGTCCTGGGAGATTCTAGAAGGAAAAGCAAGAAACTGGTGCTAGGGCTGGTCTTGGGTGTGAGACCTAGAATTTTTCACTCTGTATGTTTTTGTGACACTTGATTTTTTTAAAAGTGCACGTGAGCGTTGACTGTGTGCCCTCACTTCAACTATACTGATCCATTTACCCAGGAGTCGGCAAACTGGCCCATGGGCCAGATCCCATAGGGTCATGGACTTTTCTGCCTCTTGCTTTTGCTTAGTCTGCGTGTTAAGAATGGTCAATATATTTTTAAACAGTTGGAAAAAAAATGGAGAGAAGAGTTAAATTTCGTGACACATAACAAGGATATGAACTTCACCTTTCCGTGTCCATAATTAATAATTAAACTGGCATCGGAACACGGCCACGTTGACATGCGGTAGCTGCTGTTGTGCTACAGCTGCAGAGTTAATGAGCAGTCACTGCAGAGACCGACTGGCTTGAAAAGCTTAGAACATTTACTCTCTGGTCCTTTAAACTTTGCTGAGTCCTACGTTTACTGGAAACTTCCTTGCTCCAACGTCCTCCCTGCCTTTCTCTCCTGGCTTCCTTTGGGTCACCTGTCCATCCTTTTCTCCACTTCTAAGTTCTGATTCATCTTTGCAGATTCAGATGAAACTCACCTCCGAGAGACCTCCCTTTTTTTTCTTTTTTTTTTTCTGATCTGAACCCTTGACCTTGGTGTTACAACATGGCGCTCTAACCAGCTGAGCTACCCGGCCAGCTGAGACATCTCTCATGAGTCCCTCAGCTCTTCCCGTTGGGCTCTTCCAGCATTACAGAAGTAAAACCAAACGTTGCAGAAATGTGCAACGTGCTGTTAGAGATTTCTACCCCCCGGCACTGTGGAATCAGGGCTGGATCCTTCTCTGTGGTGGGGCCGTCCTGGGCACTGCGGGTGCTGAGCAGCGTCCCTGGCCCCCACCCACTCCATACCCCAAGCACCCCGCGGTTGTTACAACCACAAATGTCTCCACACATGGCCAAGTATCCCCTGGTGAGGGGCAAAATTGCTCTTGTTGGAGACATTCCACCCATCAGTGTGGTGCTTTTTCAGACTTTGCTTTGATGAATATCCTACTCTGATTATTTTTTTCCCAACATAAATCCACACTGTACCTGCGGCTTTACGGTGGTGTTTTCCCGTTGGTCGTCTGTCCTAGCGCCTAGAGAACCACCCCGTTTTTCCCTAATGGCTGCATATCATTTCAGCGCATGAATTGGCCTGTCTCTTTTCATCTGTGTCCCCAGCATGCTTATGTCACGTCTAGTTCATGGTCAGTATTTACTAAATGTATATTAGATCAATGCCCAAAGCTTTCATTGAGGGCCTACTGTGTGCACAGCTATGCTGGCTGCTGTGGGAGTCACAGACAAGCACAAGGATGTGGCTCAGCTCTCGGGGAGGTTATCTCCTGCTTGGGGACATCAGACGCTCCTGACCAAGGGAGAGGAACGGACGCTAAAGTGGGCAGCAGGGACTCCAAGGAGAGAGATCGTCCGGGTGCAGACAGTGAGACCTGGAATTGCCCGAGAGAAGCTTTGTCGTGGCGCGTTGGTATTGTGTGGGCACCAGGACTCTGAGTGACAGAATCTGAAACCTGTTGGCAGGGAGTAGCATAGGGAAGGGATTGGTTTACAGAAATGAGGAGCCTGGTGTGCGGGCCCCAGGCACAGCTGGACGCTGATGCACCCACGGGAGCCCCGTGTTCCAGGCGTGCAGCGTAGGGGGGTGCTCGGGAGGGGGCGGTTCGGGGCTCCGGCACCACCTGTGGCATTCGGCCTCCCCATCTCCTGTCCCTCCTGTGCCTTGTCCAGGCTTCATCTGTTCTCAGGTGGCCAGGCACATGGCCTCCAGCCATCACCCTGAATCCAAGCCTGGCAGAGAGAGAGAGAGAGAGACTCTTCCCAACAAGAGTCACTTGGCTCTGGTCTAGTCACTTTTTTTTGGTTTGTTTTTTTTTTTAGTGGCTAGACGGTACGGGGATCTGAACCTCTGACCTTGATATTATAAAGCTGTGTTCTAACCAACTGAGCTAACCAGCCAGCCCTGGACTGGTCACTTTGAACTGGAGGCTTTGGTTTTCTGTTTGTCCAGGTCCCGGTCATGACCTCTCCCACCCTCTTGTTGGGGCCAGGGGTCGCCTCAGGCCACCAAATACCCTGGGCTGAAAGTGACCAGTGGAACTGCCCAAGGACAAGTGAGGCCATTGGCAGGAGGCGGGAACCAGTTGGCTCTGGTTCCAGGACTTGGACTCTAGGGCCAGCGGTGCTTGGACTGAAGGGTTGAATCTGGCTTTGCCATCTACGATCTATGTGGCCTTGTGCTAGTCACATTTGTCTTCTGAACCTTAGTTTCTTTATCTCTAAAATGGGGATGTTAGGGCCGGCCCATGGCTCATTTGGGAGAGTGTGGTGCTGGTAACACCAAGTCAAGCGTTAAGATCTCCTTACCGGTCATCTTTAAAAAAAATAATAATAATAAATAATGGGGATGTTAATAGCACCTGCCTTGTTGGGTTGTTTCATAGATGTATCAGGCAACAGTGTAGCTCTCAACATTTTCAGACAAAGATGAGCCCCTGCGGCTTGGGAAGGGCATGTGACCTGATGGCCAGACCCTGTCCTCTTCCAGATTCTCCCTTCTCGAGCCGGTGACTGTGATAAACTCTCAGTTGCAGAGGCAGGAGAGAACTGGGATTCGGTTCTGAGCAAATTCAGTTCCTGAATCTGATTGTGGACCTTCGTCGAGGACTTAGCTGCTGGGAGTTGCTGTGGTGATGGGGATGGTGAGCAGAGCAGGGCCATGTGGGCTCGAATGGGACCCCAGGTTGGCTGCAGATGGACTGGCTGTGGCTGAACGATTGTGGGCGCGTTTCTTTGCACGTGTGTGTGTGCAGGTATGAGGAGCTCTTTCTTCCCAGCTCGAGTGTGCGTCCACAGCCTTGGGAAAGAAACTGGTCCGTGGGTCGACGGGTTGCTGGACTTCCTCCCTGGCCTCCATGTCATGGCGTGCATGTCACAATTAGTGTGCTCGGGCTGCCATAACAGAAACCACAGACTGGGCGGCTTAACAGAAATTTATTGTCATCTCACAGTCCTGGAGCTGCAAATCTGAGGTCAAGGTGTGGGCAGAGCTGGTTCCTCCTGAGTCCTCTCTCCTTGGTGTGTAGATGCCGTCTTCTCCCTTTGTCCTCACATGGTCATCTCTCTCTGTGTGTCTGTGTCCTAATCTCCTCTTCTTATAGGACACCAGTCATATTGGATTAGAGCTCACCTAGTGACCTTATTTTAGTTTGATTTCCTCTTTGAAGACCTTATCTCCAAGTGCAGCCACATTCTGAGGTCCTAGGGGTTAGGACTTAAACATCTGAATTTGGGGGGGACGCAAGTCAGCCAACAACTGTGTCTTTTTACCTATTCCTGTCTCATTCTTCTTTATGTTTTAGTTCAGCTTGGACTAGCACTGGAGGAATAAAATCCTCATATTTAAAAATTAGCAGCATGTGTGGTGCTTGCCACAGTATCCTGGCATGTGGGAAATTCTCAGCCTTCCGTGTTCTTACTGCCAGAGAGTCATGGTGGGAGGGGAGGTGGACCTGGAAGTGTCAGGTTGGTGGATGTAGGCACAGGGCATTTCAGGTGTGGGGAGCTTTGGCAAAGACTGAGGTGTCCAGGCAGGCTGAGTCTGATTAGGACCACTTCACCATTGTTGTCTGAATGTGCCCTCAGCTTTCTGATCAGCGTGAGTTTCCTGTGGCTGCTGTTAACGAATTACTGCAAGTCAGTGCCTTAGAAGAACATGCATTTATTCTCTTAAAGTTCTGGAGGGCAGGGGAGGACCCATGTCCTCCTTTCCCACCTTCTAGAGGTGCCTGCAGCCCTCAGCTCGTGGCCCCTTCCTCCGTCTGCAAAGCCAGCAGCACAGCGTCTTCCAGTCTCTCTCCGCCTCTGACCCTCTGCCTCCCTCTTGTGAGGACCCTGGGCCCCTGGGTAATCCAGGATGACCTCCCATCTCAAGGTCCTTAACTCCATCCCATCTGCAGAATCCCTTCTGCCATGTGAGGTGATATGTTCACAGGTTCCAAGGATTAGGACGTGGACATCTTTGAAGGGGCCATTATTCAGCCTATAGGATCGGTAATAATTTGGCATCTCCCGCCTGCCCACCTTGAACTTCACCCACCTCTGACCACCAGGGTGTGTGCAGAGCATATCCGCGATGGCCTGCTGACGAGGGCGGTGGTCTTATGGGCTTGTTAGCTCCCGCTCTGCCCCCCCCACATCAGCACTTGGAAGTGGTGATGGGCATGTGTCTGTCTCCATCTGTCGACTCTAGTTCTAGGATGGGAGGTCCCAAGGACTGGCAGACATCCACCTGGCCCACGAAAGCCCCCAACACCTGGAGCTGGGCTGGAGGGCACAGGAGCCCGAGCCAGATTTGAAAGCGGCAAGCCCCTGAGGCTGGCTGGAGCCTGGGCTGATGGCAGAGTCCAGTCAAGGCCATGGGATGGGGAGGGGGTGGGGGAGGGCTGCCAGCCCCAGGCAGCTGTTGGCTTCTCAAGTGATGATAATGCAGCTGGCCCCCAGTGCTTGCCTTGTGCCACCTGCATGCACGGGTCTTGTTCTCCCCTCGCAGCAACCCCCAGGGGGTGGTGCCACCGTCCCAACTCCCCATGGGACCAGGAAAGGGGACCCCTGACCAGTGTCCCGAGAGTTGGTGGCTGAGCCGGAGTCAGGTCTCTGCTCCCTGAGTCCCACTGCTGTTCCGTGCTCCTGGAGAGGCGTAGCCAGCCTCTCTCTGCCAGGGAGGAGGGGCTGTCCGGCCTTGCCATCACCAACTCCTTGCCATTTCCACGGCTGCTGTCTTGGTTCCAGTGCGTCCTCACTCCGCTGTCCTTGCTCCTCACACCTCCCTGCTGCACCCTGGAGCTCTTCCCCAGCCCGGTTGGGAATCCAGGACAGATGGCCCTTCCAAGAGCCCCACCCACACGCCCCCTTCCTGCAGGCAGACCCACCCCATTATCCCGGGGCTTGGGGTCTTTATTCTCAGAGTGGCCCTAATGTCTGGAACGTGTCAGGGAGGGGCTGGGTGATCAGAGGGCCCCCCAGACTGCCTGGCCTGTGCCCTCCCAGAGGGCGCAGAGCTGCTCACGGCTGTGTGTCTGGGGACCCTGCTGGCCTGGCCACCCCCTCCCCTCATCCGTCCTTGAGGCCTCTCCACCAAGCTTCCTTCCTCTGTGCTCTCTTTCCTCGTGTCCCTGGACTTCACAGTCTCTTTCCTCTTGAGCCCCTGGCAGTGCCTTGTTGACGTTTCCTGTCTGGAATTCCTGTCATGAGATTCATCCCTACCCCTATGTGTGTGTTCCTATAATTTCTCTTTTTTTGCAGCTGGCCGGTACAGGGATAGAACCCTGGACCTTGGTGTTATCAGCACCACACTCTAACCAAATAGCTAACCAGCCAGCTTCCTTGTAATTTATTATTTTTTCCCAAAGAAAAGATCTCACATATTCATTATAGAATCAGTCTACTTGGACAGAGCATGAAAACAAAGAATTTCCCCAATAAAATGTGTCCAGATTTTCAGCTCGATACAGTGAGATGATAGTGACATCAGTCAAGTGGTAAGTACATGTGCCATGTCATGAGCTGATCTTTGTAGACCCGGCTTGTTCTTTTCCAGTGTCTCCTCTGGGAGCTGTAGCTGATTTTGTTACCAGTTTTCATCCAAATCCGCTGGGGAATGAGCCGATTTTGCCTTTGCTTCTTGGCCAGGAATTGCTTGATCCTGAAAGTCTCGGGAGAAGACATGGAGAGGAAGGGAGGCCAATACACCCCGATGGTGGAGAAAGGTCCCCTGTAATTTCTTGAAGGTGGGGTCGGCACCCCACAGCCCCCAGGCCAGATGCCACCGTGGCCTGGGTGAGTGTGGCCCACCAGCTCAGGACGGTTTTAAAATTAAATGTTATTTTTAAATTTTATTCATTTTTAATTTAATGTTTTGACATTTATCAGTTTATTATAAAGGATATCACCAAGGCTGCAGACAAGCAGCCCGTGGAAGAGGTGCACAGGGGAGGTGTGGGGGGCGGGAGCTTCTCTGCCACCTCCACGTGTTCACCAACCCGGAAGCTCCTCGTTTGTACTTTTTTTACACAGCAATAAAAATACATCGGAATTGTGACAGAAACCACATGGCCCACAGAGCTTAAAATATTTACCATCTGGGCCTTTTCCGTTCACTCCTGAGGTAAAGCAGTAGTTAACATAGCCGAGTGTCAGCTCCAGGGTTTGGGCAGCTCCCTGCAGTGTAGGAAATTGAATTTCACGCTATTTTAAAACAGCTTTATTGAAATAGAATTTACGTACCATATAGTTCACCCATTTAAAGTGTGCAATTTAGTGCTCTTTAGTATATTCACAAAGTTGTATAATCATCTCCCTACCTAGTTCCAGAACATTCCATAACCACATAAAAAAACTCTATGCCCATCAGCCGTCACTCCCCATCCCCTCCCCCAGTCTCTGACAACTGTGAACCCACTTTCTGTCTCTGTGGATTGGCCTGTTCTGGACATTTCATGTACATGGAATCACTACGTGGCCTTGTGTGTCTGGTGTCCGTCACTGAGCGTGATGTATTTAAGGTGCATCCACGTGATAGCGTGTTTCAGAGCCTGGTTGCTTTTCATGGCTGAGTGTTATTCCAGTGTGTGGATGGACCATGCTGTGTTCATTCATTTATCCATCGATGGACACCTCGGTTGTTTCTACTTCTTAGAAGTTATAAATAATGCTGTTATGAATATTCACATACAAGTTTTTGTGTGGATGTATGTTTTCATTTCTCTTGGGCGGATGTCTGTGAGTGGAATTGCTGAGTCACGTGGCAATTCTCTGTTCAACTTTTGAGTAAGTGCCCGATTGTTTCCACGGTGGCTGCCCCAGTCCCGCCAACAGCATTTGCAGCTCGTCTGCCCCTCCTCGTCTCACCCTTGTTTTGTAGGTGCGTGTGTTTCTCTCAGTCTGCCTGTGGAATAAGGAGCTCTGTGAAGTCAGTGGCCTTTTTTTTTTTATGTTCTTTGTAGACCAGGATTCAATGTTTTTTTCCCCCTTTTCTTGTTAGATTAAAAAAAATGATGCAATGAAATACTCTGTGAAAGGTTCAATCAGGGGCTGGCTGGTTAGCTTAGTTGGTTAGAGCGTGGTGTTGTTAACACCAAGGTCCGGAGTTCGATCCCTGTACCGGTGCCAGCTGCCAAAAACAGAAAAATAAGTAAATAACAGAACAATCAATATAGAATTGCATCAGATAAAAAATAAACCTCCCCTTCGCTGCCTGCTCTCTCTCAGTCCCTCCTGGGGGTCCTGTGGTTAACAGGCCACCGTGTGTCCTTTCCTCTGCATACACATGGAAACACGTGTGTGTCGTGGCCACCGCAGGCAGCTCTTTAAAGCCAAAAGGTCCCATTCCACGTGCCGTTCTGCAGCTCGCTCTTTTCACTTAACAAGTCTTCATGAAGGTCTTTCTCATCTGCATGTAAGGAGCCGTCCCTGTTCTTTTTGTGACAGTGTATAATTCTGCTGGGTGTGTCATTATTTGTCCCAGTTCTCCTTTGATACACATGGAGCTGTTTCTGTGCTTGCACTGTTCAGAGAAACCTCGGCAGCCGTTGTCCTGTGTGTCATTCACACCGATATCCACATACCTCTGGGTACAGTCTTGGAAGGGTTGGGAGCCACGCGTGCGAATGGCGCCGGGTGCAGGGAAATTGCTATCCGAGAAGGAAGAGTTCCCGCTCCCCCTCATGGCAAGGTGCTGTCCTGTGTGCCCGGTGTCCCTTGAGGTGCCCAGGGCAGGGCTGTGCACTGAGGGGCAGATGGAGGTGTTGGGGGAGCAGCCCCAGCTCACCCCCATCCCCCCCTCCCCATAGCGGCCAGTTTGCCATCGTGCGGAAGTGCAGGCAGAAGGGCACGGGGAAGGAGTATGCGGCCAAATTCATTAAGAAGCGCCGCCTGTCATCCAGCCGGCGGGGGGTCAGCCGGGAGGAGATCGAGCGGGAGGTGAACATCCTGCGGGAGATCCGGCACCCCAACATCATCACCCTGCACGACATCTTTGAGAACAAGACGGATGTGGTGCTCATCCTGGAGCTGGTGTCAGGCGGGGAGCTCTTCGACTTCCTGGCTGAGAAGGAGTCACTGACGGAGGATGAGGCCACCCAGTTCCTCAAGCAGATCCTGGACGGCGTCCACTATCTGCACTCCAAGCGCATTGCACACTTCGATCTCAAGGTGTGCCTGCCGGGCCTGGGGCCAGCGTGAGGAAGCTGGGGCCAGGAGGAGAGGGTCTTTGAATGCATGTCCCCAAGGGTCTGGGAATGGGAGGGCTCCAGCTGGGACCTGGGAAGGAGTTGGCAGGGACGACAGAGGTCTTCTCCCACCCACAGCCAGAAAATATCATGCTCCTGGACAAGAACGTGCCCAGCCCGCGGATCAAGCTCATTGACTTTGGCATTGCCCACAAGATTGAGGCAGGGAATGAGTTCAAGAACATCTTTGGCACCCCAGAGTTTGTGGGTGAGGCCCCCCCGGGGGCTGGGACCTAGGGCTTGGGGAGGTGGGCTCCCCTCCCAGCACAGTGAGAGCTGTGAAGATCTCAATCCAAAGTCCATATCCTTGAGAGCCATGAAGGCAGGGCTCTGCCACTCCCATTGGCCACTGTTTCCCCATGTCTGACCCTTCTGTCTCCCCATCCCCCACAGCTCCTGAAATTGTCAACTACGAGCCCCTGGGCCTGGAGGCGGACATGTGGTGAGTGTCGGGGTTGGGGGTTCCCTTCTCTCAAGAGCACCCCTCTGTCCCCCAGTCCTCCAGAGCCACAGGCTGGGGATGAAGCCCGTCCTCTTGGGTGTTAGTGTGTTGCTTTGTGTTGCTTTGTCCCCCACGGATTTGTCACCCCTCTTCCCCTGGGTGACAGAGATGCAAAGGATTACTCAAAGCCCATCTCTTCTGAGCAGTGAGAGACCCCGAAGTGGTTAACTTCCCTGGAACCCTCAAGTAAGAGGCAACCCTTCCTCAGGAAATTATCCCCAAATTGGGATTCTCTTCCTGCATTTATTTTCCCAACCAGGAAGTTACAGGAAGAGAACATAGGTGGGGTTATAGTTTAACAATATAGGCTGGTAACTCTCAGTGAAACAAGCCAGATGACATTCCAGTAGACAATTAAGTGATCCACCAACAAAAGCTTGATGTTAGCAAACATTCCTTCTCCTGCTAGCCTTTCCAGCAACTTAGATATCAGCCAGTAACTCATCTGTCCTTGAGCCGGCAACTTTGCTGTGCCACAATTCTTATCTTGCAACAGAGACTCAATAGTCTGAGGAAAATTTCCAGTCCTCCGCAAGGTCAATATTTGAAACTGCAAGGCTTTGGAAAACCAGGCCCCGTGAAGTACATTTGCTTTATAGTATATTCCACATTGGTGTTGTCGGGGCCTGGGGAGGACGGACCATTGCATTAGAAGCTGCGGCCTGAGGGCCATCAGGCCCAAAAGCTAAGAGTGGTTTTCACATTACGAGAAGGTTGTTACAAAGACAAGACAGACGAGTATGTGACAGAGACCATTGTGGCCCACTAAGCCTGAAATGTTTGCTCTCTGACCCTTTATGGAAAGAGGCGGCCAACCCCGCCTTAGACCACACAGGCCCAGAGAGGGTCCCCCGTCTGCGAGGGTGGACCAGCCCGTCCGGCCTGCCACGTCTGGTTGTCTGTGGGGCCACTGTGCTCCCTGCTCTGTCTCCACCCACCGGCCAATATGTACTTTGACAGGCAGGTGTAGCTGGAGGTGCACAGATACCAAATCCTGAGGCTCTGGGAGCTAGGAAGAGAAAGGGGCTTGGCCAAGGCCATGTGGCGCCCAGAAGGCAGAGCAGGTCCTGTCCTCGGGGGAGGCTGGGCTCTGGACCCCATCGCCCTTTAGAGAGGGGAGCCTTGCTGTAGGGTTTGGGTGCAGGCCTGGCGGCCAGGCTGACCCCCCGTCTCTTGTCTCTTCTGCAGGAGCATCGGTGTGATCACCTACATCCTGTGAGTAGCTAGCCAGGGCTGTCCTGCCTTTTGACTGTGGCTGTGTCATGTAGTGGTTGGCTGGACAGGACGGCTACACGCCCAGGGGCTCTCTGTGTTATGCATGTGGACACTGGGTCCCCAGCCCAGGCTCTGACCTGTCCAGGGTGCTCACTGGGTATTGGATGAATGAGTGAGTGAATGAATGAGTGGGTAAATGAATGGCTGTCACAGGGACAGTTTTAAAGGCAGAATGACCAGTGCAGGCCCAGCTCCAGGCGCCCATGCGTCCTCCCTTCCTCTCTGGCTGTGAGCCGGCAGCCTGGCCTCCCTCTGAACGTGTGGAAGAGGGACCTGACCGCTCAATCTTTGCTTCCAAGGCCACCGTTCTGTCCCTTCCTGAGTCAGCCTCCCAGTCTTTATCTTCTTGCTTGTCGAATGGGTGTAGCGATCAGATCCAAAGCCTCCAGGAGATGGGTTTTTAGACATTTTTGTTTGTTTTTTAAGTTTGAGATGACCGTTGACTTAGAGAAGAGCTGTAGAAACAGTGTAGACGTCCAGCCTCTCCTGTGCATGTCTTCCCCGAGCACAGGGCGTCGCCCGCACTGAGATGTTAGCCTTAGTTCTAGGCTAGGAGAAGTGTCAGACTTAATCACGTGTCCTCAGTTTTCCCACTCACGTCTTCATTCTGGTCCAGGACCCCATCCAGGATCCCACATGACATTTATCATCTCAGCTCCATAAGCGCTTCCAATCCGAGACCATTCCTCAGTCTGTCCTTGTCCTTCATGACCTTGACGCTGATGAGCCCTGGTCAGGGTTTTGCAGAAGTTCACCCCACATGGGGCTGTCTGATGTTCTCGTGGTTGTCGGGTGCTCTGCATCTCTGCGTCTCTGTCCTGGGTCCCATGCAGGGACTGCTATGTCGTCCTCACAGCGTCTGATGGGAGGCACATGACATGTGTCGTCGCCATGACGTTAACCTTGATCCCAGGGCAGAACCCGTTAGCAGGCAGGACTCCCCACTGGAAGGTCACTGTTTTCCCTCTGTAGTTACTGAGTGTTTGGGGAGATGCTTTGAGACTATGCATTTATGTAGATATTTTGAGTTTCCAAGGAGATGTTTGTTCATTCATTTTCGCCCCTATCAGTGACTGGGAGGAGGATGTTTAATGCCTTTTGGTTGGTGGCGAGGGGATCATCGGGGGAAGGTTCTAGGGAAGTGCAGATGTGTGGGGTGGCTGGGCACCTACTGTCCTCCTGTCCTTTATGTGTGCTCCATTGTTGGCACGATGGGGTTGGGTGGTGGCCCAGGCCGCAGCACGGTTTTGAGTCCCATGTCCATCTTCTAGTTTAAGTGGTGCATCCCCGTTCCTGGGCGAGACCAAGCAGGAGACCCTCACCAACATCTCGGCTGTGAACTATGACTTTGACGAGGAGTACTTCAGCAACACCAGCGAGCTGGCCAAGGACTTCATCCGCCGGCTGCTGGTCAAAGACCCCAAGTACGAGCACAAGGGCCGGGCAGGGGGGCTGTGGGGCAGCCCTGCCACATTGAATGGGGGGGTGAGCCCAAGTGGCTGTGGGCAGAACTTGGGCCTCTCCTGCTCGCTGTGACCTTGAGAAATGCCCCCTCCTTGGGGGTAGGCCTGGGGCTTGGCTTCCTCTTCGGTCCAGATATAGTAAACTAGTGGCTGTGGTCGGCCCATGCCGTGTTTTTAAGACACTTTTAATTTGTTGCCAGTATTTATTTTACAACTTTTTTGGCAGCCGGTACAGGGATCCAAACCCTTGACCTTGGTATTATAAGGCTGTGCACTAACCACCTGAGCCAACCAGGCAGCCCCTGTTTCCAGTGTGTAAAATAGTCTTAGGGCTGGCTGGTTAGCTCTGTTCGGAGCACAGTGTTGACAACACCAGGGTCAAGGGTTTGGATCTACATACCGGCCAACTGCCAAAAAAACCCCCAAGGTTTCACGTAAAATTCCGGACTACTGTTATGTTTCCCTAGAAAAATCTAGAATTCTGGCAACACTGAGCCCTCCCTCACAGGAGCTCCCAGCCACTGCAATCCTCCCCAGCTGCCCGGCCCCTCCATGGGCGCCTGAGTTTGCGACCTCCGGAGGTCTCAGAACAGAATCCCCCATAAAACACCGAGACGCAGGGTCCCGCCCCATAGCCCCTGGGGTTGGCCAGGCAGAGGCTGGAGGGAGACTTTAGGGGCTTGGGGATTCTGGGAGTTGGGTGCAGGTGGCACATGTGTGACTAATGGGGTTGGGGATACCTTCTAGGAGGAGAATGACCATCGCCCAGAGCCTGGAACATTCCTGGATCAAGGTGAGAGGCGGGGGCTGCTCCAGGGGCTGCTGCCTTTGCCTTTTCTGTGGGGCCCAAGGGACCACAGATGTGACAAGTCCTCAGTACCTGGGGAGGTTCCCAGGGCATTGGGCCTGGGTGGCAGGGGGTCCTCTTGAGATGGCATGAGATGGCATGGGAGCCCGAGTCCCTGGTGCTGGGCTGCCGCTGTCTCACTGAGAGAGACCGTGGGGGAGCCTCAGCCCGTCTGTCCAGCAGGGCTGACTCCCATGGAATCTTCTCAGGAAGGGGTCTCTGGGCCAGGGGTTGGCAACCTTTTCCTCTAGAGAGCCAGAGGGGAGATACTTTTGGCTTTGTGAGCCGGGCAGGAAGGTCACCAAGGCTGACGCTAGGCAGTGCGTGGGGCCGGCTGTGGCCCTCGGCGGGGCCTGCTCCAGGCCTCACCCCCCGTCCCCACGCAGGCCATCCGGAGGCGGAACGTGCGCAGCGAGGACAGTGGACGGAAGCCCGAGCGGAGGCGCCTGAAGACCACGCGCCTCAAGGAGTACACCATCAAGTCACACTCGAGCATGCCGCCCAACAACACCTATGTCAACTTCGAGCGCTTCTCCAAGGTGCTGGAGGAGGTGGCGGCGGCCGAGGAGGGCCTGCGCGAGCTGGAACGCAGCCGGCGACTGTGCCACGAGGATGTGGAGGCGCTGACCGCCATCTACGAGGAGAAGGAGGCCTGGTACAGGGAGGAGCATGAGGGCATCGGCCAGGACCTCCGGCAGCTGCGCCAGGAGCTGCACAAGACCGAGGCGCTCAAGCGGCAGGCCCAGGAGGAGGCCAAGGGCGCCCTGCTGGGGGCCAGTGGACTCAAGCGCCGCTTCAGCCGCCTGGAGAACCGCTACGAGGCCCTGGCCAAGCAGGTGGCCTCTGAGATGCGCTTCGTGCAGGACCTGGTGCGGGCCATGGAGCAAGAGAAGCCACAGGGCGTGGAGTGTGGCCTCCGCTAGGTCTGGGCTGCACGGGGTGGACTGGCAGGTGGGGACCTGGGCTTGGGAACGCCTCCCTGTAGGACTTTGGTTTTCCTATCACTCTCCTTGTGGCCTCAGTCAAGCCCCTAGGCTGGGGGCTGAGGTGGGAAGAGCCCTAGGCCAGACCCCACAAGTTCCTGGAGCTCTGTCCTGGGTGGGGTCTGGACCTCCCTGCCCCTGAGGCCGCTGTCTGCATGGTCTCGCCTCCCCCTGGACTCAGCCCCTTTCTCCTGTGACATCAGCGACATCTCTGAGGCCTTTCAGGGCAGCATTGCCTCACACTGTCTGTGAGGGGTCGGTACCACCAGGACAGAACTGGACACAGGACACAGTGGCCTCATGCCTTGCCAGATGGTGGGGGTGGCAGCCTTCACACTCAGGGTCTGAGTCAGGAGGCTCTGGGCCCCCATGCCCGGCCAGGTGTGCAGAGCCTGGGGAGGGTTTGGTGGGGCTAGGAAGCTCCTCCACGGTCACAGTCAGTGGTGAGGTGGCCTCTGTGCCCCAGACAGCCTCATCTACAACATTCTTGCACAGCCCTGGGCCGGGCACCTGTGGCACAGCCGAGGAGGTTTCCGTCTGGAGGTGGTATTGGGAGCTGATGGCAGAGGCTTGAGTCTCTGTCCCCTCACATCCTGGGGCAGGCAGGGTGCAGAGAGCAGCTGCTGCCCCACAGGCCTCCCTGGAAGCACCCGTAGCATGCCGTGGAGTGGTCCCGATTGGGCATCCTAACTGCCCGCGTCCCCAACACACCAAAGCCGCGAGCCGCCCCTCTCAGCACACCGCCTGGCCCTGCCCACCAGCTGCCTCCAGGGCAGTTCTCATACCCTCCTCTTCAGGGCTGGGCCAGCACGCCTGGCAGCAGGCTTCGTGGACGAGCCATCCCCAGGACGCCCCGCAGGAGGTCAGTGCACCCCAATGGTCTGGGAGGTGCACATTTGGCATCTCTGCTCCAGAGGGCACCTGGCTCTTGGCACACCAGGCTCAGCTGTCCTGTGACAGAGACATTCCACTCGGCTCTGCTGGTGTCCTCAAGCACCTGGCCAGCAGCCCCTGCTAGGTGGGTGGGCTCTTCTGCGGTTTCCTGGCCCCGGGGGCTGAGCATGGGGTCCTGGTGGGCAGTACTGCTGGGTGCCGCTAGGTGCCACCCCTTGGCCCAGGGGAGGTCTTGGGACAGGCGGGCGCAGGGAGGACCGGGCAGGCGGGGACAGCCCTCAGCATTCCCTGGCTGCAGCTGCTGGCCGGAGCTTAGCCTGCCATGCCGCTGCCAGGTGAGGCGGGACCTTGGGACCTGGCCGTGGGGCCCAGCAGAGGGGTCTCCAGCTGCTGCTGTGCCCAGGCCCTTGGATGCCCACTGCAAACTCTGTTGTAGCGCATGCGCGCATCTATGCAATAATGTGCCTGCTGGAAGCCAAAAGAAATAAAATCCAACTTCCCTGACATCAAGGTGTCACCGTGGTTCGGGCCCCAGCAGGGGCAGCAACCCTCGGGCACCAATGCTGAGTCCTGAGGCGTGTTTATTTTTTTTATTTTTAATTTTTTAAAAAAAAGATGACCGGTAAGGAGATCTTAACCCTTGGCTGGCACCATGCTGACAACACCAAGTCAAGGGTTAAGATCCCCTTATCGGTCATCTTTTAAAAAAATTAAGTGTGCAATTAGGTAGTTTTAGCACATTCTCAGTAATAACGTGTGGGTGTTCACAGCAGCATGATTCATAGTAGTTAACAGGTGGTGACATCCCACATGTACCTTATTGAACAAATGGACAGACAGCACAGCCCATCCACATGCTGGAACATCACTCAGCCATGAAAAGGAACGAGGCTCTGACACGCTACCACGTGGATGGACTTGAACACATCATGCTCAGTGACAGACGCCAGACCCAAAAGGCCATACAGTGTGTGACTCCATTTATATTAAATGTCCAGAACAGGCAGATCCACAGAGACAGAAAGTGGATTTGTGGTTGCCAGGGGATGGGGAGCGACTGCTGATGGGGACCGGGTTTCATTTGGGATGATGATAAACTTCTGGAACAAGGTAGTGGCAATGGTTACGACCTTGTGAATGCACTTAACGCCACTGAATTGTGCACCCAGAAATGGTTAGAATGGTAAGGTTAGTTACGTGTATTTTACCATAATTAAAAAAGGAAACAATGCCAGGCTCCTGGAAGAAGCTGTGTGTGAAGTCACACATGACATCCTTGTCCTGCAGATCTCCTTCAGCCTCCCATCCTCCCTCCACGTTAAATAGGGGGTGGGGGTAAGCCCTGCAGGCAAGCAAGTCACCTTATGGTAAAGGCAGAGCCGCTGGGAGCCCCTGACATCCGCCTCGGGAAAGTCTGCTGCTCAAGAGATTTTTTGGTGCCCTTTTCAAGTTATGAGCTGGATTTAAATCCTCCCAAAAGACTCAACTCCACCCTAACAGCTCAAACAAATACATATCACTATTTTTGTTTGTTTTGACAGTTGCCTGGTCTGGGATCTGAACCCTTGACCTTGAATTACGAGGCTGCGTTCTAACCAAGTGAACTAAGCCTTTTTTTTCACTCCGAGATCTATTTAGATGCTCTGGTGATTAATAAAATGACAATAACCCCCCCCCCCCCAAAAAGGGCTGAAAGCAATAAATACTATATCACACTTAACTGGCTGTATACTGGGTTTGCAAGGGAGCAGTCGTTCAAGTCCATTTTTGTGCTTTGAGTCGAGAATGTGGGCAGAAAGCTCTTTTTGTAAAAGGCCAGATAGACAGTACTTTTGTCATTGGAGGCCAGAATGCTTCTGTTGTGGCTATCAACCCTGCCATCACAGTGGGAACGCTGCCATAGGTGATATGTAAGTGACTGTTCATGGCCGAGTGCTAGTAAAACTTTACAAAATCGGGGTGGGCTGCATTTGGCCCGCAGGCCAGAGTTTGGGGACCCGAGTTTGCAGACTTCTGGCCTAGACGACTCCAGCGCCCCATAGGAACCATGTGAGGACACAGCCACTAGGTGGCACCAGGGAGTCCAACCATCCCCAGCTCCCCATCCCGGAGGCTGGGGGGGGAGGGGCAAGCAAAACTTCGCGCGGGGGCTCCAGCCTTCAGCCACTCCCATCCCCCCCGCCTTCCTTTGGGCATCTCCGAGATGCCCATGAGGTGCCTGCCTTGTCAAGGACACCCCCAAACAGAAGCCATGTTGGGTGGCAGTGCAGTGACGGGCCCTGCCTTCGGGGGCTCTCCAATCCCATTTGATTCCAGCTCAACAGCAGTGCGTGTCTCGGTTCAGTCTGCAGAGGATTGAACAGGGACACGTGATGGGACAGCCATTGAAGGCTGAATTGTTTCGCTGTAAAATATGTTGACGTCCTAACCCCCGGAACCTGCGAATGGGGACTTTTGAAGATATAATTAGGTGAGATGAGGTCACACTGGAATAGGGTGGGTCCTAAACACAATGACGGGTGTCCTTATAAGAAGTCCATGATGAGACAGAGGCAGAGACTGGGTGATGCAGCCACAAGCCAAGGAGCCCCAAGGACAGCTGACCCCCACCCCTGGAGTCTGCAGAGGGAGCGTGGCTTGGACGACACTTTGGTTGTAGGCTTCTGGCCTCCAGGACTGTGAGAGAGTACATTTCTGTTGTCTAACCACTCCAGGAAACAAAATTTGTTAGGACAGCCCCAGGAAACGAATACAGGACCTCCGGGGTCGAAATGTGGCCATGGTGGGTGTCCTCTGCCAGCCACAGTGTCTGGCACCCAGCCAGCGGTTCATGACTGGCTGTTAATTGTGACTTGAACTGGTTTGGCCCTGGTGGCTCCAGTCCTCAGCAACCTCAGGCCAGGATGGTCACTGGTTTGATTTCCAGCTCAGGAAAGTGTCTGTCGTGGCCCTGGGCTGAGCCCTTGTGTGGTCCCTCCACAGAATCTGACCTGTTGGGTCCCACATTCAGAATGAAGTGCAGCTGCTGGAGACCCTGCTGGAAAGTTCCCCACGAGGGCAACAGGACCCTTGGCCATGCCAGTGGCCAGCAGAGAGCAGGGTCAGCAGGGTCAGGAGGAGCTGGGCCTGGGTGAGGCAGAGGAGGGAGGGGGGAGCTGAGGCCCGTCTGGTGGCAGCAAGGTTTCCAGGACGCCCCTGGGATGGGGCCTGGCATGGGGGTGGCATGGTGTGTTCTGTGCCAGGTGCCCACCCCGCCTCGTCTGGTGACATCCTGCAGCTCCCTGCCTTGTGGGTGTTTGTGCTGTGTCTGTTGGGCAGAGTTGTCATGGGGGGCTCCCTCTTTGGAAGTTGGCGGACAAAGGCAGACATGGTCCCCAACCTGGCCATGACTCAACCCTGGAGCATCTGGACAGTTTCTTTTTTTTTTTTTGCCGTTTTTTCGTGACCAGCACTCAGCCAGTGAGTGCACCGGTCAGTCCTATATAGGATCCGAACCCGCGGCGGGAGCGTCGCCGCGCTGCCAGCGCAGCACTCTACCGAGTGCGCCACGGGCTCGGCCTTGGACAGTTTCATTCCTTCCTGAGCCTGTTTCCTCCTCTGTACGTTGCCATCACTTCTGAGCAGGAAACTCTGGGGCGCTTCAGTCAGGCAGAATGTTGTGAATGCGTGGAGCTCCTGGCAGGCGTGGAACGATCTGGAACTGAGACCCCTGGGCTGGGTGGGGACAGACATTCTGGCCGTGGCTGGGCTGCTGATTTGTGGGCTGTTGGGCCAGCAGCTTGTGTTTTTGTTTCGGCGGCTGGCTAGTACAGGGATGGAACCCCGGCCCGTGGTGTTATCAGCACCGCGCTCTAACCACTGAACTCACCGGCCAACCCCACTGGCTTGTTTTAATCTACTGCAGAACTCCCGCGGTAAGGTCACAGGGACGGCTGCACACATGACATCTGATACGGTACTCCTGAGAGCAACAGCGTTTATCACTCACAGATGCTCACAGCCTGGGGAGGAGGACACCGCATGCCACCCAGGGCCACACGGGGCCACGCTCGGGAATAGTGTGCACAACAGGGGCTGCGGGAAGCAGGCTCGTAACAACAAGAGGGGGAGGTAGCCCTGGTACCCACAGGAGGAGGTGACTGTACAATTCTGGGGCTGGCAGGGAACCCAGACCTGCAACTCAGGGATCAGCCGGAACCAGGCCCAGCCTCCTTGGTCAGGAGGGCCGGCCAGCCAGGAGACCTCATCTGGGGTGCAGAGGGGGCAGCCACGCAAAGGCCCCCCAGGTTCACCAGACAACAAGGTAGCACATGACATTGAGCCTTGATTTCAGGGCTCATGTCACAGCCTGGGTTTAGTTACAGGCCATCTGCAAAATGAGACAGGCAGTCCTGGGTTCGAGGGAATCTTGGTTCTCAGCAAACAATGCCACCTCCCTGAGACAGCTTAGCCCCCCTCTGAGGGACAATGATTCCATCTGCCTCCCAGGGTGGTGGTGAGTGACAAAGGACACGTACCAGGTTGCCCCATAACTGTGAGACTTATTAAATTTGGGGGGCTCGGATGTGGTCATCACCAAGCCACCCTGGATGAGCAAGGGCCACCCGCCTCTTGCAGGTCAGAGAGCACGTTGTGCGCCATCCACCCAGCCCAGCAGACAGCAGCAGGTGCAGGAGAGATCCTGGGTGAGGCCAGGCCCACAGCTGCTGTGCCCTTGACCATACACGGGCAGGAGACTGCAGCCGCTATTAATAACCATGGCGTGTCTGTCTGCCCAGCGCCCGGAGCGGCGGCGGCTCCTATAAAGCCAGGCCTGCCAGCTCCGCAAGGTTCCTTCAGCCCCCGAGACCTTTAACCCCCCTGTTGTGAGACAAAAAGAAAAGTAAGTACCAGAGCCATTTTCCCACCCCCGTCCCCCTGCCCGGGCCCCCCGCAGAACACCGGCCCCTTGCGGCCACCCGAAAAGTGAGACACAACAGTGCTGAAACGAGACACCCACTCCAAGGACGTCCGAAATACAGATCCTCTGTGGCACTTAACTGTCCCAGGCGGTTTGGTGGCTTTCAGGAAGATGGGAGGAGGAGGAGGAGACTGAATTGTCTTTGGGCTGGGCCTTCTGTCCTGTTCTCCCTGTCCTAGAGGGGACAGAGCTGGGGACCCCCTCCCCTGGCCAGGAGACCCCCCAGCATGCATGCGTGTCTCAGGTGATGTGGCCACAGCAGCGGTGGCTTCCCTTAGTGTGGGGGTGATGTGGGGACTCCCTCCCACCTTCTCTGCCCCCCACCCTCAAACCTCCTGGGGTCTCCCAGTCCCCTGTGGTTTTATACTTTGAAGGTCCTTTGATGGGAACAGGCCCTGTGTGCACTGATTGAACTCCAGGGCGTCTCCCCTCCCTGTCACACCATCCCCTACCTTGGAGAGGGTCCGACCCTCGTCCCTGCCCAGGATGCTCAGGGGTGTCGAGGTCTTGTTGGATGCTGGAGAAGATTTGCGGAATAAGGGGAGAGGAGGTCTTTGCTCGGGCGCCCCCAGCTCCCCCCAGAATGCGCTGGGCAGATACGGGGGCCTCTTGGGCTACGATGGAGGGTGAGGGGCCGTCTGAGCCACCCGGTCTGTCCCCTTCTGCCCGCTCCTCCCCCAGGCCCTGGCCGGCCCCTCAGTCAGCCCCAGGGAAACCCCCCCCACTTAGGGGCCCAGTGGCAGGGAGTCTGGGCACATCTGAGTTGGGGTGTCCTTTGGAGGTGACCGCTTTGGTCCTGGCGGGGCCCTGGGGGGGGGGTGGCTGTGTCACCAGCAGAGTAACTGCTGATTAAGAGGCCGCTGAGTGCTACCTGATGTCAGTGACAGATGCAGGGGGGTGGGGGGTTCTGAAGTAGAGTGGGGGGGCCTCATGCCCCGCCTCCCAGGGCCTGCGCTGGGGTGGATTTCAGGGTCTCTCCCCTCTGCAGCTATTAGGACTTTTGGGGGAGGGCTCGAGGGCAGATTTCTGATGGGGTGACCGTCCTGGGGCTCTGGGGCAGCGGTCGGGGCGGGGAGTTTTCGTCCTGCATGGAAGCTCATCTGTCCCCCTCTGTCCGTGTATCCATCCAGTGGGTGGGCACGGGAGCTCGGGATGCTGGCTCTGAACTTCTCTGGCCTGGGGTCCCTGTCACCTTACGGCCCTGTGGGGATCAGGAATAGAGGCCCCTGGCTAGGGGAATTCCAACAGAGCCAGGCCTCATCCAGCCAAGCTCCTCAGGCCTAGGGGATGACTTGGCCCAGAGAGGTGTCAGCCACGGGATGGGCATGTGTGTGTCAGGGTTGGCGCCTGTTCTGGGCCCTCAGCCCCTCCCAAGGACCTTGTCTGCACAATGTGTGCCACGCTGGGCACTTCGAGGGAGCAGGGACAGAGCTGGAGCCCATTCTCTGCTCTCTCGGCAGGGTCTCTGCCCCGCAGCCCTGGACATTTGGGACAGGATCCTTCTCTGTGGTGGGACCGTCCTGGGCACTGCAGGTGCTGAGCAGCGTCCCTGGCCTCCACCCACTCCGTGCCAGGAGCAGCCCCCTCCCCAGGTGTGACAACCACAGATGTCCCCAGACACTGCCTAGTGTCCCCTGGGGGCAGGATCACCCCTGGGTGAGAAACTGCTGACCTGAGATTGTGCTTGGCCTTGAACGTTTCAGCAGGGTGGGATGCTTAGGGCATCCCTGGGGACGATTTTAGGTGATACATGAGTGAGTATTTTTAATTTGAGTAGTTCTGTGGTTTCTTTTAATGTGTATCAGAAAATTCAGGTTTTCCCATTCAGTGCCATAAAGTTTCCTCCTCGAAAGAATTTAGCTAAGGGCCGGCCCGTGACTCACTCGGGACAGTGCAGCGCTGATAGCACCAAGCCAAGGGTTAAGATCCCCTTACCGGTCATCTTAAAAAAAAAAAAAAAAAATAGTTAAAATCAAGAAAATAAGTGAGGCTCCTAAAAAAACTAGTAAATGAGCAAGTGGGCGGGGGGTTGGTCTGGGACCCCAGCCCCTGCTGTAAGGTCTGTGTCACTTGAGGGTCCCAGAAACTGGAGGCAGCTGGATGGGGGGGTCTCCTCTAGGTGAGGGGGGAGCTCAAAAGTGGCTGTGTCCTGCAGCTGTGCCCCAGGCACAGGACAGTGAACAGTGGACACGCCCCAGGTTCCCAGGCTGGCCAACCTGGCCTTGAATCCTGATTCTGCCTTTTATGTGTGGCCTCAGGTAAGGGACTCCCCCACCCCCCAGCCTGTTTCCTCATCTGCAAAAAGAAGTCACTTGCACGCATCTCATAGAGCGGTGCAGGTAAAGCCAAGCCCTCCAAGCACCTGACAGGTGTGGACCCCTCGCTGGGGGTGGGCGCTGGCCTCGGCTGGTCGCCGTGGTGAATGACAACACCAACCACACACCCCGCAAGTGCCCAGCACTGTGCTGAGCGTACAGGAGAGGAAACTGAGGCACAGAGGTGATGTGTCAACTGCCCGTGGACAGCTCACCAGGAAGGGCCAGGGCAGCTGGATTCCGGAGCTGCCTGCTCGCACTCGACCTGTGTGGTTTTGGGGTGTCCTGGTGCTTATGGAAATGGGGGGCGCAGCTGGTGTGCCCGACGAGGGCGGAGGTGGCAAAAAAGTCACAGGTTGTTGTACCAGATGCCTTTCCCTGCGCCCAGAGCCACCCGCTGAGGGCAACATTGAGGGGGGCTCTCTGGGCCCCCCGGATGGTTCTGGGAGGGACAAGAGGGACCCACACGGGGTGGGGCCGAGTGTGGTCATGCTTTCTTGGCTGGGGAGGCCATGGGGTCGGCATGTGACAGACCCGAGTTCAAATCCGTCTGCTCTGCTGGGTGACCTTGGGCATGTCAGTCCCCCCTGCCCGAGCCCTATAGAAATGGGTTATGGGATGATCTGCTCTCACGAGGTGGTTGGTGCCTGTTACGGTGACCAGTTCTTCTAGTTTGCCTGGGACTAGAGGGTTCCTGGGGACACGGGATTTTCAGAGCTAAAACTGGGAAAGTTCCAGGCAAACTGGGACAAGCTGGCCATGCTACTGCTACTGTTCTTTTTCTTTTTCTTATTTAAAAATTTTGGTGTGAAATATACACAATATAAAATTCACCATTTTAACCATTTCTAAGTGCACAGCTCAGTGGCATTAAGCACATCACATTCCTGTGCAGCCATCACCGTCATTTCCAGAACTTTCTCCTCTTCCCAAACTGAGTCTCTGTCCCCATGAAACACTGAGTCCCCATCCCCCTCCCCAGCCCCTGGCACCCCCCATTCTACTTTCTGTCTCTGTGGATCTGACGACTCTAGGGACCCCCTATGAATGGATCACACAGTGTTTGTCCTTTTGGGTCTGGCGTCTGTCACTGAGCACAGTGTCCTCAAGGTTCATCCACGCTGTAACGTGTGTCAGAATTTCCTTCCTTTTTAAGGCTGAATCGCATTCCATTGTGTGGATGGACCACGTTGTGTTTATCTGTTCATCTGCTGATGGATATTTGGGTCGTTTCCACCTTTTGGCTATTATGAATCATGCTGCTATGAACGTGTGTGTACACGTTTTTATTTGAACTCCCACTTTCAATTCTTTTAGGTTCATTTTTAGGAGTGGAATTGCTAGATCATATGGTAATTGGTTCTTTTTTTTTTTTTTTTTTTTAATTTTCCATATTTCCAAGTGGTCACTGGCTATGTCCGCAACTGTCTGGACTGCAGGATTTTTCCTGCCCTTCTGGATTGAGCAGGGCCAATGGCTGCAATTCCGCAGCCAGCCATGGGGTGTCACTCTCGAGTCAAGGGGTACCCCCCCCCACCTCCCCACCCCAGACTCGTGTCTCCCCAGGACCTTCCAACCTGCCTTGGGCAAAACAAACAAACAAAAAAAACAGAGTGTGAAGAGACCCTGGTTCAAATTCCAACTCCAACAAGCTACTCTGAGCCTCAGTTTTCTCCTCTGTGAAATGGGCGTAAACAATTAAATGTCTCACCAAGGTGGGCAGGAGGGTTCAGGGAGACGTGAGTTCCATGTGAGAGGAAGGGGCTTGGATCCTGGACAGGAAGTGTGGGCTTTTTGAGCAGTTTGGGTCAGGGTAGTGCTGATAACTCTATGAAGGAGTTATCAGCTTCAGTCACAGAGCAGAAGGAGAGGTGGGAAGGAGGCAGGGTAGCCCTTCTCGAGCCAGCTGCCTCAGGCTTGGCTCGGACCCTCCAGCTGTCTGTTGAAAGCACACAGGAAATTTCCCCTTTGGGGAAACAGAAGCCCTAGGGACCCCAAGCAGCCTACTGAGCACATCAGCAGGAGCTGTCAGCACTGCCCCCAGAGGCCACAAATGACCCAATGAGAGAGGGCAGGAGGGTCCCACTGGGCACCTCAAACATAACACGCTGGACCCCAACTATTAAAAAAACAGGACTGAGTTTAATAGGCGTTTCAGGGCTGGATCCTGGAGCCCCAAGATTCTGAGCTGTGAATGGGGCCTCCACTCTTGTATGTATAGACTTCCCTGAAGGGAAACGGTCACACAGTGTCCAGCTGGGACACTACAGGCCTGGCCGTCCTGTGGCTGGAATTGTGCCCGGGTCCCTACGGCCTGGCAGGTGAGGGGGCTGACGCCTGGGAGCGATTCAGGAGCAAGTTCTGAATGTCTTCCAGGACTTGGTGGAAGAGATCCTCGCGGGACTTCATGCCATCCAGGTACACTGAAATCAGAGAGGCCACGACAGGGCTGCTGGGTTCCACGGCCAGGAGGAAGGTGGCCAGTGCACAGGGAGACGGGTAAACTGCTGGGTCAGGAGGAAGCTGACCTGCAGCGTCAGCCTGCTGAGATAGATCAGTCTCCAGGACTGACAGCAAGAGGGACTAGGGTGAGACTCAAGGAGGGACTTCCAGATCCCCCAAATGGTCTTGAGTGGGGAGGACTGAAGAGCGTGGGGGATAGGGAGGGGCCGGGCCCAGGGTCCCCCTGGGGGGGCTTACCCACTTCCACACTGTTTGCCTCCATCTCCCTTTTATACTTCTGGTACATGGGCCACACATGGCCATCAAAGAGGCCAGGGGGATCAGGGATCGCGTAGCTGCGGGTGCTGCAGGGTGAGACAGACGTGAATGAGTGACAGCCTCACCACCCATAGGTGGTGCCAAGGGCAGGCTCTGGGGGGACCCAAGGAAGGGGACCCTGAGTTGGAGGTTTCGGCTGGGAGGCTGGTGGCCCCGGGGCAGGGTGGGGTGGCCATGCCCCGCAGATCTCAGGCTTCAGACCTTGGGCGCAAAGCACTGGCAAGCTGCGTGCCCGTGGCCTGTGGGCACTTTCTGATTACTGGTCCCACCCGGGGAATCCAGGACAGGGCCCTTGGGACACCGGGCCCCTGTCCCCGAGCCTCCAGGCCCACCTTCTCCTCCTCTTGCATTCTTCATATGGGATGGTCAGGAAGTACCGGCAGCTGTACAAGTCCACCAGGGGCCTGGGCAGGCGGTGGGGGACACGGGGGGACACGTCAGCACCCGGAAGCTTTCCCTTAACTGGGGCCAAAATACACAATCCCCCCAGCCCTGGCCTCCAGGGACTTTCCTGGGTGGTGACAGCTGGGAGCGGGGTGGTCTGGGCCAGTCGGTTTAGGGATCAGGGAGGGAGCTAGCACTGGCTAACCTCCCTCCCCTACAGCCCTCCGAAAATGTTATCATGTCTCTCCCCAACTTGGACGGGCACAGAGAGGTACAACGTCTTGCCCAGGGTCACACAGCGAGGCCAGGAGTCCAGCCCAGGCTACTGCTCAGCCCGAGAAGGCTGAGGTTCTCGAAGGAGGACTCAGTTTCTCCAAGTAGTGTGGCTGTTTGCCCCATTCCCTTGAGTTGATCCAGCTCAGCCCCCAACTCTGGGCCTCCCGCTGCCCCCTGCCCCCCACCTTGGTCTCCTGTGTATCAACATAGTCACGCAGCTGGGCCAGACCAACCCGTGGGAGGGCCTGGACTGTGTGGGACCGGACGCCACTGTCGCTCACTTGTAGCTGTAGAGTAGAAAGCCTTCCAGAAGGAGGATGTGGGTGTCCGAGGTGTCTGGTGTGACGCTGACCCCATGGGCACGGGCAAACTTCTGAGGGCTACTCAGCCAGGCCTGCACGGTGCCCAGCATGGCCTCCATGTCCAGGGACTCGAGCACTAGGAACACGGAGAGGGCCATGGGAGCAGGGCCAGGGCCTGGGCAGCAGGGCAGGGGGCTCAGGCTACCACGCTCCTTACCGTCCCACTGTTTGAAGCCGTCCTCCCCAACTGCTATTTGGTCTTGGGGCTGAAACAGAGGAGCCCAGGCGCGGGCTCAGTGCCCGCTCTTGCCTCCCCCGCCTCATCCTGAGCCTTGGTGGGGGGCCCAGGTTCCCAGAGAGCTCACAAAGAGGGGCCCAGGGTCTCAGTGTAGCTCCTGCCCCCTTCCCCCAGCAGCTGCTGCTTGAAAGCTCCGAAGTCCTGGGTGGGGTGGGGGCTCCGATTCTCCCCTGCCCCTCGCCTCACCATCCCTCACCCTGGCCGAGGCAGGGAGCGTGGGCTCCGAGCGCATTTTGCAGATGGGAAAGTGGAGGTGCACAGGGTGGAATGGAGCTTGCCCAGAGGGCCACAGTGGCTAGTCCCCTCTTCCCCACCAGCCTAATGGGGTTCCCCATCGAAGTGGTCCGGGGAGCATGCGCTGGGCGCCTAGTGGGTGCTAGTAAATGAGGACGCCTGTGCCTGGCTCTCCCGGCCCCGGTTGGCCCAGGTGGTCTGGGAGGGATCAGGTGGAGGCCTGTGGCCAGCTGGCTCGGGCGCTGGGCAGCAGAGCTGCGTGTCCCCGCCACCCCCTGGGGCAAGGGTGGAACCTTGTAGAAGTCATCCTGGTGGATTACACAGCAGTTGGGGAGCGACTTGAGAAGGTTGTTGGTCAGCGTGGTTTTGCCGCCGTTGGTCATGCTGTGGGGAGGGCATGGGGGTGAGGCTGCCCGGCCCCCCAGAGAAAGCCAAGGTGGGCAGGAGGGGCCTGAGGTCCAGCCCGGGTCCCCTCCAGCCTGAGGGCCTCCCTGCAAACGGGCTCCCCAGAATTAGACTTCAACAGAAAACAAGCACGAGATGAAAACTGTAATGCAGACCAGAGAGGGCAGGTCCATTCATTTAGGTTCAGAGGAGGCTTTCTGAGCAGAGAGAAAAGACGCAGAAAACACACAGACACACACACGCAAAGCGAACCCTCACCCAGACAACATGTGCCAAGGACATTCTAAGTTCTGCTTTACACGGATGGACTTATTCTATCGTTACTGAAAACCCAGGAGGTGGGAGCATTCACCTATATTTACAGATGAGGAAACTGAGGCCCAAGCCTCAGTAGGGCTCAAAAAAGTTGTTTTTTTTTTTTTTAAAGCCAAGGTTGGCTGGTTAGCTCAGTTGGTTAGAGCCAGCTAGTCGCCAAAGAGAAAAAAATAGAAAAAGCCAATTGGCAAAGTCGAGTGACCAGCTTGTCCTGGTTTGCCAGGGACTTTTCTGGATTTAGCACTGAAAGTCTCACGACCCAGGGACCCCTCTGTCTGGGGAAAACCAGGACGGTGGGTCACCCTATGGCAAAGAGAGCAGGGACTTGACTCCTGGAGCTGACAAAGGACAAGAGAAAAACAGTTTCTCAGAGCCTTTCTGGAAAGGACTGTCTCTTTGCCCAGGGGTCCTTGTTCTAGGGGGCACAAAGCTGGGTGTGGGACAGGGGACTGAACAGCAGCCCTTAGGAAGGGCTCATGGGAAAGGGGGACCCCATCTGTTACTCACGGGCAGCAGGTTAGCGAACGCCTGACATTAATTCAGGTTGTGGCCAAAAGGCTTTTCTTGGTACTCAGGGCGGTGATGGAATTTGCAGGGCGGGTAAAAAATGGGACCACGAGGCCCCTTGCTCAAATGTGTTAGGAATCTCAAGAGTCACAGCAGTGCCTTCAACTAAGACAGGGCCCTTCTGGGGTGGGGGGTGGGGGAGCAGCCCCCAAGCGAGCCCCACTTGGTAAATGCTTCCTCGGGAATCACCTTCAAAGCTCTCATTATTGGCAATAAAACGCAGAGCTTGAACCTTCAGCAAAACCCGGAGGCTCTTGCCTGAGGTCACGCGGGGGTGCTGTGCACAGTCCTGCGGGATGACATTTGGGGGGCTCCGCCCCGCCAGCCCACGTGTCTGTCCCCGGATCCTGCAACGATGGTCGGCCCCAAAGCCTTGGGAGGGCTTCTTGAGTTTTACATAATTGTCTGTCCCCGACTGGTTTTTGCTTTTTATGCTGAGTATACTGGGGGGAAGGTGATTTCCATTCCGAAAATGAAAACCTGGGTCCGGCGTCCAGCCCGCTCTCCCCGCACTCAGACCTTGGGCGGCGGGCCCGCGACCTCAGGCGCCGGGCAGCCCTCTTCATTCCCCAGCCTCCCGCCCTCCTCCGCGCGCGCACGGTGGCCTTTGTCCCCGCAGGGCCGCTCACCCTCCGATGCCCACAATGAGCTTCATGTCCGCGCGGAGGGGCGGCGGGGACCGCGCTCGGCGGGCGACTCCAGGCAGCCCCGGCTGGGCCCGATCCCGCGCTGCGCTCGTCCCGGCGTCATTGAAAAAGCCCCGCGGCTTTATAGGCCCCGGCAGCCCGGAGGCCGCCCCGGGGGAGGCGGCGCGGGGGCGGGGGCGCAGGAGGGGGCGCTGCACCTGTCCCCGCCGCTGGAAATAGCTCCAGGCGGCCTTCTGCCTGAATTAGTCACCGGCGGCCTGCGGGGTGGCCTGTCCCCTCCCCCTCCCGCCCCCTCCCCTCCCCCCTCCCCTCCTCCCCCTCACGCCCCCATTCCCTCCGCCTCCCTTCCTCCCCCTCCCGGCCTATCAGCAGCCACACATTTTCTCTTCCTAAAAATATCACGCCCCGTGTGTCCCCTGGCCTGACCCTGACATTAACACGGGTCCTCGTGCCCCCACACGCCTGTCCTCAGCCCCAGCTGGGCTCTGCGGGCCACTTCCTTTTCCGAGGCCAAGATGGGCTTAAGACCTATAGTGGTGAGTCACAGGATAGCTTCGCTCTGGTGACCGGGATTCTCAGCGTGACACCGGGAGAGCCGTTCATGCCGTGCCCGTGGTGTGGGTGCATTCAGCTCTACAGCAGCCTGGGCAGGGAGGGGGGACACCCTATGGACCCCCCTTTCTATGGGTACAGGAAAAAAATTATTCTGACCCTTGTTCAAACAGGTGAGGCCGACTTTGTTCTGGGGGACTGCTCCTGTGGGGGTTTGCAGTAGGGGACAGAGGAGTGTGTGTGTGTGTGTGTGTGTGTGTGTGTGTGTGTGTGTGTGTGTGTGTGTGTGTGTGTGTGTGTGTGTGTGTGTGTGTGTGTGTGTGTGTGTGTGTGTGTGTGTGTGTGTGTCAGGGATCGAACTCTGGACCTTGGTGTTATCAGCACCACACTCTAACCAGCTGAGCTGATGACTCTTAAGGAGTTTTTGTTTTAAGTGGATAATAATCATTGATAATATCTACTACATTATGAATTAAAACTGAAAACAATTTAAAACATTCATGAACATTTAAAAATAATATCAACTATTACAAGTTAACATGCATGTGATTTTATTTATTTATTTTTTTTAAAGATGACCGGTAAGGGGATCTTAACCCTTGACTTGGTGTTGTCAGCACCACGCTCTCCCAAGTGAGAAACCAGCCATCCTTATATAGGATCCGAACCCGTGGCCTTGGTGTCATCATCACCGCACTCTCCCAAGTGAGCCACGGGCCGGCCCCAATGCGATTATTTTTTAATGAAAAATAACTTTTTCCAAAAATGATTTAAAAGGTAACTGTATTAATAATAACAATAGGATAGTTAATGTCATAATATAATTAACAAAAGCGTTATCATTTTTTAAACAAAAAAAACTTAGGAAGTGGACTTGATCACTATTTAGAACTGGACTGGCAGGTTAGCTAAATGGTTAGAGCACGGTGTTATAACACCAAGGTCAGGGGTTTGGATCCCTGGACCAGCCAGCCACCAAGGAAAGAAAAAAAAAGTTACAACTTCTGTACATCAAAAGACATTATCAAGAAAGTGAAAAGACAATGTGAAAGATGATGAAATCACAAGGCTTCCTTGTCTGAGATGAGAACTGTTTGCAAAGGCTTCTCTAAAACCCATCAGAAACCCCTCCTGTCCTTCATGTGCTTATTACAACTCCTGCTTTGCATGTATGCACAGGTTTCTGTTACAAGGTTTATCACTAGACCTTTAGAACTGCAGTAATTGAAGGGCCAGCCCGTGGCTTACTTGGGAGACTGTGGTGCTGATAGCACCAAGGCCACGGGTTTGGATCCTATGTAGGGATGGCCGGTTAGCCCACTTGGGAGAGCGTGGTGCTGACAACACCAAGCCAAGGGTTGAGATCCCCTTACCGGTCATCTTAAAAAAAAAAAAAAGAACTGCAGTAATTCAGATCAGAGGCTCTGAGGAGCATCTTGCCCAGTAACAGCATCTCAGCAGATGAACTGACAGCAAGTCTGACTTTGAGCCTGTGAAACCAAAGAATTGTTTCTAAGCAGCTTACACAAACCTCACGCTTTTTGCTAATAAAAACCTTGTCTTACCTTCTCTCACCAAATGCATTTGTGGTTTGTAATGGTAGGCACTCCGGATTATAATCCAATTTTCTATTCCTGAATAAACTCAACATGTTTGGAAATATATATTTGTTTCTAATGTGTTTTTACTAGGTTAATAATGGCTAACCAACAGGCACAGTTGCGATTATGCACGATGAATAAGCTCTCGAAATCTGCTGTACAAGAATGTTCCTATAATTATCAAAACTGCATTATACATTTAAAAATTTGTTGAGGTTTGACTTCATGTGATATGTTCTTACCACCATAAAATAAAAATAAAAAGTAAAAAGATAAACCAGAAAATGGGAGAAAATATTTGCAAATCATATATCTGATAAGGGCTGAGTGCTCACAACTCAATAACAATTTAACAATATGCAAAGGAGTTGAAAAGACATTTCTCCAAAGTTATACAAATGGCCAATAAGCACATGAAAAGATGTTGACATCATTAGTCATTAGGGAAATACAAACCCAAACCACGATGAGGCACCCCTTCACACCCTCTAGGATAGCTAGAATTAAAAAAACAGAAAATATCAACGTTGGTGAAGATGTGGAGAAATAGAAACCCTCCCTCATAGGTTGCTGGTGGGGATGTGAAATGTGTACTGCTCTGAAAACAATCTGGCAATTTCTCAAAAAGTTAAACCAATAATTACCATATGACCTGCAATTCCATTCCTAGGTATCTACCTAAGAGAATGAGAATACAACACCCACACGGATTTATACATGAATGTTCATAGCAGCACGATTTATAATAGCCTAATGTCCATCACCCGATGAATGAATAAACACCTTGTGGTATGTCCATGCAGTGGAATATTACTCAGCCTTGAAAAGAAATGAAGATAATACTACAACTTGGATGAACTTAAGAGAACGTTATGCTGAGAAAGAACACAGACTCAAAAGATCACATGACTGCTTTTTTGTGAATAACCAGAACAGGCAAATCCATAGAGACAGAAATCAGATTAGTAGTTTGCCAGGGGCTGGGGGGAGGGGGAACTGGAGAATTTTTACTTAAAGGGTGTGGGATGTTCTTCTGGGGTGATGGAAAAGGTTTGAAACTAGACAGAGGTGGTTGTTGTGAATGCATTGTGAATGCACTAATTGCCCCTCAATTGTTCACTTTAGAATGGTTAATTGCATATGATGTGAATTTCATGTCAATTATACTTAAAAGGTAGAGAAATTTTCCCAGCTGGAGTCAGAGAGGGAAGATGCGAGTATTGCAGAAAGGTCAGAAAGATACTGTGTTCCTGGCTTCAAAGACTGAGGAAGGGGCCACTAGCCGAGGGCTGCGGGTGCCTCTAGGAGCTGGGAAAGGAGCACACGTGTCCTCCTCTGGAGGCTTCGGGAGGAACCAGCCCTGCCCATGCCTTGACTTTAGCCCAGTGAGGCCCAGGTCCGACCCCTGACCTCCAGAACTGTGAGCGAATACATTCATACTGCCTAAGCCAAAAAAATTAATTTAGGTAGAAGAGTGACACTGGTCTTCATTTTTGCAAATTCTGCATGTCTGGCTTAGCAGAAGACTGCTGGACTCTCATATCTGCTTCTTATTTTTTTGGATGGCTGGCCGGTGCAGGGATCGAACCCTTGACTTTGGTGTTATCAGCACCACCTCTAACCAACTGAGCTAACCAGCCAGCCCTTCATGTCTGTTTCTTTGTTCAACCTGTTTCTATAGGTTGTTTTGATTGCCGTATAGGAAGAAAACCCAGCCTCACACAGATAAAAAAGAGAGGAAGACATTAATAGTCTTTTAAGATTATTATGGGTATTCTTATTTGTCCTACATCCAAACTGAACAAGGATGTTTAGGAAGCCTGGGCGGTCTCTGTCCTATTCTGGTCTATTAAAATCCACTGCTCTCCCTTGCACCTTGAATGCATCTTTTACCTGTGGATCGTTTTGGCCTTGAGGACCCCCTGAAATGATCTCAGGGACCCCCCACTCCAAAGGAAGTTCACTCCCACCTTTAAGGAACCCAGGCTTTGAATCTTGTTTTGGCCACCTGCCACCAGGGTGAGCTCTGACTCTGCCCTGGCCACTCTCTGCCTCGGTGTTCTCACCTGTGCAATGGAGTCATTTATTGCTATACCTGGGCCTGAGCCAGAACTCTGTCTGCGGGGTGGGGTTAGCCCCACCTGCTTGACAAGCAACCCAGTTCTCCCTGGGGGGCAGCGGACCCCAAACACAGGGAGGGAGCTGTCTTTTGGGTTTGGGCCCCCACTCCCAGGAGGATTTGTGAAAGGATGTGGGAAGAGAGAGGGAGAGAGAATGCCCTGACCTTTTCATTTATTTATTTATTTATATTACTTTTTTTTTTTTTTACATTCTAAGATGTTGTGGAACAGTTGGGGGGGGAGAGGGGAAGGGAGAGAGAAATAGGGTGGGAGGAGGAGGAAGGATGGGGAGTGTGGTTGAGGCCCATGGCATCCCTCTTCGGGCAGGGGAGGCCAGGGGGATTCCAGCAGCAACTTGGTCATTGCAGAGCTGGATGCAAATGTCAGGGGGTGTGGCTGAAGCCCTTGGCCCCCCCTCTGCCCTGGCTCAGGAGCCGGGGGCACTTCTGATGATGGCTCGGTGGTTATTGCTGAGAACGCCCTGCCCTTACCTACCATTTACTTGCTCCTCAGCAGCTAGAGCAGTGGCCACGGGGCCTTTGCACATGCTGTTCTCAGTAGATGGCCCCTTTGTGAGCTTAATAATGGCTCCCAAAGATGTCCATGTCCTTATCCCTGGAATCTGTGAAAGGGGACTTCACAGATTTTATTTATTTGTTTGGTAGCCGTCTGGTACAGGGATTGAATCCTGGACCTTGGTAATTAGCATCATGCTCTAACCAACTGAGCTAACTGGCCAGCCTTGCAGATGGGTTTTTAAATTAAGGATCTTGAGTTGGGGAGATCCTCCTGGATTGTCCGGGAGGGCCCTAGCTGTTGTGACTGGGCTCCTTCAAAGAGGAAGGCAGAGGGAAATCTGACACAGACACAGCGGAGATGGCTGTGGGCAAACAGAGACAGAATTTGGAGTGATGTGGCCACAAGCCAAGGAACGCTGGCAGCCAACAGAAGCAGGAAGAGGCAGGGACGGATTATGCCCTGGAGCCTCCAGAGTGAGGCCACACCTGGGTTTTGGCCTGGTGACACTGACAGCAGCCACAGGAGATGGATACAGCCCTTCTTGGCTCAGCATTTAATGAAGTCCCTGGCTCCCACATTCCATTCTGCATCTGCCCGTTTCTCCCCCTCCCCATCAGAGCTGGCCTGGGTCCCTGCCCAGCCTCCCTGGCCTCCTGGTCACTTCTGCCCATAGCCCCTTCTCCATGGGGAGCTTTGTAAAAACCCTGGCTGAGTCGCGGCTCTATCCCTCTCTGGGCCTTGGTTTCCTCCTTTGGCAGTGTGGCAGGGTGGCCCAGTCTGTGACCTCTGAGCACCACTGGTGTCCAGCAGGCAGGCAGGTAAGGCCCAGCTCCTGGGCTCAACCTCTTGCTCAGTTTGAGTGGCAAGGATTTCCTTGGAGCCTCTTTGTGGGGCACGTGGCCTGTGCCCAGATAAAGGCCCTGGCAGGATGCGTCTGGGAGTTCCTCTGGGTCATCCCACCCCAGCTGGGGCAAGTGTGGGGAAGCACAGGGCTCCAGATGCAGACCCGTCGGTCCCCAAACATACCCACATCCAAGGGTATTAAACGGTGGCCATAGTGCCACACAGTGTGTGATTCTCTTTACATGAAATGTCCAGAACAGGCCAATCCACAGAGACAGAAAGTGGACTTGTGGTGGCTGGGGGCTGGTGAAGGGGATGAGGAGTGGCTGCTGATGGGGACAGGATTGCTTTTTGGGGTGATGGAATGTTCTGGAACTAGATAGTGATGGTGGTTTCACAGTATTGAGAATGTGCTAAATGCCACTCAATGTACCACTAAAAATGGTTAATTTTATGTTATGTGAGTTTCACCTGAATTAAAAAAAAGTGACCAGGCCCTTCACGTAGCTCTGGGTTTTGCTGAAACACCCTCAGCAGCCTGATCTGGCCCAGGCCTCTCTCCAGTGTCTCTGCTGGCCCTTCATCTCCTGTCTGTTCTCCCTCCAGGCCTTTGTCCTTACTGGTCCCTCTGCTAGGGACACCCCTCCTCCTGCTGGGCTGGCTGACTGCTGCTTCCTCTCCAGGTTTCTGATCAGAGAAGGCCCTACCTCCTGGTCCCCATCGAGGCCCTGGTTCCCTGGTTCGAGCTCCCCCCTTGGGCTGGGAGCAACATGAGGCGCTGGACACCCAGTGCCCAAAAATGAATGAATGAATGAGGAGTGAGGTTTTCGAGAAATCCCTTAGGGTAATCAGAGACTCAGTAGGATGGGAGAAAAGGGTAGGGCCGTCACCCCCAAACTGAGTGACTATCCGTGGTCCCCGAACCAGCTGCACCTCCTCAGCTCCCCCCACCCCTACGCAGCCTCTGCCCTTTCCCCTTGTGGCCACCTGCTTACCTGGACACCTCATCTGGGAAAGGCACCTCGTCTGATGTCAGAGAAGGGAGGAAGTGTATAGCCAGGTAGGATCATACCTGCTTGTTCCTGCAATCAACTGAGTCGTGACATTGTACAGTGACATGTGACACTTGCCTTGGTATCTTTGTCACTAGCAGGTCCCAAAGTCCCCAGAAGTAGATGACTCTTGACCCTGAAGTGGGAGGTTTGACTCTGACCCCTCCAGGAGCATAGTCCCCCAATTCTTCTGCAGCTGGAGGAGGGACGAGAGTCCCTTGCAACGGGACAGGGTGGTCACTCACTACAGGGCACAAGGTCAGGCCTCAGACCTCTTACTCGCTGTCTGACTGTGGGCAAGCCATGTCTCCTCTCCAGGCCTCAGTCTCCCTCTCGGTAGCATGGGGATTGTGCCAGGTTGGGCACAGGCTATTACTGCTATTTTATTGTCATTATTATAGTCACTTGCTGGATAGGTTTGATTCCAGAGAGGCCTGGGGGCAGGAAAGGAGCCTGAATGACAGAGAGGCAGAGTCGGAGGGGACCTTAGGAAGAGCCCAGCCAGTCCCCTATACTGCAGATGGGTGACCAGAGCAAAAGCCTGGCGCCATGTCCCTTTGCAAATGGACAAAAGGCACAAACCTCCCCTTTAAGTTATAGTTTTTATTTCACATAAAAATCCCCCAAAGCTCATGGAGACGATGTCTTAACATCCCAACAGTAACCATAATGCTGTTTCTGTTTTTAAAAACTTCAAAACTTATTGTCAGAAGGATAAGCATGTGAACTGTGACATTGGGGGAGGGGCTAGGGCACAACCATGTGTCACAAGAGAGAAATCCAACACAACTTGATGACGAGGACTTGGGGTCTGTTGCATTTTGGCCAAAACTGTCCCCCCAGATACAAATCCATTGCAAAGCCAACTTTTCAATAGTGTGTGGAGCAGCCCACCTGGGAACGGTGTCCCTGCTCGGACATAGCTGTTCAAACTTGTCACACCTGCTGGCACAGCCTCCTGCCTTATCAGGGACCTCTCTTTTTTTTGGAGGGTCCACTGTGGCTGAGTTGGGGTCCTCGGCTCTGCTTGCCCATCGTCTGTGGCTGCTGGTGATCTGAAGGGGCGGTGGGTGGGCTATGGCGTAACAGGTGGGCCCCACTGGAATTTCCTCTGGGGCCAAGATCTTTAGCCTGCAGGCTCCTTGAGGCTGGGAGGGGGCCTTACCAGTCACTCTGTCGCCGCTATAGGCACTCGATAATTAATTGTCTGATTGAGGATGAGTCTGTTCCTCTCCCTGGCTCCTTTTTCAACTTGGAGGAGGGCCCAGTTGTCAATGACGATCAAGGCCCAGGAGTTCTTGTGACTATGGGGGAGACAGATTCATGCTGGAGGAACATGCCTTTGGTCACGGGGGGGACAAACTATGGTGGCTGGGCCTCGCTGGTATCTGCCGAAGGCTCCCTGCTCAGAGTGGCCCAATGGCTTCTGTCGTCTTGGCTTCAGCAGAGACCCCATTCATTGGGGTGGGAGCTTGGGGCCTTCTGGGAAGGGCTGGCTACCATAGCCAGGAGAGTTTCCCAGAGCACCTTTTGTAAAAGGAGTCCAGGGGGAGGTGGGCCTGGGCAGCGGGGCATTTTGGAGCAGCCAAGAGAGACGCATCCACCAGTCTCTGCCGCTTCAGGCCGCAGGCAACACATCTGGCCCTGGGACACCATCATTGACCTTTACTTGATGTTTGGGAAACACAATTAAAAACCTCCACCAAACCTCCAAATGTCCCAACATCACCAGGGCAATGCCGAGATATGTCCCCAGTACAGCCCAGTAGCTCCACGGTGGGGTTTGCATGCCCAAGCCCACTCAGAAACTGCTCCTTTCTCAGGGTGGGAGCTGCTGGCATTTGGGGTAGGATGCGTGGGACCCTGTCCCACACGGCAAATTGTTGCACATCCCTGTCCCTCAGCACTAACTGCCCTGGCTCCCTTCTGTCGTTGGGATAATCCCAAATGCACCCCCTTGTCGTCCCAGGTGGCCAGCATCTGACATGTGAACTCTGAATTGTGAGGCTGCTCAGTCAAACCTCAGCAGCGCTTGCTACGACGCCAGCGGCAGAGGCGGGAACGGGGGCCTGGAGAAGGTGCCCGCTCAATGTTTGCTCAGATTCAT
This sequence comes from Cynocephalus volans, assembly GCF_027409185.1. Classification (NCBI taxonomy): domain Eukaryota; kingdom Metazoa; phylum Chordata; class Mammalia; order Dermoptera; family Cynocephalidae; genus Cynocephalus; species Cynocephalus volans. The sequence continues at coordinate 95,714,520 of NC_084469.1, read as the reverse complement.
AGCCACAGAGACTCTAAGAATCAGAGGGCACCTTGGGGGCCACTTTCTACAAGCCCCATCCAGCCTTTTCTTAAATGCCTCCAGAGACAGGGAGTTCACTACTTCTAGAAGCCACCCGACAGTGTTTGCACCACATTGGAAGTCTGTCTCTCACCCAAGGGAAATGTGCCTCGTGAATGAGGATCCATTGGCCTAGCTTTGGATGTAGGTGGGACCAGTCCAAAGGACCTTCGGAACGCTTGCTTGTCCAATGCCCCGTTGATTCTTTTTTCCAGATCCATCTGTTTCAGAGCGGGCTCCTCAGCCTCCGCTCTAGGTGGGAGCCTGGGGGGCAGGTCCAGGCCTGGTGCTGGGAGTGGGGGCTTGGTGAGGTGGGCACAGTTCATTCCCTTGATAGGAGGTATTGGTTGGGATTGCCCTGTGGAGCGGCATCTGAGTTAAAGGGGCTTGAGAAAGTTCTAGACTGGGGGGGGTGTGGTTTTACAATGGTAGGACCAGGATGGTTAGCAGCTGATCTCACTTGTACTATGGGCTTAGATGCTCCCAAGGAAGGTGGGTCTTATTAGAGAGGAAGGGGAGGTGACAGATGCAGAATCATGGGTGTCAGTTTTGGACAACCACAGGTGTGAGGCTGGAGGCGGGAAGCTTGGCCCTGCCGGGGGCTGAGCTTCCAGCTGGAGGTCCAGAGCTGCAGGGGCCACGTTCTGGAAGGAAAGGCACAGGAACGAATCCAGACCCAGCCAGAGTGCCGGGGGGTGTCAGTGGCTCCACCCTGGGAAAGGTAACCGGCAAGAGAAGGGTATTGAACTTGTGGCCAGCACTGGCCACGGGCAGCTGGGCCGGGGAGAAGTGTGTCTGAGGCTGTGGGGCTGGGAGCTGGGACCGAGGCCACCGAGGCCACACAGGCCACGCCCTACCCTTCTTGCTTTCCTCGGCCGTGAGTTCGTGAGTGTGGAAGGGTGTAGGGCTGGGACCCGGGCCCTTTTCCAGGTTGCGCTAATACTGCATCGTTTCAAAAAAAAAAATGTTTTCAAGCAGCTAAAAAGGACACTGGGTTTCAGAGATGGATAGAGGAGTCTGGCGCTCTTGGGACTTAGGGTGACGTGGGATGAGTTCTGGGGCCAGAGGGCGTCTGACAGAGGTTTCTCGGCATCTGGAATCTTCTTTCATGACCTTCTCTATTTTCACATCGCCTCAGGACATGCTGGAGAGGGAGAAGCAAGGACAAGTTCTTACTGCTATTTTTTTTTTTTTTTTTTAAGATGACCGGTAAGGGGATCTTAACCCTTGACTTGGTGTTGTCAGCACCATGCTCTCCTAGTGAGCGAACCGGCCATCCCTATATGGGATCCGAACCCATGGCCTTGGTGTTATCATCACCGCACTCTCCTGAGTGAGCCACGGGCCGGCCCCTTACTGCTACTTTTTAAAAAATAAAAAATGTCTTCCACATGTGTGGAATCCCAAAGAATGTTCTAACCCAGCTGCTGAGAGTGGCGTCTGCTCTTCAAGGCTCACCACCTACTCGGGCCTTCCAAGTGTGGCTCTGAAGGGGGCCTCCCTCCTGGTGACCCAGCAGAGCAGACCCTGAGCACGCGTGCCCTCAATCAGACTGGAGGGAGGCTTCAACCCACCCATCCACCCACCCATCCATCCACCCATCCGTCCACCCGTCCATCCATCCACCCACCCATCCACCCACCATCCACCCGTCCGTCCACCATCCATCCATCCGTCCACCCGTCCACCCACCCATCCATCTACCATCCACCCACCATCCACCCGTCCGTCCATCCATCCATCTGTCCACCCATCCATCCATCTGTCCACCCATCCACCCACCCGTCCACCCACCCATCCATCTACCATCCACCCACCATCCACCCGTCCGTCCATCCATCCATCTACCATCCACCCACCATCCACCCGTCCGTCCATCCACCCACCATCCACCCGTCTGTCCATCCACCCGTCCATCCACCCGTCCGTCCATCCACCCACCATCCACCCACCATCCACCCGTCCGTCCATCCACCATCCACCCGTCCATCCACCCACCATCCACCCGTCCATCCACCCGTCCGTCCATCCACCCGTCCATCCACCCACCATCCACCCGTCCGTCCATCCACCATCCACCCACCATCCACCCACCATCCACCCGTCCATCCACCCGTCCGTCCATCCACCCGTCCATCCACCCACCATCCACCCGTCCGTCCATCCACCCGTCCGTCCACTGGAGTGAGCAGGACTGAAGCCACGTTGGAAACGAAAACTGCCTGGGACGTCCGCAACTTTTAAAAGGACACAGTTTTTTTCTTGGCATGCATTTCTGAATTCCCTCTTTCCCACGGTCATTTGATATTTTGAACCTTGTTTATGGGGCCAGATGACATTATTTACATAAATGTAAAGTTGTTTTCCAGCCAGCCTGAAGCTGCACTCTCTCAACGAGGCACATACTATCCAGCAGGACCCTGAGATAAGGACAGGAGCAGAAACCAGATGGAAAAAAAAACCAAAAAGGAACCAGATGGAGTCCTGGTGAGACCTTGCACCTGGCTCCTTGCACGGAGCCCCTGAAGCTCACGCCCCTCCCTTTAGCTTTTCATTTTCCACGTTCCATTCCCTCGGCCCCTTTGTAAAAAAAACCCTCAGCAAGGGCTGGCCAGTTAGCTCAGCTGATTAGAGTGCAGCCTTGTAGCTCTGAGGTCATGGGTTTGGATCCCAGTACCACCCAGTCACACACACACAAATAAATAAATAAATACATACACATATACACACACACACACACACACACACACACACACACACACATATGTCCCTCAGTAGACCTGAGTCTTTGAGATGGCTTTACTCTGGCCACTCTCCTTCAGGCTTATTGTGGAGATGGGTCAGCCCAACATCTCTCCTCAGGTCACTGGTATTCCTGAATAAAAGCTGATTTCTATTTTCACCAACATTTGAGTTTTGAGTGGTTTGTTTTTGAAAGGGGGCAGGCAGCTGGACCTGTGTGCTCTGAAACACATCCATCCATCCATACATTTATCCACCCATCCACCCACCACCCATCCGTCCACCCACCCACCACCCACTTATCTACCCACCCACCCAATCATCCACCCACCCACCCAATCATCCACCCACCCATTTATCCACCTATCCATCCACCCACCCACCATCCATCTACCCACCCATTGCTTCCTACAATTCCTTCTTTTGTGTTTCTTCTTTTGTTTGTTTGTTTTTAGTCTTTTTAAACATGCCTATTTTATCATCACCTCAGCATCCCCAGGAGGGGGGTCTAATTCTGCTGTTTGTTGTATCTGCTGACTTTCGCTCATGGTGGATGATTTCCTTGTGTTTTGTGTCTGTGAATGTGAACTCATCTCCAGAGGGCTTGGATTGAGGTGGTCTTTTCAGAAATTCATTGAGAACTTGCTTCTCCTCAGTGTTTTTTTTTTTTTTTTTTTTTTTTTAAAAGATGACTGGTAAGGGGATCTTAACCCTTGACTTGGTGTTGTCAGCACCATGCTCAGCCAGTAAGCAAACCGGCCATCTGTATATGGGATCCGAACCCGGGGCCTTGGTGTTATCAGCACCGTGCTCTCCCGAGTGAGCCACGGGCCGGCCCTCCTCAGTGTTCTTAGTGCAGTAGAGGTCTAAGACCATTTTTTGATGTTTATTTCTCAGTTTGAGGCTTCCTGGAACACATGGGAAGTAAGGTATGCAGCCAGGCCATGTTACAGATTTGTAGAAGAGCGTGTGGTGAAAGATCAATCCTGCACATTCCAAAGAAAGGTTTGGCCCTTGGTTGGCTCCTGGGAATAATTTCTAAGTCCTTGGAATATCCCGCCTGATATTAGTGTCTTTGTTTACTTGGGGACCTTGGGTCATACTAGATAGTCTGTATAACAATGTGACTTAGAGTGGGAGCTTTGATCACATGGTATCAGCTAGATCTCTGGAGGGGCTACAGACTAAGATTAACCATGTGGATGGTCGGCCACATTCACATGGTTGGATAGATGGATGGATGGGTGGGTAGGTGGACAGATAAATGGATGGGTGAGTGAGCTTATGGGTGGATGGGTAAGTGGGTGAATGGATGGATGGATGAATGGTGGATGGACGGGTGGACAGGTGGGTGGATGGATGGATGGATGGATGGATGAGTGGCTGGGTAGGTGGATGAATTCCCTCAATAAAAACCCTGGACAACAAGGCTCAGGTGAGCTTCCCTGGTTGGCAGCACTTTCTGTGTATTGTTGCATATCGCAGCTGGGAGAATTAAGGGCTGTCACACAACTCCACTGGGAGAGGACACCCAGAAACTTCTACCTGGTCTCTCCTGGACACTGCCCCATGCACCTTGTCCCTTTGCTGACTCTCATTTGCAACTTTCTGTGGTGATAAACAATAACCACGAGCATTACAAGTTTGCTGAGTTCAGTGAGTCCTTCTAGTACACCACTGAACCTGAGGGTGGTCTTGGGAACCCCTGACACACAAGGAGGCATTTCGTGGCATCCAGAACCAGGCAGAGACCTCAAGACAGGCTGCAGGGGGCTGGTCCACCCTTTTCTGACTTATATCCTGGCCTTTGGGGGGACTGGCTGTATGTGGGTGTCTCATTCAGGACTTCCATACTGCACAGCTCTAGGGCTTTATCTGCATCCTAGTCTATGTAGTGGCGCCCCTGGGGTTGTGCAGAATAACTGTCTCCTCCCTGACTCCCCAGTGCAGTACCCCCACCCACAATAAGTCATGGGGCAGCTGTCTGAGGTTTTTAGGGTACACTAAGACCGTCCTCTGTTAAACCCACCTTGTTTCCTGATCTTCTGTGACCAGAGAAGACCTATTGGAAAGAGAAGGCATTTTGGCATTAATTGCCTATTTTTTATTTTTTATTTTTATTTATTTATTTATTTATTTTTAAAAGATGACCGGTAAGGGGATCTTAACCCTTGGCTTGGTGTTGTCAGCACCACGCTCAGCCAGTGAGCGAACCGGCCATCCCTATATGGGATCCGAACCCGTGGCCTTGGTGTTATCAGCACCACATTCTCCCGAGTGAGCCATGGGCCGGCCCAATTGCCTATTTTTTAGAGCCTGGGCATTTTCCACCTTTGGCCGAGGCCATGAACCCCATGAGGGCCAATGCTGCTTCATCCTGGTCTGGTACAGAGCAGGTGTCAGCACACGCCTGCTGTGTAACAAATGAGCCAGGACAGGCAGTTGTAAGGAAATCAGCTAAGGCCTATTCGTTGACACAGCATGAAACTGCAAATGCTGCTCAGGGTCCACTGGGCTTGGGGAGACCGAATCTATTTCCTGGGACATATCCAAAGGTCTCTTGCTGTAACCTTCACCCAAGAGTTGAACTTGGTCTCTCACGGACTTGCTGTGTGGACTTGGGCAGGTGCCTTGCCCTCTCTGAGCCTCAAATTCCCAAGGATGTAAGATGCTGGTGGGAATCCTCTCCCTGCCCAGCTCTCAGGTGATGTAAAGTATGCAGGAAATGGTACGAGGTCACCCTCCCTGTTCCTGGGACCCCTGCACCTGGCCTGTGCTAGATGTGGGGAGAGGAAGTAAGGGACCGTTCCTAGAGGAGTCACTGCCCTCAGGGAGCTCCCAGGGCAAGAGAAGAGGCATAACTGGCCTAGGCTGCTATGACAAAGCTCCGATGTAGGCTGCAGACCCAGGAGAGACAGGCAACTGGGGCTCCCTGCTGTGGAGGGAGAGGGCTGGAGTCGTGTGGGGCTGGTGTGCACATCCCAGGGAGAGTCACGAAAGGACTTTAATCGATACTTGCTGGATTTAACGAATGAAAATAACCAGGGTAGGGGGAAGTAGAGAATGAAGAGCAACTGCTTTGTGGGTAAGCGCTTCCTTTTGGGGTGATGGAATGTTCTGGAATCCATAGGGGTGATGGTTGCATCATATTGTGAATGAACTAAATGGGCCAAAGGGTTCATTCTGTGTTACACGATGTTCAACTCCATTAAAAAATAAAAAAAGTGAGACAACCAGGGGAGGGAAGGTGGCCGGAGCCCCGCTGTCCAGCAGAACTTTCTCCAACAACGTTCCTATTCCGCATCTGTGCTGCCCCATACGGAAGCCGTTGGCCGCATGCTGAGTTCCCCAAATGGGGCCAATGTGGCCGAGGAGCTAATTTTAAAATCTGATTGTTAATTCACTTCAATTGAAGTAGCCACCCATGCAAGCAGCCCCCGTGTGGGACAGCTCGGGGGTAAGCAGAGTGACCAGGTGCTGAGCAAATATTTACAGCAGAGTTTTATATCCATTTTCTCATTTCCTCATTATGATTACAGGCTGATAACCTCAATCGGACATTTCTGTGGGCTCCTACCTGATTTAAGACGCTATGAGCGTGAACATGGATTCCCTCATTCAAGCCTCATCACGCCCACTTTACAGATGGCAACACTGAGTCCCAGAGTAGTCGTGGACGTGACTGAGGTCAGAGTTAAGGAAGGGTGGGACTGAGATGGCCACACTGTCCGGCTGGGAGCAGGTGCTTTTAAAATTTGAGTCCTTCTGGCTGAAGATGGAGGTGGGGGGAGCCCATGACATAATAACCTTTTCCTCTCACACTGCTTGGGGACACCCTGGGGATACCCGGTTCTCCCTCCTGACCCAACACTCTGGTTTTGGCTCCTGTGGGCCCTCGGGGGCCAGTGTGAGCACAGCCTCTTCTGGAAAAAGCCTGGTGACATGGATCAGCCCCAGGAACATGGTCCTCAGAAGGCCCTGAACCTTCTGGCTGTGGGCTCCATGGGTTGGTTGGATTTGGCTGGAATCAACAGCATTGACGTGGGAATCACAGTTTGCATAACCCGCCTTACTCAAAGGCAGCAGGATGGCCTAGCTCTATTTTCTGTCCCTCACGGAGGCCCGTCTTCCTCCCCAGCCTCTCCCTGGGGACTGGGCAGCCCTCGGTGGGTGTCCACTCTGGCCCCACGGTCACTTGGACACTTACCTGCGCTCTGCCGGTGTTGCCTCTGGCTTCTCTTCTGACCTGGGCAGGACGAACTCTGGCTGTGGCCTCACGCTGTGGACAGAGAGAGCGAAGTGACTAGGGGTGACCAGCCGGGCTGAGCCCAGGGGCTCTTGGCTCCCACGGGTCTTGCTGGCCTGGGCCAGCCGTGGCCTGGGAGCAGTTTGAAGGTGGTTTTGCGCCCCTGGGATGTGTTGGGTCAGGAGGGTGGAGATGGCCCCATTGCTGTCTGGGACGGGAGAGAAATGATCATTTAGGGTTAATGAAGACGAAGCCCGCTGTGAGGCGTCAGCATGAGGGGCCAGGGGAGGAGGAAAGACCCCGCCTGAACCATTCCTGGAAAGCATTAGCTGCTCCTTGGAGATGCATTTATGCACTTATTAGACGGATGCTGTCGTCCAGTAAGTTTCAGCAGTTTCAGAAGGACAGGTGTCCTGCTGTCATGTTCATCTCTAACCAAGCCTGGGTAGGTGGGAGGGATACGACTCAGAAGGAAAGGAGAGAGAGAGGGAGGGAGGGAGGGGTGTTGGGAAAATAGAATAGTTTGGTCAGGGCCCTCCCCTCGGGTCCAGTCGGGTGTGGTTCAGCATCCTTTGTAAGCAAATTGTGTGTGTGTGTGTGTGTGTGTGTGTGTGTGTGTCTGTGTGTGTGTGTGTGTGTGTGTGTGGAGTTAGTGCGCATGTGCGCCAATGTATCTTTCTTAGTTTTGTTGCTATTCTTGTGTTCTTGAGAGAGAGAGAGACAGAGACAGAGACAGAGACAGAGGAGTTTGAGTGAAGCAGGTGGGCAGGCCTCTGCCTTGGGTGTTCACCTGGCACAGCCACGCTTTCCAACCTATGGCTCCAGGGAACTTTTGGCCAGTTACCTCGCTCATAGACCTGCGTGAAGGGCTCTGGTGACCCAGCCTGGCATATGAAGGGTTTGTGACCCAGTCTGTGAATGGGCTTGAGGGGTCTGGGAGCTCCAGACCCAGCCCTAGCTCGACCATCAGCCCAGTCGGTGCAGGATCACCAGCAGGTAAAAGAGCCCGACAACTAGTGTGGTTGCCTAGCTTTACAAGGGGAAAAATGAAAGAAGAAAGTTCAGACCTTACGAACTCACACCCATTAGGATGCGCGGAGAATACCAACGTTAGTTAAGCAAATGTATTGCACAGGGCCTGTCGCACATAGAAAAGCTAAGCTTGGGAAAAACAGAAAACTTTCCCAGGACTAAAGTCTGTTGTAGATAAAAAAAACTGTACACAGCAAAGACGCTGGCTCTAATATGTGAGCTAAGACTTCACGGTCGTTGGCTGGGGGACGTTCCACGTCTTGCCTCTGGTTGTTTCTTTGAGTTTCTTAGGGAACTAAGTGTTGCCATGACAATTGTCTCGTTGTTCCTTTTGGAACCACCTGTGTTCCTTTTCTGTAACTTTCTTGCCTGAACAATAAAGACTGAGAGAAAACCCTGATTCGGGGTTATTTCCTAGGAATTCCTCTCCCTTGAAGAAATCGTTTCCTGGGATTAACCCCTTCTGGGCCTCTCACTGCTCTGGAGAAATGGGCTTTGAGTAATCCTTTGTGTCTCTGTCACCCTGGGAGAGGTGACATGGATGGCTACTGTCTTAAAAACAGAAAATAATAAGGGTGGGCGAGGGGGTGGGGAAATCCATCTGCCTTTGTGTACTGTTGATGGTGGGAACGTGACACGGTGCAGCTGCAGTAGAAAATGGCCTGACAGCTTCTCAATTAAACAGAATTGCCATGTGATCCAGCAATTCCGCTTCTAGGTATCTACCCAAAAGTGTTGAAAGCAGGGACTCAAAGAGATTCTTGCTCACCCTTGTTCCCAGCGTGATTCACAATAGCTAAAGTAGAATGGGGGGTGCCAGGGGCTGGGGAGGGGGATGGGAGTGAGTGTTTAACGGGGACAGTTTCGGATCGGGAGGAGAGTGTTCTGGATGGTGGGGATGGCTGCAAAGCAGTAAGAGTGTACTTAATGCCACTGAACTATCACTTACCATGGTTTAGATGGTAAATTTTAATCACAATTTTTTAAAAAGACAGAAGATAGAAGGCGAGAGGAAAAGTAGAAGGAAGGAGAGGATAGGTGGCAGGGGAAATCCCAGGAATCCTAGATCTTTTATGGACTTGCTGTGTGGCCTTGGGCAGGTGCCTTGCCCTCTCTGAGCCTCAAATTCCCAGGATGTAAGATGTTGGTAGGAATCCTCGCCCTGCCCAGCTCTCATGGGAACTGCAAAGTATCCAGCAGGTGGTATAAGAACTCCACAACTGGGAAGGGCTGGAATAGTCCTGAAATCCTGTGAGTGTTCCTAATGATTACGCCTCCAATGAAAACCGAGTCGGTAGGTTAGCACAGGTGCATTTATGCGCCAGTGCTGAATATCAGGCTTGTGTTCATTCTGTAAAGGGAGAACTTAATATTATTATAATGACCATTATTATCCTTTACTGAGCATGAAGTCTGGGCCCCTTTTACCCACGGGGGTTACAATGTCCCAGATTTTTTCACAATGACCTCCAAGGTGCTTGTGAGTTTTTACTTGCTTAATGTCACCCTGCCCTGCAACTAAATGATGGAGCCAGAATTCAAACCCAGATCTGACTCTAAAGCCCTGGCTTGACAGGCAGAGCCCCGAGCTCTGCATGGGGCATTCCCTGCCCATTGGAAGCCACCGGGCCACCTCCCCAAATGAGAGCCCAGTTGAGCCTCCAGGCCTGGCTCAGCCCTGACAGAGGCCACTCTGCACACACCTCTCTCTTCTGGCCTTGAGTCTTTCCTCATCGTACCTGAAAGAAAGAAAAGGATTTCAGACACAGCCCTCCCTCCCCTGGGTAGATACACTTTCCAGGGAATTTTCTTCCCTTTGCGAGCACAGAAACAATCTCAGAGTCGTAGATGAATCCACACCAGGCTGCAGACCAGTAAGTGCAGCCCGAGCTGACATCTTGTCATCTCTTTTTCATGTTTCCTGCATTTACTTAGCAAGCTCTCCCAGGACAGGGAATATCTCTTTAGCTGCAGCATCTGCATAGATGTTTCTCAGCAGCCATTTTTTGCTTAATTCAACACCAGCGATTGAACAGCGTGGTTATACAGCAATGCTCCCATGATGTGAGTTAATCTACATGTCCCTACATCAGGGCTCAACAGACTTTCTTTGTAAAAAGCCAGGGAATAAATATTTTTGGCTTCGCTGGCCAGATGGTCTCTGCTGTATCCACTCAACTCTGCTGTTGTAGCACAAAAACAGCCACAGATAATCCATAAATGAATGAACGTGCCTGTGTGCCAATAAAACTTTATTGATAAAAAATCCATAAATGAATGAACGTGCCTGTGTGCCAATAAAACTTTATTGATAAAAAATCCATAAATGAATGAACGTGCCTGTGTGCCAATAAAACTTTATTGATAAAAACAAGCAGAGGGCCGTGGCTTACAAACCCCTGCCCTGCACTAGATGCCCAGTACTGCTGTGTTCACTAACCTCACACATACTTGTTTCCCTGTATCTCTACTTCATTGGGAGCTGGGAATCCACAGAAGGAACCTTGCTAGAAGTACACCTGCTGTACAGTGGAATATTATGTGGCCATTAAAAATGATTTCTACACAAGGATACATGGATATTTTGTTCATTTGCTTGTCTGGGGGAGGTACGCTAAAAAAGAATTTACATCTATATTACTGTGATTTTTTTAAATTAAAAAAATGTATAGTCACATTTTCTGGCAATAGTGTGATATTTTGAAATATATATTTGGTCTTCCTTCCTGTCCCTTTCCTGGCATACAAATTCTAAAATCCTTGGAATCTTCGAAGTGATCGTGTCTTTCTAATGAGTTGACTGGTGTCTGGCAGCCCTTAGGTAGCTTCCGGATGGGGATGGGTCACCAGAAAGGCCAAGGCAGCATTAGAGGGTTGGGTCTTTCAGTCCCATCCCCAACATCCAAGGAAGGGACAGGGGCTGAAAGTTGATCACCAGTGGCCAATAACTTAGTCAATCATGCCTACATAATGAAGCTTCCATAAAAACCCAAAGGACTGCATTCAGAGGTTCCCGATAGTGAACACATGGGTGTTTTCATATCCACTAGCCGGGAGCGTGGCACAGCCCAACTCCACGGGGACAGAAGTTCCTGTGCTTGGGACCCTTCCAGACCTCACCTCATGTATATCTTCATCTGGCTGTTTCTTTGTATCCTCTAAAATATCCTTTGTAATTAACTGGTAAATGTTAAGTATGAGTTTCCTGAGTTCTTTGAGGCAATCTAGCAAATTAATTGAACCCAAGGAGGTGGTCGTGGGAACAATGATTTGTAGCACCTTGGTCAGAAGTTTCAGGGGCTGGGACTTGGGACTGGCCTCTGAGGTAGGGGCAGTCTTGGGGACCGAGCACTCAACCTGTGGGATCTGATGCAATCTTCAGGTGGATAGAGTTGGAACTGAATTGGAGGACACCCGGCTGGCGTCTGCTGTGGAACTGACTGCTTGCTGCTGGTGGGGACATTCCCCGCACGTTTGGTGACAGAAGTCTTCCGTGTGGATTGTTGCAGGGTAAGACTATAGGAAAAACACTGTGTTTCTTCCTATAATCTCAATTAGCAAACATCTGTTTGGCAGCAAAGAAAAAAATGCTTCTGTTCATTAATTTTTTTTCCTAGCTGCTGCAGATTTTCCATTTATGCATAAAACCCAGTCATGATAAGCCAATAAATATTCCCGTCCATTGTAGGAGTAAAAGAGGTTTAAAAGCACAATATGTTATTTTGATTCCTATATTTTTGTCTTTTTAATAGACTGAAAGTCATAGATGCATTTTTGATGATAAATGTCTATGTATCAAAAATATTTGTTGAATAGAGACCAAAATGTGAATATGGGAGTGAGATAATTAATAAATATAAACATCCCATTTCATCAGTGTTAGGAGAAAATTCAGACTTTCTTAAAACATGTAGTTTGATAACTGCTCAATCTCAAGTAAATAAAAGTTGTAATTTAGAAAACAATGCTTAAGACCCTTGTGCACTGCTGGTGGGGACGTCCGTGCAGTTGCTACGGAAAACAGCGAGGCGGGTCCTCACATTATTCAGCGTAGAATAACCAGCAATGCTACTTTGGGCATGTACCCATAAGAATTGAAAGCAGGGTCTTGGAGAGATATTGCACCCCCATGTTCACAGCAGCATGCCTCAGTACAGCCGAAAGGCGTCCATCGATGGATGAGTGTATAAAGAAAACGTGGTACATACGTGCAACGGAAAATGATTCAGCCACAAAAAGGAAGCGAATCCCGACACACGCTACAGCGTGGATGAGCCTTGAGGACACTGTGCTCAGTGAGATAAGCCAGTCACACAAGGACAAACACCACTCACAGGAGGTCCCTAGAGTCGTCAGATCCACAGAGACAGAAAGTAGAATGGGGGGTGCCAGGGGCTGGGGAGGGGGACGGGGAGAGTGTTTCATGGGGACAGAGCTTCAGTTTGGGGAGATGAGAAAGTTCTGGAGATGATGGGGGTGATGGTTGCACAACAGTGTGAATGTGCTTGTAGTGGATTGGTGTCCCCCAAGTTTTATGTATTAGAAACTTGATCCCCACCGTGTTAAGAGGGTGGGAAATCCTGCTACGGTCATTGAAACGTGGAGCCTTGGAGGTGACTGGGTTCAGGGCCTCGCAGTAGTGAACGGATTAGAAATGGTGCTTGGGGCGTGGTTCTGGGGGCTTTAAAAAGAGAGTGAGGGAGGAGGTTACTCTCTGCTCTCCCTGCTCCACCATTTTTGCAATGTGACACCCTGCCATCACTGTCATCACCGCCAAGGGCCTCACCAGATGTGTTCCCCGGACTTTGGACTTCTTATCCTCCAAAACTGTAAGCAATACATTTTGTTTTCTTTGCAAATTACCCAGTTCCATGTATTTTGTTACAAACAACAAAAAGTGGACTAATACAGTACTTCATGCTGCCGAGCTGTGCGCTTAAAAATGGGTAAGATGGTAAATTTTATGTTATGTATATTTTACCACATTTAAAAAAAAATTTTTTTTAAAGATGACCGGTAAGGGGATCTTAACCCTTGACTTGGTGTCAGCACCACGCTCACCCAAATGAGCCAACCGGCCGTCCCTATATGGGATCCGAACCCGGGGCCTTGGTGTTATCAGCACCGCACCCTCCCAGGTGAGCCACGGGCCGGCCCCTATTTTACCACAATTTTTAAGAATGACGATTAGGGAGACTTTTCTACGGCATGAAATGATGGGGAGATGCTCAGGGTATGATGCTTTGTTCGAACAGAGCGGGACACACAGCCGTGGGTCACAGTCCCCGGTTTCGTCTCCTCTTGTCCTTTCCCCCGGTTCCCTGAGCTGGCTGGGACTGGGCAGCGAGGAGCCTGTGGGGCATTGGGGACGGGGGCAGCCCAGGGACACTTACTGTAGGACGCAGTCTGGGATCTGAATGTGTTCCATGGGAATGAGCTGCTGCAGATCTTCCAGGCTGTGCACATACTGGATTTTACTGATAAACTTGACGCTGGTAGGAAGAGAGAGGGAGAGGTCTGAGATCCAGCTGGCAGGGTGGTCACCCAGTGTCCAGAAGGAGTGATGGTGGCGGATGCACGTGGGAACCCACTCCCTGCCCAGTCCCCCCGTTCCTCCTGGGGTGGAGAGAGCCGATCCCAGGTCTGGCTGCAAAGCCATGTGTCCCTGTGGAGTGAGGATCTGGTTTCAAGGACGCAGAGAGGCAAGAAGATTCTATTGGACTCTAAGCTGTGTTTTGCGTCATCTCTAAGAGTCTCTTGTCTGTATTAATTTTTACCAAGAATGTGTCCTTCCATGTCACTGTCCAGGACAGCGGCAAAGATCATCTGGGCACTAGAATGGGGCAGGTGGGATTTCTGATCCCCTCTCTGTTTTTTCAGAATAAATGATTCTTTCCTGTTCAAACCCAAACTCTGGCTGTCTGGTAACACGAGGTCTTCATCACCAGTACATTGCTTTGAACTCATGGTAATTTTTTTTTTTTTAAAGATGATCAGCAAGGGGATCTTAACCGTTGTCTTGGTGGTGTCAGCACCATGCTCTCCCAAGTGAGCTGACCGGCCATACCTACATAGGATCCGAACCTGTGGCCTTGGTGTTATCAGCACCGCACTCTCCCACGTGAGCCCTGGGCCGGCCATGGTAATTTTTTAAAAAGTTAAAGGAAGCCTACATTTGGCAAAATGTAGTATAAAAAACTTAAAGAAAAAAAAAAAAGAAGAAGATGACAAAATAAAATAAAAAACAAACAAGAAATAACAGGGCCGGCCGGTTAGTGCAGTTGGTTAGAGCACAGTGTTACAACACCAGGGTCAAGGGCACAGATCCCCATAAAGGCCAGCCAAAAAAAAAAAAAAAAAAAAGGAATGACACAAAAAAAGAAAATACAAACAAAATCCTCACTTTTTTCAAGGAAAAGTAAAAATTTTAATGATGGGGCACACAAGGCGAACAGTGCAAATGTTAAGGAGAACCAAAGGTATATAAAAAGGGTGCCAAGAAGTTTTATGTCTATTTTGAGAGATTCGATACAAATTCGTCTTCAGCTTTCTGGCTTCCAATGCAGAGAGACGCATGAGGAATGATAAATTCACAGCATCCATGAGGGAAAAATAAACCAGTTCCTAAGCAGAAGCAGAAGGCCGACAGACAGTGACCAGGGAATGACAGTCACAAGGTGGCCATCGGGTACTGGAATGAACGACCTCTCCAACTGCTTTAATGCAGTTCAAATTTACTTTTATGATTTAAAACAGCAACAGCAACAATTATCTTCAGAACAGGAGGTCTCCCTGCAGCGAAGGAAGCCTAAGGGTGCATCTTACAAGGGTTGTCTAGACTCCACCTGAAAAGTCGAGGTCCAGAGGCTCTGCCGTCAGACTGCTGTGAATTCCTAGGAAGTTTCTTTATTGTGTACAGAGCTGACACCTGCGGATCTGAGAGCGGGTCTATAAACACAGGCACAAGTCACATAAAGACGACGGCATTCCACGGCTGGAAATTGGTATTCATGCCTTGGCAGAGACAATGTCCTCCTGTTCTGCCTGTAAACCGAGATTTCCCTCTGCTGGGGACTGATGTTCCCTCAAAATTTAGTCCCCACTGTGACAGTGTAAAGAGGATGGGAAATTCAATTACTGTAGTAATTGAAAGGTGGGGCCTTGGGCAGGTGATTGGATTGTAAGGGCCACGCCACAGTTCACGGGTGTGGTTCTGAGGACTTTAAAAGGAGAGCACATGAGAGTCTCTCTCTCTCTGCTCCACCATTTTCTGCCATGTGAGACCCTGTCATGCTGTACAGCCACCACCAAAGAGAACCCTCACCAGATGTGTCCCCTGGACTTTGGACTTTGCAGCCTCTGAAACTGTAAGCAATACATTTCACTTCCTTACAAATTACCCAGTTCCAAGTATTTTGTTATGAGCAGCAGAAATGGACTGATATACCTGCTCACTGGGGGGTCTCAGGAGAATTCCAGTCAAAGGTAAGGCACTTCCCCAACATTTAGATCATCATCGAACAAATAGAAGTTTCCTTGTAGTTATAGTCACAGAAACGCAGGGTTGAGTAGCAGCTCACAATCAGTCTCTGAACTCCTTGGCTTTCAAATGGGGATGTTAACTACCCGCCCCCCAGCATTTTTGTTTTTGTTTTTGGGGATCTGAACCCTTGACCTTGGTTTTTTTTTTTTTTTTTTTTTTAAAGATGACAGGTAAGGGGATCTTAACCCCCGGCTTGGTGTTGTCAGCACCACGCTCAGCCAGTGAGCTAACCTGCCATCCCTATATGGGATCCAAACCTGGGGCCTTGGTGTTATCAGCACCGCACTCTCCCGAGTGAGCCACGGGCCGGCCCCCTTGACCTTGGTGTTTTAACACTTCGCTCTAACCAACTGAGCTAGTCGGCCAGCCCCCCTTTTTTAAAGCCCAAAATGATGTCCTCAACATTCTCCTTGGGAAAAGAAACCAAAAGCAATAGAATCTTCTACATTAAAGGCAAAGGCATATTTGTTACTGGATTATGGAACACAGAGTACGAAATGCAGTTCTTTCAGACTGGAGTGCGTGTTCGCCATTGTGCTTGGGCAGGTCATTATTAACACAACTGATCTATAATTAGTGTATTATTCACCAATTTTCACTCATATGCAAATAAGTGCCTTTATTTCCTTAAGAATCCTTGAGAATAGAGTCATCTTCTTGCAAACTGTGCATTATGTATTATGCAGTAAAGATTGAACTCAGCAGACTTGGAGTGCTCAAACCCCGCACATTGCAAAGAAAGAACTGGCTCTCCACACGATCCTGGGAGATAATCTATAAACCTTTGGATTATCCTGTCTGTAAGAGTGTCTTTTTTTTTTTTAGGTTTTTTTTTTTTACATTGTTTTTGGTGGCTGGCCAGTACAGGGATTGAACCCTGGACCTTGGTGTTGTTAGTACCAGGCTCTAACCAACTGAGCTAACTGGCCAACCAAGAGTGTCTTTGTTTACCTGTGGCCTTAAGCCCTGCCAGATCGTCTATGCTAAAGATGTGATTTATGGTGGGGGCTTTGGGCCACATGCTGCCAGTTTGACCTCTGGAAACCATGAGGGGCTGGAGGGGCTGGAGACTGAGTAACAGTGTCAGCAGTAGGCAGCTCCATCCCTATGTGACCAACCCCCCAATAAAAACCCTGAACACTGAGGCTCAGGTGGGCTTCCCTGACTGGCAACACTTAGAGTTGTTTCACATTGTTGCTGGGAGAATTAAGGGCTGTCAGTAATGCTCCGCCAGGTTAGAACAACTGGAATCTTCCTTCTGCTCTCTGCTGGACTCCTCTCTGCACCTTTTTCCTTTACTAATTTTAATCTGTATCTTTTTGCTGAAATAAACCATAAGCCTGAGTATAACAGCCTTTCTGAGTTCTGTGAGTCCTTCTAGTGAATCACTGAATTTAAGTGTGGTCTTGGGGACCACTAACACGCACATGGATTGATTTATTGCACTGTGGGCCCCCCAATGAGCATGGGGCCAGGAGTGGGTAACCTTCTTGGAGTCCCAATGGCCCCCACATGGATACTGGAGTTGATGGAGCTGGGATCACCTCTGAGGGAGTGTGGTGGGCTAGCGCCCTTGGTGTGTGACCTCTCTGAGCCTCAGTTTCCTCATTCATGAAATGGGCATGATGACATCAACCTCCCAGGGTTATAGTGGCAATGACTAAAAAGTGTTTGACATTCAATAGTTGAGAGATGGTTATTTTTCCCATGTGTGTTGCTTAATAAGAATATTGTAGTGGATTGAATTATGTCCCCCCAAAACTCACTGAAGCTTGAATTGTGTCCCCCACATTTTATATATTAGAGACTTAGCTCCCACTGTGACTGTTAAGAGGCTGGAAGATCCTCTTATGGTCATTGAAAGGTGGAGCCTTGAAGAGGTGATTGGGTTGTAGGACCTGCAGTAGCAAATGGATTAAAAATGGTGGTCAAGGGGTGTGGTTCTGAGGGCTTTAAAAGGAGAGGAGAGTCGGTCTCTCTCTCTCTCTCTCTCTCTCTCTCTGCTCTCTCTGCTTCCACCATCTGGCTATGCGAGACCCCTGGGTCACTGTTGCCACCACCAGATGGACTTTGGACTTCCCAGGCTCAGAAACTGTAAGCAATAAATGTCGTTTTTCTTTGTAATTACCCAGTTCCATGTATTTTGTTATAAGCAACACAAAATGGACTAATACAAATATATACATATATATGTATTTGTAATTTAAATCTGTTTAAAGGCAATAATACACATTCATCACACAGAAGCCGGAAAACGCAGATTAAACACACGCACAGGTGGCACACACAGTTGACAACCTCATTGTCTCACCTGATGAAAGGGCGGGAAATGGCCAGCACCGTCCGAATGAACCAGGAGGGGTGGACAATGATCAAGGACTTCAGGTTTTTCCGCAATCTGTGTGGGGAGGCAAAGGTGGCCAGATGGGATCTGGGGTGATCCCTGGGGGAGGGGCTGGAGTTGGGGGAGCAGGAGAAGGGATGGAGAGCTAACTGCAGGCAGCTTACACTTCCTCCTTTATTCCACAGGTCTCCAGGTGCCTGTCAAATCCCTGCCCCCATCCAGGACTCGTGGGTCCTGTGGCAGGATAAAGACACAACCTTCAAGTCCCTAAGACCCCAAGGTGGATGGGGTAAGGGAGAGACCCCCCTCGGTGTAGAGAAAGTGAACCAGGTGGGGAGTAGCCCAGACTGTATTCTCACCACCTAGTGCCTGAGGGGGACCCGCCGCTGCTCTGAGCCTCCCTGCACTAACCTGGGCACAGGATAAGTCAGCTCTTCAACTGAAATTCGTTCTGCAGCTACGTATGCACAGTAGCTAAGAGGTGGAGACAAGCCAAGTATCCACTGAGGGATGGATGTATAAACACACATGGTCCATCCACACAATGGAATATTCTTCAGCCTCAAAAAGGAAAGAAATCCTGGCACGTGCTACAGTGTGGATGAACACTGAGGACATTGTGCTCAGTGACATAAGCCAGTCACACAGGGACAAACACTGTGATCCCACTCACAGGAGGTCCCTAGAGTCGTCAGATCCACAGAGGCAGAAAGTAGAATGGGGGGTGCTGGGGGCTGGGGAGGGGGATGGGGAGTGAGTGTTTCATGGGGACAGAGTGTAAATTTGGGAAGATGAGAAAGTTCTGGAGATGATGGTGGTGACGGCTGCACGGCCATGTGAACGTGCTTAATGACACTGAGCTGTGCACTTAGAATGTGATCTTGTTTGGAAATAGAGTCACTGCAGATGTAATTAGTTCAAATGAGGTCATACTGGAGTTGGGCAGATCCTTAATCCAACATGACTGGGGTCCTTATAAAAAGGGCAAGTTTGTATGCACACCCACACACATGGAGAATGCCACATGAATACAAAGGCAGAGATCAGGATGTCGTGTCTGCAAACCAGTGATCACCAAAGATGCCAGCAACCAGCAGAAGCTGGGAGAGACACGTGGAACAAAATGCCCCGCACAGCCTCACAAGGAGGCAGCCCGGCCAGCACCTTGATTTCAGACTTCTGGGCTTCAGAACTGAGCGAGAACAAATTTCTGTTGCTTAAACCACACAATTTGTGGTGCTTTGTCACGAAAGCCCTAGCAAAGTACCACACTACCTTCCAGAAAGTCCTCACCACTCTGGGTCCCTTGCTCTGGCTGATTCGTCATGCCCCCACTGGCACCCCTTGCCCCCCTAGGTGGTTCCCACGCCCACCCCCTCACCTCCTGTCAATCATCTGGTAACACTTCTTCAGCCAGCCTATGCCGGGCATCCTCCGCCGGGGGGTGGCACCATTCAGGTACACGATCATGTAGTCCTCGGCAACCAGGAGCTCCAGGCTGCTGATGACGTACCTGGTCCCGGAGTGCAGAAGACAGAGATCGTGCAGAAGACAGAGACCCAGCAGAAGGGGCCCAGTGTCAGGACACCTGCAGCTCCTGCCTTCTCTGCTTCCACCTTTGCCTTGGCCAGGCCAGCCACACCTGTTCAGGTGTCTGCTGTCCTTGCAACACTCCAGGGCGGGGGGGTGAATGTGGATCATCCCAGCCCACCCCAAATCAATGTCGGTGGGCATAAGAATAGCACCAGCTACCATTGTATTGAGCACTTCCTAGGTGCCAGGTGTTTATATACATGATCACATTTAATGTCTCCAGAGATTAATGCCGAGAGTTGGGCGTTAGCTCCATCTACAGCTGGGGAATAGGAGACTCGGGGGTGTGGCAGACAGGCCACACAATAGGGATGTAGACAGATCACAGCCTAACCCCCTCAGCACTGTGGACATCAGGGTTGGATCACTGTCTGTGGTGGCACGTCCTGGGCACTGCTGAGCAGCGTCCCCGGCCACCACCTACTCCATGCCAGGAGCTCCCACCAAATTGCCCTGACCCCTTCTTTCTTGCCGAATCCTGCCCCTTTCTGTCCTGTCTGACCCAACTTGGCACCCAAGTTCCGCTGTGTAAGATGGAAATCTTACTATTAGGTTGCTATTATTAACAATAAAACAAGGAACCATGATTTACTGAGCTCTTATTATCATGTCAGGTGCTTCATATGCGCTATCTGTATCTGTCATAATAAAACTGTACCTGTGTGCCCTTGGCCAAGTCACTTAACCTCTCCGTGCCTCAGATCCCTCACCTCTAGAATGAGAAGCAAAGTTCCAACCCCACAGGGGTGTGGAGAGGCGGGCTGCGGAGAGGCGGGCTGCTTTCACACGCAGGAAGCACTTAGCCTTGTGCCTGTCAGGTAGTAAATGCTCAATAAATGATAGAGGAGGAGGCGGAGGACAGGGTGGACCAGAAAGGCCACCACCGTGCTGAAGGGCCAGCAAGGGCCCAGATCAACGTCTGCTGGCAGCCGCGCCCTCCCTGGTGCCAGGCAGCGCCACTCAGAGCCCTTGCATGCTTCTTGCAGCCTTGTACCCCCACCAGCCTGGACATCTCAGAGCGGTCGGCGGCCGGCCCCAGGCTGCCCACGGCAGGCGGGTGACTTACAGGAAGAGGTTCTCCATGATGTAGTGGTAGTCGGGCGAGCTGCTGTCTGGGAGAAAGCAGGCAGCAAAGACGATGATGGCATTGAGACCTTCGCCATAGTACCCTGGGGAAAGGCAGCCAGTGAGTGGCCTCCAGCCCTGAGCCCTGAGCCACGCCGTGCACTATCTCCCATGTCCATCTCGTCTCTGGCCAGCCCCTTCCCACTGCCCATGTGCTCAGGAGGGTACAGCTCAGAGTCACGGCAGCTTAGTCCTGAGGGGTGACAGCCAACATCAGAGGCACCCCCATGTGGGCACTGCCCATGGCCCCACCCTCCGTGGATCAGATGAAGAGACCGAGGTCCAGGGAGGGGCACTGACAGGTCTCCAGTTGTCCAGCAGTCCCAGCCGGAGCCGGGAGGGGGTGCTGAGGGTGCTAGCCTCACCTCCATGAGTGACCACCTTCATGTAGGGCCGGATCATGTGCAGGTCGATGCGATGCTCCTGTTCCCCGATGATCACTGTCCGCCACAGGCGCCCATTGGCAGCACTGCCGTCCTCTGCTGCACTGTCCCCAAACAGATCCGCACTGTCCCCGGGCATGTTCTTGGCAGTGGCCACAGGGGTGTCATCTGGATGCAGCCAGGGGTGGGGGGAGAGAGAGGGACAGGACACCTGAGTCTGGACATCTCCCAACCTCCTGCCAGACCCCCTCCTGTGGCTCCCTTTGCTGCTGGTGGCCGTGTGTCCTTCACTTCTCCCCATCTGGCTGCTCTGCTCGCCGATTTTCCTCTCCCTTCTACTTGCCCTTTCAGGCTTGGTTTAAACACCACCTCCTCCAGGAAGCCTTCCTGGACACCCCTTTCACTAGTCTTCCAGAATGTTCTGTTGGTTTTGGAGCCCTGTTCTGGGGAAAACGGATTCTAACAGAACACTCCAACCAATTGCACCCCGGCAAATCAGGCAACCTAGATGAAATGCACAGATTCCTAGAAACACAGAGACTACCAAAACTGACTCAGGAGGAAACAGAAAATCTGAGTAGACCTAAACCAAGTAAGGAGATTGAATCACTCATCTCTCCCAACCAAGAAACGCCCAGGACCAGATGGCCTCACTGGCGAATTCTACCAAACATTTAAAGAATTAATACCAGTCCTTCTCAAACACTTCCAAAATACTGAAGAGAAGGAAACCTTTCTAAACTTATTTAATGAGGCCAGCACTACCCTGAGACTGAAGCCAAAAACATCAAAAGGAAGAAAAGCACAGACCAATATTCATTATGAGTATAGATGCCAAGTCCGTCCCACTACCCATGGGGTAAAGTCTGAATCCCATTGTGATCTGGAAGGCCTGACCCTTGCATTCTGGCTCCTGATTTCAGCTTCAGTCTCTCTTCAAATGCTCCCCTCCCCATGCCAATGCAAATGTCTCTCCCTGAAGACCCCGAGCCTTCTGGATTCTGTACCTCTGCCTGTGACCAGCACTTTTCCTGGAGTGCTTCCTGCTCAAAAATATGAATTACTTTCACACAGTGCAAAATTCAGAGGCTATAGTTACAAAGTGACAAGCGGGTCTCCCTGGTGTCCCATCTCCCAGCTAGCCAGCCAGCTCCTCTCTGCTCAGAGCCCTGCACTGAAACCAGCTGGACGGCCATCCTCACCCTGCCTCTGCCTACTTTCTACTTGTATGTTTGTTACAATCTGGCACAGGTGCCACCTCCTCCAGGAAGTTTTCCTGGATGGCACCCCAGTCAGCAGGCTGCCCTGCACCTCCTGAGCCCTATCAGCTGTGTCCTGGCCACACTGTACTCTTAACAGTCAGTTTCCATGTCTGTATTCCTCCAACAGACGTGAGCAACCAGAGGGCCACGGGTGAGCAGCTCCGTGTCCTCGCTCTGTCATTGCTGGAATAAACTACACTGAGTATAACAATGGTGTTCCATGACTGGAAACCGATATCTGTGCCAGCTTCCCATTGTCTCCCTGGGCATCTCTCTCCCTCCTGGGCCACAGGCAGAGCCACGAATCCTACACTTTGCCGATCAACTCTATCAGGCGGGGAGAAATGGAGGAACTGGGAGTCCACAACTCATGTCCAGATATTAATTCTTTTTAAGCCACAGAACACAGGAAGGTGCTCGGGGGGTGCAGGTCAGGTGACCCGAGGAGAGCCGCTCTCTATGAACGATTTGCTGTGTGATGTTGCCCACCGTGTCTCCCTCTCTGGGCTTCTCAGTGTGCGTAACCTCTCTTAAAAGAGCCGGTTCTATCCCTCCTCAGGACACGGCGTGACCCTGTGCCCAACTGCTCAGGCCAACACCCAGGTGGACCTTTAATTTTCTGCCCCATGTCCCCCCAGCAAGGGCTGCAGGCTCTGCTTCCAAGGGGAGTCCTGAGTCCACCCACTCCTGTCCACCCCACGGCCACACCATCTCATGTAACGGCACCCTCCCACCAGCCTCTTCTCTGGCCTCCCTGTCCCTGCAACTGTCCACTGTTCCCTGGCCATGACAGGGAGGCTTCCACAGACATATCGGAGATGGATCGGGTCGTTCCTGCCGCAGTTTTCTACCACACTGGGAATAAGGGCCAAACTCCTGGCCATGGGTTCCTAGCCCCTGCGAGGCATTTGTTCTGGTCTTGGGAATTTCAGCTTAAATAACACCTACCCGGAGAGGCATGGCCCCACCACCCTTTAAAGGGACCCCCCACGCAGTTACCGAAACCCAAGGTCTCTCCCCCTCGGCACTGTGGACACCGGGGCTGGATCGTTCTTTGTGGCGGGGCGTCCTGGGCACTGCAGGTGCTGAGCAGCGTGCCTGGCCTCCACCAATTCCATGCCAGGAGCACCCCCAGTCGTGACAGCCACAAATGTCCCCAGATGTCGCCAAGTGTCCCTTGGGGGGCAGAATCTCCCCCTGCCCTGGTGAGAACCCCTGCCTTCTCCCATCCCCACTTTATTTTCCCGTGGCACTGATGACCAATACTCTTGTGCATATTAAGCATCTAGCGTCTGTCTTCTGGACAACCTACTCATGCAGGTAGGGACCACCTACTCCCGTCAAATTCCCACCGTGTCCCCGACACCTCGATCAGGACCTGCCCCTGAGTTAACGCTTAGCAAGTATTTGTTATCCCAATTGCCTGCAGTTTGTTTGCATCTCGGTGGCCTTTGAGAATCCAATGAAAGCCGCACGCCCCCGAAATATCCACAAGTCCACAAGAAAGATGTGCCTCAAGTTGGCAGGGTGGATGGACCCTCCTGGGGCTGTTCTGTGTCCCTCCCACCCCCATTAGATCCTCTGCCCCACCTGCCACTCTCTGAGTCTATGGGGACACAGGGATGGCTCCAGAAAACCAGCCTTGGAAGCCAAAAGGAGACCTCGAGCCAGATCTGGGGTGGGCAGGGACCACCGAGAGACCCTCAACCATTACCTTCCCATTCCAGTTCATTGCCGTTCCCCAGGAACTCCAGCGAGTCGGTCTCGTCGGGGGTCTCGATGTCATCCACATTAATATCCAGGTCATCGGGGGTATCCAAGAAGTCGTCAGACAGCAAGGAGCCCTCACTCTGGTCCAAGGAAATGTTAATCTCTGGGGCCACCAGGGTCTTTCTTTTACGACGTGCTCCATTGAAGTTTAATGTGTTGGGAGGGGCTGCGGGGAGCAGGACAACAGAAAACCCCGTTGGCTTCTTTTTCTTTTTTCTCCCCAATTCCTGACCTGGAGGAAGCGTTTTAGAGCACGGGGCTGGGGAGGGGAGGCTACACTCCAGCCCATAGTGATCCCATTGTGTGGCGTGATGACGACTCAAAGAACGTCCACTCATGACAACAGTAAACGTTATGACCGCCCTCCTGCGGGGAGGCCCATGCTTGGACGTTGGGTAGACCCGGGTTCAAAGCCTGACTCTGCCACTTACAGAGTAAGGCTAGGCCTGGGAACCAAACCGACTCCATTTTCCCTGCACAGGACACTTTGTTACTTTTCTACTCCTCAGTCATGAGACCCCCCTGCACATGATCACCCATGGCACACCCTGATAAAAGAAACAAAGAGGGGAACAGATAGTCACTGAGTTGCAAAAACCCTGCCCAAGGCTTGTTTACTGTAATTGCAAACATTAAGTTACAGATTAATCTTAACACCCCTTTAGGAATTCCCTCGTGCACAAAGCTTCAAGGTGACTGCTATAGTGACCCTCCTGGGGTGACTGCCATCTCGGGCCTACTGAGCAGGCACAAGGACCAAAGCCCTAACTGAGCATGTGCCCATGATGCCACCAGGAAGAACAGAATGGACCACCTGCAGTGGAGCTGGCCTGCACCGCCTAACTCCTTTCCCTATAAAAGACCCGGAACAGCTCCCCTCGGGGGGCTAGCTTTCCTGTGGCTAAACCCCCCTTATGCATAAGTCTATCTCCTCTTTTAATAAAGCATTGCTTGCTTTACTGCTGGGTGTGTTGTCTAGTTCTATGACCCAAGAGCCTAATTCGGTACAAGCCAGGAGGTAAGGGGACTCTGGGTGACAAGGATGGCCCTGGGATTTTATCCATGTGGCACACATGCTGCTCTAATATCTGCACCAGCAAAAAAACCTTGGGCACCAGAGAAGACCCCAACTGCAAGAGACAAGTAGCCACTGGGACTGTTTTGCTCCCGTGTATCCGCTGCTGGTAAGTCTCTCCTGGAGCCCGCAGCCTAGACGATTCTGACAAGACGATGCTTTATTCTCTTTTACTCTCCTGCTTTCTGTCCCTTTTCTTCCTCTTTCAAGTGACTGCCGGACAACTACAGCATAAACTCCTCTCAGCCTGTGAGAAGCTGCTCCCTCTGGCTGGCAACAGCTTGTCCCGAGGGGTCACTAGCAGAGGGGTGGCCAGTCCTACACTGAAGATCTTGCTTGAGCAGGTTCCCCAGACAGGGGATTCATGAGAGTGTTGGGATTCGTTCCCACCCTGCACAGCGACTGGAAGTCCAGAAGCCACTAAAATTCTCTGGACCTTTCTCTGATCTTCTGAGCCCTCTCCTGCTGTTTGGCTGGATTGCATCACTGCTGTAGAGGTGCACCCTGGGGGCTCCCGGCTGTGCTTTGTTTCTCTGATTTAGAAAGTGGACCTCACTGTGCTTCTTTTCTCTTTGTTTGCTTGGTTAGACGTTTAGTTGAGTACCGGTTATCTGGATAAACTTTTAATCCTTGCACCAACTTTTGGACTTTTGAGTCATTCGTTTAGTGCACGAGGGCGAACCAAGCCTGGTCTGTCGGCAACCCTAGCTTTGCGACCTCAGAGAGCCACCTCCTCTCTCTGACTGATCTCAGTTTTACCATCTGTAAAATGGGACTTGTAGGAGAGCAGTCAGTCAGGGTCTCATGGATGACATGGGGACTAGACCCCAGGCAGCCTGCCCTGCCACAGACAGTGTCATCTTGACCTCCATGATATCGATACAGAATGTGCTCAGGATTTCCCTAGGCTCAAGTTTCAGGACATGCCTCCGGGTTTCCAGTCACTTCCTGAGGTCTCAGGCCGCCTCCTCTGAGCTCTCCCTGGGAGGAAAGTTACTGTTGCCAGTTAGACCTATTTTCAGCACCAACACAGAAAATGAGACCACAAGGGGCTGCCTTTTGCAAATCCAGAGGCTGGTCATGCTCAAAAGAGAGCACAGAATATTCTTGCCTGGTGCATATATCTGGGAACCAACCCTTAATTGAGCATTTGTTAGAGAAACTATAAAAGCCAAATCCCAGCCCAAGGCAGAGCTGTTGCCCACTTTCCTGGAGGCAGCCTGCACATGGCTGGCTGAAGTGTGGATACTTTGTATCGAACCTACTTGCAGCAGCAGCAGCTGCTCACTCTCTTGAGCCAGTCTGCACTTTGTACTGAAATTTAAGTTTGTTTCTCTCGCTTTTGTGTTAGACTTGATGCCTGTACTGAACTTTTCCTGTTCAGCTCGGTGTGGGCCCTGCTCGGTCTCCGCAGCATGCCGCACCGTCTCTGTGCAGCCTGTTTCTTCTCTGTTACATTCACCTTGTTCTCACTTTCTACTGTGACTGTGCCTTTGAATTCTTTCCCGTGGTGGAGTCAAGAATCTGGTAAGAGGACTGGGTGGGTTGAGGCCAACTGTCGGGCCCCTGGCCCCTACACCAACATCAATATATGGGCCTCCTGAGCAACCGATCTGCATATACGATCATTGTCAGGCTAGCGGAGGTCACCTCTGGACATGGTCGGCAGACAGTGTTGTGTTTGACTTTTTAATCACTAACATCTTTTGATCAGGTCTTTTGAGGCAGGTTCTGTTATATTCTCCCTTAATAGATCTATAAACAGAGGCACAGAGGGACAGGGTCCTTCCAGATAGATCACTCTGGTGCCGGTCAGGTGAATAGTCTCCATGATCTAATTAGCACGTTCCCCTAAAGACTCTCAGCCTGGACTCTGGTCTCCCTTTAAGACGGTTTCTCCTCCTGGGACAACCCCAAGGGGTTAAAGTCAATCTGAGAACAAGCTGGACCCCTCGGGCTTTACCTGGGAGAAAAGCCATCCTCTGTCCCCAAAGCCAGCTGGGGGAAAGAGGCTGATCTTCTAGAGACCAGGGGAACTCACCTCCAGTTTCATGAGCAGCCAGATGAAGACAGAATAATAAACACATCCTCCCTCATTGGACGACGATGCTCATTTATCCGTGATTAAATGGAAGGGCTTCTCTATTTTGTTTTTCTTTTGAATTTTTTGGTCCCTAAATAGGTGGGCAGGGGTAACAGCTGCAGGAGATGGATAGAAATGTGTGCTTTGGCAGAAAATGATAAAAACAGAATGATCTCATTAACCAGTTATCTACTAAGTGCTGGGCACTGATGTAACTTCCAGATCTCACCATGACTTTGTGTGGCAGGAAATGTTCCCATTTTACAGATGCAAACAGTGAGGTAGTGACTGGCTTTAAGGCCACCTTGCTGGTGAGGACCCCAGGTCTCTCGGCTCACCCTGCCTCTCACGGGGAGTGGGTTGGGGGTGGTGAATTAGGTGAGTTTGATAAAAACATTACTGCCTCCTCTTGATGGGACAAAGCTGAAGGTCACAGCCTGGTGACAATAACACAGAAGTTGTTGACGTGACACTTGTCACTAGCGGGGAGGTAGTAACATCATCATGTGGGCCCAGAGAACAGAGCTTTGAGCCAAAGAGGATTATTCACAGCCTTAAATCGAATGGAATTTGCCCTAAAAAAAAAAAAAAGAAAAACATCTAATGGAATTTTCCCTGACAGATTTCAGACCTGCTGGGCCCATGATCCCTTTCTTCCTTTCAATTTCTCCCTTTTAAAATGAGAACATCCAGCCTGTGGCTGCCCCGCCATGGTATTGTGGGGGTAACTTGTCTGGTTTCACAGGTTCACAGCTGGAGGGAAATTTCATCAGCTGGAGGGAAATTTCATCCCAGGATGGATCATACCTGAGTCTCACCCATACCTGATTCAAATGATACTCTACAGAGATGAGATTATGGACTTAAAGGTGATGCTAGAATAGGTTGAAACTTTTGGGGATGTTGGACGGTGTGAATGTGAATGTATTTTGCAGGCAGAAGGACATGCAGTTTGGAGGGACCAGAGGGTGGAGTGTCAGGGGTCAAATTGTGTCCCCTGAAAATTCGCATGTTGCAGTCTGGACCCTCAGGACCTCAGAAGGTGCCCTTACTTGGAAATAGGGTCATGGCGATGTCACGAGTTAAGATGAGGTTATTCTGGAGTAGGGTGGGTCCTAATCTAGTATGACCGGTGTCTGTATAAAAAGAGGAAATTTGGATACAGACACGCACACAGGGAGAATGTCATGTGAAGACAGAGGCAGAGAACGGGGAGATGCGTCTACAAGCCAAGGAACCTTAGAGATGCCAGAGAACACAAGAAGCTGGGGAGGGGCCTGGAATATTCTTCTCCACAGCCCTTCGAAGGAGCCAGCCCTGCCCACACCTTGATCTCCAGCCTCTAAAACTGACAGCGAATACATTTCTGTTGCTTAAGCTTCCCAGCCTGCATATAGATTTTGGTGCATATGGGGACCCTTAGTACCAGGAGGCCAGAGTGCTTGCTGGCTGTTGGGGCTCCTGGCCTTGGGCTGGACACATCTGGGGGACCTTGTAATTGTTCCCTCTCCCCGGCTGGCTTTGCCCATGTCAGGCCTGTCTCCTTCCTTCATGGCCTGTCCTAAGCTTGGGGTTCTGGGGTGACCAAGGCTGACTCAGTCCCTACCCCAGGACTCCCGGGCTGATGAAACACACACTTTCTTTTGGCTGCTGGAGGCTGAGACACCAGAGACAGCAGGACAGGGAGCTGGCAACCTGGTAAATGCTGCTTTGTTATAGGGCTGGGGAAGCTGGGTTCCCCCCTCAGGGTCTAGTAGGGGGAAAATGAATCATCGCTCTCAGGCAGCTCCAAATGCTGAGTGGAGCCTGGTTATCACTGATCTTCCCAGGCTCATGGCCCCTTCCTCCATCTGCAAAGCCAGCAGTGCAGCCTCTTCCAGCCTCTCTGTGCCTCTGACACTCCTGCCCCCTTTTATGAGGACCCTGTGAGGACACTAGGCCCCCGGGCAATCTCGAATCCAGGATAATCTCCTGGTTTTTAGAGGTCTTCAGAGAAACAGAACCAATACGATGTGTGTGTGTGTGTGTGTGCATGTGTGTGTGCGTGTGTGTGCGCGTGTGTGTGTGCGCGCGTGCATGTGTGTGTGCGCGTGCATGTGTGTGTTTATATAGATGGATATACACATACACAAGGGGTCTTCAAAACATCATGGACGTTCTTATTATCTTTTAATTCTATTTTCCCACGAACTGCTCAGAGAGACTGGCTGTAAGGAATTAGCTCACGGGACCGTGGAACGGGTGAGTCTGAAGTCTGCAGGGCAGGCTGGCAGGCGGGACACCCAGGGCAGGGCTGATGCCACGGCTTCAGTCCAAAGGCACCGCTGGCAGAACTCCCTCTGCCTTTGGGACCTCTGTCTTTCTTCTCTTAGGCCTTCCACTGCTTGGATGAGGCCCACCCACACTATGCAGGACCATCTGCTTTACTCAAAGTCCACTCATTTAAATCTCAGTCTCATGAAAAACACACCTGCACGGCAACATCTGGAGTGGTGTTTGACCACATAGCTGGGCACCGTGGCCTGGCCACGTGGACTCATAAAATTAACTAGTGCATCTTCCCATCTCAAGGTCCTTTACTTAATCCCATCTGCAAAGTCCTTTTTGCCATGTTAGGGACCATCATTGGGGATTGGGATCTGAATCCCCCCATCAGGGATTAGGATCTGATATGTCTGGAGCCATTGTTCAGCCATCCATGCCTAGGAAGTGGGACCTTGTTAGTAATGCCCCCACCCTCCATTGGAAACAGGGCCCAGAGTGGTGACAGGACTCTGCCTGAGGCCACCCTGCTGGGATTGACAGCACAGGTTAGAGCCCAGGCATAAAGACCCCCAGCCAGCTTACCCTTCTCTGTGGCCTGATTCTGGGGTGACCAAGTATCCTGAGCGTCCCCAGAAAATTGGGACAGGCTGGTCCCCCTACCTGGCTCTTGGGCACAGTGTGGTACAGGGTTGGGCGAATGGCTGGGCAGACCTGGCTGTCACTGCTGTGTGACCTCAGGGACGTGGCTATCCCTCTCTGGTCGGACTCTCCCCTCTAGCGTGGGTGTCATGATGGGCTACACAGGGCAGATGCAGTCAGAGCAGGGGTTCAAGTAGGACTCAGCGAGGAGATGCTGGTGAGGAGAACACAGGGTTTGGGGCAGCTCCTCTGGCCACCCAGGATCCCCTGTCTCTGGTGTCTGGGGCTTTAGACCCCCAGAGACCAAGAACCCTCAAAGACCACCCTCGGCTGTGCTGACCTCCTGCCTGGGTACTTTGCATGTATCACCATGTTTAGTCCTTACACACCCCCTCTGTGAGAAGCTCACAACCTGCATTTAGTAGAAGAAACATTGGAGGCACAGAGAGGCCGAGCAACCAGCTCAAGGACACACAGCAACCCAGCTTGCCGTCTCTATGACAGTGCCCTCACCCACCGCAGCTGCTTTCCTCGCAGGCCCCCTTCCCTGACATTCTGCCCATGGTGTGTGGCCTCTGACACGTCTACACTTACAGCCCCCGGCAGAGCTGAAACCTGAAAAGTGCACCCGTTCCTGAACGCATGGAAACTTACAGGATGTGTCTTCCGCCGGGCTGCCCAACAATTCCATCCCCGTCTCTTCCGGGAGTGGCCTGCGGACCCAGTCGGGAGCAGGCATCGGCCACCAGTCACCAGACATCCAGCCAGAGGAGTCAGGAGTGACCCGGACAGGTCCGGCCAAGTGAGTTCCAACAAAAGCAACAAAACGCATTTAGTTCTGGGGAATCATGGGGCCCAAATACATTTCTTTCTTGGTGCAGGAAAATCATAAAACACCAACACGGGGGGACTTTCAGATCATCAAATTAATATTAAGCTTTTTGGGGACTGTTGGATGGGGAAAGCTGAGGCCCAGAGAGAATGAAGGTTTCGTCTAGCGTCACACGGCTTCACATACTTTGGAACTTAAGTGGAATTCTCTTTAGTGTGACTCTGTGCAGTTTGGTCTCTGATGAGTTGTTGACCATCAAAAGCAGCGAACACAACGTCTGAAGCACACAAGAAGGGCTGGCCAATTTGCTCAGTGGTTAGAGTGCAGTGTTAGAACACCAGGGTCAAAGGTTCAGATCCCCATACCGGCCAAGCCAACCCAAAAACCCAAAAAACCACAAAGCACACAAAAGGCAACTGTTAAAGCGCCCACGACCAATGCTGGAATGGTTGGGGCAACCCAATAAATAATGGAATATTGGATTGTAACTCAAAGGTTAAAATAAATGTCCATGAGCCCATACCAATATAAACAAATGATTGGATAAATCAGTAAGTAGGGGAGAAGACACAAACCTCCTGTGCAGAAGCATTGTAAATATTTTATGGAATTATCCACCCTCAAGGAGGCAGAGAGTAAGTCCCCACTGTCCATGTGCAAAGTGACTTCCTTCCAGAGGGTACTATATGGGAAGGGGAGAGAAAGGAATATCACAGCGGACAGAGCTACCGAGCGCACTTCAGCCAGGTGATCAAGGATCAGCAGCGATAAGTCATGGTGGTGGGGGGGACACTTGAACCTTGATAGGATGTCACAAGAAGACACTTCACCTTTGTGGTCTTCCTCCCCAAAGCCTGTCACCCCTGCCTAACCATGAGAACAACACCAGGGAAATCCCAAAGGATGGATATACTACAAAATACCCAATCAACCCTCCCCAAACCTCTCAAAGACATCAAAAGTAGGAAAGTCTGAGAAACTGAGACAGCCCAGAGGGGCCTAAGGAGATGTGACAACCAAACGTCACACAGGATCCTGGGGCAGAAGAAAGGACACTAGGGAAAAAGGACTAAGAAAATCTGAATGAAGCTCGGACTTCGGTTACTGGTAATGTATTGTTATTGGTTCACTAATTGGAACAAAGTCACGCTAACTCGTGTGAGATGCTGATCACGGGGAGACTGGGTGCTGCGTCTCAGAGAACTCTCTGACCACCTGCCCAACTTGTCTGTATGCCTAAAACTGTTCTAAATGTTAAAGTTTATTTTAAGAAATGCAGCCACTAATGCATCTACGTCCCTCTAATGCTGCCCTGACGTCCTGTGTGCAAACTGCATGGCTGAGCATGGATTTGCAGAAGCAGCCCTGGTTCTCTGGCAGTCCCTGTGCCCCTTCTTGGAGTGACAGCTTGGACATCTTCAGTCTGCCCCGGGTGCTCTGGCGACTTCCCTCTCCTGGGAAATACTCAACTGCACACGGAGCTGTCAGAGGTTCTAGCTGCAGGGTGTGATGAATCAGGAAAGTGAGTTAATTCATCTCTGCAACCCCAAGTGCCGGCTCAGTGGAAAGGTGGGGTGGGGAGCTGTCTAGATGGGAAGGATGCTAGGATGGTTTTTCTTTTCCTTTTAAAAACCATGTATTCCCTTCCCTCTGTTCTGCTTAGGGCGTGAGCTGGCAACCTCCTCAGGGAGGAATCTGTCTACGCTTCTTTCCTTCCCTCCTGCCCTCTCTCTGGTCTCCATCTGCCCATTCATTACGTGTTCTTTGAGTAACCACTGTGTCCCAGGTGCTTTGGCAGGTCCTGGATGTAAAGGATGAGTCAGATGTCACACTACTCTCGTGGATGTCAGAGGTCAAAATAGAGTGGACGTCCAAAGGAAATGAGAGTATCTGTCTACACAAAAACTCCCGCAGCGTGATTCACAAAAGGCAAAAAGTAGGAAAAACCCAAGTGTCCATCAATGGATGGATGGATAAACCCAACGCAGTCCATCCACATACTGGAATATTATTCAGTCCTGAAAAGGAGCAAGGCTCTGACACATGCTACAACGTGGATGGACCTTGAGCAGATCATGCTTAGTGACAGACAACAAACACGAAAGGCCACATAGTGTCTCATTCCATTTATATTAAATATCCAGAACAGGCCAATCCACAGAGACAGAAAGTGGATTCGTGGTTGCCAGGGGCTGGGGGAGGGGATGAGAAGTGACCGCTAAAGGGGACAAGGTTTCCTTTTGGGAAATGTCTTAGAACTAGATAAAGGTGGTGATTGCACAACACTGTGGATGTGCTAAATGCCACTGAATCGTGTACTTTGAAATGGTTCGTTTGTTATGTGAATTTCACCTCAATTTTTAAAAAAGCAAGCTTCAAAGTCAGAAGAGGTTTTAAAGAGGTAGATCGGGGCTGAAAAATCAACCCACACGCCCAGGGTCTGGAGTGTAGGAAACACAAAACCCACTGACAAGGTTCCACAAAATGGGGCTACAAAATCACAGACCGATGGCTGATGCGCCCCATCTAGTTCTGTCCTGCTCACACGGCATTTAAAAACTTAGAATTTGCCACCAAATCAGAGATGTGACACAAAACATCTAGGTTTCCATCTTTTGTTGAACCAGGAGACCTTTCCTTCCACACTGGTGACAATAGACAGAAATTGTCCCATGCTCAACATCTGGGTGTTGGAATTTCCTCCCAGCTCCTTCTCTCCTTTACGCTGCCTGCCCGGCACCTGCCAGCATCAGAGTCTACAGTTCCTGTTGAAGAATCATCTAGAATCATAACTTAGACTGTGTACAGGGTGTTCACCGTGGGCCAGGCACCACACTGGGAGGCTCACAGTATGATCTTTTTTATTCCTCGTAGCAATCCCATGAGGCAGGTGCAAGCCCACTTCACAGAGGAGGAAATCGAGGCTGGGCCAGGGGAAGGTGGCCAGGTCGGACCTTGCAGGTGGCAGAGCTGAGATTCTGGTCATTGCCCTTGGTCACTGCGCTCTACTGCCCCCTTGTGACCTGCCGGCACATATGCACAAACCCCAGAGGGGACGACAGGGAAAAGCCCACTGGCCTGGGGCACCACCTGGCCCTGTCCAGCCACCAACTCCTCCTGTAAGAGGAAGACTCAGCTGCTTTGCAGCCGGCACTCTCTTGGATTCTCACCAGGATGTGATTCAGCCTCCCAACCCTGGAGGGTCCACGCAGATCCTACATTGGCTGGTGGACCGTCGCTGGGCTGCAGCTGAAACGTTAAGGCATCCCAGCTGCACGGTGCAGACGGAGAAACTGAGGAAAGCAGGTGCAACATTATGGGTGCCCGGGAGAGGTCTCTCTTTGGCGCTATGCATTTGGGTGGTGCCCCTCTCCTCTCTGAGCCTCTGTTTTCCTCATCAGTAAAATGTCAATGTCACGGGTACCTGCTTTTCATTCATTTAACAAATCCATGTTAGGTGTCTGGGCTGTGGGATACAGTGCTGGATGAGACAGATGCAGGGTCCCTGCCATCGTGGGAGTCCAATCTGGAGAGTGCCATGGGGAGTGGTATGTGACAACCTGTCTAAGCGCTATACCCTGGTATTTGATCAAGCACTAATCCAGGTGTTGCTGTGAAGGTATTCTGTAGATGTGTTTAACATCTGCAATCCGTGGACTGTGAGGAGAGGAGAGTTCCTCGACAACATGGGATTGCAATCTTCATGCGGTTAGAAAGCCTTAAGAGCCCAAACCGGGGTTTTTCTGAGGAATCAGCGATTCTGCCTCTAGACTGCAGCATTGGCACCTGCATCAGAGTTGCCAGCCTGCTGCCTGCCCTGCCGGGTTTGGATTAGCTGCCCGCATAGCTGTGGGAGCCAATCCCTGGGAATAAATCATATGTATGGAAGACACTAATTGAGTTAGCAAACAAATGAAGAAAGCAGACGGTGATATTTAATGATGAAGAAAATAACAAGATGAAAGAGAAAGGGACAGGGATGAATTAGCGGGGTGGTCAGGGAGGGCCTCTTTGACTTTTTATTTTTTGGTGGTTGGCTGGTACGGGGATCCGAACCCTTGCCCTTGAAGTCAAGACTGCCTCACCTGGAGACTGGGGGAAGGGCATCCCAGATGGAGAACACAGGTGGGCAAAGGCCCTGAGGCCGAGATAAGCTTGGTGAGCCCGAGGAACAGGTCAGAAAGCAGACAGGGTGCCCGGCACAGACAGAGCAGGGGGAGGGAGGCGTGGACAGGGGATAAGTGTGGGAAGGCCCCGGGGGCGCGGTGGCGGTGCTGCATGGGTGGCATGAGGTTGCGAGGCTGAGGCACCTGGCACAGCCCCGGAATGCAGTGGACGTCCAATAAAGGTTTGAGATGATGCTGAATTAGAGAAGCCAACGCAGCAGGGCTCCAGCCTCCTTGAAGTCATAGCCCAGTAATTCCCGACACAGGAGCTGCGGGTTTCAAGGCCAGGTGAGGGCTGGCTGGTTGCATGGTTTTATAACACCACAGTCAAATGGTTTGGGTCCCCAAACCATCCAGTTGTGAAAAAAAAAGAAAAAAAAATGGTGTCTAAATGAGACCTTGGTATTCGCTGGGTCCCAGGCAAACCTCAAGCTATCCGGACCTAAAGATGCAAGGTGTACAGTGTGGCTTTACCCTGAGTTGACAAGTGTCCCTTTATTATGAGTCGATTTGTGTCCCCCCCACCAAAAAGAGATATGTTCAAGTCCTAACCCTGGTACCTGGGAATGGAACCTCATTTGGAAACAGGGTCTTTGCTGATGTAATCGAGTTAAGATGAGGTCACCCTGGAGTAGGGTGGGCCCTAAATCCAATGACCGGTGTCCTATAAGATGAGGGAAATTGGGACACAGCCACACAGGGGATGATGGGGACAGAGACTGGAGCGCCCAGGACTGCTGGCCACCACCCGAAGCTGGAAGAGGAGCCTCCTCTGCAGCTTTCCAAGGGAGCACAGCCCCGCCACACCTTGATTCTAGACTTGTGGCCTCCAGAGCTATGAAGGAAGAACTTCCTACTGCCTTAAGCCTCCCAGTTTGTGGTGCTTTGCTACAGCAGCCCCAGGAAACTCATGTGAAATCCAAACCTCTTACCCAGGCATCCCTGCAGCATGTGGCTTCTTGGACCCTCACACGTGATCCAGCCAGGCACAATGACTGTGTCCCTTCCACACTGAGGGCCTGCCTGCCCTGTGCCTTGGCATACTCTGTCCCCTCTGCCTAGAACACTGCTTCCTGCTTCCTTTGTCTGGAGAACTCAGCTGGCCTTTAAGGCTGGGTCAGCCCCTCCAGGAGGCCCTGTCTGAGCCTGACCTCTGCACCGTGCCTCGACACCCTCCATCGGCTCTGAGCATGCGGTCCTGTGTGCGAATCGTTTTCTCCCTGTGTAGACCGTGAACCCTTGCGGGGCAGGGACGTGCCTCTCCCTTCCCCGCTCTGGTGAGTCACAGGCCCGGCCCTGGGAGAAGCAGCCCTCCGCGGAGGCTTGTGCAAGGAAAGGTTGAATGAGCGCACATTTGGTAAAGGAAGGGAGGGCAAAGTTCAGAAGCGCCATAAACCCGGAACGGCTCTGTGACTGCAGCTCTTCTGGGTCCGATTCCACCCTCAGTTCTAGCCTTTGGCTTAAGGTCACTCATGGCATGAAATGAAGGAATTGGGAATAAACTGTGAGCCTCGGGCCCCTGGACCATGCCTCCTGCCACTGCATGTGCTCAGAATGTTCCGCCTCTACCCCCAGCCTCCTTCCTGCATTCATCTCTCTTCGTCCTTCACAGGTGAGGGTCAGAGCCTCTCCTGACCACCCCGATCTGGTCACACTCCACCCAGCTACTCTCAAAGTGCCACAAACCCAGCTGCCACCTTGCATTGGGTTGTGAACTTATAAGGGGACTGTAAGTGCCCCATGACGGTGACTGTCTTAGTCTCCATGTGTCCCTAGCATCTCACCTGGCATACAGTTGCACAGCATGAGAAGGAATGAATGAGTGGAGAAACTAAGGTTGCTCTCAGCTCTGGCTCTGCAAGAGTCTGCAGAGGGGCAGAGGTAAAGGCAAATTCTGGAAGAGCAGTGGGCACAAGGCTCTGACGTCCCCCCTGGGGAAGGGATCACTGGGCAGGGAGGAACAGAACTGTGCAGTGTCTGGCAGCGGACAGAGCGGTGTATGTGCAGCCTCAGCTGGGCCCTGCGTCGAGGAGCTGCTCTCATTTCTTCCAGACACGAGGAAGACAGAAGCCTTGTGGGTGCAGCACCGTCTTGACAAAGACCCAACTTATGGTCCCCAGGACGCGTGGTGAGGCCACTGTCGTGCAAACACTGAGCCGCTGAAATGGGGGAGGACCCCCTGCAGCTGGGCAGGCCTCATTGGAAAGACACCCTCATGTCCTGTTCCTTCTGCGGGGGAGTGGATAAAAGCAGCCAGAGTGGACGAGATACAAGCGGATAATAACATTGCCGGGGTGATCGCTGATGGGTGCAGCTGCTGTCATTTGCTCAGCCCATCTCACATAAACCTCATGACTTTGTGATGTGGGGGATTATTGTTCCTAGTTTACAGATGAGAAAACGGAGGCAGAAAGATGCCCAAAGAATCCCCCGGGGGATGGAGCAAGCCTGCTGGGGTGCTAGGATTTGAACCAGGGTCATCCGATTGCAAAGCTAATGGTTGGGTTACGCTGTGCTGCTTGAAATAACATTAGAATGTGCAGCATGCGTCAGTGCTGAGTCACAGGGGAGTTTTTTATGTCTAGGACGTTTTGGGGTTTGCTGTCTGGAGACATGGGATTGAAGTCGAAGGTTCTCAAAGTCCAGGCTCAGGAAGAGGCCAGAGTTCATGCGGACTGGAGCATAAGGGATGCTCAGGACTGGCCAGAGCCTGCTCCAGTCTCTGGGTGTTTGGTACAAGAGTGAGCCCACAGAGATCACCTCAGCTGATCCATATGAGGGAACTGAGTCCTGTACAGTTTCTTCAGGGTACACCAGAAGCAAGTAACTTTAAAACCCATTTCTTGCTTATATCAGAGTATTCCTAATTATACTACGAGTTCTTTGCTAAAAAACGATCCTTAATTTGCTCCAATGGCCAAGTCTGTGTGTCATGATGGCTTCTCTCTTAAATGTTCAAGTATCAACACTATTTATACTGAGTTGGAGAGAAAGACTTATAGAAGGGAATGTGGAAAGGAGACAAAAATTGTAAAGGTGAACAGAAAGGAGCCGGGCGCCGACTCACTGGCCACCTCTCTGCAGAAAGACTTGCAGACCATGAATATAAACTCCCACAGACCACAGTACCAGGCAGAGGACAGAATTCAGCTATTCTGAGAACACCACGGCACCACTCGCTGTAAAGAAACACACATGGGCGCTCAGGAATTAGACGCCTGGGAATGACTGGCTCAGGAGAGGACGGACATCCTCAGATGTGGGGGTGCCTCCCTCAGAACCCCGCTTCTGCTTGGACATGAATGGACAGGAAGCTTGAGACCTCTTGCATCAGCCGGTTTCATTTTATTTTTTTGGCAGCTGGCTGGTGCGGGGATCCGAACCCTTAGCCTTGGTGTCACAGCACTGCGCTCCGACCCACTGAGCACACCAGTTTATGTGACGAACTCTTGAACTCTTGCACTGGAGGGGAGACAGAGGGACAGCTGTCTCCAGCCAACGGACCAGAATCACACAGCCCAGCAAGCAATGTGCACCGCTCCCTTCCCACACGAGCCTGTATTCCTACCAGGGAGCATCCCCCATTCACCCATGTCTGTTGAGCGCCGACTGTATGCCAGGCCCTACCCTCAGGCTGGGATAGAGCAGTGATCAGAACAAAGATTCTGCTCTCGGGGGTTTCCACTGAGTGGGGAGACCGTGTAGACAAACTGACCACGCACAGTGTTCAGCATACGAGGGGTCTTCGCAAAGTTCCTGGAAGGGCCAGCCGGTGAGCTCACTTGTTAGAGTGTGGTGCTGATAACCCCGAGGGCAAGGGTTCTATCCCCGTACTGGCCAGCCAAACAAAAACAAAAACAAAAAAATCTACGTGGAACGGGTCATATTATCTTTCAGTTTTACTTTTCCATGAAATTTGTGAAGTCCCCTCGTATTTGATGGTGTATGAGTCTCCTGTGGCTGCTGAAACAAATCACCATGAACTTAGTGCCTTAAAACAACACACACTTATTTTCTTATAAACCTAGAGGCCAGAAGTTTAAGTCTGAAGTCAGTTTCACTGGACTAAACTCAAGCCATGGGCAGGGCTGGTCCCTCTTGGAGGATCCAGGGGAGGACCCGTGTCCTCCTTTCCCAGCTTCTAGAAGTGCCCACAGACCTTGGTGTGTGGCCCCTTCCTCTGTCTGCAAAGCCACCAGTGCAGCGTCTTCCATTCTCTGCCTCTGACCCTCCTGCCCCCTCTTTTTCCTTTTTCTTTCTTAAAAAATCCCATATAAAGATGACTGGTAAGGGGATCTTAACCCTTGACTTGGTGTTGTCAGCACCACTCTCTCCCGAGTGAGCCACAGGCCGGCCCTCTCCTGCCCCCTCTTACAAGGACAATTGGGATGACATTTAGGGCCCACCAGGATCGTCCAGGATAATCTCTTCACTTCAAGACCCTTAATCATATTTTCAAGGTGCCTTTGCCACGTAACATAACAGTTGCAGGTTCCAGGCGTTAGGACGTGGATATCTTTGAGGGGGTGCATGATTCAGCCATTACTGAGGAAGGAAGCAATTTAGGAAATCAGGGTAATGACAGGGGTGGGGAGGCTGTCCCTGAGGAGGTGGCCTGGGGGCAGAGACCTGAAGGAGGTGAGGAAAGCGGAGCAGCTGGGAATGGCATTCTAGGCCAAGGGAACAGCCAGGGCGAGTTCTGAAGGTGAGAGTCAGCCAGTCAAGGAGAAGAAACAGGAAGGATCCACTGTAGCTAG
This sequence comes from Cynocephalus volans, assembly GCF_027409185.1. Lineage (NCBI taxonomy): Eukaryota > Metazoa > Chordata > Mammalia > Dermoptera > Cynocephalidae > Cynocephalus > Cynocephalus volans. The sequence continues at coordinate 95,674,603 of NC_084469.1, read as the reverse complement.
AGGGGTGTGACCGGGACAGAGAGTAATGCAGACCAGGATGAGGATGCAGGGGGAGGCTGGACCCCGGGTTTTCCATGGGATGAGCATTTGTCCGAGGGGTTTTGAGCAGGGGTAGCACATGGTTCCTCTGCCTGCTGCAGGTAAAAATACACGATCACCTGCATTCATAGGAACCCAGGTAAGAATACGATGATGTCAGGGAGACGGTTTTAGAAGAAGGTGCAGAATTCTTAGAAGAGTGTGGGGTGGGGCTCTTTTGGAGCTCGGGGGCGGGGCATGAATTTATCTTAAATAATATAGCAAATACTCAGCACGTGTCTGGCCTGGACTTATCCGCTGTGAGGTCACAGAGAGGACAGACGCACCGACACGGACGGTCTCAGCCCGCAAAGCGCCCCTGACAAGTTCCACTTAGGGACACCGACTGGCAGCATCTCCTGGGCTCCCCCTGAGGGTGACTCCGGGCCGCTCCCTCCACGGCTCCCTTGGGAACCGGGGAAGTCCTACCTGGGAAGATCCTCGTCCTGCCATTCTTCCTTCACATCCACGTTTTCCATCCGGAGCGTGGCTTCAGTGGTCCCCATGGGAGCTGGGAAGAGGCACCGGCTTGAGGCAGGGATGAGCCCTGAAGAGGAGCCGCAGAGGGAGGAATGGGTTTTACTGGACAGTAATCATGACAGCCCCCCACACGCGTGCACGCGCACGTGCAGCACTTCAGAGATCCATCTGCAAAGAGCTCTCACGTCCACTGTCTTAGGGGATTCAATACGACAGCCCAGCCCCGGAAAGCTTCCCCATTTGACATGAGGAAACAGAGGCGTAGAGAGCTGAGGACACCAGGTGAGTCGAGCTGGAACCCAGGTGAGGGGCTGAGCCTCTAGCTCTGAGCCCCCCTCCCTTGAAAGCTCTGAAACCCACCCTCTCCAGGAGGAGCCATGACTCCTCCTCCCTTCCTTCCTTTGGACCTCGACTGGGAAGCAATAAAGCCAAAGTGATTCATACTAAAGTGTGAGTGACGGATATACTTCAGCTCAACGCTTTCAAAGAGGACCTGGGCAATCCAACCCACCTCTATCTCCTTCAGGCCACCTGCCCTGCCCCTCTGTCATACAAAGCAGCAAGTTTTGGCAACCTGCTGACCCCAGGGCTAACAAAGGCAGTGTGGACAGAGACTGGGGTCTGAAGTCAGATCACAAATATTAAGAACCACGAAATTCCAGTCTTATTTTTTATTGTTCTGAGGAGCCCAAAAGAGGCAGGGCAGGCTAGTGAGCAGCGCTCTGCAGTGGGGCTGGGGTATGTGGGGCAAGGCCCAGAGCTGCCAGTGAGACTGAATTTGTGTCTACCCTGGGGCACGGCAGACTCCCAGACCCTTCCCCTGTCCGGGTCTCAGTTTCCCTGTCTGTAAATGAGAGTTGAATTAGAGATGACCTCTACCATACCTTCCGAGCATAAAGTTCTAGGATCTGATGACTTAACCAAAACCACTTGTTTTGTGCTTTGAAACCCATGGTTTGCAACTGGGGGCCGTTCTGCCAACAGACATTTGTCAACGTCTGGAAGCATTTTTGGTTGTCACAATGGGGGAGGGGACAGGGAGTCTCCTGGGTGGGGGCAGGGATGCTGCTCAGCACCCCCCAATGCCCAGGACGGCCCCCTCCCCAATGAAGAATGATCGTGCCCCAAACGTCCACAGATCCAAGGTTGAGAAACCCTGTTTCAGATGAAACAGCCGGTTCCCTGGACATTCACACGTCTGTGAAAGGATTTCAGGCCCCTGCTCGGCAGTCACTAAGGAGCCTCATGTACTTAACGCTTCTGTCCTCCCAGTAGCTCCTGTGTGGTTGTCCCCACTTTTCAGCATCTTAGGCCTCCCGACCCCCAGCCCCACACCCTTCTCATGACAAAGCCCGCCCTTGACCACAGCCCCGTAGATGGAGGGTCTGCATTTGGGATTGTGGCTCTGGAGGCAGGGAGGACCCAGAGGAAGCCTGAACCAGGTAGCCAGGCCGGAAGGGAGGGGGGACGCAGAAACTAGACCCTCCCCTGCTCAGGGCGTTTCTGAATGTCGTCATTCATTCATGGCGGAGGGACAGTGAGACAGGATGGAAAAAGAAATCCTTCCTGATGTCAAGGGCCACGCAACGCCCCAGACCTTGGCTGCCAGGGACAGCTCTCAGTGTGGAATCCATTTCCCTCTGCAGGGAGTGGTCTTTGCCTCTGTCGTCTTTATCCTGAGTTGGGTGTGGCCTCAGCCCCCAGGAACACTCTCCCCCGCCCTGGGGTGGGGGGACCCATAGCGGAGATGCTGGAGCCCCCGATCCTCCAACTGTGGGGTGTGGCGGGTCCCCTGTGGGCCCGGTCCACTCCCGCACTCAGATCCTGGCTGCACATTTGGGGACGGCAAAGACGGCAGAGAGTGACCGCGAGGGACAGCTGACAAGTGCTCCTCTGAGGCATGGTGTGACCTTGTCCGCACACGCAGAGGAGCTCAGACGAGCAGGAGGGATCCGTGTCGTCGCCTCCTCCCTTGCTCCCCACCCCACGGGCCCGCCTCATCCGCACGTCTCCACGACCTTCCTTCCCATCCCTGCTGGCGGCTTCCCCGTCCCTCCGGGTGTCACAAATCGGCAGAGCCCAGAGGCGGCGCGGGGCTCCCGCAGCCTCCCAGGAAGCGTCCCGGGGGAGGCTGAGGTTTGGAGCCTCCTGAGCTCTAAGAGCGCCCAGAAAACGGTGCAAATCTCCGCCTTCCCGGGGGACGGCGCGGGGGCGCACGGGTGCTTGTCCTCGGCATCGGCGACACGGCGGCGGGAGTCGCCAGACGGTGCTTTTCCGCTCCCACCGCCCGTGTGCCGGACAGGAAAGGGGTCTGCGAGCGGCCGATGCCTCCGGCAAACCCCCGAGGGCTGGGACAGAGGGCGGCCACTCACCTCCGCGGAGGCCTGTTCTCGTCACCGGCGAACACAGGCGAGCCCTGCCCGGGTGCAGCCGGGCATCCCCGGCGGTCCCCAGGCCTGCAGAGCCCCGGAGGAGGACGCCGGCGGCGGCGGGCTCTGCATCCGAGGAAGGTCGCCGGCGCCGCGGCAGCGCGCACGGGTCTCCGGTCCAGCCCTCCGGGTGGCGCTGGGTCCCGGGCCCGGCTGCGGCTGCGTCCCCGGTCCTCGCTGCTGCGCGCAGCTGGCACAGGCTCGGCTTCCTGCGGACAGTTAGTGATGGGGCTTTTGTGTGCAGGGGTGGGTGGGGACCCGCCTCAGCGAAAGGGACAACCCCCTGCAGAATCCGCTCCCGCCCATTGGCTGAGAGAGACGAGCTGCACGAGCCACTCCAGGGGCAGGTGCAGAGACGACTTCGTGACGGCGCAGCGCAGATTTAAAGACAGAGCAAGGGACAAATGTGTAAACACACGGCGGCGACGGGCTCGTTCCTTAGAGGACGGGGGTGGGGGGCGGGGAAGGTCTTCCCGGCGCTGCTTTCAGAGAGCGGGGGAGGGGGTGTCCCCTACGCGGTCCTCGCAGGCAAAGAAATGTCCTCAGGACCCCGTCTTATGGGGGCAGTCGACGGCCACCCGCCATTGACAGGGAATGTGCCCTGACCCGGGCTGGGTGCCGGGGAGGCGGGAGCGTCTCGGACACACTCGCTGTGCGCCTCGGTGGGAAGGGCGCCCCCTGGAGGTGCGCGCTGCCGTGGCCCGACCTGGAGGGGTTGGAGACGACCGTGGAATGGTGCAGGGGTGAGAGTCAGCCTCTGCGGCGAGACTGGCAGTGGGTCGGGACCCATTAGCCCAGCCACTCACTAGCTGGGGGACTCACGGGATGAGGGACCTTGTCTGCCGGGCCTCAGTTTCCTCATCTGTGAAATGGACACGTTACGGCACTGACCTTTCAGGACTTCCTGAGATAGTGCAGAGAGTGCTAAGCACGGGGCTGGAGCATAGGAAAGGCTCCATGAATGTTTCCTGCTATTGCTCCTGTTTAGATTTTGAGGCCCTAGAGCGGGCTGGATGGTGCCCCCCCACAAGACATAGTCATGTCCCAACCCCACAACATGTGAATGTGAACTTACTTGGGAAAAGGCTCTTTGCAGATGGAATTAAGTTACGGATGTGGAGCAGAGATCATCCTGGATTAGGGTGGCCGTAAATCCAATCAGAGGTATCCTTAGAAGGAACGGGAAGGGGGAAGAAACCCGAGAGGGGAAGTCTCGCGAAAGACGGAGGCAGAGGTGGGGGTGACGCGTCTTCAAGTCAAGGGACGCAGCCCCCGGAAGCCAGGACAGAGGTCCGGGAGGGATTCTCCCTCAGCGACTCCGGGAGAAACCGCCCCTGCTGAGACCTGGATCTTGGACTTCTGGCCTCCAGGACTGTGAGGAAACACATTTTTATTGTTTCAAGTCAGCCAGTTTGTGATACTTTGTTACAGCAGCCCCAGGAAACGAGCTCATGACCCCCAGTGGGAATGGAGGCTTCTCACTCCCTCCTGACCCTCTTAATTACTCCTAATTCCTGTGCTGGTTTCCTCTGTTCTGTGAACACGTCAAGTCCATTCCTACCACAGGGCCTTTGCACGTGCTGCTTATTCTGCCAGGAATGCTCTCACCCAGATCTTCATTTAATTCAGGTGTCAGTTCAGAAGCTCCCTCCTCAGCGGAGCCTTCCCCGGTCACCTCCTACCTGCCTCCCACCCATCACCCTCCATCCCATAGCCCAGTCTGATTCTTTCTTTTTGTTTAGTATAATGTTTCCTGGGGGGTTTTTTTGGCAGCTGGCTGGTAGGATCCGAACACTTGACTTTAGTATTACAAGGTGGTGCTCTAACCAACTGAGCTAACCAGCAAGCCCCCAGCTCCAGAACTTTCTTGTCACCCTAAATAGAAACCCCACCCCCATCAGCAGTCACTCCCCACCCCCGCTCTCCCAGCCCCTGGCAACCACGAATCCACTTTCTGTCTCTCTGGATTGGCCTGTTCTGGACGTTTCATATAAACAGAACCACACGTTATGTGGCCTTTTGTGCCTGGCATCTGTCACTGAGCGTCATGTGTTCAAGGTTCATCTGCGTTGTAGCATGTGTCAGAGCCCCGTTCCTGTTCATGGTGACTAACGTTCCGTAGTGTGGAGGGGCCACACTGTGTGTCCATTCACCTGTTGACGGACACTGGGTCGTTTCCACTTTCGGCTGCTGGAATCGCGCTGCCCTGAGCATTCGTGCGCAAGTCCTCGTCTGAGTCTCCGTTTTCAACTCTCTCGGGCACATCGTGGGAGTGGCGTTGCTGGCTCACACTGTCCTTGTGTAGTTCACTTCCTGAGATACCTGATTTTCTTCACAGCACTTCCATTGTTTGAAATTATTTACTTGTTTCTTCATTTATGTTCTGCCCCCTTATTAGAATATAAATTTCCAGAGACTCAGACAGTCTTGTCCACTGACAGGTTCTTGGCACACAGTGGCAGCCCCTGGCATTGGGAAGTTTGGGACATGCAGGGAGACCGCAGGGAAGCGGGCTCCCTGCGTGGACAGGAGACAACACTCACACGGCGTCAGGGCCCGTCCCCTCCAAGCCAGAGGCATGAGGGCCCCCGCCCTGTGGCAGGGGCAGGAAGCCCTGCCAGGGAAGACGGGAGCCAGAGCCTTCAGCACAGGTCTGAGGCGGTGGAGCTCTCGGAAGAGCCCCTGGTGTAAACTGTGTGGGTCCAGCCGGTCCCTGCGCTGGGCACTGGGCAGACGATGTGGACAAGGCTTTGCTCTCGTCGAACTCCCGTTAGGTTGACTGGGCCGATTTAGAGACACTGTTGAGCGGTGACCCTTGTGGGGGGCCCTTGAAAGATTTCCTGGTGTGGGGCAGGGGCGTGAGAGCAGGAGTTAGGCCCCAGGGGGTGAGTAGGAGCTGGGTGGGTGTAGGAGGAGTAGAAGACGTCCTGGACAGACAGGCCTGCCTGGGTCCGGGGTCGCCGTGTGCAGGTGGCAGCTGCTCCTGCTGTGACGGGGCCTGGGGAGCCATCCCTGGTGCTGCAGCCACCGCCAAGGAGCTACTGTGCGCGACCCAAGCTTGGACCCCTGTCTGTTTTCCTTTTGTTTTGTTCTTAATTATAGTAAAATATACACACCATGAAATTCACCATTTTAACCATGTTTAGTGCACAGCTCAGCGGCATGAAGCGCATTCACGTGGCCGTGCAGCCGTCACCACCATCATCTCCCGAACTTTCTCATTTCCCCAAATTGAAACTCTGTCCCCATTAAACACCCACCCCCCTGACCCCTCCCCAGGCCCTGGCACCCCCCACTCTACTTTCTGTCTCTGTGGATCTGACAACTCTAGGGACCTCCTGTGAGTGGATCACACAGTGTTTGTCGCTGTGTGACTGGCTTATGTCCCTGAGCACAATGTCCTCAGGGTCCATCCACACTGTAGCACGTGCCAGGATTTCCTTCCTTTTTAAGGCTGAATCGTATTCCACTGTGTGGATGGAGCACGTCGTGTTCATTGATATGTCCATCGATGGACACTGGGCTGTTTCCACCTTTTGGCTGCCGTGAATCATGCTGCTGTGAACACACGTGTACAAACGTCTTTTTGAGACCCAACTTTCAGTGATTTTGGGGGGATAACTTGTCTGTTTTTAAACCTCACTGGAATTAAGAAGGGGTGAGAGAAAGCACGACTAGAGCAGTACAGCGTGGGGCCCTGTGCACAGTAGGTGCTCAGTAAATACCTGTCAGATCAGCAAATGAACGGCTCACGTTCCCTGAGGAGTTAGTTACCTTTCGTTGCTGTAACAAATGACCACAAACTTAGTAGCTTAAAACAACATGCTTGTTATCTTAGAGTTCTCACTGTGCTCAAATCTGGGTGTGAGCAGAGCTGGGGTCCTTCCTGGAGACCCCAGGGGAGGACCCTGTCTTCCTTTTCCAGCTTCTGGGGCTCCCACGATCCTCGGCTCGTGGCCCTTTCCTCCGTCTTCAAAGCCACAATAGCCTCTTTGCTTTCTTGATGGTGTCCTTCGAAGTTCCAAGGCTTTGTTTTTCATTATTTTTCTTATTTGGGTGAAGTCCAATTCACCTATTTTTCTTTTTTTGTTTGTGCTTTTGGTGGCATATTTAAAAAACTATTGTCTCCCTGAAGGTCATGAAAATTTACCTCTAATTTTCTTCTCAGCGTTTTGTAGTTTTATTCTTACATTAGGCTTCGGATTCTTTGCAGGTAATTTCTGCATATGATGTGAGGTAGGAGGCCGGTTTATTTCTTTTGCATGTGTCCATCGAATCACACACTTTAAATGGGTCAATTTTATGGCATGTAAATTATATCTCAATAAAACTGCTAAAAAACAAATGTGCCACAATTCAGCTTCTCATTAGGATATAGTCGTTGGGGCAGCTCGAAGCTCTCAACACAATGACTAGGAAAGAGCCAGATAAACTACAAAAATCCTGCTTTTGAGGGCATGACAAGTTTGTGGAAGCAACAAAGAGATGAATTGGAATTTCATAAAGGGACGCTCCTAGAGCAGGGTTTTTGCTGATTCTCAGCAGGAACTGATGACCACACTTGGCCCACGTGGGGGACAGAGATGATCACACTTGGCCCAAGTGGGGGACAGAGATGTTCACACTTGGCCCACGTGGGGGACAGAGATGATCACACTTGGCCCATGCAGGGGACAGAGAAACCGGGGAAGTATTGATTGGTCCCTCAGGACTGGTGCTGGGGTGAGAAATCACACAAATCGAGAAGCACCGACACGGTCGGTGTTTTCCACAGGACATCGTCTGTGTTCTGGGGATGAATGGAGGATTGAGGAGCCGGGCAAAGGGTTCCTAAAAGTCAGAGTAAAATCTGCCTGAGTCTCAAAGCGCCTGGGAGATAATGTTTCCCCAGAGGGACAGGCCTGCTGATTGGTCCCTCAAGATTTTTGCCACATTTGAAAGCTGCAGGGCGTGGGCGCTGAAGCCGCAAGCTGAGACCTCCAAAGGTCACGAGTGGATTTGCCACAGTCTTTCATGCTTGACCAGCGACCTACTGGAATGTTCATCCAAATCCCTGATGGGCCTTCCCTGAGGAAGACAGGAGAAGCAGAGATGGACGAGCCTCAATACAACTGTGTGTGTGTAATTGGACTCAGTAGGGGACAGAGAAGGGAGAGAGAAGGGGGCAGAAGCCATCCCTGAAGGTGGAATGCCTGAGGGTTTCCAAAATGGGTACAATACGTCAATCCACAGATTGAAGAACCAAACCCCAACTGGGAATAAAAAAGAAAAGAAAAAATCATACTAAAGTCCATCGTAGTTAAATTGCTGAAACGAAGGAGATAAAGTCAAATTTCTTTTCTAAAGCAAATTCCCACCCGTATATGTCATGATTACATAATAAATATCAAACTATTCTAGAACTACTTATTCATCATAAGAAAATCACGACAAACCTAAGATTCACAGGAGAATGGATATACTGAACACACACAGAAAAATGAAATCAAATGATCCAGAGAGGGGAAATGACAGAATTGACAGACTAATAAATCTGAAAGCTGTTTATCTGAAAAATAAAAATCAAACAAAAACCATGTATTCACTTTCAGTCTTTATTTTAATTAAATAAATATGACTCAAATAAAAATACACAAATGTGGGAGTGGAGAAAAACGTAAAGTAGATTCTGAAGAAACTACAAAAATAAGGATAATTATTAAAATAGATATTTTATGAATAAGTTTGATACTTGAATGAAAAAGAAAATTTTCTGGCCAAGTATAAATGATAAAACATTGCTAAGTGCCTCCCCCCCCCCCCAGCCAACTCTCTGGACTGCCTTTCCACTAAGGACTCCCCTCGAATGGCCTACCTCAGGGCCCCCTTGGCTTGATTGGTGCTAACGGCCCCCTTCTGCTAAGAGCCTGCCAGGCCTGCCCCAAGTGCTTCCTTGGCCTGGTCTGGCCACCTAGGGGCCCCCTGGCCTGGCACTATGGGCCCCTGTTCTAGCCTACTTGTCACTCAGGGCCTCCATGGCCCGACCTACTATTCAGGACCCCCCCACTGCTAAGGGCCCCCTTCCGCTAAGGGCCTGCCAGGCCTGCCCCAAGTGCTTCCTTGGCCTGCCCCAGCATTAAGGGGCCCCCTGACTGGCCTGCCCAAGGGACCAATTCTACTGGTCTTCCCCTATGGGTCCCTGAGGCTGGACTACTGGTGAGGGCACCCTGCTGCTTTCTTTCTTTCTTTCTTTTTTCTTTTTGTTTTCTTACATATTTATTTTTGGTTTTTCTTTTATGGTTTTTTTTTTTTTTCTTTTTCTCTCTTTTAGTATTTTTCCTGTTTTTTATTTTTTTGTTGTTGTTGCTGTTGTTTGTCTGTTTTGCATTTTTTGATTTTTGTATATTTCTGTACATTTTTGTACATTTTTTAGGGGGTTTCTTCTTTTGGATTTTTATTTATTTATTTATTTATTGTTAGGGTTTTCTTCTGTGTGGATTTTTTTTTTGCAGGGTTTTTCTTTTTGTGGGAGTTTACTTCTCGGGGAGTGTTTGGTTTTCTTCTTTTGGGGGGTTTTCTTTTTGGGGGGTTCTCTTTTGGAGTTTTCCTTTTGTTGGGGTTTTCGTCTTTGGGGGTTTCTCCTTTTGGGGCTTTTTGGGGGGTTTTCTTGTTTTCCTGGGGGGTTTTCTTCTTTCTATTGGAGTTTTTTCTATTTGGGTGTTTTTTTCTTTTACGGGGTTTTTCTTTTTGTTAGGATTTCCTTCTTTGGGGGTTCTCTTTTTGGGGTGCATGGTTTCTTCTTTTTGTTGAGGTTTTCTTTTCTGGAAGTTTTTCTTCTTTTCAGAGGTTTTTCTTCTTTGTAGAGACTTTTCTTTTTTGTGGGGGGTGTTTCTTCTTTTTGTTAGGGTTTTGTTCTTTTCATTGGGAATTTCTTCTTTGGGGCTTCCTATTGCTGGCACTTTCTTCTTTTTACTGGGGTTTTTCTTCTTGTGGGATTCTTCTTTTATTGTGGGTTTTTTTCGCTTTGTTGCTGTTTTCTTCTTCTGGGGGGGTTCTACTTTTCCAGTTTTCTTTTGGGCGGTTTCTTTTCTGAGAGGTTATCTTCTTATCAGTGGGGTTTTATTTTTGTTGGGGTTTCCTTCATGTGGGGTGGTTTCTGCTTTTTGTTGGGGTTTTCTTATTTTGGGGGGATTTTTCTTCTTTCTGTTGGGGTTCTCTTCTTTTTGTTGGGGTTGTCTTCTTTTGGGTTTTGTTTTTTTCTTCTTTTGGGCAGTTTTTCTTTATGTTTGGGTTTTATTCTTTTTGTAAAGGTTTTCTTCCTTTTTGGGGGGTGTTTTCTTCTGTGTGTTTTTTTTTCTGGGTTGTGTGTTTTCTTCTTTTTGGTGTTTTCTGGATATCTTCTTTCGAGTATTTTCTGCATGTCATCGTCTTTTGGGTGTTCTCTTCTTTTCGGTGTTTTCTCGGTGTTTTCTTCTTTTGGGGGTTTTCTGGGTGCTATCATCTTTAGGATGTTCTCCGGGTGTTGTCTTTTTTTGGGTGTTCTCTGGATGTTGTCTTCTTTTGAGTATTTTCAGGGCATCGTCTTCTTCTTTTCAGTGTTTTCTGGGTGCTGTCTTCTTTTTTTTGTTTTTTTCCTTTTTTAAGTTTTTTTTTTCCTTTTTTCCTTTTTTTGTTTTTTTTGGATTTTTCGTTTTTTTTTTTAAAGAACAGGGGTCTTAACATGATAAAAGGGTGACTGGGAAGGAGTGGCAGGGACAGGGTGGCAGAGACAGGGTGGCAGGGACAGGGTGGAAGGAAGAGGGTGGCAGAGACATGGTGGCAAGGACAGGGTAGCAGGAACTGGGAGGGGGCAGAGCCCTGGGCCCCACATCTCAGATGTCCATGATGTTACTGTCACAATACTTTTCTGCTCGATAAAACAATGGAAAGCAGAGATTGTTGCTGAAGCCTTGGTTCTCCTGGCATTTCTGTATGTTCTGCGGCAGCTGTGTGGTCAGAAGGAAGGGAGCAATGAATAGTCAGAGGACTGCAGTGCATGACTGGGGTCACCTGTCCCCCAGGCTGGAGCTGCCTCTGTGCTGGCTCTGGAACCCCCCTCAGAGGCTGGTGCCTGTCTCCTAGCCCTTCCTGAATGGGGCAGCGATTCCCATCTCCTTTAGGTCTCCCAGCTTCTCACGAAGCTGGCCCAACTTCTCAGCCAGCTCCATCTTCACGTGCTGCCCTGAATGCAGTGCACTGGGGACCTCCATGTTCTAATTGGTCTGGATGGAGAGAAGCAGTCGGTGGCCACCTGATGCAGCCGGAGACCCACGGCACAGGGAAGGGGCACGGCACAGGCACACAGGGGGCCCTCCCTGTACCATTTCGTGTGAGGTCTCCAGCACCCCATTTTAGAGGTGGGGGAACAAAGGCCCAGGGGGTGAGTGCGGAGGACACGCAGGCAGAATGGGTGACACGCCAGCCCGATGACGCGAGCCTGCAGCTCAGCTTGAAGTGTGCACCTGCCCAGAGCACAGGGGCATAAGCCGTGTAAGGAGTGGCTGCAGGAGGGACAGGCTGCCACCTTCCTCTCTACCCCACAACCATAAAACCAACCCCCTGGGCTGCAGCCACTCACTTGGTTTGGCAGGAGCTTGGATGTTGCGAGCGTTTTCGCCTGGACCTGTAAGGCCGCCTTCTCCATTTCAAGGACGCGAATCTTGCCCTTCAGCTGGGCCTGCTGGGCCTTGAGGACTTCATAGTTGTTCCTGTGGCCAGAGGTGGTGGAGAATGTAAAGAACGAGGAACAGAAAGGACGACTTTTGCCATCAATGCACTGACTTTGCCACACAACCAGAGGACTATGGCATGGGAAGGGGACACCTGGACTCTCAAGTGCCTGTCCACAGAGAGGACATGAATTGCCTGAGGCCACACACGAGTCACTGGCACAGCTGGGGCCACAGCTAGGCTCTGCACGTGTCCAAACCTGTGCGTCGCCCTCATCGTGCTCACCTCTACCCTCCCACCTCCCACCACATCACCCGTGCCGAGGACCCCCCAGACCTGCCACCCACCGTCCCCCTCCTACTTGTTGTCCTCCAGCTGAAGGAAGAGGGCATCTCGCTCGCTCTTGAGGTTGCGGTAGGACTGCAAATACAGAAAGGCAAAGTCAGGATTCGGCAGGGAGAAGATGGAGTCGGGGCACACGAACACCGACACCTACAGCAACCGTTCAGCGGTGACCTTTCCTCCCCCTGAATCACACTTGACACCTTTTTCAAGGCATTTCCAAGCCCATGTTCTCAGTTGCTTTTCCCAAGACCTCAGTAAGGGTGGAAGAGGCAGGGAAAGAGATCTGATTGACAGCTGGCCGACGGAGGCCCAGGGATAGCCTGTCACGTTGCCATTGTTAGGACTGTCATCACCATGGTCTGACTCTGTATTGCGTGCGGCACCAGGCACCGTGCTAACAATCCATCGAATCCTCACAACCACCACAGGAGGGAGTTACTATCGTTAGCTCCATTTTGTAGATGAAATGCAAGGTATTAGAGGTTAAGTGCTAAGATCACGTACAGCCGGGATGTGAACATCCAGGTCTATCTAATTCTCTAAGCCCATTTTTCCCCCTGGGGGTGGAGGCGCAAGCGTGAGGGCAGGTGGCTGGACTCACCCTCTCGGCGTCCTCCTGCCCTGTGGAGAAGGCGGTCAGACTCCCCTGCAGCTGTTGGATCTCTTTTTCCCGGGAGTCCAGGCAGGTCCGCAGATGTTGACATTCTCCTGGAATGACAGAGGTCAAGATGGAACCCAAAGGACTCCCCTGAAGGCCTGCCAAGGCACCAGGTTGAGGGAGGAAGGCTGCCCAGATCCACACCTGCTTTCTGCCGGGCTTCCTGACGAGCATCGGCCAGGGCTCTCTCCATCTCTTCCTTTTCGGACTTTAAGATGGCATTGGTCCGAATCTGAGCCTTTGGGAGAAAAGCCAAACAGGTGGTGAGAGAGGGACAGGAAGGTTCTCTAGGGCACATGAGGGATGCCATAGAGTCCACTCACCTGCAGTTGTTCCCGCAGGGAGTCCAGCTGCTGACACGGACTCTCCTTCTGTAGGAAGAGGAAAGAAACATCTCTTACCAGGGAGGCAGAGATGGAACAGCAAGGGACGGGCCCCAGGAATGCCACCAATGGCCCAGGACAGGCCCACCAGGGAGACCAGGTCCTCGGGGACCCCGTGGTGCTGAGGGTGGGGTGCAGGGGGGAGCCTTCTCCAGGTTGGGAGTGGGCAGGACGAGCCTGCGGCCTCTCCATCTCAGTCTGTCCCCAAACCCGTCAGACATGGAAGGAGCGAACAAAGAAATCATGTCCCTCTTTCCACTTCATCCAGTTTCCTGGTGCCAGGTTTTCCATGTGGAGAGTCACGGGAAGGTGACTGAGGTTGTCCCCTCAGGTTCATTCCCCAGACTGGGAAGTGGTGGGGCCAGGAATGGATTTTCAAGGAAAAGCTCTCAGACCCTATGGGGACGCAAATGGACAAACTGTCCTTGAACTCCCAAGGAAAGAGAATTGGGGTCTTTGTTGGATTCAGAGCTGAACATCTGAATCCTGATTCTCTTTACATGACAACCACAGAAACCTCTAGAAATGGAGGCTGAGAAAGGAAAGACTACCCTTCTCCCAGCTTGTGATTCACAAGGGTGCATGTATTCACCATGAACCACACACTAAGGACAGGGACTGATCTTAATAGCAGGGATCCAGGAATGAAAAGGGCAGGCAAGATCCCTGTCTCCCTGATGTCTCGTGTGTGCCTAGAAATCTTTCATTCTTAGAGCTGCAAGGGACCTTTGACACCCTCTAATTCTATCTCAGGACACTCAAGCCCAGGCAGGAGAGGTGGCTTGTCCAAAACCAAAGACCAAGCAAAGCAGGAACTAAGTTAGGGTGGGAACACAGGGCTCCTGACAACTGTCAGCCTAGTGTTTCCAACAGGGCAAGAGCCCAGAGCCCATGCGGCAAGGACTCAAGCAGGGGTGCCTGGAGAAAAGAGAGTGGGCAGGCAGGTCAGCAACAGGAAGAGCCAAGCTGCATGGTCTGGGGTCCCTCCTGCTGAGAACTAGGCCACCGAGCACCCCATTCTCCCTTGGCACGGGAACCCCCAGCCCCTTTTCTTCAAAGCCCCAAGGGGAAATTGGAGCCCAGGACTGGCAGCGTGGAACCAGGGGACGCCACCGGACTCTTACCAGTTCCTGCACCACACTCTCTATATATTTCTTTACTGCATAGGTGGAGTCCAGGACTGCCTGCAGAACTAGGCACCGGCTCTGTGGCACATGGAGAGAGGAGGAGTTGGAGGAGGGTTGGGAGAGAGGTAGAGAGAGCGATCATTAGGGGTGGGGGTGTTGGCTGTTTCAGCTGGCAGCGTGGCCCCCAGCCCCCAGCATGGGAGGTGGTCGGGGGGCTGGCCTGGAGGGCACTTACCTCCAGCTCCTTGATGTAAGTTGAAGTCCTCAAGGCCTCCCCAGTGATGGATGATGGGGGCTGGAAGAGATGAGAGCACACATGGAGATGCTCTGCCCCTCAATGGCTAAGCCCTCTGCTGTCCTTTCTTCCTAACCTGGACCAGGCCCTCCTCCTGTAGCCCCTCTGTGCCCACTTCTCAAGGTCTCACTTCCTCACCGTCCCTCCGCTCCCGAGCACCTCTCATCCTGCACTTTGTTTTTTTTTTGGTGGTGGCCAGTACAGGGATTGAGCCCTGGGCCTTGGTGTTGTCAACACTGGGTGTCGGCTGTCTCAGTTGGCAAGGGGGTCCCCAGCCCCCAGCATGGGAGGTGGTTGGGGGCTGGCCTGGAGGGCACTTACCTCCAGCTCCTTAATGTCAGTTGAAGTCCTCAAGGCCTCCCCAGTGATGGATGATGGGGGCTGGAAGAGATGAGAGCACACATGGAGGTGCTCTGCCCCTCAATGGCTAAGCCCTCTGCTGTCCTTTCTTCCTAACCTTGACCAGCCCTCTTCCTGTAGCCCCTCTGTGCCCACTTCTCAAGGTCTCACTTCCCAATCATCCCTCCCCTCCCAAGCAGCTCTTATCCTGCACTTTTTTTTTTTTTTTGGTGGTGGCCAGTACAGGGATTGAGCCCTGGGCCTTGGTGTTGTCAACATCATCCTGTGCTTCCTGCAGCAGGATCCAATGAGACAGCCACGCTCGTGCTCCATCTGTGTGCACAGCTTCAAGGGAGAACTCAGAGAAGAGTCCTATGTCATATCCCGAGCAGAGGGAGACATAGGATTCAAACCCAGACTTCTTACCCAGTCCCTGACACTTCTTCCATGGTCATTACCATTACCCCCTACTGCCCCTTGAGGCCCCCGTTCCCAGGAGCCTGACCAGCCAACACTCACCTCCTGAGGTGACTGGCACCTCCCACAAGTGCTGGGCTGGGGCCTACTGCCAGTTAGGCCCCTTTTTTGTTGGAACTCTCTTAACTGTGAAAAGGAAAAGCCGTAATATTCAGGAGATGTGGAAGCCCCTATGTTTGTCACCTACTTTACAGTTTTTACAAAGTATTCTTACTTGTACCATCTGATTTAATGCCACCAGCAACCCTATAAGGTGTTGTCATGATCACCAAATGGCTGAAGAAATGGACCGATAGCATGATTAGAAAAAGGCAAGAATGGAATTGAACTTCAGTCTTCTGGGGCTTTGTCATGAATCAGCAGCTGCTGGCGGGCCAAATACAAATCAGACATCGGGGCCCTCCCTCACAGAGCTTTGAGAGCTGCACCCCAGTACTTCTCAAACGTTTATGTCAATGTACCCTAATGGCAGAAGTCATGAGGGCACACCCCTAGGGATCTGGGGACCTCACAAAAAGAGGACAACCCAAGCATCATTTCAGAGAAATCCATTATGAGCTTACAAATCCAGGTGAATGTCACCCCTAAGTACATTAAGAGGATTTTTCTCTTTCAAAAGAATCAAGCAAATCTGATGCTTCAGAAAGAGGCCCCCTGAGTCCTGTGGCACCCCAGATTGACAGGATCTGGGCAAGATTCAAGCTGTGAAGTTCAGTTGCCCAGGATTTATCCCACAGAAGATAAGCACATCTCCCTCCAGAGAGTAGTGACTGAAAGGCGCTCTGGTCCCAGAATCCTAGGGAATTCTAAGGTGAGATCCAGACTCAGAAATCAATTGTTAAGTGTCTCTAGAGAGTAGAAACCCAGGAAAAAACCAAACCGAACCCGTTCTCCCAATGGTCACCCAGAGATACTGTCAACATTTTGAGCTCACTGGTGAAGTGCAGGCTTTTTAGGTAGGCAATGTCTAAGTAAAGGGGGGAAGGGGAACCAGAAACCTCCCAGGCAGTACTGACAGTTCCTGAGGGATTGTGACACCTCCCAGGGGGATTGGGACAGTTTGGAATGGGATTGTGAGGTGACAACATTCCACTCCTTCCTACCAATGTCAGAGTCACTGCAACACTGTGGGGAAGTGGAGCACAGAGCCAGGACCGAGGTCCTTGGAGACGGGAACGCAGGGGACCCAGGGAGCCCAGGAAGGTCTGGTTTGGGGTAGCAGGAGGCCAGGGCTGAGTCCAGGTGGGGAGCCCTGGAAGTAACCTTACTGGCCAAAGTCACCCGGGGACAGCCGGCAAGGGCAGGGTCTGGGCAGCTGAGGGGGCAGGGATGGCTGAGAAGACTTTGGTGGGGGGAGTCAAGAGGCACAGAGGGGCAATCCCCGTGTGCCTCAGAAGTGACACCGAGTCCTGCCCCTGTCCCACCATAGGAGGGGCCTCGGGCTGGCTCTGGGGATGCGACCCAGCATGTTATACCTTCTTCTTGGCCCTCGCCAATTTCTCCTGTCGGATTTCCTCCGACATTTCGGGGCAGGGAAAAGGAAAGGGGTACTTCCGCCTTATCATGGCTAAGCACTGGACAGTCACTCCCTCCAGCTAAGGCACGGACCAGCGACTGAGCCAGAGCAGCTGGGAGCGGCCGGTGCTAGGCAACAGGTAGGTGGGCGTGGCCTCAATGCTCACAGCCCATTGGTGGATGAGAAAGATGGACGGAATGGGGGCGTGGCCAGAACCCAGGGAAGGGTGGGGTCACAATGAAAGCCGGCCCCGCCCACCCCAGGGAGGGGCCCCTGGGGGAAAGGGGCGGGGCTGTCACTCGGTGCCCATGCAGCTTCTGTGTGACCCTTCACGGTGGCCGTCACAGAATCTGAGGCACCTGGCAGAGCAGAGAGGCCGTTCTCCAGCCCCCGCCCTGGACCCTCCTGTTCCCGTTCAACCCCTGACCTGGGGCCTCAGGACCCAGGGCTCAGGAGGTGGGCGAGGAATGGACAGCAGGGAAAAGTGTGTCACTTCACAGTCCCTTTCCAGACTCCTCACAGCTCTGCCCCAGACTTTCTCATCCCACAAACCACCTCCAAAGACCCCCGTCCAGTCCTCCAGGTGCCTCTCCACTCGCCCCCTTCCTCAAGGGTGTCTTCACTGATCCCGGGAGCTGAAAATAGGTGTAGCTGGCAGCGGTAGCTTTCCTGTCGGGGAAGGCCTTGAGGAGGGGCCTGAGACTTTGGGGAGTGGTTGGAAACCCAGAGGCACGTCTGGAAACCCGGACCCAGGGAAACTGAGCACCTCCTGTCTCCCGGTGTGGCTGGAGTTTTCCACAAGACATTCTGTGTGTTGTGGAGAAGAACATGGAGCATGAGGAGACACGCCAAGGGTTCCTACAAGTCAGCGTAAAATCTGCCTGAGTCTCAAAGTGCCTGGGACAGAATGTTTCCCCAGAGGGACAGGGCTGCTGATTGGTCCCTGATGGACTTTGGATGTGTCGTCCCCTCCAAAGCGCATGTGGAAATCTCATCTCCAATGTGGCAGTGTGGAAAGTGATTGAGTCATGAGGGCGGATCCATCATGAATGGATTCATGCTCTCCCTGGGGGAGGGGGATTAATGCGTGAGTTCTCGCTCTATGAGTTCTCGTGAGAGCTGATTGTTTAAAGGACCCTGGCACCTCCCCTCTCTCTCTTGCTTCCTCTCGCCATGTGATCTGCTTGTGCTCGTCAGCTGCTGCCACTTTCCGCCACGAGTAGAAGCAGCCTGAGGCTCATGCCAGATGCAGCTGTCCCAGAATCGTAAGCCAAATAAACCTCTGTTCTTTATAAATTACCCAGTGTCGGGTATCATTTTAAAGCTGCAGGGCATGGGGGCTAAAGCAGCAAGCTGAAACCTCCAAAGGTCACGAGTGGATTTGCCACAGTCTTTCATGCTTGACTAGAGCTACCCACTAGACTTTCCATCCGAGTCTCTGATGGGCCTTCCCTGAGGAAGACAGAAGAAGCAGAGCTGGACGAGCCTCATTACAAGTGCGTGTGTGTAGAGAGAGCGGAGAGAGAAGGCGGCAGAAGCCATCCCTGAAGGTGTAATGCCTGAGGATTTTCCGAAATGGGTGCAATACGTCAATCCACAGACTCAAGAAACTCCAAGTAGATTGGCAAACCCCAACTAGGATTAAAAAAGAAAGGAGGAGAAAATCATACTAAAGTCCATTATAGTTAAATTGCTAAAAGGAATTAGATAAAGTCAAATTTCTTCTCTAAAGCAAATTCATTCCCTTATATGTCATTACTAAACAAAAAAAATTAAAATATTCTAAAACTATTTATTCATCATAAGAAATTAAGAAAATAATAAGAAACCAAAGATTCACAGGAGAATGGATATACTAAACATAAAAAAAAAATCAGATTATCAGGAGAAAATGGTAGAATTGACAGATTAATAAATCTGAAAGCTTGTTATTTGAATCATAAAGATCCATCAAAAAACATGCCCTCACTGTCAGTGTTTATTTTTATTAAATAAATTTGATTCAAATAAAAATACACAAATGTGGGAGTGAAAAAAAATGATGTGCCTACAGATCCCAAGGAAACTATGAAAATAAGGATACCTAAGAAATAAACATTTCATAAATAAATTTGATATTTGAAAGTAAAAGTTAACTTCCTGACCAAGTATAAATTATAAAACTTGACAAAGGGACCCTTATTTGGCCTGCCCCTATTGCTGCCTGGGTTGGCCTGGCCTGGCACTAAGGGAACCGATGGCCTCACCTGCAGCTAAGGGTCCCCCTGATCAGGCTTGCCATAACCGGACTTGGAATGTAAGTGTCCAGTTGTAATGTAACTGGACTTGACTTTTGGCACCTAATCTGTCACCTCAGTGGCTGTACAGAGACCGCTTCCCACTGAAGAAAAATATCTGGTGTCTTCCAAGGTCACAGGTGACAAATGTGACCCATGGCAGTCTTACAAGTTAAAATGTCTGGCTGGGCCAAGAAGCCCCCAGCCTCCGTAACTCCTATGTAACTCTCAGCTTAAACACCTTCCATGATACCGCTGATCTGGTTTGGGGCCTGGTGGGTTTATACTCTCTCGGCACTCTATAGGTTCCCAACTTCCAAAAACATATCATATGCTTGTCAGTTGATGAATGAATAAATAAAATATGGTGCATCGACACACTGGAATATGACCCACCCATGAAAAGGATCAAGGCTCTGACACACGCTACCACGTGGGCAAACCTTGAACACATCACGCTCAGTGAAAGACGTCAGACACAAAAGGCCACACAGTGTAGGATTCCATTTATATGAACGCGCCAGTCCACGAGACCGAAAGTGGGTTCGTGGTTGCCAGGGGCTGGGGGAGGGGATGGGAGAGTGACTTTTAATGGATGTGGGATTTCTTTGTAGGGTGATGAAGATGTTCTGGAATCTGATAGTGGTGATGGTTATACAACCCTGTGTATATAAAACCACTAAAACCCACTGAATTTCATGCTTTCAGTGAGTGAATTGTATGGTATATGAACTATCGCTCCAGGAAGCTGTTATTAATTTTAAAAGCACCATAATTGCAATGAAACGTTTGGTTAGGATCTGTCTGTCTGATTCTAAGTTCCTGGAGGTCTGGTATAATGTGAGTTTTACTCAGTACCGCATCCTCCAAAGGCCGAGCCCATAGTAGGTGGCTCATTAAATCTCTCAAAACGAGCTACTTTTATACCAGGGTCTCTCCCCCTTGGCACTGCGGACCTTGTGGCTGGATCACGCTCTGTGGTTTGGCTGTCCTGCACGTGCTGAGCAGCGTCCCTGGCCTCCACCTACTCCATGCCAGGAGCACCCTCCTCGTCGGTCCTGACAACTACAGATGTCGCCCGACATTGCCTAGTGTCCTCTGGGGGCAAATTGCCCATGGCTGTGAAACATCCATTTAGAGGTACCAAGGTTTTGAATTTGGGGTGCTGCGTGGGACTTTAGAAGTCGCCACGTAAAGGCTGGCCCCCAGGGGGACGCCGCAGGGACATGCAGGCCTTGGCTGTGTCAGCAAAACCTCACCCAGCCAGGAGGTGGTGAGCAGGGCTCCCAAACCCACCCAACCGGGGCAAAAGGTAAAGCCACCCTCTACCAAGAGGGGCCGCAGGCAGAAGGGGACGGGCAGGTGAGCCCACAGGACCGAAGGACCAGCTCCCGAGAGGGGAGCCTCAAAGACCGCCTTCACCGCCGGCCTGGGGTGCAGCGACCCCACCTCCGAGAGGTCAACGGGCAGACGGGCTGAGGAAGGGGCGGGGCCACGACGCAGGGCGGGGCGAGAGGCAGAGACCCCGGAGGCAGAGTTATTGAAAGGAAGGTCCCGTCTCCGAGTCGGGGCGGAGCTTGTGGCGTGGGCGGGGCTTGAAGAGAGAGCGGGCGTCTGACTGGGGAAGGAGGAGGGACTCCGGATAAGGGGCGGGGCCTGCAGCTCCGGGAGTGTCCGTGACGTCACGGGCCGGCGGCGCTCGGGGGACTCGCGAAGATGGCGGCCGGCGGTTATTTTAGCTTCGCGCGGGCGCCGGGTCTTAACTCAGGTAAAGGCCCCGCAGCGCCGCCCGCGCCCGGCCCGGCCCTCCTTCCGCCCCGAGCCGCGCCGCGAGGAGCCGGCGGGGCGGCGTCTTGTGCGAACCGGCTCCGATGGCCGCAGAGCGCACTCGTGTCTGTCACGGGGGGGCAAGAAGGGGCTCCTGACGTGGGAGCGGGCGCCGGGCCTGTGGGGGGAATGGAGCCCGAACCGTGCGGGTGGAAGTCAGTCCCTGAGGGGACTGCCCCGAGGAGGCTCCGGCGCCAGCTGAAGCAGGGACAGGAGACAGACGGGAGGGCGCCCGGCCGGGCGGGGGAGGGGCGCGAGCTGACCCCTGATGATGGGGAGGAGGCGGGGGAGGGGCGCGAGCTGACCCCTGATGGGGGAGGGGCGGGAACTGACCCCTGATGCTGCACGGGGGGCGGGAGCTGAGCCCTGATGATGGGGGAGGGGCGGGAGCTGACCCCTGATGATGGGGAGGAGGCGGGGGAGGGGCGGGAGCTGACCCCTGATGATGGGGGAGCGGCGGGAGCTGACCCCTGATGGGGAGGGGCGGGAACTGACCCCTGGTGATGGGGAAGGGGTGGGAGCTGACCCCTGATGATGGGGGAGGGGCGGGAGCTGACCCCTGGTGATGAGGGGCCCTTTATGGGAAGTTTATTGGCCCCCCAGCTAGAGCAGAATAGGGTGGGCACAGATCTCGGAGAGCCCAAGTGCTGGGGTGAGGGGCCTGATCTCTTTCCTACAGGAAAGTTGTTTTCATCACATCTCCCCCCTCTTTTGTTAACACTTTGTGAGTAGAACAGGGGGCCTGGGTGGGTTCCTCCCTGGCATCCACCTCTTCCCTGGGGGAGTTCCCTGGGGCTCCCAGAGTCTGCAGCAAGAGCTTCACGTGGGGATCTGGTGCCCCAGAAGGTGTCAGAACAAGGGCAGTCCTTGCTCCATGTGGCCGCTGCAGGAGGGGTCTTCCAGACCCACACTCGGGTCACTCCCTGCTCTGTCTTCCCACCGAGTGGGAACCAGGAGTGGCAAGGCCTGGGGGCAGCCTCAGGCCCTGCTGGCCATTCACAGGCTGTGTCTCCACAGGGGCGGCTGACGGGGCTGGGTGGAGAGGACCTTCCCACCATCATCATCGTGGCCCACTACGACGCGTTCGGGTGGCCCCGGTATGTATGTGTGACCCCACGGGGCCGGACCCCATCTCGGTTCAGTCTGCAGATGCACCCACAGTGAGGGCCCTTGACCCGCCTACTCAGGTCCCATGAGGACCCTCTGGGTGGGTGTCATCGTGTCACTGACATGGAGGGTTTCCAAAATGGGTATAATACGTCAGTCCACAGATTGAAGAACCAAACCCCAACTGGGAATAAAAAAGAAAAGAAAAAATCATACTAAAGTCCATCGTAGTTAAATTGCTGAAACGAAGGAGATAAAGTCAAATTTCTTTTCTAAAGCAAATTCCCACCCGTATATGTCATGATTACATAATAAATATCAAACTATTCTAGAACTACTTATTCATCATAAGAAAATCACGACAAACCTAAGATTCACAGGAGAATGGATATACTGAACACACACAGAAAAATGAAATCAAATGATCCAGAGAGGGGAAATGACAGAATGGACAGACTAATAAATCTGAAAGCTGTTTATCTGAAAAATAAAAATCAAACAAAAACCATGTATTCACTTTCAGTCTTTATTTTAATTAAATAAATATGACTCAAATAAAAATACACAAATGTGGGAGTGGAGAAAAACGTAAAGTAGATTCTGAAGAAACTACAAAAATAAGGATAATTATTAAAATAGATATTTTATGAATAAGTTTGATACTTGAATGAAAAAGAAAATTTTCTGGCCAAGTATAAATGATAAAACATTGCTAAGTGCCTCCCCCCCCCCCAGCCAACTCTCTGGACTGCCTTTCCACTAAGGACTCCCCTCGAATGGCCTACCTCAGGGCCCCCTTGGCTTGATTGGTGCTAACGGCCCCCTTCTGCTAAGAGCCTGCCAGGCCTGCCCCAAGTGCTTCCTTGGCCTGGTCTGGCCACCTAGGGGCCCCCTGGCCTGGCACTATGGGCCCCTGTTCTAGCCTACTTGTCACTCAGGGCCTCCATGGCCCGACCTACTATTCAGGACCCCCCCACTGCTAAGGGCCCCCTTCCGCTAAGGGCCTGCCAGGCCTGCCCCAAGTGCTTCCTTGGCCTGCCCCAGCATTAAGGGGCCCCCTGACTGGCCTGCCCAAGGGACCAATTCTACTGGTCTTCCCCTATGGGTCCCTGAGGCTGGACTACTGGTGAGGGCACCCTGCTGCTTTCTTTCTTTCTTTCTTTTTTCTTTTTGTTTTCTTACATATTTATTTTTGGTTTTTCTTTTATGGTTTTTTTTTTTTTTTCTTTTTCTCTCTTTTAGTATTTTTCCTGTTTTTTATTTTTTTGTTGTTGTTGCTGTTGTTTGTCTGTTTTGCATTTTTTGATTTTTGTATATTTCTGTACATTTTTGTACATTTTTTAGGGGGTTTCTTCTTTTGGATTTTTATTTATTTATTTATTTATTGTTAGGGTTTTCTTCTGTGTGGATTTTTTTTTTGCAGGGTTTTTCTTTTTGTGGGAGTTTACTTCTCGGGGAGTGTTTGGTTTTCTTCTTTTGGGGGGTTTTCTTTTTGGGGGGTTCTCTTTTGGAGTTTTCCTTTTGTTGGGGTTTTCGTCTTTGGGGGTTTCTCCTTTTGGGGCTTTTTGGGGGGTTTTCTTGTTTTCCTGGGGGGTTTTCTTCTTTCTATTGGAGTTTTTTCTATTTGGGTGTTTTTTTCTTTTACGGGGTTTTTCTTTTTGTTAGGATTTCCTTCTTTGGGGGTTCTCTTTTTGGGGTGCATGGTTTCTTCTTTTTGTTGAGGTTTTCTTTTCTGGAAGTTTTTCTTCTTTTCAGAGGTTTTTCTTCTTTGTAGAGACTTTTCTTTTTTGTGGGGGGTGTTTCTTCTTTTTGTTAGGGTTTTGTTCTTTTCATTGGGAATTTCTTCTTTGGGGCTTCCTATTGCTGGCACTTTCTTCTTTTTACTGGGGTTTTTCTTCTTGTGGGATTCTTCTTTTATTGTGGGTTTTTTTCGCTTTGTTGCTGTTTTCTTCTTCTGGGGGGGTTCTACTTTTCCAGTTTTCTTTTGGGCGGTTTCTTTTCTGAGAGGTTATCTTCTTATCAGTGGGGTTTTATTTTTGTTGGGGTTTCCTTCATGTGGGGTGGTTTCTGCTTTTTGTTGGGGTTTTCTTATTTTGGGGGGATTTTTCTTCTTTCTGTTGGGGTTCTCTTCTTTTTGTTGGGGTTGTCTTCTTTTGGGTTTTGTTTTTTTCTTCTTTTGGGCAGTTTTTCTTTATGTTTGGGTTTTATTCTTTTTGTAAAGGTTTTCTTCCTTTTTGGGGGGTGTTTTCTTCTGTGTGTTTTTTTTTCTGGGTTGTGTGTTTTCTTCTTTTTGGTGTTTTCTGGATATCTTCTTTCGAGTATTTTCTGCATGTCATCGTCTTTTGGGTGTTCTCTTCTTTTCGGTGTTTTCTCGGTGTTTTCTTCTTTTGGGGGTTTTCTGGGTGCTATCATCTTTAGGATGTTCTCCGGGTGTTGTCTTTTTTTGGGTGTTCTCTGGATGTTGTCTTCTTTTGAGTATTTTCAGGGCATTGTCTTCTTCTTTTCAGTGTTTTCTGGGTGCTGTCTTCTTTTTTTTGTTTTTTTCCTTTTTTAAGTTTTTTTTTTCCTTTTTTCCTTTTTTTGTTTTTTTTGGATTTTTCGTTTTTTTTTTTAAAGAACAGGGGTCTTAACATGATAAAAGGGTGACTGGGAAGGAGTGGCAGGGACAGGGTGGCAGAGACAGGGTGGCAGGGACAGGGTGGAAGGAAGAGGGTGGCAGAGACATGGTGGCAAGGACAGGGTAGCAGGAACTGGGAGGGGGCAGAGCCCTGGGCCCCACATCTCAGATGTCCATGATGTTACTGTCACAATACTTTTCTGCTCGATAAAACAATGGAAAGCAGAGATTGTTGCTGAAGCCTTGGTTCTCCTGGCATTTCTGTATGTTCTGCGGCAGCTGTGTGGTCAGAAGGAAGGGAGCAATGAATAGTCAGAGGACTGCAGTGCATGACTGGGGTCACCTGTCCCCCAGGCTGGAGCTGCCTCTGTGCTGGCTCTGGAACCCCCCTCAGAGGCTGGTGCCTGTCTCCTAGCCCTTCCTGAATGGGGCAGCGATTCCCATCTCCTTTAGGTCTCCCAGCTTCTCACGAAGCTGGCCCAACTTCTCAGCCAGCTCCATCTTCACGTGCTGCCCTGAATGCAGTGCACTGGGGACCTCCATGTTCTAATTGGTCTGGATGGAGAGAAGCAGTCGGTGGCCACCTGATGCAGCCGGAGACCCACGGCACAGGGAAGGGGCACGGCACAGGCACACAGGGGGCCCTCCCTGTACCATTTCGTGTGAGGTCTCCAGCACCCCATTTTAGAGGTGGGGGAACAAAGGCCCAGGGGGTGAGTGCGGAGGACACGCAGGCAGAATGGGTGACACGCCAGCCCGATGACGCGAGCCTGCAGCTCAGCTTGAAGTGTGCACCTGCCCAGAGCACAGGGGCATAAGCCGTGTAAGGAGTGGCTGCAGGAGGGACAGGCTGCCACCTTCCTCTCTACCCCACAACCATAAAACCAACCCCCTGGGCTGCAGCCACTCACTTGGTTTGGCAGGAGCTTGGATGTTGCGAGCGTTTTCGCCTGGACCTGTAAGGCCGCCTTCTCCATTTCAAGGACGCGAATCTTGCCCTTCAGCTGGGCCTGCTGGGCCTTGAGGACTTCATAGTTGTTCCTGTGGCCAGAGGTGGTGGAGAATGTAAAGAACGAGGAACAGAAAGGACGACTTTTGCCATCAATGCACTGACTTTGCCACACAACCAGAGGACTATGGCATGGGAAGGGGACACCTGGACTCTCAAGTGCCTGTCCACAGAGAGGACATGAATTGCCTGAGGCCACACACGAGTCACTGGCACAGCTGGGGCCACAGCTAGGCTCTGCACGTGTCCAAACCTGTGCGTCGCCCTCATCGTGCTCACCTCTACCCTCCCACCTCCCACCACATCACCCGTGCCGAGGACCCCCCAGACCTGCCACCCACCGTCCCCCTCCTACTTGTTGTCCTCCAGCTGAAGGAAGAGGGCATCTCGCTCGCTCTTGAGGTTGCGGTAGGACTGCAAATACAGAAAGGCAAAGTCAGGATTCGGCAGGGAGAAGATGGAGTCGGGGCACACGAACACCGACACCTACAGCAACCGTTCAGCGGTGACCTTTCCTCCCCCTGAATCACACTTGACACCTTTTTCAAGGCATTTCCAAGCCCATGTTCTCAGTTGCTTTTCCCAAGACCTCAGTAAGGGTTCCAAGCCCATGTTCTCAGTTGCTTTTCCCAAGACCTCAGTAAGGGTGGAAGAGGCAGGGAAAGAGATCTGATTGACAGCTGGCCGACGGAGGCCCAGGGATAGCCTGTCACGTTGCCATTGTTAGGACTGTCATCACCATGGTCTGACTCTGTATTGCGTGCGGCACCAGGCACCCTGCTAACAATCCATCGAATCCTCACAACCACCACAGGAGGGAGTTACTATCGTTAGCTCCATTTTGTAGATGAAATGCAAGGTATTAGAGGTTAAGTGCTAAGATCACGTACAGCCGGGATGTGAACATCCAGGTCTATCTAATTCTCTAAGCCCATTTTTCCCCCTGGGGGTGGAGGCGCAAGCGTGAGGGCAGGTGGCTGGACTCACCCTCTCGGCGTCCTCCTGCCCTGTGGAGAAGGCGGTCAGACTCCCCTGCAGCTGTTGGATCTCTTTTTCCCGGGAGTCCAGGCAGGTCCGCAGATGTTGACATTCTCCTGGAATGACAGAGGTCAAGATGGAACCCAAAGGACTCCCCTGAAGGCCTGCCAAGGCACCAGGTTGAGGGAGGAAGGCTGCCCAGATCCACACCTGCTTTCTGCCGGGCTTCCTGACGAGCATCGGCCAGGGCTCTCTCCATCTCTTCCTTTTCGGACTTTAAGATGGCATTGGTCCGAATCTGAGCCTTTGGGAGAAAAGCCAAACAGGTGGTGAGAGAGGGACAGGAAGGTTCTCTAGGGCACATGAGGGATGCCATAGAGTCCACTCACCTGCAGTTGTTCCCGCAGGGAGTCCAGCTGCTGACACGGACTCTCCTTCTGTAGGAAGAGGAAAGAAACATCTCTTACCAGGGAGGCAGAGATGGAACAGCAAGGGACGGGCCCCAGGAATGCCACCAATGGCCCAGGACAGGCCCACCAGGGAGACCAGATCCTCGGGGACCCCGTGGTGCTGAGGGTGGGGTGCAGGGGGGAGCCTTCTCCAGGTTGGGAGTGGGCAGGACGAGCCTGCGGCCTCTCCATCTCAGTCTGTCCCCAAACCCGTCAGACATGGAAGGAGCGAACAAAGAAATCATGTCCCTCTTTCCACTTCATCCAGTTTCCTGGTGCCAGGTTTTCCATGTGGAGAGTCACGGGAAGGTGACTGAGGTTGTCCCCTCAGGTTCATTCCCCAGACTGGGAAGTGGTGGGGCCAGGAATGGATTTTCAAGGAAAAGCTCTCAGACCCTATGGGGACGCAAATGGACAAACTGTCCTTGAACTCCCAAGGAAAGAGAATTGGGGTCTTTGTTGGATTCAGAGCTGAACATCTGAATCCTGATTCTCTTTACATGACAACCACAGAAACCTCTAGAAATGGAGGCTGAGAAAGGAAAGACTACCCTTCTCCCAGCTTGTGATTCACAAGGGTGCATGTATTCACCATGAACCACACACTAAGGACAGGGACTGATCTTAATAGCAGGGATCCAGGAATGAAAAGGGCAGGCAAGATCCCTGTCTCCCTGATGTCTCGTGTGTGCCTAGAAATCTTTCATTCTTAGAGCTGCAAGGGACCTTTGACACCCTCTAATTCTATCTCAGGACACTCAAGCCCAGGCAGGAGAGGTGGCTTGTCCAAAACCAAAGACCAAGCAAAGCAGGAACTAAGTTAGGGTGGGAACACAGGGCTCCTGACAACTGTCAGCCTAGTGTTTCCAACAGGGCAAGAGCCCAGAGCCCATGCGGCAAGGACTCAAGCAGGGGTGCCTGGAGAAAAGAGAGTGGGCAGGCAGGTCAGCAACAGGAAGAGCCAAGCTGCATGGTCTGGGGTCCCTCCTGCTGAGAACTAGGCCACCGAGCACCCCATTCTCCCTTGGCACGGGAACCCCCAGCCCCTTTTCTTCAAAGCCCCAAGGGGAAATTGGAGCCCAGGACTGGCAGCGTGGAACCAGGGGACGCCACCGGACTCTTACCAGTTCCTGCACCACACTCTCTATATATTTCTTTACTGCATAGGTGGAGTCCAGGACTGCCTGCAGAACTAGGCACCGGCTCTGTGGCACATGGAGAGAGGAGGAGTTGGAGGAGGGTTGGGAGAGAGGTAGAGAGAGCGATCATTAGGGGTGGGGGTGTTGGCTGTTTCAGCTGGCAGCGTGGCCCCCAGCCCCCAGCATGGGAGGTGGTCGGGGGGCTGGCCTGGAGGGCACTTACCTCCAGCTCCTTGATGTAAGTTGAAGTCCTCAAGGCCTCCCCAGTGATGGATGATGGGGGCTGGAAGAGATGAGAGCACACATGGAGATGCTCTGCCCCTCAATGGCTAAGCCCTCTGCTGTCCTTTCTTCCTAACCTGGACCAGGCCCTCCTCCTGTAGCCCCTCTGTGCCCACTTCTCAAGGTCTCACTTCCTCACCGTCCCTCCGCTCCCGAGCACCTCTCATCCTGCACTTTGTTTTTTTTTTGGTGGTGGCCAGTACAGGGATTGAGCCCTGGGCCTTGGTGTTGTCAACACTGGGTGTCGGCTGTCTCAGTTGGCAAGGGGGTCCCCAGCCCCCAGCATGGGAGGTGGTTGGGGGCTGGCCTGGAGGGCACTTACCTCCAGCTCCTTAATGTCAGTTGAAGTCCTCAAGGCCTCCCCAGTGATGGATGATGGGGGCTGGAAGAGATGAGAGCACACATGGAGGTGCTCTGCCCCTCAATGGCTAAGCCCTCTGCTGTCCTTTCTTCCTAACCTTGACCAGCCCTCTTCCTGTAGCCCCTCTGTGCCCACTTCTCAAGGTCTCACTTCCCAATCATCCCTCCCCTCCCAAGCAGCTCTTATCCTGCACTTTTTTTTTTTTTTTGGTGGTGGCCAGTACAGGGATTGAGCCCTGGGCCTTGGTGTTGTCAACATCATCCTGTGCTTCCTGCAGCAGGATCCAATGAGACAGCCACGCTCGTGCTCCATCTGTGTGCACAGCTTCAAGGGAGAACTCAGAGAAGAGTCCTATGTCATATCCCGAGCAGAGGGAGACATAGGATTCAAACCCAGACTTCTTACCCAGTCCCTGACACTTCTTCCATGGTCATTACCATTACCCCCTACTGCCCCTTGAGGCCCCCGTTCCCAGGAGCCTGACCAGCCAACACTCACCTCCTGAGGTGACTGGCACCTCCCACAAGTGCTGGGCTGGGGCCTACTGCCAGTTAGGCCCCTTTTTTGTTGGAACTCTCTTAACTGTGAAAAGGAAAAGCCGTAATATTCAGGAGATGTGGAAGCCCCTATGTTTGTCACCTACTTTACAGTTTTTACAAAGTATTCTTACTTGTACCATCTGATTTAATGCCACCAGCAACCCTATAAGGTGTTGTCATGATCACCAAATGGCTGAAGAAATGGACCGATAGCATGATTAGAAAAAGGCAAGAATGGAATTGAACTTCAGTCTTCTGGGGCTTTGTCATGAATCAGCAGCTGCTGGCGGGCCAAATACAAATCAGACATCGGGGCCCTCCCTCACAGAGCTTTGAGAGCTGCACCCCAGTACTTCTCAAACGTTTATGTCAATGTACCCTAATGGCAGAAGTCATGAGGGCACACCCCTAGGGATCTGGGGACCTCACAAAAAGAGGACAACCCAAGCATCATTTCAGAGAAATCCATTATGAGCTTACAAATCCAGGTGAATGTCACCCCTAAGTACATTAAGAGGATTTTTCTCTTTCAAAAGAATCAAGCAAATCTGATGCTTCAGAAAGAGGCCCCCTGAGTCCTGTGGCACCCCAGATTGACAGGATCTGGGCAAGATTCAAGCTGTGAAGTTCAGTTGCCCAGGATTTATCCCACAGAAGACAAGCACATCTCCCTCCAGAGAGTAGTGACTGAAAGGTGCTCTGGTCCCAGAATCCTAGGGAATTCTAAGGTGAGATCCAGACTCAGAAATCAATTGTTAAGTGTCTCTAGAGAGTAGAAACCCAGGAAAAAACCAAACCGAACCCGTTCTCCCAATGGTCACCCAGAGATACTGTCAACATTTTGAGCTCACTGGTGAAGTGCAGGCTTTTTAGGTAGGCAATGTCTAAGTAAAGGGGGGAAGGGGAACCAGAAACCTCCCAGGCAGTACTGACAGTTCCTGAGGGATTGTGACACCTCCCAGGGGGTTTGGGACAGTTTGGAATGGGATTGTGAGGTGACAACATTCCACTCCTTCCTACCAATGTCAGAGTCACTGCAACACTGTGGGGAAGTGGAGCACAGAGCCAGGACCGAGGTCCTTGGAGACGGGAACGCAGGGGACCCAGGGAGCCCAGGAAGGTCTGGTTTGGGGTAGCAGGAGGCCAGGGCTGAGTCCAGGTGGGGAGCCCTGGAAGTAACCTTACTGGCCAAAGTCACCCGGGGACAGCCGGCAAGGGCAGGGTCTGGGCAGCTGAGGGGGCAGGGATGGCTGAGAAGACTTTGGTGGGGGGAGTCAAGAGGCACAGAGGGGCAATCCCCGTGTGCCTCAGAAGTGACACCGAGTCCTGCCCCTGTCCCACCATAGGAGGGGCCTCGGGCTGGCTCTGGGGATGCGACCCAGCATGTTATACCTTCTTCTTGGCCCTCGCCAATTTCTCCTGTCGGATTTCCTCCGACATTTCGGGGCAGGGAAAAGGAAAGGGGTACTTCCGCCTTATCATGGCTAAGCACTGGACAGTCACTCCCTCCAGCTAAGGCACGGACCAGCGACTGAGCCAGAGCAGCTGGGAGCGGCCGGTGCTAGGCAACAGGTAGGTGGGCGTGGCCTCAATGCTCACAGCCCATTGGTGGATGAGAAAGATGGACGGAATGGGGGCGTGGCCAGAACCCAGGGAAGGGTGGGGTCACAATGAAAGCCGGCCCCGCCCACCCCAGGGAGGGGCCCCTGGGGGAAAGGGGCGGGGCTGTCACTCGGTGCCCATGCAGCTTCTGTGTGACCCTTCACGGTGGCCGTCACAGAATCTGAGGCACCTGGCAGAGCAGAGAGGCCGTTCTCCAGCCCCCGCCCTGGACCCTCCTGTTCCCGTTCAACCCCTGACCTGGGGCCTCAGGACCCAGGGCTCAGGAGGTGGGCGAGGAATGGACAGCAGGGAAAAGTGTGTCACTTCACAGTCCCTTTCCAGACTCCTCACAGCTCTGCCCCAGACTTTCTCATCCCACAAACCACCTCCAAAGACCCCCGTCCAGTCCTCCAGGTGCCTCTCCACTCGCCCCCTTCCTCAAGGGTGTCTTCACTGATCCCGGGAGCTGAAAATAGGTGTAGCTGGCAGCGGTAGCTTTCCTGTCGGGGAAGGCCTTGAGGAGGGGCCTGAGACTTTGGGGAGTGGTTGGAAACCCAGAGGCACGTCTGGAAACCCGGACCCAGGGAAACTGAGCACCTCCTGTCTCCCGGTGTGGCTGGAGTTTTCCACAAGACATTCTGTGTGTTGTGGAGAAGAACATGGAGCATGAGGAGACACGCCAAGGGTTCCTACAAGTCAGCGTAAAATCTGCCTGAGTCTCAAAGTGCCTGGGACAGAATGTTTCCCCAGAGGGACAGGGCTGCTGATTGGTCCCTGATGGACTTTGGATGTGTCGTCCCCTCCAAAGCGCATGTGGAAATCTCATCTCCAATGTGGCAGTGTGGAAAGTGATTGAGTCATGAGGGCGGATCCATCATGAATGGATTCATGCTCTCCCTGGGGGAGGGGGATTAATGCGTGAGTTCTCGCTCTATGAGTTCTCGTGAGAGCTGATTGTTTAAAGGACCCTGGCACCTCCCCTCTCTCTCTTGCTTCCTCTCGCCATGTGATCTGCTTGTGCTCGTCAGCTGCTGCCACTTTCCGCCACGAGTAGAAGCAGCCTGAGGCTCATGCCAGATGCAGCTGTCCCAGAATCGTAAGCCAAATAAACCTCTGTTCTTTATAAATTACCCAGTGTCGGGTATCATTTTAAAGCTGCAGGGCATGGGGGCTAAAGCAGCAAGCTGAAACCTCCAAAGGTCACGAGTGGATTTGCCACAGTCTTTCATGCTTGACTAGAGCTACCCACTAGACTTTCCATCCGAGTCTCTGATGGGCCTTCCCTGAGGAAGACAGAAGAAGCAGAGCTGGACGAGCCTCATTACAAGTGCGTGTGTGTAGAGAGAGCGGAGAGAGAAGGCGGCAGAAGCCATCCCTGAAGGTGTAATGCCTGAGGATTTTCCGAAATGGGTGCAATACGTCAATCCACAGACTCAAGAAACTCCAAGTAGATTGGCAAACCCCAACTAGGATTAAAAAAGAAAGGAGGAGAAAATCATACTAAAGTCCATTATAGTTAAATTGCTAAAAGGAATTAGATAAAGTCAAATTTCTTCTCTAAAGCAAATTCATTCCCTTATATGTCATTACTAAACAAAAAAAATTAAAATATTCTAAAACTATTTATTCATCATAAGAAATTAAGAAAATAATAAGAAACCAAAGATTCACAGGAGAATGGATATACTAAACATAAAAAAAAAATCAGATTATCAGGAGAAAATGGTAGAATTGACAGATTAATAAATCTGAAAGCTTGTTATTTGAATCATAAAGATCCATCAAAAAACATGCCCTCACTGTCAGTGTTTATTTTTATTAAATAAATTTGATTCAAATAAAAATACACAAATGTGGGAGTGAAAAAAAATGATGTGCCTACAGATCCCAAGGAAACTATGAAAATAAGGATACCTAAGAAATAAACATTTCATAAATAAATTTGATATTTGAAAGTAAAAGTTAACTTCCTGACCAAGTATAAATTATAAAACTTGACAAAGGGACCCTTATTTGGCCTGCCCCTATTGCTGCCTGGGTTGGCCTGGCCTGGCACTAAGGGAACCGATGGCCTCACCTGCAGCTAAGGGTCCCCCTGATCAGGCTTGCCATAACCGGACTTGGAATGTAAGTGTCCAGTTGTAATGTAACTGGACTTGACTTTTGGCACCTAATCTGTCACCTCAGTGGCTGTACAGAGACCGCTTCCCACTGAAGAAAAATATCTGGTGTCTTCCAAGGTCACAGGTGACAAATGTGACCCATGGCAGTCTTACAAGTTAAAATGTCTGGCTGGGCCAAGAAGCCCCCAGCCTCCGTAACTCCTATGTAACTCTCAGCTTAAACACCTTCCATGATACCGCTGATCTGGTTTGGGGCCTGGTGGGTTTATACTCTCTCGGCACTCTATAGGTTCCCAACTTCCAAAAACATATCATATGCTTGTCAGTTGATGAATGAATAAATAAAATATGGTGCATCGACACACTGGAATATGACCCACCCATGAAAAGGATCAAGGCTCTGACACACGCTACCACGTGGGCAAACCTTGAACACATCACGCTCAGTGAAAGACGTCAGACACAAAAGGCCACACAGTGTAGGATTCCATTTATATGAACGCGCCAGTCCACGAGACCGAAAGTGGGTTCGTGGTTGCCAGGGGCTGGGGGAGGGGATGGGAGAGTGACTTTTAATGGATGTGGGATTTCTTTGTAGGGTGATGAAGATGTTCTGGAATCTGATAGTGGTGATGGTTATACAACCCTGTGTATATAAAACCACTAAAACCCACTGAATTTCATGCTTTCAGTGAGTGAATTGTATGGTATATGAACTATCGCTCCAGGAAGCTGTTATTAATTTTAAAAGCACCATAATTGCAATGAAACGTTTGGTTAGGATCTGTCTGTCTGATTCTAAGTTCCTGGAGGTCTGGTATAATGTGAGTTTTACTCAGTACCGCATCCTCCAAAGGCCGAGCCCATAGTAGGTGGCTCATTAAATCTCTCAAAACGAGCTACTTTTATACCAGGGTCTCTCCCCCTTGGCACTGCGGACCTTGTGGCTGGATCACGCTCTGTGGTTTGGCTGTCCTGCACGTGCTGAGCAGCGTCCCTGGCCTCCACCTACTCCATGCCAGGAGCACCCTCCTCGTCGGTCCTGACAACTACAGATGTCGCCCGACATTGCCTAGTGTCCTCTGGGGGCAAATTGCCCATGGCTGTGAAACATCCATTTAGAGGTACCAAGGTTTTGAATTTGGGGTGCTGCGTGGGACTTTAGAAGTCGCCACGTAAAGGCTGGCCCCCAGGGGGACGCCGCAGGGACATGCAGGCCTTGGCTGTGTCAGCAAAACCTCACCCAGCCAGGAGGTGGTGAGCAGGGCTCCCAAACCCACCCAACCGGGGCAAAAGGTAAAGCCACCCTCTACCAAGAGGGGCCGCAGGCAGAAGGGGACGGGCAGGTGAGCCCACAGGACCGAAGGACCAGCTCCCGAGAGGGGAGCCTCAAAGACCGCCTTC
This sequence comes from Cynocephalus volans, assembly GCF_027409185.1. NCBI lineage: Eukaryota > Metazoa > Chordata > Mammalia > Dermoptera > Cynocephalidae > Cynocephalus > Cynocephalus volans. The sequence continues at coordinate 95,640,075 of NC_084469.1, read as the reverse complement.
ACCGCCGGCCTGGGGTGCAGCGACCCCACCTCCGAGAGGTCAACGGGCAGACGGGCTGAGGAAGGGGCGGGGCCACGACGCAGGGCGGGGCGAGAGGCAGAGACCCCGGAGGCAGAGTCATTGAAAGGAAGGTCCCGTCTCCGAGTCGGGGCGGAGCTTGTGGCGTGGGCGGGGCTTGAAGAGAGAGCGGGCGTCTGACTGGGGAAGGAGGAGGGACTCCGGATAAGGGGCGGGGCCTGCAGCTCCGGGAGTGTCCGTGACGTCACGGGCCGGCGGCGCTCGGGGGACTCGCGAAGATGGCGGCCGGCGGTTATTTTAGCTTCGCGCGGGCGCCGGGTCTTAACTCAGGTAAAGGCCCCGCAGCGCCGCCCGCGCCCGGCCCGGCCCTCCTTCCGCCCCGAGCCGCGCCGCGAGGAGCCGGCGGGGCGGCGTCTTGTGCGAACCGGCTCCGATGGCCGCAGAGCGCACTCGTGTCTGTCACGGGGGGGGCAAGAAGGGGCTCCTGACGTGGGAGCGGGCGCCGGGCCTGTGGGGGGAATGGAGCCCGAACCGTGCGGGTGGAAGTCAGTCCCTGAGGGGACTGCCCCGAGGAGGCTCCGGCGCCAGCTGAAGCAGGGACAGGAGACAGACGGGAGGGCGCCCGGCCGGGCGGGGGAGGGGCGCGAGCTGACCCCTGATGATGGGGAGGAGGCGGGGGAGGGGCGCGAGCTGACCCCTGATGGGGGAGGGGCGGGAACTGACCCCTGATGCTGCACGGGGGGCGGGAGCTGAGCCCTGATGATGGGGGAGGGGCGGGAGCTGACCCCTGATGATGGGGAGGAGGCGGGGGAGGGGCGGGAGCTGACCCCTGATGATGGGGGAGCGGCGGGAGCTGACCCCTGATGGGGAGGGGCGGGAACTGACCCCTGGTGATGGGGAAGGGGTGGGAGCTGACCCCTGATGATGGGGGAGGGGCGGGAGCTGACCCCTGGTGATGAGGGGCCCTTTATGGGAAGTTTATTGGCCCCCCAGCTAGAGCAGAATAGGGTGGGCACAGATCTCGGAGAGCCCAAGTGCTGGGGTGAGGGGCCTGATCTCTTTCCTACAGGAAAGTTGTTTTCATCACATCTCCCCCCTCTTTTGTTAACACTTTGTGAGTAGAACAGGGGGCCTGGGTGGGTTCCTCCCTGGCATCCACCTCTTCCCTGGGGGAGTTCCCTGGGGCTCCCAGAGTCTGCAGCAAGAGCTTCACGTGGGGATCTGGTGCCCCAGAAGGTGTCAGAACAAGGGCAGTCCTTGCTCCATGTGGCCGCTGCAGGAGGGGTCTTCCAGACCCACACTCGGGTCACTCCCTGCTCTGTCTTCCCACCGAGTGGGAACCAGGAGTGGCAAGGCCTGGGGGCAGCCTCAGGCCCTGCTGGCCATTCACAGGCTGTGTCTCCACAGGGGCGGCTGACGGGGCTGGGTGGAGAGGACCTTCCCACCATCATCATCGTGGCCCACTACGACGCGTTCGGGTGGCCCCGGTATGTATGTGTGACCCCACGGGGCCGGACCCCATCTCGGTTCAGTCTGCAGATGCACCCACAGTGAGGGCCCTTGACCCGCCTACTCAGGTCCCATGAGGACCCTCTGGGTGGGTGTCATCGTGTCACTGACATGGAGGGTTTCCAAAATGGGTATAATACGTCAGTCCACAGATTGAAGAACCAAACCCCAACTGGGAATAAAAAAGAAAAGAAAAAATCATACTAAAGTCCATCGTAGTTAAATTGCTGAAACGAAGGAGATAAAGTCAAATTTCTTTTCTAAAGCAAATTCCCACCCGTATATGTCATGATTACATAATAAATATCAAACTATTCTAGAACTACTTATTCATCATAAGAAAATCACGACAAACCTAAGATTCACAGGAGAATGGATATACTGAACACACACAGAAAAATGAAATCAAATGATCCAGAGAGGGGAAATGACAGAATGGACAGACTAATAAATCTGAAAGCTGTTTATCTGAAAAATAAAAATCAAACAAAAACCATGTATTCACTTTCAGTCTTTATTTTAATTAAATAAATATGACTCAAATAAAAATACACAAATGTGGGAGTGGAGAAAAACGTAAAGTAGATTCTGAAGAAACTACAAAAATAAGGATAATTATTAAAATAGATATTTTATGAATAAGTTTGATACTTGAATGAAAAAGAAAATTTTCTGGCCAAGTATAAATGATAAAACATTGCTAAGTGCCTCCCCCCCCCCCCAGCCAACTCTCTGGACTGCCTTTCCACTAAGGACTCCCCTCGAATGGCCTACCTCAGGGCCCCCTTGGCTTGATTGGTGCTAACGGCCCCCTTCTGCTAAGAGCCTGCCAGGCCTGCCCCAAGTGCTTCCTTGGCCTGGTCTGGCCACCTAGGGGCCCCCTGGCCTGGCACTATGGGCCCCTGTTCTAGCCTACTTGTCACTCAGGGCCTCCATGGCCCGACCTACTATTCAGGACCCCCCCACTGCTAAGGGCCCCCTTCCGCTAAGGGCCTGCCAGGCCTGCCCCAAGTGCTTCCTTGGCCTGCCCCAGCATTAAGGGGCCCCCTGACTGGCCTGCCCAAGGGACCAATTCTACTGGTCTTCCCCTATGGGTCCCTGAGGCTGGACTACTGGTGAGGGCACCCTGCTGCTTTCTTTCTTTCTTTCTTTTTTCTTTTTGTTTTCTTACATATTTATTTTTGGTTTTTCTTTTATGGTTTTTTTTTTTTTTTCTTTTTCTCTCTTTTAGTATTTTTCCTGTTTTTTATTTTTTTGTTGTTGTTGCTGTTGTTTGTCTGTTTTGCATTTTTTGATTTTTGTATATTTCTGTACATTTTTGTACATTTTTTAGGGGGTTTCTTCTTTTGGATTTTTATTTATTTATTTATTTATTGTTAGGGTTTTCTTCTGTGTGGATTTTTTTTTTGCAGGGTTTTTCTTTTTGTGGGAGTTTACTTCTCGGGGAGTGTTTGGTTTTCTTCTTTTGGGGGGTTTTCTTTTTGGGGGGTTCTCTTTTGGAGTTTTCCTTTTGTTGGGGTTTTCGTCTTTGGGGGTTTCTCCTTTTGGGGCTTTTTGGGGGGTTTTCTTGTTTTCCTGGGGGGTTTTCTTCTTTCTATTGGAGTTTTTTCTATTTGGGTGTTTTTTTCTTTTACGGGGTTTTTCTTTTTGTTAGGATTTCCTTCTTTGGGGGTTCTCTTTTTGGGGTGCATGGTTTCTTCTTTTTGTTGAGGTTTTCTTTTCTGGAAGTTTTTCTTCTTTTCAGAGGTTTTTCTTCTTTGTAGAGACTTTTCTTTTTTGTGGGGGGTGTTTCTTCTTTTTGTTAGGGTTTTGTTCTTTTCATTGGGAATTTCTTCTTTGGGGCTTCCTATTGCTGGCACTTTCTTCTTTTTACTGGGGTTTTTCTTCTTGTGGGATTCTTCTTTTATTGTGGGTTTTTTTCGCTTTGTTGCTGTTTTCTTCTTCTGGGGGGGTTCTACTTTTCCAGTTTTCTTTTGGGCGGTTTCTTTTCTGAGAGGTTATCTTCTTATCAGTGGGGTTTTATTTTTGTTGGGGTTTCCTTCATGTGGGGTGGTTTCTGCTTTTTGTTGGGGTTTTCTTATTTTGGGGGGATTTTTCTTTCTGTTGGGGTTCTCTTCTTTTTGTTGGGGTTGTCTTCTTTTGGGTTTTGTTTTTTTCTTCTTTTGGGCAGTTTTTCTTTATGTTTGGGTTTTATTCTTTTTGTAAAGGTTTTCTTCCTTTTTGGGGGGTGTTTTCTTCTGTGTGTTTTTTTTTCTGGGTTGTGTGTTTTCTTCTTTTTGGTGTTTTCTGGATATCTTCTTTCGAGTATTTTCTGCATGTCATCGTCTTTTGGGTGTTCTCTTCTTTTCGGTGTTTTCTCGGTGTTTTCTTCTTTTGGGGGTTTTCTGGGTGCTATCATCTTTAGGATGTTCTCCGGGTGTTGTCTTTTTTTGGGTGTTCTCTGGATGTTGTCTTCTTTTGAGTATTTTCAGGGCATTGTCTTCTTCTTTTCAGTGTTTTCTGGGTGCTGTCTTCTTTTTTTTGTTTTTTTCCTTTTTTAAGTTTTTTTTTTCCTTTTTTCCTTTTTTTGTTTTTTTTGGATTTTTCGTTTTTTTTTTTTAAAGAACAGGGGTCTTAACATGATAAAAGGGTGACTGGGAAGGAGTGGCAGGGACAGGGTGGCAGAGACAGGGTGGCAGGGACAGGGTGGAAGGAAGAGGGTGGCAGAGACATGGTGGCAAGGACAGGGTAGCAGGAACTGGGAGGGGGCAGAGCCCTGGGCCCCACATCTCAGATGTCCATGATGTTACTGTCACAATACTTTTCTGCTCGATAAAACAATGGAAAGCAGAGATTGTTGCTGAAGCCTTGGTTCTCCTGGCATTTCTGTATGTTCTGCGGCAGCTGTGTGGTCAGAAGGAAGGGAGCAATGAATAGTCAGAGGACTGCAGTGCATGACTGGGGTCACCTGTCCCCCAGGCTGGAGCTGCCTCTGTGCTGGCTCTGGAACCCCCCTCAGAGGCTGGTGCCTGTCTCCTAGCCCTTCCTGAATGGGGCAGCGATTCCCATCTCCTTTAGGTCTCCCAGCTTCTCACGAAGCTGGCCCAACTTCTCAGCCAGCTCCATCTTCACGTGCTGCCCTGAATGCAGTGCACTGGGGACCTCCATGTTCTAATTGGTCTGGATGGAGAGAAGCAGTCGGTGGCCACCTGATGCAGCCGGAGACCCACGGCACAGGGAAGGGGCACGGCACAGGCACACAGGGGGCCCTCCCTGTACCATTTCGTGTGAGGTCTCCAGCACCCCATTTTAGAGGTGGGGGAACAAAGGCCCAGGGGGTGAGTGCGGAGGACACGCAGGCAGAATGGGTGACACGCCAGCCCGATGACGCGAGCCTGCAGCTCAGCTTGAAGTGTGCACCTGCCCAGAGCACAGGGGCATAAGCCGTGTAAGGAGTGGCTGCAGGAGGGACAGGCTGCCACCTTCCTCTCTACCCCACAACCATAAAACCAACCCCCTGGGCTGCAGCCACTCACTTGGTTTGGCAGGAGCTTGGATGTTGCGAGCGTTTTCGCCTGGACCTGTAAGGCCGCCTTCTCCATTTCAAGGACGCGAATCTTGCCCTTCAGCTGGGCCTGCTGGGCCTTGAGGACTTCATAGTTGTTCCTGTGGCCAGAGGTGGTGGAGAATGTAAAGAACGAGGAACAGAAAGGACGACTTTTGCCATCAATGCACTGACTTTGCCACACAACCAGAGGACTATGGCATGGGAAGGGGACACCTGGACTCTCAAGTGCCTGTCCACAGAGAGGACATGAATTGCCTGAGGCCACACACGAGTCACTGGCACAGCTGGGGCCACAGCTAGGCTCTGCACGTGTCCACACCTGTGCGTCGCCCTCATCGTGCTCACCTCTACCCTCCCACCTCCCACCACATCACCCGTGCCGAGGACCCCCCAGACCTGCCACCCACCGTCCCCCTCCTACTTGTTGTCCTCCAGCTGAAGGAAGAGGGCATCTCGCTCGCTCTTGAGGTTGCGGTAGGACTGCAAATACAGAAAGGCAAAGTCAGGATTCGGCAGGGAGAAGATGGAGTCGGGGCACACGAACACCGACACCTACAGCAACCGTTCAGCGGTGACCTTTCCTCCCCCTGAATCACACTTGACACCTTTTTCAAGGCATTTCCAAGCCCATGTTCTCAGTTGCTTTTCCCAAGACCTCAGTAAGGGTGGAAGAGGCAGGGAAAGAGATCTGATTGACAGCTGGCCGACGGAGGCCCAGGGATAGCCTGTCACGTTGCCATTGTTAGGACTGTCATCACCATGGTCTGACTCTGTATTGCGTGCGGCACCAGGCACCGTGCTAACAATCCATCGAATCCTCACAACCACCACAGGAGGGAGTTACTATCGTTAGCTCCATTTTGTAGATGAAATGCAAGGTATTAGAGGTTAAGTGCTAAGATCACGTACAGCCGGGATGTGAACATCCAGGTCTATCTAATTCTCTAAGCCCATTTTTCCCCCTGGGGGTGGAGGCGCAAGCGTGAGGGCAGGTGGCTGGACTCACCCTCTCGGCGTCCTCCTGCCCTGTGGAGAAGGCGGTCAGACTCCCCTGCAGCTGTTGGATCTCTTTTTCCCGGGAGTCCAGGCAGGTCCGCAGATGTTGACATTCTCCTGGAATGACAGAGGTCAAGATGGAACCCAAAGGACTCCCCTGAAGGCCTGCCAAGGCACCAGGTTGAGGGAGGAAGGCTGCCCAGATCCACACCTGCTTTCTGCCGGGCTTCCTGACGAGCATCGGCCAGGGCTCTCTCCATCTCTTCCTTTTCGGACTTTAAGATGGCATTGGTCCGAATCTGAGCCTTTGGGAGAAAAGCCAAACAGGTGGTGAGAGAGGGACAGGAAGGTTCTCTAGGGCACATGAGGGATGCCATAGAGTCCACTCACCTGCAGTTGTTCCCGCAGGGAGTCCAGCTGCTGACACGGACTCTCCTTCTGTAGGAAGAGGAAAGAAACATCTCTTACCAGGGAGGCAGAGATGGAACAGCAAGGGACGGGCCCCAGGAATGCCACCAATGGCCCAGGACAGGCCCACCAGGGAGACCAGATCCTCGGGGACCCCGTGGTGCTGAGGGTGGGGTGCAGGGGGGAGCCTTCTCCAGGTTGGGAGTGGGCAGGACGAGCCTGCGGCCTCTCCATCTCAGTCTGTCCCCAAACCCGTCAGACATGGAAGGAGCGAACAAAGAAATCATGTCCCTCTTTCCACTTCATCCAGTTTCCTGGTGCCAGGTTTTCCATGTGGAGAGTCACGGGAAGGTGACTGAGGTTGTCCCCTCAGGTTCATTCCCCAGACTGGGAAGTGGTGGGGCCAGGAATGGATTTTCAAGGAAAAGCTCTCAGACCCTATGGGGACGCAAATGGACAAACTGTCCTTGAACTCCCAAGGAAAGAGAATTGGGGTCTTTGTTGGATTCAGAGCTGAACATCTGAATCCTGATTCTCTTTACATGACAACCACAGAAACCTCTAGAAATGGAGGCTGAGAAAGGAAAGACTACCCTTCTCCCAGCTTGTGATTCACAAGGGTGCATGTATTCACCATGAACCACACACTAAGGACAGGGACTGATCTTAATAGCAGGGATCCAGGAATGAAAAGGGCAGGCAAGATCCCTGTCTCCCTGATGTCTCGTGTGTGCCTAGAAATCTTTCATTCTTAGAGCTGCAAGGGACCTTTGACACCCTCTAATTCTATCTCAGGACACTCAAGCCCAGGCAGGAGAGGTGGCTTGTCCAAAACCAAAGACCAAGCAAAGCAGGAACTAAGTTAGGGTGGGAACACAGGGCTCCTGACAACTGTCAGCCTAGTGTTTCCAACAGGGCAAGAGCCCAGAGCCCATGCGGCAAGGACTCAAGCAGGGGTGCCTGGAGAAAAGAGAGTGGGCAGGCAGGTCAGCAACAGGAAGAGCCAAGCTGCATGGTCTGGGGTCCCTCCTGCTGAGAACTAGGCCACCGAGCACCCCATTCTCCCTTGGCACGGGAACCCCCAGCCCCTTTTCTTCAAAGCCCCAAGGGGAAATTGGAGCCCAGGACTGGCAGCGTGGAACCAGGGGACGCCACCGGACTCTTACCAGTTCCTGCACCACACTCTCTATATATTTCTTTACTGCATAGGTGGAGTCCAGGACTGCCTGCAGAACTAGGCACCGGCTCTGTGGCACATGGAGAGAGGAGGAGTTGGAGGAGGGTTGGGAGAGAGGTAGAGAGAGCGATCATTAGGGGTGGGGGTGTTGGCTGTTTCAGCTGGCAGCGTGGCCCCCAGCCCCCAGCATGGGAGGTGGTCGGGGGGCTGGCCTGGAGGGCACTTACCTCCAGCTCCTTGATGTAAGTTGAAGTCCTCAAGGCCTCCCCAGTGATGGATGATGGGGGCTGGAAGAGATGAGAGCACACATGGAGATGCTCTGCCCCTCAATGGCTAAGCCCTCTGCTGTCCTTTCTTCCTAACCTGGACCAGGCCCTCCTCCTGTAGCCCCTCTGTGCCCACTTCTCAAGGTCTCACTTCCTCACCGTCCCTCCGCTCCCGAGCACCTCTCATCCTGCACTTTTTTTTTTTTTTGGTGGTGGCCAGTACAGGGATTGAGCCCTGGGCCTTGGTGTTGTCAACACTGGGTGTCGGCTGTCTCAGTTGGCAAGGGGGTCCCCAGCCCCCAGCATGGGAGGTGGTTGGGGGCTGGCCTGGAGGGCACTTACCTCCAGCTCCTTAATGTCAGTTGAAGTCCTCAAGGCCTCCCCAGTGATGGATGATGGGGGCTGGAAGAGATGAGAGCACACATGGAGGTGCTCTGCCCCTCAATGGCTAAGCCCTCTGCTGTCCTTTCTTCCTAACCTTGACCAGCCCTCTTCCTGTAGCCCCTCTGTGCCCACTTCTCAAGGTCTCACTTCCCAATCATCCCTCCCCTCCCAAGCAGCTCTTATCCTGCACTTTTTTTTTTTTTTTTGGTGGTGGCCAGTACAGGGATTGAGCCCTGGGCCTTGGTGTTGTCAACATCATCCTGTGCTTCCTGCAGCAGGATCCAATGAGACAGCCACGCTCGTGCTCCATCTGTGTGCACAGCTTCAAGGGAGAACTCAGAGAAGAGTCCTATGTCATATCCCGAGCAGAGGGAGACATAGGATTCAAACCCAGACTTCTTACCCAGTCCCTGACACTTCTTCCATGGTCATTACCATTACCCCCTACTGCCCCTTGAGGCCCCCGTTCCCAGGAGCCTGACCAGCCAACACTCACCTCCTGAGGTGACTGGCACCTCCCACAAGTGCTGGGCTGGGGCCTACTGCCAGTTAGGCCCCTTTTTTGTTGGAACTCTCTTAACTGTGAAAAGGAAAAGCCGTAATATTCAGGAGATGTGGAAGCCCCTATGTTTGTCACCTACTTTACAGTTTTTACAAAGTATTCTTACTTGTACCATCTGATTTAATGCCACCAGCAACCCTATAAGGTGTTGTCATGATCACCAAATGGCTGAAGAAATGGACCGATAGCATGATTAGAAAAAGGCAAGAATGGAATTGAACTTCAGTCTTCTGGGGCTTTGTCATGAATCAGCAGCTGCTGGCGGGCCAAATACAAATCAGACATCGGGGCCCTCCCTCACAGAGCTTTGAGAGCTGCACCCCAGTACTTCTCAAACGTTTATGTCAATGTACCCTAATGGCAGAAGTCATGAGGGCACACCCCTAGGGATCTGGGGACCTCACAAAAAGAGGACAACCCAAGCATCATTTCAGAGAAATCCATTATGAGCTTACAAATCCAGGTGAATGTCACCCCTAAGTACATTAAGAGGATTTTTCTCTTTCAAAAGAATCAAGCAAATCTGATGCTTCAGAAAGAGGCCCCCTGAGTCCTGTGGCACCCCAGATTGACAGGATCTGGGCAAGATTCAAGCTGTGAAGTTCAGTTGCCCAGGATTTATCCCACAGAAGACAAGCACATCTCCCTCCAGAGAGTAGTGACTGAAAGGTGCTCTGGTCCCAGAATCCTAGGGAATTCTAAGGTGAGATCCAGACTCAGAAATCAATTGTTAAGTGTCTCTAGAGAGTAGAAACCCAGGAAAAAACCAAACCGAACCCGTTCTCCCAATGGTCACCCAGAGATACTGTCAACATTTTGAGCTCACTGGTGAAGTGCAGGCTTTTTAGGTAGGCAATGTCTAAGTAAAGGGGGGAAGGGGAACCAGAAACCTCCCAGGCAGTACTGACAGTTCCTGAGGGATTGTGACACCTCCCAGGGGGTTTGGGACAGTTTGGAATGGGATTGTGAGGTGACAACATTCCACTCCTTCCTACCAATGTCAGAGTCACTGCAACACTGTGGGGAAGTGGAGCACAGAGCCAGGACCGAGGTCCTTGGAGACGGGAACGCAGGGGACCCAGGGAGCCCAGGAAGGTCTGGTTTGGGGTAGCAGGAGGCCAGGGCTGAGTCCAGGTGGGGAGCCCTGGAAGTAACCTTACTGGCCAAAGTCACCCGGGGACAGCCGGCAAGGGCAGGGTCTGGGCAGCTGAGGGGGCAGGGATGGCTGAGAAGACTTTGGTGGGGGGAGTCAAGAGGCACAGAGGGGCAATCCCCGTGTGCCTCAGAAGTGACACCGAGTCCTGCCCCTGTCCCACCATAGGAGGGGCCTCGGGCTGGCTCTGGGGATGCGACCCAGCATGTTATACCTTCTTCTTGGCCCTCGCCAATTTCTCCTGTCGGATTTCCTCCGACATTTCGGGGCAGGGAAAAGGAAAGGGGTACTTCCGCCTTATCATGGCTAAGCACTGGACAGTCACTCCCTCCAGCTAAGGCACGGACCAGCGACTGAGCCAGAGCAGCTGGGAGCGGCCGGTGCTAGGCAACAGGTAGGTGGGCGTGGCCTCAATGCTCACAGCCCATTGGTGGATGAGAAAGATGGACGGAATGGGGGCGTGGCCAGAACCCAGGGAAGGGTGGGGTCACAATGAAAGCCGGCCCCGCCCACCCCAGGGAGGGGCCCCTGGGGGAAAGGGGCGGGGCTGTCACTCGGTGCCCATGCAGCTTCTGTGTGACCCTTCACGGTGGCCGTCACAGAATCTGAGGCACCTGGCAGAGCAGAGAGGCCGTTCTCCAGCCCCCGCCCTGGACCCTCCTGTTCCCGTTCAACCCCTGACCTGGGGCCTCAGGACCCAGGGCTCAGGAGGTGGGCGAGGAATGGACAGCAGGGAAAAGTGTGTCACTTCACAGTCCCTTTCCAGACTCCTCACAGCTCTGCCCCAGACTTTCTCATCCCACAAACCACCTCCAAAGACCCCCGTCCAGTCCTCCAGGTGCCTCTCCACTCGCCCCCTTCCTCAAGGGTGTCTTCACTGATCCCGGGAGCTGAAAATAGGTGTAGCTGGCAGCGGTAGCTTTCCTGTCGGGGAAGGCCTTGAGGAGGGGCCTGAGACTTTGGGGAGTGGTTGGAAACCCAGAGGCACGTCTGGAAACCCGGACCCAGGGAAACTGAGCACCTCCTGTCTCCCGGTGTGGCTGGCGTTTTCCACAAGACATTCTGTGTGTTGTGGAGAAGAACATGGAGCATGAGGAGACACGCCAAGGGTTCCTACAAGTCAGCGTAAAATCTGCCTGAGTCTCAAAGTGCCTGGGACAGAATGTTTCCCCAGAGGGACAGGGCTGCTGATTGGTCCCTGATGGACTTTGGATGTGTCGTCCCCTCCAAAGCGCATGTGGAAATCTCATCTCCAATGTGGCAGTGTGGAAAGTGATTGAGTCATGAGGGCGGATCCATCATGAATGGATTCATGCTCTCCCTGGGGGAGGGGGATTAATGCGTGAGTTCTCGCTCTATGAGTTCTCGTGAGAGCTGATTGTTTAAAGGACCCTGGCACCTCCCCTCTCTCTCTTGCTTCCTCTCGCCATGTGATCTGCTTGTGCTCGTCAGCTGCTGCCACTTTCCGCCACGAGTAGAAGCAGCCTGAGGCCCATGCCAGATGCAGCTGTCCCAGAATCGTAAGCCAAATAAACCTCTGTTCTTTATAAATTACCCAGTGTCGGGTATCATTTTAAAGCTGCAGGGCATGGGGGCTAAAGCAGCAAGCTGAAACCTCCAAAGGTCACGAGTGGATTTGCCACAGTCTTTCATGCTTGACTAGAGCTACCCACTAGACTTTCCATCCGAGTCTCTGATGGGCCTTCCCTGAGGAAGACAGAAGAAGCAGAGCTGGACGAGCCTCATTACAAGTGCGTGTGTGTAGAGAGAGCGGAGAGAGAAGGCGGCAGAAGCCATCCCTGAAGGTGTAATGCCTGAGGATTTTCCGAAATGGGTGCAATACGTCAATCCACAGACTCAAGAAACTCCAAGTAGATTGGCAAACCCCAACTAGGATTAAAAAAGAAAGGAGGAGGAAATCATACTAAAGTCCATTATAGTTAAATTGCTAAAAGGAATTAGATAAAGTCAAATTTCTTCTCTAAAGCAAATTCATTCCCTTATATGTCATTACTAAACAAAAAAAATTAAAATATTCTAAAACTATTTATTCATCATAAGAAATTAAGAAAATAATAAGAAACCAAAGATTCACAGGAGAATGGATATACTAAACATAAAAAAAAAAATCAGATTATCAGGAGAAAATGGTAGAATTGACAGATTAATAAATCTGAAAGCTTGTTATTTGAATCATAAAGATCCATCAAAAAACATGCCCTCACTGTCAGTGTTTATTTTTATTAAATAAATTTGATTCAAATAAAAATACACAAATGTGGGAGTGAAAAAAAATGATGTGCCTACAGATCCCAAGGAAACTATGAAAATAAGGATACCTAAGAAATAAACATTTCATAAATAAATTTGATATTTGAAAGTAAAAGTTAACTTCCTGACCAAGTATAAATTATAAAACTTGACAAAGGGACCCTTATTTGGCCTGCCCCTATTGCTGCCTGGGTTGGCCTGGCCTGGCACTAAGGGAACCGATGGCCTCACCTGCAGCTAAGGGTCCCCCTGATCAGGCTTGCCATAACCGGACTTGGAATGTAAGTGTCCAGTTGTAATGTAACTGGACTTGACTTTTGGCACCTAATCTGTCACCTCAGTGGCTGTACAGAGACCGCTTCCCACTGAAGAAAAATATCTGGTGTCTTCCAAGGTCACAGGTGACAAATGTGACCCATGGCAGTCTTACAAGTTAAAATGTCTGGCTGGGCCAAGAAGCCCCCAGCCTCCGTAACTCCTATGTAACTCTCAGCTTAAACACCTTCCATGATACCGCTGATCTGGTTTGGGGCCTGGTGGGTTTATACTCTCTCGGCACTCTATAGGTTCCCAACTTCCAAAAACATATCATATGCTTGTCAGTTGATGAATGAATAAATAAAATATGGTGCATCGACACACTGGAATATGACCCACCCATGAAAAGGATCAAGGCTCTGACACACGCTACCACGTGGGCAAACCTTGAACACATCACGCTCAGTGAAAGACGTCAGACACAAAAGGCCACACAGTGTAGGATTCCATTTATATGAACGCGCCAGTCCACGAGACCGAAAGTGGGTTCGTGGTTGCCAGGGGCTGGGGGAGGGGATGGGAGAGTGACTTTTAATGGATGTGGGATTTCTTTGTAGGGTGATGAAGATGTTCTGGAATCTGATAGTGGTGATGGTTATACAACCCTGTGTATATAAAACCACTAAAACCCACTGAATTTCATGCTTTCAGTGAGTGAATTGTATGGTATATGAACTATCGCTCCAGGAAGCTGTTATTAATTTTAAAAGCACCATAATTGCAATGAAACGTTTGGTTAGGATCTGTCTGTCTGATTCTAAGTTCCTGGAGGTCTGGTATAATGTGAGTTTTACTCAGTACCGCATCCTCCAAAGGCCGAGCCCATAGTAGGTGGCTCATTAAATCTCTCAAAACGAGCTACTTTTATACCAGGGTCTCTCCCCCTTGGCACTGCGGACCTTGTGGCTGGATCACGCTCTGTGGTTTGGCTGTCCTGCACGTGCTGAGCAGCGTCCCTGGCCTCCACCTACTCCATGCCAGGAGCACCCTCCTCGTCGGTCCTGACAACTACAGATGTCGCCCGACATTGCCTAGTGTCCTCTGGGGGCAAATTGCCCATGGCTGTGAAACATCCATTTAGAGGTACCAAGGTTTTGAATTTGGGGTGCTGCGTGGGACTTTAGAAGTCGCCACGTAAAGGCTGGCCCCCAGGGGGACGCCGCAGGGACATGCAGGCCTTGGCTGTGTCAGCAAAACCTCACCCAGCCAGGAGGTGGTGAGCAGGGCTCCCAAACCCACCCAACCGGGGCAAAAGGTAAAGCCACCCTCTACCAAGAGGGGCCGCAGGCAGAAGGGGACGGGCAGGTGAGCCCACAGGACCGAAGGACCAGCTCCCGAGAGGGGAGCCTCAAAGACCGCCTTCACCGCCGGCCTGGGGTGCAGCGACCCCACCTCCGAGAGGTCAACGGGCAGACGGGCTGAGGAAGGGGCGGGGCCACGACGCAGGGCGGGGCGAGAGGCAGAGACCCCGGAGGCAGAGTCATTGAAAGGAAGGTCCCGTCTCCGAGTCGGGGCGGAGCTTGTGGCGTGGGCGGGGCTTGAAGAGAGAGCGGGCGTCTGACTGGGGAAGGAGGAGGGACTCCGGATAAGGGGCGGGGCCTGCAGCTCCGGGAGTGTCCGTGACGTCACGGGCCGGCGGCGCTCGGGGGACTCGCGAAGATGGCGGCCGGCGGTTATTTTAGCTTCGCGCGGGCGCCGGGTCTTAACTCAGGTAAAGGCCCCGCAGCGCCGCCCGCGCCCGGCCCGGCCCTCCTTCCGCCCCGAGCCGCGCCGCGAGGAGCCGGCGGGGCGGCGTCTTGTGCGAACCGGCTCCGATGGCCGCAGAGCGCACTCGTGTCTGTCACGGGGGGGGCAAGAAGGGGCTCCTGACGTGGGAGCGGGCGCCGGGCCTGTGGGGGGAATGGAGCCCGAACCGTGCGGGTGGAAGTCAGTCCCTGAGGGGACTGCCCCGAGGAGGCTCCGGCGCCAGCTGAAGCAGGGACAGGAGACAGACGGGAGGGCGCCCGGCCGGGCGGGGGAGGGGCGCGAGCTGACCCCTGATGATGGGGAGGAGGCGGGGGAGGGGCGCGAGCTGACCCCTGATGGGGGAGGGGCGGGAACTGACCCCTGATGCTGCACGGGGGGCGGGAGCTGAGCCCTGATGATGGGGGAGGGGCGGGAGCTGACCCCTGATGATGGGGAGGAGGCGGGGGAGGGGCGGGAGCTGACCCCTGATGATGGGGGAGCGGCGGGAGCTGACCCCTGATGGGGAGGGGCGGGAACTGACCCCTGGTGATGGGGAAGGGGTGGGAGCTGACCCCTGATGATGGGGGAGGGGCGGGAGCTGACCCCTGGTGATGAGGGGCCCTTTATGGGAAGTTTATTGGCCCCCCAGCTAGAGCAGAATAGGGTGGGCACAGATCTCGGAGAGCCCAAGTGCTGGGGTGAGGGGCCTGATCTCTTTCCTACAGGAAAGTTGTTTTCATCACATCTCCCCCCTCTTTTGTTAACACTTTGTGAGTAGAACAGGGGGCCTGGGTGGGTTCCTCCCTGGCATCCACCTCTTCCCTGGGGGAGTTCCCTGGGGCTCCCAGAGTCTGCAGCAAGAGCTTCACGTGGGGATCTGGTGCCCCAGAAGGTGTCAGAACAAGGGCAGTCCTTGCTCCATGTGGCCGCTGCAGGAGGGGTCTTCCAGACCCACACTCGGGTCACTCCCTGCTCTGTCTTCCCACCGAGTGGGAACCAGGAGTGGCAAGGCCTGGGGGCAGCCTCAGGCCCTGCTGGCCATTCACAGGCTGTGTCTCCACAGGGGCGGCTGACGGGGCTGGGTGGAGAGGACCTTCCCACCATCATCATCGTGGCCCACTACGACGCGTTCGGGTGGCCCCGGTATGTATGTGTGACCCCACGGGGCCGGACCCCATCTCGGTTCAGTCTGCAGATGCACCCACAGTGAGGGCCCTTGACCCGCCTACTCAGGTCCCATGAGGACCCTCTGGGTGGGTGTCATCGTGTCACTGACATGGAGGGTTTCCAAAGAAAAAATCATACTAAAGTCCATCGTAGTTAAATTGCTGAAACGAAGGAGATAAAGTCAAATTTCTTTTCTAAAGCAAATTCCCACCCGTATATGTCATGATTACATAATAAATATCAAACTATTCTAGAACTACTTATTCATCATAAGAAAATCACGACAAACCAAAGATTCACAGGAGAATGGATATACTGAACACACACAGAAAAATGAAATCAAATGATCCAGAGAGGGGAAATGACAGAATTGACAGACTAATAAATCTGAAAGCTGTTTATCTGAAAAATAAAAATCAAACAAAAACCATGTATTCACTTTCAGTCTTTATTTTAATTAAATAAATATGACTCAAATAAAAATACACAAATGTGGGAGTGGAGAAAAACGTAAAGTAGATTCTGAAGAAACTACAAAAATAAGGATAATTATTAAAATAGATATTTTATGAATAAGTTTGATACTTGAATGAAAAAGAAAATTTTCTGGCCAAGTATAAATGATAAAACATTGCTAAGTGCCTCCCCCCCCCCCAGCCAACTCTCTGGACTGCCTTTCCACTAAGGACTCCCCTCGAGTGGCCTACCTCAGGGCCCCCTTGGCTTGATTGGTGCTAACGGCCCCCTTCTGCTAAGAGCCTGCCAGGCCTGCCCCAAGTGCTTCCTTGGCCTGGTCTGGCCACCTAGGGGCCCCCTGGCCTGGCACTATGGGCCCCTGTTCTAGCCTACTTGTCACTCAGGGCCTCCATGGCCCGACCTACTATTCAGGACCCCCCCACTGCTAAGGGCCCCCTTCCGCTAAGGGCCTGCCAGGCCTGCCCCAAGTGCTTCCTTGGCCTGCCCCAGCATTAAGGGGCCCCCTGACTGGCCTGCCCAAGGGACCAATTCTACTGGTCTTCCCCTATGGGTCCCTGAGGCTGGACTACTGGTGAGGGCACCCTGCTGCTTTCTTTCTTTCTTTCTTTTTTCTTTTTGTTTTCTTACATATTTATTTTTGGTTTTTCTTTTATGGTTTTTTTTTTTTTTTCTTTTTCTCTCTTTTAGTATTTTTCCTGTTTTTTATTTTTTTGTTGTTGTTGCTGTTGTTTGTCTGTTTTGCATTTTTTGATTTTTGTATATTTCTGTACATTTTTGTACATTTTTTAGGGGGTTTCTTCTTTTCGATTTTTATTTATTTATTTATTTATTGTTAGGGTTTTCTTCTGTGTGGATTTTTTTTTTGCAGGGTTTTTCTTTTTGTGGGAGTTTACTTCTCGGGGAGTTTTTGGTTTTCTTCTTTTGGGGGGTTTTCTTTTTGGGGGGTTCTCTTTTGGAGTTTTCCTTTTGTTGGGGTTTTCGTCTTTGGGGGTTTCTCCTTTTGGGGCTTTTTGGGGGGTTTTCTTGTTTTCCTGGGGGGTTTTCTTCTTTCTATTGGAGTTTTTTCTATTTGGGTGTTTTTTTCTTTTACGGGGTTTTTCTTTTTGTTAGGATTTCCTTCTTTGGGGGTTCTCTTTTTGGGGTGCATGGTTTCTTCTTTTTGTTGAGGTTTTCTTTTCTGGAAGTTTTTCTTCTTTTCAGAGGTTTTTCTTCTTTGTAGAGACTTTTCTTTTTTGTGGGGGGTGTTTCTTCTTTTTGTTAGGGTTTTGTTCTTTTCATTGGGAATTTCTTCTTTGGGGCTTCCTATTGCTGGCACTTTCTTCTTTTTACTGGGGTTTTTCTTCTTGTGGGATTCTTCTTTTATTGTGGGTTTTTTTCGCTTTGTTGCTGTTTTCTTCTTCTGGGGGGGTTCTACTTTTCCAGTTTTCTTTTGGGCGGTTTCTTTTCTGAGAGGTTATCTTCTTATCAGTGGGGTTTTATTTTTGTTGGGGTTTCCTTCATGTGGGGTGGTTTCTGCTTTTTGTTGGGGTTTTCTTATTTTGGGGGGATTTTTCTTCTTTCTGTTGGGGTTCTCTTCTTTTTGTTGGGGTTGTCTTCTTTTGGGTTTTGTTTTTTTCTTCTTTTGGGCAGTTTTTCTTTATGTTTGGGTTTTATTCTTTTTGTAAAGGTTTTCTTCCTTTTTGGGGGGTGTTTTCTTCTGTGTGTTTTTTTTTCTGGGTTGTGTGTTTTCTTCTTTTTGGTGTTTTCTGGATATCTTCTTTCGAGTATTTTCTGCATGTCATCGTCTTTTGGGTGTTCTCTTCTTTTCGGTGTTTTCTCGGTGTTTTCTTCTTTTGGGGGTTTTCTGGGTGCTATCATCTTCAGGATGCTCTCCGGGTGTTGTCTTTTTTTGGGTGTTCTCTGGATGTTGTCTTCTTTTGAGTATTTTCAGGGCATTGTCTTCTTCTTTTCAGTGTTTTCTGGGTGCTGTCTTCTTTTTTTTGTTTTTTTCCTTTTTTAAGTTTTTTTTTCCTTTTTTCCTTTTTTTGTTTTTTTTTGGATTTTTCGTTTTTTTTTTTAAAGAACAGGGGTCTTAACATGATAAAAGGGTGACTGGGAAGGAGTGGCAGGGACAGGGTGGCAGAGACAGGGTGGCAGGGACAGGGTGGAAGGAAGAGGGTGGCAGAGACATGGTGGCAAGGACAGGGTAGCAGGAACTGGGAGGGGGCAGAGCCCTGGGCCCCACATCTCAGATGTCCATGATGTTACTGTCACAATACTTTTCTGCTCGATAAAACAATGGAAAGCAGAGATTGTTGCTGAAGCCTTGGTTCTCCTGGCATTTCTGTATGTTCTGCGGCAGCTGTGTGGTCAGAAGGAAGGGAGCAATGAATAGTCAGAGGACTGCAGTGCATGACTGGGGTCACCTGTCCCCCAGGCTGGAGCTGCCTCTGTGCTGGCTCTGGAACCCCCCTCAGAGGCTGGTGCCTGTCTCCTAGCCCTTCCTGAATGGGGCAGCGATTCCCATCTCCTTTAGGTCTCCCAGCTTCTCACGAAGCTGGCCCAACTTCTCAGCCAGCTCCATCTTCACGTGCTGCCCTGAATGCAGTGCACTGGGGACCTCCATGTTCTAATTGGTCTGGATGGAGAGAAGCAGTCGGTGGCCACCTGATGCAGCCGGAGACCCACGGCACAGGGAAGGGGCACGGCACAGGCACACAGGGGGCCCTCCCTGTACCATTTCGTGTGAGGTCTCCAGCACCCCATTTTAGAGGTGGGGGAACAAAGGCCCAGGGGGTGAGTGCGGAGGACACGCAGGCAGAATGGGTGACACGCCAGCCCGATGACGCGAGCCTGCAGCTCAGCTTGAAGTGTGCACCTGCCCAGAGCACAGGGGCATAAGCCGTGTAAGGAGTGGCTGCAGGAGGGACAGGCTGCCACCTTCCTCTCTACCCCACAACCATAAAACCAACCCCCTGGGCTGCAGCCACTCACTTGGTTTGGCAGGAGCTTGGATGTTGCGAGCGTTTTCGCCTGGACCTGTAAGGCCGCCTTCTCCATTTCAAGGACGCGAATCTTGCCCTTCAGCTGGGCCTGCTGGGCCTTGAGGACTTCATAGTTGTTCCTGTGGCCAGAGGTGGTGGAGAATGTAAAGAACGAGGAACAGAAAGGACGACTTTTGCCATCAATGCACTGACTTTGCCACACAACCAGAGGACTATGGCATGGGAAGGGGACACCTGGACTCTCAAGTGCCTGTCCACAGAGAGGACATGAATTGCCTGAGGCCACACACGAGTCACTGGCACAGCTGGGGCCACAGCTAGGCTCTGCACGTGTCCAAACCTGTGCGTCGCCCTCATCGTGCTCACCTCTACCCTCCCACCTCCCACCACATCACCCGTGCCGAGGACCCCCCAGACCTGCCACCCACCGTCCCCCTCCTACTTGTTGTCCTCCAGCTGAAGGAAGAGGGCATCTCGCTCGCTCTTGAGGTTGCGGTAGGACTGCAAATACAGAAAGGCAAAGTCAGGATTCGGCAGGGAGAAGATGGAGTCGGGGCACACGAACACCGACACCTACAGCAACCGTTCAGCGGTGACCTTTCCTCCCCCTGAATCACACTTGACACCTTTTTCAAGGCATTTCCAAGCCCATGTTCTCAGTTGCTTTTCCCAAGACCTCAGTAAGGGTGGAAGAGGCAGGGAAAGAGATCTGATTGACAGCTGGCCGACGGAGGCCCAGGGATAGCCTGTCACGTTGCCATTGTTAGGACTGTCATCACCATGGTCTGACTCTGTATTGCGTGCGGCACCAGGCACCGTGCTAACAATCCATCGAATCCTCACAACCACCACAGGAGGGAGTTACTATCGTTAGCTCCATTTTGTAGATGAAATGCAAGGTATTAGAGGTTAAGTGCTAAGATCACGTACAGCCGGGATGTGAACATCCAGGTCTATCTAATTCTCTAAGCCCATTTTTCCCCCTGGGGGTGGAGGCGCAAGCGTGAGGGCAGGTGGCTGGACTCACCCTCTCGGCGTCCTCCTGCCCTGTGGAGAAGGCGGTCAGACTCCCCTGCAGCTGTTGGATCTCTTTTTCCCGGGAGTCCAGGCAGGTCCGCAGATGTTGACATTCTCCTGGAATGACAGAGGTCAAGATGGAACCCAAAGGACTCCCCTGAAGGCCTGCCAAGGCACCAGGTTGAGGGAGGAAGGCTGCCCAGATCCACACCTGCTTTCTGCCGGGCTTCCTGACGAGCATCGGCCAGGGCTCTCTCCATCTCTTCCTTTTCGGACTTTAAGATGGCATTGGTCCGAATCTGAGCCTTTGGGAGAAAAGCCAAACAGGTGGTGAGAGAGGGACAGGAAGGTTCTCTAGGGCACATGAGGGATGCCATAGAGTCCACTCACCTGCAGTTGTTCCCGCAGGGAGTCCAGCTGCTGACACGGACTCTCCTTCTGTAGGAAGAGGAAAGAAACATCTCTTACCAGGGAGGCAGAGATGGAACAGCAAGGGACGGGCCCCAGGAATGCCACCAATGGCCCAGGACAGGCCCACCAGGGAGACCAGATCCTCGGGGACCCCGTGGTGCTGAGGGTGGGGTGCAGGGGGGAGCCTTCTCCAGGTTGGGAGTGGGCAGGACGAGCCTGCGGCCTCTCCATCTCAGTCTGTCCCCAAACCCGTCAGACATGGAAGGAGCGAACAAAGAAATCATGTCCCTCTTTCCACTTCATCCAGTTTCCTGGTGCCAGGTTTTCCATGTGGAGAGTCACGGGAAGGTGACTGAGGTTGTCCCCTCAGGTTCATTCCCCAGACTGGGAAGTGGTGGGGCCAGGAATGGATTTTCAAGGAAAAGCTCTCAGACCCTATGGGGACGCAAATGGACAAACTGTCCTTGAACTCCCAAGGAAAGAGAATTGGGGTCTTTGTTGGATTCAGAGCTGAACATCTGAATCCTGATTCTCTTTACATGACAACCACAGAAACCTCTAGAAATGGAGGCTGAGAAAGGAAAGACTACCCTTCTCCCAGCTTGTGATTCACAAGGGTGCATGTATTCACCATGAACCACACACTAAGGACAGGGACTGATCTTAATAGCAGGGATCCAGGAATGAAAAGGGCAGGCAAGATCCCTGTCTCCCTGATGTCTCGTGTGTGCCTAGAAATCTTTCATTCTTAGAGCTGCAAGGGACCTTTGACACCCTCTAATTCTATCTCAGGACACTCAAGCCCAGGCAGGAGAGGTGGCTTGTCCAAAACCAAAGACCAAGCAAAGCAGGAACTAAGTTAGGGTGGGAACACAGGGCTCCTGACAACTGTCAGCCTAGTGTTTCCAACAGGGCAAGAGCCCAGAGCCCATGCGGCAAGGACTCAAGCAGGGGTGCCTGGAGAAAAGAGAGTGGGCAGGCAGGTCAGCAACAGGAAGAGCCAAGCTGCATGGTCTGGGGTCCCTCCTGCTGAGAACTAGGCCACCGAGCACCCCATTCTCCCTTGGCACGGGAACCCCCAGCCCCTTTTCTTCAAAGCCCCAAGGGGAAATTGGAGCCCAGGACTGGCAGCGTGGAACCAGGGGACGCCACCGGACTCTTACCAGTTCCTGCACCACACTCTCTATATATTTCTTTACTGCATAGGTGGAGTCCAGGACTGCCTGCAGAACTAGGCACCGGCTCTGTGGCACATGGAGAGAGGAGGAGTTGGAGGAGGGTTGGGAGAGAGGTAGAGAGAGCGATCATTAGGGGTGGGGGTGTTGGCTGTTTCAGCTGGCAGCGTGGCCCCCAGCCCCCAGCATGGGAGGTGGTCGGGGGGCTGGCCTGGAGGGCACTTACCTCCAGCTCCTTGATGTAAGTTGAAGTCCTCAAGGCCTCCCCAGTGATGGATGATGGGGGCTGGAAGAGATGAGAGCACACATGGAGATGCTCTGCCCCTCAATGGCTAAGCCCTCTGCTGTCCTTTCTTCCTAACCTGGACCAGGCCCTCCTCCTGTAGCCCCTCTGTGCCCACTTCTCAAGGTCTCACTTCCTCACCGTCCCTCCGCTCCCGAGCACCTCTCA
Organism: Cynocephalus volans; assembly: GCF_027409185.1. Lineage (NCBI taxonomy): Eukaryota > Metazoa > Chordata > Mammalia > Dermoptera > Cynocephalidae > Cynocephalus > Cynocephalus volans. The sequence goes on along the minus strand of NC_084469.1, from coordinate 95,618,059 downwards.
TCCTGCACTTTTTTTTTTTTTTGGTGGTGGCCAGTACAGGGATTGAGCCCTGGGCCTTGGTGTTGTCAACACTGGGTGTCGGCTGTCTCAGTTGGCAAGGGGGTCCCCAGCCCCCAGCATGGGAGGTGGTTGGGGGCTGGCCTGGAGGGCACTTACCTCCAGCTCCTTAATGTCAGTTGAAGTCCTCAAGGCCTCCCCAGTGATGGATGATGGGGGCTGGAAGAGATGAGAGCACACATGGAGGTGCTCTGCCCCTCAATGGCTAAGCCCTCTGCTGTCCTTTCTTCCTAACCTTGACCAGCCCTCTTCCTGTAGCCCCTCTGTGCCCACTTCTCAAGGTCTCACTTCCCAATCATCCCTCCCCTCCCAAGCAGCTCTTATCCTGCACTTTTTTTTTTTTTTTGGTGGTGGCCAGTACAGGGATTGAGCCCTGGGCCTTGGTGTTGTCAACATCATCCTGTGCTTCCTGCAGCAGGATCCAATGAGACAGCCACGCTCGTGCTCCATCTGTGTGCACAGCTTCAAGGGAGAACTCAGAGAAGAGTCCTATGTCATATCCCGAGCAGAGGGAGACATAGGATTCAAACCCAGACTTCTTACCCAGTCCCTGACACTTCTTCCATGGTCATTACCATTACCCCCTACTGCCCCTTGAGGCCCCCGTTCCCAGGAGCCTGACCAGCCAACACTCACCTCCTGAGGTGACTGGCACCTCCCACAAGTGCTGGGCTGGGGCCTACTGCCAGTTAGGCCCCTTTTTTGTTGGAACTCTCTTAACTGTGAAAAGGAAAAGCCGTAATATTCAGGAGATGTGGAAGCCCCTATGTTTGTCACCTACTTTACAGTTTTTACAAAGTATTCTTACTTGTACCATCTGATTTAATGCCACCAGCAACCCTATAAGGTGTTGTCATGATCACCAAATGGCTGAAGAAATGGACCGATAGCATGATTAGAAAAAGGCAAGAATGGAATTGAACTTCAGTCTTCTGGGGCTTTGTCATGAATCAGCAGCTGCTGGCGGGCCAAATACAAATCAGACATCGGGGCCCTCCCTCACAGAGCTTTGAGAGCTGCACCCCAGTACTTCTCAAACGTTTATGTCAATGTACCCTAATGGCAGAAGTCATGAGGGCACACCCCTAGGGATCTGGGGACCTCACAAAAAGAGGACAACCCAAGCATCATTTCAGAGAAATCCATTATGAGCTTACAAATCCAGGTGAATGTCACCCCTAAGTACATTAAGAGGATTTTTCTCTTTCAAAAGAATCAAGCAAATCTGATGCTTCAGAAAGAGGCCCCCTGAGTCCTGTGGCACCCCAGATTGACAGGATCTGGGCAAGATTCAAGCTGTGAAGTTCAGTTGCCCAGGATTTATCCCACAGAAGACAAGCACATCTCCCTCCAGAGAGTAGTGACTGAAAGGTGCTCTGGTCCCAGAATCCTAGGGAATTCTAAGGTGAGATCCAGACTCAGAAATCAATTGTTAAGTGTCTCTAGAGAGTAGAAACCCAGGAAAAAACCAAACCGAACCCGTTCTCCCAATGGTCACCCAGAGATACTGTCAACATTTTGAGCTCACTGGTGAAGTGCAGGCTTTTTAGGTAGGCAATGTCTAAGTAAAGGGGGGAAGGGGAACCAGAAACCTCCCAGGCAGTACTGACAGTTCCTGAGGGATTGTGACACCTCCCAGGGGGATTGGGACAGTTTGGAATGGGATTGTGAGGTGACAACATTCCACTCCTTCCTACCAATGTCAGAGTCACTGCAACACTGTGGGGAAGTGGAGCACAGAGCCAGGACCGAGGTCCTTGGAGACGGGAACGCAGGGGACCCAGGGAGCCCAGGAAGGTCTGGTTTGGGGTAGCAGGAGGCCAGGGCTGAGTCCAGGTGGGGAGCCCTGGAAGTAACCTTACTGGCCAAAGTCACCCGGGGACAGCCGGCAAGGGCAGGGTCTGGGCAGCTGAGGGGGCAGGGATGGCTGAGAAGACTTTGGTGGGGGGAGTCAAGAGGCACAGAGGGGCAATCCCCGTGTGCCTCAGAAGTGACACCGAGTCCTGCCCCTGTCCCACCATAGGAGGGGCCTCGGGCTGGCTCTGGGGATGCGACCCAGCATGTTATACCTTCTTCTTGGCCCTCGCCAATTTCTCCTGTCGGATTTCCTCCGACATTTCGGGGCAGGGAAAAGGAAAGGGGTACTTCCGCCTTATCATGGCTAAGCACTGGACAGTCACTCCCTCCAGCTAAGGCACGGACCAGCGACTGAGCCAGAGCAGCTGGGAGCGGCCGGTGCTAGGCAACAGGTAGGTGGGCGTGGCCTCAATGCTCACAGCCCATTGGTGGATGAGAAAGATGGACGGAATGGGGGCGTGGCCAGAACCCAGGGAAGGGTGGGGTCACAATGAAAGCCGGCCCCGCCCACCCCAGGGAGGGGCCCCTGGGGGAAAGGGGCGGGGCTGTCACTCGGTGCCCATGCAGCTTCTGTGTGACCCTTCACGGTGGCCGTCACAGAATCTGAGGCACCTGGCAGAGCAGAGAGGCCGTTCTCCAGCCCCCGCCCTGGACCCTCCTGTTCCCGTTCAACCCCTGACCTGGGGCCTCAGGACCCAGGGCTCAGGAGGTGGGCGAGGAATGGACAGCAGGGAAAAGTGTGTCACTTCACAGTCCCTTTCCAGACTCCTCACAGCTCTGCCCCAGACTTTCTCATCCCACAAACTGCCTCCAAAGACCCCCGTCCAGTCCTCCAGGTGCCTCTCCACTCGCCCCCTTCCTCAAGGGTGTCTTCACTGATCCCGGGAGCTGAAAATAGGTGTAGCTGGCAGCGGTAGCTTTCCTGTCGGGGAGGGCCTTGAGGAGGGGCCTGAGGCTTTGGGGAGCAGTTGGAAACCCAGAGGCACGTCTGGAAACCCGGACCCAGGGAAACTGAGCACCTCCTGTCTCCCGGTGTGGCTGGCGTTTTCCACAAGACATTCTGTGTGTTGTGGAGAAGAACATGGAGCATGAGGAGACACGCCAAGGGTTCCTACAAGTCAGCGTAAAATCTGCCTGAGTCTCAAAGTGCCTGGGACAGAATGTTTCCCCAGAGGGACAGGGCTGCTGATTGGTCCCTGATGGACTTTGGATGTGTCGTCCCCTCCAAAGCGCATGTGGAAATCTCATCTCCAATGTGGCAGTGTGGAAAGTGATTGAGTCATGAGGGCGGATCCATCATGAATGGATTCATGCTCTCCCTGGGGGAGGGGGATTAATGCGTGAGTTCTCGCTCTATGAGTTCTCGTGAGAGCTGATTGTTTAAAGGACCCTGGCACCTCCCCTCTCTCTCTTGCTTCCTCTCGCCATGTGATCTGCTTGTGCTCGTCAGCTGCTGCCACTTTCCGCCACGAGTAGAAGCAGCCTGAGGCCCATGCCAGATGCAGCTGTCCCAGAATCGTAAGCCAAATAAACCTCTGTTCTTTATAAATTACCCAGTGTCGGGTATCATTTTAAAGCTGCAGGGCATGGGGGCTAAAGCAGCAAGCTGAAACCTCCAAAGGTCACGAGTGGATTTGCCACAGTCTTTCATGCTTGACTAGAGCTACCCACTAGACTTTCCATCCGAGTCTCTGATGGGCCTTCCCTGAGGAAGACAGAAGAAGCAGAGCTGGACGAGCCTCATTACAAGTGCGTGTGTGTAGAGAGAGCGGAGAGAGAAGGCGGCAGAAGCCATCCCTGAAGGTGTAATGCCTGAGGATTTTCCGAAATGGGTGCAATACGTCAATCCACAGACTCAAGAAACTCCAAGTAGATTGGCAAACCCCAACTAGGATTAAAAAAGAAAGGAGGAGGAAATCATACTAAAGTCCATTATAGTTAAATTGCTAAAAGGAATTAGATAAAGTCAAATTTCTTCTCTAAAGCAAATTCATTCCCTTATATGTCATTACTAAACAAAAAAAATTAAAATATTCTAAAACTATTTATTCATCATAAGAAATTAAGAAAATAATAAGAAACCAAAGATTCACAGGAGAATGGATATACTAAACATAAAAAAAAAAATCAGATTATCAGGAGAAAATGGTAGAATTGACAGATTAATAAATCTGAAAGCTTGTTATTTGAATCATAAAGATCCATCAAAAAACATGCCCTCACTGTCAGTGTTTATTTTTATTAAATAAATTTGATTCAAATAAAAATACACAAATGTGGGAGTGAAAAAAAATGATGTGCCTACAGATCCCAAGGAAACTATGAAAATAAGGATACCTAAGAAATAAACATTTCATAAATAAATTTGATATTTGAAAGTAAAAGTTAACTTCCTGACCAAGTATAAATTATAAAACTTGACAAAGGGACCCTTATTTGGCCTGCCCCTATTGCTGCCTGGGTTGGCCTGGCCTGGCACTAAGGGAACCGATGGCCTCACCTGCAGCTAAGGGTCCCCCTGATCAGGCTTGCCATAACCGGACTTGGAATGTAAGTGTCCAGTTGTAATGTAACTGGACTTGACTTTTGGCACCTAATCTGTCACCTCAGTGGCTGTACAGAGACCGCTTCCCACTGAAGAAAAATATCTGGTGTCTTCCAAGGTCACAGGTGACAAATGTGACCCATGGCAGTCTTACAAGTTAAAATGTCTGGCTGGGCCAAGAAGCCCCCAGCCTCCGTAACTCCTATGTAACTCTCAGCTTAAACACCTTCCATGATACCGCTGATCTGGTTTGGGGCCTGGTGGGTTTATACTCTCTCGGCACTCTATAGGTTCCCAACTTCCAAAAACATATCATATGCTTGTCAGTTGATGAATGAATAAATAAAATATGGTGCATCGACACACTGGAATATGACCCACCCATGAAAAGGATCAAGGCTCTGACACACGCTACCATGTGGGCAAACCTTGAACACATCACGCTCAGTGAAAGACGTCAGACACAAAAGGCCACACAGTGTAGGATTCCATTTATATGAACGCGCCAGTCCACGAGACCGAAAGTGGGTTCGTGGTTGCCAGGGGCTGGGGGAGGGGATGGGAGAGTGACTTTTAATGGATGTGGGATTTCTTTGTAGGGTGATGAAGATGTTCTGGAATCTGATAGTGGTGATGGTTATACAACCCTGTGTATATAAAACCACTAAAACCCACTGAATTTCATGCTTTCAGTGAGTGAATTGTATGGTATATGAACTATCGCTCCAGGAAGCTGTTATTAATTTTAAAAGCACCATAATTGCAATGAAACGTTTGGTTAGGATCTGTCTGTCTGATTCTAAGTTCCTGGAGGTCTGGTATAATGTGAGTTTTACTCAGTACCGCATCCTCCAAAGGCCGAGCCCATAGTAGGTGGCTCATTAAATCTCTCAAAACGAGCTACTTTTATACCAGGGTCTCTCCCCCTTGGCACTGCGGACCTTGTGGCTGGATCACGCTCTGTGGTTTGGCTGTCCTGCACGTGCTGAGCAGCGTCCCTGGCCTCCACCTACTCCATGCCAGGAGCACCCTCCTCGTCGGTCCTGACAACTACAGATGTCGCCCGACATTGCCTAGTGTCCTCTGGGGGCAAATTGCCCATGGCTGTGAAACATCCATTTAGAGGTACCAAGGTTTTGAATTTGGGGTGCTGCGTGGGACTTTAGAAGTCGCCACGTAAAGGCTGGCCCCCAGGGGGACGCCGCAGGGACATGCAGGCCTTGGCTGTGTCAGCAAAACCTCACCCAGCCAGGAGGTGGTGAGCAGGGCTCCCAAACCCACCCAACCGGGGCAAAAGGTAAAGCCACCCTCTACCAAGAGGGGCCGCAGGCAGAAGGGGACGGGCAGGTGAGCCCACAGGACCGAAGGACCAGCTCCCGAGAGGGGAGCCTCAAAGACCGCCTTCACCGCCGGCCTGGGGTGCAGCGACCCCACCTCCGAGAGGTCAACGGGCAGACGGGCTGAGGAAGGGGCGGGGCCACGACGCAGGGCGGGGCGAGAGGCAGAGACCCCGGAGGCAGAGTCATTGAAAGGAAGGTCCCGTCTCCGAGTCGGGGCGGAGCTTGTGGCGTGGGCGGGGCTTGAAGAGAGAGCGGGCGTCTGACTGGGGAAGGAGGAGGGACTCCGGGTAAGGGGCGGGGCCTGCAGCTCCGGGAGTGTCCGTGACGTCACGGGCCGGCGGCGCTCGGGGGACTCGCGAAGATGGCGGCCGGCGGTTATTTTAGCTTCGCGCGGGCGCCGGGTCTTAACTCAGGTAAAGGCCCCGCAGCGCCGCCCGCGCCCGGCCCGGCCCTCCTTCCGCCCCGAGCCGCGCCGCGAGGAGCCGGCGGGGCGGCGTCTTGTGCGAACCGGCTCCGATGGCCGCAGAGCGCACTCGTGTCTGTCACGGGGGGGCAAGAAGGGGCTCCTGACGTGGGAGCGGGCGCCGGGCCTGTGGGGGGAATGGAGCCCGAACCGTGCGGGTGGAAGTCAGTCCCTGAGGGGACTGCCCCGAGGAGGCTCCGGCGCCAGCTGAAGCAGGGACAGGAGACAGACGGGAGGGCGCCCGGCCGGGCGGGGGAGGGGCGCGAGCTGACCCCTGATGATGGGAAGGAGGCGGGGGAGGGGCGCGAGCTGACCCCTGATGGGGGAGGGGCGGGAACTGACCCCTGATGCTGCACGGGGGGCGGGAGCTGACCCCTGATGATGGGGAGGAGGCGGGGGAGGGGCGGGAGCTGACCCCTGATGATGGGGGAGCGGCGGGAGCTGACCCCTGATGGGGAGGGGCGGGAACTGACCCCTGGTGATGGGGAAGGGGTGGGAGCTGACCCCTGATGATGGGGGAGGGGCGGGAGCTGACCCCTGGTGATGAGGGGCCCTTTATGGGAAGTTTATTGGCCCCCCAGCTAGAGCAGAATAGGGTGGGCACAGATCTCGGAGAGCCCAAGTGCTGGGGTGAGGGGCCTGATCTCTTTCCTACAGGAAAGTTGTTTTCATCACATCTCCCCCCTCTTTTGTTAACACTTTGTGAGTAGAACAGGGGGCCTGGGTGGGTTCCTCCCTGGCATCCACCTCTTCCCTGGGGGAGTTCCCTGGGGCTCCCAGAGTCTGCAGCAAGAGCTTCACGTGGGGATCTGGTGCCCCAGAAGGTGTCAGAACAAGGGCAGTCCTTGCTCCATGTGGCCGCTGCAGGAGGGGTCTTCCAGACCCACACTCGGGTCACTCCCTGCTCTGTCTTCCCACTGAGTGGGAACCAGGAGTGGCAAGGCCTGGGGGCAGCCTCAGGCCCTGCTGGCCATTCACAGGCTGTGTCTCCACAGGGGCGGCTGACGGGGCTGGGTGGAGAGGACCTTCCCACCATCATCATCGTGGCCCACTACGACGCGTTCGGGTGGCCCCGGTATGTATGTGTGACCCCACGGGGCCGGACCCCATCTCGGTTCAGTCTGCAGATGCACCCACAGTGAGGGCCCTTGACCCGCCTACTCAGGTCCCATGAGGACCCTCTGGGTGGGTGTCATCGTGTCACTGACATGGAGGGTTTCCAAAATGGGTATAATACGTCAATCCACAGATTGAAGAACCAAACCCCAACTGGGAATAAAAAAGAAAAGAAAAAATCATACTAAAGTCCATCGTAGTTAAATTGCTGAAACGAAGGAGATAAAGTCAAATTTCTTTTCTAAAGCAAATTCCCACCCGTATATGTCATGATTACATAATAAATATCAAACTATTCTAGAACTACTTATTCATCATAAGAAAATCACGACAAACCAAAGATTCACAGGAGAATGGATATACTGAACACACACAGAAAAATGAAATCAAATGATCCAGAGAGGGGAAATGACAGAATTGACAGACTAATAAATCTGAAAGCTGTTTATCTGAAAAATAAAAATCAAACAAAAACCATGTATTCACTTTCAGTCTTTATTTTAATTAAATAAATATGACTCAAATAAAAATACACAAATGTGGGAGTGGAGAAAAACGTAAAGTAGATTCTGAAGAAACTACAAAAATAAGGATAATTATTAAAATAGATATTTTATGAATAAGTTTGATACTTGAATGGAAAAGAAAATTTTCTGGCCAAGTATAAATGATAAAACATTGCTAAGTGCCTCCCCCCCCCCCAGCCAACTCTCTGGACTGCCTTTCCACTAAGGACTCCCCTCGAGTGGCCTACCTCAGGGCCCCCTTGGCTTGATTGGTGCTAACGGCCCCCTTCTGCTAAGAGCCTGCCAGGCCTGCCCCAAGTGCTTCCTTGGCCTGGTCTGGCCACCTAGGGGCCCCCTGGCCTGGCACTATGGGCCCCTGTTCTAGCCTACTTGTCACTCAGGGCCTCCATGGCCCGACCTACTATTCAGGACCCCCCCACTGCTAAGGGCCCCCTTCCGCTAAGGGCCTGCCTGGCCTGCCCCAAGTGCTTCCTTGGCCTGCCCCAGCATTAAGGGGCCCCCTGACTGGCCTGCCCAAGGGACCAATTCTACTGGTCTTCCCCTATGGGTCCCTGAGGCTGGACTACTGGTGAGGGCACCCTGCTGCTTTCTTTCTTTTTTCTTTTTGTTTTCTTACATATTTATTTTTGGTTTTTTTTTATGGTTTTTTTTTTTTTTCTTTTTCTCTCTTTTAGTATTTTTCCTGTTTTTTATTTTTTTGTTGTTGTTGCTGTTGTTTGTCTGTTTTGCATTTTTTGATTTTTGTATATTTCTGTACATTTTTGTACATTTTTTAGGGGGTTTCTTCTTTTGGATTTTTATTTATTTATTTATTTATTGTTAGGGTTTTCTTCTGTGTGGATTTTTTTTTTGCAGGGTTTTTCTTTTTGTGGGAGTTTACTTCTCGGGGAGTGTTTGGTTTTCTTCTTTTGGGGGGTTTTCTTTTTGGGGGGTTCTCTTTTGGAGTTTTCCTTTTGTTGGGGTTTTCGTCTTTGGGGGTTTCTCCTTTTGGGGCTTTTTGGGGGGTTTTCTTGTTTTCCTGGGGGGTTTTCTTCTTTCTATTGGAGTTTTTTCTATTTGGGTGTTTTTTCTTTTACGGGGTTTTTCTTTTTGTTAGGATTTCCTTCTTTGGGGGTTCTCTTTTTGGGGTGCATGGTTTCTTCTTTTTGTTGAGGTTTTCTTTTCTGGAAGTTTTTCTTCTTTTCAGAGGTTTTTCTTCTTTGTAGAGACTTTTCTTTTTTGTGGGGGGTGTTTCTTCTTTTTGTTAGGGTTTTGTTCTTTTCATTGGGAATTTCTTCTTTGGGGCTTCCTATTGCTGGCACTTTCTTCTTTTTACTGGGGTTTTTCTTCTTGTGGGATTCTTCTTTTATTGTGGGTTTTTTTCGCTTTGTTGCTGTTTTCTTCTTCTGGGGGGGTTCTACTTTTCCAGTTTTCTTTTGGGCGGTTTCTTTTCTGAGAGGTTATCTTCTTATCAGTGGGGTTTTATTTTTGTTGGGGTTTCCTTCATGTGGGGTGGTTTCTGCTTTTTGTTGGGGTTTTCTTATTTTGGGGGGATTTTTCTTCTTTCTGTTGGGGTTCTCTTCTTTTTGTTGGGGTTGTCTTCTTTTGGGTTTTGTTTTTTTCTTCTTTTGGGCAGTTTTTCTTTATGTTTGGGTTTTATTCTTTTTGTAAAGGTTTTCTTCCTTTTTGGGGGGTGTTTTCTTCTGTGTGTTTTTTTTTCTGGGTTGTGTGTTTTCTTCTTTTTGGTGTTTTCTGGATATCTTCTTTCGAGTATTTTCTGCATGTCATCGTCTTTTGGGTGTTCTCTTCTTTTCGGTGTTTTCTCAGTGTTTTCTTCTTTTGGGGGTTTTCTGGGTGCTATCATCTTTAGGATGTTCTCCGGGTGTTGTCTTTTTTTGGGTGTTCTCTGGATGTTGTCTTCTTTTGAGTATTTTCAGGGCATTGTCTTCTTCTTTTCAGTGTTTTCTGGGTGCTGTCTTCTTTTTTTTGTTTTTTTCCTTTTTTAAGTTTTTTTTTCCTTTTTTCCTTTTTTTGTTTTTTTTTGGATTTTTCGTTTTTTTTTTTAAAGAACAGGGGTCTTAACATGATAAAAGGGTGACTGGGAAGGAGTGGCAGGGACAGGGTGGCAGAGACAGGGTGGCAGGGACAGGGTGGAAGGAAGAGGGTGGCAGAGACATGGTGGCAAGGACAGGGTAGCAGGAACTGGGAGGGGGCAGAGCCCTGGGCCCCACATCTCAGATGTCCATGATGTTACTGTCACAATACTTTTCTGCTCGATAAAACAATGGAAAGCAGAGATTGTTGCTGAAGCCTTGGTTCTCCTGGCATTTCTGTATGTTCTGCGGCAGCTGTGTGGTCAGAAGGAAGGGAGCAATGAATAGTCAGAGGACTGCAGTGCATGACTGGGGTCACCTGTCCCCCAGGCTGGAGCTGCCTCTGTGCTGGCTCTGGAACCCCCCTCAGAGGCTGGTGCCTGTCTCCTAGCCCTTCCTGAATGGGGCAGCGATTCCCATCTCCTTTAGGTCTCCCAGCTTCTCACGAAGCTGGCCCAACTTCTCAGCCAGCTCCATCTTCACGTGCTGCCCTGAATGCAGTGCACTGGGGACCTCCATGTTCTAATTGGTCTGGATGGAGAGAAGCAGTCGGTGGCCACCTGATGCAGCCGGAGACCCACGGCACAGGGAAGGGGCACGGCACAGGCACACAGGGGGCCCTCCCTGTACCATTTCGTGTGAGGTCTCCAGCACCCCATTTTAGAGGTGGGGGAACAAAGGCCCAGGGGGTGAGTGCGGAGGACACGCAGGCAGAATGGGTGACACGCCAGCCCGATGACGCGAGCCTGCAGCTCAGCTTGAAGTGTGCACCTGCCCAGAGCACAGGGGCATAAGCCGTGTAAGGAGTGGCTGCAGGAGGGACAGGCTGCCACCTTCCTCTCTACCCCACAACCATAAAACCAACCCCCTGGGCTGCAGCCACTCACTTGGTTTGGCAGGAGCTTGGATGTTGCGAGCGTTTTCGCCTGGACCTGTAAGGCCGCCTTCTCCATTTCAAGGACGCGAATCTTGCCCTTCAGCTGGGCCTGCTGGGCCTTGAGGACTTCATAGTTGTTCCTGTGGCCAGAGGTGGTGGAGAATGTAAAGAACGAGGAACAGAAAGGACGACTTTTGCCATCAATGCACTGACTTTGCCACACAACCAGAGGACTATGGCATGGGAAGGGGACACCTGGACTCTCAAGTGCCTGTCCACAGAGAGGACATGAATTGCCTGAGGCCACACACGAGTCACTGGCACAGCTGGGGCCACAGCTAGGCTCTGCACGTGTCCACACCTGTGCGTCGCCCTCATCGTGCTCACCTCTACCCTCCCACCTCCCACCACATCACCCGTGCCGAGGACCCCCCAGACCTGCCACCCACCGTCCCCCTCCTACTTGTTGTCCTCCAGCTGAAGGAAGAGGGCATCTCGCTCGCTCTTGAGGTTGCGGTAGGACTGCAAATACAGAAAGGCAAAGTCAGGATTCGGCAGGGAGAAGATGGAGTCGGGGCACACGAACACCGACACCTACAGCAACCGTTCAGCGGTGACCTTTCCTCCCCCTGAATCACACTTGACACCTTTTTCAAGGCATTTCCAAGCCCATGTTCTCAGTTGCTTTTCCCAAGACCTCAGTAAGGGTGGAAGAGGCAGGGAAAGAGATCTGATTGACAGCTGGCCGACGGAGGCCCAGGGATAGCCTGTCACGTTGCCATTGTTAGGACTGTCATCACCATGGTCTGACTCTGTATTGCGTGCGGCACCAGGCACCGTGCTAACAATCCATCGAATCCTCACAACCACCACAGGAGGGAGTTACTATCGTTAGCTCCATTTTGTAGATGAAATGCAAGGTATTAGAGGTTAAGTGCTAAGATCACGTACAGCCGGGATGTGAACATCCAGGTCTATCTAATTCTCTAAGCCCATTTTTCCCCCTGGGGGTGGAGGCGCAAGCGTGAGGGCAGGTGGCTGGACTCACCCTCTCGGCGTCCTCCTGCCCTGTGGAGAAGGCGGTCAGACTCCCCTGCAGCTGTTGGATCTCTTTTTCCCGGGAGTCCAGGCAGGTCCGCAGATGTTGACATTCTCCTGGAATGACAGAGGTCAAGATGGAACCCAAAGGACTCCCCTGAAGGCCTGCCAAGGCACCAGGTTGAGGGAGGAAGGCTGCCCAGATCCACACCTGCTTTCTGCCGGGCTTCCTGACGAGCATCGGCCAGGGCTCTCTCCATCTCTTCCTTTTCGGACTTTAAGATGGCATTGGTCCGAATCTGAGCCTTTGGGAGAAAAGCCAAACAGGTGGTGAGAGAGGGACAGGAAGGTTCTCTAGGGCACATGAGGGATGCCATAGAGTCCACTCACCTGCAGTTGTTCCCGCAGGGAGTCCAGCTGCTGACACGGACTCTCCTTCTGTAGGAAGAGGAAAGAAACATCTCTTACCAGGGAGGCAGAGATGGAACAGCAAGGGACGGGCCCCAGGAATGCCACCAATGGCCCAGGACAGGCCCACCAGGGAGACCAGATCCTCGGGGACCCCGTGGTGCTGAGGGTGGGGTGCAGGGGGGAGCCTTCTCCAGGTTGGGAGTGGGCAGGACGAGCCTGCGGCCTCTCCATCTCAGTCTGTCCCCAAACCCGTCAGACATGGAAGGAGCGAACAAAGAAATCATGTCCCTCTTTCCACTTCATCCAGTTTCCTGGTGCCAGGTTTTCCATGTGGAGAGTCACGGGAAGGTGACTGAGGTTGTCCCCTCAGGTTCATTCCCCAGACTGGGAAGTGGTGGGGCCAGGAATGGATTTTCAAGGAAAAGCTCTCAGACCCTATGGGGACGCAAATGGACAAACTGTCCTTGAACTCCCAAGGAAAGAGAATTGGGGTCTTTGTTGGATTCAGAGCTGAACATCTGAATCCTGATTCTCTTTACATGACAACCACAGAAACCTCTAGAAATGGAGGCTGAGAAAGGAAAGACTACCCTTCTCCCAGCTTGTGATTCACAAGGGTGCATGTATTCACCATGAACCACACACTAAGGACAGGGACTGATCTTAATAGCAGGGATCCAGGAATGAAAAGGGCAGGCAAGATCCCTGTCTCCCTGATGTCTCGTGTGTGCCTAGAAATCTTTCATTCTTAGAGCTGCAAGGGACCTTTGACACCCTCTAATTCTATCTCAGGACACTCAAGCCCAGGCAGGAGAGGTGGCTTGTCCAAAACCAAAGACCAAGCAAAGCAGGAACTAAGTTAGGGTGGGAACACAGGGCTCCTGACAACTGTCAGCCTAGTGTTTCCAACAGGGCAAGAGCCCAGAGCCCATGCGGCAAGGACTCAAGCAGGGGTGCCTGGAGAAAAGAGAGTGGGCAGGCAGGTCAGCAACAGGAAGAGCCAAGCTGCATGGTCTGGGGTCCCTCCTGCTGAGAACTAGGCCACCGAGCACCCCATTCTCCCTTGGCACGGGAACCCCCAGCCCCTTTTCTTCAAAGCCCCAAGGGGAAATTGGAGCCCAGGACTGGCAGCGTGGAACCAGGGGACGCCACCGGACTCTTACCAGTTCCTGCACCACACTCTCTATATATTTCTTTACTGCATAGGTGGAGTCCAGGACTGCCTGCAGAACTAGGCACCGGCTCTGTGGCACATGGAGAGAGGAGGAGTTGGAGGAGGGTTGGGAGAGAGGTAGAGAGAGCGATCATTAGGGGTGGGGGTGTTGGCTGTTTCAGCTGGCAGCGTGGCCCCCAGCCCCCAGCATGGGAGGTGGTCGGGGGGCTGGCCTGGAGGGCACTTACCTCCAGCTCCTTGATGTAAGTTGAAGTCCTCAAGGCCTCCCCAGTGATGGATGATGGGGGCTGGAAGAGATGAGAGCACACATGGAGATGCTCTGCCCCTCAATGGCTAAGCCCTCTGCTGTCCTTTCTTCCTAACCTGGACCAGGCCCTCCTCCTGTAGCCCCTCTGTGCCCACTTCTCAAGGTCTCACTTCCTCACCGTCCCTCCGCTCCCGAGCACCTCTCATCCTGCACTTTTTTTTTTTTTTGGTGGTGGCCAGTACAGGGATTGAGCCCTGGGCCTTGGTGTTGTCAACACTGGGTGTCGGCTGTCTCAGTTGGCAAGGGGGTCCCCAGCCCCCAGCATGGGAGGTGGTTGGGGGCTGGCCTGGAGGGCACTTACCTCCAGCTCCTTAATGTCAGTTGAAGTCCTCAAGGCCTCCCCAGTGATGGATGATGGGGGCTGGAAGAGATGAGAGCACACATGGAGGTGCTCTGCCCCTCAATGGCTAAGCCCTCTGCTGTCCTTTCTTCCTAACCTTGACCAGCCCTCTTCCTGTAGCCCCTCTGTGCCCACTTCTCAAGGTCTCACTTCCCAATCATCCCTCCCCTCCCAAGCAGCTCTTATCCTGCACTTTTTTTTTTTTTTTTGGTGGTGGCCAGTACAGGGATTGAGCCCTGGGCCTTGGTGTTGTCAACATCATCCTGTGCTTCCTGCAGCAGGATCCAATGAGACAGCCACGCTCGTGCTCCATCTGTGTGCACAGCTTCAAGGGAGAACTCAGAGAAGAGTCCTATGTCATATCCCGAGCAGAGGGAGACATAGGATTCAAACCCAGACTTCTTACCCAGTCCCTGACACTTCTTCCATGGTCATTACCATTACCCCCTACTGCCCCTTGAGGCCCCCGTTCCCAGGAGCCTGACCAGCCAACACTCACCTCCTGAGGTGACTGGCACCTCCCACAAGTGCTGGGCTGGGGCCTACTGCCAGTTAGGCCCCTTTTTTGTTGGAACTCTCTTAACTGTGAAAAGGAAAAGCCGTAATATTCAGGAGATGTGGAAGCCCCTATGTTTGTCACCTACTTTACAGTTTTTACAAAGTATTCTTACTTGTACCATCTGATTTAATGCCACCAGCAACCCTATAAGGTGTTGTCATGATCACCAAATGGCTGAAGAAATGGACCGATAGCATGATTAGAAAAAGGCAAGAATGGAATTGAACTTCAGTCTTCTGGGGCTTTGTCATGAATCAGCAGCTGCTGGCGGGCCAAATACAAATCAGACATCGGGGCCCTCCCTCACAGAGCTTTGAGAGCTGCACCCCAGTACTTCTCAAACGTTTATGTCAATGTACCCTAATGGCAGAAGTCATGAGGGCACACCCCTAGGGATCTGGGGACCTCACAAAAAGAGGACAACCCAAGCATCATTTCAGAGAAATCCATTATGAGCTTACAAATCCAGGTGAATGTCACCCCTAAGTACATTAAGAGGATTTTTCTCTTTCAAAAGAATCAAGCAAATCTGATGCTTCAGAAAGAGGCCCCCTGAGTCCTGTGGCACCCCAGATTGACAGGATCTGGGCAAGATTCAAGCTGTGAAGTTCAGTTGCCCAGGATTTATCCCACAGAAGACAAGCACATCTCCCTCCAGAGAGTAGTGACTGAAAGGTGCTCTGGTCCCAGAATCCTAGGGAATTCTAAGGTGAGATCCAGACTCAGAAATCAATTGTTAAGTGTCTCTAGAGAGTAGAAACCCAGGAAAAAACCAAACCGAACCCGTTCTCCCAATGGTCACCCAGAGATACTGTCAACATTTTGAGCTCACTGGTGAAGTGCAGGCTTTTTAGGTAGGCAATGTCTAAGTAAAGGGGGGAAGGGGAACCAGAAACCTCCCAGGCAGTACTGACAGTTCCTGAGGGATTGTGACACCTCCCAGGGGGTTTGGGACAGTTTGGAATGGGATTGTGAGGTGACAACATTCCACTCCTTCCTACCAATGTCAGAGTCACTGCAACACTGTGGGGAAGTGGAGCACAGAGCCAGGACCGAGGTCCTTGGAGACGGGAACGCAGGGGACCCAGGGAGCCCAGGAAGGTCTGGTTTGGGGTAGCAGGAGGCCAGGGCTGAGTCCAGGTGGGGAGCCCTGGAAGTAACCTTACTGGCCAAAGTCACCCGGGGACAGCCGGCAAGGGCAGGGTCTGGGCAGCTGAGGGGGCAGGGATGGCTGAGAAGACTTTGGTGGGGGGAGTCAAGAGGCACAGAGGGGCAATCCCCGTGTGCCTCAGAAGTGACACCGAGTCCTGCCCCTGTCCCACCATAGGAGGGGCCTCGGGCTGGCTCTGGGGATGCGACCCAGCATGTTATACCTTCTTCTTGGCCCTCGCCAATTTCTCCTGTCGGATTTCCTCCGACATTTCGGGGCAGGGAAAAGGAAAGGGGTACTTCCGCCTTATCATGGCTAAGCACTGGACAGTCACTCCCTCCAGCTAAGGCACGGACCAGCGACTGAGCCAGAGCAGCTGGGAGCGGCCGGTGCTAGGCAACAGGTAGGTGGGCGTGGCCTCAATGCTCACAGCCCATTGGTGGATGAGAAAGATGGACGGAATGGGGGCGTGGCCAGAACCCAGGGAAGGGTGGGGTCACAATGAAAGCCGGCCCCGCCCACCCCAGGGAGGGGCCCCTGGGGGAAAGGGGCGGGGCTGTCACTCGGTGCCCATGCAGCTTCTGTGTGACCCTTCACGGTGGCCGTCACAGAATCTGAGGCACCTGGCAGAGCAGAGAGGCCGTTCTCCAGCCCCCGCCCTGGACCCTCCTGTTCCCGTTCAACCCCTGACCTGGGGCCTCAGGACCCAGGGCTCAGGAGGTGGGCGAGGAATGGACAGCAGGGAAAAGTGTGTCACTTCACAGTCCCTTTCCAGACTCCTCACAGCTCTGCCCCAGACTTTCTCATCCCACAAACCACCTCCAAAGACCCCCGTCCAGTCCTCCAGGTGCCTCTCCACTCGCCCCCTTCCTCAAGGGTGTCTTCACTGATCCCGGGAGCTGAAAATAGGTGTAGCTGGCAGCGGTAGCTTTCCTGTCGGGGAAGGCCTTGAGGAGGGGCCTGAGACTTTGGGGAGTGGTTGGAAACCCAGAGGCACGTCTGGAAACCCGGACCCAGGGAAACTGAGCACCTCCTGTCTCCCGGTGTGGCTGGCGTTTTCCACAAGACATTCTGTGTGTTGTGGAGAAGAACATGGAGCATGAGGAGACACGCCAAGGGTTCCTACAAGTCAGCGTAAAATCTGCCTGAGTCTCAAAGTGCCTGGGACAGAATGTTTCCCCAGAGGGACAGGGCTGCTGATTGGTCCCTGATGGACTTTGGATGTGTCGTCCCCTCCAAAGCGCATGTGGAAATCTCATCTCCAATGTGGCAGTGTGGAAAGTGATTGAGTCATGAGGGCGGATCCATCATGAATGGATTCATGCTCTCCCTGGGGGAGGGGGATTAATGCGTGAGTTCTCGCTCTATGAGTTCTCGTGAGAGCTGATTGTTTAAAGGACCCTGGCACCTCCCCTCTCTCTCTTGCTTCCTCTCGCCATGTGATCTGCTTGTGCTCGTCAGCTGCTGCCACTTTCCGCCACGAGTAGAAGCAGCCTGAGGCCCATGCCAGATGCAGCTGTCCCAGAATCGTAAGCCAAATAAACCTCTGTTCTTTATAAATTACCCAGTGTCGGGTATCATTTTAAAGCTGCAGGGCATGGGGGCTAAAGCAGCAAGCTGAAACCTCCAAAGGTCACGAGTGGATTTGCCACAGTCTTTCATGCTTGACTAGAGCTACCCACTAGACTTTCCATCCGAGTCTCTGATGGGCCTTCCCTGAGGAAGACAGAAGAAGCAGAGCTGGACGAGCCTCATTACAAGTGCGTGTGTGTAGAGAGAGCGGAGAGAGAAGGCGGCAGAAGCCATCCCTGAAGGTGTAATGCCTGAGGATTTTCCGAAATGGGTGCAATACGTCAATCCACAGACTCAAGAAACTCCAAGTAGATTGGCAAACCCCAACTAGGATTAAAAAAGAAAGGAGGAGGAAATCATACTAAAGTCCATTATAGTTAAATTGCTAAAAGGAATTAGATAAAGTCAAATTTCTTCTCTAAAGCAAATTCATTCCCTTATATGTCATTACTAAACAAAAAAAATTAAAATATTCTAAAACTATTTATTCATCATAAGAAATTAAGAAAATAATAAGAAACCAAAGATTCACAGGAGAATGGATATACTAAACATAAAAAAAAAAATCAGATTATCAGGAGAAAATGGTAGAATTGACAGATTAATAAATCTGAAAGCTTGTTATTTGAATCATAAAGATCCATCAAAAAACATGCCCTCACTGTCAGTGTTTATTTTTATTAAATAAATTTGATTCAAATAAAAATACACAAATGTGGGAGTGAAAAAAAATGATGTGCCTACAGATCCCAAGGAAACTATGAAAATAAGGATACCTAAGAAATAAACATTTCATAAATAAATTTGATATTTGAAAGTAAAAGTTAACTTCCTGACCAAGTATAAATTATAAAACTTGACAAAGGGACCCTTATTTGGCCTGCCCCTATTGCTGCCTGGGTTGGCCTGGCCTGGCACTAAGGGAACCGATGGCCTCACCTGCAGCTAAGGGTCCCCCTGATCAGGCTTGCCATAACCGGACTTGGAATGTAAGTGTCCAGTTGTAATGTAACTGGACTTGACTTTTGGCACCTAATCTGTCACCTCAGTGGCTGTACAGAGACCGCTTCCCACTGAAGAAAAATATCTGGTGTCTTCCAAGGTCACAGGTGACAAATGTGACCCATGGCAGTCTTACAAGTTAAAATGTCTGGCTGGGCCAAGAAGCCCCCAGCCTCCGTAACTCCTATGTAACTCTCAGCTTAAACACCTTCCATGATACCGCTGATCTGGTTTGGGGCCTGGTGGGTTTATACTCTCTCGGCACTCTATAGGTTCCCAACTTCCAAAAACATATCATATGCTTGTCAGTTGATGAATGAATAAATAAAATATGGTGCATCGACACACTGGAATATGACCCACCCATGAAAAGGATCAAGGCTCTGACACACGCTACCACGTGGGCAAACCTTGAACACATCACGCTCAGTGAAAGACGTCAGACACAAAAGGCCACACAGTGTAGGATTCCATTTATATGAACGCGCCAGTCCACGAGACCGAAAGTGGGTTCGTGGTTGCCAGGGGCTGGGGGAGGGGATGGGAGAGTGACTTTTAATGGATGTGGGATTTCTTTGTAGGGTGATGAAGATGTTCTGGAATCTGATAGTGGTGATGGTTATACAACCCTGTGTATATAAAACCACTAAAACCCACTGAATTTCATGCTTTCAGTGAGTGAATTGTATGGTATATGAACTATCGCTCCAGGAAGCTGTTATTAATTTTAAAAGCACCATAATTGCAATGAAACGTTTGGTTAGGATCTGTCTGTCTGATTCTAAGTTCCTGGAGGTCTGGTATAATGTGAGTTTTACTCAGTACCGCATCCTCCAAAGGCCGAGCCCATAGTAGGTGGCTCATTAAATCTCTCAAAACGAGCTACTTTTATACCAGGGTCTCTCCCCCTTGGCACTGCGGACCTTGTGGCTGGATCACGCTCTGTGGTTTGGCTGTCCTGCACGTGCTGAGCAGCGTCCCTGGCCTCCACCTACTCCATGCCAGGAGCACCCTCCTCGTCGGTCCTGACAACTACAGATGTCGCCCGACATTGCCTAGTGTCCTCTGGGGGCAAATTGCCCATGGCTGTGAAACATCCATTTAGAGGTACCAAGGTTTTGAATTTGGGGTGCTGCGTGGGACTTTAGAAGTCGCCACGTAAAGGCTGGCCCCCAGGGGGACGCCGCAGGGACATGCAGGCCTTGGCTGTGTCAGCAAAACCTCACCCAGCCAGGAGGTGGTGAGCAGGGCTCCCAAACCCACCCAACCGGGGCAAAAGGTAAAGCCACCCTCTACCAAGAGGGGCCGCAGGCAGAAGGGGACGGGCAGGTGAGCCCACAGGACCGAAGGACCAGCTCCCGAGAGGGGAGCCTCAAAGACCGCCTTCACCGCCGGCCTGGGGTGCAGCGACCCCACCTCCGAGAGGTCAACGGGCAGACGGGCTGAGGAAGGGGCGGGGCCACGACGCAGGGCGGGGCGAGAGGCAGAGACCCCGGAGGCAGAGTCATTGAAAGGAAGGTCCCGTCTCCGAGTCGGGGCGGAGCTTGTGGCGTGGGCGGGGCTTGAAGAGAGAGCGGGCGTCTGACTGGGGAAGGAGGAGGGACTCCGGATAAGGGGCGGGGCCTGCAGCTCCGGGAGTGTCCGTGACGTCACGGGCCGGCGGCGCTCGGGGGACTCGCGAAGATGGCGGCCGGCGGTTATTTTAGCTTCGCGCGGGCGCCGGGTCTTAACTCAGGTAAAGGCCCCGCAGCGCCGCCCGCGCCCGGCCCGGCCCTCCTTCCGCCCCGAGCCGCGCCGCGAGGAGCCGGCGGGGCGGCGTCTTGTGCGAACCGGCTCCGATGGCCGCAGAGCGCACTCGTGTCTGTCACGGGGGGGGCAAGAAGGGGCTCCTGACGTGGGAGCGGGCGCCGGGCCTGTGGGGGGAATGGAGCCCGAACCGTGCGGGTGGAAGTCAGTCCCTGAGGGGACTGCCCCGAGGAGGCTCCGGCGCCAGCTGAAGCAGGGACAGGAGACAGACGGGAGGGCGCCCGGCCGGGCGGGGGAGGGGCGCGAGCTGACCCCTGATGATGGGGAGGAGGCGGGGGAGGGGCGCGAGCTGACCCCTGATGGGGGAGGGGCGGGAACTGACCCCTGATGCTGCACGGGGGGCGGGAGCTGAGCCCTGATGATGGGGGAGGGGCGGGAGCTGACCCCTGATGATGGGGAGGAGGCGGGGGAGGGGCGGGAGCTGACCCCTGATGATGGGGGAGCGGCGGGAGCTGACCCCTGATGGGGAGGGGCGGGAACTGACCCCTGGTGATGGGGAAGGGGTGGGAGCTGACCCCTGATGATGGGGGAGGGGCGGGAGCTGACCCCTGGTGATGAGGGGCCCTTTATGGGAAGTTTATTGGCCCCCCAGCTAGAGCAGAATAGGGTGGGCACAGATCTCGGAGAGCCCAAGTGCTGGGGTGAGGGGCCTGATCTCTTTCCTACAGGAAAGTTGTTTTCATCACATCTCCCCCCTCTTTTGTTAACACTTTGTGAGTAGAACAGGGGGCCTGGGTGGGTTCCTCCCTGGCATCCACCTCTTCCCTGGGGGAGTTCCCTGGGGCTCCCAGAGTCTGCAGCAAGAGCTTCACGTGGGGATCTGGTGCCCCAGAAGGTGTCAGAACAAGGGCAGTCCTTGCTCCATGTGGCCGCTGCAGGAGGGGTCTTCCAGACCCACACTCGGGTCACTCCCTGCTCTGTCTTCCCACCGAGTGGGAACCAGGAGTGGCAAGGCCTGGGGGCAGCCTCAGGCCCTGCTGGCCATTCACAGGCTGTGTCTCCACAGGGGCGGCTGACGGGGCTGGGTGGAGAGGACCTTCCCACCATCATCATCGTGGCCCACTACGACGCGTTCGGGTGGCCCCGGTATGTATGTGTGACCCCACGGGGCCGGACCCCATCTCGGTTCAGTCTGCAGATGCACCCACAGTGAGGGCCCTTGACCCGCCTACTCAGGTCCCATGAGGACCCTCTGGGTGGGTGTCATCGTGTCACTGACATGGAGGGTTTCCAAAGAAAAAATCATACTAAAGTCCATCGTAGTTAAATTGCTGAAACGAAGGAGATAAAGTCAAATTTCTTTTCTAAAGCAAATTCCCACCCGTATATGTCATGATTACATAATAAATATCAAACTATTCTAGAACTACTTATTCATCATAAGAAAATCACGACAAACCAAAGATTCACAGGAGAATGGATATACTGAACACACACAGAAAAATGAAATCAAATGATCCAGAGAGGGGAAATGACAGAATTGACAGACTAATAAATCTGAAAGCTGTTTATCTGAAAAATAAAAATCAAACAAAAACCATGTATTCACTTTCAGTCTTTATTTTAATTAAATAAATATGACTCAAATAAAAATACACAAATGTGGGAGTGGAGAAAAACGTAAAGTAGATTCTGAAGAAACTACAAAAATAAGGATAATTATTAAAATAGATATTTTATGAATAAGTTTGATACTTGAATGAAAAAGAAAATTTTCTGGCCAAGTATAAATGATAAAACATTGCTAAGTGCCTCCCCCCCCCCCAGCCAACTCTCTGGACTGCCTTTCCACTAAGGACTCCCCTCGAGTGGCCTACCTCAGGGCCCCCTTGGCTTGATTGGTGCTAACGGCCCCCTTCTGCTAAGAGCCTGCCAGGCCTGCCCCAAGTGCTTCCTTGGCCTGGTCTGGCCACCTAGGGGCCCCCTGGCCTGGCACTATGGGCCCCTGTTCTAGCCTACTTGTCACTCAGGGCCTCCATGGCCCGACCTACTATTCAGGACCCCCCCACTGCTAAGGGCCCCCTTCCGCTAAGGGCCTGCCAGGCCTGCCCCAAGTGCTTCCTTGGCCTGCCCCAGCATTAAGGGGCCCCCTGACTGGCCTGCCCAAGGGACCAATTCTACTGGTCTTCCCCTATGGGTCCCTGAGGCTGGACTACTGGTGAGGGCACCCTGCTGCTTTCTTTCTTTCTTTCTTTTTTCTTTTTGTTTTCTTACATATTTATTTTTGGTTTTTCTTTTATGGTTTTTTTTTTTTTTTCTTTTTCTCTCTTTTAGTATTTTTCCTGTTTTTTATTTTTTTGTTGTTGTTGCTGTTGTTTGTCTGTTTTGCATTTTTTGATTTTTGTATATTTCTGTACATTTTTGTACATTTTTTAGGGGGTTTCTTCTTTTCGATTTTTATTTATTTATTTATTTATTGTTAGGGTTTTCTTCTGTGTGGATTTTTTTTTTGCAGGGTTTTTCTTTTTGTGGGAGTTTACTTCTCGGGGAGTTTTTGGTTTTCTTCTTTTGGGGGGTTTTCTTTTTGGGGGGTTCTCTTTTGGAGTTTTCCTTTTGTTGGGGTTTTCGTCTTTGGGGGTTTCTCCTTTTGGGGCTTTTTGGGGGGTTTTCTTGTTTTCCTGGGGGGTTTTCTTCTTTCTATTGGAGTTTTTTCTATTTGGGTGTTTTTTTCTTTTACGGGGTTTTTCTTTTTGTTAGGATTTCCTTCTTTGGGGGTTCTCTTTTTGGGGTGCATGGTTTCTTCTTTTTGTTGAGGTTTTCTTTTCTGGAAGTTTTTCTTCTTTTCAGAGGTTTTTCTTCTTTGTAGAGACTTTTCTTTTTTGTGGGGGGTGTTTCTTCTTTTTGTTAGGGTTTTGTTCTTTTCATTGGGAATTTCTTCTTTGGGGCTTCCTATTGCTGGCACTTTCTTCTTTTTACTGGGGTTTTTCTTCTTGTGGGATTCTTCTTTTATTGTGGGTTTTTTTCGCTTTGTTGCTGTTTTCTTCTTCTGGGGGGGTTCTACTTTTCCAGTTTTCTTTTGGGCGGTTTCTTTTCTGAGAGGTTATCTTCTTATCAGTGGGGTTTTATTTTTGTTGGGGTTTCCTTCATGTGGGGTGGTTTCTGCTTTTTGTTGGGGTTTTCTTATTTTGGGGGGATTTTTCTTCTTTCTGTTGGGGTTCTCTTCTTTTTGTTGGGGTTGTCTTCTTTTGGGTTTTGTTTTTTTCTTCTTTTGGGCAGTTTTTCTTTATGTTTGGGTTTTATTCTTTTTGTAAAGGTTTTCTTCCTTTTTGGGGGGTGTTTTCTTCTGTGTGTTTTTTTTTCTGGGTTGTGTGTTTTCTTCTTTTTGGTGTTTTCTGGATATCTTCTTTCGAGTATTTTCTGCATGTCATCGTCTTTTGGGTGTTCTCTTCTTTTCGGTGTTTTCTCGGTGTTTTCTTCTTTTGGGGGTTTTCTGGGTGCTATCATCTTCAGGATGCTCTCCGGGTGTTGTCTTTTTTTGGGTGTTCTCTGGATGTTGTCTTCTTTTGAGTATTTTCAGGGCATTGTCTTCTTCTTTTCAGTGTTTTCTGGGTGCTGTCTTCTTTTTTTTGTTTTTTTCCTTTTTTAAGTTTTTTTTTCCTTTTTTCCTTTTTTTGTTTTTTTTTGGATTTTTCGTTTTTTTTTTTAAAGAACAGGGGTCTTAACATGATAAAAGGGTGACTGGGAAGGAGTGGCAGGGACAGGGTGGCAGAGACAGGGTGGCAGGGACAGGGTGGAAGGAAGAGGGTGGCAGAGACATGGTGGCAAGGACAGGGTAGCAGGAACTGGGAGGGGGCAGAGCCCTGGGCCCCACATCTCAGATGTCCATGATGTTACTGTCACAATACTTTTCTGCTCGATAAAACAATGGAAAGCAGAGATTGTTGCTGAAGCCTTGGTTCTCCTGGCATTTCTGTATGTTCTGCGGCAGCTGTGTGGTCAGAAGGAAGGGAGCAATGAATAGTCAGAGGACTGCAGTGCATGACTGGGGTCACCTGTCCCCCAGGCTGGAGCTGCCTCTGTGCTGGCTCTGGAACCCCCCTCAGAGGCTGGTGCCTGTCTCCTAGCCCTTCCTGAATGGGGCAGCGATTCCCATCTCCTTTAGGTCTCCCAGCTTCTCACGAAGCTGGCCCAACTTCTCAGCCAGCTCCATCTTCACGTGCTGCCCTGAATGCAGTGCACTGGGGACCTCCATGTTCTAATTGGTCTGGATGGAGAGAAGCAGTCGGTGGCCACCTGATGCAGCCGGAGACCCACGGCACAGGGAAGGGGCACGGCACAGGCACACAGGGGGCCCTCCCTGTACCATTTCGTGTGAGGTCTCCAGCACCCCATTTTAGAGGTGGGGGAACAAAGGCCCAGGGGGTGAGTGCGGAGGACACGCAGGCAGAATGGGTGACACGCCAGCCCGATGACGCGAGCCTGCAGCTCAGCTTGAAGTGTGCACCTGCCCAGAGCACAGGGGCATAAGCCGTGTAAGGAGTGGCTGCAGGAGGGACAGGCTGCCACCTTCCTCTCTACCCCACAACCATAAAACCAACCCCCTGGGCTGCAGCCACTCACTTGGTTTGGCAGGAGCTTGGATGTTGCGAGCGTTTTCGCCTGGACCTGTAAGGCCGCCTTCTCCATTTCAAGGACGCGAATCTTGCCCTTCAGCTGGGCCTGCTGGGCCTTGAGGACTTCATAGTTGTTCCTGTGGCCAGAGGTGGTGGAGAATGTAAAGAACGAGGAACAGAAAGGACGACTTTTGCCATCAATGCACTGACTTTGCCACACAACCAGAGGACTATGGCATGGGAAGGGGACACCTGGACTCTCAAGTGCCTGTCCACAGAGAGGACATGAATTGCCTGAGGCCACACACGAGTCACTGGCACAGCTGGGGCCACAGCTAGGCTCTGCACGTGTCCAAACCTGTGCGTCGCCCTCATCGTGCTCACCTCTACCCTCCCACCTCCCACCACATCACCCGTGCCGAGGACCCCCCAGACCTGCCACCCACCGTCCCCCTCCTACTTGTTGTCCTCCAGCTGAAGGAAGAGGGCATCTCGCTCGCTCTTGAGGTTGCGGTAGGACTGCAAATACAGAAAGGCAAAGTCAGGATTCGGCAGGGAGAAGATGGAGTCGGGGCACACGAACACCGACACCTACAGCAACCGTTCAGCGGTGACCTTTCCTCCCCCTGAATCACACTTGACACCTTTTTCAAGGCATTTCCAAGCCCATGTTCTCAGTTGCTTTTCCCAAGACCTCAGTAAGGGTGGAAGAGGCAGGGAAAGAGATCTGATTGACAGCTGGCCGACGGAGGCCCAGGGATAGCCTGTCACGTTGCCATTGTTAGGACTGTCATCACCATGGTCTGACTCTGTATTGCGTGCGGCACCAGGCACCGTGCTAACAATCCATCGAATCCTCACAACCACCACAGGAGGGAGTTACTATCGTTAGCTCCATTTTGTAGATGAAATGCAAGGTATTAGAGGTTAAGTGCTAAGATCACGTACAGCCGGGATGTGAACATCCAGGTCTATCTAATTCTCTAAGCCCATTTTTCCCCCTGGGGGTGGAGGCGCAAGCGTGAGGGCAGGTGGCTGGACTCACCCTCTCGGCGTCCTCCTGCCCTGTGGAGAAGGCGGTCAGACTCCCCTGCAGCTGTTGGATCTCTTTTTCCCGGGAGTCCAGGCAGGTCCGCAGATGTTGACATTCTCCTGGAATGACAGAGGTCAAGATGGAACCCAAAGGACTCCCCTGAAGGCCTGCCAAGGCACCAGGTTGAGGGAGGAAGGCTGCCCAGATCCACACCTGCTTTCTGCCGGGCTTCCTGACGAGCATCGGCCAGGGCTCTCTCCATCTCTTCCTTTTCGGACTTTAAGATGGCATTGGTCCGAATCTGAGCCTTTGGGAGAAAAGCCAAACAGGTGGTGAGAGAGGGACAGGAAGGTTCTCTAGGGCACATGAGGGATGCCATAGAGTCCACTCACCTGCAGTTGTTCCCGCAGGGAGTCCAGCTGCTGACACGGACTCTCCTTCTGTAGGAAGAGGAAAGAAACATCTCTTACCAGGGAGGCAGAGATGGAACAGCAAGGGACGGGCCCCAGGAATGCCACCAATGGCCCAGGACAGGCCCACCAGGGAGACCAGATCCTCGGGGACCCCGTGGTGCTGAGGGTGGGGTGCAGGGGGGAGCCTTCTCCAGGTTGGGAGTGGGCAGGACGAGCCTGCGGCCTCTCCATCTCAGTCTGTCCCCAAACCCGTCAGACATGGAAGGAGCGAACAAAGAAATCATGTCCCTCTTTCCACTTCATCCAGTTTCCTGGTGCCAGGTTTTCCATGTGGAGAGTCACGGGAAGGTGACTGAGGTTGTCCCCTCAGGTTCATTCCCCAGACTGGGAAGTGGTGGGGCCAGGAATGGATTTTCAAGGAAAAGCTCTCAGACCCTATGGGGACGCAAATGGACAAACTGTCCTTGAACTCCCAAGGAAAGAGAATTGGGGTCTTTGTTGGATTCAGAGCTGAACATCTGAATCCTGATTCTCTTTACATGACAACCACAGAAACCTCTAGAAATGGAGGCTGAGAAAGGAAAGACTACCCTTCTCCCAGCTTGTGATTCACAAGGGTGCATGTATTCACCATGAACCACACACTAAGGACAGGGACTGATCTTAATAGCAGGGATCCAGGAATGAAAAGGGCAGGCAAGATCCCTGTCTCCCTGATGTCTCGTGTGTGCCTAGAAATCTTTCATTCTTAGAGCTGCAAGGGACCTTTGACACCCTCTAATTCTATCTCAGGACACTCAAGCCCAGGCAGGAGAGGTGGCTTGTCCAAAACCAAAGACCAAGCAAAGCAGGAACTAAGTTAGGGTGGGAACACAGGGCTCCTGACAACTGTCAGCCTAGTGTTTCCAACAGGGCAAGAGCCCAGAGCCCATGCGGCAAGGACTCAAGCAGGGGTGCCTGGAGAAAAGAGAGTGGGCAGGCAGGTCAGCAACAGGAAGAGCCAAGCTGCATGGTCTGGGGTCCCTCCTGCTGAGAACTAGGCCACCGAGCACCCCATTCTCCCTTGGCACGGGAACCCCCAGCCCCTTTTCTTCAAAGCCCCAAGGGGAAATTGGAGCCCAGGACTGGCAGCGTGGAACCAGGGGACGCCACCGGACTCTTACCAGTTCCTGCACCACACTCTCTATATATTTCTTTACTGCATAGGTGGAGTCCAGGACTGCCTGCAGAACTAGGCACCGGCTCTGTGGCACATGGAGAGAGGAGGAGTTGGAGGAGGGTTGGGAGAGAGGTAGAGAGAGCGATCATTAGGGGTGGGGGTGTTGGCTGTTTCAGCTGGCAGCGTGGCCCCCAGCCCCCAGCATGGGAGGTGGTCGGGGGGCTGGCCTGGAGGGCACTTACCTCCAGCTCCTTGATGTAAGTTGAAGTCCTCAAGGCCTCCCCAGTGATGGATGATGGGGGCTGGAAGAGATGAGAGCACACATGGAGATGCTCTGCCCCTCAATGGCTAAGCCCTCTGCTGTCCTTTCTTCCTAACCTGGACCAGGCCCTCCTCCTGTAGCCCCTCTGTGCCCACTTCTCAAGGTCTCACTTCCTCACCGTCCCTCCGCTCCCGAGCACCTCTCATCCTGCACTTTTTTTTTTTTTTGGTGGTGGCCAGTACAGGGATTGAGCCCTGGGCCTTGGTGTTGTCAACACTGGGTGTCGGCTGTCTCAGTTGGCAAGGGGGTCCCCAGCCCCCAGCATGGGAGGTGGTTGGGGGCTGGCCTGGAGGGCACTTACCTCCAGCTCCTTAATGTCAGTTGAAGTCCTCAAGGCCTCCCCAGTGATGGATGATGGGGGCTGGAAGAGATGAGAGCACACATGGAGGTGCTCTGCCCCTCAATGGCTAAGCCCTCTGCTGTCCTTTCTTCCTAACCTTGACCAGCCCTCTTCCTGTAGCCCCTCTGTGCCCACTTCTCAAGGTCTCACTTCCCAATCATCCCTCCCCTCCCAAGCAGCTCTTATCCTGCACTTTTTTTTTTTTTTTGGTGGTGGCCAGTACAGGGATTGAGCCCTGGGCCTTGGTGTTGTCAACATCATCCTGTGCTTCCTGCAGCAGGATCCAATGAGACAGCCACGCTCGTGCTCCATCTGTGTGCACAGCTTCAAGGGAGAACTCAGAGAAGAGTCCTATGTCATATCCCGAGCAGAGGGAGACATAGGATTCAAACCCAGACTTCTTACCCAGTCCCTGACACTTCTTCCATGGTCATTACCATTACCCCCTACTGCCCCTTGAGGCCCCCGTTCCCAGGAGCCTGACCAGCCAACACTCACCTCCTGAGGTGACTGGCACCTCCCACAAGTGCTGGGCTGGGGCCTACTGCCAGTTAGGCCCCTTTTTTGTTGGAACTCTCTTAACTGTGAAAAGGAAAAGCCGTAATATTCAGGAGATGTGGAAGCCCCTATGTTTGTCACCTACTTTACAGTTTTTACAAAGTATTCTTACTTGTACCATCTGATTTAATGCCACCAGCAACCCTATAAGGTGTTGTCATGATCACCAAATGGCTGAAGAAATGGACCGATAGCATGATTAGAAAAAGGCAAGAATGGAATTGAACTTCAGTCTTCTGGGGCTTTGTCATGAATCAGCAGCTGCTGGCGGGCCAAATACAAATCAGACATCGGGGCCCTCCCTCACAGAGCTTTGAGAGCTGCACCCCAGTACTTCTCAAACGTTTATGTCAATGTACCCTAATGGCAGAAGTCATGAGGGCACACCCCTAGGGATCTGGGGACCTCACAAAAAGAGGACAACCCAAGCATCATTTCAGAGAAATCCATTATGAGCTTACAAATCCAGGTGAATGTCACCCCTAAGTACATTAAGAGGATTTTTCTCTTTCAAAAGAATCAAGCAAATCTGATGCTTCAGAAAGAGGCCCCCTGAGTCCTGTGGCACCCCAGATTGACAGGATCTGGGCAAGATTCAAGCTGTGAAGTTCAGTTGCCCAGGATTTATCCCACAGAAGACAAGCACATCTCCCTCCAGAGAGTAGTGACTGAAAGGTGCTCTGGTCCCAGAATCCTAGGGAATTCTAAGGTGAGATCCAGACTCAGAAATCAATTGTTAAGTGTCTCTAGAGAGTAGAAACCCAGGAAAAAACCAAACCGAACCCGTTCTCCCAATGGTCACCCAGAGATACTGTCAACATTTTGAGCTCACTGGTGAAGTGCAGGCTTTTTAGGTAGGCAATGTCTAAGTAAAGGGGGGAAGGGGAACCAGAAACCTCCCAGGCAGTACTGACAGTTCCTGAGGGATTGTGACACCTCCCAGGGGGATTGGGACAGTTTGGAATGGGATTGTGAGGTGACAACATTCCACTCCTTCCTACCAATGTCAGAGTCACTGCAACACTGTGGGGAAGTGGAGCACAGAGCCAGGACCGAGGTCCTTGGAGACGGGAACGCAGGGGACCCAGGGAGCCCAGGAAGGTCTGGTTTGGGGTAGCAGGAGGCCAGGGCTGAGTCCAGGTGGGGAGCCCTGGAAGTAACCTTACTGGCCAAAGTCACCCGGGGACAGCCGGCAAGGGCAGGGTCTGGGCAGCTGAGGGGGCAGGGATGGCTGAGAAGACTTTGGTGGGGGGAGTCAAGAGGCACAGAGGGGCAATCCCCGTGTGCCTCAGAAGTGACACCGAGTCCTGCCCCTGTCCCACCATAGGAGGGGCCTCGGGCTGGCTCTGGGGATGCGACCCAGCATGTTATACCTTCTTCTTGGCCCTCGCCAATTTCTCCTGTCGGATTTCCTCCGACATTTCGGGGCAGGGAAAAGGAAAGGGGTACTTCCGCCTTATCATGGCTAAGCACTGGACAGTCACTCCCTCCAGCTAAGGCACGGACCAGCGACTGAGCCAGAGCAGCTGGGAGCGGCCGGTGCTAGGCAACAGGTAGGTGGGCGTGGCCTCAATGCTCACAGCCCATTGGTGGATGAGAAAGATGGACGGAATGGGGGCGTGGCCAGAACCCAGGGAAGGGTGGGGTCACAATGAAAGCCGGCCCCGCCCACCCCAGGGAGGGGCCCCTGGGGGAAAGGGGCGGGGCTGTCACTCGGTGCCCATGCAGCTTCTGTGTGACCCTTCACGGTGGCCGTCACAGAATCTGAGGCACCTGGCAGAGCAGAGAGGCCGTTCTCCAGCCCCCGCCCTGGACCCTCCTGTTCCCGTTCAACCCCTGACCTGGGGCCTCAGGACCCAGGGCTCAGGAGGTGGGCGAGGAATGGACAGCAGGGAAAAGTGTGTCACTTCACAGTCCCTTTCCAGACTCCTCACAGCTCTGCCCCAGACTTTCTCATCCCACAAACTGCCTCCAAAGACCCCCGTCCAGTCCTCCAGGTGCCTCTCCACTCGCCCCCTTCCTCAAGGGTGTCTTCACTGATCCCGGGAGCTGAAAATAGGTGTAGCTGGCAGCGGTAGCTTTCCTGTCGGGGAGGGCCTTGAGGAGGGGCCTGAGGCTTTGGGGAGCAGTTGGAAACCCAGAGGCACGTCTGGAAACCCGGACCCAGGGAAACTGAGCACCTCCTGTCTCCCGGTGTGGCTGGCGTTTTCCACAAGACATTCTGTGTGTTGTGGAGAAGAACATGGAGCATGAGGAGACACGCCAAGGGTTCCTACAAGTCAGCGTAAAATCTGCCTGAGTCTCAAAGTGCCTGGGACAGAATGTTTCCCCAGAGGGACAGGGCTGCTGATTGGTCCCTGATGGACTTTGGATGTGTCGTCCCCTCCAAAGCGCATGTGGAAATCTCATCTCCAATGTGGCAGTGTGGAAAGTGATTGAGTCATGAGGGCGGATCCATCATGAATGGATTCATGCTCTCCCTGGGGGAGGGGGATTAATGCGTGAGTTCTCGCTCTATGAGTTCTCGTGAGAGCTGATTGTTTAAAGGACCCTGGCACCTCCCCTCTCTCTCTTGCTTCCTCTCGCCATGTGATCTGCTTGTGCTCGTCAGCTGCTGCCACTTTCCGCCACGAGTAGAAGCAGCCTGAGGCCCATGCCAGATGCAGCTGTCCCAGAATCGTAAGCCAAATAAACCTCTGTTCTTTATAAATTACCCAGTGTCGGGTATCATTTTAAAGCTGCAGGGCATGGGGGCTAAAGCAGCAAGCTGAAACCTCCAAAGGTCACGAGTGGATTTGCCACAGTCTTTCATGCTTGACTAGAGCTACCCACTAGACTTTCCATCCGAGTCTCTGATGGGCCTTCCCTGAGGAAGACAGAAGAAGCAGAGCTGGACGAGCCTCATTACAAGTGCGTGTGTGTAGAGAGAGCGGAGAGAGAAGGCGGCAGAAGCCATCCCTGAAGGTGTAATGCCTGAGGATTTTCCGAAATGGGTGCAATACGTCAATCCACAGACTCAAGAAACTCCAAGTAGATTGGCAAACCCCAACTAGGATTAAAAAAGAAAGGAGGAGGAAATCATACTAAAGTCCATTATAGTTAAATTGCTAAAAGGAATTAGATAAAGTCAAATTTCTTCTCTAAAGCAAATTCATTCCCTTATATGTCATTACTAAACAAAAAAAATTAAAATATTCTAAAACTATTTATTCATCATAAGAAATTAAGAAAATAATAAGAAACCAAAGATTCACAGGAGAATGGATATACTAAACATAAAAAAAAAAATCAGATTATCAGGAGAAAATGGTAGAATTGACAGATTAATAAATCTGAAAGCTTGTTATTTGAATCATAAAGATCCATCAAAAAACATGCCCTCACTGTCAGTGTTTATTTTTATTAAATAAATTTGATTCAAATAAAAATACACAAATGTGGGAGTGAAAAAAAATGATGTGCCTACAGATCCCAAGGAAACTATGAAAATAAGGATACCTAAGAAATAAACATTTCATAAATAAATTTGATATTTGAAAGTAAAAGTTAACTTCCTGACCAAGTATAAATTATAAAACTTGACAAAGGGACCCTTATTTGGCCTGCCCCTATTGCTGCCTGGGTTGGCCTGGCCTGGCACTAAGGGAACCGATGGCCTCACCTGCAGCTAAGGGTCCCCCTGATCAGGCTTGCCATAACCGGACTTGGAATGTAAGTGTCCAGTTGTAATGTAACTGGACTTGACTTTTGGCACCTAATCTGTCACCTCAGTGGCTGTACAGAGACCGCTTCCCACTGAAGAAAAATATCTGGTGTCTTCCAAGGTCACAGGTGACAAATGTGACCCATGGCAGTCTTACAAGTTAAAATGTCTGGCTGGGCCAAGAAGCCCCCAGCCTCCGTAACTCCTATGTAACTCTCAGCTTAAACACCTTCCATGATACCGCTGATCTGGTTTGGGGCCTGGTGGGTTTATACTCTCTCGGCACTCTATAGGTTCCCAACTTCCAAAAACATATCATATGCTTGTCAGTTGATGAATGAATAAATAAAATATGGTGCATCGACACACTGGAATATGACCCACCCATGAAAAGGATCAAGGCTCTGACACACGCTACCATGTGGGCAAACCTTGAACACATCACGCTCAGTGAAAGACGTCAGACACAAAAGGCCACACAGTGTAGGATTCCATTTATATGAACGCGCCAGTCCACGAGACCGAAAGTGGGTTCGTGGTTGCCAGGGGCTGGGGGAGGGGATGGGAGAGTGACTTTTAATGGATGTGGGATTTCTTTGTAGGGTGATGAAGATGTTCTGGAATCTGATAGTGGTGATGGTTATACAACCCTGTGTATATAAAACCACTAAAACCCACTGAATTTCATGCTTTCAGTGAGTGAATTGTATGGTATATGAACTATCGCTCCAGGAAGCTGTTATTAATTTTAAAAGCACCATAATTGCAATGAAACGTTTGGTTAGGATCTGTCTGTCTGATTCTAAGTTCCTGGAGGTCTGGTATAATGTGAGTTTTACTCAGTACCGCATCCTCCAAAGGCCGAGCCCATAGTAGGTGGCTCATTAAATCTCTCAAAACGAGCTACTTTTATACCAGGGTCTCTCCCCCTTGGCACTGCGGACCTTGTGGCTGGATCACGCTCTGTGGTTTGGCTGTCCTGCACGTGCTGAGCAGCGTCCCTGGCCTCCACCTACTCCATGCCAGGAGCACCCTCCTCGTCGGTCCTGACAACTACAGATGTCGCCCGACATTGCCTAGTGTCCTCTGGGGGCAAATTGCCCATGGCTGTGAAACATCCATTTAGAGGTACCAAGGTTTTGAATTTGGGGTGCTGCGTGGGACTTTAGAAGTCGCCACGTAAAGGCTGGCCCCCAGGGGGACGCCGCAGGGACATGCAGGCCTTGGCTGTGTCAGCAAAACCTCACCCAGCCAGGAGGTGGTGAGCAGGGCTCCCAAACCCACCCAACCGGGGCAAAAGGTAAAGCCACCCTCTACCAAGAGGGGCCGCAGGCAGAAGGGGACGGGCAGGTGAGCCCACAGGACCGAAGGACCAGCTCCCGAGAGGGGAGCCTCAAAGACCGCCTTCACCGCCGGCCTGGGGTGCAGCGACCCCACCTCCGAGAGGTCAACGGGCAGACGGGCTGAGGAAGGGGCGGGGCCACGACGCAGGGCGGGGCGAGAGGCAGAGACCCCGGAGGCAGAGTCATTGAAAGGAAGGTCCCGTCTCCGAGTCGGGGCGGAGCTTGTGGCGTGGGCGGGGCTTGAAGAGAGAGCGGGCGTCTGACTGGGGAAGGAGGAGGGACTCCGGGTAAGGGGCGGGGCCTGCAGCTCCGGGAGTGTCCGTGACGTCACGGGCCGGCGGCGCTCGGGGGACTCGCGAAGATGGCGGCCGGCGGTTATTTTAGCTTCGCGCGGGCGCCGGGTCTTAACTCAGGTAAAGGCCCCGCAGCGCCGCCCGCGCCCGGCCCGGCCCTCCTTCCGCCCCGAGCCGCGCCGCGAGGAGCCGGCGGGGCGGCGTCTTGTGCGAACCGGCTCCGATGGCCGCAGAGCGCACTCGTGTCTGTCACGGGGGGGCAAGAAGGGGCTCCTGACGTGGGAGCGGGCGCCGGGCCTGTGGGGGGAATGGAGCCCGAACCGTGCGGGTGGAAGTCAGTCCCTGAGGGGACTGCCCCGAGGAGGCTCCGGCGCCAGCTGAAGCAGGGACAGGAGACAGACGGGAGGGCGCCCGGCCGGCCGGGCGGGGGAGGGGCGGGAGCTGACCCCTGATGATGGGGAGGAGGCGGGGGAGGGGCGCGAGCTGACCCCTGATGGGGGAGGGGCGGGAACTGACCCCTGATGCTGCACGGGGGGCGGGAGCTGACCCCTGATGATGGGGAGGAGGCGGGGGAGGGGCGGGAGCTGACCCCTGATGATGGGGGAGCGGCGGGAGCTGACCCCTGATGGGGAGGGGCGGGAACTGACCCCTGGTGATGGGGAAGGGGTGGGAGCTGACCCCTGATGATGGGGGAGGGGCGGGAGCTGACCCCTGGTGATGAGGGGCCCTTTATGGGAAGTTTATTGGCCCCCCAGCTAGAGCAGAATAGGGTGGGCACAGATCTCGGAGAGCCCAAGTGCTGGGGTGAGGGGCCTGATCTCTTTCCTACAGGAAAGTTGTTTTCATCACATCTCCCCCCTCTTTTGTTAACACTTTGTGAGTAGAACAGGGGGCCTGGGTGGGTTCCTCCCTGGCATCCACCTCTTCCCTGGGGGAGTTCCCTGGGGCTCCCAGAGTCTGCAGCAAGAGCTTCACGTGGGGATCTGGTGCCCCAGAAGGTGTCAGAACAAGGGCAGTCCTTGCTCCATGTGGCCGCTGCAGGAGGGGTCTTCCAGACCCACACTCGGGTCACTCCCTGCTCTGTCTTCCCACTGAGTGGGAACCAGGAGTGGCAAGGCCTGGGGGCAGCCTCAGGCCCTGCTGGCCATTCACAGGCTGTGTCTCCACAGGGGCGGCTGACGGGGCTGGGTGGAGAGGACCTTCCCACCATCATCATCGTGGCCCACTACGACGCGTTCGGGTGGCCCCGGTATGTATGTGTGACCCCACGGGGCCGGACCCCATCTCGGTTCAGTCTGCAGATGCACCCACAGTGAGGGCCCTTGACCCGCCTACTCAGGTCCCATGAGGACCCTCTGGGTGGGTGTCATCGTGTCACTGACATGGAGGGTTTCCAAAATGGGTATAATACGTCAATCCACAGATTGAAGAACCAAACCCCAACTGGGAATAAAAAAGAAAAGAAAAAATCATACTAAAGTCCATCGTAGTTAAATTGCTGAAACGAAGGAGATAAAGTCAAATTTCTTTTCTAAAGCAAATTCCCACCCGTATATGTCATGATTACATAATAAATATCAAACTATTCTAGAACTACTTATTCATCATAAGAAAATCACGACAAACCAAAGATTCACAGGAGAATGGATATACTGAACACACACAGAAAAATGAAATCAAATGATCCAGAGAGGGGAAATGACAGAATTGACAGACTAATAAATCTGAAAGCTGTTTATCTGAAAAATAAAAATCAAACAAAAACCATGTATTCACTTTCAGTCTTTATTTTAATTAAATAAATATGACTCAAATAAAAATACACAAATGTGGGAGTGGAGAAAAACGTAAAGTAGATTCTGAAGAAACTACAAAAATAAGGATAATTATTAAAATAGATATTTTATGAATAAGTTTGATACTTGAATGGAAAAGAAAATTTTCTGGCCAAGTATAAATGATAAAACATTGCTAAGTGCCTCCCCCCCCCCCAGCCAACTCTCTGGACTGCCTTTCCACTAAGGACTCCCCTCGAGTGGCCTACCTCAGGGCCCCCTTGGCTTGATTGGTGCTAACGGCCCCCTTCTGCTAAGAGCCTGCCAGGCCTGCCCCAAGTGCTTCCTTGGCCTGGTCTGGCCACCTAGGGGCCCCCTGGCCTGGCACTATGGGCCCCTGTTCTAGCCTACTTGTCACTCAGGGCCTCCATGGCCCGACCTACTATTCAGGACCCCCCCACTGCTAAGGGCCCCCTTCCGCTAAGGGCCTGCCTGGCCTGCCCCAAGTGCTTCCTTGGCCTGCCCCAGCATTAAGGGGCCCCCTGACTGGCCTGCCCAAGGGACCAATTCTACTGGTCTTCCCCTATGGGTCCCTGAGGCTGGACTACTGGTGAGGGCACCCTGCTGCTTTCTTTCTTTTTTCTTTTTGTTTTCTTACATATTTATTTTTGGTTTTTTTTTATGGTTTTTTTTTTTTTTTCTTTTTCTCTCTTTTAGTATTTTTCCTGTTTTTTATTTTTTTGTTGTTGTTGCTGTTGTTTGTCTGTTTTGCATTTTTTGATTTTTGTATATTTCTGTACATTTTTGTACATTTTTTAGGGGGTTTCTTCTTTTGGATTTTTATTTATTTATTTATTTATTGTTAGGGTTTTCTTCTGTGTGGATTTTTTTTTTGCAGGGTTTTTCTTTTTGTGGGAGTTTACTTCTCGGGGAGTGTTTGGTTTTCTTCTTTTGGGGGGTTTTCTTTTTGGGGGGTTCTCTTTTGGAGTTTTCCTTTTGTTGGGGTTTTCGTCTTTGGGGGTTTCTCCTTTTGGGGCTTTTTGGGGGGTTTTCTTGTTTTCCTGGGGGGTTTTCTTCTTTCTATTGGAGTTTTTTCTATTTGGGTGTTTTTTCTTTTACGGGGTTTTTCTTTTTGTTAGGATTTCCTTCTTTGGGGGTTCTCTTTTTGGGGTGCATGGTTTCTTCTTTTTGTTGAGGTTTTCTTTTCTGGAAGTTTTTCTTCTTTTCAGAGGTTTTTCTTCTTTGTAGAGACTTTTCTTTTTTGTGGGGGGTGTTTCTTCTTTTTGTTAGGGTTTTGTTCTTTTCATTGGGAATTTCTTCTTTGGGGCTTCCTATTGCTGGCACTTTCTTCTTTTTACTGGGGTTTTTCTTCTTGTGGGATTCTTCTTTTATTGTGGGTTTTTTTCGCTTTGTTGCTGTTTTCTTCTTCTGGGGGGGTTCTACTTTTCCAGTTTTCTTTTGGGCGGTTTCTTTTCTGAGAGGTTATCTTCTTATCAGTGGGGTTTTATTTTTGTTGGGGTTTCCTTCATGTGGGGTGGTTTCTGCTTTTTGTTGGGGTTTTCTTATTTTGGGGGGATTTTTCTTCTTTCTGTTGGGGTTCTCTTCTTTTTGTTGGGGTTGTCTTCTTTTGGGTTTTGTTTTTTTCTTCTTTTGGGCAGTTTTTCTTTATGTTTGGGTTTTATTCTTTTTGTAAAGGTTTTCTTCCTTTTTGGGGGGTGTTTTCTTCTGTGTGTTTTTTTTTCTGGGTTGTGTGTTTTCTTCTTTTTGGTGTTTTCTGGATATCTTCTTTCGAGTATTTTCTGCATGTCATCGTCTTTTGGGTGTTCTCTTCTTTTCGGTGTTTTCTCAGTGTTTTCTTCTTTTGGGGGTTTTCTGGGTGCTATCATCTTTAGGATGTTCTCCGGGTGTTGTCTTTTTTTGGGTGTTCTCTGGATGTTGTCTTCTTTTGAGTATTTTCAGGGCATTGTCTTCTTCTTTTCAGTGTTTTCTGGGTGCTGTCTTCTTTTTTTTGTTTTTTTCCTTTTTTAAGTTTTTTTTTCCTTTTTTCCTTTTTTTGTTTTTTTTTGGATTTTTCGTTTTTTTTTTTAAAGAACAGGGGTCTTAACATGATAAAAGGGTGACTGGGAAGGAGTGGCAGGGACAGGGTGGCAGAGACAGGGTGGCAGGGACAGGGTGGAAGGAAGAGGGTGGCAGAGACATGGTGGCAAGGACAGGGTAGCAGGAACTGGGAGGGGGCAGAGCCCTGGGCCCCACATCTCAGATGTCCATGATGTTACTGTCACAATACTTTTCTGCTCGATAAAACAATGGAAAGCAGAGATTGTTGCTGAAGCCTTGGTTCTCCTGGCATTTCTGTATGTTCTGCGGCAGCTGTGTGGTCAGAAGGAAGGGAGCAATGAATAGTCAGAGGACTGCAGTGCATGACTGGGGTCACCTGTCCCCCAGGCTGGAGCTGCCTCTGTGCTGGCTCTGGAACCCCCCTCAGAGGCTGGTGCCTGTCTCCTAGCCCTTCCTGAATGGGGCAGCGATTCCCATCTCCTTTAGGTCTCCCAGCTTCTCACGAAGCTGGCCCAACTTCTCAGCCAGCTCCATCTTCACGTGCTGCCCTGAATGCAGTGCACTGGGGACCTCCATGTTCTAATTGGTCTGGATGGAGAGAAGCAGTCGGTGGCCACCTGATGCAGCCGGAGACCCACGGCACAGGGAAGGGGCACGGCACAGGCACACAGGGGGCCCTCCCTGTACCATTTCGTGTGAGGTCTCCAGCACCCCATTTTAGAGGTGGGGGAACAAAGGCCCAGGGGGTGAGTGCGGAGGACACGCAGGCAGAATGGGTGACACGCCAGCCCGATGACGCGAGCCTGCAGCTCAGCTTGAAGTGTGCACCTGCCCAGAGCACAGGGGCATAAGCCGTGTAAGGAGTGGCTGCAGGAGGGACAGGCTGCCACCTTCCTCTCTACCCCACAACCATAAAACCAACCCCCTGGGCTGCAGCCACTCACTTGGTTTGGCAGGAGCTTGGATGTTGCGAGCGTTTTCGCCTGGACCTGTAAGGCCGCCTTCTCCATTTCAAGGACGCGAATCTTGCCCTTCAGCTGGGCCTGCTGGGCCTTGAGGACTTCATAGTTGTTCCTGTGGCCAGAGGTGGTGGAGAATGTAAAGAACGAGGAACAGAAAGGACGACTTTTGCCATCAATGCACTGACTTTGCCACACAACCAGAGGACTATGGCATGGGAAGGGGACACCTGGACTCTCAAGTGCCTGTCCACAGAGAGGACATGAATTGCCTGAGGCCACACACGAGTCACTGGCACAGCTGGGGCCACAGCTAGGCTCTGCACGTGTCCACACCTGTGCGTCGCCCTCATCGTGCTCACCTCTACCCTCCCACCTCCCACCACATCACCCGTGCCGAGGACCCCCCAGACCTGCCACCCACCGTCCCCCTCCTACTTGTTGTCCTCCAGCTGAAGGAAGAGGGCATCTCGCTCGCTCTTGAGGTTGCGGTAGGACTGCAAATACAGAAAGGCAAAGTCAGGATTCGGCAGGGAGAAGATGGAGTCGGGGCACACGAACACCGACACCTACAGCAACCGTTCAGCGGTGACCTTTCCTCCCCCTGAATCACACTTGACACCTTTTTCAAGGCATTTCCAAGCCCATGTTCTCAGTTGCTTTTCCCAAGACCTCAGTAAGGGTGGAAGAGGCAGGGAAAGAGATCTGATTGACAGCTGGCCGACGGAGGCCCAGGGATAGCCTGTCACGTTGCCATTGTTAGGACTGTCATCACCATGGTCTGACTCTGTATTGCGTGCGGCACCAGGCACCGTGCTAACAATCCATCGAATCCTCACAACCACCACAGGAGGGAGTTACTATCGTTAGCTCCATTTTGTAGATGAAATGCAAGGTATTAGAGGTTAAGTGCTAAGATCACGTACAGCCGGGATGTGAACATCCAGGTCTATCTAATTCTCTAAGCCCATTTTTCCCCCTGGGGGTGGAGGCGCAAGCGTGAGGGCAGGTGGCTGGACTCACCCTCTCGGCGTCCTCCTGCCCTGTGGAGAAGGCGGTCAGACTCCCCTGCAGCTGTTGGATCTCTTTTTCCCGGGAGTCCAGGCAGGTCCGCAGATGTTGACATTCTCCTGGAATGACAGAGGTCAAGATGGAACCCAAAGGACTCCCCTGAAGGCCTGCCAAGGCACCAGGTTGAGGGAGGAAGGCTGCCCAGATCCACACCTGCTTTCTGCCGGGCTTCCTGACGAGCATCGGCCAGGGCTCTCTCCATCTCTTCCTTTTCGGACTTTAAGATGGCATTGGTCCGAATCTGAGCCTTTGGGAGAAAAGCCAAACAGGTGGTGAGAGAGGGACAGGAAGGTTCTCTAGGGCACATGAGGGATGCCATAGAGTCCACTCACCTGCAGTTGTTCCCGCAGGGAGTCCAGCTGCTGACACGGACTCTCCTTCTGTAGGAAGAGGAAAGAAACATCTCTTACCAGGGAGGCAGAGATGGAACAGCAAGGGACGGGCCCCAGGAATGCCACCAATGGCCCAGGACAGGCCCACCAGGGAGACCAGATCCTCGGGGACCCCGTGGTGCTGAGGGTGGGGTGCAGGGGGGAGCCTTCTCCAGGTTGGGAGTGGGCAGGACGAGCCTGCGGCCTCTCCATCTCAGTCTGTCCCCAAACCCGTCAGACATGGAAGGAGCGAACAAAGAAATCATGTCCCTCTTTCCACTTCATCCAGTTTCCTGGTGCCAGGTTTTCCATGTGGAGAGTCACGGGAAGGTGACTGAGGTTGTCCCCTCAGGTTCATTCCCCAGACTGGGAAGTGGTGGGGCCAGGAATGGATTTTCAAGGAAAAGCTCTCAGACCCTATGGGGACGCAAATGGACAAACTGTCCTTGAACTCCCAAGGAAAGAGAATTGGGGTCTTTGTTGGATTCAGAGCTGAACATCTGAATCCTGATTCTCTTTACATGACAACCACAGAAACCTCTAGAAATGGAGGCTGAGAAAGGAAAGACTACCCTTCTCCCAGCTTGTGATTCACAAGGGTGCATGTATTCACCATGAACCACACACTAAGGACAGGGACTGATCTTAATAGCAGGGATCCAGGAATGAAAAGGGCAGGCAAGATCCCTGTCTCCCTGATGTCTCGTGTGTGCCTAGAAATCTTTCATTCTTAGAGCTGCAAGGGACCTTTGACACCCTCTAATTCTATCTCAGGACACTCAAGCCCAGGCA
The DNA here is from genome assembly GCF_027409185.1 of Cynocephalus volans. Lineage (NCBI taxonomy): Eukaryota > Metazoa > Chordata > Mammalia > Dermoptera > Cynocephalidae > Cynocephalus > Cynocephalus volans. The sequence continues at coordinate 95,577,103 of NC_084469.1, read as the reverse complement.
GGAGAGGTGGCTTGTCCAAAACCAAAGACCAAGCAAAGCAGGAACTAAGTTAGGGTGGGAACACAGGGCTCCTGACAACTGTCAGCCTAGTGTTTCCAACAGGGCAACAGCCCAGAGCCCATGCGGCAAGGACTCAAGCAGGGGTGTCTGGAGAAAAGAGAGTGGGCAGGCAGGTCAGCAACAGGAAGAGCCATGCTGCATGGTCTGGGGTCCCTCCTGCTGAGAACTAGGCCACCGAGCACCCCATTCTCCCTTGGCACGGGAACCCCCAGCCCCTTTTCTTCAAAGCCCCAAGGGGAAATTGGAGCCCAGGATTGGCAGCGTGGAACCAGGGGACGCCACCGGACTCTTACCAGTTCCTGCACCACACTCTCTATATATTTCTTTACTGCATAGGTGGAGTCCAGGACTGCCTGCAGAACTAGGCACCGGCTCTGTGGCACATGGAGAGAGGAGGAGTTGGAGGAGGGTTGGGAGAGAGGTAGAGAGAGCGATCATTAGGGGTGGGGGTGTTGGCTGTTTCAGCTGGCAGCGTGGCCCCCAGCCCCCAGCATGGGAGGTGGTCGGGGGGCTGGCCTGGAGGGCACTTACCTCCAGCTCCTTGATGTAAGTTGAAGTCCTCAAGGCCTCCCCAGTGATGGATGATGGGGGCTGGAAGAGATGAGAGCACACATGGAGATGCTCTGCCCCTCAATGGCTAAGCCCTCTGCTGTCCTTTCTTCCTAACCTGGACCAGGCCCTCCTCCTGTAGCCCCTCTGTGCCCACTTCTCAAGGTCTCACTTCCTCACCGTCCCTCCGCTCCCGAGCACCTCTCATCCTGCACTTTTTTTTTTTTTTTGGTGGTGGCCAGTACAGGGATTGAGCCCTGGGCCTTGGTGTTGTCAACACTGGGTGTCGGCTGTCTCAGTTGGCAAGGGGGTCCCCAGCCCCCAGCATGGGAGGTGGTTGGGGGCTGGCCTGGAGGGCACTTACCTCCAGCTCCTTAATGTCAGTTGAAGTCCTCAAGGCCTCCCCAGTGATGGATGATGGGGGCTGGAAGAGATGAGAGCACACATGGAGGTGCTCTGCCCCTCAATGGCTAAGCCCTCTGCTGTCCTTTCTTCCTAACCTTGACCAGCCCTCTTCCTGTAGCCCCTCTGTGCCCACTTCTCAAGGTCTCACTTCCCAATCATCCCTCCCCTCCCAAGCAGCTCTTATCCTGCACTTTTTTTTTTTTTTTGGTGGTGGCCAGTACAGGGATTGAGCCCTGGGCCTTGGTGTTGTCAACATCATCCTGTGCTTCCTGCAGCAGGATCCAATGAGACAGCCACGCTCGTGCTCCATCTGTGTGCACAGCTTCAAGGGAGAACTCAGAGAAGAGTCCTATGTCATATCCCGAGCAGAGGGAGACATAGGATTCAAACCCAGACTTCTTACCCAGTCCCTGACACTTCTTCCATGGTCATTACCATTACCCCCTACTGCCCCTTGAGGCCCCCGTTCCCAGGAGCCTGACCAGCCAACACTCACCTCCTGAGGTGACTGGCACCTCCCACAAGTGCTGGGCTGGGGCCTACTGCCAGTTAGGCCCCTTTTTTGTTGGAACTCTCTTAACTGTGAAAAGGAAAAGCCGTAATATTCAGGAGATGTGGAAGCCCCTATGTTTGTCACCTACTTTACAGTTTTTACAAAGTATTCTTACTTGTACCATCTGATTTAATGCCACCAGCAACCCTATAAGGTGTTGTCATGATCACCAAATGGCTGAAGAAATGGACCGATAGCATGATTAGAAAAAGGCAAGAATGGAATTGAACTTCAGTCTTCTGGGGCTTTGTCATGAATCAGCAGCTGCTGGCGGGCCAAATACAAATCAGACATCGGGGCCCTCCCTCACAGAGCTTTGAGAGCTGCACCCCAGTACTTCTCAAACGTTTATGTCAATGTACCCTAATGGCAGAAGTCATGAGGGCACACCCCTAGGGATCTGGGGACCTCACAAAAAGAGGACAACCCAAGCATCATTTCAGAGAAATCCATTATGAGCTTACAAATCCAGGTGAATGTCACCCCTAAGTACATTAAGAGGATTTTTCTCTTTCAAAAGAATCAAGCAAATCTGATGCTTCAGAAAGAGGCCCCCTGAGTCCTGTGGCACCCCAGATTGACAGGATCTGGGCAAGATTCAAGCTGTGAAGTTCAGTTGCCCAGGATTTATCCCACAGAAGATAAGCACATCTCCCTCCAGAGAGTAGTGACTGAAAGGTGCTCTGGTCCCAGAATCCTAGGGAATTCTAAGGTGAGATCCAGACTCAGAAATCAATTGTTAAGTGTCTCTAGAGAGTAGAAACCCAGGAAAAAACCAAACCGAACCCGTTCTCCCAATGGTCACCCAGAGATACTGTCAACATTTTGAGCTCACTGGTGAAGTGCAGGCTTTTTAGGTAGGCAATGTCTAAGTAAAGGGGGGAAGGGGAACCAGAAACCTCCCAGGCAGTACTGACAGTTCCTGAGGGATTGTGACACCTCCCAGGGGGATTGGGACAGTTTGGAATGGGATTGTGAGGTGACAACATTCCACTCCTTCCTACCAATGTCAGAGTCACTGCAACACTGTGGGGAAGTGGAGCACAGAGCCAGGACCGAGGTCCTTGGAGACGGGAACGCAGGGGACCCAGGGAGCCCAGGAAGGTCTGGTTTGGGGTAGCAGGAGGCCAGGGCTGAGTCCAGGTGGGGAGCCCTGGAAGTAACCTTACTGGCCAAAGTCACCCGGGGACAGCCGGCAAGGGCAGGGTCTGGGCAGCTGAGGGGGCAGGGATGGCTGAGAAGACTTTGGTGGGGGGAGTCAAGAGGCACAGAGGGGCAATCCCCGTGTGCCTCAGAAGTGACACCGAGTCCTGCCCCTGTCCCACCATAGGAGGGGCCTCGGGCTGGCTCTGGGGATGCGACCCAGCATGTTATACCTTCTTCTTGGCCCTCGCCAATTTCTCCTGTCGGATTTCCTCCGACATTTCGGGGCAGGGAAAAGGAAAGGGGTACTTCTGCCTTATCATGGCTAAGCACTGGACAGTCACTCCCTCCAGCTAAGGCACGGACCAGCGACTGAGCCAGAGCAGCTGGGAGCGGCCGGTGCTAGGCAACAGGTAGGTGGGCGTGGCCTCAATGCTCACAGCCCATTGGTGGATGAGAAAGATGGACGGAATGGGGGCGTGGCCAGAACCCAGGGAAGGGTGGGGTCACAATGAAAGCCGGCCCCGCCCACCCCAGGGAGGGGCCCCTGGGGGAAAGGGGCGGGGCTGTCACTCGGTGCCCATGCAGCTTCTGTGTGACCCTTCACGGTGGCCGTCACAGAATCTGAGGCACCTGGCAGAGCAGAGAGGCCGTTCTCCAGCCCCCGCCCTGGACCCTCCTGTTCCCGTTCAACCCCTGACCTGGGGCCTCAGGACCCAGGGCTCAGGAGGTGGGCGAGGAGTGGACAGCAGGGAAAAGTGTGTCACTTCACAGTCCCTTTCCAGACTCCTCACAGCTCTGCCCCAGACTTTCTCATCCCACAAACCGCCTCCAAAGACCCCCGTCCAGTCCTCCAGGTGCCTCTCCACTCGCCCCCTTCCTCAAGGGTGTCTTCACTGATCCCGGGAGCTGAAAATAGGTGTAGCTGGCAGCGGTAGCTTTCCTGTCGGGGAGGGCCTTGAGGAGGGGCCTGAGACTTTGGGGAGTGGTTGGAAACCCAGAGGCACGTCTGGAAACCCGGACCCAGGGAAACTGAGCACCTCCTGTCTCCCGGTGTGGCTGGCGTTTTCCACAAGACATTCTGTGTGTTGTGGAGAAGAACATGGAGCATGAGGAGACACGCCAAGGGTTCCTACAAGTCAGCGTAAAATCTGCCTGAGTCTCAAAGTGCCTGGGACAGAATGTTTCCCCAGAGGGACAGGGCTGCTGATTGGTCCCTGATGGACTTTGGATGTGTCGTCCCCTCCAAAGCGCATGTGGAAATCTCATCTCCAATGTGGCAGTGTGGAAAGTGATTGAGTCATGAGGGCGGATCCATCATGAATGGATTCATGCTCTCCCTGGGGGAGGGGGATTAATGCGTGAGTTCTCGCTCTATGAGTTCTCGTGAGAGCTGATTGTTTAAAGGACCCTGGCACCTCCCCTCTCTCTCTTGCTTCCTCTCGCCATGTGATCTGCTTGTGCTCGTTAGCTGCTGCCACTTTCCGCCACGAGTAGAAGCAGCCTGAGGCCCATGCCAGATGCAGCTGTCCCAGAATCGTAAGCCAAATAAACCTCTGTTCTTTATAAATTACCCAGTGTCGGGTATCATTTTAAAGCTGCAGGGCATGGGGGCTAAAGCAGCAAGCCGAAGCCTCCAAAGGTCACGAGTGGATTTGCCACAGTCTTTCATGCTTGACTAGAGCTACCCACTAGACTTTCCATCCGAGTCTCTGATGGGCCTTCCCTGAGGAAGACAGAAGAAGCAGAGCTGGACGAGCCTCATTACAAGTGCGTGTGTGTAGAGAGAGCGGAGAGAGAAGGCGGCAGAAGCCATCCCTGAAGGTGTAATGCCTGAGGATTTTCCGAAATGGGTGCAATACGTCAATCCACAGACTCAAGAAACTCCAAGTAGATTGGCAAACCCCAACTAGGATTAAAAAAGAAAGGAGGAGAAAATCATACTAAAGTCCATTATAGTTAAATTGCTAAAAGGAATTAGATAAAGTCAAATTTCTTCTCTAAAGCAAATTCATTCCCTTATATGTCATTACTAAACAAAAAAAATTAAAATATTCTAAAACTATTTATTCATCATAAGAAATTAAGAAAATAATAAGAAACCAAAGATTCACAGGAGAATGGATATACTAAACATAAAAAAAAAATCAGATTATCAGGAGAAAATGGTAGAATTGACAGATTAATAAATCTGAAAGCTTGTTATTTGAATCATAAAGATCCATCAAAAAACATGCCCTCACTGTCAGTGTTTATTTTTATTAAATAAATTTGATTCAAATAAAAATACACAAATGTGGGAGTGAAAAAAAATGATGTGCCTACAGATCCCAAGGAAACTATGAAAATAAGGATACCTAAGAAATAAACATTTCATAAATAAATTTGATATTTGAAAGTAAAAGTTAACTTCCTGACCAAGTATAAATTATAAAACTTGACAAAGGGACCCTTATTTGGCCTGCCCCTATTGCTGCCTGGGTTGGCCTGGCCTGGCACTAAGGGAACCGATGGCCTCACCTGCAGCTAAGGGTCCCCCTGATCAGGCTTGCCATAACCGGACTTGGAATGTAAGTGTCCAGTTGTAATGTAACTGGACTTGACTTTTGGCACCTAATCTGTCACCTCAGTGGCTGTACAGAGACCGCTTCCCACTGAAGAAAAATATCTGGTGTCTTCCAAGGTCACAGGTGACAAATGTGACCCATGGCAGTCTTACAAGTTAAAATGTCTGGCTGGGCCAAGAAGCCCCCAGCCTCCGTAACTCCTATGTAACTCTCAGCTTAAACACCTTCCATGATACCGCTGATCTGGTTTGGGGCCTGGTGGGTTTATACTCTCTTGGCACTCTATAGGTTCCCAACTTCCAAAAACATATCATATGCTTGTCAGTTGATGAATGAATAAATAAAATATGGTGCATCGACACACTGGAATATGACCCACCCATGAAAAGGATCAAGGCTCTGACACACGCTACCACGTGGGCAAACCTTGAACACATCACGCTCAGTGAAAGACGTCAGACACAAAAGGCCACACAGTGTAGGATTCCATTTATATGAACGCGCCAGTCCACGAGACCGAAAGTGGGTTCGTGGTTGCCAGGGGCTGGGGGAGGGGATGGGAGAGTGACTTTTAATGGATGTGGGATTTCTTTGTAGGGTGATGAAGATGTTCTGGAATCTGATAGTGGTGATGGTTATACAACCCTGTGTATATAAAACCACTAAAACCCACTGAATTTCATGCTTTCAGTGAGTGAATTGTATGGTATATGAACTATCGCTCCAGGAAGCTGTTATTAATTTTAAAAGCACCATAATTGCAATGAAACGTTTGGTTAGGATCTGTCTGTCTGATTCTAAGTTCCTGGAGGTCTGGTATAATGTGAGTTTTACTCAGTACCGCATCCTCCAAAGGCCGAGCCCATAGTAGGTGGCTCATTAAATCTCTCAAAACGAGCTACTTTTATACCAGGGTCTCTCCCCTTTGGCACTGCGGACCTTGTGGCTGGATCACGCTCTGTGGTTTGGCTGTCCTGCACGTGCTGAGCAGCGTCCCTGGCCTCCACCTACTCCATGCCAGGAGCACCCTCCTCGTCGGTCCTGACAACTACAGATGTCGCCCGACATTGCCTAGTGTCCTCTGGGGGCAAATTGCCCATGGCTGTGAAACATCCATTTAGAGGTACCAAGGTTTTGAATTTGGGGTGCTGCGTGGGACTTTAGAAGTCGCCACGTAAAGGCTGGCCCCCAGGGGGACGCCGCAGGGACATGCAGGCCTTGGCTGTGTCAGCAAAACCTCACCCAGCCAGGAGGTGGTGAGCAGGGCTCCCAAACCCACCCAACCGGGGCAAAAGGTAAAGCCACCCTCTACCAAGAGGGGCCGCAGGCAGAAGGGGACGGGCAGGTGAGCCCACAGGACCGAAGGACCAGCTCCCGAGAGGGGAGCCTCAAAGACCGCCTTCACCGCCGGCCTGGGGTGCAGCGACCCCACCTCCGAGAGGTCAACGGGCAGACGGGCTGAGGAAGGGGCGGGGCCACGACGCAGGGCGGGGCGAGAGGCAGAGACCCCGGAGGCAGAGTCATTGAAAGGAAGGTCCCGTCTCCGAGTCGGGGCGGAGCTTGTGGCGTGGGCGGGGCTTGAAGAGAGAGCGGGCGTCTGACTGGGGAAGGAGGAGGGACTCCGGGTAAGGGGCGGGGCCTGCAGCTCCGGGAGTGTCCGTGACGTCACGGGCCGGCGGCGCTCGGGGGACTCGCGAAGATGGCGGCCGGCGGTTATTTTAGCTTCGCGCGGGCGCCGGGTCTTAACTCAGGTAAAGGCCCCGCAGCGCCGCCCGCGCCCGGCCCGGCCCTCCTTCCGCCCCGAGCCGCGCCGCGAGGAGCCGGCGGGGCGGCGTCTTGTGCGAACCGGCTCCGATGGCCGCAGAGCGCACTCGTGTCTGTCACGGGGGGGGGGCAAGAAGGGGCTCCTGACGTGGGAGCGGGCGCCGGGCCTGTGGGGGGAATGGAGCCCGAACCGTGCGGGTGGAAGTCAGTCCCTGAGGGGACTGCCCCGAGGAGGCTCCGGCGCCAGCTGAAGCAGGGACAGGAGACAGACGGGAGGGCGCCCGGCCGGGCGGGGGAGGGGCGCGAGCTGACCCCTGATGATGGGAAGGAGGCGGGGGAGGGGCGCGAGCTGACCCCTGATGGGGGAGGGGCGGGAACTGACCCCTGATGCTGCACGGGGGGCGGGAGCTGAGCCCTGATGATGGGGGAGGGGCGGGAGCTGACCCCTGATGATGGGGAGGAGGCGGGGGAGGGGCGGGAGCTGACCCCTGATGATGGGGGAGCGGCGGGAGCTGACCCCTGATGGGGAGGGGCGGGAACTGACCCCTGGTGATGGGGAAGGGGTGGGAGCTGACCCCTGATGATGGGGGAGGGGCGGGAGCTGACCCCTGGTGATGAGGGGCCCTTTATGGGAAGTTTATTGGCCCCCCAGCTAGAGCAGAATAGGGTGGGCACAGATCTCGGAGAGCCCAAGTGCTGGGGTGAGGGGCCTGATCTCTTTCCTACAGGAAAGTTGTTTTCATCACATCTCCCCCCTCTTTTGTTAACACTTTGTGAGTAGAACAGGGGGCCTGGGTGGGTTCCTCCCTGGCATCCACCTCTTCCCTGGGGGAGTTCCCTGGGGCTCCCAGAGTCTGCAGCAAGAGCTTCACGTGGGGATCTGGTGCCCCAGAAGGTGTCAGAACAAGGGCAGTCCTTGCTCCATGTGGCCGCTGCAGGAGGGGTCTTCCAGACCCACACTCGGGTCACTCCCTGCTCTGTCTTCCCACTGAGTGGGAACCAGGAGTGGCAAGGCCTGGGGGCAGCCTCAGGCCCTGCTGGCCATTCACAGGCTGTGTCTCCACAGGGGCGGCTGACGGGGCTGGGTGGAGAGGACCTTCCCACCATCATCATCGTGGCCCACTACGACGCGTTCGGGTGGCCCCGGTATGTATGTGTGACCCCACGGGGCCGGACCCCATCTCGGTTCAGTCTGCAGATGCACCCACAGTGAGGGCCCTTGACCCGCCTACTCAGGTCCCATGAGGACCCTCTGGGTGGGTGTCATCGTGTCACTGACATGGAGGGTTTCCAAAATGGGTATAATACGTCAATCCACAGATTGAAGAACCAAACCCCAACTGGGAATAAAAAAGAAAAGAAAAAATCATACTAAAGTCCATCGTAGTTAAATTGCTGAAACGAAGGAGATAAAGTCAAATTTCTTTTCTAAAGCAAATTCCCACCCGTATATGTCATGATTACATAATAAATATCAAACTATTCTAGAACTACTTATTCATCATAAGAAAATCACGACAAACCAAAGATTCACAGGAGAATGGATATACTGAACACACACAGAAAAATGAAATCAAATGATCCAGAGAGGGGAAATGACAGAATTGACAGACTAATAAATCTGAAAGCTGTTTATCTGAAAAATAAAAATCAAACAAAAACCATGTATTCACTTTCAGTCTTTATTTTAATTAAATAAATATGACTCAAATAAAAATACACAAATGTGGGAGTGGAGAAAAACGTAAAGTAGATTCTGAAGAAACTACAAAAATAAGGATAATTATTAAAATAGATATTTTATGAATAAGTTTGATACTTGAATGAAAAAGAAAATTTTCTGGCCAAGTATAAATGATAAAACATTGCTAAGTGCCTCCCCCCCCCCCCAGCCAACTCTCTGGACTGCCTTTCCACTAAGGACTCCCCTCGAGTGGCCTACCTCAGGGCCCCCTTGGCTTGATTGGTGCTAACGGCCCCCTTCTGCTAAGAGCCTGCCAGGCCTGCCCCAAGTGCTTCCTTGGCCTGGTCTGGCCACCTAGGGGCCCCCTGGCCTGGCACTATGGGCCCCTGTTCTAGCCTACTTGTCACTCAGGGCCTCCATGGCCCGACCTACTATTCAGGACCCCCCCACTGCTAAGGGCCCCCTTCCGCTAAGGGCCTGCCAGGCCTGCCCCAAGTGCTTCCTTGGCCTGCCCCAGCATTAAGGGGCCCCCTGACTGGCCTGCCCAAGGGACCAATTCTACTGGTCTTCCCCTATGGGTCCCTGAGGCTGGACTACTGGTGAGGGCACCCTGCTGCTTTCTTTCTTTCTTTCTTTTTTCTTTTTGTTTTCTTACATATTTATTTTTGGTTTTTCTTTTATGGTTTTTTTTTTTTTTTCTTTTTCTCTCTTTTAGTATTTTTCCTGTTTTTTATTTTTTTGTTGTTGTTGCTGTTGTTTGTCTGTTTTGCATTTTTTGATTTTTGTATATTTCTGTACATTTTTGTACATTTTTTAGGGGGTTTCTTCTTTTGGATTTTTATTTATTTATTTATTTATTGTTAGGGTTTTCTTCTGTGTGGATTTTTTTTTTGCAGGGTTTTTCTTTTTGTGGGAGTTTACTTCTCGGGGAGTTTTTGGTTTTCTTCTTTTGGGGGGTTTTCTTTTTGGGGGGTTCTCTTTTGGAGTTTTTCTTTTGTTGGGGTTTTCGTCTTTGGGGGTTTCTCCTTTTGGGGCTTTTTGGGGGGTTTTCTTGTTTTCCTGGGGGGTTTTCTTCTTTCTATTGGAGTTTTTTCTATTTGGGTGTTTTTTTCTTTTACGGGGTTTTTCTTTTTGTTAGGATTTCCTTCTTTGGGGGTTCTCTTTTTGGGGTGCATGGTTTCTTCTTTTTGTTGAGGTTTTCTTTTCTGGAAGTTTTTCTTCTTTTCAGAGGTTTTTCTTCTTTGTAGAGACTTTTCTTTTTTGTGGGGGGTGTTTCTTCTTTTTGTTAGGGTTTTGTTCTTTTCATTGGGAATTTCTTCTTTGGGGCTTCCTATTGCTGGCACTTTCTTCTTTTTACTGGGGTTTTTCTTCTTGTGGGATTCTTCTTTTATTGTGGGTTTTTTTCGCTTTGTTGCTGTTTTCTTCTTCTGGGGGGGTTCTACTTTTCCAGTTTTCTTTTGGGCGGTTTCTTTTCTGAGAGGTTATCTTCTTATCAGTGGGGTTTTATTTTTGTTGGGGTTTCCTTCATGTGGGGTGGTTTCTGCTTTTTGTTGGGGTTTTCTTATTTTGGGGGGATTTTTCTTCTTTCTGTTGGGGTTCTCTTCTTTTTGTTGGGGTTGTCTTCTTTTGGGTTTTGTTTTTTTCTTCTTTTGGGCAGTTTTTCTTTATGTTTGGGTTTTATTCTTTTTGTAAAGGTTTTCTTCCTTTTTGGGGGGTGTTTTCTTCTGTGTGTTTTTTTTTCTGGGTTGTGTGTTTTCTTCTTTTTGGTGTTTTCTGGATATCTTCTTTCGAGTATTTTCTGCATGTCATCGTCTTTTGGGTGTTCTCTTCTTTTCGGTGTTTTCTCGGTGTTTTCTTCTTTTGGGGGTTTTCTGGGTGCTATCATCTTCAGGATGCTCTCCGGGTGTTGTCTTTTTTTGGGTGTTCTCTGGATGTTGTCTTCTTTTGAGTATTTTCAGGGCATTGTCTTCTTCTTTTCAGTGTTTTCTGGGTGCTGTCTTCTTTTTTTTGTTTTTTTCCTTTTTTAAGTTTTTTTTTCCTTTTTTCCTTTTTTTGTTTTTTTTTGGATTTTTCGTTTTTTTTTTTAAAGAACAGGGGTCTTAACATGATAAAAGGGTGACTGGGAAGGAGTGGCAGGGACAGGGTGGCAGAGACAGGGTGGCAGGGACAGGGTGGAAGGAAGAGGGTGGCAGAGACATGGTGGCAAGGACAGGGTAGCAGGAACTGGGAGGGGGCAGAGCCCTGGGCCCCACATCTCAGATGTCCATGATGTTACTGTCACAATACTTTTCTGCTCGATAAAACAATGGAAAGCAGAGATTGTTGCTGAAGCCTTGGTTCTCCTGGCATTTCTGTATGTTCTGCGGCAGCTGTGTGGTCAGAAGGAAGGGAGCAATGAATAGTCAGAGGACTGCAGTGCATGACTGGGGTCACCTGTCCCCCAGGCTGGAGCTGCCTCTGTGCTGGCTCTGGAACCCCCCTCAGAGGCTGGTGCCTGTCTCCTAGCCCTTCCTGAATGGGGCAGCGATTCCCATCTCCTTTAGGTCTCCCAGCTTCTCACGAAGCTGGCCCAACTTCTCAGCCAGCTCCATCTTCACGTGCTGCCCTGAATGCAGTGCACTGGGGACCTCCATGTTCTAATTGGTCTGGATGGAGAGAAGCAGTCGGTGGCCACCTGATGCAGCCGGAGACCCACGGCACAGGGAAGGGGCACGGCACAGGCACACAGGGGGCCCTCCCTGTACCATTTCGTGTGAGGTCTCCAGCACCCCATTTTAGAGGTGGGGGAACAAAGGCCCAGGGGGTGAGTGCGGAGGACACGCAGGCAGAATGGGTGACACGCCAGCCCGATGACGCGAGCCTGCAGCTCAGCTTGAAGTGTGCACCTGCCCAGAGCACAGGGGCATAAGCCGTGTAAGGAGTGGCTGCAGGAGGGACAGGCTGCCACCTTCCTCTCTACCCCACAACCATAAAACCAACCCCCTGGGCTGCAGCCACTCACTTGGTTTGGCAGGAGCTTGGATGTTGCGAGCGTTTTCGCCTGGACCTGTAAGGCCGCCTTCTCCATTTCAAGGACGCGAATCTTGCCCTTCAGCTGGGCCTGCTGGGCCTTGAGGACTTCATAGTTGTTCCTGTGGCCAGAGGTGGTGGAGAATGTAAAGAACGAGGAACAGAAAGGACGACTTTTGCCATCAATGCACTGACTTTGCCACACAACCAGAGGACTATGGCATGGGAAGGGGACACCTGGACTCTCAAGTGCCTGTCCACAGAGAGGACATGAATTGCCTGAGGCCACACACGAGTCACTGGCACAGCTGGGGCCACAGCTAGGCTCTGCACGTGTCCAAACCTGTGCGTCGCCCTCATCGTGCTCACCTCTACCCTCCCACCTCCCACCACATCACCCGTGCCGAGGACCCCCCAGACCTGCCACCCACCGTCCCCCTCCTACTTGTTGTCCTCCAGCTGAAGGAAGAGGGCATCTCGTTCGCTCTTGAGGTTGCGGTAGGACTGCAAATACAGAAAGGCAAAGTCAGGATTCGGCAGGGAGAAGATGGAGTCGGGGCACACGAACACCGACACCTACAGCAACCGTTCAGCGGTGACCTTTCCTCCCCCTGAATCACACTTGACACCTTTTTCAAGGCATTTCCAAGCCCATGTTCTCAGTTGCTTTTCCCAAGACCTCAGTAAGGGTGGAAGAGGCAGGGAAAGAGATCTGATTGACAGCTGGCCGACGGAGGCCCAGGGATAGCCTGTCACGTTGCCATTGTTAGGACTGTCATCACCATGGTCTGACTCTGTATTGCGTGCGGCACCAGGCACCGTGCTAACAATCCATCGAATCCTCACAACCACCACAGGAGGGAGTTACTATCGTTAGCTCCATTTTGTAGATGAAATGCAAGGTATTAGAGGTTAAGTGCTAAGATCACGTACAGCCGGGATGTGAACATCCAGGTCTATCTAATTCTCTAAGCCCATTTTTCCCCCTGGGGGTGGAGGCGCAAGCGTGAGGGCAGGTGGCTGGACTCACCCTCTCGGCGTCCTCCTGCCCTGTGGAGAAGGCGGTCAGACTCCCCTGCAGCTGTTGGATCTCTTTTTCCCGGGAGTCCAGGCAGGTCCGCAGATGTTGACATTCTCCTGGAATGACAGAGGTCAAGATGGAACCCAAAGGACTCCCCTGAAGGCCTGCCAAGGCACCAGGTTGAGGGAGGAAGGCTGCCCAGATCCACACCTGCTTTCTGCCGGGCTTCCTGACGAGCATCGGCCAGGGCTCTCTCCATCTCTTCCTTTTCGGACTTTAAGATGGCATTGGTCCGAATCTGAGCCTTTGGGAGAAAAGCCAAACAGGTGGTGAGAGAGGGACAGGAAGGTTCTCTAGGGCACATGAGGGATGCCATAGAGTCCACTCACCTGCAGTTGTTCCCGCAGGGAGTCCAGCTGCTGACACGGACTCTCCTTCTGTAGGAAGAGGAAAGAAACATCTCTTACCAGGGAGGCAGAGATGGAACAGCAAGGGACGGGCCCCAGGAATGCCACCAATGGCCCAGGACAGGCCCACCAGGGAGACCAGATCCTCGGGGACCCCGTGGTGCTGAGGGTGGGGTGCAGGGGGGAGCCTTCTCCAGGTTGGGAGTGGGCAGGACGAGCCTGCGGCCTCTCCATCTCAGTCTGTCCCCAAACCCGTCAGACATGGAAGGAGCGAACAAAGAAATCATGTCCCTCTTTCCACTTCATCCAGTTTCCTGGTGCCAGGTTTTCCATGTGGAGAGTCACGGGAAGGTGACTGAGGTTGTCCCCTCAGGTTCATTCCCCAGACTGGGAAGTGGTGGGGCCAGGAATGGATTTTCAAGGAAAAGCTCTCAGACCCTATGGGGATGCAAATGGACAAACTGTCCTTGAACTCCCAAGGAAAGAGAATTGGGGTCTTTGTTGGATTCAGAGCTGAACATCTGAATCCTGATTCTCTTTACATGACAACCACAGAAACCTCTAGAAATTGAGGCTGAGAAAGGAAAGACTACCCTTCTCCCAGCTTGTGATTCACAAGGGTGCATGTATTCACCATGAACCACACACTAAGGACAGGGACTGATCTTAATAGCAGGGATCCAGGAATGAAAAGGGCAGGCAAGATCCCTGTCTCCCTGATGTCTCGTGTGTGCCTAGAAATCTTTCATTCTTAGAGCTGCAAGGGACCTTTGACACCCTCTAATTCTATCTCAGGACACTCAAGCCCAGGCAGGAGAGGTGGCTTGTCCAAAACCAAAGACCAAGCAAAGCAGGAACTAAGTTAGGGTGGGAACACAGGGCTCCTGACAACTGTCAGCCTAGTGTTTCCAACAGGGCAACAGCCCAGAGCCCATGCGGCAAGGACTCAAGCAGGGGTGTCTGGAGAAAAGAGAGTGGGCAGGCAGGTCAGCAACAGGAAGAGCCATGCTGCATGGTCTGGGGTCCCTCCTGCTGAGAACTAGGCCACCGAGCACCCCATTCTCCCTTGGCACGGGAACCCCCAGCCCCTTTTCTTCAAAGCCCCAAGGGGAAATTGGAGCCCAGGATTGGCAGCGTGGAACCAGGGGACGCCACCGGACTCTTACCAGTTCCTGCACCACACTCTCTATATATTTCTTTACTGCATAGGTGGAGTCCAGGACTGCCTGCAGAACTAGGCACCGGCTCTGTGGCACATGGAGAGAGGAGGAGTTGGAGGAGGGTTGGGAGAGAGGTAGAGAGAGCGATCATTAGGGGTGGGGGTGTTGGCTGTTTCAGCTGGCAGCGTGGCCCCCAGCCCCCAGCATGGGAGGTGGTCGGGGGGCTGGCCTGGAGGGCACTTACCTCCAGCTCCTTGATGTAAGTTGAAGTCCTCAAGGCCTCCCCAGTGATGGATGATGGGGGCTGGAAGAGATGAGAGCACACATGGAGATGCTCTGCCCCTCAATGGCTAAGCCCTCTGCTGTCCTTTCTTCCTAACCTGGACCAGGCCCTCCTCCTGTAGCCCCTCTGTGCCCACTTCTCAAGGTCTCACTTCCTCACCGTCCCTCCGCTCCCGAGCACCTCTCATCCTGCACTTTTTTTTTTTTTTTGGTGGTGGCCAGTACAGGGATTGAGCCCTGGGCCTTGGTGTTGTCAACACTGGGTGTCGGCTGTCTCAGTTGGCAAGGGGGTCCCCAGCCCCCAGCATGGGAGGTGGTTGGGGGCTGGCCTGGAGGGCACTTACCTCCAGCTCCTTAATGTCAGTTGAAGTCCTCAAGGCCTCCCCAGTGATGGATGATGGGGGCTGGAAGAGATGAGAGCACACATGGAGGTGCTCTGCCCCTCAATGGCTAAGCCCTCTGCTGTCCTTTCTTCCTAACCTTGACCAGCCCTCTTCCTGTAGCCCCTCTGTGCCCACTTCTCAAGGTCTCACTTCCCAATCATCCCTCCCCTCCCAAGCAGCTCTTATCCTGCACTTTTTTTTTTTTTTTGGTGGTGGCCAGTACAGGGATTGAGCCCTGGGCCTTGGTGTTGTCAACATCATCCTGTGCTTCCTGCAGCAGGATCCAATGAGACAGCCACGCTCGTGCTCCATCTGTGTGCACAGCTTCAAGGGAGAACTCAGAGAAGAGTCCTATGTCATATCCCGAGCAGAGGGAGACATAGGATTCAAACCCAGACTTCTTACCCAGTCCCTGACACTTCTTCCATGGTCATTACCATTACCCCCTACTGCCCCTTGAGGCCCCCGTTCCCAGGAGCCTGACCAGCCAACACTCACCTCCTGAGGTGACTGGCACCTCCCACAAGTGCTGGGCTGGGGCCTACTGCCAGTTAGGCCCCTTTTTTGTTGGAACTCTCTTAACTGTGAAAAGGAAAAGCCGTAATATTCAGGAGATGTGGAAGCCCCTATGTTTGTCACCTACTTTACAGTTTTTACAAAGTATTCTTACTTGTACCATCTGATTTAATGCCACCAGCAACCCTATAAGGTGTTGTCATGATCACCAAATGGCTGAAGAAATGGACCGATAGCATGATTAGAAAAAGGCAAGAATGGAATTGAACTTCAGTCTTCTGGGGCTTTGTCATGAATCAGCAGCTGCTGGCGGGCCAAATACAAATCAGACATCGGGGCCCTCCCTCACAGAGCTTTGAGAGCTGCACCCCAGTACTTCTCAAACGTTTATGTCAATGTACCCTAATGGCAGAAGTCATGAGGGCACACCCCTAGGGATCTGGGGACCTCACAAAAAGAGGACAACCCAAGCATCATTTCAGAGAAATCCATTATGAGCTTACAAATCCAGGTGAATGTCACCCCTAAGTACATTAAGAGGATTTTTCTCTTTCAAAAGAATCAAGCAAATCTGATGCTTCAGAAAGAGGCCCCCTGAGTCCTGTGGCACCCCAGATTGACAGGATCTGGGCAAGATTCAAGCTGTGAAGTTCAGTTGCCCAGGATTTATCCCACAGAAGATAAGCACATCTCCCTCCAGAGAGTAGTGACTGAAAGGTGCTCTGGTCCCAGAATCCTAGGGAATTCTAAGGTGAGATCCAGACTCAGAAATCAATTGTTAAGTGTCTCTAGAGAGTAGAAACCCAGGAAAAAACCAAACCGAACCCGTTCTCCCAATGGTCACCCAGAGATACTGTCAACATTTTGAGCTCACTGGTGAAGTGCAGGCTTTTTAGGTAGGCAATGTCTAAGTAAAGGGGGGAAGGGGAACCAGAAACCTCCCAGGCAGTACTGACAGTTCCTGAGGGATTGTGACACCTCCCAGGGGGATTGGGACAGTTTGGAATGGGATTGTGAGGTGACAACATTCCACTCCTTCCTACCAATGTCAGAGTCACTGCAACACTGTGGGGAAGTGGAGCACAGAGCCAGGACCGAGGTCCTTGGAGACGGGAACGCAGGGGACCCAGGGAGCCCAGGAAGGTCTGGTTTGGGGTAGCAGGAGGCCAGGGCTGAGTCCAGGTGGGGAGCCCTGGAAGTAACCTTACTGGCCAAAGTCACCTGGGGACAGCCGGCAAGGGCAGGGTCTGGGCAGCTGAGGGGGCAGGGATGGCTGAGAAGACTTTGGTGGGGGGAGTCAAGAGGCACAGAGGGGCAATCCCCGTGTGCCTCAGAAGTGACACCGAGTCCTGCCCCTGTCCCACCATAGGAGGGGCCTCGGGCTGGCTCTGGGGATGCGACCCAGCATGTTATACCTTCTTCTTGGCCCTCGCCAATTTCTCCTGTCGGATTTCCTCCGACATTTCGGGGCAGGGAAAAGGAAAGGGGTACTTCTGCCTTATCATGGCTAAGCACTGGACAGTCACTCCCTCCAGCTAAGGCACGGACCAGCGACTGAGCCAGAGCAGCTGGGAGCGGCCGGTGCTAGGCAACAGGTAGGTGGGCGTGGCCTCAATGCTCACAGCCCATTGGTGGATGAGAAAGATGGACGGAATGGGGGCGTGGCCAGAACCCAGGGAAGGGTGGGGTCACAATGAAAGCCGGCCCCGCCCACCCCAGGGAGGGGCCCCTGGGGGAAAGGGGCGGGGCTGTCACTCGGTGCCCATGCAGCTTCTGTGTGACCCTTCACGGTGGCCGTCACAGAATCTGAGGCACCTGGCAGAGCAGAGAGGCCGTTCTCCAGCCCCCGCCCTGGACCCTCCTGTTCCCGTTCAACCCCTGACCTGGGGCCTCAGGACCCAGGGCTCAGGAGGTGGGCGAGGAGTGGACAGCAGGGAAAAGTGTGTCACTTCACAGTCCCTTTCCAGACTCCTCACAGCTCTGCCCCAGACTTTCTCATCCCACAAACCGCCTCCAAAGACCCCCGTCCAGTCCTCCAGGTGCCTCTCCACTCGCCCCCTTCCTCAAGGGTGTCTTCACTGATCCCGGGAGCTGAAAATAGGTGTAGCTGGCAGCGGTAGCTTTCCTGTCGGGGAGGGCCTTGAGGAGGGGCCTGAGACTTTGGGGAGTGGTTGGAAACCCAGAGGCACGTCTGGAAACCCGGACCCAGGGAAACTGAGCACCTCCTGTCTCCCGGTGTGGCTGGCGTTTTCCACAAGACATTCTGTGTGTTGTGGAGAAGAACATGGAGCATGAGGAGACACGCCAAGGGTTCCTACAAGTCAGCGTAAAATCTGCCTGAGTCTCAAAGTGCCTGGGACAGAATGTTTCCCCAGAGGGACAGGGCTGCTGATTGGTCCCTGATGGACTTTGGATGTGTCGTCCCCTCCAAAGCGCATGTGGAAATCTCATCTCCAATGTGGCAGTGTGGAAAGTGATTGAGTCATGAGGGCGGATCCATCATGAATGGATTCATGCTCTCCCTGGGGGAGGGGGATTAATGCGTGAGTTCTCGCTCTATGAGTTCTCGTGAGAGCTGATTGTTTAAAGGACCCTGGCACCTCCCCTCTCTCTCTTGCTTCCTCTCGCCATGTGATCTGCTTGTGCTCGTTAGCTGCTGCCACTTTCCGCCACGAGTAGAAGCAGCCTGAGGCCCATGCCAGATGCAGCTGTCCCAGAATCGTAAGCCAAATAAACCTCTGTTCTTTATAAATTACCCAGTGTCGGGTATCATTTTAAAGCTGCAGGGCATGGGGGCTAAAGCAGCAAGCCGAAGCCTCCAAAGGTCACGAGTGGATTTGCCACAGTCTTTCATGCTTGACTAGAGCTACCCACTAGACTTTCCATCCGAGTCTCTGATGGGCCTTCCCTGAGGAAGACAGAAGAAGCAGAGCTGGACGAGCCTCATTACAAGTGCGTGTGTGTAGAGAGAGCGGAGAGAGAAGGCGGCAGAAGCCATCCCTGAAGGTGTAATGCCTGAGGATTTTCCGAAATGGGTGCAATACGTCAATCCACAGACTCAAGAAACTCCAAGTAGATTGGCAAACCCCAACTAGGATTAAAAAAGAAAGGAGGAGAAAATCATACTAAAGTCCATTATAGTTAAATTGCTAAAAGGAATTAGATAAAGTCAAATTTCTTCTCTAAAGCAAATTCATTCCCTTATATGTCATTACTAAACAAAAAAAATTAAAATATTCTAAAACTATTTATTCATCATAAGAAATTAAGAAAATAATAAGAAACCAAAGATTCACAGGAGAATGGATATACTAAACATAAAAAAAAAATCAGATTATCAGGAGAAAATGGTAGAATTGACAGATTAATAAATCTGAAAGCTTGTTATTTGAATCATAAAGATCCATCAAAAAACATGCCCTCACTGTCAGTGTTTATTTTTATTAAATAAATTTGATTCAAATAAAAATACACAAATGTGGGAGTGAAAAAAAATGATGTGCCTACAGATCCCAAGGAAACTATGAAAATAAGGATACCTAAGAAATAAACATTTCATAAATAAATTTGATATTTGAAAGTAAAAGTTAACTTCCTGACCAAGTATAAATTATAAAACTTGACAAAGGGACCCTTATTTGGCCTGCCCCTATTGCTGCCTGGGTTGGCCTGGCCTGGCACTAAGGGAACCGATGGCCTCACCTGCAGCTAAGGGTCCCCCTGATCAGGCTTGCCATAACCGGACTTGGAATGTAAGTGTCCAGTTGTAATGTAACTGGACTTGACTTTTGGCACCTAATCTGTCACCTCAGTGGCTGTACAGAGACCGCTTCCCACTGAAGAAAAATATCTGGTGTCTTCCAAGGTCACAGGTGACAAATGTGACCCATGGCAGTCTTACAAGTTAAAATGTCTGGCTGGGCCAAGAAGCCCCCAGCCTCCGTAACTCCTATGTAACTCTCAGCTTAAACACCTTCCATGATACCGCTGATCTGGTTTGGGGCCTGGTGGGTTTATACTCTCTTGGCACTCTATAGGTTCCCAACTTCCAAAAACATATCATATGCTTGTCAGTTGATGAATGAATAAATAAAATATGGTGCATCGACACACTGGAATATGACCCACCCATGAAAAGGATCAAGGCTCTGACACACGCTACCACGTGGGCAAACCTTGAACACATCACGCTCAGTGAAAGACGTCAGACACAAAAGGCCACACAGTGTAGGATTCCATTTATATGAACGCGCCAGTCCACGAGACCGAAAGTGGGTTCGTGGTTGCCAGGGGCTGGGGGAGGGGATGGGAGAGTGACTTTTAATGGATGTGGGATTTCTTTGTAGGGTGATGAAGATGTTCTGGAATCTGATAGTGGTGATGGTTATACAACCCTGTGTATATAAAACCACTAAAACCCACTGAATTTCATGCTTTCAGTGAGTGAATTGTATGGTATATGAACTATCGCTCCAGGAAGCTGTTATTAATTTTAAAAGCACCATAATTGCAATGAAACGTTTGGTTAGGATCTGTCTGTCTGATTCTAAGTTCCTGGAGGTCTGGTATAATGTGAGTTTTACTCAGTACCGCATCCTCCAAAGGCCGAGCCCATAGTAGGTGGCTCATTAAATCTCTCAAAACGAGCTACTTTTATACCAGGGTCTCTCCCCCTTGGCACTGCGGACCTTGTGGCTGGATCACGCTCTGTGGTTTGGCTGTCCTGCACGTGCTGAGCAGCGTCCCTGGCCTCCACCTACTCCATGCCAGGAGCACCCTCCTCGTCGGTCCTGACAACTACAGATGTCGCCCGACATTGCCTAGTGTCCTCTGGGGGCAAATTGCCCATGGCTGTGAAACATCCATTTAGAGGTACCAAGGTTTTGAATTTGGGGTGCTGCGTGGGACTTTAGAAGTCGCCACGTAAAGGCTGGCCCCCAGGGGGACGCCGCAGGGACATGCAGGCCTTGGCTGTGTCAGCAAAACCTCACCCAGCCAGGAGGTGGTGAGCAGGGCTCCCAAACCCACCCAACCGGGGCAAAAGGTAAAGCCACCCTCTACCAAGAGGGGCCGCAGGCAGAAGGGGACGGGCAGGTGAGCCCACAGGACCGAAGGACCAGCTCCCGAGAGGGGAGCCTCAAAGACCGCCTTCACCGCCGGCCTGGGGTGCAGCGACCCCACCTCCGAGAGGTCAACGGGCAGACGGGCTGAGGAAGGGGCGGGGCCACGACGCAGGGCGGGGCGAGAGGCAGAGACCCCGGAGGCAGAGTCATTGAAAGGAAGGTCCCGTCTCCGAGTCGGGGCGGAGCTTGTGGCGTGGGCGGGGCTTGAAGAGAGAGCGGGCGTCTGACTGGGGAAGGAGGAGGGACTCCGGATAAGGGGCGGGGCCTGCAGCTCCGGGAGTGTCCGTGACGTCACGGGCCGGCGGCGCTCGGGGGACTCGCGAAGATGGCGGCCGCGGTTATTTTAGCTTCGCGCGGGCGCCGGGTCTTAACTCAGGTAAAGGCCCCGCAGCGCCGCCCGCGCCCGGCCCGGCCCTCCTTCCGCCCCGAGCCGCGCCGCGAGGAGCCGGCGGGGCGGCGTCTTGTGCGAACCGGCTCCGATGGCCGCAGAGCGCACTCGTGTCTGTCACGGGGGGGGGGGCAAGAAGGGGCTCCTGACGTGGGAGCGGGCGCCGGGCCTGTGGGGGGAATGGAGCCCGAACCGTGCGGGTGGAAGTCAGTCCCTGAGGGGACTGCCCCGAGGAGGCTCCGGCGCCAGCTGAAGCAGGGACAGGAGACAGACGGGAGGGCGCCCGGCCGGGCGGGGGAGGGGCGCGAGCTGACCCCTGATGATGGGAAGGAGGCGGGGGAGGGGCGCGAGCTGACCCCTGATGGGGGAGGGGCGGGAACTGACCCCTGATGCTGCACGGGGGGCGGGAGCTGAGCCCTGATGATGGGGGAGGGGCGGGAGCTGACCCCTGATGATGGGGAGGAGGCGGGGGAGGGGCGGGAGCTGACCCCTGATGATGGGGGAGCGGCGGGAGCTGACCCCTGATGGGGAGGGGCGGGAACTGACCCCTGGTGATGGGGAAGGGGTGGGAGCTGACCCCTGATGATGGGGGAGGGGCGGGAGCTGACCCCTGGTGATGAGGGGCCCTTTATGGGAAGTTTATTGGCCCCCCAGCTAGAGCAGAATAGGGTGGGCACAGATCTCGGAGAGCCCAAGTGCTGGGGTGAGGGGCCTGATCTCTTTCCTACAGGAAAGTTGTTTTCATCACATCTCCCCCCTCTTTTGTTAACACTTTGTGAGTAGAACAGGGGGCCTGGGTGGGTTCCTCCCTGGCATCCACCTCTTCCCTGGGGGAGTTCCCTGGGGCTCCCAGAGTCTGCAGCAAGAGCTTCACGTGGGGATCTGGTGCCCCAGAAGGTGTCAGAACAAGGGCAGTCCTTGCTCCATGTGGCCGCTGCAGGAGGGGTCTTCCAGACCCACACTCGGGTCACTCCCTGCTCTGTCTTCCCACTGAGTGGGAACCAGGAGTGGCAAGGCCTGGGGGCAGCCTCAGGCCCTGCTGGCCATTCACAGGCTGTGTCTCCACAGGGGCGGCTGAC
The DNA here is from genome assembly GCF_027409185.1 of Cynocephalus volans. Taxonomy (NCBI): domain Eukaryota; kingdom Metazoa; phylum Chordata; class Mammalia; order Dermoptera; family Cynocephalidae; genus Cynocephalus; species Cynocephalus volans. The sequence continues at coordinate 95,555,010 of NC_084469.1, read as the reverse complement.
GGGGCTGGGTGGAGAGGACCTTCCCACCATCATCATCGTGGCCCACTACGACGCGTTCGGGTGGCCCCGGTATGTATGTGTGACCCCACGGGGCCGGACCCCATCTCGGTTCAGTCTGCAGATGCACCCACAGTGAGGGCCCTTGACCCGCCTACTCAGGTCCCATGAGGACCCTCTGGGTGGGTGTCATCGTGTCACTGACATGGAGGGTTTCCAAAATGGGTATAATACGTCAATCCACAGATTGAAGAACCAAACCCCAACTGGGAATAAAAAAGAAAAGAAAAAATCATACTAAAGTCCATCGTAGTTAAATTGCTGAAACGAAGGAGATAAAGTCAAATTTCTTTTCTAAAGCAAATTCCCACCCGTATATGTCATGATTACATAATAAATATCAAACTATTCTAGAACTACTTATTCATCATAAGAAAATCACGACAAACCTAAGATTCACAGGAGAATGGATATACTGAACACACACAGAAAAATGAAATCAAATGATCCAGAGAGGGGAAATGACAGAATTGACAGACTAATAAATCTGAAAGCTGTTTATCTGAAAAATAAAAATCAAACAAAAACCATGTATTCACTTTCAGTCTTTATTTTAATTAAATAAATATGACTCAAATAAAAATACACAAATGTGGGAGTGGAGAAAAACGTAAAGTAGATTCTGAAGAAACTACAAAAATAAGGATAATTATTAAAATAGATATTTTATGAATAAGTTTGATACTTGAATGAAAAAGAAAATTTTCTGGCCAAGTATAAATGATAAAACATTGCTAAGTGCCTCCCCCCCCCCCAGCCAACTCTCTGGACTGCCTTTCCACTAAGGACTCCCCTCGAGTGGCCTACCTCAGGGCCCCCTTGGCTTGATTGGTGCTAACGGCCCCCTTCTGCTAAGAGCCTGCCAGGCCTGCCCCAAGTGCTTCCTTGGCCTGGTCTGGCCACCTAGGGGCCCCCTGGCCTGGCACTATGGGCCCCTGTTCTAGCCTACTTGTCACTCAGGGCCTCCATGGCCCGACCTACTATTCAGGACCCCCCCACTGCTAAGGGCCCCCTTCCGCTAAGGGCCTGCCAGGCCTGCCCCAAGTGCTTCCTTGGCCTGCCCCAGCATTAAGGGGCCCCCTGACTGGCCTGCCCAAGGGACCAATTCTACTGGTCTTCCCCTATGGGTCCCTGAGGCTGGACTACTGGTGAGGGCACCCTGCTGCTTTCTTTCTTTCTTTCTTTTTTCTTTTTGTTTTCTTACATATTTATTTTTGGTTTTTCTTTTATGGTTTTTTTTTTTTTTTCTTTTTCTCTCTTTTAGTATTTTTCCTGTTTTTTATTTTTTTGTTGTTGTTGCTGTTGTTTGTCTGTTTTGCATTTTTTGATTTTTGTATATTTCTGTACATTTTTGTACATTTTTTAGGGGGTTTCTTCTTTTGGATTTTTATTTATTTATTTATTTATTGTTAGGGTTTTCTTCTGTGTGGATTTTTTTTTTGCAGGGTTTTTCTTTTTGTGGGAGTTTACTTCTCGGGGAGTTTTTGGTTTTCTTCTTTTGGGGGGTTTTCTTTTTGGGGGGTTCTCTTTTGGAGTTTTCCTTTTGTTGGGGTTTTCGTCTTTGGGGGTTTCTCCTTTTGGGGCTTTTTGGGGGGTTTTCTTGTTTTCCTGGGGGGTTTTCTTCTTTCTATTGGAGTTTTTTCTATTTGGGTGTTTTTTTCTTTTACGGGGTTTTTCTTTTTGTTAGGATTTCCTTCTTTGGGGGTTCTCTTTTTGGGGTGCATGGTTTCTTCTTTTTGTTGAGGTTTTCTTTTCTGGAAGTTTTTCTTCTTTTCAGAGGTTTTTCTTCTTTGTAGAGACTTTTCTTTTTTGTGGGGGGTGTTTCTTCTTTTTGTTAGGGTTTTGTTCTTTTCATTGGGAATTTCTTCTTTGGGGCTTCCTATTGCTGGCACTTTCTTCTTTTTACTGGGGTTTTTCTTCTTGTGGGATTCTTCTTTTATTGTGGGTTTTTTTCGCTTTGTTGCTGTTTTCTTCTTCTGGGGGGGTTCTACTTTTCCAGTTTTCTTTTGGGCGGTTTCTTTTCTGAGAGGTTATCTTCTTATCAGTGGGGTTTTATTTTTGTTGGGGTTTCCTTCATGTGGGGTGGTTTCTGCTTTTTGTTGGGGTTTTCTTATTTTGGGGGGATTTTTCTTCTTTCTGTTGGGGTTCTCTTCTTTTTGTTGGGGTTGTCTTCTTTTGGGTTTTGTTTTTTTCTTCTTTTGGGCAGTTTTTCTTTATGTTTGGGTTTTATTCTTTTTGTAAAGGTTTTCTTCCTTTTTGGGGGGTGTTTTCTTCTGTGTGTTTTTTTTTCTGGGTTGTGTGTTTTCTTCTTTTTGGTGTTTTCTGGATATCTTCTTTCGAGTATTTTCTGCATGTCATCGTCTTTTGGGTGTTCTCTTCTTTTCGGTGTTTTCTCGGTGTTTTCTTCTTTTGGGGGTTTTCTGGGTGCTATCATCTTCAGGATGCTCTCCGGGTGTTGTCTTTTTTTGGGTGTTCTCTGGATGTTGTCTTCTTTTGAGTATTTTCAGGGCATTGTCTTCTTCTTTTCAGTGTTTTCTGGGTGCTGTCTTCTTTTTTTTGTTTTTTTCCTTTTTTAAGTTTTTTTTTCCTTTTTTCCTTTTTTTGTTTTTTTTGGATTTTTCGTTTTTTTTTTTAAAGAACAGGGGTCTTAACATGATAAAAGGGTGACTGGGAAGGAGTGGCAGGGACAGGGTGGCAGAGACAGGGTGGCAGGGACAGGGTGGAAGGAAGAGGGTGGCAGAGACATGGTGGCAAGGACAGGGTAGCAGGAACTGGGAGGGGGCAGAGCCCTGGGCCCCACATCTCAGATGTCCATGATGTTACTGTCACAATACTTTTCTGCTCGATAAAACAATGGAAAGCAGAGATTGTTGCTGAAGCCTTGGTTCTCCTGGCATTTCTGTATGTTCTGCGGCAGCTGTGTGGTCAGAAGGAAGGGAGCAATGAATAGTCAGAGGACTGCAGTGCATGACTGGGGTCACCTGTCCCCCAGGCTGGAGCTGCCTCTGTGCTGGCTCTGGAACCCCCCTCAGAGGCTGGTGCCTGTCTCCTAGCCCTTCCTGAATGGGGCAGCGATTCCCATCTCCTTTAGGTCTCCCAGCTTCTCACGAAGCTGGCCCAACTTCTCAGCCAGCTCCATCTTCACGTGCTGCCCTGAATGCAGTGCACTGGGGACCTCCATGTTCTAATTGGTCTGGATGGAGAGAAGCAGTCGGTGGCCACCTGATGCAGCCGGAGACCCACGGCACAGGGAAGGGGCACGGCACAGGCACACAGGGGGCCCTCCCTGTACCATTTCGTGTGAGGTCTCCAGCACCCCATTTTAGAGGTGGGGGAACAAAGGCCCAGGGGGTGAGTGCGGAGGACACGCAGGCAGAATGGGTGACACGCCAGCCCGATGACGCGAGCCTGCAGCTCAGCTTGAAGTGTGCACCTGCCCAGAGCACAGGGGCATAAGCCGTGTAAGGAGTGGCTGCAGGAGGGACAGGCTGCCACCTTCCTCTCTACCCCACAACCATAAAACCAACCCCCTGGGCTGCAGCCACTCACTTGGTTTGGCAGGAGCTTGGATGTTGCGAGCGTTTTCGCCTGGACCTGTAAGGCCGCCTTCTCCATTTCAAGGACGCGAATCTTGCCCTTCAGCTGGGCCTGCTGGGCCTTGAGGACTTCATAGTTGTTCCTGTGGCCAGAGGTGGTGGAGAATGTAAAGAACGAGGAACAGAAAGGACGACTTTTGCCATCAATGCACTGACTTTGCCACACAACCAGAGGACTATGGCATGGGAAGGGGACACCTGGACTCTCAAGTGCCTGTCCACAGAGAGGACATGAATTGCCTGAGGCCACACACGAGTCACTGGCACAGCTGGGGCCACAGCTAGGCTCTGCACGTGTCCAAACCTGTGCGTCGCCCTCATCGTGCTCACCTCTACCCTCCCACCTCCCACCACATCACCCGTGCCGAGGACCCCCCAGACCTGCCACCCACCGTCCCCCTCCTACTTGTTGTCCTCCAGCTGAAGGAAGAGGGCATCTCGCTCGCTCTTGAGGTTGCGGTAGGACTGCAAATACAGAAAGGCAAAGTCAGGATTCGGCAGGGAGAAGATGGAGTCGGGGCACACGAACACCGACACCTACAGCAACCGTTCAGCGGTGACCTTTCCTCCCCCTGAATCACACTTGACACCTTTTTCAAGGCATTTCCAAGCCCATGTTCTCAGTTGCTTTTCCCAAGACCTCAGTAAGGGTGGAAGAGGCAGGGAAAGAGATCTGATTGACAGCTGGCCGACGGAGGCCCAGGGATAGCCTGTCACGTTGCCATTGTTAGGACTGTCATCACCATGGTCTGACTCTGTATTGCGTGCGGCACCAGGCACCCTGCTAACAATCCATCGAATCCTCACAACCACCACAGGAGGGAGTTACTATCGTTAGCTCCATTTTGTAGATGAAATGCAAGGTATTAGAGGTTAAGTGCTAAGATCACGTACAGCCGGGATGTGAACATCCAGGTCTATCTAATTCTCTAAGCCCATTTTTCCCCCTGGGGGTGGAGGCGCAAGCGTGAGGGCAGGTGGCTGGACTCACCCTCTCGGCGTCCTCCTGCCCTGTGGAGAAGGCGGTCAGACTCCCCTGCAGCTGTTGGATCTCTTTTTCCCGGGAGTCCAGGCAGGTCCGCAGATGTTGACATTCTCCTGGAATGACAGAGGTCAAGATGGAACCCAAAGGACTCCCCTGAAGGCCTGCCAAGGCACCAGGTTGAGGGAGGAAGGCTGCCCAGATCCACACCTGCTTTCTGCCGGGCTTCCTGACGAGCATCGGCCAGGGCTCTCTCCATCTCTTCCTTTTCGGACTTTAAGATGGCATTGGTCCGAATCTGAGCCTTTGGGAGAAAAGCCAAACAGGTGGTGAGAGAGGGACAGGAAGGTTCTCTAGGGCACATGAGGGATGCCATAGAGTCCACTCACCTGCAGTTGTTCCCGCAGGGAGTCCAGCTGCTGACACGGACTCTCCTTCTGTAGGAAGAGGAAAGAAACATCTCTTACCAGGGAGGCAGAGATGGAACAGCAAGGGACGGGCCCCAGGAATGCCACCAATGGCCCAGGACAGGCCCACCAGGGAGACCAGATCCTCGGGGACCCCGTGGTGCTGAGGGTGGGGTGCAGGGGGGAGCCTTCTCCAGGTTGGGAGTGGGCAGGACGAGCCTGCGGCCTCTCCATCTCAGTCTGTCCCCAAACCCGTCAGACATGGAAGGAGCGAACAAAGAAATCATGTCCCTCTTTCCACTTCATCCAGTTTCCTGGTGCCAGGTTTTCCATGTGGAGAGTCACGGGAAGGTGACTGAGGTTGTCCCCTCAGGTTCATTCCCCAGACTGGGAAGTGGTGGGGCCAGGAATGGATTTTCAAGGAAAAGCTCTCAGACCCTATGGGGACGCAAATGGACAAACTGTCCTTGAACTCCCAAGGAAAGAGAATTGGGGTCTTTGTTGGATTCAGAGCTGAACATCTGAATCCTGATTCTCTTTACATGACAACCACAGAAACCTCTAGAAATGGAGGCTGAGAAAGGAAAGACTACCCTTCTCCCAGCTTGTGATTCACAAGGGTGCATGTATTCACCATGAACCACACACTAAGGACAGGGACTGATCTTAATAGCAGGGATCCAGGAATGAAAAGGGCAGGCAAGATCCCTGTCTCCCTGATGTCTCGTGTGTGCCTAGAAATCTTTCATTCTTAGAGCTGCAAGGGACCTTTGACACCCTCTAATTCTATCTCAGGACACTCAAGCCCAGGCAGGAGAGGTGGCTTGTCCAAAACCAAAGACCAAGCAAAGCAGGAACTAAGTTAGGGTGGGAACACAGGGCTCCTGACAACTGTCAGCCTAGTGTTTCCAACAGGGCAACAGCCCAGAGCCCATGCGGCAAGGACTCAAGCAGGGGTGTCTGGAGAAAAGAGAGTGGGCAGGCAGGTCAGCAACAGGAAGAGCCATGCTGCATGGTCTGGGGTCCCTCCTGCTGAGAACTAGGCCACCGAGCACCCCATTCTCCCTTGGCACGGGAACCCCCAGCCCCTTTTCTTCAAAGCCCCAAGGGGAAATTGGAGCCCAGGATTGGCAGCGTGGAACCAGGGGACGCCACCGGACTCTTACCAGTTCCTGCACCACACTCTCTATATATTTCTTTACTGCATAGGTGGAGTCCAGGACTGCCTGCAGAACTAGGCACCGGCTCTGTGGCACATGGAGAGAGGAGGAGTTGGAGGAGGGTTGGGAGAGAGGTAGAGAGAGCGATCATTAGGGGTGGGGGTGTTGGCTGTTTCAGCTGGCAGCGTGGCCCCCAGCCCCCAGCATGGGAGGTGGTCGGGGGGCTGGCCTGGAGGGCACTTACCTCCAGCTCCTTGATGTAAGTTGAAGTCCTCAAGGCCTCCCCAGTGATGGATGATGGGGGCTGGAAGAGATGAGAGCACACATGGAGATGCTCTGCCCCTCAATGGCTAAGCCCTCTGCTGTCCTTTCTTCCTAACCTGGACCAGGCCCTCCTCCTGTAGCCCCTCTGTGCCCACTTCTCAAGGTCTCACTTCCTCACCGTCCCTCCGCTCCCGAGCACCTCTCATCCTGCACTTTTTTTTTTTTTTTGGTGGTGGCCAGTACAGGGATTGAGCCCTGGGCCTTGGTGTTGTCAACACTGGGTGTCGGCTGTCTCAGTTGGCAAGGGGGTCCCCAGCCCCCAGCATGGGAGGTGGTTGGGGGCTGGCCTGGAGGGCACTTACCTCCAGCTCCTTAATGTCAGTTGAAGTCCTCAAGGCCTCCCCAGTGATGGATGATGGGGGCTGGAAGAGATGAGAGCACACATGGAGGTGCTCTGCCCCTCAATGGCTAAGCCCTCTGCTGTCCTTTCTTCCTAACCTTGACCAGCCCTCTTCCTGTAGCCCCTCTGTGCCCACTTCTCAAGGTCTCACTTCCCAATCATCCCTCCCCTCCCAAGCAGCTCTTATCCTGCACTTTTTTTTTTTTTTTGGTGGTGGCCAGTACAGGGATTGAGCCCTGGGCCTTGGTGTTGTCAACATCATCCTGTGCTTCCTGCAGCAGGATCCAATGAGACAGCCACGCTCGTGCTCCATCTGTGTGCACAGCTTCAAGGGAGAACTCAGAGAAGAGTCCTATGTCATATCCCGAGCAGAGGGAGACATAGGATTCAAACCCAGACTTCTTACCCAGTCCCTGACACTTCTTCCATGGTCATTACCATTACCCCCTACTGCCCCTTGAGGCCCCCGTTCCCAGGAGCCTGACCAGCCAACACTCACCTCCTGAGGTGACTGGCACCTCCCACAAGTGCTGGGCTGGGGCCTACTGCCAGTTAGGCCCCTTTTTTGTTGGAACTCTCTTAACTGTGAAAAGGAAAAGCCGTAATATTCAGGAGATGTGGAAGCCCCTATGTTTGTCACCTACTTTACAGTTTTTACAAAGTATTCTTACTTGTACCATCTGATTTAATGCCACCAGCAACCCTATAAGGTGTTGTCATGATCACCAAATGGCTGAAGAAATGGACCGATAGCATGATTAGAAAAAGGCAAGAATGGAATTGAACTTCAGTCTTCTGGGGCTTTGTCATGAATCAGCAGCTGCTGGCGGGCCAAATACAAATCAGACATCGGGGCCCTCCCTCACAGAGCTTTGAGAGCTGCACCCCAGTACTTCTCAAACGTTTATGTCAATGTACCCTAATGGCAGAAGTCATGAGGGCACACCCCTAGGGATCTGGGGACCTCACAAAAAGAGGACAACCCAAGCATCATTTCAGAGAAATCCATTATGAGCTTACAAATCCAGGTGAATGTCACCCCTAAGTACATTAAGAGGATTTTTCTCTTTCAAAAGAATCAAGCAAATCTGATGCTTCAGAAAGAGGCCCCCTGAGTCCTGTGGCACCCCAGATTGACAGGATCTGGGCAAGATTCAAGCTGTGAAGTTCAGTTGCCCAGGATTTATCCCACAGAAGATAAGCACATCTCCCTCCAGAGAGTAGTGACTGAAAGGTGCTCTGGTCCCAGAATCCTAGGGAATTCTAAGGTGAGATCCAGACTCAGAAATCAATTGTTAAGTGTCTCTAGAGAGTAGAAACCCAGGAAAAAACCAAACCGAACCCGTTCTCCCAATGGTCACCCAGAGATACTGTCAACATTTTGAGCTCACTGGTGAAGTGCAGGCTTTTTAGGTAGGCAATGTCTAAGTAAAGGGGGGAAGGGGAACCAGAAACCTCCCAGGCAGTACTGACAGTTCCTGAGGGATTGTGACACCTCCCAGGGGGATTGGGACAGTTTGGAATGGGATTGTGAGGTGACAACATTCCACTCCTTCCTACCAATGTCAGAGTCACTGCAACACTGTGGGGAAGTGGAGCACAGAGCCAGGACCGAGGTCCTTGGAGACGGGAACGCAGGGGACCCAGGGAGCCCAGGAAGGTCTGGTTTGGGGTAGCAGGAGGCCAGGGCTGAGTCCAGGTGGGGAGCCCTGGAAGTAACCTTACTGGCCAAAGTCACCTGGGGACAGCCGGCAAGGGCAGGGTCTGGGCAGCTGAGGGGGCAGGGATGGCTGAGAAGACTTTGGTGGGGGGAGTCAAGAGGCACAGAGGGGCAATCCCCGTGTGCCTCAGAAGTGACACCGAGTCCTGCCCCTGTCCCACCATAGGAGGGGCCTCGGGCTGGCTCTGGGGATGCGACCCAGCATGTTATACCTTCTTCTTGGCCCTCGCCAATTTCTCCTGTCGGATTTCCTCCGACATTTCGGGGCAGGGAAAAGGAAAGGGGTACTTCTGCCTTATCATGGCTAAGCACTGGACAGTCACTCCCTCCAGCTAAGGCACGGACCAGCGACTGAGCCAGAGCAGCTGGGAGCGGCCGGTGCTAGGCAACAGGTAGGTGGGCGTGGCCTCAATGCTCACAGCCCATTGGTGGATGAGAAAGATGGACGGAATGGGGGCGTGGCCAGAACCCAGGGAAGGGTGGGGTCACAATGAAAGCCGGCCCCGCCCACCCCAGGGAGGGGCCCCTGGGGGAAAGGGGCGGGGCTGTCACTCGGTGCCCATGCAGCTTCTGTGTGACCCTTCACGGTGGCCGTCACAGAATCTGAGGCACCTGGCAGAGCAGAGAGGCCGTTCTCCAGCCCCCGCCCTGGACCCTCCTGTTCCCGTTCAACCCCTGACCTGGGGCCTCAGGACCCAGGGCTCAGGAGGTGGGCGAGGAGTGGACAGCAGGGAAAAGTGTGTCACTTCACAGTCCCTTTCCAGACTCCTCACAGCTCTGCCCCAGACTTTCTCATCCCACAAACCGCCTCCAAAGACCCCCGTCCAGTCCTCCAGGTGCCTCTCCACTCGCCCCCTTCCTCAAGGGTGTCTTCACTGATCCCGGGAGCTGAAAATAGGTGTAGCTGGCAGCGGTAGCTTTCCTGTCGGGGAGGGCCTTGAGGAGGGGCCTGAGACTTTGGGGAGTGGTTGGAAACCCAGAGGCACGTCTGGAAACCCGGACCCAGGGAAACTGAGCACCTCCTGTCTCCCGGTGTGGCTGGCGTTTTCCACAAGACATTCTGTGTGTTGTGGAGAAGAACATGGAGCATGAGGAGACACGCCAAGGGTTCCTACAAGTCAGCGTAAAATCTGCCTGAGTCTCAAAGTGCCTGGGACAGAATGTTTCCCCAGAGGGACAGGGCTGCTGATTGGTCCCTGATGGACTTTGGATGTGTCGTCCCCTCCAAAGCGCATGTGGAAATCTCATCTCCAATGTGGCAGTGTGGAAAGTGATTGAGTCATGAGGGCGGATCCATCATGAATGGATTCATGCTCTCCCTGGGGGAGGGGGATTAATGCGTGAGTTCTCGCTCTATGAGTTCTCGCGAGAGCTGATTGTTTAAAGGACCCTGGCACCTCCCCTCTCTCTCTTGCTTCCTCTCGCCATGTGATCTGCTTGTGCTCGTTAGCTGCTGCCACTTTCCGCCACGAGTAGAAGCAGCCTGAGGCCCATGCCAGATGCAGCTGTCCCAGAATCGTAAGCCAAATAAACCTCTGTTCTTTATAAATTACCCAGTGTCGGGTATCATTTTAAAGCTGCAGGGCATGGGGGCTAAAGCAGCAAGCCGAAGCCTCCAAAGGTCACGAGTGGATTTGCCACAGTCTTTCATGCTTGACTAGAGCTACCCACTAGACTTTCCATCCGAGTCTCTGATGGGCCTTCCCTGAGGAAGACAGAAGAAGCAGAGCTGGACGAGCCTCATTACAAGTGCGTGTGTGTAGAGAGAGCGGAGAGAGAAGGCGGCAGAAGCCATCCCTGAAGGTGTAATGCCTGAGGATTTTCCGAAATGGGTGCAATACGTCAATCCACAGACTCAAGAAACTCCAAGTAGATTGGCAAACCCCAACTAGGATTAAAAAAGAAAGGAGGAGAAAATCATACTAAAGTCCATTATAGTTAAATTGCTAAAAGGAATTAGATAAAGTCAAATTTCTTCTCTAAAGCAAATTCATTCCCTTATATGTCATTACTAAACAAAAAAAATTAAAATATTCTAAAACTATTTATTCATCATAAGAAATTAAGAAAATAATAAGAAACCAAAGATTCACAGGAGAATGGATATACTAAACATAAAAAAAAAAATCAGATTATCAGGAGAAAATGGTAGAATTGACAGATTAATAAATCTGAAAGCTTGTTATTTGAATCATAAAGATCCATCAAAAAACATGCCCTCACTGTCAGTGTTTATTTTTATTAAATAAATTTGATTCAAATAAAAATACACAAATGTGGGAGTGAAAAAAAATGATGTGCCTACAGATCCCAAGGAAACTATGAAAATAAGGATACCTAAGAAATAAACATTTCATAAATAAATTTGATATTTGAAAGTAAAAGTTAACTTCCTGACCAAGTATAAATTATAAAACTTGACAAAGGGACCCTTATTTGGCCTGCCCCTATTGCTGCCTGGGTTGGCCTGGCCTGGCACTAAGGGAACCGATGGCCTCACCTGCAGCTAAGGGTCCCCCTGATCAGGCTTGCCATAACCGGACTTGGAATGTAAGTGTCCAGTTGTAATGTAACTGGACTTGACTTTTGGCACCTAATCTGTCACCTCAGTGGCTGTACAGAGACCGCTTCCCACTGAAGAAAAATATCTGGTGTCTTCCAAGGTCACAGGTGACAAATGTGACCCATGGCAGTCTTACAAGTTAAAATGTCTGGCTGGGCCAAGAAGCCCCCAGCCTCCGTAACTCCTATGTAACTCTCAGCTTAAACACCTTCCATGATACCGCTGATCTGGTTTGGGGCCTGGTGGGTTTATACTCTCTTGGCACTCTATAGGTTCCCAACTTCCAAAAACATATCATATGCTTGTCAGTTGATGAATGAATAAATAAAATATGGTGCATCGACACACTGGAATATGACCCACCCATGAAAAGGATCAAGGCTCTGACACACGCTACCACGTGGGCAAACCTTGAACACATCACGCTCAGTGAAAGACGTCAGACACAAAAGGCCACACAGTGTAGGATTCCATTTATATGAACGCGCCAGTCCACGAGACCGAAAGTGGGTTCGTGGTTGCCAGGGGCTGGGGGAGGGGATGGGAGAGTGACTTTTAATGGATGTGGGATTTCTTTGTAGGGTGATGAAGATGTTCTGGAATCTGATAGTGGTGATGGTTATACAACCCTGTGTATATAAAACCACTAAAACCCACTGAATTTCATGCTTTCAGTGAGTGAATTGTATGGTATATGAACTATCGCTCCAGGAAGCTGTTATTAATTTTAAAAGCACCATAATTGCAATGAAACGTTTGGTTAGGATCTGTCTGTCTGATTCTAAGTTCCTGGAGGTCTGGTATAATGTGAGTTTTACTCAGTACCGCATCCTCCAAAGGCCGAGCCCATAGTAGGTGGCTCATTAAATCTCTCAAAACGAGCTACTTTTATACCAGGGTCTCTCCCCCTTGGCACTGCGGACCTTGTGGCTGGATCACGCTCTGTGGTTTGGCTGTCCTGCACGTGCTGAGCAGCGTCCCTGGCCTCCACCTACTCCATGCCAGGAGCACCCTCCTCGTCGGTCCTGACAACTACAGATGTCGCCCGACATTGCCTAGTGTCCTCTGGGGGCAAATTGCCCATGGCTGTGAAACATCCATTTAGAGGTACCAAGGTTTTGAATTTGGGGTGCTGCGTGGGACTTTAGAAGTCGCCACGTAAAGGCTGGCCCCCAGGGGGACGCCGCAGGGACATGCAGGCCTTGGCTGTGTCAGCAAAACCTCACCCAGCCAGGAGGTGGTGAGCAGGGCTCCCAAACCCACCCGACCGGGGCAAAAGGTAAAGCCACCCTCTACCAAGAGGGGCCGCAGGCAGAAGGGGACGGGCAGGTGAGCCCACAGGACCGAAGGACCAGCTCCCGAGAGGGGAGCCTCAAAGACCGCCTTCACCGCCGGCCTGGGGTGCAGCGACCCCACCTCCGAGAGGTCAACGGGCAGACGGGCTGAGGAAGGGGCGGGGCCACGACGCAGGGCGGGGCGAGAGGCAGAGACCCCGGAGGCAGAGTCATTGAAAGGAAGGTCCCGTCTCCGAGTCGGGGCGGAGCTTGTGGCGTGGGCGGGGCTTGAAGAGAGAGCGGGCGTCTGACTGGGGAAGGAGGAGGGACTCCGGATAAGGGGCGGGGCCTGCAGCTCCGGGAGTGTCCGTGACGTCACGGGCCGGCGGCGCTCGGGGGACTCGCGAAGATGGCGGCCGGCGGTTATTTTAGCTTCGCGCGGGCGCCGGGTCTTAACTCAGGTAAAGGCCCCGCAGCGCCGCCCGCGCCCGGCCCGGCCCTCCTTCCGCCCCGAGCCGCGCCGCGAGGAGCCGGCGGGGCGGCGTCTTGTGCGAACCGGCTCCGATGGCCGCAGAGCGCACTCGTGTCTGTCACGGGGGGGGGGGCAAGAAGGGGCTCCTGACGTGGGAGCGGGCGCCGGGCCTGTGGGGGGAATGGAGCCCGAACCGTGCGGGTGGAAGTCAGTCCCTGAGGGGACTGCCCCGAGGAGGCTCCGGCGCCAGCTGAAGCAGGGACAGGAGACAGACGGGAGGGCGCCCGGCCGGGCGGGGGAGGGGCGCGAGCTGACCCCTGATGATGGGAAGGAGGCGGGGGAGGGGCGCGAGCTGACCCCTGATGGGGGAGGGGCGGGAACTGACCCCTGATGCTGCACGGGGGGCGGGAGCTGAGCCCTGATGATGGGGGAGGGGCGGGAGCTGACCCCTGATGATGGGGAGGAGGCGGGGGAGGGGCGGGAGCTGACCCCTGATGATGGGGGAGCGGCGGGAGCTGACCCCTGATGGGGAGGGGCGGGAACTGACCCCTGGTGATGGGGAAGGGGTGGGAGCTGACCCCTGATGATGGGGGAGGGGCGGGAGCTGACCCCTGGTGATGAGGGGCCCTTTATGGGAAGTTTATTGGCCCCCCAGCTAGAGCAGAATAGGGTGGGCACAGATCTCGGAGAGCCCAAGTGCTGGGGTGAGGGGCGTGATCTCTTTCCTACAGGAAAGTTGTTTTCATCACATCTCCCCCCTCTTTTGTTAACACTTTGTGAGTAGAACAGGGGGCCTGGGTGGGTTCCTCCCTGGCATCCACCTCTTCCCTGGGGGAGTTCCCTGGGGCTCCCAGAGTCTGCAGCAAGAGCTTCACGTGGGGATCTGGTGCCCCAGAAGGTGTCAGAACAAGGGCAGTCCTTGCTCCATGTGGCCGCTGCAGGAGGGGTCTTCCAGACCCACACTCGGGTCACTCCCTGCTCTGTCTTCCCACTGAGTGGGAACCAGGAGTGGCAAGGCCTGGGGGCAGCCTCAGGCCCTGCTGGCCATTCACAGGCTGTGTCTCCACAGGGGCGGCTGACGGGGCTGGGTGGAGAGGACCTTCCCACCATCATCATCGTGGCCCACTACGACGCGTTCGGGTGGCCCCGGTATGTATGTGTGACCCCACGGGGCCGGACCCCATCTCGGTTCAGTCTGCAGATGCACCCACAGTGAGGGCCCTTGACCCGCCTACTCAGGTCCCATGAGGACCCTCTGGGTGGGTGTCATCGTGTCACTGACATGGAGGGTTTCCAAAATGGGTATAATACGTCAATCCACAGATTGAAGAACCAAACCCCAACTGGGAATAAAAAAGAAAAGAAAAAATCATACTAAAGTCCATCGTAGTTAAATTGCTGAAACGAAGGAGATAAAGTCAAATTTCTTTTCTAAAGCAAATTCCCACCCGTATATGTCATGATTACATAATAAATATCAAACTATTCTAGAACTACTTATTCATCATAAGAAAATCACGACAAACCAAAGATTCACAGGAGAATGGATATACTGAACACACACAGAAAAATGAAATCAAATGATCCAGAGAGGGGAAATGACAGAATTGACAGACTAATAAATCTGAAAGCTGTTTATCTGAAAAATAAAAATCAAACAAAAACCATGTATTCACTTTCAGTCTTTATTTTAATTAAATAAATATGACTCAAATAAAAATACACAAATGTGAGAGTGGAGAAAAACGTAAAGTAGATTCTGAAGAAACTACAAAAATAAGGATAATTATTAAAATAGATATTTTATGAATAAGTTTGATACTTGAATGAAAAAGAAAATTTTCTGGCCAAGTATAAATGATAAAACATTGCTAAGTGCCTCCCCCCCCCCCCAGCCAACTCTCTGGACTGCCTTTCCACTAAGGACTCCCCTCGAGTGGCCTACCTCAGGGCCCCCTTGGCTTGATTGGTGCTAACGGCCCCCTTCTGCTAAGAGCCTGCCAGGCCTGCCCCAAGTGCTTCCTTGGCCTGGTCTGGCCACCTAGGGGCCCCCTGGCCTGGCACTATGGGCCCCTGTTCTAGCCTACTTGTCACTCAGGGCCTCCATGGCCCGACCTACTATTCAGGACCCCCCCACTGCTAAGGGCCCCCTTCCGCTAAGGGCCTGCCAGGCCTGCCCCAAGTGCTTCCTTGGCCTGCCCCAGCATTAAGGGGCCCCCTGACTGGCCTGCCCAAGGGACCAATTCTACTGGTCTTCCCCTATGGGTCCCTGAGGCTGGACTACTGGTGAGGGCACCCTGCTGCTTTCTTTCTTTCTTTCTTTTTTCTTTTTGTTTTCTTACATATTTATTTTTGGTTTTTCTTTTATGGTTTTTTTTTTTTTTTCTTTTTCTCTCTTTTAGTATTTTTCCTGTTTTTTATTTTTTTGTTGTTGTTGCTGTTGTTTGTCTGTTTTGCATTTTTTGATTTTTGTATATTTCTGTACATTTTTGTACATTTTTTAGGGGGTTTCTTCTTTTGGATTTTTATTTATTTATTTATTTATTGTTAGGGTTTTCTTCTGTGTGGATTTTTTTTTTGCAGGGTTTTTCTTTTTGTGGGAGTTTACTTCTCGGGGAGTTTTTGGTTTTCTTCTTTTGGGGGGTTTTCTTTTTGGGGGGTTCTCTTTTGGAGTTTTCCTTTTGTTGGGGTTTTCGTCTTTGGGGGTTTCTCCTTTTGGGGCTTTTTGGGGGGTTTTCTTGTTTTCCTGGGGGGTTTTCTTCTTTCTATTGGAGTTTTTTCTATTTGGGTGTTTTTTTCTTTTACGGGGTTTTTCTTTTTGTTAGGATTTCCTTCTTTGGGGGTTCTCTTTTTGGGGTGCATGGTTTCTTCTTTTTGTTGAGGTTTTCTTCTTTTCTGGAAGTTTTTCTTCTTTTCAGAGGTTTTTCTTCTTTGTAGAGACTTTTCTTTTTTGTGGGGGGTGTTTCTTCTTTTTGTTAGGGTTTTGTTCTTTTCATTGGGAATTTCTTCTTTGGGGCTTCCTATTGCTGGCACTTTCTTCTTTTTACTGGGGTTTTTCTTCTTGTGGGATTCTTCTTTTATTGTGGGTTTTTTTCGCTTTGTTGCTGTTTTCTTCTTCTGGGGGGGTTCTACTTTTCCAGTTTTCTTTTGGGCGGTTTCTTTTCTGAGAGGTTATCTTCTTATCAGTGGGGTTTTATTTTTGTTGGGGTTTCCTTCATGTGGGGTGGTTTCTGCTTTTTGTTGGGGTTTTCTTATTTTGGGGGGATTTTTCTTCTTTCTGTTGGGGTTCTCTTCTTTTTGTTGGGGTTGTCTTCTTTTGGGTTTTGTTTTTTTCTTCTTTTGGGCAGTTTTTCTTTATGTTTGGGTTTTATTCTTTTTGTAAAGGTTTTCTTCCTTTTTGGGGGGTGTTTTCTTCTGTGTGTTTTTTTTTCTGGGTTGTGTGTTTTCTTCTTTTTGGTGTTTTCTGGATATCTTCTTTCGAGTATTTTCTGCATGTCATCGTCTTTTGGGTGTTCTCTTCTTTTCGGTGTTTTCTCGGTGTTTTCTTCTTTTGGGGGTTTTCTGGGTGCTATCATCTTCAGGATGCTCTCCGGGTGTTGTCTTTTTTTGGGTGTTCTCTGGATGTTGTCTTCTTTTGAGTATTTTCAGGGCATTGTCTTCTTCTTTTCAGTGTTTTCTGGGTGCTGTCTTCTTTTTTTTGTTTTTTTCCTTTTTTAAGTTTTTTTTTCCTTTTTTCCTTTTTTTGTTTTTTTTTGGATTTTTCGTTTTTTTTTTTAAAGAACAGGGGTCTTAACATGATAAAAGGGTGACTGGGAAGGAGTGGCAGGGACAGGGTGGCAGAGACAGGGTGGCAGGGACAGGGTGGAAGGAAGAGGGTGGCAGAGACATGGTGGCAAGGACAGGGTAGCAGGAACTGGGAGGGGGCAGAGCCCTGGGCCCCACATCTCAGATGTCCATGATGTTACTGTCACAATACTTTTCTGCTCGATAAAACAATGGAAAGCAGAGATTGTTGCTGAAGCCTTGGTTCTCCTGGCATTTCTGTATGTTCTGCGGCAGCTGTGTGGTCAGAAGGAAGGGAGCAATGAATAGTCAGAGGACTGCAGTGCATGACTGGGGTCACCTGTCCCCCAGGCTGGAGCTGCCTCTGTGCTGGCTCTGGAACCCCCCTCAGAGGCTGGTGCCTGTCTCCTAGCCCTTCCTGAATGGGGCAGCGATTCCCATCTCCTTTAGGTCTCCCAGCTTCTCACGAAGCTGGCCCAACTTCTCAGCCAGCTCCATCTTCACGTGCTGCCCTGAATGCAGTGCACTGGGGACCTCCATGTTCTAATTGGTCTGGATGGAGAGAAGCAGTCGGTGGCCACCTGATGCAGCCGGAGACCCACGGCACAGGGAAGGGGCACGGCACAGGCACACAGGGGGCCCTCCCTGTACCATTTCGTGTGAGGTCTCCAGCACCCCATTTTAGAGGTGGGGGAACAAAGGCCCAGGGGGTGAGTGCGGAGGACACGCAGGCAGAATGGGTGACACGCCAGCCCGATGACGCGAGCCTGCAGCTCAGCTTGAAGTGTGCACCTGCCCAGAGCACAGGGGCATAAGCCGTGTAAGGAGTGGCTGCAGGAGGGACAGGCTGCCACCTTCCTCTCTACCCCACAACCATAAAACCAACCCCCTGGGCTGCAGCCACTCACTTGGTTTGGCAGGAGCTTGGATGTTGCGAGCGTTTTCGCCTGGACCTGTAAGGCCGCCTTCTCCATTTCAAGGACGCGAATCTTGCCCTTCAGCTGGGCCTGCTGGGCCTTGAGGACTTCATAGTTGTTCCTGTGGCCAGAGGTGGTGGAGAATGTAAAGAACGAGGAACAGAAAGGACGACTTTTGCCATCAATGCACTGACTTTGCCACACAACCAGAGGACTATGGCATGGGAAGGGGACACCTGGACTCTCAAGTGCCTGTCCACAGAGAGGACATGAATTGCCTGAGGCCACACACGAGTCACTGGCACAGCTGGGGCCACAGCTAGGCTCTGCACGTGTCCAAACCTGTGCGTCGCCCTCATCGTGCTCACCTCTACCCTCCCACCTCCCACCACATCACCCGTGCCGAGGACCCCCCAGACCTGCCACCCACCGTCCCCCTCCTACTTGTTGTCCTCCAGCTGAAGGAAGAGGGCATCTCGCTCGCTCTTGAGGTTGCGGTAGGACTGCAAATACAGAAAGGCAAAGTCAGGATTCGGCAGGGAGAAGATGGAGTCGGGGCACACGAACACCGACACCTACAGCAACCGTTCAGCGGTGACCTTTCCTCCCCCTGAATCACACTTGACACCTTTTTCAAGGCATTTCCAAGCCCATGTTCTCAGTTGCTTTTCCCAAGACCTCAGTAAGGGTGGAAGAGGCAGGGAAAGAGATCTGATTGACAGCTGGCCGACGGAGGCCCAGGGATAGCCTGTCACGTTGCCATTGTTAGGACTGTCATCACCATGGTCTGACTCTGTATTGCGTGCGGCACCAGGCACCGTGCTAACAATCCATCGAATCCTCACAACCACCACAGGAGGGAGTTACTATCGTTAGCTCCATTTTGTAGATGAAATGCAAGGTATTAGAGGTTAAGTGCTAAGATCACGTACAGCCGGGATGTGAACATCCAGGTCTATCTAATTCTCTAAGCCCATTTTTCCCCCTGGGGGTGGAGGCGCAAGCGTGAGGGCAGGTGGCTGGACTCACCCTCTCGGCGTCCTCCTGCCCTGTGGAGAAGGCGGTCAGACTCCCCTGCAGCTGTTGGATCTCTTTTTCCCGGGAGTCCAGGCAGGTCCGCAGATGTTGACATTCTCCTGGAATGACAGAGGTCAAGATGGAACCCAAAGGACTCCCCTGAAGGCCTGCCAAGGCACCAGGTTGAGGGAGGAAGGCTGCCCAGATCCACACCTGCTTTCTGCCGGGCTTCCTGACGAGCATCGGCCAGGGCTCTCTCCATCTCTTCCTTTTCGGACTTTAAGATGGCATTGGTCCGAATCTGAGCCTTTGGGAGAAAAGCCAAACAGGTGGTGAGAGAGGGACAGGAAGGTTCTCTAGGGCACATGAGGGATGCCATAGAGTCCACTCACCTGCAGTTGTTCCCGCAGGGAGTCCAGCTGCTGACACGGACTCTCCTTCTGTAGGAAGAGGAAAGAAACATCTCTTACCAGGGAGGCAGAGATGGAACAGCAAGGGACGGGCCCCAGGAATGCCACCAATGGCCCAGGACAGGCCCACCAGGGAGACCAGATCCTCGGGGACCCCGTGGTGCTGAGGGTGGGGTGCAGGGGGGAGCCTTCTCCAGGTTGGGAGTGGGCAGGACGAGCCTGCGGCCTCTCCATCTCAGTCTGTCCCCAAACCCGTCAGACATGGAAGGAGCGAACAAAGAAATCATGTCCCTCTTTCCACTTCATCCAGTTTCCTGGTGCCAGGTTTTCCATGTGGAGAGTCACGGGAAGGTGACTGAGGTTGTCCCCTCAGGTTCATTCCCCAGACTGGGAAGTGGTGGGGCCAGGAATGGATTTTCAAGGAAAAGCTCTCAGACCCTATGGGGATGCAAATGGACAAACTGTCCTTGAACTCCCAAGGAAAGAGAATTGGGGTCTTTGTTGGATTCAGAGCTGAACATCTGAATCCTGATTCTCTTTACATGACAACCACAGAAACCTCTAGAAATGGAGGCTGAGAAAGGAAAGACTACCCTTCTCCCAGCTTGTGATTCACAAGGGTGCATGTATTCACCATGAACCACACACTAAGGACAGGGACTGATCTTAATAGCAGGGATCCAGGAATGAAAAGGGCAGGCAAGATCCCTGTCTCCCTGATGTCTCGTGTGTGCCTAGAAATCTTTCATTCTTAGAGCTGCAAGGGACCTTTGACACCCTCTAATTCTATCTCAGGACACTCAAGCCCAGGCAGGAGAGGTGGCTTGTCCAAAACCAAAGACCAAGCAAAGCAGGAACTAAGTTAGGGTGGGAACACAGGGCTCCTGACAACTGTCAGCCTAGTGTTTCCAACAGGGCAACAGCCCAGAGCCCATGCGGCAAGGACTCAAGCAGGGGTGTCTGGAGAAAAGAGAGTGGGCAGGCAGGTCAGCAACAGGAAGAGCCATGCTGCATGGTCTGGGGTCCCTCCTGCTGAGAACTAGGCCACCGAGCACCCCATTCTCCCTTGGCACGGGAACCCCCAGCCCCTTTTCTTCAAAGCCCCAAGGGGAAATTGGAGCCCAGGATTGGCAGCGTGGAACCAGGGGACGCCACCGGACTCTTACCAGTTCCTGCACCACACTCTCTATATATTTCTTTACTGCATAGGTGGAGTCCAGGACTGCCTGCAGAACTAGGCACCGGCTCTGTGGCACATGGAGAGAGGAGGAGTTGGAGGAGGGTTGGGAGAGAGGTAGAGAGAGCGATCATTAGGGGTGGGGGTGTTGGCTGTTTCAGCTGGCAGCGTGGCCCCCAGCCCCCAGCATGGGAGGTGGTCGGGGGGCTGGCCTGGAGGGCACTTACCTCCAGCTCCTTGATGTAAGTTGAAGTCCTCAAGGCCTCCCCAGTGATGGATGATGGGGGCTGGAAGAGATGAGAGCACACATGGAGATGCTCTGCCCCTCAATGGCTAAGCCCTCTGCTGTCCTTTCTTCCTAACCTGGACCAGGCCCTCCTCCTGTAGCCCCTCTGTGCCCACTTCTCAAGGTCTCACTTCCTCACCGTCCCTCCGCTCCCGAGCACCTCTCATCCTGCACTTTTTTTTTTTTTTGGTGGTGGCCAGTACAGGGATTGAGCCCTGGGCCTTGGTGTTGTCAACACTGGGTGTCGGCTGTCTCAGTTGGCAAGGGGGTCCCCAGCCCCCAGCATGGGAGGTGGTTGGGGGCTGGCCTGGAGGGCACTTACCTCCAGCTCCTTAATGTCAGTTGAAGTCCTCAAGGCCTCCCCAGTGATGGATGATGGGGGCTGGAAGAGATGAGAGCACACATGGAGGTGCTCTGCCCCTCAATGGCTAAGCCCTCTGCTGTCCTTTCTTCCTAACCTTGACCAGCCCTCTTCCTGTAGCCCCTCTGTGCCCACTTCTCAAGGTCTCACTTCCCAATCATCCCTCCCCTCCCAAGCAGCTCTTATCCTGCACTTTTTTTTTTTTTTTGGTGGTGGCCAGTACAGGGATTGAGCCCTGGGCCTTGGTGTTGTCAACATCATCCTGTGCTTCCTGCAGCAGGATCCAATGAGACAGCCACGCTCGTGCTCCATCTGTGTGCACAGCTTCAAGGGAGAACTCAGAGAAGAGTCCTATGTCATATCCCGAGCAGAGGGAGACATAGGATTCAAACCCAGACTTCTTACCCAGTCCCTGACACTTCTTCCATGGTCATTACCATTACCCCCTACTGCCCCTTGAGGCCCCCGTTCCCAGGAGCCTGACCAGCCAACACTCACCTCCTGAGGTGACTGGCACCTCCCACAAGTGCTGGGCTGGGGCCTACTGCCAGTTAGGCCCCTTTTTTGTTGGAACTCTCTTAACTGTGAAAAGGAAAAGCCGTAATATTCAGGAGATGTGGAAGCCCCTATGTTTGTCACCTACTTTACAGTTTTTACAAAGTATTCTTACTTGTACCATCTGATTTAATGCCACCAGCAACCCTATAAGGTGTTGTCATGATCACCAAATGGCTGAAGAAATGGACCGATAGCATGATTAGAAAAAGGCAAGAATGGAATTGAACTTCAGTCTTCTGGGGCTTTGTCATGAATCAGCAGCTGCTGGCGGGCCAAATACAAATCAGACATCGGGGCCCTCCCTCACAGAGCTTTGAGAGCTGCACCCCAGTACTTCTCAAACGTTTATGTCAATGTACCCTAATGGCAGAAGTCATGAGGGCACACCCCTAGGGATCTGGGGACCTCACAAAAAGAGGACAACCCAAGCATCATTTCAGAGAAATCCATTATGAGCTTACAAATCCAGGTGAATGTCACCCCTAAGTACATTAAGAGGATTTTTCTCTTTCAAAAGAATCAAGCAAATCTGATGCTTCAGAAAGAGGCCCCCTGAGTCCTGTGGCACCCCAGATTGACAGGATCTGGGCAAGATTCAAGCTGTGAAGTTCAGTTGCCCAGGATTTATCCCACAGAAGATAAGCACATCTCCCTCCAGAGAGTAGTGACTGAAAGGTGCTCTGGTCCCAGAATCCTAGGGAATTCTAAGGTGAGATCCAGACTCAGAAATCAATTGTTAAGTGTCTCTAGAGAGTAGAAACCCAGGAAAAAACCAAACCGAACCCGTTCTCCCAATGGTCACCCAGAGATACTGTCAACATTTTGAGCTCACTGGTGAAGTGCAGGCTTTTTAGGTAGGCAATGTCTAAGTAAAGGGGGGAAGGGGAACCAGAAACCTCCCAGGCAGTACTGACAGTTCCTGAGGGATTGTGACACCTCCCAGGGGGATTGGGACAGTTTGGAATGGGATTGTGAGGTGACAACATTCCACTCCTTCCTACCAATGTCAGAGTCACTGCAACACTGTGGGGAAGTGGAGCACAGAGCCAGGACCGAGGTCCTTGGAGACGGGAACGCAGGGGACCCAGGGAGCCCAGGAAGGTCTGGTTTGGGGTAGCAGGAGGCCAGGGCTGAGTCCAGGTGGGGAGCCCTGGAAGTAACCTTACTGGCCAAAGTCACCTGGGGACAGCCGGCAAGGGCAGGGTCTGGGCAGCTGAGGGGGCAGGGATGGCTGAGAAGACTTTGGTGGGGGGAGTCAAGAGGCACAGAGGGGCAATCCCCGTGTGCCTCAGAAGTGACACCGAGTCCTGCCCCTGTCCCACCATAGGAGGGGCCTCGGGCTGGCTCTGGGGATGCGACCCAGCATGTTATACCTTCTTCTTGGCCCTCGCCAATTTCTCCTGTCGGATTTCCTCCGACATTTCGGGGCAGGGAAAAGGAAAGGGGTACTTCTGCCTTATCATGGCTAAGCACTGGACAGTCACTCCCTCCAGCTAAGGCACGGACCAGCGACTGAGCCAGAGCAGCTGGGAGCGGCCGGTGCTAGGCAACAGGTAGGTGGGCGTGGCCTCAATGCTCACAGCCCATTGGTGGATGAGAAAGATGGACGGAATGGGGGCGTGGCCAGAACCCAGGGAAGGGTGGGGTCACAATGAAAGCCGGCCCCGCCCACCCCAGGGAGGGGCCCCTGGGGGAAAGGGGCGGGGCTGTCACTCGGTGCCCATGCAGCTTCTGTGTGACCCTTCACGGTGGCCGTCACAGAATCTGAGGCACCTGGCAGAGCAGAGAGGCCGTTCTCCAGCCCCCGCCCTGGACCCTCCTGTTCCCGTTCAACCCCTGACCTGGGGCCTCAGGACCCAGGGCTCAGGAGGTGGGCGAGGAGTGGACAGCAGGGAAAAGTGTGTCACTTCACAGTCCCTTTCCAGACTCCTCACAGCTCTGCCCCAGACTTTCTCATCCCACAAACCGCCTCCAAAGACCCCCGTCCAGTCCTCCAGGTGCCTCTCCACTCGCCCCCTTCCTCAAGGGTGTCTTCACTGATCCCGGGAGCTGAAAATAGGTGTAGCTGGCAGCGGTAGCTTTCCTGTCGGGGAGGGCCTTGAGGAGGGGCCTGAGACTTTGGGGAGTGGTTGGAAACCCAGAGGCACGTCTGGAAACCCGGACCCAGGGAAACTGAGCACCTCCTGTCTCCCGGTGTGGCTGGCGTTTTCCACAAGACATTCTGTGTGTTGTGGAGAAGAACATGGAGCATGAGGAGACACGCCAAGGGTTCCTACAAGTCAGCGTAAAATCTGCCTGAGTCTCAAAGTGCCTGGGACAGAATGTTTCCCCAGAGGGACAGGGCTGCTGATTGGTCCCTGATGGACTTTGGATGTGTCGTCCCCTCCAAAGCGCATGTGGAAATCTCATCTCCAATGTGGCAGTGTGGAAAGTGATTGAGTCATGAGGGCGGATCCATCATGAATGGATTCATGCTCTCCCTGGGGGAGGGGGATTAATGCGTGAGTTCTCGCTCTATGAGTTCTCGTGAGAGCTGATTGTTTAAAGGACCCTGGCACCTCCCCTCTCTCTCTTGCTTCCTCTCGCCATGTGATCTGCTTGTGCTCGTTAGCTGCTGCCACTTTCCGCCACGAGTAGAAGCAGCCTGAGGCCCATGCCAGATGCAGCTGTCCCAGAATCGTAAGCCAAATAAACCTCTGTTCTTTATAAATTACCCAGTGTCGGGTATCATTTTAAAGCTGCAGGGCATGGGGGCTAAAGCAGCAAGCCGAAGCCTCCAAAGGTCACGAGTGGATTTGCCACAGTCTTTCATGCTTGACTAGAGCTACCCACTAGACTTTCCATCCGAGTCTCTGATGGGCCTTCCCTGAGGAAGACAGAAGAAGCAGAGCTGGACGAGCCTCATTACAAGTGCGTGTGTGTAGAGAGAGCGGAGAGAGAAGGCGGCAGAAGCCATCCCTGAAGGTGTAATGCCTGAGGATTTTCCGAAATGGGTGCAATACGTCAATCCACAGACTCAAGAAACTCCAAGTAGATTGGCAAACCCCAACTAGGATTAAAAAAGAAAGGAGGAGAAAATCATACTAAAGTCCATTATAGTTAAATTGCTAAAAGGAATTAGATAAAGTCAAATTTCTTCTCTAAAGCAAATTCATTCCCTTATATGTCATTACTAAACAAAAAAAATTAAAATATTCTAAAACTATTTATTCATCATAAGAAATTAAGAAAATAATAAGAAACCAAAGATTCACAGGAGAATGGATATACTAAACATAAAAAAAAAATCAGATTATCAGGAGAAAATGGTAGAATTGACAGATTAATAAATCTGAAAGCTTGTTATTTGAATCATAAAGATCCATCAAAAAACATGCCCTCACTGTCAGTGTTTATTTTTATTAAATAAATTTGATTCAAATAAAAATACACAAATGTGGGAGTGAAAAAAAATGATGTGCCTACAGATCCCAAGGAAACTATGAAAATAAGGATACCTAAGAAATAAACATTTCATAAATAAATTTGATATTTGAAAGTAAAAGTTAACTTCCTGACCAAGTATAAATTATAAAACTTGACAAAGGGACCCTTATTTGGCCTGCCCCTATTGCTGCCTGGGTTGGCCTGGCCTGGCACTAAGGGAACCGATGGCCTCACCTGCAGCTAAGGGTCCCCCTGATCAGGCTTGCCATAACCGGACTTGGAATGTAAGTGTCCAGTTGTAATGTAACTGGACTTGACTTTTGGCACCTAATCTGTCACCTCAGTGGCTGTACAGAGACCGCTTCCCACTGAAGAAAAATATCTGGTGTCTTCCAAGGTCACAGGTGACAAATGTGACCCATGGCAGTCTTACAAGTTAAAATGTCTGGCTGGGCCAAGAAGCCCCCAGCCTCCGTAACTCCTATGTAACTCTCAGCTTAAACACCTTCCATGATACCGCTGATCTGGTTTGGGGCCTGGTGGGTTTATACTCTCTTGGCACTCTATAGGTTCCCAACTTCCAAAAACATATCATATGCTTGTCAGTTGATGAATGAATAAATAAAATATGGTGCATCGACACACTGGAATATGACCCACCCATGAAAAGGATCAAGGCTCTGACACACGCTACCACGTGGGCAAACCTTGAACACATCACGCTCAGTGAAAGACGTCAGACACAAAAGGCCACACAGTGTAGGATTCCATTTATATGAACGCGCCAGTCCACGAGACCGAAAGTGGGTTCGTGGTTGCCAGGGGCTGGGGGAGGGGATGGGAGAGTGACTTTTAATGGATGTGGGATTTCTTTGTAGGGTGATGAAGATGTTCTGGAATCTGATAGTGGTGATGGTTATACAACCCTGTGTATATAAAACCACTAAAACCCACTGAATTTCATGCTTTCAGTGAGTGAATTGTATGGTATATGAACTATCGCTCCAGGAAGCTGTTATTAATTTTAAAAGCACCATAATTGCAATGAAACGTTTGGTTAGGATCTGTCTGTCTGATTCTAAGTTCCTGGAGGTCTGGTATAATGTGAGTTTTACTCAGTACCGCATCCTCCAAAGGCCGAGCCCATAGTAGGTGGCTCATTAAATCTCTCAAAACGAGCTACTTTTATACCAGGGTCTCTCCCCCTTGGCACTGCGGACCTTGTGGCTGGATCACGCTCTGTGGTTTGGCTGTCCTGCACGTGCTGAGCAGCGTCCCTGGCCTCCACCTACTCCATGCCAGGAGCACCCTCCTCGTCGGTCCTGACAACTACAGATGTCGCCCGACATTGCCTAGTGTCCTCTGGGGGCAAATTGCCCATGGCTGTGAAACATCCATTTAGAGGTACCAAGGTTTTGAATTTGGGGTGCTGCGTGGGACTTTAGAAGTCGCCACGTAAAGGCTGGCCCCCAGGGGGACGCCGCAGGGACATGCAGGCCTTGGCTGTGTCAGCAAAACCTCACCCAGCCAGGAGGTGGTGAGCAGGGCTCCCAAACCCACCCGACCGGGGCAAAAGGTAAAGCCACCCTCTACCAAGAGGGGCCGCAGGCAGAAGGGGACGGGCAGGTGAGCCCACAGGACCGAAGGACCAGCTCCCGAGAGGGGAGCCTCAAAGACCGCCTTCACCGCCGGCCTGGGGTGCAGCGACCCCACCTCCGAGAGGTCAACGGGCAGACGGGCTGAGGAAGGGGCGGGGCCACGACGCAGGGCGGGGCGAGAGGCAGAGACCCCGGAGGCAGAGTCATTGAAAGGAAGGTCCGGTCTCCGAGTCGGGACGGAGCTTGTGGCGTGGGCGGGGCTTGAAGAGAGAGCGGGCGTCTGACTGGGGAAGGAGGAGGGACTCCGGATAAGGGGCGGGGCCTGCAGCTCCGGGAGTGTCCGTGACGTCACGGGCCGGCGGCGCTCGGGGGACTCGCGAAGATGGCGGCCGGCGGTTATTTTAGCTTCGCGCGGGCGCCGGGTCTTAACTCAGGTAAAGGCCCCGCAGCGCCGCCCGCGCCCGGCCCGGCCCTCCTTCCGCCCCGAGCCGCGCCGCGAGGAGCCGGCGGGGCGGCGTCTTGTGCGAACCGGCTCCGATGGCCGCAGAGCGCACTCGTGTCTGTCACGGGGGGGGGGCAAGAAGGGGCTCCTGACGTGGGAGCGGGCGCCGGGCCTGTGGGGGGAATGGAGCCCGAACCGTGCGGGTGGAAGTCAGTCCCTGAGGGGACTGCCCCGAGGAGGCTCCGGCGCCAGCTGAAGCAGGGACAGGAGACAGACGGGAGGGCGCCCGGCCGGGCGGGGGAGGGGCGCGAGCTGACCCCTGATGATGGGAAGGAGGCGGGGGAGGGGCGCGAGCTGACCCCTGATGGGGGAGGGGCGGGAACTGACCCCTGATGCTGCACGGGGGGCGGGAGCTGAGCCCTGATGATGGGGGAGGGGCGGGAGCTGACCCCTGATGATGGGGAGGAGGCGGGGGAGGGGCGGGAGCTGACCCGTGATGATGGGGGAGCGGCGGGAGCTGACCCCTGATGGGGAGGGGCGGGAACTGACCCCTGGTGATGGGGAAGGGGTGGGAGCTGACCCCTGATGATGGGGGAGGGGCGGGAGCTGACCCCTGGTGATGAGGGGCCCTTTATGGGAAGTTTATTGGCCCCCCAGCTAGAGCAGAATAGGGTGGGCACAGATCTCGGAGAGCCCAAGTGCTGGGGTGAGGGGCCTGATCTCTTTCCTACAGGAAAGTTGTTTTCATCACATCTCCCCCCTCTTTTGTTAACACTTTGTGAGTAGAACAGGGGGCCTGGGTGGGTTCCTCCCTGGCATCCACCTCTTCCCTGGGGGAGTTCCCTGGGGCTCCCAGAGTCTGCAGCAAGAGCTTCACGTGGGGATCTGGTGCCCCAGAAGGTGTCAGAACAAGGGCAGTCCTTGCTCCATGTGGCCGCTGCAGGAGGGGTCTTCCAGACCCACACTCGGGTCACTCCCTGCTCTGTCTTCCCACCGAGTGGGAACCAGGAGTGGCAAGGCCTGGGGGCAGCCTCAGGCCCTGCTGGCCATTCACAGGCTGTGTCTCCACAGGGGCGGCTGACGGGGCTGGGTGGAGAGGACCTTCCCACCATCATCATCGTGGCCCACTACGACGCGTTCGGGTGGCCCCGGTATGTATGTGTGACCCCACGGGGCCGGACCCCATCTCGGTTCAGTCTGCAGATGCACCCACAGTGAGGGCCCTTGACCCGCCTACTCAGGTCCCATGAGGACCCTCTGGGTGGGTGTCATCGTGTCACTGACATGGAGGGTTTCCAAAATGGGTATAATACGTCAATCCACAGATTGAAGAACCAAACCCCAACTGGGAATAAAAAAGAAAAGAAAAAATCATACTAAAGTCCATCGTAGTTAAATTGCTGAAACGAAGGAGATAAAGTCAAATTTCTTTTCTAAAGCAAATTCCCACCCGTATATGTCATGATTACATAATAAATATCAAACTATTCTAGAACTACTTATTCATCATAAGAAAATCACGACAAACCAAAGATTCACAGGAGAATGGATATACTGAACACACACAGAAAAATGAAATCAAATGATCCAGAGAGGGGAAATGACAGAATTGACAGACTAATAAATCTGAAAGCTGTTTATCTGAAAAATAAAAATCAAACAAAAACCATGTATTCACTTTCAGTCTTTATTTTAATTAAATAAATATGACTCAAATAAAAATACACAAATGTGGGAGTGGAGAAAAACGTAAAGTAGATTCTGAAGAAACTACAAAAATAAGGATAATTATTAAAATAGATATTTTATGAATAAGTTTGATACTTGAATGAAAAAGAAAATTTTCTGGCCAAGTATAAATGATAAAACATTGCTAAGTGCCTCCCCCCCCCCCAGCCAACTCTCTGGACTGCCTTTCCACTAAGGACTCCCCTCGAGTGGCCTACCTCAGGGCCCCCTTGGCTTGATTGGTGCTAACGGCCCCCTTCTGCTAAGAGCCTGCCAGGCCTGCCCCAAGTGCTTCCTTGGCCTGGTCTGGCCACCTAGGGGCCCCCTGGCCTGGCACTATGGGCCCCTGTTCTAGCCTACTTGTCACTCAGGGCCTCCATGGCCCGACCTACTATTCAGGACCCCCCCACTGCTAAGGGCCCCCTTCCGCTAAGGGCCTGCCAGGCCTGCCCCAAGTGCTTCCTTGGCCTGCCCCAGCATTAAGGGGCCCCCTGACTGGCCTGCCCAAGGGACCAATTCTACTGGTCTTCCCCTATGGGTCCCTGAGGCTGGACTACTGGTGAGGGCACCCTGCTGCTTTCTTTCTTTCTTTCTTTTTTCTTTTTGTTTTCTTACATATTTATTTTTGGTTTTTCTTTTATGGTTTTTTTTTTTTTTTCTTTTTCTCTCTTTTAGTATTTTTCCTGTTTTTTATTTTTTTGTTGTTGTTGCTGTTGTTTGTCTGTTTTGCATTTTTTGATTTTTGTATATTTCTGTACATTTTTGTACATTTTTTAGGGGGTTTCTTCTTTTGGATTTTTATTTATTTATTTATTTATTGTTAGGGTTTTCTTCTGTGTGGATTTTTTTTTTGCAGGGTTTTTCTTTTTGTGGGAGTTTACTTCTCGGGGAGTTTTTGGTTTTCTTCTTTTGGGGGGTTTTCTTTTTGGGGGGTTCTCTTTTGGAGTTTTCCTTTTGTTGGGGTTTTCGTCTTTGGGGGTTTCTCCTTTTGGGGCTTTTTGGGGGGTTTTCTTGTTTTCCTGGGGGGTTTTCTTCTTTCTATTGGAGTTTTTTCTATTTGGGTGTTTTTTTCTTTTACGGGGTTTTTCTTTTTGTTAGGATTTCCTTCTTTGGGGGTTCTCTTTTTGGGGTGCATGGTTTCTTCTTTTTGTTGAGGTTTTCTTTTCTGGAAGTTTTTCTTCTTTTCAGAGGTTTTTCTTCTTTGTAGAGACTTTTCTTTTTTGTGGGGGGTGTTTCTTCTTTTTGTTAGGGTTTTGTTCTTTTCATTGGGAATTTCTTCTTTGGGGCTTCCTATTGCTGGCACTTTCTTCTTTTTACTGGGGTTTTTCTTCTTGTGGGATTCTTCTTTTATTGTGGGTTTTTTCGCTTTGTTGCTGTTTTCTTCTTCTGGGGGGGTTCTACTTTTCCAGTTTTCTTTTGGGCGGTTTCTTTTCTGAGAGGTTATCTTCTTATCAGTGGGGTTTTATTTTTGTTGGGGTTTCCTTCATGTGGGGTGGTTTCTGCTTTTTGTTGGGGTTTTCTTATTTTGGGGGGATTTTTCTTCTTTCTGTTGGGGTTCTCTTCTTTTTGTTGGGGTTGTCTTCTTTTGGGTTTTGTTTTTTTCTTCTTTTGGGCAGTTTTTCTTTATGTTTGGGTTTTATTCTTTTTGTAAAGGTTTTCTTCCTTTTTGGGGGGTGTTTTCTTCTGTGTGTTTTTTTTTCTGGGTTGTGTGTTTTCTTCTTTTTGGTGTTTTCTGGATATCTTCTTTCGAGTATTTTCTGCATGTCATCGTCTTTTGGGTGTTCTCTTCTTTTCGGTGTTTTCTCAGTGTTTTCTTCTTTTGGGGGTTTTCTGGGTGCTATCATCTTCAGGATGCTCTCCGGGTGTTGTCTTTTTTTGGGTGTTCTCTGGATGTTGTCTTCTTTTGAGTATTTTCAGGGCATTGTCTTCTTCTTTTCAGTGTTTTCTGGGTGCTGTCTTCTTTTTTTTGTTTTTTTCCTTTTTTAAGTTTTTTTTTCCTTTTTTCCTTTTTTTGTTTTTTTTTGGATTTTTTGTTTTTTTTTTTAAAGAACAGGGGTCTTAACATGATAAAAGGGTGACTGGGAAGGAGTGGCAGGGACAGGGTGGCAGAGACAGGGTGGCAGGGACAGGGTGGAAGGAAGAGGGTGGCAGAGACATGGTGGCAAGGACAGGGTAGCAGGAACTGGGAGGGGGCAGAGCCCTGGGCCCCACATCTCAGATGTCCATGATGTTACTGTCACAATACTTTTCTGCTCGATAAAACAATGGAAAGCAGAGATTGTTGCTGAAGCCTTGGTTCTCCTGGCATTTCTGTATGTTCTGCGGCAGCTGTGTGGTCAGAAGGAAGGGAGCAATGAATAGTCAGAGGACTGCAGTGCATGACTGGGGTCACCTGTCCCCCAGGCTGGAGCTGCCTCTGTGCTGGCTCTGGAACCCCCCTCAGAGGCTGGTGCCTGTCTCCTAGCCCTTCCTGAATGGGGCAGCGATTCCCATCTCCTTTAGGTCTCCCAGCTTCTCACGAAGCTGGCCCAACTTCTCAGCCAGCTCCATCTTCACGTGCTGCCCTGAATGCAGTGCACTGGGGACCTCCATGTTCTAATTGGTCTGGATGGAGAGAAGCAGTCGGTGGCCACCTGATGCAGCCGGAGACCCACGGCACAGGGAAGGGGCACGGCACAGGCACACAGGGGGCCCTCCCTGTACCATTTCGTGTGAGGTCTCCAGCACCCCATTTTAGAGGTGGGGGAACAAAGGCCCAGGGGGTGAGTGCGGAGGACACGCAGGCAGAATGGGTGACACGCCAGCCCGATGACGCGAGCCTGCAGCTCAGCTTGAAGTGTGCACCTGCCCAGAGCACAGGGGCATAAGCCGTGTAAGGAGTGGCTGCAGGAGGGACAGGCTGCCACCTTCCTCTCTACCCCACAACCATAAAACCAACCCCCTGGGCTGCAGCCACTCACTTGGTTTGGCAGGAGCTTGGATGTTGCGAGCGTTTTCGCCTGGACCTGTAAGGCCGCCTTCTCCATTTCAAGGACGCGAATCTTGCCCTTCAGCTGGGCCTGCTGGGCCTTGAGGACTTCATAGTTGTTCCTGTGGCCAGAGGTGGTGGAGAATGTAAAGAACGAGGAACAGAAAGGACGACTTTTGCCATCAATGCACTGACTTTGCCACACAACCAGAGGACTATGGCATGGGAAGGGGACACCTGGACTCTCAAGTGCCTGTCCACAGAGAGGACATGAATTGCCTGAGGCCACACACGAGTCACTGGCACAGCTGGGGCCACAGCTAGGCTCTGCACGTGTCCAAACCTGTGCGTCGCCCTCATCGTGCTCACCTCTACCCTCCCACCTCCCACCACATCACCCGTGCCGAGGACCCCCCAGACCTGCCACCCACCGTCCCCCTCCTACTTGTTGTCCTCCAGCTGAAGGAAGAGGGCATCTCGCTCGCTCTTGAGGTTGCGGTAGGACTGCAAATACAGAAAGGCAAAGTCAGGATTCGGCAGGGAGAAGATGGAGTCGGGGCACACGAACACCGACACCTACAGCAACCGTTCAGCGGTGACCTTTCCTCCCCCTGAATCACACTTGACACCTTTTTCAAGGCATTTCCAAGCCCATGTTCTCAGTTGCTTTTCCCAAGACCTCAGTAAGGGTGGAAGAGGCAGGGAAAGAGATCTGATTGACAGCTGGCCGACGGAGGCCCAGGGATAGCCTGTCACGTTGCCATTGTTAGGACTGTCATCACCATGGTCTGACTCTGTATTGCGTGCGGCACCAGGCACCGTGCTAACAATCCATCGAATCCTCACAACCACCACAGGAGGGAGTTACTATCGTTAGCTCCATTTTGTAGATGAAATGCAAGGTATTAGAGGTTAAGTGCTAAGATCACGTACAGCCGGGATGTGAACATCCAGGTCTATCTAATTCTCTAAGCCCATTTTTCCCCCTGGGGGTGGAGGCGCAAGCGTGAGGGCAGGTGGCTGGACTCACCCTCTCGGCGTCCTCCTGCCCTGTGGAGAAGGCGGTCAGACTCCCCTGCAGCTGTTGGATCTCTTTTTCCCGGGAGTCCAGGCAGGTCCGCAGATGTTGACATTCTCCTGGAATGACAGAGGTCAAGATGGAACCCAAAGGACTCCCCTGAAGGCCTGCCAAGGCACCAGGTTGAGGGAGGAAGGCTGCCCAGATCCACACCTGCTTTCTGCCGGGCTTCCTGACGAGCATCGGCCAGGGCTCTCTCCATCTCTTCCTTTTCGGACTTTAAGATGGCATTGGTCCGAATCTGAGCCTTTGGGAGAAAAGCCAAACAGGTGGTGAGAGAGGGACAGGAAGGTTCTCTAGGGCACATGAGGGATGCCATAGAGTCCACTCACCTGCAGTTGTTCCCGCAGGGAGTCCAGCTGCTGACACGGACTCTCCTTCTGTAGGAAGAGGAAAGAAACATCTCTTACCAGGGAGGCAGAGATGGAACAGCAAGGGACGGGCCCCAGGAATGCCACCAATGGCCCAGGACAGGCCCACCAGGGAGACCAGATCCTCGGGGACCCCGTGGTGCTGAGGGTGGGGTGCAGGGGGGAGCCTTCTCCAGGTTGGGAGTGGGCAGGACGAGCCTGCGGCCTCTCCATCTCAGTCTGTCCCCAAACCCGTCAGACATGGAAGGAGCGAACAAAGAAATCATGTCCCTCTTTCCACTTCATCCAGTTTCCTGGTGCCAGGTTTTCCATGTGGAGAGTCACGGGAAGGTGACTGAGGTTGTCCCCTCAGGTTCATTCCCCAGACTGGGAAGTGGTGGGGCCAGGAATGGATTTTCAAGGAAAAGCTCTCAGACCCTATGGGGACGCAAATGGACAAACTGTCCTTGAACTCCCAAGGAAAGAGAATTGGGGTCTTTGTTGGATTCAGAGCTGAACATCTGAATCCTGATTCTCTTTACATGACAACCACAGAAACCTCTAGAAATGGAGGCTGAGAAAGGAAAGACTACCCTTCTCCCAGCTTGTGATTCACAAGGGTGCATGTATTCACCATGAACCACACACTAAGGACAGGGACTGATCTTAATAGCAGGGATCCAGGAATGAAAAGGGCAGGCAAGATCCCTGTCTCCCTGATGTCTCGTGTGTGCCTAGAAATCTTTCATTCTTAGAGCTGCAAGGGACCTTTGACACCCTCTAATTCTATCTCAGGACACTCAAGCCCAGGCAGGAGAGGTGGCTTGTCCAAAACCAAAGACCAAGCAAAGCAGGAACTAAGTTAGGGTGGGAACACAGGGCTCCTGACAACTGTCAGCCTAGTGTTTCCAACAGGGCAACAGCCCAGAGCCCATGCGGCAAGGACTCAAGCAGGGGTGTCTGGAGAAAAGAGAGTGGGCAGGCAGGTCAGCAACAGGAAGAGCCATGCTGCATGGTCTGGGGTCCCTCCTGCTGAGAACTAGGCCACCGAGCACCCCATTCTCCCTTGGCACGGGAACCCCCAGCCCCTTTTCTTCAAAGCCCCAAGGGGAAATTGGAGCCCAGGATTGGCAGCGTGGAACCAGGGGACGCCACCGGACTCTTACCAGTTCCTGCACCACACTCTCTATATATTTCTTTACTGCATAGGTGGAGTCCAGGACTGCCTGCAGAACTAGGCACCGGCTCTGTGGCACATGGAGAGAGGAGGAGTTGGAGGAGGGTTGGGAGAGAGGTAGAGAGAGCGATCATTAGGGGTGGGGGTGTTGGCTGTTTCAGCTGGCAGCGTGGCCCCCAGCCCCCAGCATGGGAGGTGGTCGGGGGGCTGGCCTGGAGGGCACTTACCTCCAGCTCCTTGATGTAAGTTGAAGTCCTCAAGGCCTCCCCAGTGATGGATGATGGGGGCTGGAAGAGATGAGAGCACACATGGAGATGCTCTGCCCCTCAATGGCTAAGCCCTCTGCTGTCCTTTCTTCCTAACCTGGACCAGGCCCTCCTCCTGTAGCCCCTCTGTGCCCACTTCTCAAGGTCTCACTTCCTCACCGTCCCTCCGCTCCCGAGCACCTCTCATCCTGCACTTTTTTTTTTTTTTGGTGGTGGCCAGTACAGGGATTGAGCCCTGGGCCTTGGTGTTGTCAACACTGGGTGTCGGCTGTCTCAGTTGGCAAGGGGGTCCCCAGCCCCCAGCATGGGATGTGGTTGGGGGCTGGCCTGGAGTGCACTTACCTCCAGCTCCTTAATGTCAGTTGAAGTCCTCAAGGCCTCCCCAGTGATGGATGATGGGGGCTGGAAGAGATGAGAGCACACATGGAGGTGCTCTGCCCCTCAATGGCTAAGCCCTCTGCTGTCCTTTCTTCCTAACCTTGACCAGCCCTCTTCCTGTAGCCCCTCTGTGCCCACTTCTCAAGGTCTCACTTCCCAATCATCCCTCCCCTCCCAAGCAGCTCTTATCCTGCACTTTTTTTTTTTTTTTTGGTGGTGGCCAGTACAGGGATTGAGCCCTGGGCCTTGGTGTTGTCAACATCATCCTGTGCTTCCTGCAGCAGGATCCAATGAGACAGCCACGCTCGTGCTCCATCTGTGTGCACAGCTTCAAGGGAGAACTCAGAGAAGAGTCCTATGTCATATCCCGAGCAGAGGGAGACATAGGATTCAAACCCAGACTTCTTACCCAGTCCCTGACACTTCTTCCATGGTCATTACCATTACCCCCTACTGCCCCTTGAGGCCCCCGTTCCCAGGAGCCTGACCAGCCAACACTCACCTCCTGAGGTGACTGGCACCTCCCACAAGTGCTGGGCTGGGGCCTACTGCCAGTTAGGCCCCTTTTTTGTTGGAACTCTCTTAACTGTGAAAAGGAAAAGCCGTAATATTCAGGAGATGTGGAAGCCCCTATGTTTGTCACCTACTTTACAGTTTTTACAAAGTATTCTTACTTGTACCATCTGATTTAATGCCACCAGCAACCCTATAAGGTGTTGTCATGATCACCAAATGGCTGAAGAAATGGACCGATAGCATGATTAGAAAAAGGCAAGAATGGAATTGAACTTCAGTCTTCTGGGGCTTTGTCATGAATCAGCAGCTGCTGGCGGGCCAAATACAAATCAGACATCGGGGCCCTCCCTCACAGAGCTTTGAGAGCTGCACCCCAGTACTTCTCAAACGTTTATGTCAATGTACCCTAATGGCAGAAGTCATGAGGGCACACCCCTAGGGATCTGGGGACCTCACAAAAAGAGGACAACCCAAGCATCATTTCAGAGAAATCCATTATGAGCTTACAAATCCAGGTGAATGTCACCCCTAAGTACATTAAGAGGATTTTTCTCTTTCAAAAGAATCAAGCAAATCTGATGCTTCAGAAAGAGGCCCCCTGAGTCCTGTGGCACCCCAGATTGACAGGATCTGGGCAAGATTCAAGCTGTGAAGTTCAGTTGCCCAGGATTTATCCCACAGAAGATAAGCACATCTCCCTCCAGAGAGTAGTGACTGAAAGGTGCTCTGGTCCCAGAATCCTAGGGAATTCTAAGGTGAGATCCAGACTCAGAAATCAATTGTTAAGTGTCTCTAGAGAGTAGAAACCCAGGAAAAAACCAAACCGAACCCGTTCTCCCAATGGTCACCCAGAGATACTGTCAACATTTTGAGCTCACTGGTGAAGTGCAGGCTTTTTAGGTAGGCAATGTCTAAGTAAAGGGGGGAAGGGGAACCAGAAACCTCCCAGGCAGTACTGACAGTTCCTGAGGGATTGTGACACCTCCCAGGGGGATTGGGACAGTTTGGAATGGGATTGTGAGGTGACAACATTCCACTCCTTCCTACCAATGTCAGAGTCACTGCAACACTGTGGGGAAGTGGAGCACAGAGCCAGGACCGAGGTCCTTGGAGACGGGAACGCAGGGGACCCAGGGAGCCCAGGAAGGTCTGGTTTGGGGTAGCAGGAGGCCAGGGCTGAGTCCAGGTGGGGAGCCCTGGAAGTAACCTTACTGGCCAAAGTCACCTGGGGACAGCCGGCAAGGGCAGGGTCTGGGCAGCTGAGGGGGCAGGGATGGCTGAGAAGACTTTGGTGGGGGGAGTCAAGAGGCACAGAGGGGCAATCCCCGTGTGCCTCAGAAGTGACACCGAGTCCTGCCCCTGTCCCACCATAGGAGGGGCCTCGGGCTGGCTCTGGGGATGCGACCCAGCATGTTATACCTTCTTCTTGGCCCTCGCCAATTTCTCCTGTCGGATTTCCTCCGACATTTCGGGGCAGGGAAAAGGAAAGGGGTACTTCTGCCTTATCATGGCTAAGCACTGGACAGTCACTCCCTCCAGCTAAGGCACGGACCAGCGACTGAGCCAGAGCAGCTGGGAGCGGCCGGTGCTAGGCAACAGGTAGGTGGGCGTGGCCTCAATGCTCACAGCCCATTGGTGGATGAGAAAGATGGACGGAATGGGGGCGTGGCCAGAACCCAGGGAAGGGTGGGGTCACAATGAAAGCCGGCCCCGCCCACCCCAGGGAGGGGCCCCTGGGGGAAAGGGGCGGGGCTGTCACTCGGTGCCCATGCAGCTTCTGTGTGACCCTTCACGGTGGCCGTCACAGAATCTGAGGCACCTGGCAGAGCAGAGAGGCCGTTCTCCAGCCCCCGCCCTGGACCCTCCTGTTCCCGTTCAACCCCTGACCTGGGGCCTCAGGACCCAGGGCTCAGGAGGTGGGCGAGGAGTGGACAGCAGGGAAAAGTGTGTCACTTCACAGTCCCTTTCCAGACTCCTCACAGCTCTGCCCCAGACTTTCTCATCCCACAAACCGCCTCCAAAGACCCCCGTCCAGTCCTCCAGGTGCCTCTCCACTCGCCCCCTTCCTCAAGGGTGTCTTCACTGATCCCGGGAGCTGAAAATAGGTGTAGCTGGCAGCGGTAGCTTTCCTGTCGGGGAGGGCCTTGAGGAGGGGCCTGAGACTTTGGGGAGTGGTTGGAAACCCAGAGGCACGTCTGGAAACCCGGACCCAGGGAAACTGAGCACCTCCTGTCTCCCGGTGTGGCTGGCGTTTTCCACAAGACATTCTGTGTGTTGTGGAGAAGAACATGGAGCATGAGGAGACACGCCAAGGGTTCCTACAAGTCAGCGTAAAATCTGCCTGAGTCTCAAAGTGCCTGGGACAGAATGTTTCCCCAGAGGGACAGGGCTGCTGATTGGTCCCTGATGGACTTTGGATGTGTCGTCCCCTCCAAAGCGCATGTGGAAATCTCATCTCCAATGTGGCAGTGTGGAAAGTGATTGAGTCATGAGGGCGGATCCATCATGAATGGATTCATGCTCTCCCTGGGGGAGGGGGATTAATGCGTGAGTTCTCGCTCTATGAGTTCTCGTGAGAGCTGATTGTTTAAAGGACCCTGGCACCTCCCCTCTCTCTCTTGCTTCCTCTCGCCATGTGATCTGCTTGTGCTCGTTAGCTGCTGCCACTTTCCGCCACGAGTAGAAGCAGCCTGAGGCCCATGCCAGATGCAGCTGTCCCAGAATCGTAAGCCAAATAAACCTCTGTTCTTTATAAATTACCCAGTGTCGGGTATCATTTTAAAGCTGCAGGGCATGGGGGCTAAAGCAGCAAGCCGAAGCCTCCAAAGGTCACGAGTGGATTTGCCACAGTCTTTCATGCTTGACTAGAGCTACCCACTAGACTTTCCATCCGAGTCTCTGATGGGCCTTCCCTGAGGAAGACAGAAGAAGCAGAGCTGGACGAGCCTCATTACAAGTGCGTGTGTGTAGAGAGAGCGGAGAGAGAAGGCGGCAGAAGCCATCCCTGAAGGTGTAATGCCTGAGGATTTTCCGAAATGGGTGCAATACGTCAATCCACAGACTCAAGAAACTCCAAGTAGATTGGCAAACCCCAACTAGGATTAAAAAAGAAAGGAGGAGAAAATCATACTAAAGTCCATTATAGTTAAATTGCTAAAAGGAATTAGATAAAGTCAAATTTCTTCTCTAAAGCAAATTCATTCCCTTATATGTCATTACTAAACAAAAAAAATTAAAATATTCTAAAACTATTTATTCATCATAAGAAATTAAGAAAATAATAAGAAACCAAAGATTCACAGGAGAATGGATATACTAAACATAAAAAAAAAATCAGATTATCAGGAGAAAATGGTAGAATTGACA
This sequence comes from Cynocephalus volans, assembly GCF_027409185.1. Lineage (NCBI taxonomy): Eukaryota > Metazoa > Chordata > Mammalia > Dermoptera > Cynocephalidae > Cynocephalus > Cynocephalus volans. Next base: position 95,516,313 of record NC_084469.1, on the reverse strand, counting down.
GATTAATAAATCTGAAAGCTTGTTATTTGAATCATAAAGATCCATCAAAAAACATGCCCTCACTGTCAGTGTTTATTTTTATTAAATAAATTTGATTCAAATAAAAATACACAAATGTGGGAGTGAAAAAAAATGATGTGCCTACAGATCCCAAGGAAACTATGAAAATAAGGATACCTAAGAAATAAACATTTCATAAATAAATTTGATATTTGAAAGTAAAAGTTAACTTCCTGACCAAGTATAAATTATAAAACTTGACAAAGGGACCCTTATTTGGCCTGCCCCTATTGCTGCCTGGGTTGGCCTGGCCTGGCACTAAGGGAACCGATGGCCTCACCTGCAGCTAAGGGTCCCCCTGATCAGGCTTGCCATAACCGGACTTGGAATGTAAGTGTCCAGTTGTAATGTAACTGGACTTGACTTTTGGCACCTAATCTGTCACCTCAGTGGCTGTACAGAGACCGCTTCCCACTGAAGAAAAATATCTGGTGTCTTCCAAGGTCACAGGTGACAAATGTGACCCATGGCAGTCTTACAAGTTAAAATGTCTGGCTGGGCCAAGAAGCCCCCAGCCTCCGTAACTCCTATGTAACTCTCAGCTTAAACACCTTCCATGATACCGCTGATCTGGTTTGGGGCCTGGTGGGTTTATACTCTCTTGGCACTCTATAGGTTCCCAACTTCCAAAAACATATCATATGCTTGTCAGTTGATGAATGAATAAATAAAATATGGTGCATCGACACACTGGAATATGACCCACCCATGAAAAGGATCAAGGCTCTGACACACGCTACCACGTGGGCAAACCTTGAACACATCACGCTCAGTGAAAGACGTCAGACACAAAAGGCCACACAGTGTAGGATTCCATTTATATGAACGCGCCAGTCCACGAGACCGAAAGTGGGTTCGTGGTTGCCAGGGGCTGGGGGAGGGGATGGGAGAGTGACTTTTAATGGATGTGGGATTTCTTTGTAGGGTGATGAAGATGTTCTGGAATCTGATAGTGGTGATGGTTATACAACCCTGTGTATATAAAACCACTAAAACCCACTGAATTTCATGCTTTCAGTGAGTGAATTGTATGGTATATGAACTATCGCTCCAGGAAGCTGTTATTAATTTTAAAAGCACCATAATTGCAATGAAACGTTTGGTTAGGATCTGTCTGTCTGATTCTAAGTTCCTGGAGGTCTGGTATAATGTGAGTTTTACTCAGTACCGCATCCTCCAAAGGCCGAGCCCATAGTAGGTGGCTCATTAAATCTCTCAAAACGAGCTACTTTTATACCAGGGTCTCTCCCCCTTGGCACTGCGGACCTTGTGGCTGGATCACGCTCTGTGGTTTGGCTGTCCTGCACGTGCTGAGCAGCGTCCCTGGCCTCCACCTACTCCATGCCAGGAGCACCCTCCTCGTCGGTCCTGACAACTACAGATGTCGCCCGACATTGCCTAGTGTCCTCTGGGGGCAAATTGCCCATGGCTGTGAAACATCCATTTAGAGGTACCAAGGTTTTGAATTTGGGGTGCTGCGTGGGACTTTAGAAGTCGCCACGTAAAGGCTGGCCCCCAGGGGGACGCCGCAGGGACATGCAGGCCTTGGCTGTGTCAGCAAAACCTCACCCAGCCAGGAGGTGGTGAGCAGGGCTCCCAAACCCACCCAACCGGGGCAAAAGGTAAAGCCACCCTCTACCAAGAGGGGCCGCAGGCAGAAGGGGACGGGCAGGTGAGCCCACAGGACCGAAGGACCAGCTCCCGAGAGGGGAGCCTCAAAGACCGCCTTCACCGCCGGCCTGGGGTGCAGCGACCCCACCTCCGAGAGGTCAACGGGCAGACGGGCTGAGGAAGGGGCGGGGCCACGACGCAGGGCGGGGCGAGAGGCAGAGACCCCGGAGGCAGAGTCATTGAAAGGAAGGTCCCGTCTCCGAGTCGGGGCGGAGCTTGTGGCGTGGGCGGGGCTTGAAGAGAGAGCGGGCGTCTGACTGGGGAAGGAGGAGGGACTCCGGGTAAGGGGCGGGGCCTGCAGCTCCGGGAGTGTCCGTGACGTCACGGGCCGGCGGCGCTCGGGGGACTCGCGAAGATGGCGGCCGGCGGTTATTTTAGCTTCGCGCGGGCGCCGGGTCTTAACTCAGGTAAAGGCCCCGCAGCGCCGCCCGCGCCCGGCCCGGCCCTCCTTCCGCCCCGAGCCGCGCCGCGAGGAGCCGGCGGGGCGGCGTCTTGTGCGAACCGGCTCCGATGGCCGCAGAGCGCACTCGTGTCTGTCACGGGGGGGGGGCAAGAAGGGGCTCCTGACGTGGGAGCGGGCGCCGGGCCTGTGGGGGGAATGGAGCCCGAACCGTGCGGGTGGAAGTCAGTCCCTGAGGGGACTGCCCCGAGGAGGCTCCGGCGCCAGCTGAAGCAGGGACAGGAGACAGACGGGAGGGCGCCCGGCCGGGCGGGGGAGGGGCGCGAGCTGACCCCTGATGATGGGAAGGAGGCGGGGGAGGGGCGCGAGCTGACCCCTGATGGGGGAGGGGCGGGAACTGACCCCTGATGCTGCACGGGGGGCGGGAGCTGAGCCCTGATGATGGGGGAGGGGCGGGAGCTGACCCCTGATGATGGGGAGGAGGCGGGGGAGGGGCGGGAGCTGACCCCTGATGATGGGGGAGCGGCGGGAGCTGACCCCTGATGGGGAGGGGCGGGAACTGACCCCTGGTGATGGGGAAGGGGTGGGAGCTGACCCCTGATGATGGGGGAGGGGCGGGAGCTGACCCCTGGTGATGAGGGGCCCTTTATGGGAAGTTTATTGGCCCCCCAGCTAGAGCAGAATAGGGTGGGCACAGATCTCGGAGAGCCCAAGTGCTGGGGTGAGGGGCCTGATCTCTTTCCTACAGGAAAGTTGTTTTCATCACATCTCCCCCCTCTTTTGTTAACACTTTGTGAGTAGAACAGGGGGCCTGGGTGGGTTCCTCCCTGGCATCCACCTCTTCCCTGGGGGAGTTCCCTGGGGCTCCCAGAGTCTGCAGCAAGAGCTTCACGTGGGGATCTGGTGCCCCAGAAGGTGTCAGAACAAGGGCAGTCCTTGCTCCATGTGGCCGCTGCAGGAGGGGTCTTCCAGACCCACACTCGGGTCACTCCCTGCTGTCTTCCCACCGAGTGGGAACCAGGAGTGGCAAGGCCTGGGGGCAGCCTCAGGCCCTGCTGGCCATTCACAGGCTGTGTCTCCACAGGGGCGGCTGACGGGGCTGGGTGGAGAGGACCTTCCCACCATCATCATCGTGGCCCACTACGACGCGTTCGGGTGGCCCCGGTATGTATGTGTGACCCCACGGGGCCGGACCCCATCTCGGTTCAGTCTGCAGATGCACCCACAGTGAGGGCCCTTGACCCGCCTACTCAGGTCCCATGAGGACCCTCTGGGTGGGTGTCATCGTGTCACTGACATGGAGGGTTTCCAAAATGGGTATAATACGTCAATCCACAGATTGAAGAACCAAACCCCAACTGGGAATAAAAAAGAAAAGAAAAAATCATACTAAAGTCCATCGTAGTTAAATTGCTGAAACGAAGGAGATAAAGTCAAATTTCTTTTCTAAAGCAAATTCCCACCCGTATATGTCATGATTACATAATAAATATCAAACTATTCTAGAACTACTTATTCATCATAAGAAAATCACGACAAACCAAAGATTCACAGGAGAATGGATATACTGAACACACACAGAAAAATGAAATCAAATGATCCAGAGAGGGGAAATGACAGAATTGACAGACTAATAAATCTGAAAGCTGTTTATCTGAAAAATAAAAATCAAACAAAAACCATGTATTCACTTTCAGTCTTTATTTTAATTAAATAAATATGACTCAAATAAAAATACACAAATGTGGGAGTGGAGAAAAACGTAAAGTAGATTCTGAAGAAACTACAAAAATAAGGATAATTATTAAAATAGATATTTTATGAATAAGTTTGATACTTGAATGAAAAAGAAAATTTTCTGGCCAAGTATAAATGATAAAACATTGCTAAGTGCCTCCCCCCCCCCCAGCCAACTCTCTGGACTGCCTTTCCACTAAGGACTCCCCTCGAGTGGCCTACCTCAGGGCCCCCTTGGCTTGATTGGTGCTAACGGCCCCCTTCTGCTAAGAGCCTGCCAGGCCTGCCCCAAGTGCTTCCTTGGCCTGGTCTGGCCACCTAGGGGCCCCCTGGCCTGGCACTATGGGCCCCTGTTCTAGCCTACTTGTCACTCAGGGCCTCCATGGCCCGACCTACTATTCAGGACCCCCCCACTGCTAAGGGCCCCCTTCCGCTAAGGGCCTGCCAGGCCTGCCCCAAGTGCTTCCTTGGCCTGCCCCAGCATTAAGGGGCCCCCTGACTGGCCTGCCCAAGGGACCAATTCTACTGGTCTTCCCCTATGGGTCCCTGAGGCTGGACTACTGGTGAGGGCACCCTGCTGCTTTCTTTCTTTCTTTCTTTTTTCTTTTTGTTTTCTTACATATTTATTTTTGGTTTTTCTTTTATGGTTTTTTTTTTTTTTTCTTTTTCTCTCTTTTAGTATTTTTCCTGTTTTTTATTTTTTTGTTGTTGTTGCTGTTGTTTGTCTGTTTTGCATTTTTTGATTTTTGTATATTTCTGTACATTTTTGTACATTTTTTAGGGGGTTTCTTCTTTTGGATTTTTATTTATTTATTTCTTTATTGTTAGGGTTTTCTTCTGTGTGGATTTTTTTTTTGCAGGGTTTTTCTTTTTGTGGGAGTTTACTTCTCGGGGAGTGTTTGGTTTTCTTCTTTTGGGGGGTTTTCTTTTTGGGGGGTTCTCTTTTGGAGTTTTCCTTTTGTTGGGGTTTTCGTCTTTGGGGGTTTCTCCTTTTGGGGCTTTTTGGGGGGTTTTCTTGTTTTCCTGGGGGGTTTTCTTCTTTCTATTGGAGTTTTTTCTATTTGGGTGTTTTTTTCTTTTACGGGGTTTTTCTTTTTGTTAGGATTTCCTTCTTTGGGGGTTCTCTTTTTGGGGTGCATGGTTTCTTCTTTTTGTTGAGGTTTTCTTTTCTGGAAGTTTTTCTTCTTTTCAGAGGTTTTTCTTCTTTGTAGAGACTTTTCTTTTTTGTGGGGGGTGTTTCTTCTTTTTGTTAGGGTTTTGTTCTTTTCATTGGGAATTTCTTCTTTGGGGCTTCCTATTGCTGGCACTTTCTTCTTTTTACTGGGGTTTTTCTTCTTGTGGGATTCTTCTTTTATTGTGGGTTTTTTCGCTTTGTTGCTGTTTTCTTCTTCTGGGGGGGTTCTACTTTTCCAGTTTTCTTTTGGGCGGTTTCTTTTCTGAGAGGTTATCTTCTTATCAGTGGGGTTTTATTTTTGTTGGGGTTTCCTTCATGTGGGGTGGTTTCTGCTTTTTGTTGGGGTTTTCTTATTTTGGGGGGATTTTTCTTCTTTCTGTTGGGGTTCTCTTCTTTTTGTTGGGGTTGTCTTCTTTTGGGTTTTGTTTTTTTCTTCTTTTGGGCAGTTTTTCTTTATGTTTGGGTTTTATTCTTTTTGTAAAGGTTTTCTTCCTTTTTGGGGGGTGTTTTCTTCTGTGTGTTTTTTTTTCTGGGTTGTGTGTTTTCTTCTTTTTGGTGTTTTCTGGATATCTTCTTTCGAGTATTTTCTGCATGTCATCGTCTTTTGGGTGTTCTCTTCTTTTCGGTGTTTTCTCAGTGTTTTCTTCTTTTGGGGGTTTTCTGGGTGCTATCATCTTCAGGATGCTCTCCGGGTGTTGTCTTTTTTTGGGTGTTCTCTGGATGTTGTCTTCTTTTGAGTATTTTCAGGGCATTGTCTTCTTCTTTTCAGTGTTTTCTGGGTGCTGTCTTCTTTTTTTTGTTTTTTTCCTTTTTTAAGTTTTTTTTTCCTTTTTTCCTTTTTTTGTTTTTTTTTGGATTTTTCGTTTTTTTTTTTAAAGAACAGGGGTCTTAACATGATAAAAGGGTGACTGGGAAGGAGTGGCAGGGACAGGGTGGCAGAGACAGGGTGGCAGGGACAGGGTGGAAGGAAGAGGGTGGCAGAGACATGGTGGCAAGGACAGGGTAGCAGGAACTGGGAGGGGGCAGAGCCCTGGGCCCCACATCTCAGATGTCCATGATGTTACTGTCACAATACTTTTCTGCTCGATAAAACAATGGAAAGCAGAGATTGTTGCTGAAGCCTTGGTTCTCCTGGCATTTCTGTATGTTCTGCGGCAGCTGTGTGGTCAGAAGGAAGGGAGCAATGAATAGTCAGAGGACTGCAGTGCATGACTGGGGTCACCTGTCCCCCAGGCTGGAGCTGCCTCTGTGCTGGCTCTGGAACCCCCCTCAGAGGCTGGTGCCTGTCTCCTAGCCCTTCCTGAATGGGGCAGCGATTCCCATCTCCTTTAGGTCTCCCAGCTTCTCACGAAGCTGGCCCAACTTCTCAGCCAGCTCCATCTTCACGTGCTGCCCTGAATGCAGTGCACTGGGGACCTCCATGTTCTAATTGGTCTGGATGGAGAGAAGCAGTCGGTGGCCACCTGATGCAGCCGGAGACCCACGGCACAGGGAAGGGGCACGGCACAGGCACACAGGGGGCCCTCCCTGTACCATTTCGTGTGAGGTCTCCAGCACCCCATTTTAGAGGTGGGGGAACAAAGGCCCAGGGGGTGAGTGCGGAGGACACGCAGGCAGAATGGGTGACACGCCAGCCCGATGACGCGAGCCTGCAGCTCAGCTTGAAGTGTGCACCTGCCCAGAGCACAGGGGCATAAGCCGTGTAAGGAGTGGCTGCAGGAGGGACAGGCTGCCACCTTCCTCTCTACCCCACAACCATAAAACCAACCCCCTGGGCTGCAGCCACTCACTTGGTTTGGCAGGAGCTTGGATGTTGCGAGCGTTTTCGCCTGGACCTGTAAGGCCGCCTTCTCCATTTCAAGGACGCGAATCTTGCCCTTCAGCTGGGCCTGCTGGGCCTTGAGGACTTCATAGTTGTTCCTGTGGCCAGAGGTGGTGGAGAATGTAAAGAACGAGGAACAGAAAGGACGACTTTTGCCATCAATGCACTGACTTTGCCACACAACCAGAGGACTATGGCATGGGAAGGGGACACCTGGACTCTCAAGTGCCTGTCCACAGAGAGGACATGAATTGCCTGAGGCCACACACGAGTCACTGGCACAGCTGGGGCCACAGCTAGGCTCTGCACGTGTCCAAACCTGTGCGTCGCCCTCATCGTGCTCACCTCTACCCTCCCACCTCCCACCACATCACCCGTGCCGAGGACCCCCCAGACCTGCCACCCACCGTCCCCCTCCTACTTGTTGTCCTCCAGCTGAAGGAAGAGGGCATCTCGCTCGCTCTTGAGGTTGCGGTAGGACTGCAAATACAGAAAGGCAAAGTCAGGATTCGGCAGGGAGAAGATGGAGTCGGGGCACACGAACACCGACACCTACAGCAACCGTTCAGCGGTGACCTTTCCTCCCCCTGAATCACACTTGACACCTTTTTCAAGGCATTTCCAAGCCCATGTTCTCAGTTGCTTTTCCCAAGACCTCAGTAAGGGTGGAAGAGGCAGGGAAAGAGATCTGATTGACAGCTGGCCGACGGAGGCCCAGGGATAGCCTGTCACGTTGCCATTGTTAGGACTGTCATCACCATGGTCTGACTCTGTATTGCGTGCGGCACCAGGCACCGTGCTAACAATCCATCGAATCCTCACAACCACCACAGGAGGGAGTTACTATCGTTAGCTCCATTTTGTAGATGAAATGCAAGGTATTAGAGGTTAAGTGCTAAGATCACGTACAGCCGGGATGTGAACATCCAGGTCTATCTAATTCTCTAAGCCCATTTTTCCCCCTGGGGGTGGAGGCGCAAGCGTGAGGGCAGGTGGCTGGACTCACCCTCTCGGCGTCCTCCTGCCCTGTGGAGAAGGCGGTCAGACTCCCCTGCAGCTGTTGGATCTCTTTTTCCCGGGAGTCCAGGCAGGTCCGCAGATGTTGACATTCTCCTGGAATGACAGAGGTCAAGATGGAACCCAAAGGACTCCCCTGAAGGCCTGCCAAGGCACCAGGTTGAGGGAGGAAGGCTGCCCAGATCCACACCTGCTTTCTGCCGGGCTTCCTGACGAGCATCGGCCAGGGCTCTCTCCATCTCTTCCTTTTCGGACTTTAAGATGGCATTGGTCCGAATCTGAGCCTTTGGGAGAAAAGCCAAACAGGTGGTGAGAGAGGGACAGGAAGGTTCTCTAGGGCACATGAGGGATGCCATAGAGTCCACTCACCTGCAGTTGTTCCCGCAGGGAGTCCAGCTGCTGACACGGACTCTCCTTCTGTAGGAAGAGGAAAGAAACATCTCTTACCAGGGAGGCAGAGATGGAACAGCAAGGGACGGGCCCCAGGAATGCCACCAATGGCCCAGGACAGGCCCACCAGGGAGACCAGATCCTCGGGGACCCCGTGGTGCTGAGGGTGGGGTGCAGGGGGGAGCCTTCTCCAGGTTGGGAGTGGGCAGGACGAGCCTGCGGCCTCTCCATCTCAGTCTGTCCCCAAACCCGTCAGACATGGAAGGAGCGAACAAAGAAATCATGTCCCTCTTTCCACTTCATCCAGTTTCCTGGTGCCAGGTTTTCCATGTGGAGAGTCACGGGAAGGTGACTGAGGTTGTCCCCTCAGGTTCATTCCCCAGACTGGGAAGTGGTGGGGCCAGGAATGGATTTTCAAGGAAAAGCTCTCAGACCCTATGGGGACGCAAATGGACAAACTGTCCTTGAACTCCCAAGGAAAGAGAATTGGGGTCTTTGTTGGATTCAGAGCTGAACATCTGAATCCTGATTCTCTTTACATGACAACCACAGAAACCTCTAGAAATGGAGGCTGAGAAAGGAAAGACTACCCTTCTCCCAGCTTGTGATTCACAAGGGTGCATGTATTCACCATGAACCACACACTAAGGACAGGGACTGATCTTAATAGCAGGGATCCAGGAATGAAAAGGGCAGGCAAGATCCCTGTCTCCCTGATGTCTCGTGTGTGCCTAGAAATCTTTCATTCTTAGAGCTGCAAGGGACCTTTGACACCCTCTAATTCTATCTCAGGACACTCAAGCCCAGGCAGGAGAGGTGGCTTGTCCAAAACCAAAGACCAAGCAAAGCAGGAACTAAGTTAGGGTGGGAACACAGGGCTCCTGACAACTGTCAGCCTAGTGTTTCCAACAGGGCAACAGCCCAGAGCCCATGCGGCAAGGACTCAAGCAGGGGTGTCTGGAGAAAAGAGAGTGGGCAGGCAGGTCAGCAACAGGAAGAGCCATGCTGCATGGTCTGGGGTCCCTCCTGCTGAGAACTAGGCCACCGAGCACCCCATTCTCCCTTGGCACGGGAACCCCCAGCCCCTTTTCTTCAAAGCCCCAAGGGGAAATTGGAGCCCAGGATTGGCAGCGTGGAACCAGGGGACGCCACCGGACTCTTACCAGTTCCTGCACCACACTCTCTATATATTTCTTTACTGCATAGGTGGAGTCCAGGACTGCCTGCAGAACTAGGCACCGGCTCTGTGGCACATGGAGAGAGGAGGAGTTGGAGGAGGGTTGGGAGAGAGGTAGAGAGAGCGATCATTAGGGGTGGGGGTGTTGGCTGTTTCAGCTGGCAGCGTGGCCCCCAGCCCCCAGCATGGGAGGTGGTCGGGGGGCTGGCCTGGAGGGCACTTACCTCCAGCTCCTTGATGTAAGTTGAAGTCCTCAAGGCCTCCCCAGTGATGGATGATGGGGGCTGGAAGAGATGAGAGCACACATGGAGATGCTCTGCCCCTCAATGGCTAAGCCCTCTGCTGTCCTTTCTTCCTAACCTGGACCAGGCCCTCCTCCTGTAGCCCCTCTGTGCCCACTTCTCAAGGTCTCACTTCCTCACCGTCCCTCCGCTCCCGAGCACCTCTCATCCTGCACTTTTTTTTTTTTTTTGGTGGTGGCCAGTACAGGGATTGAGCCCTGGGCCTTGGTGTTGTCAACACTGGGTGTCGGCTGTCTCAGTTGGCAAGGGGGTCCCCAGCCCCCAGCATGGGAGGTGGTTGGGGGCTGGCCTGGAGGGCACTTACCTCCAGCTCCTTAATGTCAGTTGAAGTCCTCAAGGCCTCCCCAGTGATGGATGATGGGGGCTGGAAGAGATGAGAGCACACATGGAGGTGCTCTGCCCCTCAATGGCTAAGCCCTCTGCTGTCCTTTCTTCCTAACCTTGACCAGCCCTCTTCCTGTAGCCCCTCTGTGCCCACTTCTCAAGGTCTCACTTCCCAATCATCCCTCCCCTCCCAAGCAGCTCTTATCCTGCACTTTTTTTTTTTTTTTGGTGGTGGCCAGTACAGGGATTGAGCCCTGGGCCTTGGTGTTGTCAACATCATCCTGTGCTTCCTGCAGCAGGATCCAATGAGACAGCCACGCTCGTGCTCCATCTGTGTGCACAGCTTCAAGGGAGAACTCAGAGAAGAGTCCTATGTCATATCCCGAGCAGAGGGAGACATAGGATTCAAACCCAGACTTCTTACCCAGTCCCTGACACTTCTTCCATGGTCATTACCATTACCCCCTACTGCCCCTTGAGGCCCCCGTTCCCAGGAGCCTGACCAGCCAACACTCACCTCCTGAGGTGACTGGCACCTCCCACAAGTGCTGGGCTGGGGCCTACTGCCAGTTAGGCCCCTTTTTTGTTGGAACTCTCTTAACTGTGAAAAGGAAAAGCCGTAATATTCAGGAGATGTGGAAGCCCCTATGTTTGTCACCTACTTTACAGTTTTTACAAAGTATTCTTACTTGTACCATCTGATTTAATGCCACCAGCAACCCTATAAGGTGTTGTCATGATCACTAAATGGCTGAAGAAATGGACCGATAGCATGATTAGAAAAAGGCAAGAATGGAATTGAACTTCAGTCTTCTGGGGCTTTGTCATGAATCAGCAGCTGCTGGCGGGCCAAATACAAATCAGACATCGGGGCCCTCCCTCACAGAGCTTTGAGAGCTGCACCCCAGTACTTCTCAAACGTTTATGTCAATGTACCCTAATGGCAGAAGTCATGAGGGCACACCCCTAGGGATCTGGGGACCTCACAAAAAGAGGACAACCCAAGCATCATTTCAGAGAAATCCATTATGAGCTTACAAATCCAGGTGAATGTCACCCCTAAGTACATTAAGAGGATTTTTCTCTTTCAAAAGAATCAAGCAAATCTGATGCTTCAGAAAGAGGCCCCCTGAGTCCTGTGGCACCCCAGATTGACAGGATCTGGGCAAGATTCAAGCTGTGAAGTTCAGTTGCCCAGGATTTATCCCACAGAAGATAAGCACATCTCCCTCCAGAGAGTAGTGACTGAAAGGTGCTCTGGTCCCAGAATCCTAGGGAATTCTAAGGTGAGATCCAGACTCAGAAATCAATTGTTAAGTGTCTCTAGAGAGTAGAAACCCAGGAAAAAACCAAACCGAACCCGTTCTCCCAATGGTCACCCAGAGATACTGTCAACATTTTGAGCTCACTGGTGAAGTGCAGGCTTTTTAGGTAGGCAATGTCTAAGTAAAGGGGGGAAGGGGAACCAGAAACCTCCCAGGCAGTACTGACAGTTCCTGAGGGATTGTGACACCTCCCAGGGGGATTGGGACAGTTTGGAATGGGATTGTGAGGTGACAACATTCCACTCCTTCCTACCAATGTCAGAGTCACTGCAACACTGTGGGGAAGTGGAGCACAGAGCCAGGACCGAGGTCCTTGGAGATGGGAACGCAGGGGACCCAGGGAGCCCAGGAAGGTCTGGTTTGGGGTAGCAGGAGGCCAGGGCTGAGTCCAGGTGGGGAGCCCTGGAAGTAACCTTACTGGCCAAAGTCACCCGGGGACAGCCGGCAAGGGCAGGGTCTGGGCAGCTGAGGGGGCAGGGATGGCTGAGAAGACTTTGGTGGGGGGAGTCAAGAGGCACAGAGGGGCAATCCCCGTGTGCCTCAGAAGTGACACCGAGTCCTGCCCCTGTCCCACCATAGGAGGGGCCTCGGGCTGGCTCTGGGGATGCGACCCAGCATGTTATACCTTCTTCTTGGCCCTCGCCAATTTCTCCTGTCGGATTTCCTCCGACATTTCGGGGCAGGGAAAAGGAAAGGGGTACTTCCGCCTTATCATGGCTAAGCACTGGACAGTCACTCCCTCCAGCTAAGGCACGGACCAGCGACTGAGCCAGAGCAGCTGGGAGCGGCCGGTGCTAGGCAACAGGTAGGTGGGCGTGGCCTCAATGCTCACAGCCCATTGGTGGATGAGAAAGATGGACGGAATGGGGGCGTGGCCAGAACCCAGGGAAGGGTGGGGTCACAATGAAAGCCGGCCCCGCCCACCCCAGGGAGGGGCCCCTGGGGGAAAGGGGCGGGGCTGTCACTCGGTGCCCATGCAGCTTCTGTGTGACCCTTCACGGTGGCCGTCACAGAATCTGAGGCACCTGGCAGAGCAGAGAGGCCGTTCTCCAGCCCCCGCCCTGGACCCTCCTGTTCCCGTTCAACCCCTGACCTGGGGCCTCAGGACCCAGGGCTCAGGAGGTGGGTGAGGAATGGACAGCAGGGAAAAGTGTGTCACTTCACAGTCCCTTTCCAGACTCCTCACAGCTCTGCCCCAGACTTTCTCATCCCACAAACCGCCTCCAAAGACCCCCGTCCAGTCCTCCAGGTGCCTCTCCACTCGCCCCCTTCCTCAAGGGTGTCTTCACTGATCCCGGGAGCTGAAAATAGGTGTAGCTGGCAGCAGTAGCTTTCCTGTCGGGGAAGGCCTTGAGGAGGGGCCTGAGACTTTGGGGAGTGGTTGGAAACCCAGAGGCACGTCTGGAAACCCGGACCCAGGGAAACTGAGCACCTCCTGTCTCCCGGTGTGGCTGGCGTTTTCCACAAGACATTCTGTGTGTTGTGGAGAAGAACATGGAGCATGAGGAGACGCGCCAAGGGTTCCTACAAGTCAGCGTAACATCTGCCTGAGTCTCAAAGTGCTTGGGACAGAATGTTTCCCCAGAGGGACAGGGCTGCTGATTGGTCCCTGATGGACTTTGGATGTGTCGTCCCCTCCAAAGCGCATGTGGAAATCTCATCTCCAATGTGGCAGTGTGGAAAGTGATTGAGTCATGAGGGCGGATCCATCATGAATGGATTCATGCTCTCCCTGGGGGAGGGGGATTAATGCGTGAGTTCTCGCTCTATGAGTTCTCTTGAGAGCTGATTGTTTAAAGGACCCTGGCACCTCCCCTCTCTCTCTTGCTTCCTCTCGCCATGTGATCTGCTTGTGCTCGTCAGCTGCTGCCACTTTCCGCCACGAGTAGAAGCAGCCTGAGGCCCATGCCAGATGCAGCTGTCCCAGAATCGTAAGCCAAATAAACCTCTGTTCTTTATAAATTACCCAGTGTCGGGTATCATTTTAAAGCTGCAGGGCATGGGGGCTAAAGCAGCAAGCTGAAACCTCCAAAGGTCACGAGTGGATTTGCCACAGTCTTTCATGCTTGACTAGAGCTACCCACTAGACTTTCCATCCGAGTCTCTGATGGGCCTTCCCTGAGGAAGACAGAAGAAGCAGAGCTGGACGAGCCTCATTACAAGTGCGTGTGTGTAGAGAGAGCGGAGAGAGAAGGTGGCAGAAGCCATCCCTGAAGGTGTAATGCCTGAGGATTTTCCGAAATGGGTGCAATACGTCAATCCACAGACTCAAGAAACTCCAAGTAGATTGGCAAACCCCAACTAGGATTAAAAAAGAAAGGAGGAGAAAATCATACTAAAGTCCATTATAGTTAAATTGCTAAAAGGAATTAGATAAAGTCAAATTTCTTCTCTAAAGCAAATTCATTCCCTTATATGTCATTACTAAACAAAAAAAATTAAAATATTCTAAAACTATTTATTCATCATAAGAAATTAAGAAAATAATAAGAAACCAAAGATTCACAGGAGAATGGATATACTAAACATAAAAAAAAAAATCAGATTATCAGGAGAAAATGGTAGAATTGACAGATTAATAAATCTGAAAGCTTGTTATTTGAATCATAAAGATCCATCAAAAAACATGCCCTCACTGTCAGTGTTTATTTTTATTAAATAAATTTGATTCAAATAAAAATACACAAATGTGGGAGTGAAAAAAAATGATGTGCCTACAGATCCCAAGGAAACTATGAAAATAAGGATACCTAAGAAATAAACATTTCATAAATAAATTTGATATTTGAAAGTAAAAGTTAACTTCCTGACCAAGTATAAATTATAAAACTTGACAAAGGGACCCTTATTTGGCCTGCCCCTATTGCTGCCTGGGTTGGCCTGGCCTGGCACTAAGGGAACCGATGGCCTCACCTGCAGCTAAGGGTCCCCCTGATCAGGCTTGCCATAACCGGACTTGGAATGTAAGTGTCCAGTTGTAATGTAACTGGACTTGACTTTTGGCACCTAATCTGTCACCTCAGTGGCTGTACAGAGACCGCTTCCCACTGAAGAAAAATATCTGGTGTCTTCCAAGGTCACAGGTGACAAATGTGACCCATGGCAGTCTTACAAGTTAAAATGTCTGGCTGGGCCAAGAAGCCCCCAGCCTCCGTAACTCCTATGTAACTCTCAGCTTAAACACCTTCCATGATACCGCTGATCTGGTTTGGGGCCTGGTGGGTTTATACTCTCTTGGCACTCTATAGGTTCCCAACTTCCAAAAACATATCATATGCTTGTCAGTTGATGAATGAATAAATAAAATATGGTGCATCGACACACTGGAATATGACCCACCCATGAAAAGGATCAAGGCTCTGACACACGCTACCACGTGGGCAAACCTTGAACACATCACGCTCAGTGAAAGACGTCAGACACAAAAGGCCACACAGTGTAGGATTCCATTTATATGAACGCGCCAGTCCACGAGACCGAAAGTGGGTTCGTGGTTGCCAGGGGCTGGGGGAGGGGATGGGAGAGTGACTTTTAATGGATGTGGGATTTCTTTGTAGGGTGATGAAGATGTTCTGGAATCTGATAGTGGTGATGGTTATACAACCCTGTGTATATAAAACCACTAAAACCCACTGAATTTCATGCTTTCAGTGAGTGAATTGTATGGTATATGAACTATCGCTCCAGGAAGCTGTTATTAATTTTAAAAGCACCATAATTGCAATGAAACGTTTGGTTAGGATCTGTCTGTCTGATTCTAAGTTCCTGGAGGTCTGGTATAATGTGAGTTTTACTCAGTACCGCATCCTCCAAAGGCCGAGCCCATAGTAGGTGGCTCATTAAATCTCTCAAAACGAGCTACTTTTATACCAGGGTCTCTCCCCCTTGGCACTGCGGACCTTGTGGCTGGATCACGCTCTGTGGTTTGGCTGTCCTGCACGTGCTGAGCAGCGTCCCTGGCCTCCACCTACTCCATGCCAGGAGCACCCTCCTCGTCGGTCCTGACAACTACAGATGTCGCCCGACATTGCCTAGTGTCCTCTGGGGGCAAATTGCCCATGGCTGTGAAACATCCATTTAGAGGTACCAAGGTTTTGAATTTGGGGTGCTGCGTGGGACTTTAGAAGTCGCCACGTAAAGGCTGGCCCCCAGGGGGACGCCGCAGGGACATGCAGGCCTTGGCTGTGTCAGCAAAACCTCACCCAGCCAGGAGGTGGTGAGCAGGGCTCCCAAACCCACCCAACCGGGGCAAAAGGTAAAGCCACCCTCTACCAAGAGGGGCCGCAGGCAGAAGGGGACGGGCAGGTGAGCCCACAGGACCGAAGGACCAGCTCCCGAGAGGGGAGCCTCAAAGACCGCCTTCACCGCCGGCCTGGGGTGCAGCGACCCCACCTCCGAGAGGTCAACGGGCAGACGGGCTGAGGAAGGGGCGGGGCCACGACGCAGGGCGGGGCGAGAGGCAGAGACCCCGGAGGCAGAGTCATTGAAAGGAAGGTCCCGTCTCCGAGTCGGGGCGGAGCTTGTGGCGTGGGCGGGGCTTGAAGAGAGAGCGGGCGTCTGACTGGTGAAGGAGGAGGGACTCCGGGTAAGGGGCGGGGCCTGCAGCTCCGGGAGTGTCCGTGACGTCACGGGCCGGCGGCGCTCGGGGGACTCGCGAAGATGGCGGCCGGCGGTTATTTTAGCTTCGCGCGGGCGCCGGGTCTTAACTCAGGTAAAGGCCCCGCAGCGCCGCCCGCGCCCGGCCCGGCCCTCCTTCCGCCCCGAGCCGCGCCGCGAGGAGCCGGCGGGGCGGCGTCTTGTGCGAACCGGCTCCGATGGCCGCAGAGCGCACTCGTGTCTGTCACGGGGGGGGGGCAAGAAGGGGCTCCTGACGTGGGAGCGGGCGCCGGGCCTGTGGGGGGAATGGAGCCCGAACCGTGCGGGTGGAAGTCAGTCCCTGAGGGGACTGCCCCGAGGAGGCTCCGGCGCCAGCTGAAGCAGGGACAGGAGACAGACGGGAGGGCGCCCGGCCGGGCGGGGGAGGGGCGCGAGCTGACCCCTGATGATGGGAAGGAGGCGGGGGAGGGGCGCGAGCTGACCCCTGATGGGGGAGGGGCGGGAACTGACCCCTGATGCTGCACGGGGGGCGGGAGCTGAGCCCTGATGATGGGGGAGGGGCGGGAGCTGACCCCTGATGATGGGGAGGAGGCGGGGGAGGGGCGGGAGCTGACCCGTGATGATGGGGGAGCGGCGGGAGCTGACCCCTGATGGGGAGGGGCGGGAACTGACCCCTGGTGATGGGGAAGGGGTGGGAGCTGACCCCTGATGATGGGGGAGGGGCGGGAGCTGACCCCTGGTGATGAGGGGCCCTTTATGGGAAGTTTATTGGCCCCCCAGCTAGAGCAGAATAGGGTGGGCACAGATCTCGGAGAGCCCAAGTGCTGGGGTGAGGGGCCTGATCTCTTTCCTACAGGAAAGTTGTTTTCATCACATCTCCCCCCTCTTTTGTTAACACTTTGTGAGTAGAACAGGGGGCCTGGGTGGGTTCCTCCCTGGCATCCACCTCTTCCCTGGGGGAGTTCCCTGGGGCTCCCAGAGTCTGCAGCAAGAGCTTCACGTGGGGATCTGGTGCCCCAGAAGGTGTCAGAACAAGGGCAGTCCTTGCTCCATGTGGCCGCTGCAGGAGGGGTCTTCCAGACCCACACTCGGGTCACTCCCTGCTCTGTCTTCCCACCGAGTGGGAACCAGGAGTGGCAAGGCCTGGGGGCAGCCTCAGGCCCTGCTGGCCATTCACAGGCTGTGTCTCCACAGGGGCGGCTGACGGGGCTGGGTGGAGAGGACCTTCCCACCATCATCATCGTGGCCCACTACGACGCGTTCGGGTGGCCCCGGTATGTATGTGTGACCCCACGGGGCCGGACCCCATCTCGGTTCAGTCTGCAGATGCACCCACAGTGAGGGCCCTTGACCCGCCTACTCAGGTCCCATGAGGACCCTCTGGGTGGGTGTCATCGTGTCACTGACATGGAGGGTTTCCAAAATGGGTATAATACGTCAATCCACAGATTGAAGAACCAAACCCCAACTGGGAATAAAAAAGAAAAGAAAAAATCATACTAAAGTCCATCGTAGTTAAATTGCTGAAACGAAGGAGATAAAGTCAAATTTCTTTTCTAAAGCAAATTCCCACCCGTATATGTCATGATTACATAATAAATATCAAACTATTCTAGAACTACTTATTCATCATAAGAAAATCACGACAAACCAAAGATTCACAGGAGAATGGATATACTGAACACACACAGAAAAATGAAATCAAATGATCCAGAGAGGGGAAATGACAGAATTGACAGACTAATAAATCTGAAAGCTGTTTATCTGAAAAATAAAAATCAAACAAAAACCATGTATTCACTTTCAGTCTTTATTTTAATTAAATAAATATGACTCAAATAAAAATACACAAATGTGGGAGTGGAGAAAAACGTAAAGTAGATTCTGAAGAAACTACAAAAATAAGGATAATTATTAAAATAGATATTTTATGAATAAGTTTGATACTTGAATGAAAAAGAAAATTTTCTGGCCAAGTATAAATGATAAAACATTGCTAAGTGCCTCCCCCCCCCCCAGCCAACTCTCTGGACTGCCTTTCCACTAAGGACTCCCCTCGAGTGGCCTACCTCAGGGCCCCCTTGGCTTGATTGGTGCTAACGGCCCCCTTCTGCTAAGAGCCTGCCAGGCCTGCCCCAAGTGCTTCCTTGGCCTGGTCTGGCCACCTAGGGGCCCCCTGGCCTGGCACTATGGGCCCCTGTTCTAGCCTACTTGTCACTCAGGGCCTCCATGGCCCGACCTACTATTCAGGACCCCCCCACTGCTAAGGGCCCCCTTCCGCTAAGGGCCTGCCAGGCCTGCCCCAAGTGCTTCCTTGGCCTGCCCCAGCATTAAGGGGCCCCCTGACTGGCCTGCCCAAGGGACCAATTCTACTGGTCTTCCCCTATGGGTCCCTGAGGCTGGACTACTGGTGAGGGCACCCTGCTGCTTTCTTTCTTTCTTTCTTTTTTCTTTTTGTTTTCTTACATATTTATTTTTGGTTTTTCTTTTATGGTTTTTTTTTTTTTTTCTTTTTCTCTCTTTTAGTATTTTTCCTGTTTTTTATTTTTTTGTTGTTGTTGCTGTTGTTTGTCTGTTTTGCATTTTTTGATTTTTGTATATTTCTGTACATTTTTGTACATTTTTTAGGGGGTTTCTTCTTTTGGATTTTTATTTATTTATTTATTTATTGTTAGGGTTTTCTTCTGTGTGGATTTTTTTTTTGCAGGGTTTTTCTTTTTGTGGGAGTTTACTTCTCGGGGAGTTTTTGGTTTTCTTCTTTTGGGGGGTTTTCTTTTTGGGGGGTTCTCTTTTGGAGTTTTCCTTTTGTTGGGGTTTTCGTCTTTGGGGGTTTCTCCTTTTGGGGCTTTTTGGGGGGTTTTCTTGTTTTCCTGGGGGGTTTTCTTCTTTCTATTGGAGTTTTTTCTATTTGGGTGTTTTTTTCTTTTACGGGGTTTTTCTTTTTGTTAGGATTTCCTTCCTTGGGGGTTCTCTTTTTGGGGTGCATGGTTTCTTCTTTTTGTTGAGGTTTTCTTTTCTGGAAGTTTTTCTTCTTTTCAGAGGTTTTTCTTCTTTGTAGAGACTTTTCTTTTTTGTGGGGGGTGTTTCTTCTTTTTGTTAGGGTTTTGTTCTTTTCATTGGGAATTTCTTCTTTGGGGCTTCCTATTGCTGGCACTTTCTTCTTTTTACTGGGGTTTTTCTTCTTGTGGGATTCTTCTTTTATTGTGGGTTTTTTCGCTTTGTTGCTGTTTTCTTCTTCTGGGGGGGTTCTACTTTTCCAGTTTTCTTTTGGGCAGTTTCTTTTCTGAGAGGTTATCTTCTTATCAGTGGGGTTTTATTTTTGTTGGGGTTTCCTTCATGTGGGGTGGTTTCTGCTTTTTGTTGGGGTTTTCTTATTTTGGGGGGATTTTTCTTCTTTCTGTTGGGGTTCTCTTCTTTTTGTTGGGGTTGTCTTCTTTTGGGTTTTGTTTTTTTCTTCTTTTGGGCAGTTTTTCTTTATGTTTGGGTTTTATTCTTTTTGTAAAGGTTTTCTTCCTTTTTGGGGGGTGTTTTCTTCTGTGTGTTTTTTTTTCTGGGTTGTGTGTTTTCTTCTTTTTGGTGTTTTCTGGATATCTTCTTTCGAGTATTTTCTGCATGTCATCGTCTTTTGGGTGTTCTCTTCTTTTCGGTGTTTTCTCAGTGTTTTCTTCTTTTGGGGGTTTTCTGGGTGCTATCATCTTCAGGATGCTCTCCGGGTGTTGTCTTTTTTTGGGTGTTCTCTGGATGTTGTCTTCTTTTGAGTATTTTCAGGGCATTGTCTTCTTCTTTTCAGTGTTTTCTGGGTGCTGTCTTCTTTTTTTTGTTTTTTTCCTTTTTTAAGTTTTTTTTTCCTTTTTTCCTTTTTTTGTTTTTTTTTGGATTTTTTGTTTTTTTTTTTAAAGAACAGGGGTCTTAACATGATAAAAGGGTGACTGGGAAGGAGTGGCAGGGACAGGGTGGCAGAGACAGGGTGGCAGGGACAGGGTGGAAGAAAGAGGGTGGCAGAGACATGGTGGCAAGGACAGGGTAGCAGGAACTGGGAGGGGGCAGAGCCCTGGGCCCCACATCTCAGATGTCCATGATGTTACTGTCACAATACTTTTCTGCTCGATAAAACAATGGAAAGCAGAGATTGTTGCTGAAGCCTTGGTTCTCCTGGCATTTCTGTATGTTCTGCGGCAGCTGTGTGGTCAGAAGGAAGGGAGCAATGAATAGTCAGAGGACTGCAGTGCATGACTGGGGTCACCTGTCCCCCAGGCTGGAGCTGCCTCTGTGCTGGCTCTGGAACCCCCCTCAGAGGCTGGTGCCTGTCTCCTAGCCCTTCCTGAATGGGGCAGCGATTCCCATCTCCTTTAGGTCTCCCAGCTTCTCACGAAGCTGGCCCAACTTCTCAGCCAGCTCCATCTTCACGTGCTGCCCTGAATGCAGTGCACTGGGGACCTCCATGTTCTAATTGGTCTGGATGGAGAGAAGCAGTCGGTGGCCACCTGATGCAGCCGGAGACCCACGGCACAGGGAAGGGGCACGGCACAGGCACACAGGGGGCCCTCCCTGTACCATTTCGTGTGAGGTCTCCAGCACCCCATTTTAGAGGTGGGGGAACAAAGGCCCAGGGGGTGAGTGCGGAGGACACGCAGGCAGAATGGGTGACACGCCAGCCCGATGACGCGAGCCTGCAGCTCAGCTTGAAGTGTGCACCTGCCCAGAGCACAGGGGCATAAGCCGTGTAAGGAGTGGCTGCAGGAGGGACAGGCTGCCACCTTCCTCTCTACCCCACAACCATAAAACCAACCCCCTGGGCTGCAGCCACTCACTTGGTTTGGCAGGAGCTTGGATGTTGCGAGCGTTTTCGCCTGGACCTGTAAGGCCGCCTTCTCCATTTCAAGGACGCGAATCTTGCCCTTCAGCTGGGCCTGCTGGGCCTTGAGGACTTCATAGTTGTTCCTGTGGCCAGAGGTGGTGGAGAATGTAAAGAACGAGGAACAGAAAGGACGACTTTTGCCATCAATGCACTGACTTTGCCACACAACCAGAGGACTATGGCATGGGAAGGGGACACCTGGACTCTCAAGTGCCTGTCCACAGAGAGGACATGAATTGCCTGAGGCCACACACGAGTCACTGGCACAGCTGGGGCCACAGCTAGGCTCTGCACGTGTCCAAACCTGTGCGTCGCCCTCATCGTGCTCACCTCTACCCTCCCACCTCCCACCACATCACCCGTGCCGAGGACCCCCCAGACCTGCCACCCACCGTCCCCCTCCTACTTGTTGTCCTCCAGCTGAAGGAAGAGGGCATCTCGCTCGCTCTTGAGGTTGCGGTAGGACTGCAAATACAGAAAGGCAAAGTCAGGATTCGGCAGGGAGAAGATGGAGTCGGGGCACACGAACACCGACACCTACAGCAACCGTTCAGCGGTGACCTTTCCTCCCCCTGAATCACACTTGACACCTTTTTCAAGGCATTTCCAAGCCCATGTTCTCAGTTGCTTTTCCCAAGACCTCAGTAAGGGTGGAAGAGGCAGGGAAAGAGATCTGATTGACAGCTGGCCGACGGAGGCCCAGGGATAGCCTGTCACGTTGCCATTGTTAGGACTGTCATCACCATGGTCTGACTCTGTATTGCGTGCGGCACCAGGCACCGTGCTAACAATCCATCGAATCCTCACAACCACCACAGGAGGGAGTTACTATCGTTAGCTCCATTTTGTAGATGAAATGCAAGGTATTAGAGGTTAAGTGCTAAGATCACGTACAGCCGGGATGTGAACATCCAGGTCTATCTAATTCTCTAAGCCCATTTTTCCCCCTGGGGGTGGAGGCGCAAGCGTGAGGGCAGGTGGCTGGACTCACCCTCTCGGCGTCCTCCTGCCCTGTGGAGAAGGCGGTCAGACTCCCCTGCAGCTGTTGGATCTCTTTTTCCCGGGAGTCCAGGCAGGTCCGCAGATGTTGACATTCTCCTGGAATGACAGAGGTCAAGATGGAACCCAAAGGACTCCCCTGAAGGCCTGCCAAGGCACCAGGTTGAGGGAGGAAGGCTGCCCAGATCCACACCTGCTTTCTGCCGGGCTTCCTGACGAGCATCGGCCAGGGCTCTCTCCATCTCTTCCTTTTCGGACTTTAAGATGGCATTGGTCCGAATCTGAGCCTTTGGGAGAAAAGCCAAACAGGTGGTGAGAGAGGGACAGGAAGGTTCTCTAGGGCACATGAGGGATGCCATAGAGTCCACTCACCTGCAGTTGTTCCCGCAGGGAGTCCAGCTGCTGACACGGACTCTCCTTCTGTAGGAAGAGGAAAGAAACATCTCTTACCAGGGAGGCAGAGATGGAACAGCAAGGGACGGGCCCCAGGAATGCCACCAATGGCCCAGGACAGGCCCACCAGGGAGACCAGATCCTCGGGGACCCCGTGGTGCTGAGGGTGGGGTGCAGGGGGGAGCCTTCTCCAGGTTGGGAGTGGGCAGGACGAGCCTGCGGCCTCTCCATCTCAGTCTGTCCCCAAACCCGTCAGACATGGAAGGAGCGAACAAAGAAATCATGTCCCTCTTTCCACTTCATCCAGTTTCCTGGTGCCAGGTTTTCCATGTGGAGAGTCACGGGAAGGTGACTGAGGTTGTCCCCTCAGGTTCATTCCCCAGACTGGGAAGTGGTGGGGCCAGGAATGGATTTTCAAGGAAAAGCTCTCAGACCCTATGGGGACGCAAATGGACAAACTGTCCTTGAACTCCCAAGGAAAGAGAATTGGGGTCTTTGTTGGATTCAGAGCTGAACATCTGAATCCTGATTCTCTTTACATGACAACCACAGAAACCTCTAGAAATGGAGGCTGAGAAAGGAAAGACTACCCTTCTCCCAGCTTGTGATTCACAAGGGTGCATGTATTCACCATGAACCACACACTAAGGACAGGGACTGATCTTAATAGCAGGGATCCAGGAATGAAAAGGGCAGGCAAGATCCCTGTCTCCCTGATGTCTCGTGTGTGCCTAGAAATCTTTCATTCTTAGAGCTGCAAGGGACCTTTGACACCCTCTAATTCTATCTCAGGACACTCAAGCCCAGGCAGGAGAGGTGGCTTGTCCAAAACCAAAGACCAAGCAAAGCAGGAACTAAGTTAGGGTGGGAACACAGGGCTCCTGACAACTGTCAGCCTAGTGTTTCCAACAGGGCAACAGCCCAGAGCCCATGCGGCAAGGACTCAAGCAGGGGTGTCTGGAGAAAAGAGAGTGGGCAGGCAGGTCAGCAACAGGAAGAGCCATGCTGCATGGTCTGGGGTCCCTCCTGCTGAGAACTAGGCCACCGAGCACCCCATTCTCCCTTGGCACGGGAACCCCCAGCCCCTTTTCTTCAAAGCCCCAAGGGGAAATTGGAGCCCAGGATTGGCAGCGTGGAACCAGGGGACGCCACCGGACTCTTACCAGTTCCTGCACCACACTCTCTATATATTTCTTTACTGCATAGGTGGAGTCCAGGACTGCCTGCAGAACTAGGCACCGGCTCTGTGGCACATGGAGAGAGGAGGAGTTGGAGGAGGGTTGGGAGAGAGGTAGAGAGAGCGATCATTAGGGGTGGGGGTGTTGGCTGTTTCAGCTGGCAGCGTGGCCCCCAGCCCCCAGCATGGGAGGTGGTCGGGGGGCTGGCCTGGAGGGCACTTACCTCCAGCTCCTTGATGTAAGTTGAAGTCCTCAAGGCCTCCCCAGTGATGGATGATGGGGGCTGGAAGAGATGAGAGCACACATGGAGATGCTCTGCCCCTCAATGGCTAAGCCCTCTGCTGTCCTTTCTTCCTAACCTGGACCAGGCCCTCCTCCTGTAGCCCCTCTGTGCCCACTTCTCAAGGTCTCACTTCCTCACCGTCCCTCCGCTCCCGAGCACCTCTCATCCTGCACTTTTTTTTTTTTTTTGGTGGTGGCCAGTACAGGGATTGAGCCCTGGGCCTTGGTGTTGTCAACACTGGGTGTCGGCTGTCTCAGTTGGCAAGGGGGTCCCCAGCCCCCAGCATGGGAGGTGGTTGGGGGCTGGCCTGGAGGGCACTTACCTCCAGCTCCTTAATGTCAGTTGAAGTCCTCAAGGCCTCCCCAGTGATGGATGATGGGGGCTGGAAGAGATGAGAGCACACATGGAGGTGCTCTGCCCCTCAATGGCTAAGCCCTCTGCTGTCCTTTCTTCCTAACCTTGACCAGCCCTCTTCCTGTAGCCCCTCTGTGCCCACTTCTCAAGGTCTCACTTCCCAATCATCCCTCCCCTCCCAAGCAGCTCTTATCCTGCACTTTTTTTTTTTTTTTTGGTGGTGGCCAGTACAGGGATTGAGCCCTGGGCCTTGGTGTTGTCAACATCATCCTGTGCTTCCTGCAGCAGGATCCAATGAGACAGCCACGCTCGTGCTCCATCTGTGTGCACAGCTTCAAGGGAGAACTCAGAGAAGAGTCCTATGTCATATCCCGAGCAGAGGGAGACATAGGATTCAAACCCAGACTTCTTACCCAGTCCCTGACACTTCTTCCATGGTCATTACCATTACCCCCTACTGCCCCTTGAGGCCCCCGTTCCCAGGAGCCTGACCAGCCAACACTCACCTCCTGAGGTGACTGGCACCTCCCACAAGTGCTGGGCTGGGGCCTACTGCCAGTTAGGCCCCTTTTTTGTTGGAACTCTCTTAACTGTGAAAAGGAAAAGCCGTAATATTCAGGAGATGTGGAAGCCCCTATGTTTGTCACCTACTTTACAGTTTTTACAAAGTATTCTTACTTGTACCATCTGATTTAATGCCACCAGCAACCCTATAAGGTGTTGTCATGATCACCAAATGGCTGAAGAAATGGACCGATAGCATGATTAGAAAAAGGCAAGAATGGAATTGAACTTCAGTCTTCTGGGGCTTTGTCATGAATCAGCAGCTGCTGGCGGGCCAAATACAAATCAGACATCGGGGCCCTCCCTCACAGAGCTTTGAGAGCTGCACCCCAGTACTTCTCAAACGTTTATGTCAATGTACCCTAATGGCAGAAGTCATGAGGGCACACCCCTAGGGATCTGGGGACCTCACAAAAAGAGGACAACCCAAGCATCATTTCAGAGAAATCCATTATGAGCTTACAAATCCAGGTGAATGTCACCCCTAAGTACATTAAGAGGATTTTTCTCTTTCAAAAGAATCAAGCAAATCTGATGCTTCAGAAAGAGGCCCCCTGAGTCCTGTGGCACCCCAGATTGACAGGATCTGGGCAAGATTCAAGCTGTGAAGTTCAGTTGCCCAGGATTTATCCCACAGAAGATAAGCACATCTCCCTCCAGAGAGTAGTGACTGAAAGGTGCTCTGGTCCCAGAATCCTAGGGAATTCTAAGGTGAGATCCAGACTCAGAAATCAATTGTTAAGTGTCTCTAGAGAGTAGAAACCCAGGAAAAAACCAAACCGAACCCGTTCTCCCAATGGTCACCCAGAGATACTGTCAACATTTTGAGCTCACTGGTGAAGTGCAGGCTTTTTAGGTAGGCAATGTCTAAGTAAAGGGGGGAAGGGGAACCAGAAACCTCCCAGGCAGTACTGACAGTTCCTGAGGGATTGTGACACCTCCCAGGGGGATTGGGACAGTTTGGAATGGGATTGTGAGGTGACAACATTCCACTCCTTCCTACCAATGTCAGAGTCACTGCAACACTGTGGGGAAGTGGAGCACAGAGCCAGGACCGAGGTCCTTGGAGACGGGAACGCAGGGGACCCAGGGAGCCCAGGAAGGTCTGGTTTGGGGTAGCAGGAGGCCAGGGCTGAGTCCAGGTGGGGAGCCCTGGAAGTAACCTTACTGGCCAAAGTCACCTGGGGACAGCCGGCAAGGGCAGGGTCTGGGCAGCTGAGGGGGCAGGGATGGCTGAGAAGACTTTGGTGGGGGGAGTCAAGAGGCACAGAGGGGCAATCCCCGTGTGCCTCAGAAGTGACACCGAGTCCTGCCCCTGTCCCACCATAGGAGGGGCCTCGGGCTGGCTCTGGGGATGCGACCCAGCATGTTATACCTTCTTCTTGGCCCTCGCCAATTTCTCCTGTCGGATTTCCTCCGACATTTCGGGGTAGGGAAAAGGAAAGGGGTACTTCTGCCTTATCATGGCTAAGCACTGGACAGTCACTCCCTCCAGCTAAGGCACGGACCAGCGACTGAGCCAGAGCAGCTGGGAGCGGCCGGTGCTAGGCAACAGGTAGGTGGGCGTGGCCTCAATGCTCACAGCCCATTGGTGGATGAGAAAGATGGACGGAATGGGGGCGTGGCCAGAACCCAGGGAAGGGTGGGGTCACAATGAAAGCCGGCCCCGCCCACCCCAGGGAGGGGCCCCTGGGGGAAAGGGGCGGGGCTGTCACTCGGTGCCCATGCAGCTTCTGTGTGACCCTTCACGGTGGCCGTCACAGAATCTGAGGCACCTGGCAGAGCAGAGAGGCCGTTCTCCAGCCCCCGCCCTGGACCCTCCTGTTCCCGTTCAACCCCTGACCTGGGGCCTCAGGACCCAGGGCTCAGGAGGTGGGCGAGGAGTGGACAGCAGGGAAAAGTGTGTCACTTCACAGTCCCTTTCCAGACTCCTCACAGCTCTGCCCCAGACTTTCTCATCCCACAAACCGCCTCCAAAGACCCCCGTCCAGTCCTCCAGGTGCCTCTCCACTCGCCCCCTTCCTCAAGGGTGTCTTCACTGATCCCGGGAGCTGAAAATAGGTGTAGCTGGCAGCGGTAGCTTTCCTGTCGGGGAGGGCCTTGAGGAGGGGCCTGAGACTTTGGGGAGTGGTTGGAAACCCAGAGGCACGTCTGGAAACCCGGACCCAGGGAAACTGAGCACCTCCTGTCTCCCGGTGTGGCTGGCGTTTTCCACAAGACATTCTGTGTGTTGTGGAGAAGAACATGGAGCATGAGGAGACACGCCAAGGGTTCCTACAAGTCAGCGTAAAATCTGCCTGAGTCTCAAAGTGCCTGGGACAGAATGTTTCCCCAGAGGGACAGGGCTGCTGATTGGTCCCTGATGGACTTTGGATGTGTCGTCCCCTCCAAAGCGCATGTGGAAATCTCATCTCCAATGTGGCAGTGTGGAAAGTGATTGAGTCATGAGGGCGGATCCATCATGAATGGATTCATGCTCTCCCTGGGGGAGGGGGATTAATGCGTGAGTTCTCGCTCTATGAGTTCTCGTGAGAGCTGATTGTTTAAAGGACCCTGGCACCTCCCCTCTCTCTCTTGCTTCCTCTCGCCATGTGATCTGCTTGTGCTCGTCAGCTGCTGCCACTTTCCGCCACGAGTAGAAGCAGCCTGAGGCCCATGCCAGATGCAGCTGTCCCAGAATCGTAAGCCAAATAAACCTCTGTTCTTTATAAATTACCCAGTGTCGGGTATCATTTTAAAGCTGCAGGGCATGGGGGCTAAAGCAGCAAGCCGAAGCCTCCAAAGGTCACGAGTGGATTTGCCACAGTCTTTCATGCTTGACTAGAGCTACCCACTAGACTTTCCATCCGAGTCTCTGATGGGCCTTCCCTGAGGAAGACAGAAGAAGCAGAGCTGGACGAGCCTCATTACAAGTGCGTGTGTGTAGAGAGAGCGGAGAGAGAAGGGGGCAGAAGCCATCCCTGAAGGTGTAATGCCTGAGGATTTTCCGAAATGGGTGCAATACGTCAATCCACAGACTCAAGAAACTCCAAGTAGATTGGCAAACCCCAACTAGGATTAAAAAAGAAAGGAGGAGAAAATCATACTAAAGTCCATTATAGTTAAATTGCTAAAAGGAATTAGATAAAGTCAAATTTCTTCTCTAAAGCAAATTCATTCCCTTATATGTCATTACTAAACAAAAAAAATTAAAATATTCTAAAACTATTTATTCATCATAAGAAATTAAGAAAATAATAAGAAACCAAAGATTCACAGGAGAATGGATATACTAAACATAAAAAAAAAATCAGATTATCAGGAGAAAATGGTAGAATTGACAGATTAATAAATCTGAAAGCTTGTTATTTGAATCATAAAGATCCATCAAAAAACATGCCCTCACTGTCAGTGTTTATTTTTATTAAATAAATTTGATTCAAATAAAAATACACAAATGTGGGAGTGAAAAAAAATGATGTGCCTACAGATCCCAAGGAAACTATGAAAATAAGGATACCTAAGAAATAAACATTTCATAAATAAATTTGATATTTGAAAGTAAAAGTTAACTTCCTGACCAAGTATAAATTATAAAACTTGACAAAGGGACCCTTATTTGGCCTGCCCCTATTGCTGCCTGGGTTGGCCTGGCCTGGCACTAAGGGAACCGATGGCCTCACCTGCAGCTAAGGGTCCCCCTGATCAGGCTTGCCATAACCGGACTTGGAATGTAAGTGTCCAGTTGTAATGTAACTGGACTTGACTTTTGGCACCTAATCTGTCACCTCAGTGGCTGTACAGAGACCGCTTCCCACTGAAGAAAAATATCTGGTGTCTTCCAAGGTCACAGGTGACAAATGTGACCCATGGCAGTCTTACAAGTTAAAATGTCTGGCTGGGCCAAGAAGCCCCCAGCCTCCGTAACTCCTATGTAACTCTCAGCTTAAACACCTTCCATGATACCGCTGATCTGGTTTGGGGCCTGGTGGGTTTATACTCTCTTGGCACTCTATAGGTTCCCAACTTCCAAAAACATATCATATGCTTGTCAGTTGATGAATGAATAAATAAAATATGGTGCATCGACACACTGGAATATGACCCACCCATGAAAAGGATCAAGGCTCTGACACACGCTACCACGTGGGCAAACCTTGAACACATCACGCTCAGTGAAAGACGTCAGACACAAAAGGCCACACAGTGTAGGATTCCATTTATATGAACGCGCCAGTCCACGAGACCGAAAGTGGGTTCGTGGTTGCCAGGGGCTGGGGGAGGGGATGGGAGAGTGACTTTTAATGGATGTGGGATTTCTTTGTAGGGTGATGAAGATGTTCTGGAATCTGATAGTGGTGATGGTTATACAACCCTGTGTATATAAAACCACTAAAACCCACTGAATTTCATGCTTTCAGTGAGTGAATTGTATGGTATATGAACTATCGCTCCAGGAAGCTGTTATTAATTTTAAAAGCACCATAATTGCAATGAAACGTTTGGTTAGGATCTGTCTGTCTGATTCTAAGTTCCTGGAGGTCTGGTATAATGTGAGTTTTACTCAGTACCGCATCCTCCAAAGGCCGAGCCCATAGTAGGTGGCTCATTAAATCTCTCAAAACGAGCTACTTTTATACCAGGGTCTCTCCCCCTTGGCACTGCGGACCTTGTGGCTGGATCACGCTCTGTGGTTTGGCTGTCCTGCACGTGCTGAGCAGCGTCCCTGGCCTCCACCTACTCCATGCCAGGAGCACCCTCCTCGTCGGTCCTGACAACTACAGATGTCGCCCGACATTGCCTAGTGTCCTCTGGGGGCAAATTGCCCATGGCTGTGAAACATCCATTTAGAGGTACCAAGGTTTTGAATTTGGGGTGCTGCGTGGGACTTTAGAAGTCGCCACGTAAAGGCTGGCCCCCAGGGGGACGCCGCAGGGACATGCAGGCCTTGGCTGTGTCAGCAAAACCTCACCCAGCCAGGAGGTGGTGAGCAGGGCTCCCAAACCCACCCAACCGGGGCAAAAGGTAAAGCCACCCTCTACCAAGAGGGGCCGCAGGCAGAAGGGGACGGGCAGGTGAGCCCACAGGACCGAAGGACCAGCTCCCGAGAGGGGAGCCTCAAAGACCGCCTTCACCGCCGGCCTGGGGTGCAGCGACCCCACCTCCGAGAGGTCAACGGGCAGACGGGCTGAGGAAGGGGCGGGGCCACGACGCAGGGCGGGGCGAGAGGCAGAGACCCCGGAGGCAGAGTCATTGAAAGGAAGGTCCCGTCTCCGAGTCGGGGCGGAGCTTGTGGCGTGGGCGGGGCTTGAAGAGAGAGCGGGCGTCTGACTGGGGAAGGAGGAGGGACTCCGGATAAGGGGCGGGGCCTGCAGCTCCGGGAGTGTCCGTGACGTCACGGGCCGGCGGCGCTCGGGGGACTCGCGAAGATGGCGGCCGGCGGTTATTTTAGCTTCGCGCGGGCGCCGGGTCTTAACTCAGGTAAAGGCCCCGCAGCGCCGCCCGCGCCCGGCCCGGCCCTCCTTCCGCCCCGAGCCGCGCCGCGAGGAGCCGGCGGGGCGGCGTCTTGTGCGAACCGGCTCCGATGGCCGCAGAGCGCACTCGTGTCTGTCACGGGGGGGGGGGCAAGAAGGGGCTCCTGACGTGGGAGCGGGCGCCGGGCCTGTGGGGGGAATGGAGCCCGAACCGTGCGGGTGGAAGTCAGTCCCTGAGGGGACCGCCCCGAGGAGGCTCCGGCGCCAGCTGAAGCAGGGACAGGAGACAGACGGGAGGGCGCCCGGCCGGGCGGGGGAGGGGCGCGAGCTGACCCCTGATGATGGGAAGGAGGCGGGGGAGGGGCGCGAGCTGACCCCTGATGGGGGAGGGGCGGGAACTGACCCCTGATGCTGCACGGGGGGCGGGAGCTGAGCCCTGATGATGGGGGAGGGGCGGGAGCTGACCCCTGATGATGGGGAGGAGGCGGGGGAGGGGCGGGAGCTGACCCCTGATGATGGGGGAGCGGCGGGAGCTGACCCCTGATGGGGAGGGGCGGGAACTGACCCCTGGTGATGGGGAAGGGGTGGGAGCTGACCCCTGATGATGGGGGAGGGGCGGGAGCTGACCCCTGGTGATGAGGGGCCCTTTATGGGAAGTTTATTGGCCCCCCCAGCTAGAGCAGAATAGGGTGGGCACAGATCTCGGAGAGCCCAAGTGCTGGGGTGAGGGGCCTGATCTCTTTCCTACAGGAAAGTTGTTTTCATCACATCTCCCCCCTCTTTTGTTAACACTTTGTGAGTAGAACAGGGGGCCTGGGTGGGTTCCTCCCTGGCATCCACCTCTTCCCTGGGGGAGTTCCCTGGGGCTCCCAGAGTCTGCAGCAAGAGCTTCACGTGGGGATCTGGTGCCCCAGAAGGTGTCAGAACAAGGGCAGTCCTTGCTCCATGTGGCCGCTGCAGGAGGGGTCTTCCAGACCCACACTCGGGTCACTCCCTGCTCTGTCTTCCCACCGAGTGGGAACCAGGAGTGGCAAGGCCTGGGGGCAGCCTCAGGCCCTGCTGGCCATTCACAGGCTGTGTCTCCACAGGGGCGGCTGACGGGGCTGGGTGGAGAGGACCTTCCCACCATCATCATCGTGGCCCACTACGACGCGTTCGGGTGGCCCCGGTATGTATGTGTGACCCCACGGGGCCGGACCCCATCTCGGTTCAGTCTGCAGATGCACCCACAGTGAGGGCCCTTGACCCGCCTACTCAGGTCCCATGAGGACCCTCTGGGTGGGTGTCATCGTGTCACTGACATGGAGGGTTTCCAAAATGGGTATAATACGTCAATCCACAGATTGAAGAACCAAACCCCAACTGGGAATAAAAAAGAAAAGAAAAAATCATACTAAAGTCCATCGTAGTTAAATTGCTGAAACGAAGGAGATAAAGTCAAATTTCTTTTCTAAAGCAAATTCCCACCCGTATATGTCATGATTACATAATAAATATCAAACTATTCTAGAACTACTTATTCATCATAAGAAAATCACGACAAACCAAAGATTCACAGGAGAATGGATATACTGAACACACACAGAAAAATGAAATCAAATGATCCAGAGAGGGGAAATGACAGAATTGACAGACTAATAAATCTGAAAGCTGTTTATCTGAAAAATAAAAATCAAACAAAAACCATGTATTCACTTTCAGTCTTTATTTTAATTAAATAAATATGACTCAAATAAAAATACACAAATGTGGGAGTGGAGAAAAACGTAAAGTAGATTCTGAAGAAACTACAAAAATAAGGATAATTATTAAAATAGATATTTTATGAATAAGTTTGATACTTGAATGAAAAAGAAAATTTTCTGGCCAAGTATAAATGATAAAACATTGCTAAGTGCCTCCCCCCCCCCCAGCCAACTCTCTGGACTGCCTTTCCACTAAGGACTCCCCTCGAGTGGCCTACCTCAGGGCCCCCTTGGCTTGATTGGTGCTAACGGCCCCCTTCTGCTAAGAGCCTGCCAGGCCTGCCCCAAGTGCTTCCTTGGCCTGGTCTGGCCACCTAGGGGCCCCCTGGCCTGGCACTATGGGCCCCTGTTCTAGCCTACTTGTCACTCAGGGCCTCCATGGCCCGACCTACTATTCAGGACCCCCCCACTGCTAAGGGCCCCCTTCCGCTAAGGGCCTGCCAGGCCTGCCCCAAGTGCTTCCTTGGCCTGCCCCAGCATTAAGGGGCCCCCTGACTGGCCTGCCCAAGGGACCAATTCTACTGGTCTTCCCCTATGGGTCCCTGAGGCTGGACTACTGGTGAGGGCACCCTGCTGCTTTCTTTCTTTCTTTCTTTTTTCTTTTTGTTTTCTTACATATTTATTTTTGGTTTTTCTTTTATGGTTTTTTTTTTTTTTTCTTTTTCTCTCTTTTAGTATTTTTCCTGTTTTTTATTTTTTTGTTGTTGTTGCTGTTGTTTGTCTGTTTTGCATTTTTTGATTTTTGTATATTTCTGTACATTTTTGTACATTTTTTAGGGGGTTTCTTCTTTTGGATTTTTATTTATTTATTTATTTATTGTTAGGGTTTTCTTCTGTGTGGATTTTTTTTTTGCAGGGTTTTTCTTTTTGTGGGAGTTTACTTCTCGGGGAGTGTTTGGTTTTCTTCTTTTGGGGGGTTTTCTTTTTGGGGGGTTCTCTTTTGGAGTTTTCCTTTTGTTGGGGTTTTCGTCTTTGGGGGTTTCTCCTTTTGGGGCTTTTTGGGGGGTTTTCTTGTTTTCCTGGGGGGTTTTCTTCTTTCTATTGGAGTTTTTTCTATTTGGGTGTTTTTTTCTTTTACGGGGTTTTTCTTTTTGTTAGGATTTCCTTCTTTGGGGGTTCTCTTTTTGGGGTGCATGGTTTCTTCTTTTTGTTGAGGTTTTCTTTTCTGGAAGTTTTTCTTCTTTTCAGAGGTTTTTCTTCTTTGTAGAGACTTTTCTTTTTTGTGGGGGGTGTTTCTTCTTTTTGTTAGGGTTTTGTTCTTTTCATTGGGAATTTCTTCTTTGGGGCTTCCTATTGCTGGCACTTTCTTCTTTTTACTGGGGTTTTTCTTCTTGTGGGATTCTTCTTTTATTGTGGGTTTTTTTCGCTTTGTTGCTGTTTTCTTCTTCTGGGGGGGTTCTACTTTTCCAGTTTTCTTTTGGGCGGTTTCTTTTCTGAGAGGTTATCTTCTTATCAGTGGGGTTTTATTTTTGTTGGGGTTTCCTTCATGTGGGGTGGTTTCTGCTTTTTGTTGGGGTTTTCTTATTTTGGGGGGATTTTTCTTCTTTCTGTTGGGGTTCTCTTCTTTTTGTTGGGGTTGTCTTCTTTTGGGTTTTGTTTTTTTCTTCTTTTGGGCAGTTTTTCTTTATGTTTGGGTTTTATTCTTTTTGTAAAGGTTTTCTTCCTTTTTGGGGGGTGTTTTCTTCTGTGTGTTTTTTTTTCTGGGTTGTGTGTTTTCTTCTTTTTGGTGTTTTCTGGATATCTTCTTTCGAGTATTTTCTGCATGTCATCGTCTTTTGGGTGTTCTCTTCTTTTCGGTGTTTTCTCAGTGTTTTCTTCTTTTGGGGGTTTTCTGGGTGCTATCATCTTCAGGATGCTCTCCGGGTGTTGTCTTTTTTTGGGTGTTCTCTGGATGTTGTCTTCTTTTGAGTATTTTCAGGGCATTGTCTTCTTCTTTTCAGTGTTTTCTGGGTGCTGTCTTCTTTTTTTTGTTTTTTTCCTTTTTTAAGTTTTTTTTTCCTTTTTTCCTTTTTTTGTTTTTTTTTGGATTTTTTGTTTTTTTTTTTAAAGAACAGGGGTCTTAACATGATAAAAGGGTGACTGGGAAGGAGTGGCAGGGACAGGGTGGCAGAGACAGGGTGGCAGGGACAGGGTGGAAGGAAGAGGGTGGCAGAGACATGGTGGCAAGGACAGGGTAGCAGGAACTGGGAGGGGGCAGAGCCCTGGGCCCCACATCTCAGATGTCCATGATGTTACTGTCACAATACTTTTCTGCTCGATAAAACAATGGAAAGCAGAGATTGTTGCTGAAGCCTTGGTTCTCCTGGCATTTCTGTATGTTCTGCGGCAGCTGTGTGGTCAGAAGGAAGGGAGCAATGAATAGTCAGAGGACTGCAGTGCATGACTGGGGTCACCTGTCCCCCAGGCTGGAGCTGCCTCTGTGCTGGCTCTGGAACCCCCCTCAGAGGCTGGTGCCTGTCTCCTAGCCCTTCCTGAATGGGGCAGCGATTCCCATCTCCTTTAGGTCTCCCAGCTTCTCACGAAGCTGGCCCAACTTCTCAGCCAGCTCCATCTTCACGTGCTGCCCTGAATGCAGTGCACTGGGGACCTCCATGTTCTAATTGGTCTGGATGGAGAGAAGCAGTCGGTGGCCACCTGATGCAGCCGGAGACCCACGGCACAGGGAAGGGGCACGGCACAGGCACACAGGGGGCCCTCCCTGTACCATTTCGTGTGAGGTCTCCAGCACCCCATTTTAGAGGTGGGGGAACAAAGGCCCAGGGGGTGAGTGCGGAGGACACGCAGGCAGAATGGGTGACACGCCAGCCCGATGACGCGAGCCTGCAGCTCAGCTTGAAGTGTGCACCTGCCCAGAGCACAGGGGCATAAGCCGTGTAAGGAGTGGCTGCAGGAGGGACAGGCTGCCACCTTCCTCTCTACCCCACAACCATAAAACCAACCCCCTGGGCTGCAGCCACTCACTTGGTTTGGCAGGAGCTTGGATGTTGCGAGCGTTTTCGCCTGGACCTGTAAGGCCGCCTTCTCCATTTCAAGGACGCGAATCTTGCCCTTCAGCTGGGCCTGCTGGGCCTTGAGGACTTCATAGTTGTTCCTGTGGCCAGAGGTGGTGGAGAATGTAAAGAACGAGGAACAGAAAGGACGACTTTTGCCATCAATGCACTGACTTTGCCACACAACCAGAGGACTATGGCATGGGAAGGGGACACCTGGACTCTCAAGTGCCTGTCCACAGAGAGGACATGAATTGCCTGAGGCCACACACGAGTCACTGGCACAGCTGGGGCCACAGCTAGGCTCTGCACGTGTCCAAACCTGTGCGTCGCCCTCATCGTGCTCACCTCTACCCTCCCACCTCCCACCACATCACCCGTGCCGAGGACCCCCCAGACCTGCCACCCACCGTCCCCCTCCTACTTGTTGTCCTCCAGCTGAAGGAAGAGGGCATCTCGCTCGCTCTTGAGGTTGCGGTAGGACTGCAAATACAGAAAGGCAAAGTCAGGATTCGGCAGGGAGAAGATGGAGTCGGGGCACACGAACACCGACACCTACAGCAACCGTTCAGCGGTGACCTTTCCTCCCCCTGAATCACACTTGACACCTTTTTCAAGGCATTTCCAAGCCCATGTTCTCAGTTGCTTTTCCCAAGACCTCAGTAAGGGTGGAAGAGGCAGGGAAAGAGATCTGATTGACAGCTGGCCGACGGAGGCCCAGGGATAGCCTGTCACGTTGCCATTGTTAGGACTGTCATCACCATGGTCTGACTCTGTATTGCGTGCGGCACCAGGCACCGTGCTAACAATCCATCGAATCCTCACAACCACCACAGGAGGGAGTTACTATCGTTAGCTCCATTTTGTAGATGAAATGCAAGGTATTAGAGGTTAAGTGCTAAGATCACGTACAGCCGGGATGTGAACATCCAGGTCTATCTAATTCTCTAAGCCCATTTTTCCCCCTGGGGGTGGAGGCGCAAGCGTGAGGGCAGGTGGCTGGACTCACCCTCTCGGCGTCCTCCTGCCCTGTGGAGAAGGCGGTCAGACTCCCCTGCAGCTGTTGGATCTCTTTTTCCCGGGAGTCCAGGCAGGTCCGCAGATGTTGACATTCTCCTGGAATGACAGAGGTCAAGATGGAACCCAAAGGACTCCCCTGAAGGCCTGCCAAGGCACCAGGTTGAGGGAGGAAGGCTGCCCAGATCCACACCTGCTTTCTGCCGGGCTTCCTGACGAGCATCGGCCAGGGCTCTCTCCATCTCTTCCTTTTCGGACTTTAAGATGGCATTGGTCCGAATCTGAGCCTTTGGGAGAAAAGCCAAACAGGTGGTGAGAGAGGGACAGGAAGGTTCTCTAGGGCACATGAGGGATGCCATAGAGTCCACTCACCTGCAGTTGTTCCCGCAGGGAGTCCAGCTGCTGACACGGACTCTCCTTCTGTAGGAAGAGGAAAGAAACATCTCTTACCAGGGAGGCAGAGATGGAACAGCAAGGGACGGGCCCCAGGAATGCCACCAATGGCCCAGGACAGGCCCACCAGGGAGACCAGATCCTCGGGGACCCCGTGGTGCTGAGGGTGGGGTGCAGGGGGGAGCCTTCTCCAGGTTGGGAGTGGGCAGGACGAGCCTGCGGCCTCTCCATCTCAGTCTGTCCCCAAACCCGTCAGACATGGAAGGAGCGAACAAAGAAATCATGTCCCTCTTTCCACTTCATCCAGTTTCCTGGTGCCAGGTTTTCCATGTGGAGAGTCACGGGAAGGTGACTGAGGTTGTCCCCTCAGGTTCATTCCCCAGACTGGGAAGTGGTGGGGCCAGGAATGGATTTTCAAGGAAAAGCTCTCAGACCCTATGGGGACGCAAATGGACAAACTGTCCTTGAACTCCCAAGGAAAGAGAATTGGGGTCTTTGTTGGATTCAGAGCTGAACATCTGAATCCTGATTCTCTTTACATGACAACCACAGAAACCTCTAGAAATGGAGGCTGAGAAAGGAAAGACTACCCTTCTCCCAGCTTGTGATTCACAAGGGTGCATGTATTCACCATGAACCACACACTAAGGACAGGGACTGATCTTAATAGCAGGGATCCAGGAATGAAAAGGGCAGGCAAGATCCCTGTCTCCCTGATGTCTCGTGTGTGCCTAGAAATCTTTCATTCTTAGAGCTGCAAGGGACCTTTGACACCCTCTAATTCTATCTCAGGACACTCAAGCCCAGGCAGGAGAGGTGGCTTGTCCAAAACCAAAGACCAAGCAAAGCAGGAACTAAGTTAGGGTGGGAACACAGGGCTCCTGACAACTGTCAGCCTAGTGTTTCCAACAGGGCAACAGCCCAGAGCCCATGCGGCAAGGACTCAAGCAGGGGTGTCTGGAGAAAAGAGAGTGGGCAGGCAGGTCAGCAACAGGAAGAGCCATGCTGCATGGTCTGGGGTCCCTCCTGCTGAGAACTAGGCCACCGAGCACCCCATTCTCCCTTGGCACGGGAACCCCCAGCCCCTTTTCTTCAAAGCCCCAAGGGGAAATTGGAGCCCAGGATTGGCAGCGTGGAACCAGGGGACGCCACCGGACTCTTACCAGTTCCTGCACCACACTCTCTATATATTTCTTTACTGCATAGGTGGAGTCCAGGACTGCCTGCAGAACTAGGCACCGGCTCTGTGGCACATGGAGAGAGGAGGAGTTGGAGGAGGGTTGGGAGAGAGGTAGAGAGAGCGATCATTAGGGGTGGGGGTGTTGGCTGTTTCAGCTGGCAGCGTGGCCCCCAGCCCCCAGCATGGGAGGTGGTCGGGGGGCTGGCCTGGAGGGCACTTACCTCCAGCTCCTTGATGTAAGTTGAAGTCCTCAAGGCCTCCCCAGTGATGGATGATGGGGGCTGGAAGAGATGAGAGCACACATGGAGATGCTCTGCCCCTCAATGGCTAAGCCCTCTGCTGTCCTTTCTTCCTAACCTGGACCAGGCCCTCCTCCTGTAGCCCCTCTGTGCCCACTTCTCAAGGTCTCACTTCCTCACCGTCCCTCCGCTCCCGAGCACCTCTCATCCTGCACTTTTTTTTTTTTTTTGGTGGTGGCCAGTACAGGGATTGAGCCCTGGGCCTTGGTGTTGTCAACACTGGGTGTCGGCTGTCTCAGTTGGCAAGGGGGTCCCCAGCCCCCAGCATGGGAGGTGGTTGGGGGCTGGCCTGGAGGGCACTTACCTCCAGCTCCTTAATGTCAGTTGAAGTCCTCAAGGCCTCCCCAGTGATGGATGATGGGGGCTGGAAGAGATGAGAGCACACATGGAGGTGCTCTGCCCCTCAATGGCTAAGCCCTCTGCTGTCCTTTCTTCCTAACCTTGACCAGCCCTCTTCCTGTAGCCCCTCTGTGCCCACTTCTCAAGGTCTCACTTCCCAATCATCCCTCCCCTCCCAAGCAGCTCTTATCCTGCACTTTTTTTTTTTTTTTGGTGGTGGCCAGTACAGGGATTGAGCCCTGGGCCTTGGTGTTGTCAACATCATCCTGTGCTTCCTGCAGCAGGATCCAATGAGACAGCCACGCTCGTGCTCCATCTGTGTGCACAGCTTCAAGGGAGAACTCAGAGAAGAGTCCTATGTCATATCCCGAGCAGAGGGAGACATAGGATTCAAACCCAGACTTCTTACCCAGTCCCTGACACTTCTTCCATGGTCATTACCATTACCCCCTACTGCCCCTTGAGGCCCCCGTTCCCAGGAGCCTGACCAGCCAACACTCACCTCCTGAGGTGACTGGCACCTCCCACAAGTGCTGGGCTGGGGCCTACTGCCAGTTAGGCCCCTTTTTTGTTGGAACTCTCTTAACTGTGAAAAGGAAAAGCCGTAATATTCAGGAGATGTGGAAGCCCCTATGTTTGTCACCTACTTTACAGTTTTTACAAAGTATTCTTACTTGTACCATCTGATTTAATGCCACCAGCAACCCTATAAGGTGTTGTCATGATCACCAAATGGCTGAAGAAATGGACCGATAGCATGATTAGAAAAAGGCAAGAATGGAATTGAACTTCAGTCTTCTGGGGCTTTGTCATGAATCAGCAGCTGCTGGCGGGCCAAATACAAATCAGACATCGGGGCCCTCCCTCACAGAGCTTTGAGAGCTGCACCCCAGTACTTCTCAAACGTTTATGTCAATGTACCCTAATGGCAGAAGTCATGAGGGCACACCCCTAGGGATCTGGGGACCTCACAAAAAGAGGACAACCCAAGCATCATTTCAGAGAAATCCATTATGAGCTTACAAATCCAGGTGAATGTCACCCCTAAGTACATTAAGAGGATTTTTCTCTTTCAAAAGAATCAAGCAAATCTGATGCTTCAGAAAGAGGCCCCCTGAGTCCTGTGGCACCCCAGATTGACAGGATCTGGGCAAGATTCAAGCTGTGAAGTTCAGTTGCCCAGGATTTATCCCACAGAAGATAAGCACATCTCCCTCCAGAGAGTAGTGACTGAAAGGTGCTCTGGTCCCAGAATCCTAGGGAATTCTAAGGTGAGATCCAGACTCAGAAATCAATTGTTAAGTGTCTCTAGAGAGTAGAAACCCA
The DNA here is from genome assembly GCF_027409185.1 of Cynocephalus volans. Classification (NCBI taxonomy): domain Eukaryota; kingdom Metazoa; phylum Chordata; class Mammalia; order Dermoptera; family Cynocephalidae; genus Cynocephalus; species Cynocephalus volans. The sequence continues at coordinate 95,476,947 of NC_084469.1, read as the reverse complement.
GGAAAAAACCAAACCGAACCCGTTCTCCCAATGGTCACCCAGAGATACTGTCAACATTTTGAGCTCACTGGTGAAGTGCAGGCTTTTTAGGTAGGCAATGTCTAAGTAAAGGGGGGAAGGGGAACCAGAAACCTCCCAGGCAGTACTGACAGTTCCTGAGGGATTGTGACACCTCCCAGGGGGATTGGGACAGTTTGGAATGGGATTGTGAGGTGACAACATTCCACTCCTTCCTACCAATGTCAGAGTCACTGCAACACTGTGGGGAAGTGGAGCACAGAGCCAGGACCGAGGTCCTTGGAGACGGGAACGCAGGGGACCCAGGGAGCCCAGGAAGGTCTGGTTTGGGGTAGCAGGAGGCCAGGGCTGAGTCCAGGTGGGGAGCCCTGGAAGTAACCTTACTGGCCAAAGTCACCTGGGGACAGCCGGCAAGGGCAGGGTCTGGGCAGCTGAGGGGGCAGGGATGGCTGAGAAGACTTTGGTGGGGGGAGTCAAGAGGCACAGAGGGGCAATCCCCGTGTGCCTCAGAAGTGACACCGAGTCCTGCCCCTGTCCCACCATAGGAGGGGCCTCGGGCTGGCTCTGGGGATGCGACCCAGCATGTTATACCTTCTTCTTGGCCCTCGCCAATTTCTCCTGTCGGATTTCCTCCGACATTTCGGGGTAGGGAAAAGGAAAGGGGTACTTCTGCCTTATCATGGCTAAGCACTGGACAGTCACTCCCTCCAGCTAAGGCACGGACCAGCGACTGAGCCAGAGCAGCTGGGAGCGGCCGGTGCTAGGCAACAGGTAGGTGGGCGTGGCCTCAATGCTCACAGCCCATTGGTGGATGAGAAAGATGGACGGAATGGGGGCGTGGCCAGAACCCAGGGAAGGGTGGGGTCACAATGAAAGCCGGCCCCGCCCACCCCAGGGAGGGGCCCCTGGGGGAAAGGGGCGGGGCTGTCACTCGGTGCCCATGCAGCTTCTGTGTGACCCTTCACGGTGGCCGTCACAGAATCTGAGGCACCTGGCAGAGCAGAGAGGCCGTTCTCCAGCCCCCGCCCTGGACCCTCCTGTTCCCGTTCAACCCCTGACCTGGGGCCTCAGGACCCAGGGCTCAGGAGGTGGGCGAGGAGTGGACAGCAGGGAAAAGTGTGTCACTTCACAGTCCCTTTCCAGACTCCTCACAGCTCTGCCCCAGACTTTCTCATCCCACAAACCGCCTCCAAAGACCCCCGTCCAGTCCTCCAGGTGCCTCTCCACTCGCCCCCTTCCTCAAGGGTGTCTTCACTGATCCCGGGAGCTGAAAATAGGTGTAGCTGGCAGCGGTAGCTTTCCTGTCGGGGAGGGCCTTGAGGAGGGGCCTGAGACTTTGGGGAGTGGTTGGAAACCCAGAGGCACGTCTGGAAACCCGGACCCAGGGAAACTGAGCACCTCCTGTCTCCCGGTGTGGCTGGCGTTTTCCACAAGACATTCTGTGTGTTGTGGAGAAGAACATGGAGCATGAGGAGACACGCCAAGGGTTCCTACAAGTCAGCGTAAAATCTGCCTGAGTCTCAAAGTGCCTGGGACAGAATGTTTCCCCAGAGGGACAGGGCTGCTGATTGGTCCCTGATGGACTTTGGATGTGTCGTCCCCTCCAAAGCGCATGTGGAAATCTCATCTCCAATGTGGCAGTGTGGAAAGTGATTGAGTCATGAGGGCGGATCCATCATGAATGGATTCATGCTCTCCCTGGGGGAGGGGGATTAATGCGTGAGTTCTCGCTCTATGAGTTCTCGTGAGAGCTGATTGTTTAAAGGACCCTGGCACCTCCCCTCTCTCTCTTGCTTCCTCTCGCCATGTGATCTGCTTGTGCTCGTCAGCTGCTGCCACTTTCCGCCACGAGTAGAAGCAGCCTGAGGCCCATGCCAGATGCAGCTGTCCCAGAATCGTAAGCCAAATAAACCTCTGTTCTTTATAAATTACCCAGTGTCGGGTATCATTTTAAAGCTGCAGGGCATGGGGGCTAAAGCAGCAAGCCGAAGCCTCCAAAGGTCACGAGTGGATTTGCCACAGTCTTTCATGCTTGACTAGAGCTACCCACTAGACTTTCCATCCGAGTCTCTGATGGGCCTTCCCTGAGGAAGACAGAAGAAGCAGAGCTGGACGAGCCTCATTACAAGTGCGTGTGTGTAGAGAGAGCGGAGAGAGAAGGGGGCAGAAGCCATCCCTGAAGGTGTAATGCCTGAGGATTTTCCGAAATGGGTGCAATACGTCAATCCACAGACTCAAGAAACTCCAAGTAGATTGGCAAACCCCAACTAGGATTAAAAAAGAAAGGAGGAGAAAATCATACTAAAGTCCATTATAGTTAAATTGCTAAAAGGAATTAGATAAAGTCAAATTTCTTCTCTAAAGCAAATTCATTCCCTTATATGTCATTACTAAACAAAAAAAATTAAAATATTCTAAAACTATTTATTCATCATAAGAAATTAAGAAAATAATAAGAAACCAAAGATTCACAGGAGAATGGATATACTAAACATAAAAAAAAAATCAGATTATCAGGAGAAAATGGTAGAATTGACAGATTAATAAATCTGAAAGCTTGTTATTTGAATCATAAAGATCCATCAAAAAACATGCCCTCACTGTCAGTGTTTATTTTTATTAAATAAATTTGATTCAAATAAAAATACACAAATGTGGGAGTGAAAAAAAATGATGTGCCTACAGATCCCAAGGAAACTATGAAAATAAGGATACCTAAGAAATAAACATTTCATAAATAAATTTGATATTTGAAAGTAAAAGTTAACTTCCTGACCAAGTATAAATTATAAAACTTGACAAAGGGACCCTTATTTGGCCTGCCCCTATTGCTGCCTGGGTTGGCCTGGCCTGGCACTAAGGGAACCGATGGCCTCACCTGCAGCTAAGGGTCCCCCTGATCAGGCTTGCCATAACCGGACTTGGAATGTAAGTGTCCAGTTGTAATGTAACTGGACTTGACTTTTGGCACCTAATCTGTCACCTCAGTGGCTGTACAGAGACCGCTTCCCACTGAAGAAAAATATCTGGTGTCTTCCAAGGTCACAGGTGACAAATGTGACCCATGGCAGTCTTACAAGTTAAAATGTCTGGCTGGGCCAAGAAGCCCCCAGCCTCCGTAACTCCTATGTAACTCTCAGCTTAAACACCTTCCATGATACCGCTGATCTGGTTTGGGGCCTGGTGGGTTTATACTCTCTTGGCACTCTATAGGTTCCCAACTTCCAAAAACATATCATATGCTTGTCAGTTGATGAATGAATAAATAAAATATGGTGCATCGACACACTGGAATATGACCCACCCATGAAAAGGATCAAGGCTCTGACACACGCTACCACGTGGGCAAACCTTGAACACATCACGCTCAGTGAAAGACGTCAGACACAAAAGGCCACACAGTGTAGGATTCCATTTATATGAACGCGCCAGTCCACGAGACCGAAAGTGGGTTCGTGGTTGCCAGGGGCTGGGGGAGGGGATGGGAGAGTGACTTTTAATGGATGTGGGATTTCTTTGTAGGGTGATGAAGATGTTCTGGAATCTGATAGTGGTGATGGTTATACAACCCTGTGTATATAAAACCACTAAAACCCACTGAATTTCATGCTTTCAGTGAGTGAATTGTATGGTATATGAACTATCGCTCCAGGAAGCTGTTATTAATTTTAAAAGCACCATAATTGCAATGAAACGTTTGGTTAGGATCTGTCTGTCTGATTCTAAGTTCCTGGAGGTCTGGTATAATGTGAGTTTTACTCAGTACCGCATCCTCCAAAGGCCGAGCCCATAGTAGGTGGCTCATTAAATCTCTCAAAACGAGCTACTTTTATACCAGGGTCTCTCCCCCTTGGCACTGCGGACCTTGTGGCTGGATCACGCTCTGTGGTTTGGCTGTCCTGCACGTGCTGAGCAGCGTCCCTGGCCTCCACCTACTCCATGCCAGGAGCACCCTCCTCGTCGGTCCTGACAACTACAGATGTCGCCCGACATTGCCTAGTGTCCTCTGGGGGCAAATTGCCCATGGCTGTGAAACATCCATTTAGAGGTACCAAGGTTTTGAATTTGGGGTGCTGCGTGGGACTTTAGAAGTCGCCACGTAAAGGCTGGCCCCCAGGGGGACGCCGCAGGGACATGCAGGCCTTGGCTGTGTCAGCAAAACCTCACCCAGCCAGGAGGTGGTGAGCAGGGCTCCCAAACCCACCCAACCGGGGCAAAAGGTAAAGCCACCCTCTACCAAGAGGGGCCGCAGGCAGAAGGGGACGGGCAGGTGAGCCCACAGGACCGAAGGACCAGCTCCCGAGAGGGGAGCCTCAAAGACCGCCTTCACCGCCGGCCTGGGGTGCAGCGACCCCACCTCCGAGAGGTCAACGGGCAGACGGGCTGAGGAAGGGGCGGGGCCACGACGCAGGGCGGGGCGAGAGGCAGAGACCCCGGAGGCAGAGTCATTGAAAGGAAGGTCCCGTCTCCGAGTCGGGGCGGAGCTTGTGGCGTGGGCGGGGCTTGAAGAGAGAGCGGGCGTCTGACTGGGGAAGGAGGAGGGACTCCGGATAAGGGGCGGGGCCTGCAGCTCCGGGAGTGTCCGTGACGTCACGGGCCGGCGGCGCTCGGGGGACTCGCGAAGATGGCGGCCGGCGGTTATTTTAGCTTCGCGCGGGCGCCGGGTCTTAACTCAGGTAAAGGCCCCGCAGCGCCGCCCGCGCCCGGCCCGGCCCTCCTTCCGCCCCGAGCCGCGCCGCGAGGAGCCGGCGGGGCGGCGTCTTGTGCGAACCGGCTCCGATGGCCGCAGAGCGCACTCGTGTCTGTCACGGGGGGGGGGGCAAGAAGGGGCTCCTGACGTGGGAGCGGGCGCCGGGCCTGTGGGGGGAATGGAGCCCGAACCGTGCGGGTGGAAGTCAGTCCCTGAGGGGACCGCCCCGAGGAGGCTCCGGCGCCAGCTGAAGCAGGGACAGGAGACAGACGGGAGGGCGCCCGGCCGGGCGGGGGAGGGGCGCGAGCTGACCCCTGATGATGGGAAGGAGGCGGGGGAGGGGCGCGAGCTGACCCCTGATGGGGGAGGGGCGGGAACTGACCCCTGATGCTGCACGGGGGGCGGGAGCTGAGCCCTGATGATGGGGGAGGGGCGGGAGCTGACCCCTGATGATGGGGAGGAGGCGGGGGAGGGGCGGGAGCTGACCCCTGATGATGGGGGAGCGGCGGGAGCTGACCCCTGATGGGGAGGGGCGGGAACTGACCCCTGGTGATGGGGAAGGGGTGGGAGCTGACCCCTGATGATGGGGGAGGGGCGGGAGCTGACCCCTGGTGATGAGGGGCCCTTTATGGGAAGTTTATTGGCCCCCCAGCTAGAGCAGAATAGGGTGGGCACAGATCTCGGAGAGCCCAAGTGCTGGGGTGAGGGGCCTGATCTCTTTCCTACAGGAAAGTTGTTTTCATCACATCTCCCCCCTCTTTTGTTAACACTTTGTGAGTAGAACAGGGGGCCTGGGTGGGTTCCTCCCTGGCATCCACCTCTTCCCTGGGGGAGTTCCCTGGGGCTCCCAGAGTCTGCAGCAAGAGCTTCACGTGGGGATCTGGTGCCCCAGAAGGTGTCAGAACAAGGGCAGTCCTTGCTCCATGTGGCCGCTGCAGGAGGGGTCTTCCAGACCCACACTCGGGTCACTCCCTGCTCTGTCTTCCCACCGAGTGGGAACCAGGAGTGGCAAGGCCTGGGGGCAGCCTCAGGCCCTGCTGGCCATTCACAGGCTGTGTCTCCACAGGGGCGGCTGACGGGGCTGGGTGGAGAGGACCTTCCCACCATCATCATCGTGGCCCACTACGACGCGTTCGGGTGGCCCCGGTATGTATGTGTGACCCCACGGGGCCGGACCCCATCTCGGTTCAGTCTGCAGATGCACCCACAGTGAGGGCCCTTGACCCGCCTACTCAGGTCCCATGAGGACCCTCTGGGTGGGTGTCATCGTGTCACTGACATGGAGGGTTTCCAAAATGGGTATAATACGTCAATCCACAGATTGAAGAACCAAACCCCAACTGGGAATAAAAAAGAAAAGAAAAAATCATACTAAAGTCCATCGTAGTTAAATTGCTGAAACGAAGGAGATAAAGTCAAATTTCTTTTCTAAAGCAAATTCCCACCCGTATATGTCATGATTACATAATAAATATCAAACTATTCTAGAACTACTTATTCATCATAAGAAAATCACGACAAACCAAAGATTCACAGGAGAATGGATATACTGAACACACACAGAAAAATGAAATCAAATGATCCAGAGAGGGGAAATGACAGAATTGACAGACTAATAAATCTGAAAGCTGTTTATCTGAAAAATAAAAATCAAACAAAAACCATGTATTCACTTTCAGTCTTTATTTTAATTAAATAAATATGACTCAAATAAAAATACACAAATGTGGGAGTGGAGAAAAACGTAAAGTAGATTCTGAAGAAACTACAAAAATAAGGATAATTATTAAAATAGATATTTTATGAATAAGTTTGATACTTGAATGAAAAAGAAAATTTTCTGGCCAAGTATAAATGATAAAACATTGCTAAGTGCCTCCCCCCCCCCCAGCCAACTCTCTGGACTGCCTTTCCACTAAGGACTCCCCTCGAGTGGCCTACCTCAGGGCCCCCTTGGCTTGATTGGTGCTAACGGCCCCCTTCTGCTAAGAGCCTGCCAGGCCTGCCCCAAGTGCTTCCTTGGCCTGGTCTGGCCACCTAGGGGCCCCCTGGCCTGGCACTATGGGCCCCTGTTCTAGCCTACTTGTCACTCAGGGCCTCCATGGCCCGACCTACTATTCAGGACCCCCCCACTGCTAAGGGCCCCCTTCCGCTAAGGGCCTGCCAGGCCTGCCCCAAGTGCTTCCTTGGCCTGCCCCAGCATTAAGGGGCCCCCTGACTGGCCTGCCCAAGGGACCAATTCTACTGGTCTTCCCCTATGGGTCCCTGAGGCTGGACTACTGGTGAGGGCACCCTGCTGCTTTCTTTCTTTCTTTCTTTTTTCTTTTTGTTTTCTTACATATTTATTTTTGGTTTTTCTTTTATGGTTTTTTTTTTTTTTTCTTTTTCTCTCTTTTAGTATTTTTCCTGTTTTTTATTTTTTTGTTGTTGTTGCTGTTGTTTGTCTGTTTTGCATTTTTTGATTTTTGTATATTTCTGTACATTTTTGTACATTTTTTAGGGGGTTTCTTCTTTTGGATTTTTATTTATTTATTTATTTATTGTTAGGGTTTTCTTCTGTGTGGATTTTTTTTTTGCAGGGTTTTTCTTTTTGTGGGAGTTTACTTCTCGGGGAGTGTTTGGTTTTCTTCTTTTGGGGGGTTTTCTTTTTGGGGGGTTCTCTTTTGGAGTTTTCCTTTTGTTGGGGTTTTCGTCTTTGGGGGTTTCTCCTTTTGGGGCTTTTTGGGGGGTTTTCTTGTTTTCCTGGGGGGTTTTCTTCTTTCTATTGGAGTTTTTTCTATTTGGGTGTTTTTTTCTTTTACGGGGTTTTTCTTTTTGTTAGGATTTCCTTCTTTGGGGGTTCTCTTTTTGGGGTGCATGGTTTCTTCTTTTTGTTGAGGTTTTCTTTTCTGGAAGTTTTTCTTCTTTTCAGAGGTTTTTCTTCTTTGTAGAGACTTTTCTTTTTTGTGGGGGGTGTTTCTTCTTTTTGTTAGGGTTTTGTTCTTTTCATTGGGAATTTCTTCTTTGGGGCTTCCTATTGCTGGCACTTTCTTCTTTTTACTGGGGTTTTTCTTCTTGTGGGATTCTTCTTTTATTGTGGGTTTTTTTCGCTTTGTTGCTGTTTTCTTCTTCTGGGGGGGTTCTACTTTTCCAGTTTTCTTTTGGGCGGTTTCTTTTCTGAGAGGTTATCTTCTTATCAGTGGGGTTTTATTTTTGTTGGGGTTTCCTTCATGTGGGGTGGTTTCTGCTTTTTGTTGGGGTTTTCTTATTTTGGGGGGATTTTTCTTCTTTCTGTTGGGGTTCTCTTCTTTTTGTTGGGGTTGTCTTCTTTTGGGTTTTGTTTTTTTCTTCTTTTGGGCAGTTTTTCTTTATGTTTGGGTTTTATTCTTTTTGTAAAGGTTTTCTTCCTTTTTGGGGGGTGTTTTCTTCTGTGTGTTTTTTTTTCTGGGTTGTGTGTTTTCTTCTTTTTGGTGTTTTCTGGATATCTTCTTTCGAGTATTTTCTGCATGTCATCGTCTTTTGGGTGTTCTCTTCTTTTCGGTGTTTTCTCAGTGTTTTCTTCTTTTGGGGGTTTTCTGGGTGCTATCATCTTCAGGATGCTCTCCGGGTGTTGTCTTTTTTTGGGTGTTCTCTGGATGTTGTCTTCTTTTGAGTATTTTCAGGGCATTGTCTTCTTCTTTTCAGTGTTTTCTGGGTGCTGTCTTCTTTTTTTTGTTTTTTTCCTTTTTTAAGTTTTTTTTTCCTTTTTTCCTTTTTTTGTTTTTTTTTGGATTTTTTGTTTTTTTTTTTAAAGAACAGGGGTCTTAACATGATAAAAGGGTGACTGGGAAGGAGTGGCAGGGACAGGGTGGCAGAGACAGGGTGGCAGGGACAGGGTGAAAGGAAGAGGGTGGCAGAGACATGGTGGCAAGGACAGGGTAGCAGGAACTGGGAGGGGGCAGAGCCCTGGGCCCCACATCTCAGATGTCCATGATGTTACTGTCACAATACTTTTCTGCTCGATAAAACAATGGAAAGCAGAGATTGTTGCTGAAGCCTTGGTTCTCCTGGCATTTCTGTATGTTCTGCGGCAGCTGTGTGGTCAGAAGGAAGGGAGCAATGAATAGTCAGAGGACTGCAGTGCATGACTGGGGTCACCTGTCCCCCAGGCTGGAGCTGCCTCTGTGCTGGCTCTGGAACCCCCCTCAGAGGCTGGTGCCTGTCTCCTAGCCCTTCCTGAATGGGGCAGCGATTCCCATCTCCTTTAGGTCTCCCAGCTTCTCACGAAGCTGGCCCAACTTCTCAGCCAGCTCCATCTTCACGTGCTGCCCTGAATGCAGTGCACTGGGGACCTCCATGTTCTAATTGGTCTGGATGGAGAGAAGCAGTCGGTGGCCACCTGATGCAGCCGGAGACCCACGGCACAGGGAAGGGGCACGGCACAGGCACACAGGGGGCCCTCCCTGTACCATTTCGTGTGAGGTCTCCAGCACCCCATTTTAGAGGTGGGGGAACAAAGGCCCAGGGGGTGAGTGCGGAGGACACGCAGGCAGAATGGGTGACACGCCAGCCCGATGACGCGAGCCTGCAGCTCAGCTTGAAGTGTGCACCTGCCCAGAGCACAGGGGCATAAGCCGTGTAAGGAGTGGCTGCAGGAGGGACAGGCTGCCACCTTCCTCTCTACCCCACAACCATAAAACCAACCCCCTGGGCTGCAGCCACTCACTTGGTTTGGCAGGAGCTTGGATGTTGCGAGCGTTTTCGCCTGGACCTGTAAGGCCGCCTTCTCCATTTCAAGGACGCGAATCTTGCCCTTCAGCTGGGCCTGCTGGGCCTTGAGGACTTCATAGTTGTTCCTGTGGCCAGAGGTGGTGGAGAATGTAAAGAACGAGGAACAGAAAGGACGACTTTTGCCATCAATGCACTGACTTTGCCACACAACCAGAGGACTATGGCATGGGAAGGGGACACCTGGACTCTCAAGTGCCTGTCCACAGAGAGGACATGAATTGCCTGAGGCCACACACGAGTCACTGGCACAGCTGGGGCCACAGCTAGGCTCTGCACGTGTCCAAACCTGTGCGTCGCCCTCATCGTGCTCACCTCTACCCTCCCACCTCCCACCACATCACCCGTGCCGAGGACCCCCCAGACCTGCCACCCACCGTCCCCCTCCTACTTGTTGTCCTCCAGCTGAAGGAAGAGGGCATCTCGCTCGCTCTTGAGGTTGCGGTAGGACTGCAAATACAGAAAGGCAAAGTCAGGATTCGGCAGGGAGAAGATGGAGTCGGGGCACACGAACACCGACACCTACAGCAACCGTTCAGCGGTGACCTTTCCTCCCCCTGAATCACACTTGACACCTTTTTCAAGGCATTTCCAAGCCCATGTTCTCAGTTGCTTTTCCCAAGACCTCAGTAAGGGTGGAAGAGGCAGGGAAAGAGATCTGATTGACAGCTGGCCGACGGAGGCCCAGGGATAGCCTGTCACGTTGCCATTGTTAGGACTGTCATCACCATGGTCTGACTCTGTATTGCGTGCGGCACCAGGCACCGTGCTAACAATCCATCGAATCCTCACAACCACCACAGGAGGGAGTTACTATCGTTAGCTCCATTTTGTAGATGAAATGCAAGGTATTAGAGGTTAAGTGCTAAGATCACGTACAGCCGGGATGTGAACATCCAGGTCTATCTAATTCTCTAAGCCCATTTTTCCCCCTGGGGGTGGAGGCGCAAGCGTGAGGGCAGGTGGCTGGACTCACCCTCTCGGCGTCCTCCTGCCCTGTGGAGAAGGCGGTCAGACTCCCCTGCAGCTGTTGGATCTCTTTTTCCCGGGAGTCCAGGCAGGTCCGCAGATGTTGACATTCTCCTGGAATGACAGAGGTCAAGATGGAACCCAAAGGACTCCCCTGAAGGCCTGCCAAGGCACCAGGTTGAGGGAGGAAGGCTGCCCAGATCCACACCTGCTTTCTGCCGGGCTTCCTGACGAGCATCGGCCAGGGCTCTCTCCATCTCTTCCTTTTCGGACTTTAAGATGGCATTGGTCCGAATCTGAGCCTTTGGGAGAAAAGCCAAACAGGTGGTGAGAGAGGGACAGGAAGGTTCTCTAGGGCACATGAGGGATGCCATAGAGTCCACTCACCTGCAGTTGTTCCCGCAGGGAGTCCAGCTGCTGACACGGACTCTCCTTCTGTAGGAAGAGGAAAGAAACATCTCTTACCAGGGAGGCAGAGATGGAACAGCAAGGGACGGGCCCCAGGAATGCCACCAATGGCCCAGGACAGGCCCACCAGGGAGACCAGATCCTCGGGGACCCCGTGGTGCTGAGGGTGGGGTGCAGGGGGGAGCCTTCTCCAGGTTGGGAGTGGGCAGGACGAGCCTGCGGCCTCTCCATCTCAGTCTGTCCCCAAACCCGTCAGACATGGAAGGAGCGAACAAAGAAATCATGTCCCTCTTTCCACTTCATCCAGTTTCCTGGTGCCAGGTTTTCCATGTGGAGAGTCACGGGAAGGTGACTGAGGTTGTCCCCTCAGGTTCATTCCCCAGACTGGGAAGTGGTGGGGCCAGGAATGGATTTTCAAGGAAAAGCTCTCAGACCCTATGGGGACGCAAATGGACAAACTGTCCTTGAACTCCCAAGGAAAGAGAATTGGGGTCTTTGTTGGATTCAGAGCTGAACATCTGAATCCCGATTCTCTTTACATGACAACCACAGAAACCTCTAGAAATGGAGGCTGAGAAAGGAAAGACTACCCTTCTCCCAGCTTGTGATTCACAAGGGTGCATGTATTCACCATGAACCACACACTAAGGACAGGGACTGATCTTAATAGCAGGGATCCAGGAATGAAAAGGGCAGGCAAGATCCCTGTCTCCCTGATGTCTCGTGTGTGCCTAGAAATCTTTCATTCTTAGAGCTGCAAGGGACCTTTGACACCCTCTAATTCTATCTCAGGACACTCAAGCCCAGGCAGGAGAGGTGGCTTGTCCAAAACCAAAGACCAAGCAAAGCAGGAACTAAGTTAGGGTGGGAACACAGGGCTCCTGACAACTGTCAGCCTAGTGTTTCCAACAGGGCAACAGCCCAGAGCCCATGCGGCAAGGACTCAAGCAGGGGTGTCTGGAGAAAAGAGAGTGGGCAGGCAGGTCAGCAACAGGAAGAGCCATGCTGCATGGTCTGGGGTCCCTCCTGCTGAGAACTAGGCCACCGAGCACCCCATTCTCCCTTGGCACGGGAACCCCCAGCCCCTTTTCTTCAAAGCCCCAAGGGGAAATTGGAGCCCAGGACTGGCAGCGTGGAACCAGGGGACGCCACCGGACTCTTACCAGTTCCTGCACCACACTCTCTATATATTTCTTTACTGCATAGGTGGAGTCCAGGACTGCCTGCAGAACTAGGCACCGGCTCTGTGGCACATGGAGAGAGGAGGAGTTGGAGGAGGGTTGGGAGAGAGGTAGAGAGAGCGATCATTAGGGGTGGGGGTGTTGGCTGTTTCAGCTGGCAGCGTGGCCCCCAGCCCCCAGCATGGGAGGTGGTCGGGGGGCTGGCCTGGAGGGCACTTACCTCCAGCTCCTTGATGTAAGTTGAAGTCCTCAAGGCCTCCCCAGTGATGGATGATGGGGGCTGGAAGAGATGAGAGCACACATGGAGATGCTCTGCCCCTCAATGGCTAAGCCCTCTGCTGTCCTTTCTTCCTAACCTGGACCAGGCCCTCCTCCTGTAGCCCCTCTGTGCCCACTTCTCAAGGTCTCACTTCCTCACCGTCCCTCCGCTCCCGAGCACCTCTCATCCTGCACTTTTTTTTTTTTTTTGGTGGTGGCCAGTACAGGGATTGAGCCCTGGGCCTTGGTGTTGTCAACACTGGGTGTCGGCTGTCTCAGTTGGCAAGGGGGTCCCCAGCCCCCAGCATGGGAGGTGGTTGGGGGCTGGCCTGGAGGGCACTTACCTCCAGCTCCTTAATGTCAGTTGAAGTCCTCAAGGCCTCCCCAGTGATGGATGATGGGGGCTGGAAGAGATGAGAGCACACATGGAGGTGCTCTGCCCCTCAATGGCTAAGCCCTCTGCTGTCCTTTCTTCCTAACCTTGACCAGCCCTCTTCCTGTAGCCCCTCTGTGCCCACTTCTCAAGGTCTCACTTCCCAATCATCCCTCCCCTCCCAAGCAGCTCTTATCCTGCACTTTTTTTTTTTTTTTTGGTGGTGGCCAGTACAGGGATTGAGCCCTGGGCCTTGGTGTTGTCAACATCATCCTGTGCTTCCTGCAGCAGGATCCAATGAGACAGCCACGCTCGTGCTCCATCTGTGTGCACAGCTTCAAGGGAGAACTCAGAGAAGAGTCCTATGTCATATCCCGAGCAGAGGGAGACATAGGATTCAAACCCAGACTTCTTACCCAGTCCCTGACACTTCTTCCATGGTCATTACCATTACCCCCTACTGCCCCTTGAGGCCCCCGTTCCCAGGAGCCTGACCAGCCAACACTCACCTCCTGAGGTGACTGGCACCTCCCACAAGTGCTGGGCTGGGGCCTACTGCCAGTTAGGCCCCTTTTTTGTTGGAACTCTCTTAACTGTGAAAAGGAAAAGCCGTAATATTCAGGAGATGTGGAAGCCCCTATGTTTGTCACCTACTTTACAGTTTTTACAAAGTATTCTTACTTGTACCATCTGATTTAATGCCACCAGCAACCCTATAAGGTGTTGTCATGATCACCAAATGGCTGAAGAAATGGACCGATAGCATGATTAGAAAAAGGCAAGAATGGAATTGAACTTCAGTCTTCTGGGGCTTTGTCATGAATCAGCAGCTGCTGGCGGGCCAAATACAAATCAGACATCGGGGCCCTCCCTCACAGAGCTTTGAGAGCTGCACCCCAGTACTTCTCAAACGTTTATGTCAATGTACCCTAATGGCAGAAGTCATGAGGGCACACCCCTAGGGATCTGGGGACCTCACAAAAAGAGGACAACCCAAGCATCATTTCAGAGAAATCCATTATGAGCTTACAAATCCAGGTGAATGTCACCCCTAAGTACATTAAGAGGATTTTTCTCTTTCAAAAGAATCAAGCAAATCTGATGCTTCAGAAAGAGGCCCCCTGAGTCCTGTGGCACCCCAGATTGACAGGATCTGGGCAAGATTCAAGCTGTGAAGTTCAGTTGCCCAGGATTTATCCCACAGAAGACAAGCACATCTCCCTCCAGAGAGTAGTGACTGAAAGGTGCTCTGGTCCCAGAATCCTAGGGAATTCTAAGGTGAGATCCAGACTCAGAAATCAATTGTTAAGTGTCTCTAGAGAGTAGAAACCCAGGAAAAAACCAAACCGAACCCGTTCTCCCAATGGTCACCCAGAGATACTGTCAACATTTTGAGCTCACTGGTGAAGTGCAGGCTTTTTAGGTAGGCAATGTCTAAGTAAAGGGGGGAAGGGGAACCAGAAACCTCCCAGGCAGTACTGACAGTTCCTGAGGGATTGTGACACCTCCCAGGGGGTTTGGGACAGTTTGGAATGGGATTGTGAGGTGACAACATTCCACTCCTTCCTACCAATGTCAGAGTCACTGCAACACTGTGGGGAAGTGGAGCACAGAGCCAGGACCGAGGTCCTTGGAGACGGGAACGCAGGGGACCCAGGGAGCCCAGGAAGGTCTGGTTTGGGGTAGCAGGAGGCCAGGGCTGAGTCCAGGTGGGGAGCCCTGGAAGTAACCTTACTGGCCAAAGTCACCCGGGGACAGCCGGCAAGGGCAGGGTCTGGGCAGCTGAGGGGGCAGGGATGGCTGAGAAGACTTTGGTGGGGGGAGTCAAGAGGCACAGAGGGGCAATCCCCGTGTGCCTCAGAAGTGACACCGAGTCCTGCCCCTGTCCCACCATAGGAGGGGCCTCGGGCTGGCTCTGGGGATGCGACCCAGCATGTTATACCTTCTTCTTGGCCCTCGCCAATTTCTCCTGTCGGATTTCCTCCGACATTTCGGGGCAGGGAAAAGGAAAGGGGTACTTCCGCCTTATCATGGCTAAGCACTGGACAGTCACTCCCTCCAGCTAAGGCACGGACCAGCGACTGAGCCAGAGCAGCTGGGAGCGGCCGGTGCTAGGCAACAGGTAGGTGGGCGTGGCCTCAATGCTCACAGCCCATTGGTGGATGAGAAAGATGGACGGAATGGGGGCGTGGCCAGAACCCAGGGAAGGGTGGGGTCACAATGAAAGCCGGCCCCGCCCACCCCAGGGAGGGGCCCCTGGGGGAAAGGGGCGGGGCTGTCACTCGGTGCCCATGCAGCTTCTGTGTGACCCTTCACGGTGGCCGTCACAGAATCTGAGGCACCTGGCAGAGCAGAGAGGCCGTTCTCCAGCCCCCGCCCTGGACCCTCCTGTTCCCGTTCAACCCCTGACCTGGGGCCTCAGGACCCAGGGCTCAGGAGGTGGGCGAGGAATGGACAGCAGGGAAAAGTGTGTCACTTCACAGTCCCTTTCCAGACTCCTCACAGCTCTGCCCCAGACTTTCTCATCCCACAAACCGCCTCCAAAGACCCCCGTCCAGTCCTCCAGGTGCCTCTCCACTCGCCCCCTTCCTCAAGGGTGTCTTCACTGATCCCGGGAGCTGAAAATAGGTGTAGCTGGCAGCAGTAGCTTTCCTGTCGGGGAAGGCCTTGAGGAGGGGCCTGAGACTTTGGGGAGTGGTTGGAAACCCAGAGGCACGTCTGGAAACCCGGACCCAGGGAAACTGAGCACCTCCTGTCTCCCGGTGTGGCTGGCGTTTTCCACAAGACATTCTGTGTGTTGTGGAGAAGAACATGGAGCATGAGGAGACGCGCCAAGGGTTCCTACAAGTCAGCGTAAAATCTGCCTGAGTCTCAAAGTGCCTGGGACAGAATGTTTCCCCAGAGGGACAGGGCTGCTGATTGGTCCCTGATGGACTTTGGATGTGTCGTCCCCTCCAAAGCGCATGTGGAAATCTCATCTCCAATGTGGCAGTGTGGAAAGTGATTGAGTCATGAGGGCGGATCCATCATGAATGGATTCATGCTCTCCCTGGGGGAGGGGGATTAATGCGTGAGTTCTCGCTCTATGAGTTCTCGTGAGAGCTGATTGTTTAAAGGACCCTGGCACCTCCCCTCTCTCTCTTGCTTCCTCTCGCCATGTGATCTGCTTGTGCTCGTCAGCTGCTGCCACTTTCCGCCACGAGTAGAAGCAGCCTGAGGCCCATGCCAGATGCAGCTGTCCCAGAATCGTAAGCCAAATAAACCTCTGTTCTTTATAAATTACCCAGTGTCGGGTATCATTTTAAAGCTGCAGGGCATGGGGGCTAAAGCAGCAAGCTGAAACCTCCAAAGGTCACGAGTGGATTTGCCACAGTCTTTCATGCTTGACTAGAGCTACCCACTAGACTTTCCATCCGAGTCTCTGATGGGCCTTCCCTGAGGAAGACAGAAGAAGCAGAGCTGGACGAGCCTCATTACAAGTGCGTGTGTGTAGAGAGAGCGGAGAGAGAAGGCGGCAGAAGCCATCCCTGAAGGTGTAATGCCTGAGGATTTTCCGAAATGGGTGCAATACGTCAATCCACAGACTCAAGAAACTCCAAGTAGATTGGCAAACCCCAACTAGGATTAAAAAAGAAAGGAGGAGAAAATCATACTAAAGTCCATTATAGTTAAATTGCTAAAAGGAATTAGATAAAGTCAAATTTCTTCTCTAAAGCAAATTCATTCCCTTATATGTCATTACTAAACAAAAAAAATTAAAATATTCTAAAACTATTTATTCATCATAAGAAATTAAGAAAATAATAAGAAACCAAAGATTCACAGGAGAATGGATATACTAAACATAAAAAAAAAAATCAGATTATCAGGAGAAAATGGTAGAATTGACAGATTAATAAATCTGAAAGCTTGTTATTTGAATCATAAAGATCCATCAAAAAACATGCCCTCACTGTCAGTGTTTATTTTTATTAAATAAATTTGATTCAAATAAAAATACACAAATGTGGGAGTGAAAAAAAATGATGTGCCTACAGATCCCAAGGAAACTATGAAAATAAGGATACCTAAGAAATAAACATTTCATAAATAAATTTGATATTTGAAAGTAAAAGTTAACTTCCTGACCAAGTATAAATTATAAAACTTGACAAAGGGACCCTTATTTGGCCTGCCCCTATTGCTGCCTGGGTTGGCCTGGCCTGGCACTAAGGGA
This sequence comes from Cynocephalus volans, assembly GCF_027409185.1. Taxonomy (NCBI): domain Eukaryota; kingdom Metazoa; phylum Chordata; class Mammalia; order Dermoptera; family Cynocephalidae; genus Cynocephalus; species Cynocephalus volans. The sequence continues at coordinate 95,460,088 of NC_084469.1, read as the reverse complement.
ACCGATGGCCTCACCTGCAGCTAAGGGTCCCCCTGATCAGGCTTGCCATAACCGGACTTGGAATGTAAGTGTCCAGTTGTAATGTAACTGGACTTGACTTTTGGCACCTAATCTGTCACCTCAGTGGCTGTACAGAGACCGCTTCCCACTGAAGAAAAATATCTGGTGTCTTCCAAGGTCACAGGTGACAAATGTGACCCATGGCAGTCTTACAAGTTAAAATGTCTGGCTGGGCCAAGAAGCCCCCAGCCTCCGTAACTCCTATGTAACTCTCAGCTTAAACACCTTCCATGATACCGCTGATCTGGTTTGGGGCCTGGTGGGTTTATACTCTCTTGGCACTCTATAGGTTCCCAACTTCCAAAAACATATCATATGCTTGTCAGTTGATGAATGAATAAATAAAATATGGTGCATCGACACACTGGAATATGACCCACCCATGAAAAGGATCAAGGCTCTGACACACGCTACCACGTGGGCAAACCTTGAACACATCACGCTCAGTGAAAGACGTCAGACACAAAAGGCCACACAGTGTAGGATTCCATTTATATGAACGCGCCAGTCCACGAGACCGAAAGTGGGTTCGTGGTTGCCAGGGGCTGGGGGAGGGGATGGGAGAGTGACTTTTAATGGATGTGGGATTTCTTTGTAGGGTGATGAAGATGTTCTGGAATCTGATAGTGGTGATGGTTATACAACCCTGTGTATATAAAACCACTAAAACCCACTGAATTTCATGCTTTCAGTGAGTGAATTGTATGGTATATGAACTATCGCTCCAGGAAGCTGTTATTAATTTTAAAAGCACCATAATTGCAATGAAACGTTTGGTTAGGATCTGTCTGTCTGATTCTAAGTTCCTGGAGGTCTGGTATAATGTGAGTTTTACTCAGTACCGCATCCTCCAAAGGCCGAGCCCATAGTAGGTGGCTCATTAAATCTCTCAAAACGAGCTACTTTTATACCAGGGTCTCTCCCCCTTGGCACTGCGGACCTTGTGGCTGGATCACGCTCTGTGGTTTGGCTGTCCTGCACGTGCTGAGCAGCGTCCCTGGCCTCCACCTACTCCATGCCAGGAGCACCCTCCTCGTCGGTCCTGACAACTACAGATGTCGCCCGACATTGCCTAGTGTCCTCTGGGGGCAAATTGCCCATGGCTGTGAAACATCCATTTAGAGGTACCAAGGTTTTGAATTTGGGGTGCTGCGTGGGACTTTAGAAGTCGCCACGTAAAGGCTGGCCCCCAGGGGGACGCCGCAGGGACATGCAGGCCTTGGCTGTGTCAGCAAAACCTCACCCAGCCAGGAGGTGGTGAGCAGGGCTCCCAAACCCACCCAACCGGGGCAAAAGGTAAAGCCACCCTCTACCAAGAGGGGCCGCAGGCAGAAGGGGACGGGCAGGTGAGCCCACAGGACCGAAGGACCAGCTCCCGAGAGGGGAGCCTCAAAGACCGCCTTCACCGCCGGCCTGGGGTGCAGCGACCCCACCTCCGAGAGGTCAACGGGCAGACGGGCTGAGGAAGGGGCGGGGCCACGACGCAGGGCGGGGCGAGAGGCAGAGACCCCGGAGGCAGAGTCATTGAAAGGAAGGTCCCGTCTCCGAGTCGGGGCGGAGCTTGTGGCGTGGGCGGGGCTTGAAGAGAGAGCGGGCGTCTGACTGGGGAAGGAGGAGGGACTCCGGGTAAGGGGCGGGGCCTGCAGCTCCGGGAGTGTCCGTGACGTCACGGGCCGGCGGCGCTCGGGGGACTCGCGAAGATGGCGGCCGGCGGTTATTTTAGCTTCGCGCGGGCGCCGGGTCTTAACTCAGGTAAAGGCCCCGCAGCGCCGCCCGCGCCCGGCCCGGCCCTCCTTCCGCCCCGAGCCGCGCCGCGAGGAGCCGGCGGGGCGGCGTCTTGTGCGAACCAGCTCCGATGGCCGCAGAGCGCACTCGTGTCTGTCACGGGGGGGCAAGAAGGGGCTCCTGACGTGGGAGCGGGCGCCGGGCCTGTGGGGGGAATGGAGCCCGAACCGTGCGGGTGGAAGTCAGTCCCTGAGGGGACTGCCCCGAGGAGGCTCCGGCGCCAGCTGAAGCAGGGACAGGAGACAGACGGGAGGGCGCCCGGCCGGGCGGGGGAGGGGCGGGAGGTGACCCCTGATGATGGGAAGGAGGCGGGGGAGGGGCGCGAGCTGATCCCTGATGGGGGAGGGGCGGGAACTGACCCCTGATGCTGCACGGGGGGCGGGAGCTGAGACCTGATGATGGGGGAGGGGCGGGAGCTGACCCCTGATGATGGGGAGGAGGCGGGGGAGGGGCGGGAGCTGACCCCTGATGATGGGGGAGCGGCGGGAGCTGACCCCTGATGGGGAGGGGCGGGAACTGACCCCTGGTGATGGGGAAGGGGTGGGAGCTGACCCCTGATGATGGGGGAGGGGCGGGAGCTGACCCCTGGTGATGAGGGGCCCTTTATGGGAAGTTTATTGGCCCCCCAGCTAGAGCAGAATAGGGTGGGCACAGATCTCGGAGAGCCCAAGTGCTGGGGTGAGGGGCCTGATCTCTTTCCTACAGGAAAGTTGTTTTCATCACATCTCCCCCCTCTTTTGTTAACACTTTGTGAGTAGAACAGGGGGCCTGGGTGGGTTCCTCCCTGGCATCCACCTCTTCCCTGGGGGAGTTCCCTGGGGCTCCCAGAGTCTGCAGCAAGAGCTTCACGTGGGGATCTGGTGCCCCAGAAGGTGTCAGAACAAGGGCAGTCCTTGCTCCATGTGGCCGCTGCAGGAGGGGTCTTCCAGACCCACACTCGGGTCACTCCCTGCTCTGTCTTCCCACCGAGTGGGAACCAGGAGTGGCAAGGCCTGGGGGCAGCCTCAGGCCCTGCTGGCCATTCACAGGCTGTGTCTCCACAGGGGCGGCTGACGGGGCTGGGTGGAGAGGACCTTCCCACCATCATCATCGTGGCCCACTACGACGCGTTCGGGTGGCCCCGGTATGTATGTGTGACCCCACGGGGCCGGACCCCATCTCGGTTCAGTCTGCAGATGCACCCACAGTGAGGGCCCTTGACCCGCCTACTCAGGTCCCATGAGGACCCTCTGGGTGGGTGTCATCGTGTCACTGACATGGAGGGTTTCCAAAATGGGTATAATACGTCAATCCACAGATTGAAGAACCAAACCCCAACTGGGAATAAAAAAGAAAAGAAAAAATCATACTAAAGTCCATCGTAGTTAAATTGCTGAAACGAAGGAGATAAAGTCAAATTTCTTTTCTAAAGCAAATTCCCACCCGTATATGTCATGATTACATAATAAATATCAAACTATTCTAGAACTACTTATTCATCATAAGAAAATCACGACAAACCTAAGATTCACAGGAGAATGGATATACTGAACACACACAGAAAAATGAAATCAAATGATCCAGAGAGGGGAAATGACAGAATTGACAGACTAATAAATCTGAAAGCTGTTTATCTGAAAAATAAAAATCAAACAAAAACCATGTATTCACTTTCAGTCTTTATTTTAATTAAATAAATATGACTCAAATAAAAATACACAAATGTGGGAGTGGAGAAAAACGTAAAGTAGATTCTGAAGAAACTACAAAAATAAGGATAATTATTAAAATAGATATTTTATGAATAAGTTTGATACTTGAATGAAAAAGAAAATTTTCTGGCCAAGTATAAATGATAAAACATTGCTAAGTGCCTCCCCCCCCCCCCCAGCCAACTCTCTGGACTGCCTTTCCACTAAGGACTCCCCTCGAATGGCCTACCTCAGGGCCCCCTTGGCTTGATTGGTGCTAACGGCCCCCTTCTGCTAAGAGCCTGCCAGGCCTGCCCCAAGTGCTTCCTTGGCCTGGTCTGGCCACCTAGGGGCCCCCTGGCCTGGCACTATGGGCCCCTGTTCTAGCCTACTTGTCACTCAGGGCCTCCATGGCCCGACCTACTATTCAGGACCTCCCCACTGCTAAGGGCCCCCTTCCGCTAAGGGCCTGCCAGGCCTGCCCCAAGTGCTTCCTTGGCCTGCCCCAGCATTAAGGGGCCCCCTGACTGGCCTGCCCAAGGGACCAATTCTACTGGTCTTCCCCTATGGGTCCCTGAGGCTGGACTACTGGTGAGGGCACCCTGCTGCTTTCTTTCTTTCTTTCTTTTTTCTTTTTGTTTTCTTACATATTTATTTTTGGTTTTTCTTTTATGGTTTTTTTTTTTTTTTCTTTTTCTCTCTTTTAGTATTTTTCCTGTTTTTTATTTTTTTGTTGTTGTTGCTGTTGTTTGTCTGTTTTGCATTTTTTGATTTTTGTATATTTCTGTACATTTTTGTACATTTTTTAGGGGGTTTCTTCTTTTGGATTTTTATTTATTTATTTATTTATTGTTAGGGTTTTCTTCTGTGTGGATTTTTTTTTTTGCAGGGTTTTTCTTTTTGTGGGAGTTTACTTCTCGGGGAGTTTTTGGTTTTCTTCTTTTGGGGGGTTTTCTTTTTGGGGGGTTCTCTTTTGGAGTTTTCCTTTTGTTGGGGTTTTCGTCTTTGGGGGTTTCTCCTTTTGGGGCTTTTTGGGGGGTTTTCTTGTTTTCCTGGGGGGTTTTCTTCTTTCTATTGGAGTTTTTTCTATTTGGGTGTTTTTTTCTTTTACGGGGTTTTTCTTTTTGTTAGGATTTCCTTCTTTGGGGGTTCTCTTTTTGGGGTGCATGGTTTCTTCTTTTTGTTGAGGTTTTCTTTTCTGGAAGTTTTTCTTCTTTTCAGAGGTTTTTCTTCTTTGTAGAGACTTTTCTTTTTTGTGGGGGGTGTTTCTTCTTTTTGTTAGGGTTTTGTTCTTTTCATTGGGAATTTCTTCTTTGGGGCTTCCTATTGCTGGCACTTTCTTCTTTTTACTGGGGTTTTTCTTCTTGTGGGATTCTTCTTTTATTGTGGGTTTTTTTCGCTTTGTTGCTGTTTTCTTCTTCTGGGGGGGTTCTACTTTTCCAGTTTTCTTTTGGGCGGTTTCTTTTCTGAGAGGTTATCTTCTTATCAGTGGGGTTTTATTTTTGTTGGGGTTTCCTTCATGTGGGGTGGTTTCTGCTTTTTGTTGGGGTTTTCTTATTTTGGGGGGATTTTTCTTCTTTCTGTTGGGGTTCTCTTCTTTTTGTTGGGGTTGTCTTCTTTTGGGTTTTGTTTTTTTCTTCTTTTGGGCAGTTTTTCTTTATGTTTGGGTTTTATTCTTTTTGTAAAGGTTTTCTTCCTTTTTGGGGGGTGTTTTCTTCTGTGTGTTTTTTTTTCTGGGTTGTGTGTTTTCTTCTTTTTGGTGTTTTCTGGATATCTTCTTTCGAGTATTTTCTGCATGTCATCGTCTTTTGGGTGTTCTCTTCTTTTCGGTGTTTTCTCGGTGTTTTCTTCTTTTGGGGGTTTTCTGGGTGCTATCATCTTTAGGATGTTCTCCGGGTGTTGTCTTTTTTTGGGTGTTCTCTGGATGTTGTCTTCTTTTGAGTATTTTCAGGGCATCGTCTTCTTCTTTTCAGTGTTTTCTGGGTGCTGTCTTCTTTTTTTTGTTTTTTTCCTTTTTTAAGTTTTTTTTTCCTTTTTTCCTTTTTTTGTTTTTTTTGGATTTTTCGTTTTTTTTTTAAAGAACAGGGGTCTTAACATGATAAAAGGGTGACTGGGAAGGAGTGGCAGGGACAGGGTGGCAGAGACAGGGTGGCAGGGACAGGGTGGAAGGAAGAGGGTGGCAGAGACATGGTGGCAAGGACAGGGTAGCAGGAACTGGGAGGGGTCAGAGCCCTGGGCCCCACATCTCAGATGTCCATGATGTTACTGTCACAATACTTTTCTGCTCGATAAAACAATGGAAAGCAGAGATTGTTGCTGAAGCCTTGGTTCTCCTGGCATTTCTGTATGTTCTGCGGCAGCTGTGTGGTCAGAAGGAAGGGAGCAATGAATAGTCAGAGGACTGCAGTGCATGACTGGGGTCACCTGTCCCCCAGGCTGGAGCTGCCTCTGTGCTGGCTCTGGAACCCCCCTCAGAGGCTGGTGCCTGTCTCCTAGCCCTTCCTGAATGGGGCAGCGATTCCCATCTCCTTTAGGTCTCCCAGCTTCTCACGAAGCTGGCCCAACTTCTCAGCCAGCTCCATCTTCACATGCTGCCCTGAATGCAGTGCACTGGGGACCTCCATGTTCTAATTGGTCTGGATGGAGAGAAGCAGTCGGTGGCCACCTGATGCAGCCGGAGACCCACGGCACAGGGAAGGGGCACGGCACAGGCACACAGGGGGCCCTCCCTGTACCATTTCGTGTGAGGTCTCCAGCACCCCATTTTAGAGGTGGGGGAACAAAGGCCCAGGGGGTGAGTGCGGAGGACACGCAGGCAGAATGGGTGACACGCCAGCCCGATGACGCGAGCCTGCAGCTCAGCTTGAAGTGTGCACCTGCCCAGAGCACAGGGGCATAAGCCGTGTAAGGAGTGGCTGCAGGAGGGACAGGCTGCCACCTTCCTCTCTACCCCACAACCATAAAACCAACCCCCTGGGCTGCAGCCACTCACTTGGTTTGGCAGGAGCTTGGATGTTGCGAGCGTTTTCGCCTGGACCTGTAAGGCCGCCTTCTCCATTTCAAGGACGCGAATCTTGCCCTTCAGCTGGGCCTGCTGGGCCTTGAGGACTTCATAGTTGTTCCTGTGGCCAGAGGTGGTGGAGAATGTAAAGAACGAGGAACAGAAAGGACGACTTTTGCCATCAATGCACTGACTTTGCCACACAACCAGAGGACTATGGCATGGGAAGGGGACACCTGGACTCTCAAGTGCCTGTCCACAGAGAGGACATGAATTGCCTGAGGCCACACACGAGTCACTGGCACAGCTGGGGCCACAGCTAGGCTCTGCACGTGTCCAAACCTGTGCGTCGCCCTCATCGTGCTCACCTCTACCCTCCCACCTCCCACCACATCACCCGTGCCGAGGACCCCCCAGACCTGCCACCCACCGTCCCCCTCCTACTTGTTGTCCTCCAGCTGAAGGAAGAGGGCATCTCGCTCGCTCTTGAGGTTGCGGTAGGACTGCAAATACAGAAAGGCAAAGTCAGGATTCGGCAGGGAGAAGATGGAGTCGGGGCACACGAACACCGACACCTACAGCAACCGTTCAGCGGTGACCTTTCCTCCCCCTGAATCACACTTGACACCTTTTTCAAGGCATTTCCAAGCCCATGTTCTCAGTTGCTTTTCCCAAGACCTCAGTAAGGGTGGAAGAGGCAGGGAAAGAGATCTGATTGACAGCTGGCCGACGGAGGCCCAGGGATAGCCTGTCACGTTGCCATTGTTAGGACTGTCATCACCATGGTCTGACTCTGTATTGCGTGCGGCACCAGGCACCGTGCTAACAATCCATCGAATCCTCACAACCACCACAGGAGGGAGTTACTATCGTTAGCTCCATTTTGTAGATGAAATGCAAGGTATTAGAGGTTAAGTGCTAAGATCACGTACAGCCGGGATGTGAACATCCAGGTCTATCTAATTCTCTAAGCCCATTTTTCCCCCTGGGGGTGGAGGCGCAAGCGTGAGGGCAGGTGGCTGGACTCACCCTCTCGGCGTCCTCCTGCCCTGTGGAGAAGGCGGTCAGACTCCCCTGCAGCTGTTGGATCTCTTTTTCCCGGGAGTCCAGGCAGGTCCGCAGATGTTGACATTCTCCTGGAATGACAGAGGTCAAGATGGAACCCAAAGGACTCCCCTGAAGGCCTGCCAAGGCACCAGGTTGAGGGAGGAAGGCTGCCCAGATCCACACCTGCTTTCTGCCGGGCTTCCTGACGAGCATCGGCCAGGGCTCTCTCCATCTCTTCCTTTTCGGACTTTAAGATGGCATTGGTCCGAATCTGAGCCTTTGGGAGAAAAGCCAAACAGGTGGTGAGAGAGGGACAGGAAGGTTCTCTAGGGCACATGAGGGATGCCATAGAGTCCACTCACCTGCAGTTGTTCCCGCAGGGAGTCCAGCTGCTGACACGGACTCTCCTTCTGTAGGAAGAGGAAAGAAACATCTCTTACCAGGGAGGCAGAGATGGAACAGCAAGGGACGGGCCCCAGGAATGCCACCAATGGCCCAGGACAGGCCCACCAGGGAGACCAGATCCTCGGGGACCCCGTGGTGCTGAGGGTGGGGTGCAGGGGGGAGCCTTCTCCAGGTTGGGAGTGGGCAGGACGAGCCTGCGGCCTCTCCATCTCAGTCTGTCCCCAAACCCGTCAGACATGGAAGGAGCGAACAAAGAAATCATGTCCCTCTTTCCACTTCATCCAGTTTCCTGGTGCCAGGTTTTCCATGTGGAGAGTCACGGGAAGGTGACTGAGGTTGTCCCCTCAGGTTCATTCCCCAGACTGGGAAGTGGTGGGGCCAGGAATGGATTTTCAAGGAAAAGCTCTCAGACCCTATGGGGACGCAAATGGACAAACTGTCCTTGAACTCCCAAGGAAAGAGAATTGGGGTCTTTGTTGGATTCAGAGCTGAACATCTGAATCCCGATTCTCTTTACATGACAACCACAGAAACCTCTAGAAATGGAGGCTGAGAAAGGAAAGACTACCCTTCTCCCAGCTTGTGATTCACAAGGGTGCATGTATTCACCATGAACCACACACTAAGGACAGGGACTGATCTTAATAGCAGGGATCCAGGAATGAAAAGGGCAGGCAAGATCCCTGTCTCCCTGATGTCTCGTGTGTGCCTAGAAATCTTTCATTCTTAGAGCTGCAAGGGACCTTTGACACCCTCTAATTCTATCTCAGGACACTCAAGCCCAGGCAGGAGAGGTGGCTTGTCCAAAACCAAAGACCAAGCAAAGCAGGAACTAAGTTAGGGTGGGAACACAGGGCTCCTGACAACTGTCAGCCTAGTGTTTCCAACAGGGCAACAGCCCAGAGCCCATGCGGCAAGGACTCAAGCAGGGGTGTCTGGAGAAAAGAGAGTGGGCAGGCAGGTCAGCAACAGGAAGAGCCATGCTGCATGGTCTGGGGTCCCTCCTGCTGAGAACTAGGCCACCGAGCACCCCATTCTCCCTTGGCACGGGAACCCCCAGCCCCTTTTCTTCAAAGCCCCAAGGGGAAATTGGAGCCCAGGATTGGCAGCGTGGAACCAGGGGACGCCACCGGACTCTTACCAGTTCCTGCACCACACTCTCTATATATTTCTTTACTGCATAGGTGGAGTCCAGGACTGCCTGCAGAACTAGGCACCGGCTCTGTGGCACATGGAGAGAGGAGGAGTTGGAGGAGGGTTGGGAGAGAGGTAGAGAGAGCGATCATTAGGGGTGGGGGTGTTGGCTGTTTCAGCTGGCAGCGTGGCCCCCAGCCCCCAGCATGGGAGGTGGTCGGGGGGCTGGCCTGGAGGGCACTTACCTCCAGCTCCTTGATGTAAGTTGAAGTCCTCAAGGCCTCCCCAGTGATGGATGATGGGGGCTGGAAGAGATGAGAGCACACATGGAGATGCTCTGCCCCTCAATGGCTAAGCCCTCTGCTGTCCTTCCTTCCTAACCTGGACCAGGCCCTCCTCCTGTAGCCCCTCTGTGCCCACTTCTCAAGGTCTCACTTCCTCACCGTCCCTCCGCTCCCGAGCACCTCTCATCCTGCACTTTTTTTTTTTTTTGGTGGTGGCCAGTACAGGGATTGAGCCCTGGGCCTTGGTGTTGTCAACACTGGGTGTCGGCTGTCTCAGTTGGCAAGGGGGTCCCCAGCCCCCAGCATGGGAGGTGGTTGGGGGCTGGCCTGGAGGGCACTTACCTCCAGCTCCTTATTGTCAGTTGAAGTCCTCAAGGCCTCCCCAGTGATGGATGATGGGGGCTGGAAGAGATGAGAGCACACATGGAGGTGCTCTGCCCCTCAATGGCTAAGCCCTCTGCTGTCCTTTCTTCCTAACCTTGACCAGCCCTCTTCCTGTAGCCCCTCTGTGCCCACTTCTCAAGGTCTCACTTCCCAATCATCCCTCCCCTCCCAAGCAGCTCTTATCCTGCACTTTTTTTTTTTTTTGGTGGTGGCCAGTACAGGGATTGAGCCCTGGGCCTTGGTGTTGTCAACATCATCCTGTGCTTCCTGCAGCAGGATCCAATGAGACAGCCACGCTCGTGCTCCATCTGTGTGCACAGCTTCAAGGGAGAACTCAGAGAAGAGTCCTATGTCATATCCCGAGCAGAGGGAGACATAGGATTCAAACCCAGACTTCTTACCCAGTCCCTGACACTTCTTCCATGGTCATTACCATTACCCCCTACTGCCCCTTGAGGCCCCCGTTCCCAGGAGCCTGACCAGCCAACACTCACCTCCTGAGGTGACTGGCACCTCCCACAAGTGCTGGGCTGGGGCCTACTGCCAGTTAGGCCCCTTTTTTGTTGGAACTCTCTTAACTGTGAAAAGGAAAAGCCGTAATATTCAGGAGATGTGGAAGCCCCTATGTTTGTCACCTACTTTACAGTTTTTACAAAGTATTCTTACTTGTACCATCTGATTTAATGCCACCAGCAACCCTATAAGGTGTTGTCATGATCACCAAATGGCTGAAGAAATGGACCGATAGCATGATTAGAAAAAGGCAAGAATGGAATTGAACTTCAGTCTTCTGGGGCTTTGTCATGAATCAGCAGCTGCTGGCGGGCCAAATACAAATCAGACATCGGGGCCCTCCCTCACAGAGCTTTGAGAGCTGCACCCCAGTACTTCTCAAACGTTTATGTCAATGTACCCTAATGGCAGAAGTCATGAGGGCACACCCCTAGGGATCTGGGGACCTCACAAAAAGAGGACAACCCAAGCATCATTTCAGAGAAATCCATTATGAGCTTACAAATCCAGGTGAATGTCACCCCTAAGTACATTAAGAGGATTTTTCTCTTTCAAAAGAATCAAGCAAATCTGATGCTTCAGAAAGAGGCCCCCTGAGTCCTGTGGCACCCCAGATTGACAGGATCTGGGCAAGATTCAAGCTGTGAAGTTCAGTTGCCCAGGATTTATCCCACAGAAGATAAGCACATCTCCCTCCAGAGAGTAGTGACTGAAAGGTGCTCTGGTCCCAGAATCCTAGGGAATTCTAAGGTGAGATCCAGACTCAGAAATCAATTGTTAAGTGTCTCTAGAGAGTAGAAACCCAGGAAAAAACCAAACCGAACCCGTTCTCCCAATGGCCACCCAGAGATACTGTCAACATTTTGAGCTCACTGGTGAAGTGCAGGCTTTTTAGGTAGGCAATGTCTAAGTAAAGGGGGGAAGGGGAACCAGAAACCTCCCAGGCAGTACTGACAGTTCCTGAGGGATTGTGACACCTCCCAGGGGGATTGGGACAGTTTGGAATGGGATTGTGAGGTGACAACATTCCACTCCTTCCTACCAATGTCAGAGTCACTGCAACACTGTGGGGAAGTGGAGCACAGAGCCAGGACCGAGGTCCTTGGAGACGGGAACGCAGGGGACCCAGGGAGCCCAGGAAGGTCTGGTTTGGGGTAGCAGGAGGCCAGGGCTGAGTCCAGGTGGGGAGCCCTGGAAGTAACCTTACTGGCCAAAGTCACCCGGGGACAGCCGGCAAGGGCAGGGTCTGGGCAGCTGAGGGTGCAGGGATGGCTGAGAAGACTTTGGTGGGGGGAGTCAAGAGGCACAGAGGGGCAATCCCCGTGTGCCTCAGAAGTGACACCGAGTCCTGCCCCTGTCCCACCATAGGAGGGGCCTCGGGCTGGCTCTGGGGATGCGACCCAGCATGTTATACCTTCTTCTTGGCCCTCGCCAATTTCTCCTGTCGGATTTCCTCCGACATTTCGGGGCAGGGAAAAGGAAAGGGGTACTTCCGCCTTATCATGGCTAAGCACTGGACAGTCACTCCCTCCAGCTAAGGCACGGACCAGCGACTGAGCCAGAGCAGCTGGGAGCGGCCGGTGCTAGGCAACAGGTAGGTGGGCGTGGCCTCAATGCTCACAGCCCATTGGTGGATGAGAAAGATGGACGGAATGGGGGCGTGGCCAGAACCCAGGGAAGGGTGGGGTCACAATGAAAGCCGGCCCCGCCCACCCCAGGGAGGGGCCCCTGGGGGAAAGGGGCGGGGCTGTCACTCGGTGCCCATGCAGCTTCTGTGTGACCCTTCACGGTGGCCGTCACAGAATCTGAGGCACCTGGCAGAGCAGAGAGGCCGTTCTCCAGCCCCCGCCCTGGACCCTCCTGTTCCCGTTCAACCCCTGACCTGGGGCCTCAGGACCCAGGGCTCAGGAGGTGGGCAAGGAATGGACAGCAGGGAAAAGTGTGTCACTTCACAGTCCCTTTCCAGACTCCTCACAGCTCTGCCCCAGACTTTCTCATCCCACAAACCGCCTCCAAAGACCCCCGTCCAGTCCTCCAGGTGCCTCTCCACTCGCCCCCTTCCTCAAGGGTGTCTTCACTGATCCCGGGAGCTGAAAATAGGTGTAGCTGGCAGCAGTAGCTTTCCTGTCGGGGAGGGCCTTGAGGAGGGGCCTGAGACTTTGGGGAGTGGTTGGAAACCCAGAGGCACGTCTGGAAACCCGGACCCAGGGAAACTGAGCACCTCCTGTCTCCCGGTGTGGCTGGTGTTTTCCACAAGACATTCTGTGTGTTGTGGAGAAGAACATGGAGCATGAGGAGACACGCCAAGGGTTCCTACAAGTCAGCGTAAAATCTGCCTGAGTCTCAAAGTGCCTGGGACAGAATGTTTCCCCAGAGGGACAGGGCTGCTGATTGGTCCCTGATGGACTTTGGATGTGTCGTCCCCTCCAAAGCGCATGTGGAAATCTCATCTCCAATGTGGCAGTGCGGAAAGTGATTGAGTCATGAGGGCGGATCCATCATGAATGGATTCATGCTCTCCCTGGGGGAGGGGGATTAATGCGTGAGTTCTCGCTCTATGAGTTCTCGCGAGAGCTGATTGTTTAAAGGACCCTGGCACCTCCCCTCTCTCTCTTGCTTCCTCTCGCCATGTGATCTGCTTGTGCTCGTCAGCTGCTGCCACTTTCCGCCACGAGTAGAAGCAGCCTGAGGCCCATGCCAGATGCAGCTGTCCCAGAATCGTAAGCCAAATAAACCTCTGTTCTTTATAAATTACCCAGTGTCGGGTATCATTTTAAAGCTGCAGGGCATGGGGGCTAAAGCAGCAAGCTGAAACCTCCAAAGGCCACGAGTGTATTTGGCACAGTCTTTCATGCTTGACTAGAGCTACCCACTAGACTTTCCATCCGAGTCTCTGATGGGCCTTCCCTGAGGAAGACAGAAGAAGCAGAGCTGGACGAGCCTCATTACAAGTGCGTGTGTGTAGAGAGAGCGGAGAGAGAAGGCGGCAGAAGCCATCCCTGAAGGTGTAATGCCTGAGGATTTTCCGAAATGGGTGCAATACGTCAATCCACAGACTCAAGAAACTCCAAGTAGATTGGCAAACCCCAACTAGGATTAAAAAAGAAAGGAGGAGAAAATCATACTAAAGTCCATTATAGTTAAATTGCTAAAAGGAATTAGATAAAGTCAAATTTCTTCTCTAAAGCAAATTCATTCCCTTATATGTCATTACTAAACAAAAAAAATTAAAATATTCTAAAACTATTTATTCATCATAAGAAATTAAGAAAATAATAAGAAACCAAAGATTCACAGGAGAATGGATATACTAAACATAAAAAAAAAAATCAGATTATCAGGAGAAAATGGTAGAATTGACAGATTAATAAATCTGAAAGCTTGTTATTTGAATCATAAAGATCCATCAAAAAACATGCCCTCACTGTCAGTGTTTATTTTTATTAAATAAATTTGATTCAAATAAAAATACACAAATGTGGGAGTGAAAAAAAATGATGTGCCTACAGATCCCAAGGAAACTATGAAAATAAGGATACCTAAGAAATAAACATTTCATAAATAAATTTGATATTTGAAAGTAAAAGTTAACTTCCTGACCAAGTATAAATTATAAAACTTGACAAAGGGACCCTTATTTGGCCTGCCCCTATTGCTGCCTGGGTTGGCCTGGCCTGGCACTAAGGGAACCGATGGCCTCACCTGCAGCTAAGGGTCCCCCTGATCAGGCTTGCCATAACCGGACTTGGAATGTAAGTGTCCAGTTGTAATGTAACTGGACTTGACTTTTGGCACCTAATCTGTCACCTCAGTGGCTGTACAGAGACCGCTTCCCACTGAAGAAAAATATCTGGTGTCTTCCAAGGTCACAGGTGACAAATGTGACCCATGGCAGTCTTACAAGTTAAAATGTCTGGCTGGGCCAAGAAGCCCCCAGCCTCCGTAACTCCTATGTAACTCTCAGCTTAAACACCTTCCATGATACCGCTGATCTGGTTTGGGGCCTGGTGGGTTTATACTCTCTTGGCACTCTATAGGTTCCCAACTTCCAAAAACATATCATATGCTTGTCAGTTGATGAATGAATAAATAAAATATGGTGCATCGACACACTGGAATATGACCCACCCATGAAAAGGATCAAGGCTCTGACACACGCTACCACGTGGGCAAACCTTGAACACATCACGCTCAGTGAAAGACGCCAGACACAAAAGGCCACACAGTGTAGGATTCCATTTATATGAACGCGCCAGTCCACGAGACCGAAAGTGGGTTCGTGGTTGCCAGGGGCTGGGGGAGGGGATGGGAGAGTGACTTTTAATGGATGTGGGATTTCTTTGTAGGGTGATGAAGATGTTCTGGAATCTGATAGTGGTGATGGTTATACAACCCTGTGTATATAAAACCACTAAAACCCACTGAATTTCATGCTTTCAGTGAGTGAATTGTATGGTATATGAACTATCGCTCCAGGAAGCTGTTATTAATTTTAAAAGCACCATAATTGCAATGAAACGTTTGGTTAGGATCTGTCTGTCTGATTCTAAGTTCCTGGAGGTCTGGTATAATGTGAGTTTTACTCAGTACCGCATCCTCCAAAGGCCGAGCCCATAGTAGGTGGCTCATTAAATCTCTCAAAACGAGCTACTTTTATACCAGGGTCTCTCCCCCTTGGCACTGCGGACCTTGTGGCTGGATCACGCTCTGTGGTTTGGCTGTCCTGCACGTGCTGAGCAGCGTCCCTGGCCTCCACCTACTCCATGCCAGGAGCACCCTCCTCGTCGGTCCTGACAACTACAGATGTCGCCCGACATTGCCTAGTGTCCTCTGGGGGCAAATTGCCCATGGCTGTGAAACATCCATTTAGAGGTACCAAGGTTTTGAATTTGGGGTGCTGCGTGGGACTTTAGAAGTCGCCACGTAAAGGCTGGCCCCCAGGGGGACGCCGCAGGGACATGCAGGCCTTGGCTGTGTCAGCAAAACCTCACCCAGCCAGGAGGTGGTGAGCAGGGCTCCCAAACCCACCCAACCGGGGCAAAAGGTAAAGCCACCCTCTACCAAGAGGGGCCGCAGGCAGAAGGGGACGGGCAGGTGAGCCCACAGGACCGAAGGACCAGCTCCCGAGAGGGGAGCCTCAAAGACCGCCTTCACCGCCGGCCTGGGGTGCAGCGACCCCACCTCCGAGAGGTCAACGGGCAGACGGGCTGAGGAAGGGGCGGGGCCACGACGCAGGGCGGGGCGAGAGGCAGAGACCCCGGAGGCAGAGTCATTGAAAGGAAGGTCCCGTCTCCGAGTCGGGGCGGAGCTTGTGGCGTGGGCGGGGCTTGAAGAGAGAGCGGGCGTCTGACTGGGGAAGGAGGAGGGACTCCGGGTAAGGGGCGGGGCCTGCAGCTCCGGGAGTGTCCGTGACGTCACGGGCCGGCGGCGCTCGGGGGACTCGCGAAGATGGCGGCCGGCGGTTATTTTAGCTTAACTCAGGTAAAGGCCCCGCAGCGCCGCCCGCGCCCGGCCCGGCCCTCCTTCCGCCCCGAGCCGCGCCGCGAGGAGCCGGTGGGGCGGCGTCTTGTGCGAACCGGCTCCGATGGCCGCAGAGCGCACTCGTGTCTGTCACGGGGGGGCAAGAAGGGGCTCCTGACGTGGGAGCGGGCGCCGGGCCTGTGGGGGGAATGGAGCCCGAACCGTGCGGGTGGAAGTCAGTCCCTGAGGGGACTGCCCCGAGGAGGCTCCGGCGCCAGCTGAAGCAGGGACAGGAGACAGACGGGAGGGCGCCCGGCCGGGCGGGGGAGGGGCGCGAGCTGACCCCTGATGATGGGAAGGAGGCGGGGGAGGGGCGCGAGCTGACCCCTGATGGGGGAGGGGCGGGAACTGACCCCTGATGCTGCACGGGGGGCGGGAGCTGAGCCCTGATGATGGGGGAGGGGCGGGAGCTGACCCCTGATGATGGGGAGGAGGCGGGGGAGGGGCGGGAGCTGACCCCTGATGATGGGGGAGCGGCGGGAGCTGACCCCTGATGGGGAGGGGCGGGAACTGACCCCTGGTGATGGGGAAGGGGTGGGAGCTGACCCCTGATGATGGGGGAGGGGCGGGAGCTGACCCCTGGTGATGAGGGGCCCTTTATGGGAAGTTTATTGGCCCCCCAGCTAGAGCAGAATAGGGTGGGCACAGATCTCGGAGAGCCCAAGTGCTGGGGTGAGGGGCCTGATCTCTTTCCTACAGGAAAGTTGTTTTCATCACATCTCCCCCCTCTTTTGTTAACACTTTGTGAGTAGAACAGGGGGCCTGGGTGGGTTCCTCCCTGGCATCCACCTCTTCCCTGGGGGAGTTCCCTGGGGCTCCCAGAGTCTGCAGCAAGAGCTTCACGTGGGGATCTGGTGCCCCAGAAGGTGTCAGAACAAGGGCAGTCCTTGCTCCATGTGGCCGCTGCAGGAGGGGTCTTCCAGACCCACACTCGGGTCACTCCCTGCTCTGTCTTCCCACCGAGTGGGAACCAGGAGTGGCAAGGCCTGGGGACAGCCTCAGGCCCTGCTGGCCATTCACAGGCTGTGTCTCCACAGGGGCGGCTGACGGGGCTGGGTGGAGAGGACCTTCCCACCATCATCATCGTGGCCCACTACGACGCGTTCGGGTGGCCCCGGTATGTATGTGTGACCCCACGGGGCCGGACCCCATCTCGGTTCAGTCTGCAGATGCACCCACAGTGAGGGCCCTTGACCCGCCTACTCAGGTCCCATGAGGACCCTCTGGGTGGGTGTCATCGTGTCACTGACATGGAGGGTTTCCAAAGAAAAAATCATACTAAAGTCCATCGTAGTTAAATTGCTGAAACGAAGGAGATAAAGTCAAATTTCTTTTCTAAAGCAAATTCCCACCCGTATATGTCATGATTACATAATAAATATCAAACTATTCTAGAACTACTTATTCATCATAAGAAAATCACGACAAACCAAAGATTCACAGGAGAATGGATATACTGAACACACACAGAAAAATGAAATCAAATGATCCAGAGAGGGGAAATGACAGAATTGACAGACTAATAAATCTGAAAGCTGTTTATCTGAAAAATAAAAATCAAACAAAAACCATGTATTCACTTTCAGTCTTTATTTTAATTAAATAAATATGACTCAAATAAAAATACACAAATGTGGGAGTGGAGAAAAACGTAAAGTAGATTCTGAAGAAACTACAAAAATAAGGATAATTATTAAAATAGATATTTTATGAATAAGTTTGATACTTGAATGAAAAAGAAAATTTTCTGGCCAAGTATAAATGATAAAACATTGCTAAGTGCCTCCCCCCCCCCCAGCCAACTCTCTGGACTGCCTTTCCACTAAGGACTCCCCTCGAGTGGCCTACCTCAGGGCCCCCTTGGCTTGATTGGTGCTAACGGCCCCCTTCTGCTAAGAGCCTGCCAGGCCTGCCCCAAGTGCTTCCTTGGCCTGGTCTGGCCACCTAGGGGCCCCCTGGCCTGGCACTATGGGCCCCTGTTCTAGCCTACTTGTCACTCAGGGCCTCCATGGCCCGACCTACTATTCAGGACCCCCCCACTGCTAAGGGCCCCCTTCCGCTAAGGGCCTGCCAGGCCTGCCCCAAGTGCTTCCTTGGCCTGCCCCAGCATTAAGGGGCCCCCTGACTGGCCTGCCCAAGGGACCAATTCTACTGGTCTTCCCCTATGGGTCCCTGAGGCTGGACTACTGGTGAGGGCACCCTGCTGCTTTCTTTCTTTCGTTCTTTTTTCTTTTTGTTTTCTTACATATTTATTTTTGGTTTTTCTTTTATGGTTTTTTTTTTTTTTTTCTTTTTCTCTCTTTTAGTATTTTTCCTGTTTTTTATTTTTTTGTTGTTGTTGCTGTTGTTTGTCTGTTTTGCATTTTTTGATTTTTGTATATTTCTGTACATTTTTGTACATTTTTTAGGGGGTTTCTTCTTTTGGATTTTTATTTATTTATTTATTTATTGTTAGGGTTTTCTTCTGTGTGGATTTTTTTTTTGCAGGGTTTTTCTTTTTGTGGGAGTTTACTTCTCGGGGAGTTTTTGGTTTTCTTCTTTTGGGGGGTTTTCTTTTTGGGGGGTTCTCTTTTGGAGTTTTCCTTTTGTTGGGGTTTTCGTCTTTGGGGGTTTCTCCTTTTGGGGCTTTTTGGGGGGTTTTCTTGTTTTCCTGGGGGGTTTTCTTCTTTCTATTGGAGTTTTTTCTATTTGGGTGTTTTTTTCTTTTACGGGGTTTTTCTTTTTGTTAGGATTTCCTTCTTTGGGGGTTCTCTTTTTGGGGTGCATGGTTTCTTCTTTTTGTTGAGGTTTTCTTTTCTGGAAGTTTTTCTTCTTTTCAGAGGTTTTTCTTCTTTGTAGAGACTTTTCTTTTTTGTGGGGGGTGTTTCTTCTTTTTGTTAGGGTTTTGTTCTTTTCATTGGGAATTTCTTCTTTGGGGCTTCCTATTGCTGGCACTTTCTTCTTTTTACTGGGGTTTTTCTTCTTGTGGGATTCTTCTTTTATTGTGGGTTTTTTTCGCTTTGTTGCTGTTTTCTTCTTCTGGGGGGGTTCTACTTTTCCAGTTTTCTTTTGGGCGGTTTCTTTTCTGAGAGGTTATCTTCTTATCAGTGGGGTTTTATTTTTGTTGGGGTTTCCTTCATGTGGGGTGGTTTCTGCTTTTTGTTGGGGTTTTCTTATTTTGGGGGGATTTTTCTTCTTTCTGTTGGGGTTCTCTTCTTTTTGTTGGGGTTGTCTTCTTTTGGGTTTTGTTTTTTTCTTCTTTTGGGCAGTTTTTCTTTATGTTTGGGTTTTATTCTTTTTGTAAAGGTTTTCTTCCTTTTTGGGGGGTGTTTTCTTCTGTGTGTTTTTTTTTCTGGGTTGTGTGTTTTCTTCTTTTTGGTGTTTTCTGGATATCTTCTTTCGAGTATTTTCTGCATGTCATCGTCTTTTGGGTGTTCTCTTCTTTTCGGTGTTTTCTCAGTGTTTTCTTCTTTTGGGGGTTTTCTGGGTGCTATCATCTTTAGGATGTTCTCCGGGTGTTGTCTTTTTTTGGGTGTTCTCTGGATGTTGTCTTCTTTTGAGTATTTTCAGGGCATTGTCTTCTTCTTTTCAGTGTTTTCTGGGTGCTGTCTTCTTTTTTTTGTTTTTTTCCTTTTTTAAGTTTTTTTTTCCTTTTTTCCTTTTTTTGTTTTTTTTGGATTTTTCGTTTTTTTTTTTAAAGAACAGGGGTCTTAACATGATAAAAGGGTGACTGGGAAGGAGTGGCAGGGACAGGGTGGCAGAGACAGGGTGGCAGGGACAGGGTGGAAGGAAGAGGGTGGCAGAGACATGGTGGCAAGGACAGGGTAGCAGGAACTGGGAGGGGGCAGAGCCCTGGGCCCCACATCTCAGATGTCCATGATGTTACTGTCACAATACTTTTCTGCTCGATAAAACAATGGAAAGCAGAGATTGTTGCTGAAGCCTTGGTTCTCCTGGCATTTCTGTATGTTCTGCGGCAGCTGTGTGGTCAGAAGGAAGGGAGCAATGAATAGTTAGAGGACTGCAGTGCATGACTGGGGTCACCTGTCCCCCAGGCTGGAGCTGCCTCTGTGCTGGCTCTGGAACCCCCCTCAGAGGCTGGTGCCTGTCTCCTAGCCCTTCCTGAATGGGGCAGCGATTCCCATCTCCTTTAGGTCTCCCAGCTTCTCACGAAGCTGGCCCAACTTCTCAGCCAGCTCCATCTTCACGTGCTGCCCTGAATGCAGTGCACTGGGGACCTCCATGTTCTAATTGGTCTGGATGGAGAGAAGCAGTCGGTGGCCACCTGATGCAGCCGGAGACCCACGGCACAGGGAAGGGGCACGGCACAGGCACACAGGGGGCCCTCCCTGTACCATTTCGTGTGAGGTCTCCAGCACCCCATTTTAGAGGTGGGGGAACAAAGGCCCAGGGGGTGAGTGCGGAGGACACGCAGGCAGAATGGGTGACACGCCAGCCCGATGACGCGAGCCTGCAGCTCAGCTTGAAGTGTGCACCTGCCCAGAGCACAGGGGCATAAGCCGTGTAAGGAGTGGCTGCAGGAGGGACAGGCTGCCACCTTCCTCTCTACCCCACAACCATAAAACCAACCCCCTGGGCTGCAGCCACTCACTTGGTTTGGCAGGAGCTTGGATGTTGCGAGCGTTTTCGCCTGGACCTGTAAGGCCGCCTTCTCCATTTCAAGGACGCGAATCTTGCCCTTCAGCTGGGCCTGCTGGGCCTTGAGGACTTCATAGTTGTTCCTGTGGCCAGAGGTGGTGGAGAATGTAAAGAACGAGGAACAGAAAGGACGACTTTTGCCATCAAT
Source organism: Cynocephalus volans (assembly GCF_027409185.1). Lineage (NCBI taxonomy): Eukaryota > Metazoa > Chordata > Mammalia > Dermoptera > Cynocephalidae > Cynocephalus > Cynocephalus volans. Next base: position 95,439,499 of record NC_084469.1, on the reverse strand, counting down.
GCACTGACTTTGCCACACAACCAGAGGACTATGGCATGGGAAGGGGACACCTGGACTCTCAAGTGCCTGTCCACAGAGAGGACATGAATTGCCTGAGGCCACACACGAGTCACTGGCACAGCTGGGGCCACAGCTAGGCTCTGCACGTGTCCAAACCTGTGCGTCGCCCTCATCGTGCTCACCTCTACCCTCCCACCTCCCACCACATCACCCGTGCCGAGGACCCCCCAGACCTGCCACCCACCGTCCCCCTCCTACTTGTTGTCCTCCAGCTGAAGAAAGAGGGCATCTCGCTCGCTCTTGAGGTTGCGGTAGGACTGCAAATACAGAAAGGCAAAGTCAGGATTCGGCAGGGAGAAGATGGAGTCGGGGCACACGAACACCGACACCTACAGCAACCGTTCAGCGGTGACCTTTCCTCCCCCTGAATCACACTTGACACCTTTTTCAAGGCATTTCCAAGCCCATGTTCTCAGTTGCTTTTCCCAAGACCTCAGTAAGGGTGGAAGAGGCAGGGAAAGAGATCTGATTGACAGCTGGCCGACGGAGGCCCAGGGATAGCCTGTCACGTTGCCATTGTTAGGACTGTCATCACCATGGTCTGACTCTGTATTGCGTGCGGCACCAGGCACCGTGCTAACAATCCATCGAATCCTCACAACCACCACAGGAGGGAGTTACTATCGTTAGCTCCATTTTGTAGATGAAATGCAAGGTATTAGAGGTTAAGTGCTAAGATCACGTACAGCCGGGATGTGAACATCCAGGTCTATCTAATTCTCTAAGCCCATTTTTCCCCCTGGGGGTGGAGGCGCAAGCGTGAGGGCAGGTGGCTGGACTCACCCTCTCGGCGTCCTCCTGCCCTGTGGAGAAGGCGGTCAGACTCCCCTGCAGCTGTTGGATCTCTTTTTCCCGGGAGTCCAGGCAGGTCCGCAGATGTTGACATTCTCCTGGAATGACAGAGGTCAAGATGGAACCCAAAGGACTCCCCTGAAGGCCTGCCAAGGCACCAGGTTGAGGGAGGAAGGCTGCCCAGATCCACACCTGCTTTCTGCCGGGCTTCCTGACGAGCATCGGCCAGGGCTCTCTCCATCTCTTCCTTTTCGAACTTTAAGATGGCATTGGTCCGAATCTGAGCCTTTGGGAGAAAAGCCAAACAGGTGGTGAGAGAGGGACAGGAAGGTTCTCTAGGGCACATGAGGGATGCCATAGAGTCCACTCACCTGCAGTTGTTCCCGCAGGGAGTCCAGCTGCTGACACGGACTCTCCTTCTGTAGGAAGAGGAAAGAAACATCTCTTACCAGGGAGGCAGAGATGGAACAGCAAGGGACGGGCCCCAGGAATGCCACCAATGGCCCAGGACAGGCCCACCAGGGAGACCAGATCCTCGGGGACCCCGTGGTGCTGAGGGTGGGGTGCAGGGGGGAGCCTTCTCCAGGTTGGGAGTGGGCAGGACGAGCCTGCGGCCTCTCCATCTCAGTCTGTCCCCAAACCCGTCAGACATGGAAGGAGCGAACAAAGAAATCATGTCCCTCTTTCCACTTCATCCAGTTTCCTGGTGCCAGGTTTTCCATGTGGAGAGTCACGGGAAGGTGACTGAGGTTGTCCCCTCAGGTTCATTCCCCAGACTGGGAAGTGGTGGGGCCAGGAATGGATTTTCAAGGAAAAGCTCTCAGACCCTATGGGGACGCAAATGGACAAACTGTCCTTGAACTCCCAAGGAAAGAGAATTGGGGTCTTTGTTGGATTCAGAGCTGAACATCTGAATCCTGATTCTCTTTACATGACAACCACAGAAACCTCTAGAAATGGAGGCTGAGAAAGGAAAGACTACCCTTCTCCCAGCTTGTGATTCACAAGGGTGCATGTATTCACCATGAACCACACACTAAGGACAGGGACTGATCTTAATAGCAGGGATCCAGGAATGAAAAGGGCAGGCAAGATCCCTGTCTCCCTGATGTCTCGTGTGTGCCTAGAAATCTTTCATTCTTAGAGCTGCAAGGGACCTTTGACACCCTCTAATTCTATCTCAGGACACTCAAGCCCAGGCAGGAGAGGTGGCTTGTCCAAAACCAAAGACCAAGCAAAGCAGGAACTAAGTTAGGGTGGGAACACAGGGCTCCTGACAACTGTCAGCCTAGTGTTTCCAACAGGGCAACAGCCCAGAGCCCATGCGGCAAGGACTCAAGCAGGGGTGTCTGGAGAAAAGAGAGTGGGCAGGCAGGTCAGCAACAGGAAGAGCCATGCTGCATGGTCTGGGGTCCCTCCTGCTGAGAACTAGGCCACCGAGCACCCCATTCTCCCTTGGCACGGGAACCCCCAGCCCCTTTTCTTCAAAGCCCCAAGGGGAAATTGGAGCCCAGGATTGGCAGCGTGGAACCAGGGGACGCCACCGGACTCTTACCAGTTCCTGCACCACACTCTCTATATATTTCTTTACTGCATAGGTGGAGTCCAGGACTGCCTGCAGAACTAGGCACCGGCTCTGTGGCACATGGAGAGAGGAGGAGTTGGAGGAGGGTTGGGAGAGAGGTAGAGAGAGCGATCATTAGGGGTGGGGGTGTTGGCTGTTTCAGCTGGCAGCGTGGCCCCCAGCCCCCAGCATGGGAGGTGGTCGGGGGGCTGGCCTGGAGGGCACTTACCTCCAGCTCCTTGATGTAAGTTGAAGTCCTCAAGGCCTCCCCAGTGATGGATGATGGGGGCTGGAAGAGATGAGAGCACACATGGAGATGCTCTGCCCCTCAATGGCTAAGCCCTCTGCTGTCCTTTCTTCCTAACCTGGACCAGGCCCTCCTCCTGTAGCCCCTCTGTGCCCACTTCTCAAGGTCTCACTTCCTCACCGTCCCTCCGCTCCCGAGCACCTCTCATCCTGCACTTTTTTTTTTTTTTGGTGGTGGCCAGTACAGGGATTGAGCCCTGGGCCTTGGTGTTGTCAACACTGGGTGTCGGCTGTCTCAGTTGGCAAGGGGGTCCCCAGCCCCCAGCATGGGAGGTGGTTGGGGGCTGGCCTGGAGGGCACTTACCTCCAGCTCCTTATTGTCAGTTGAAGTCCTCAAGGCCTCCCCAGTGATGGATGATGGGGGCTGGAAGAGATGAGAGCACACATGGAGGTGCTCTGCCCCTCAATGGCTAAGCCCTCTGCTGTCCTTTCTTCCTAACCTTGACCAGCCCTCTTCCTGTAGCCCCTCTGTGCCCACTTCTCAAGGTCTCACTTCCCAATCATCCCTCCCCTCCCAAGCAGCTCTTATCCTGCACTTTTTTTTTTTTTTTGGTGGTGGCCAGTACAGGGATTGAGCCCTGGGCCTTGGTGTTGTCAACATCATCCTGTGCTTCCTGCAGCAGGATCCAATGAGACAGCCACGCTCGTGCTCCATCTGTGTGCACAGCTTCAAGGGAGAACTCAGAGAAGAGTCCTATGTCATATCCCGAGCAGAGGGAGACATAGGATTCAAACCCAGACTTCTTACCCAGTCCCTGACACTTCTTCCATGGTCATTACCATTACCCCCTACTGCCCCTTGAGGCCCCCGTTCCCAGGAGCCTGACCAGCCAACACTCACCTCCTGAGGTGACTGGCACCTCCCACAAGTGCTGGGCTGGGGCCTACTGCCAGTTAGGCCCCTTTTTTGTTGGAACTCTCTTAACTGTGAAAAGGAAAAGCCGTAATATTCAGGAGATGTGGAAGCCCCTATGTTTGTCACCTACTTTACAGTTTTTACAAAGTATTCTTACTTGTACCATCTGATTTAATGCCACCAGCAACCCTATAAGGTGTTGTCATGATCACCAAATGGCTGAAGAAATGGACCGATAGCATGATTAGAAAAAGGCAAGAATGGAATTGAACTTCAGTCTTCTGGGGCTTTGTCATGAATCAGCAGCTGCTGGCGGGCCAAATACAAATCAGACATCGGGGCCCTCCCTCACAGAGCTTTGAGAGCTGCACCCCAGTACTTCTCAAACGTTTATGTCAATGTACCCTAATGGCAGAAGTCATGAGGGCACACCCCTAGGGATCTGGGGACCTCACAAAAAGAGGACAACCCAAGCATCATTTCAGAGAAATCCATTATGAGCTTACAAATCCAGGTGAATGTCACCCCTAAGTACATTAAGAGGATTTTTCTCTTTCAAAAGAATCAAGCAAATCTGATGCTTCAGAAAGAGGCCCCCTGAGTCCTGTGGCACCCCAGATTGACAGGATCTGGGCAAGATTCAAGCTGTGAAGTTCAGTTGCCCAGGATTTATCCCACAGAAGATAAGCACATCTCCCTCCAGAGAGTAGTGACTGAAAGGTGCTCTGGTCCCAGAATCCTAGGGAATTCTAAGGTGAGATCCAGACTCAGAAATCAATTGTTAAGTGTCTCTAGAGAGTAGAAACCCAGGAAAAAACCAAACCGAACCCGTTCTCCCAATGGTCACCCAGAGATACTGTCAACATTTTGAGCTCACTGGTGAAGTGCAGGCTTTTTAGGTAGGCAATGTCTAAGTAAAGGGGGGAAGGGGAACCAGAAACCTCCCAGGCAGTACTGACAGTTCCTGAGGGATTGTGACACCTCCCAGGGGGATTGGGACAGTTTGGAATGGGATTGTGAGGTGACAACATTCCACTCCTTCCTACCAATGTCAGAGTCACTGCAACACTGTGGGGAAGTGGAGCACAGAGCCAGGACCGAGGTCCTTGGAGACGGGAACGCAGGGGACCCAGGGAGCCCAGGAAGGTCTGGTTTGGGGTAGCAGGAGGCCAGGGCTGAGTCCAGGTGGGGAGCCCTGGAAGTAACCTTACTGGCCAAAGTCACCCGGGGACAGCCGGCAAGGGCAGGGTCTGGGCAGCTGAGGGGGCAGGGATGGCTGAGAAGACTTTGGTGGGGGGAGTCAAGAGGCACAGAGGGGCAATCCCCGTGTGCCTCAGAAGTGACACCGAGTCCTGCCCCTGTCCCACCATAGGAGGGGCCTCGGGCTGGCTCTGGGGATGCGACCCAGCATGTTATACCTTCTTCTTGGCCCTCGCCAATTTCTCCTGTTGGATTTCCTCCGACATTTCGGGGCAGGGAAAAGGAAAGGGGTACTTCCGCCTTATCATGGCTAAGCACTGGACAGTCACTCCCTCCAGCTAAGGCACGGACCAGCGACTGAGCCAGAGCAGCTGGGAGCGGCCGGTGCTAGGCAACAGGTAGGTGGGCGTGGCCTCAATGCTCACAGCCCATTGGTGGATGAGAAAGATGGACGGAATGGGGGCGTGGCCAGAACCCAGGGAAGGGTGGGGTCACAATGAAAGCCGGCCCCGCCCACCCCAGGGAGGGGCCCCTGGGGGAAAGGGGCGGGGCTGTCACTCGGTGCCCATGCAGCTTCTGTGTGACCCTTCACGGTGGCCGTCACAGAATCTGAGGCACCTGGCAGAGCAGAGAGGCCGTTCTCCAGCCCCCGCCCTGGACCCTCCTGTTCCCGTTCAACCCCTGACCTGGGGCCTCAGGACCCAGGGCTCAGGAGGTGGGCGAGGAATGGACAGCAGGGAAAAGTGTGTCACTTCACAGTCCCTTTCCAGACTCCTCACAGCTCTGCCCCAGACTTTCTCATCCCACAAACCGCCTCCAAAGACCCCCGTCCAGTCCTCCAGGTGCCTCTCCACTCGCCCCCTTCCTCAAGGGTGTCTTCACTGATCCCGGGAGCTGAAAATAGGTGTAGCTGGCAGCGGTAGCTTTCCTGTCGGGGAGGGCCTTGAGGAGGGGCCTGAGACTTTGGGGAGTGGTTGGAAACCCAGAGGCACGTCTGGAAACCCGGACCCAGGGAAACTGAGCACCTCCTGTCTCCCGGTGTGGCTGGCGTTTTCCACAAGACATTCTGTGTGTTGTGGAGAAGAACATGGAGCATGAGGAGACACGCCAAGGGTTCCTACAAGTCAGCGTAAAATCTGCCTGAGTCTCAAAGTGCCTGGGACAGAATGTTTCCCCAGAGGGACAGGGCTGCTGATTGGTCCCTGATGGACTTTGGATGTGTCGTCCCCTCCAAAGCGCATGTGGAAATCTCATCTCCAATGTGGCAGTGCGGAAAGTGATTGAGTCATGAGGGCGGATCCATCATGAATGGATTCATGCTCTCCCTGGGGGAGGGGGATTAATGCGTGAGTTCTCGCTCTATGAGTTCTCGCGAGAGCTGATTGTTTAAAGGACCCTGGCACCTCCCCTCTCTCTCTTGCTTCCTCTCGCCATGTGATCTGCTTGTGCTCGTCAGCTGCTGCCACTTTCCGCCACGAGTAGAAGCAGCCTGAGGCCCATGCCAGATGCAGCTGTCCCAGAATCGTAAGCCAAATAAACCTCTGTTCTTTATAAATTACCCAGTGTCGGGTATCATTTTAAAGCTGCAGGGCATGGGGGCTAAAGCAGCAAGCTGAAACCTCCAAAGGTCACGAGTGGATTTGCCACAGTCTTTCATGCTTGACTAGAGCTACCCACTAGAGTTTCCATCCGAGTCTCTGATGGGCCTTCCCTGAGGAAGACAGAAGAAGCAGAGCTGGACGAGCCTCATTACAAGTGCGTGTGTGTAGAGAGAGCGGAGAGAGAAGGCGGCAGAAGCCATCCCTGAAGGTGTAATGCCTGAGGATTTTCCGAAATGGGTGCAATACGTCAATCCACAGACTCAAGAAACTCCAAGTAGATTGGCAAACCCCAACTAGGATTAAAAAAGAAAGGAGGAGAAAATCATACTAAAGTCCATTATAGTTAAATTGCTAAAAGGAATTAGATAAAGTCAAATTTCTTCTCTAAAGCAAATTCATTCCCTTATATGTCATTACTAAATAAAAAAAATTAAAATATTCTAAAACTATTTATTCATCATAAGAAATTAAGAAAATAATCAGAAACCAAAGATTCACAGGAGAATGGATATACTAAACATAAAAAAAAAAATCAGATTATCAGGAGAAAATGGTAGAATTGACAGATTAATAAATCTGAAAGCTTGTTATTTGAATCATAAAGATCCATCAAAAAACATGCCCTCACTGTCAGTGTTTATTTTTATTAAATAAATTTGATTCAAATAAAAATACACAAATGTGGGAGTGAAAAAAAATGATGTGCCTACAGATCCCAAGGAAACTATGAAAATAAGGATACCTAAGAAATAAACATTTCATAAATAAATTTGATATTTGAAAGTAAAAGTTAACTTCCTGACCAAGTATAAATTATAAAACTTGACAAAGGGACCCTTATTTGGCCTGCCCCTATTGCTGCCTGGGTTGGCCTGGCCTGGCACTAAGGGAACCGATGGCCTCACCTGCAGCTAAGGGTCCCCCTGATCAGGCTTGCCATAACCGGACTTGGAATGTAAGTGTCCAGTTGTAATGTAACTGGACTTGACTTTTGGCACCTAATCTGTCACCTCAGTGGCTGTACAGAGACCGCTTCCCACTGAAGAAAAATATCTGGTGTCTTCCAAGGTCACAGGTGACAAATGTGACCCATGGCAGTCTTACAAGTTAAAATGTCTGGCTGGGCCAAGAAGCCCCCAGCCTCCGTAACTCCTATGTAACTCTCAGCTTAAACACCTTCCATGATACCGCTGATCTGGTTTGGGGCCTGGTGGGTTTATACTCTCTTGGCACTCTATAGGTTCCCAACTTCCAAAAACATATCATATGCTTGTCAGTTGATGAATGAATAAATAAAATATGGTGCATCGACACACTGGAATATGACCCACCCATGAAAAGGATCAAGGCTCTGACACACGCTACCACGTGGGCAAACCTTGAACACATCACGCTCAGTGAAAGACGCCAGACACAAAAGGCCACACAGTGTAGGATTCCATTTATATGAACGCGCCAGTCCACGAGACCGAAAGTGGGTTCGTGGTTGCCAGGGGCTGGGGGAGGGGATGGGAGAGTGACTTTTAATGGATGTGGGATTTCTTTGTAGGGTGATGAAGATGTTCTGGAATCTGATAGTGGTGATGGTTATACAACCCTGTGTATATAAAACCACTAAAACCCACTGAATTTCATGCTTTCAGTGAGTGAATTGTATGGTATATGAACTATCGCTCCAGGAAGCTGTTATTAATTTTAAAAGCACCATAATTGCAATGAAACGTTTGGTTAGGATCTGTCTGTCTGATTCTAAGTTCCTGGAGGTCTGGTATAATGTGAGTTTTACTCAGTACCGCATCCTCCAAAGGCCGAGCCCATAGTAGGTGGCTCATTAAATCTCTCAAAACGAGCTACTTTTATACCAGGGTCTCTCCCCCTTGGCACTGCGGACCTTGTGGCTGGATCACGCTCTGTGGTTTGGCTGTCCTGCACGTGCTGAGCAGCGTCCCTGGCCTCCACCTACTCCATGCCAGGAGCACCCTCCTCGTCGGTCCTGACAACTACAGATGTCGCCCGACATTGCCTAGTGTCCTCTGGGGGCAAATTGCCCATGACTGTGAAACATCCATTTAGAGGTACCAAGGTTTTGAATTTGGGGTGCTGCGTGGGACTTTAGAAGTCGCCACGTAAAGGCTGGCCCCCAGGGGGACGCCGCAGGGACATGCAGGCCTTGGCTGTGTCAGCAAAACCTCACCCAGCCAGGAGGTGGTGAGCAGGGCTCCCAAACCCACCCAACCGGGGCAAAAGGTAAAGCCACCCTCTACCAGGAGGGGCCGCAGGCAGAAGGGGACGGGCAGGTGAGCCCACAGGACCGAAGGACCAGCTCCCGAGAGGGGAGCCTCAAAGACCGCCTTCACCGCCGGCCTGGGGTGCAGCGACCCCACCTCCGAGAGGTCAACGGGCAGACGGGCTGAGGAAGGGGCGGGGCCACGACGCAGGGCGGGGCGAGAGGCAGAGACCCCGGAGGCAGAGTCATTGAAAGGAAGGTCCCGTCTCCGAGTCGGGGCGGAGCTTGTGGCGTGGGCGGGGCTTGAAGAGAGAGCGGGCGTCTGACTGGGGAAGGAGGAGGGACTCCGGGTAAGGGGCGGGGCCTGCAGCTCCGGGAGTGTCCGTGACGTCACGGGCCGGCGGCGCTCGGGGGACTCGCGAAGATGGCGGCCGGCGGTTATTTTAGCTTCGCGCGGGCGCCGGGTCTTAACTCAGGTAAAGGCCCCGCAGCGCCGCCCGCGCCCGGCCCGGCCCTCCTTCCGCCCCGAGCCGCGCCGCGAGGAGCCGGCGGGGCGGCGTCTTGTGCGAACCGGCTCCGATGGCCGCAGAGCGCACTCGTGTCTGTCACGGGGGGGCAAGAAGGGGCTCCTGACGTGGGAGCGGGCGCCGGGCCTGTGGGGGGAATGGAGCCCGAACCGTGCGGGTGGAAGTCAGTCCCTGAGGGGACTGCCCCGAGGAGGCTCCGGCGCCAGCTGAAGCAGGGACAGGAGACAGACGGGAGGGCGCCCGGCCGGGCGGGGGAGGGGCGCGAGCTGACCCCTGATGATGGGAAGGAGGCGGGGGAGGGGCGCGAGCTGACCCCTGATGGGGGAGGGGCGGGAACTGACCCCTGATGCTGCACGGGGGGCGGGAGCTGAGCCCTGATGATGGGGGAGGGGCGGGAGCTGACCCCTGATGATGGGGAGGAGGCGGGGGAGGGGCGGGAGCTGACCCCTGATGATGGGGGAGCGGCGGGAGCTGACCCCTGATGGGGAGGGGCGGGAACTGACCCCTGGTGATGGGGAAGGGGTGGGAGCTGACCCCTGATGATGGGGGAGGGGCGGGAGCTGACCCCTGGTGATGAGGGGCCCTTTATGGGAAGTTTATTGGCCCCCCAGCTAGAGCAGAATAGGGTGGGCACAGATCTCGGAGAGCCCAAGTGCTGGGGTGAGGGGCCTGATCTCTTTCCTACAGGAAAGTTGTTTTCATCACATCTCCCCCCTCTTTTGTTAACACTTTGTGAGTAGAACAGGGGGCCTGGGTGGGTTCCTCCCTGGCATCCACCTCTTCCCTGGGGGAGTTCCCTGGGGCTCCCAGAGTCTGCAGCAAGAGCTTCACGTGGGGATCTGGTGCCCCAGAAGGTGTCAGAACAAGGGCAGTCCTTGCTCCATGTGGCCGCTGCAGGAGGGGTCTTCCAGACCCACACTCGGGTCACTCCCTGCTCTGTCTTCCCACCGAGTGGGAACCAGGAGTGGCAAGGCCTGGGGGCAGCCTCAGGCCCTGCTGGCCATTCACAGGCTGTGTCTCCACAGGGGCGGCTGACGGGGCTGGGTGGAGAGGACCTTCCCACCATCATCATCGTGGCCCACTACGACGCGTTCGGGTGGCCCCGGTATGTATGTGTGACCCCACGGGGCCGGACCCCATCTCGGTTCAGTCTGCAGATGCACCCACAGTGAGGGCCCTTGACCCGCCTACTCAGGTCCCATGAGGACCCTCTGGGTGGGTGTCATCGTGTCACTGACATGGAGGGTTTCCAAAGAAAAAATCATACTAAAGTCCATCGTAGTTAAATTGCTGAAACGAAGGAGATAAAGTCAAATTTCTTTTCTAAAGCAAATTCCCACCCGTATATGTCATGATTACATAATAAATATCAAACTATTCTAGAACTACTTATTCATCATAAGAAAATCACGACAAACCTAAGATTCACAGGAGAATGGATATACTGAACACACACAGAAAAATGAAATCAAATGATCCAGAGAGGGGAAATGACAGAATTGACAGACTAATAAATCTGAAAGCTGTTTATCTGAAAAATAAAAATCAAACAAAAACCATGTATTCACTTTCAGTCTTTATTTTAATTAAATAAATATGACTCAAATAAAAATACACAAATGTGGGAGTGGAGAAAAACGTAAAGTAGATTCTGAAGAAACTACAAAAATAAGGATAATTATTAAAATAGATATTTTATGAATAAGTTTGATACTTGAATGAAAAAGAAAATTTTCTGGCCAAGTATAAATGATAAAACATTGCTAAGTGCCTCCCCCCCCCCCAGCCAACTCTCTGGACTGCCTTTCCACTAAGGACTCCCCTCGAATGGCCTACCTCAGGGCCCCCTTGGCTTGATTGGTGCTAACGGCCCCCTTCTGCTAAGAGCCTGCCAGGCCTGCCCCAAGTGCTTCCTTGGCCTGGTCTGGCCACCTAGGGGCCCCCTGGCCTGGCACTATGGGCCCCTGTTCTAGCCTACTTGTCACTCAGGGCCTCCATGGCCCGACCTACTATTCAGGACCCCCCCACTGCTAAGGGCCCCCTTCCGCTAAGGGCCTGCCAGGCCTGCCCCAAGTGCTTCCTTGGCCTGCCCCAGCATTAAGGGGCCCCCTGACTGGCCTGCCCAAGGGACCAATTCTACTGGTCTTCCCCTATGGGTCCCTGAGGCTGGACTACTGGTGAGTTCACCCTGCTGCTTTCTTTCTTTCTTTCTTTTTTCTTTTTGTTTTCTTACATATTTATTTTTGGTTTTTCTTTTATGGTTTTTTTTTTTTTTCTTTTTCTCTCTTTTAGTATTTTTCCTGTTTTTTATTTTTTTGTTGTTGTTGCTGTTGTTTGTCTGTTTTGCATTTTTTGATTTTTGTATATTTCTGTACATTTTTGTACATTTTTTAGGGGGTTTCTTCTTTTGGATTTTTATTTATTTATTTATTTATTGTTAGGGTTTTCTTCTGTGTGGATTTTTTTTTTGCAGGGTTTTTCTTTTTGTGGGAGTTTACTTCTCGGGGAGTTTTTGGTTTTCTTCTTTTGGGGGGTTTTCTTTTTGGGGGGTTCTCTTTTGGAGTTTTCCTTTTGTTGGGGTTTTCGTCTTTGGGGGTTTCTCCTTTTGGGGCTTTTTGGGGGTTTTCTTGTTTTCCTGGGGGGTTTTCTTCTTTCTATTGGAGTTTTTTCTATTTGGGTGTTTTTTTCTTTTACGGGGTTTTTCTTTTTGTTAGGATTTCCTTCTTTGGGGGTTCTCTTTTTGGGGTGCATGGTTTCTTCTTTTTGTTGAGGTTTTCTTTTCTGGAAGTTTTTCTTCTTTTCAGAGGTTTTTCTTCTTTGTAGAGACTTTTCTTTTTTGTGGGGGGTGTTTCTTCTTTTTGTTAGGGTTTTGTTCTTTTCATTGGGAATTTCTTCTTTGGGGCTTCCTATTGCTGGCACTTTCTTCTTTTTACTGGGGTTTTTCTTCTTGTGGGATTCTTCTTTTATTGTGGGTTTTTTTCGCTTTGTTGCTGTTTTCTTCTTCTGGGGGGGTTTCTACTTTTCCAGTTTTCTTTTGGGCGGTTTCTTTTCTGAGAGGTTATCTTCTTATCAGTGGGGTTTTATTTTTGTTGGGGTTTCCTTCATGTGGGGTGGTTTCTGCTTTTTGTTGGGGTTTTCTTATTTTGGGGGGATTTTTCTTCTTTCTGTTGGGGTTCTCTTCTTTTTGTTGGGGTTGTCTTCTTTTGGGTTTTGTTTTTTTCTTCTTTTGGGCAGTTTTTCTTTATGTTTGGGTTTTATTCTTTTTGTAAAGGTTTTCTTCCTTTTTGGGGGGTGTTTTCTTCTGTGTGTTTTTTTTCTGGGTTGTTGGATATCTTCTTTCGAGTATTTTCTGCATGTCATCGTCTTTTGGGTGTTCTCTTCTTTTCGGTGTTTTCTCAGTGTTTTCTTCTTTTGGGGGGTTTCTGGGTGCTATCATCTTTAGGATGTTCTCCGGGTGTTGTCTTTTTTTGGGTGTTCTCTGGATGTTGTCTTCTTTTGAGTATTTTCAGGGCATTGTCTTCTTCTTTTCAGTGTTTTCTGGGTGCTGTCTTCTTTTTTTTGTTTTTTTCCTTTTTTAAGTTTTTTTTTCCTTTTTTCCTTTTTTTGTTTTTTTTGGATTTTTCATTTTTTTTTTTAAAGAACAGGGGTCTTAACATGATAAAAGGGTGACTGGGAAGGAGTGGCAGGGACAGGGTGGCAGAGACAGGGTGGCAGGGACAGGGTGGAAGGAAGAGGGTGGCAGAGACATGGTGGCAAGGACAGGGTAGCAGGAACTGGGAGGGGGCAGAGCCCTGGGCCCCACATCTCAGATGTCCATGATGTTACTGTCACAATACTTTTCTGCTCGATAAAACAATGGAAAGCAGAGATTGTTGCTGAAGCCTTGGTTCTCCTGGCATTTCTGTATGTTCTGCGGCAGCTGTGTGGTCAGAAGGAAGGGAGCAATGAATAGTCAGAGGACTGCAGTGCATGACTGGGGTCACCTGTCCCCCAGGCTGGAGCTGCCTCTGTGCTGGCTCTGGAACCCCCCTCAGAGGCTGGTGCCTGTCTCCTAGCCCTTCCTGAATGGGGCAGCGATTCCCATCTCCTTTAGGTCTCCCAGCTTCTCACGAAGCTGGCCCAACTTCTCAGCCAGCTCCATCTTCACGTGCTGCCCTGAATGCAGTGCACTGGGGACCTCCATGTTCTAATTGGTCTGGATGGAGAGAAGCAGTCGGTGGCCACCTGATGCAGCCGGAGACCCACGGCACAGGGAAGGGGCACGGCACAGGCACACAGGGGGCCCTCCCTGTACCATTTCGTGTGAGGTCTCCAGCACCCCATTTTAGAGGTGGGGGAACAAAGGCCCAGGGGGTGAGTGCGGAGGACACGCAGGCAGAATGGGTGACACGCCAGCCCGATGACGCGAGCCTGCAGCTCAGCTTGAAGTGTGCACCTGCCCAGAGCACAGGGGCATAAGCCGTGTAAGGAGTGGCTGCAGGAGGGACAGGCTGCCACCTTCCTCTCTACCCCACAACCATAAAACCAACCCCCTGGGCTGCAGCCACTCACTTGGTTTGGCAGGAGCTTGGATGTTGCGAGCGTTTTCGCCTGGACCTGTAAGGCCGCCTTCTCCATTTCAAGGACGCGAATCTTGCCCTTCAGCTGGGCCTGCTGGGCCTTGAGGACTTCATAGTTGTTCCTGTGGCCAGAGGTGGTGGAGAATGTAAAGAACGAGGAACAGAAAGGACGACTTTTGCCATCAATGCACTGACTTTGCCACACAACCAGAGGACTATGGCATGGGAAGGGGACACCTGGACTCTCAAGTGCCTGTCCACAGAGAGGACATGAATTGCCTGAGGCCACACACGAGTCACTGGCACAGCTGGGGCCACAGCTTGGCTCTGCACGTGTCCAAACCTGTGCGTCCCCCTCATCGTGCTCACCTCTACCCTCCCACCTCCCACCACATCACCCGTGCCGAGGACCCCCCAGACCTGCCACCCACCGTCCCCCTCCTACTTGTTGTCCTCCAGCTGAAGGAAGAGGGCATCTCGCTCGCTCTTGAGGTTGCGGTAGGACTGCAAATACAGAAAGGCAAAGTCAGGATTCGGCAGGGAGAAGATGGAGTCGGGGCACACGAACACCGACACCTACAGCAACCGTTCAGCGGTGACCTTTCCTCCCCCTGAATCACACTTGACACCTTTTTCAAGGCATTTCCAAGCCCATGTTCTCAGTTGCTTTTCCCAAGACCTCAGTAAGGGTGGAAGAGGCAGGGAAAGAGATCTGATTGACAGCTGGCCGACGGAGGCCCAGGGATAGCCTGTCACGTTGCCATTGTTAGGACTGTCATCACCATGGTCTGACTCTATTGCGTGCGGCACCAGGCACCGTGCTGACAATCCATCGAATCCTCACAACCACCACAGGAGGGAGTTACTATCGTTAGCTCCATTTTGTAGATGAAATGCAAGGTATTAGAGGTTAAGTGCTAAGATCACGTACAGCCGGGATGGGAACATCCAGGTCTAGCTAATTCTCTAAGCCCATTTTTCCCCCGGGGGTGGAGGCGGAAGCGTGAGGGCAGGTGGCTGGACTCACCCTCTCGGCGTCCTCCTGCCCTGTGGAGAAGGCGGTCAGACTCCCCTGCAGCTGTTGGATCTCTTTTTCCCGGGAGTCCAGGCAGGTCCGCAGATGTTGACATTCTCCTGGAATGACAGAGGTCAAGATGGAACCCAAAGGACTCCCCTGAAGGCCTGCCAAGGCACCAGGTTGAGGGAGGAAGGCTGCCCAGATCCACACCTGCTTTCTGCCGGGCTTCCTGACGAGCATCGGCCAGGGCTCTCTCCATCTCTTCCTTTTCGGACTTTAAGATGGCATTGGTCCGAATCTGAGCCTTTGGGAGAAAAGCCAAACAGGTGGTGAGAGAGGGACAGGAAGGTTCTCTAGGGCACATGAGGGATGCCATAGAGTCCACTCACCTGCAGTTGTTCCCGCAGGGAGTCCAGCTGCTGACACGGACTCTCCTTCTGTAGGAAGAGGAAAGAAACATCTCTTACCAGGGAGGCAGAGATGGAACAGCAAGGGACGGGCCCCAGGAATGCCACCAATGGCCCAGGACAGGCCCACCAGGGAGACCAGATCCTCGGGGACCCCATGGTGCTGAGGGTGGGGTGCAGGGGGGAGCCTTCTCCAGGTTGGGAGTGGGCAGGACGAGCCTGCGGCCTCTCCATCTCAGTCTGTCCCCAAACCCGTCAGACA
Organism: Cynocephalus volans; assembly: GCF_027409185.1. Classification (NCBI taxonomy): domain Eukaryota; kingdom Metazoa; phylum Chordata; class Mammalia; order Dermoptera; family Cynocephalidae; genus Cynocephalus; species Cynocephalus volans. Next base: position 95,424,120 of record NC_084469.1, on the reverse strand, counting down.
TGGAAGGAGCGAACAAAGAAATCATGTCCCTCTTTCCACTTCATCCAGTTTCCTGGTGCCAGGTTTTCCATGTGGAGAGTCACGGGAAGGTGACTGAGGTTGTCCCCTCAGGTTCATTCCCCAGACTGGGAAGTGGTGGGGCCAGGAATGGATTTTCAAGGAAAAGCTCTCAGACCCTATGGGGACGCAAATGGACAAACTGTCCTTGAACTCCCAAGGAAAGAGAATTGGGGTCTTTGTTGGATTCAGAGCTGAACATCTGAATCCTGATTCTCTTTACATGACAACCACAGAAACCTCTAGAAATGGAGGCTGAGAAAGGAAAGACTACCCTTCTCCCAGCTTGTGATTCACAAGGGTGCATGTATTCACCATGAACCACACACTAAGGACAGGGACTGATCTTAATAGCAGGGATCCAGGAATGAAAAGGGCAGGCAAGATCCCTGTCTCCCTGATGTCCCGTGTGTGCCTAGAAATCTTTCATTCTTAGAGCTGCAAGGGACCTTTGACACCCTCTAATTCTATCTCAGGACACTCAAGCCCAGGCAGGAGAGGTGGCTTGTCCAAAACCAAAGACCAAGCAAAGCAGGAACTAAGTTAGGGTGGGAACACAGGGCTCCTGACAACTGTCAGCCTAGTGTTTCCAACAGGGCAACAGCCCAGAGCCCATGCGGCAAGGACTCAAGCAGGGGTGTCTGGAGAAAAGAGAGTGGGCAGGCAGGTCAGCAACAGGAAGAGCCATGCTGCATGGTCTGGGGTCCCTCCTGCTGAGAACTAGGCCACCGAGCACCCCATTCTCCCTTGGCACGGGAACCCCCAGCCCCTTTTCTTCAAAGCCCCAAGGGGAAATTGGAGCCCAGGATTGGCAGCGTGGAACCAGGGGACGCCACCGGACTCTTACCAGTTCCTGCACCACACTCTCTATATATTTCTTTACTGCATAGGTGGAGTCCAGGACTGCCTGCAGAACTAGGCACCGGCTCTGTGGCACATGGAGAGAGGAGGAGTTGGAGGAGGGTTGGGAGAGAGGTAGAGAGAGCGATCATTAGGGGTGGGGGTGTTGGCTGTTTCAGCTGGCAGCGTGGCCCCCAGCCCCCAGCATGGGAGGTGGTCGGGGGGCTGGCCTGGAGGGCACTTACCTCCAGCTCCTTGATGTAAGTTGAAGTCCTCAAGGCCTCCCCAGTGATGGATGATGGGGGCTGGAAGAGATGAGAGCACACATGGAGATGCTCTGCCCCTCAATGGCTAAGCCCTCTGCTGTCCTTTCTTCCTAACCTGGACCAGGCCCTCCTCCTGTAGCCCCTCTGTGCCCACTTCTCAAGGTCTCACTTCCTCACCGTCCCTCCGCTCCCGAGCACCTCTCATCCTGCACTTTTTTTTTTTTTTTGGTGGTGGCCAGTACAGGGATTGAGCCCTGGGCCTTGGTGTTGTCAACACTGGGTGTCGGCTGTCTCAGTTGGCAAGGGGGTCCCCAGCCCCCAGCATGGGAGGTGGTTGGGGGCTGGCCTGGAGGGCACTTACCTCCAGCTCCTTAATGTCAGTTGAAGTCCTCAAGGCCTCCCCAGTGATGGATGATGGGGGCTGGAAGAGATGAGAGCACACATGGAGGTGCTCTGCCCCTCAATGGCTAAGCCCTCTGCTGTCCTTTCTTCCTAACCTTGACCAGCCCTCTTCCTGTAGCCCCTCTGTGCCCACTTCTCAAGGTCTCACTTCCCAATCATCCCTCCCCTCCCAAGCAGCTCTTATCCTGCACTTTTTTTTTTTTTTTTTGGTGGTGGCCAGTACAGGGATTGAGCCCTGGGCCTTGGTGTTGTCAACATCATCCTGTGCTTCCTGCAGCAGGATCCAATGAGACAGCCACGCTCGTGCTCCATCTGTGTGCACAGCTTCAAGGGAGAACTCAGAGAAGAGTCCTATGTCATATCCCGAGCAGAGGGAGACATAGGATTCAAACCCAGACTTCTTACCCAGTCCCTGACACTTCTTCCATGGTCATTACCATTACCCCCTACTGCCCCTTGAGGCCCCCGTTCCCAGGAGCCTGACCAGCCAACACTCACCTCCTGAGGTGACTGGCACCTCCCACAAGTGCTGGGCTGGGGCCTACTGCCAGTTAGGCCCCTTTTTTGTTGGAACTCTCTTAACTGTGAAAAGGAAAAGCCGTAATATTCAGGAGATGTGGAAGCCCCTATGTTTGTCACCTACTTTACAGTTTTTACAAAGTATTCTTACTTGTACCATCTGCTTTAATGCCACCAGCAACCCTATAAGGTGTTGTCATGATCACCAAATGGCTGAAGAAATGGACCGATAGCATGATTAGAAAAAGGCAAGAATGGAATTGAACTTCAGTCTTCTGGGGCTTTGTCATGAATCAGCAGCTGCTGGCGGGCCAAATACAAATCAGACATCGGGGCCCTCCCTCACAGAGCTTTGAGAGCTGCACCCCAGTACTTCTCAAACGTTTATGTCAATGTACCCTAATGGCAGAAGTCATGAGGGCACACCCCTAGGGATCTGGGGACCTCACAAAAAGAGGACAACCCAAGCATCATTTCAGAGAAATCCATTATGAGCTTACAAATCCAGGTGAATGTCACCCCTAAGTACATTAAGAGGATTTTTCTCTTTCAAAAGAATCAAGCAAATCTGATGCTTCAGAAAGAGGCCCCCTGAGTCCTGTGGCACCCCAGATTGACAGGATCTGGGCAAGATTCAAGCTGTGAAGTTCAGTTGCCCAGGATTTATCCCACAGAAGATAAGCACATCTCCCTCCAGAGAGTAGTGACTGAAAGGCGCTCTGGTCCCAGAATCCTAGGGAATTCTAAGGTGAGATCCAGACTCAGAAATCAATTGTTAAGTGTCTCTAGAGAGTAGAAACCCAGGAAAAAACCAAACCGAACCCGTTCTCCCAATGGTCACCCAGAGATACTGTCAACATTTTGAGCTCACTGGTGAAGTGCAGGCTTTTTAGGTAGGCAATGTCTAAGTAAAGGGGGGAAGGGGAACCAGAAACCTCCCAGGCAGTACTGACAGTTCCTGAGGGATTGTGACACCTCCCAGGGGGATTGGGACAGTTTCGAATGGGATTGTGAGGTGACAACATTCCACTCCTTCCTACCAATGTCAGAGTCACTGCAACACTGTGGGGAAGTGGAGCACAGAGCCAGGACCGAGGTCCTTGGAGACGGGAACGCAGGGGACCCAGGGAGCCCAGGAAGGTCTGGTTTGGGGTAGCAGGAGGCCAGGGCTGAGTCCAGGTGGGGAGCCCTGGAAGTAACCTTACTGGCCAAAGTCACCCGGGGACAGCCGGCAAGGGCAGGGTCTGGGCAGCTGAGGGGGCAGGGATGGCTGAGAAGACTTTGGTGGGGGGAGTCAAGAGGCACAGAGGGGCAATCCCCGTGTGCCTCAGAAGTGACACCGAGTCCTGCCCCTGTCCCACCATAGGAGGGGCCTCGGGCTGGCTCTGGGGATGCGACCCAGCATGTTATACCTTCTTCTTGGCCCTCGCCAATTTCTCCTGTCGGATTTCCTCCGACATTTCGGGGCAGGGAAAAGGAAAGGGGTACTTCCGCCTTATCATGGCTAAGCACTGGACAGTCACTCCCTCCAGCTAAGGCACGGACCAGCGACTGAGCCAGAGCAGCTGGGAGCGGCCGGTGCTAGGCAACAGGTAGGTGGGCGTGGCCTCAATGCTCACAGCCCATTGGTGGATGAGAAAGATGGACGGAATGGGGGCGTGGCCAGAACCCAGGGAAGGGTGGGGTCACAATGAAAGCCGGCCCCGCCCACCCCAGGGAGGGGCCCCTGGGGGAAAGGGGCGGGGCTGTCACTCGGTGCCCATGCAGCTTCTGTGTGACCCTTCACGGTGGCCGTCACAGAATCTGAGGCACCTGGCAGAGCAGGGAGGCCGTTCTCCAGCCCCCGCCCTGGACCCTCCTGTTCCCGTTCAACCCCTGACCTGGGGCCTCAGGACCCAGGGCTCAGGAGGTGGGCGAGGAATGGACAGCAGGGAAAAGTGTGTCACTTCACAGTCCCTTTCCAGACTCCTCACAGCTCTGCCCCAGACTTTCTCATCCCACAAACCGCCTCCAAAGACCCCCGTCCAGTCCTCCAGGTGCTTCTCCACTCGCCCCCTTCCTCAAGGGGGTCTTCACTGATCCCGGGAGCTGAAAATAGGTGTAGCTGGCAGCGGTAGCTTTCCTGTCGGGGAAGGCCTTGAGGAGGGGCCTGAGGCTTTGGGGAGTGGTTGGAAACCCAGAGGCACGTCTGGAAACCCGGACCCAGGGAGACTGAGCACCTCCTGTCTCCCGGTGTGGCTGGTGTTTTCCACAAGACATTCTGTGTGTTGTGGAGAAGAACATGGAGCATGAGGAGACGCGCCAAGGGTTCCTACAAGTCAGCGTAAAATCTGCCTGAGTCTCAAAGGGCCTGGGACAGAATGTCTCCCCAGAGGGACAGGGCTGCTGATTGGTCCCTGATGGACTTTGGATGTGTCGTCCCCTCCAAAGCGCATGTGGAAACCTCATCTCCAATGTGGCAGTGTGGAAAGTGATTGAGTCATGGGGGCGGATCCCTCATGAATGGATTCATGCTCTCCCTGGGGGAGGGGGATTAATGCGTGAGTTCTCGCTCTATGAGTTCTCGCGAGAGCTGATTGTTTAAAGGGCCCTGGCACCTCCCCTCTCTCTCTTGCTTCCTCTCACCATGTGATCTGCTTGTGCTCGTCAGCTGCTGCCACTTTCCGCCACGAGTAGAAGCAGCCTGAGGCCCATGCCAGATGCAGCTGTCCCAGAATCGTAAGCCAAATAAACCTCTGTTCTTTATAAATTACCCAGTGTCGGGTATCATTTGAAAGCTGCAGGTCATGGGGGCTAAAGCAGCAAGCCGAAGCCTCCAAAGGTCACGAGTGGATTTGCCACAGTCTTTCATGCTTGACTAGAGCTACCCACTAGACTTTCCATCCGAGTCTCTGATGGGCCTTCCCTGAGGAAGACAGAAGAAGCAGAGCTGGACGAGCCTCATTACAACTGCGTGTGTGTAGAGAGAGCAGAGAGAGAAGGAGGCAGAAGCCATCCCTGAAGGTGTAATGCCTGAGGATTTTCCGAAATGGGTGCAATACGTCAATCCACAGACTCAAGAAACTCCAAGTAGATTGGCAAACCCCAACTAGGATTAAAAAAGAAAGGAGGAGAAAATCATACTAAAGTCCATTATAGTTAAATTGCTAAGAGGAATTAGATAAAGTCAAATTTCTTCTCTAAAGCAAATTCATTCCCTTATATGTCATTACTAAACAAAAAAAATTAAAATATTCTAAAACTATTTATTCATCATAAGAAATTAAGAAAATAATAAGAAACCAAAGATTCACAGGAGAATGGATATACTAAACATAAAAAAAAAAAATCAGATTATCAGGAGAAAATGGTAGAATTGACAGATTAATAAATCTGAAAGCTTGTTATTTGAATCATAAAGATCCATCAAAAAACATGCCCTCACTGTCAGTGTTTATTTTTATTAAATAAATTTGATTCAAATAAAAATACACAAATGTGGGAGTGAAAAAAAATGATGTGCCTACAGATCCCAAGGAAACTATGAAAATAAGGATACCTAAGAAATAAACATTTCATAAATAAATTTGATATTTGAAAGTAAAAGTTAACTTCCTGACCAAGTATAAATTATAAAACTTGACAAAGGGACCCTTATTTGGCCTGCCCCTATTGCTGCCTGGGTTGGCCTGGCCTGGCACTAAGGGAACCGATGGCCTCACCTGCAGCTAAGGGTCCCCCTGATCAGGCTTGCCATAACCGGACTTGGAATGTAAGTGTCCAGTTGTAATGTAACTGGACTTGACTTTTGGCACCTAATCTGTCACCTCAGTGGCTGTACAGAGACCGCTTCCCACTGAAGAAAAATATCTGGTGTCTTCCAAGGTCACAGGTGACAAATGTGACCCATGGCAGTCTTACAAGTTAAAATGTCTGGCTGGGCCAAGAAGCCCCCAGCCTCCGTAACTCCTATGTAACTCTCAGCTTAAACACCTTCCATGATACCGCTGATCTGGTTTGGGGCCTGGTGGGTTTATACTCTCTTGGCACTCTATAGGTTCCCAACTTCCAAAAACATATCATATGCTTGTCAGTTGATGAATGAATAAATAAAATATGGTGCATCGACACACTGGAATATGACCCACCCATGAAAAGGATCAAGGCTCTGACACACGCTACCAAGTGGGCAAACCTTGAACACATCACGCTCAGTGAAAGACGCCAGACACAAAAGGCCACACAGTGTAGGATTCCATTTATATGAACGCGCCAGTCCACGAGACCGAAAGTGGGTTCGTGGTTGCCAGGGGCTGGGGGAGGGGATGGGAGAGTGACTTTTAATGGATGTGGGATTTCTTTGTAGGGTGATGAAGATGTTCTGGAATCTGATAGTGGTGATGGTTATACAACCCTGTGTATATAAAACCACTAAAACCCACTGAATTTCATGCTTTCAGTGAGTGAATTGTATGGTATATGAACTATCGCTCCAGGAAGCTGTTATTAATTTTAAAAGCACCATAATTGCAATGAAACGTTTGGTTAGGATCTGTCTGTCTGATTCTAAGTTCCTGGAGGTCTGGTATAATGTGAGTTTTACTCAGTACCGCATCCTCCAAAGGCCGAGCCCATAGTAGGTGGCTCATTAAATCTCTCAAAACGAGCTACTTTTATACCAGGGTCTCTCCCCCTTGGCACTGCGGACCTTGTGGCTGGATCACGCTCTGTGGTTGGGCTGTCCTGCACGTGCTGAGCAGCGTCCCTGGCCTCCACCTAGTCCATGCCAGGAGCACCCTCCTCGTCGGTCCTGACAACTACAGATGTCGCCCGACATTGCCTAGTGTCCTCTGGGGGCAAATTGCCCATGGCTGTGAAACATCCATTTAGAGGTACCAAGGTTTTGAATTTGGGGTGCTGCGTGGGACTTTAGAAGTCGCCACGTAAAGGCTGGCCCCCAGGGGGACGCCGCAGGGACATGCAGGCCTTGGCTGTGTCAGCAAAACCTCACCCAGCCAGGAGGTGGTGAGCAGGGCTCCCAAACCCACCCGACCGGGGCAAAAGGTAAAGCCACCCTCTACCAAGAGGGGCCGCAGGCAGAAGGGGACGGGCAGGTGAGCCCACAGGACCGAAGGACCAGCTCCCGAGAGGGGAGCCTCAAAGACCGCCTTCACGGCCGGCCTGGGGTGCAGCGACCCCACCTCCGAGTGGTCAACGGGCAGACGGGCTGAGGAAGGGGCGGGGCCACGACGCAGGGCGGGGCGAGAGGCAGAGACCCGGAGGTAGAGTCATTGAAAGGAAGGTCCCGTCTCCGAGTCGGGGCGGAGCTTGTGGCGTGGGCGGGGCTTGAAGAGAGAGCGGGCGTCTGACTGGGGAAGGAGGAGGGACTCCGGGTAAGGGGCGGGGCCTGCAGCTCCGGGAGTGTCCGTGACGTCACGGGCCGGCGGCGCTCGGGGGACTCGCGAAGATGGCGGCGGGCGGTTATTTTAGCTTCGCGCGGGCGCCGGGTCTTAACTCAGGTAAAGGCCCCGCAGCGCCGCCCGCGCCCGGCCCGGCCCTCCTTCCGCCCCGAGCCGCGCCGCGAGGAGCCGGCGGGGCGGCGTCTTGTGCGAACCGGCTCCGATGGCCGCAGAGCGCACTCGTGTCTGTCACGGGGGGCAAGAAGGGGCTCCTGACGTGGGAGCGGGCGCCGGGCCTGTGGGGGGAATGGAGCCCGAACCGTGCGGGTGGAAGTCAGTCCCTGAGGGGACCGCCCCGAGGAGGCTCCGGCGCCAGCTGAAGCAGGGACAGGAGACAGACGGGAGGGCGCCCGGCCGGGCGGGGGAGGGGCGCGAGCTGACCCCTGATGGGGGAGCGGCGGGAGCTGACCCCTGATGATGGGGGAGCGGCGGGAGCTGACCCCTGATGATGGGGGAGCGGCGGGAGCTGACCCCTGATGGGGAGGGGCGGGAGCTGACCCCTGGTGATGAGGGGCCCTTTATGGGAAGTTTATTGGCCCCCCAGCTAGAGCAGAATAGGGTGGGCACAGATCTCGGAGAGCCCAAGTGCTGGGGTGAGGGGCCTGATCTCTTTCCTACAGGAAAGTTGTTTTCATCACATCTCCCCCCTCTTTTGTTAACACTTTGTGAGTAGAACAGGGGGCCTGGGTGGGTTCCTCCCTGGCATCCACCTCTTCCCTGGGGGAGTTCCCTGGGGCTCCCAGAGTCTGCGGCAAGAGCTTCACGTGGGGATCTGGTGCCCCAGAAGGTGTCAGAACAAGGGCAGTCCTTGCTCCATGTGGCCGCTGCAGGAGGGGTCTTCCAGACCCACACTCGGGTCACTCCCTGCTCTGTCTTCCCACCGAGTGGGAACCAGGAGTGGCAAGGCCTGGGGGCAGCCTCAGGCCCTGCTGGCCATTCACAGGCTGTGTCTCCACAGGGGCGGCTGACGGGGCTGGGTGGAGAGGACCTTCCCACCATCATCATCGTGGCCCACTACGACGCGTTCGGGTGGCCCCGGTATGTATGTGTGTCCCCCACGGGGCCGGACCCCATCTCGGTTCAGTCTGCAGATGCACCCACAGTGAGGGCCCTTGACCCGCCTACTCAGGTCCCATGAGGACCCTCTGGGTGGGTGTCATCGTGTCACTGACATGGAGGGTTTCCAAAATGGGTATAATACGTCAATCCACAGATTGAAGAACCAAACCCCAACTGGGAATAAAAAAGAAAAGAAAAAATCATACTAAAGTCCATCGTAGTTAAATTGCTGAAACAAAGGAGATAAAGTCAAATTTCTTTTCTAAAGCAAATTCCCACCCGTATATGTCATGATTACATAATAAATATCAAACTATTCTAGAACTACTTATTCATCATAAGAAAATCACGACAAACCTAAGATTCACAGGAGAATGGATATACTGAACACACACAGAAAAATGAAATCAAATGATCCAGAGAGGGGAAATGACAGAATGGACAGACTAATAAATCTGAAAGCTGTTTATCTGAAAAATAAAAATCAAACAAAAACCATGTATTCACTTTCAGTCTTTATTTTAATTAAATAAATATGACTCAAATAAAAATACACAAATGTGGGAGTGGAGAAAAACGTAAAGTAGATTCTGAAGAAACTACAAAAATAAGGATAATTATTAAAATAGATATTTTATGAATAAGTTTGATACTTGAATGAAAAAGAAAATTTTCTGGCCAAGTATAAATGATAAAACATTGCTAAGTACCTCCCCCCCCCCCAGCCAACTCTCTGGACTGCCTTTCCACTAAGGACTCCCCTCGAATGGCCTACCTCAGGGCCCCCTTGGCTTGATTGGTGCTAACGGCCCCCTTCTGCTAAGAGCCTGCCAGGCCTGCCCCAAGTGCTTCCTTGGCCTGGTCTGGCCACCTAGGGGCCCCCTGGCCTGGCACTATGGGCCCCTGTTCTAGCCTACTTGTCACTCAGGGCCTCCATGGCCCGACCTACTATTCAGGACCCCCCCCCACTGCTAAGGGCCCCCTTCCGCTAAGGGCCTGCCAGGCCTGCCCCAAGTGCTTCCTTGGCCTGCCCCAGCATTAAGGGGCCCCCTGACTAGCCTGCCCAAGGGACCAATTCTACTGGTCTTCCCCTATGGGTCCCTGAGGCTGGACTACTGGTGAGGGCACCCTGCTGCTTTCTTTCTTTCTTTCTTTTTTCTTTTTGTTTTCTTACATATTTATTTTTGGTTTTTCTTTTATGTTTTTTTTTTTTCTTTTTCTCTCTTTTAGTATTTTTCCTGTTTTTTTTTTTTTGTTGTTGTTGTTGCTGTTGTTTGTCTGTTTTGCATTTTTTGATTTTTGTATATTTCTGTACATTTTTGTACATTTTTTAGGGGGTTTCTTCTTTTGGATTTTTATTTATTTATTGTTAGGGTTTTCTTCTGTGTGGATTTTTTTTTTGCAGGGTTTTTCTTTTTGTGGGAGTTTACTTCTCGGGGAGTTTTTGGTTTTCTTCTTTTGGGGGGTTTTCTTTTTGGGGGGGTTCTCTTTTGGAGTTTTCCTTTTGTTGGGGTTTTCGTCTTCGGGGGTTTCTTCTTTTGGGGCTTTTGGGGGGTTTTCTTGTTTTCCTGGGGGGTTTTCTTCTTTCTATTGGAGTTTTTTCTATTTGGGTGTTTTTTTCTTTTACGGGGTTTTTCTTTTTGTTAGGATTTCCTTCTTTGGGGGTTCTCTTTTTGGGGTGCATGGTTTCTTCTTTTTGTTGAGGTTTTCTTTTCTGGAAGTTTTTCTTCTTTTCAGAGGTTTTTCTTCTTTGTAGAGACTTTTCTTTTTTGTGGGGGGTGTTTCTTCTTTTTGTTAGGGTTTTGTTCTTTTCATTGGGAATTTCTTCTTTGGGGCTTCCTATTGCTGGCACTTTCTTCTTTTTACTGGGGTTTTTCTTCTTGTGGGATTCTTCTTTTATTGTGGGTTTTTTTCGCTTTGTTGCTGTTTTCTTCTTCTGGGGGGGTTCTACTTTTCCAGTTTTCTTTTGGGCGGTTTCTTTTCTGAGAGGTTATCTTCTTATCAGTGGGGTTTTACTTTTGTTGGGGTTTCCTTCATGTGGGGTGGTTTCTGCTTTTTGTTGGGGTTTTCTTATTTTGGGGGGATTTTTCTTCTTTCTGTTGGGGTTCTCTTCTTTTTGTTGGGGTTGTCTTCTTTTGGGTTTTGTTTTTTTCTTCTTTTGGGCAGTTTTTCTTTATGTTTGGGTTTTATTCTTTTTGTAAAGGTTTTCTTCCTTTTTGGGGGGTGTTTTCTTCTGTGTGTTTTTTTTCTGGGTTGTGTGTTTTCTTCTTTTTGGTGTTTTCTGGATATCTTCTTTCGAGTATTTTCTGCATGTCATCGTCTTTTGGGTGTTCTCTTCTTTTCGGTGTTTTCTCAGTGTTTTCTTCTTTTGGGGGGTTTCTGGGTGCTATCATCTTTAGGATGTTCTCCGGGTGTTGTCTTTTTTTGGGTGTTCTCTGGATGTTGTCTTCTTTTGAGTATTTTCAGGGCATTGTCTTCTTCTTTTCAGTGTTTTCTGGGTGCTGTCTTCTTTTTTTTGTTTTTTTCCTTTTTTAAGTTTTTTTTTCCTTTTTTCCTTTTTTTGTTTTTTTTGGATTTTTCGTTTTTTTTTTAAAGAACAGGGGTCTTAACATGATAAAAGGGTGACTGGGAAGGAGTGGCAGGGACCGGGTGGCAGAGACAGGGTGGCAGGGACAGGGTGGAAGGAAGAGGGTGGCAGAGACATGGTGGCAAGGACAGGGTAGCAGGAACTGGGAGGGGGCAGAGCCCTGGGCCCCACATCTCAGATGTCCATGATGTTACTGTCACAATACTTTTCTGCTCGATAAAACAATGGAAAGCAGAGATTGTTGCTGAAGCCTTGGTTCTCCTGGCATTTCTGTATGTTCTGCGGCAGCTGTGTGGTCAGAAGGAAGGGAGCAATGAATAGTCAGAGGACTGCAGTGCATGACTGGGGTCACCTGTCCCCCAGGCTGGAGCTGCCTCTGTGCTGGCTCTGGAAACCCCCCTCAGAGGCTGGTGCCTGTCTCCTAGCCCTTCCTGAATGGGGCAGCGATTCCCATCTCCTTTAGGTCTCCCAGCTTCTCACGAAGCTGGCCCAACTTCTCAGCCAGCTCCATCTTCACGTGCTGCCCTGAATGCAGTGCACTGGGAACCTCCATGTTCTAATTGGTGTGGATGGAGAGAAGCAGTCGGTGGCCACCTGATGCAGCCGGAGACCCACGGCACAGGGAAGGGGCACGGCACAGGCACACAGGGGGCCCTCCCTGTACCATTTCGTGTGAGGTCTCCAGCACCCCATTTTAGAGGTGGGGGAACAAAGGCCCAGGGGGTGAGTGCGGAGGACACGCAGGCAGAATGGGTGACACGCCAGCCCGATGACGCGAGCCTGCAGCTCAGCTTGAAGTGTGCACCTGCCCAGAGCACAGGGGCATAAGCCGTGTAAGGAGTGGCTGCAGGAGGGACAGGCTGCCACCTTCCTCTCTACCCCACAACCATAAAACCAACCCCCTGGGCTGCAGCCACTCACTTGGTTTGGCAGGAGCTTGGATGTTGCAAGCGTTTTCGCCTGGACCTGTAAGGCCGCCTTCTCCATTTCAAGGACGCGAATATTGCCCTTCAGCTGGGCCTGCTGGGCCTTGAGGACTGCATAGTTGTTCCTGTGGCCAGAGGTGGTGGAGAATGTAAAGAACGAGGAACAGAAAGGACGACTTTTGCCATCAATGCACTGACTTTGCCACACAACCAGAGGACTATGGCATGGGAAGGGGACACCTGGACTCTCAAGTGCCTGTCCACAGAGAGGACATGAATTGCCTGAGGCCACACACGAGTCACTGGCACAGCTGGGGCCACAGCTAGGCTCTGCACGTGTCCAATCCTGTGTGTCGCCCTCATCGTGCTCACCTCTACCCTCCCACCTCCCACCACATCACCCGTGCCGAGGACCCCCCAGACCTGCCACCCACCGTCCCCCTCCTACTTGTTGTCCTCCAGCTGAAGGAAGAGGGCATCTCGCTCGCTCTTGAGGTTGCGGTAGGACTGCAAATACAGAAAGGCAAAGTCAGGATTCGGCAGGGAGAAGATGGAGTCGGGGCACACGAACACCGACACCTACAGCAACCGTTCAGCGGTGACCTTTCCTCCCCCTGAATCACACTTGACACCTTTTTCAAGGCATTTCCAAGCCCATGTTCTCAGTTGCTTTTCCCAAGACCTCAGTAAGGGTGGAAGAGGCAGGGAAAGAGATCTGATTGACAGCTGGCCGACGGAGGCCCAGGGATAGCCTGTCACGTTGCCATTGTTAGGACTGTCATCATCATGGTCTGACTCTGTATTGCGTGCGGCACCAGGCACCGTGCTGACAATCCATCGAATCCTCACAACCACCACAGGAGGGAGTTACTATCGTTAGCTCCATTTTGTAGATGAAATGCAAGGTATTAGAGGTTAAGTGCTAAGATCACGTACAGCCGGGATGTGAACATCCAGGTCTATCTAATTCTCTAAGCCCATTTTTCCCCCTGGGGGTGGAGGCGCAAGCGTGAGGGCAGGTGGCTGGACTCACCCTCTCGGCGTCCTCCTGCCCTGTGGAGAAGGCGGTCAGACTCCCCTGCAGCTGTTGGATCTCTTTTTCCCGGGAGTCCAGGCAGGTCCGCAGATGTTGACATTCTCCTGGAATGACAGAGGTCAAGATGGAACCCAAAGGACTCCCCTGAAGGCCTGCCAAGGCACCAGGTTGAGGGAGGAAGGCTGCCCAGATCCACACCTGCTTTCTGCCGGGCTTCCTGACGAGCATCGGCCAGGGCTCTCTCCATCTCTTCCTTTTCGGACTTTAAGATGGCATTGGTCCGAATCTGAGCCTTTGGGAGAAAAGCCAAACAGGTGGTGAGAGAGGGACAGGAAGGTTCTCTAGGGCACATGAGGGATGCCATAGAGTCCACTCACCTGCAGTTGTTCCCGCAGGGAGTCCAGCTGCTGACACGGACTCTCCTTCTGTAGGAAGAGGAAAGAAACATCTCTTACCAGGGAGGCAGAGATGGAACAGCAAGGGACGGGCCCCAGGAATGCCACCAATGGCCCAGGACAGGCCCACCAGGGAGACCAGATCCTCGGGGACCCCGTGGTGCTGAGGGTGGGGTGCAGGGGGGAGCCTTCTCCAGGTTGGGAGTGGGCAGGACGAGCCTGCGGCCTCTCCATCTCAGTCTGTCCCCAAACCCGTCAGACATGGAAGGAGCGAACAAAGAAATCATGTCCCTCTTTCCACTTCATCCAGTTTCCTGGTGCCAGGTTTTCCATGTGGAGAGTCACGGGAAGGTGACTGAGGTTGTCCCCTCAGGTTCATTCCCCAGACTGGGAAGTGGGGGGGCCAGGAATGGATTTTCAAGGAAAAGCTCTCAGACCCTATGGGGACGCAAATGGACAAACTGTCCTTGAACTCCCAAGGAAAGAGAATTGGGGTCTTTGTTGGATTCAGAGCTGAACATCTGAATCCCGATTCTCTTTACATGACAACCACAGAAACCTCTAGAAATGGAGGCTGAGAAAGGAAAGACTACCCTTCTCCCAGCTTGTGATTCACAAGGGTGCATGTATTCACCATGAACCACACACTAAGGACAGGGACTGATCTTAATAGCAGGGATCCAGGAATGAAAAGGGCAGGCAAGATCCCTGTCTCCCTGATGTCTCGTGTGTGCCTAGAAATCTTTCATTCTTAGAGCTGCAAGGGACCTTTGACACCCTCTAATTCTATCTCAGGACACTCAAGCCCAGGCAGGAGAGGTGGCTTGTCCAAAACCAAAGACCAAGCAAAGCAGGAACTAAGTTAGGGTGGGAACACAGGGCTCCTGACAACTGTCAGCCTAGTGTTTCCAACAGGGCAACAGCCCAGAGCCCATGCGGCAAGGACTCAAGCAGGGGTGTCTGGAGAAAAGAGAGTGGGCAGGCAGGTCAGCAACAGGAAGAGCCATGCTGCATGGTCTGGGGTCCCTCCTGCTGAGAACTAGGCCACCGAGCACCCCATTCTCCCTTGGCACGGGAACCCCCAGCCCCTTTTCTTCAAAGCCCCAAGGGGAAATTGGAGCCCAGGATTGGCAGCGTGGAACCAGGGGACGCCACCGGACTCTTACCAGTTCCTGCACCACACTCTCGATATATTTCTTTACTGCATAGGTGGAGTCCAGGACTGCCTGCAGAACTAGGCACCGGCTCTGTGGCACATGGAGAGAGGAGGAGTTGGAGGAGGGTTGGGAGAGAGGTAGAGAGAGCGATCATTAGGGGTGGGGGTGTTGGCTGTTTCAGCTGGCAGCGTGGCCCCCAGCCCCCAGCATGGGAGGTGGTCGGGGGGCTGGCCTGGAGGGCACTTACCTCCAGCTCCTTGATGTAAGTTGAAGTCCTCAAGGCCTCCCCAGTGATGGATGATGGGGGCTGGAAGAGATGAGAGCACACATGGAGATGCTCTGCCCCTCAATGGCTAAGCCCTCTGCTGTCCTTTCTTCCTAACCTGGACCAGGCCCTCCTCCTGTAGCCCCTCTGTGCCCACTTCTCAAGGTCTCACTTCCTCATCGTCCCTCCGCTCCCGAGCACCTCTCATCCTGCACTTTTTTTCTTTTTTGGTGGTGGCCAGTACAGGGATTGAGCCCTGGGCCTTGGTGTTGTCAACACTGGGTGTCGGCTGTCTCAGTTGGCAAGGGGGTCCCCAGCCCCCAGCATGGGAGGTGGTTGGGGGCTGGCCTGGAGGGCACTTACCTCCAGCTCCTTAATGTCAGTTGAAGTCCTCAAGGCCTCCCCAGTGATGGATGATGGGGGCTGGAAGAGATGAGAGCACACATGGAGGTGCTCTGCCCCTCAATGGCTAAGCCCTCTGCTGTCCTTTCTTCCTAACCTTGACCAGCCCTCTTCCTGTAGCCCCTCTGTGCCCACTTCTCAAGGTCTCACTTCCCAATCATCCCTCCCCTCCCAAGCAGCTCTTATCCTGCACTTTTTTTTTTTTTGGTGGTGGCCAGTACAGGGATTGAGCCCTGGGCCTTGGTGTTGTCAACATCATCCTGTGCTTCCTGCAGCAGGATCCAATGAGACAGCCACGCTCGTGCTCCATCTGTGTGCACAGCTTCAAGGGAGAAGCTCAGAGAAGAGTCCTATGTCATATCCCGAGCAGAGGGAGACATAGGATTCAAACCCAGACTTCTTACCCAGTCCCTGACACTTCTTCCATGGTCATTACCATTACCCCCTACTGCCCCTTGAGGCCCCCGTTCCCAGGAGCCTGACCAGCCAACACTCACCTCCTGAGGTGACTGGCACCTCCCACAAGTGCTGGGCTGGGGCCTACTGCCAGTTAGGCCCCTTTTTTGTTGGAACTCTCTTAACTGTGAAAAGGAAAAGCCGTAATATTCAGGAGATGTGGAAGCCCCTATGTTTGTCACCTACTTTACAGTTTTTACAAAGTATTCTTACTTGTACCATCTGCTTTAATGCCACCAGCAACCCTATAAGGTGTTGTCATGATCACCAAATGGCTGAAGAAATGGACCGATAGCATGATTAGAAAAAGGCAAGAATGGAATTGAACTTCAGTCTTCTGGGGCTTTGTCATGAATCAGCAGCTGCTGGCGGGCCAAATACAAATCAGACATCGGGGCCCTCCCTCACAGAGCTTTGAGAGCTGCACCCCAGTACTTCTCAAACGTTTATGTCAATGTACCCTAATGGCAGAAGTCATGAGGGCACACCCCTAGGGATCTGGGGACCTCACAAAAAGAGGACAACCCAAGCATCATTTCAGAGAAATCCATTATGAGCTTACAAATCCAGGTGAATGTCACCCCTAAGTACATTAAGAGGATTTTTCTCTTTCAAAAGAATCAAGCAAATCTGATGCTTCAGAAAGAGGCCCCCTGAGTCCTGTGGCACCCCAGGTTGACAGGATCTGGGCAAGATTCAAGCTGTGAAGTTCAGTTGCCCAGGATTTATCCCACAGAAGATAAGCACATCTCCCTCCAGAGAGTAGTGACTGAAAGGTGCTCTGGTCCCAGAATCCTAGGGAATTCTAAGGTGAGATCCAGACTCAGAAATCAATTGTTAAGTGTCTCTAGAGAGTAGAAACCCAGGAAAAAACCAAACCGAACCCGTTCTCCCAATGGTCACCCAGAGATACTGTCAACATTTTGAGCTCACTGGTGAAGTGCAGGCTTTTTAGGTAGGCAATGTCTAAGTAAAGGGGGGAAGGGGAACCAGAAACCTCCCAGGCAGTACTGACAGTTCCTGAGGGATTGTGACACCTCCCAGGGGGATTGGGACAGTTTGGAATGGGATTGTGAGGTGACAACATTCCACTCCTTCCTACCAATGTCAGAGTCACTGCAACACTGTGGGGAAGTGGAGCACAGAGCCAGGACCGAGGTCCTTGGAGACGGGAACGCAGGGGACCCAGGGAGCCCAGGAAGGTCTGGTTTGGGGTAGCAGGAGGCCAGGGCTGAGTCCAGGTGGGGAGCCCTGGAAGTAACCTTACTGGCCAAAGTCACCCGGGGACAGCCGGCAAGGGCAGGGTCTGGGCAGCTGAGGGGGCAGGGATGGCTGAGAAGACTTTGGTGGGGGGAGTCAAGAGGCACAGAGGGGCAATCCCCGTGTGCCTCAGAAGTGACACCGAGTCCTGCCCCTGTCCCACCATAGGAGGGGCCTCGGGCTGGCTCTGGGGATGCGACCCAGCATGTTATACCTTCTTCTTGGCCCTCGCCAATTTCTCCTGTCGGATTTCCTCCGACATTTCGGGGCAGGGAAAAGGAAAGGGGTACTTCCGCCTTATCATGGCTAAGCACTGGACAGTCACTCCCTCCAGCTAAGGCACGGACCAGCGACTGAGCCAGAGCAGCTGGGAGCGGCCGGTGCTAGGCAACAGGTAGGTGGGCGTGGCCTCAATGCTCACAGCCCATTGGTGGATGAGAAAGATGGACGGAATGGGGGCGTGGCCAGAACCCAGGGAAGGGTGGGGTCACAATGAAAGCCGGCCCCGCCCACCCCAGGGAGGGGCCCCTGGGGGAAAGGGGCGGGGCTGTCACTCGGTGCCCATGCAGCTTCTGTGTGACCCTTCACGGTGGCCGTCACAGAATCTGAGGCACCTGGCAGAGCAGGGAGGCCGTTCTCCAGCCCCCGCCCTGGACCCTCCTGTTCCCGTTCAACCCCTGACCTGGGGCCTCAGGACCCAGGGCTCAGGAGGTGGGCGAGGAATGGACAGCAGGGAAAAGTGTGTCACTTCACAGTCCCTTTCCAGACTCCTCACAGCTCTGCCCCAGACTTTCTCATCCCACAAACCGCCTCCAAAGACCCCCGTCCAGTCCTCCAGGTGCTTCTCCACTCGCCCCCTTCCTCAAGGGTGTCTTCACTGATCCCGGGGAGCTGAAAATAGGTGTAGCTGGCAGCGGTAGCTTTCCTGTCGGGGAAGGCCTTGAGGAGGGGCCTGAGGCTTTGGGGAGTGGTTGGAAACCCAGAGGCACGTCTGGAAACCCGGACCCAGGGAGACTGAGCACCTCCTGTCTCCCGGTGTGGCTGGTGTTTTCCACAAGACATTCTGTGTGTTGTGGAGAAGAACATGGAGCATGAGGAGACACGCCAAGGGTTCCTACAAGTCAGCGTAAAATCTGCCTGAGTCTCAAAGGGCCTGGGACAGAATGTCTCCCCAGAGGGACAGGGCTGCTGATTGGTCCCTGATGGACTTTGGATGTGTCGTCCCCTCCAAAGCGCATGTGGAAACCTCATCTCCAATGTGGCAGTGTGGAAAGTGATTGAGTCATGGGGGCGGATCCCTCATGAATGGATTCATGCTCTCCCTGGGGGAGGGGGATTAATGCGTGAGTTCTCGCTCTATGAGTTCTCGCGAGAGCTGATTGTTTAAAGGGCCCTGGCACCTCCCCTCTCTCTCTTGCTTCCTCTCACCATGTGATCTGCTTGTGCTCGTCAGCTGCTGCCACTTTCCGCCACGAGTAGAAGCAGCCTGAGGCCCATGCCAGATGCAGCTGTCCCAGAATCGTAAGCCAAATAAACCTCTGTTCTTTATAAATTACCCAGTGTCGGGTATCATTTTAAAGCTGCAGGGCATGGGGGCTAAAGCAGCAAGCTGAAACCTCCAAAGGCCACGAGTGGATTTGCCACAGTCTTTCATGCTTGACTAGAGCTACCCACTAGACTTTCCATCCGAGTCTCTGATGGGCCTTCCCTGAGGAAGACAGAAGAAGCAGAGCTGGACGAGCCTCATTACAACTGCGTGTGTGTAGAGAGAGCGGAGAGAGAAGGGGGCAGAAGCCATCCCTGAAGGTGTAATGCCTGAGGATTTTCCGAAATGGGTGCAATACGTCAATCCACAGACTCAAGAAACTCCAAGTAGATTGGCAAACCCCAACTAGGATTAAAAAAGAAAGGAGGAGAAAATCATACTAAAGTCCATTATAGTTAAATTGCTAAGAGGAATTAGATAAAGTCAAATTTCTTCTCTAAAGCAAATTCATTCCCTTATATGTCATTACTAAACAAAAAAAATTAAAATATTCTAAAACTATTTATTCATCATAAGAAATTAAGAAAATAATAAGAAACCAAAGATTCACAGGAGAATGGATATACTAAACATAAAAAAAAAAAATCAGATTATCAGGAGAAAATGGTAGAATTGACAGATTAATAAATCTGAAAGCTTGTTATTTGAATCATAAAGATCCATCAAAAAACATGCCCTCACTGTCAGTGTTTATTTTTATTAAATAAATTTGATTCAAATAAAAATACACAAATGTGGGAGTGAAAAAAAATGATGTGCCTACAGATCCCAAGGAAACTATGAAAATAAGGATACCTAAGAAATAAACATTTCATAAATAAATTTGATATTTGAAAGTAAAAGTTAACTTCCTGACCAAGTATAAATTATAAAACTTGACAAAGGGACCCTTATTTGGCCTGCCCCTATTGCTGCCTGGGTTGGCCTGGCCTGGCACTAAGGGAACCGATGGCCTCACCTGCAGCTAAGGGTCCCCCTGATCAGGCTTGCCATAACCGGACTTGGAATGTAAGTGTCCAGTTGTAATGTAACTGGACTTGACTTTTGGCACCTAATCTGTCACCTCAGTGGCTGTACAGAGACCGCTTCCCACTGAAGAAAAATATCTGGTGTCTTCCAAGGTCACAGGTGACAAATGTGACCCATGGCAGTCTTACAAGTTAAAATGTCTGGCTGGGCCAAGAAGCCCCCAGCCTCCGTAACTCCTATGTAACTCTCAGCTTAAACACCTTCCATGATACCGCTGATCTGGTTTGGGGCCTGGTGGGTTTATACTCTCTTGGCACTCTATAGGTTCCCAACTTCCAAAAACATATCATATGCTTGTCAGTTGATGAATGAATAAATAAAATATGGTGCATCGACACACTGGAATATGACCCACCCATGAAAAGGATCAAGGCTCTGACACACGCTACCAAGTGGGCAAACCTTGAACACATCACGCTCAGTGAAAGACGCCAGACACAAAAGGCCACACAGTGTAGGATTCCATTTATATGAACGCGCCAGTCCACGAGACCGAAAGTGGGTTCGTGGTTGCCAGGGGCTGGGGGAGGGGATGGGAGAGTGACTTTTAATGGATGTGGGATTTCTTTGTAGGGTGATGAAGATGTTCTGGAATCTGATAGTGGTGATGGTTATACAACCCTGTGTATATAAAACCACTAAAACCCACTGAATTTCATGCTTTCAGTGAGTGAATTGTATGGTATATGAACTATCGCTCCAGGAAGCTGTTATTAATTTTAAAAGCACCATAATTGCAATGAAACGTTTGGTTAGGATCTGTCTGTCTGATTCTAAGTTCCTGGAGGTCTGGTATAATGTGAGTTTTACTCAGTACCGCATCCTCCAAAGGCCGAGCCCATAGTAGGTGGCTCATTAAATCTCTCAAAACGAGCTACTTTTATACCAGGGTCTCTCCCCCTTGGCACTGCGGACCTTGTGGCTGGATCACGCTCTGTGGTTTGGCTGTCCTGCACGTGCTGAGCAGCGTCCCTGGCCTCCACCTACTCCATGCCAGGAGCACCCTCCTCGTCGGTCCTGACAACTACAGATGTCGCCCGACATTGCCTAGTGTCCTCTGGGGGCAAATTGCCCATGGCTGTGAAACATCCATTTAGAGGTACCAAGGTTTTGAATTTGGGGTGCTGCGTGGGACTTTAGAAGTCGCCACGTAAAGGCTGGCCCCCAGGGGGACGCCGCAGGGACATGCAGGCCTTGGCTGTGTCAGCAAAACCTCACCCAGCCAGGAGGTGGTGAGCAGGGCTCCCAAACCCACCCAACCGGGGCAAAAGGTAAAGCCACCCTCTACCAAGAGGGGCCGCAGGCAGAAGGGGACGGGCAGGTGAGCCCACAGGACCGAAGGACCAGCTCCCGAGAGGGGAGCCTCAAAGACCGCCTTCACCGCCGGCCTGGGGTGCAGCGACCCCACCTCCGAGAGGTCAACGGGCAGACGGGCTGAGGAAGGGGCGGGGCCACGACGCAGGGCGGGGCGAGAGGCAGAGACCCCGGAGGCAGAGTCATTGAAAGGAAGGTCCCGTCTCCGAGTCGGGGCGGAGCTTGTGGCGTGGGCGGGGCTTGAAGAGAGAGCGGGCGTCTGACTGGGGAAGGAGGAGGGACTCCGGGTAAGGGGCGGGGCCTGCAGCTCCGGGAGTGTCCGTGACGTCACGGGCCGGCGGCGCTCGGGGGACTCGCGAAGATGGCGGCCGGCGGTTATTTTAGCTTAACTCAGGTAAAGGCCCCGCAGCGCCGCCCGCGCCCGGCCCGGCCCTCCTTCCGCCCCGAGCCGCGCCGCGAGGAGCCGGTGGGGCGGCGTCTTGTGCGAACCGGCTCCGATGGCCGCAGAGCGCACTCGTGTCTGTCACGGGGGGGCAAGAAGGGGCTCCTGACGTGGGAGCGGGCGCCGGGCCTGTGGGGGGAATGGAGCCCGAACCGTGCGGGTGGAAGTCAGTCCCTGAGGGGACTGCCCCGAGGAGGCTCCGGCGCCAGCTGAAGCAGGGACAGGAGACAGACGGGAGGGCGCCCGGCCGGGCGGGGGAGGGGCGCGAGCTGACCCCTGATGATGGGAAGGAGGCGGGGGAGGGGCGCGAGCTGACCCCTGATGGGGGAGGGGCGGGAACTGACCCCTGATGCTGCACGGGGGGCGGGAGCTGAGCCCTGATGATGGGGGAGGGGCGGGAGCTGACCCCTGATGATGGGGAGGAGGCGGGGGAGGGGCGGGAGCTGACCCCTGATGATGGGGGAGCGGCGGGAGCTGACCCCTGATGGGGAGGGGCGGGAACTGACCCCTGGTGATGGGGAAGGGGTGGGAGCTGACCCCTGATGATGGGGGAGGGGCGGGAGCTGACCCCTGGTGATGAGGGGCCCTTTATGGGAAGTTTATTGGCCCCCCAGCTAGAGCAGAATAGGGTGGGCACAGATCTCGGAGAGCCCAAGTGCTGGGGTGAGGGGCCTGATCTCTTTCCTACAGGAAAGTTGTTTTCATCACATCTCCCCCCTCTTTTGTTAACACTTTGTGAGTAGAACAGGGGGCCTGGGTGGGTTCCTCCCTGGCATCCACCTCTTCCCTGGGGGAGTTCCCTGGGGCTCCCAGAGTCTGCAGCAAGAGCTTCACGTGGGGATCTGGTGCCCCAGAAGGTGTCAGAACAAGGGCAGTCCTTGCTCCATGTGGCCGCTGCAGGAGGGGTCTTCCAGACCCACACTCGGGTCACTCCCTGCTCTGTCTTCCCACCGAGTGGGAACCAGGAGTGGCAAGGCCTGGGGACAGCCTCAGGCCCTGCTGGCCATTCACAGGCTGTGTCTCCACAGGGGCGGCTGACGGGGCTGGGTGGAGAGGACCTTCCCACCATCATCATCGTGGCCCACTACGACGCGTTCGGGTGGCCCCGGTATGTATGTGTGACCCCACGGGGCCGGACCCCATCTCGGTTCAGTCTGCAGATGCACCCACAGTGAGGGCCCTTGACCCGCCTACTCAGGTCCCATGAGGACCCTCTGGGTGGGTGTCATCGTGTCACTGACATGGAGGGTTTCCAAAGAAAAAATCATACTAAAGTCCATCGTAGTTAAATTGCTGAAACGAAGGAGATAAAGTCAAATTTCTTTTCTAAAGCAAATTCCCACCCGTATATGTCATGATTACATAATAAATATCAAACTATTCTAGAACTACTTATTCATCATAAGAAAATCACGACAAACCAAAGATTCACAGGAGAATGGATATACTGAACACACACAGAAAAATGAAATCAAATGATCCAGAGAGGGGAAATGACAGAATTGACAGACTAATAAATCTGAAAGCTGTTTATCTGAAAAATAAAAATCAAACAAAAACCATGTATTCACTTTCAGTCTTTATTTTAATTAAATAAATATGACTCAAATAAAAATACACAAATGTGGGAGTGGAGAAAAACGTAAAGTAGATTCTGAAGAAACTACAAAAATAAGGATAATTATTAAAATAGATATTTTATGAATAAGTTTGATACTTGAATGAAAAAGAAAATTTTCTGGCCAAGTATAAATGATAAAACATTGCTAAGTGCCTCCCCCCCCCCCAGCCAACTCTCTGGACTGCCTTTCCACTAAGGACTCCCCTCGAGTGGCCTACCTCAGGGCCCCCTTGGCTTGATTGGTGCTAACGGCCCCCTTCTGCTAAGAGCCTGCCAGGCCTGCCCCAAGTGCTTCCTTGGCCTGGTCTGGCCACCTAGGGGCCCCCTGGCCTGGCACTATGGGCCCCTGTTCTAGCCTACTTGTCACTCAGGGCCTCCATGGCCCGACCTACTATTCAGGACCCCCCCACTGCTAAGGGCCCCCTTCCGCTAAGGGCCTGCCAGGCCTGCCCCAAGTGCTTCCTTGGCCTGCCCCAGCATTAAGGGGCCCCCTGACTGGCCTGCCCAAGGGACCAATTCTACTGGTCTTCCCCTATGGGTCCCTGAGGCTGGACTACTGGTGAGGGCACCCTGCTGCTTTCTTTCTTTCGTTCTTTTTTCTTTTTGTTTTCTTACATATTTATTTTTGGTTTTTCTTTTATGGTTTTTTTTTTTTTTTTCTTTTTCTCTCTTTTAGTATTTTTCCTGTTTTTTATTTTTTTGTTGTTGTTGCTGTTGTTTGTCTGTTTTGCATTTTTTGATTTTTGTATATTTCTGTACATTTTTGTACATTTTTTAGGGGGTTTCTTCTTTTGGATTTTTATTTATTTATTTATTTATTGTTAGGGTTTTCTTCTGTGTGGATTTTTTTTTTGCAGGGTTTTTCTTTTTGTGGGAGTTTACTTCTCGGGGAGTTTTTGGTTTTCTTCTTTTGGGGGGTTTTCTTTTTGGGGGGTTCTCTTTTGGAGTTTTCCTTTTGTTGGGGTTTTCGTCTTTGGGGGTTTCTCCTTTTGGGGCTTTTTGGGGGGTTTTCTTGTTTTCCTGGGGGGTTTTCTTCTTTCTATTGGAGTTTTTTCTATTTGGGTGTTTTTTTCTTTTACGGGGTTTTTCTTTTTGTTAGGATTTCCTTCTTTGGGGGTTCTCTTTTTGGGGTGCATGGTTTCTTCTTTTTGTTGAGGTTTTCTTTTCTGGAAGTTTTTCTTCTTTTCAGAGGTTTTTCTTCTTTGTAGAGACTTTTCTTTTTTGTGGGGGGTGTTTCTTCTTTTTGTTAGGGTTTTGTTCTTTTCATTGGGAATTTCTTCTTTGGGGCTTCCTATTGCTGGCACTTTCTTCTTTTTACTGGGGTTTTTCTTCTTGTGGGATTCTTCTTTTATTGTGGGTTTTTTTCGCTTTGTTGCTGTTTTCTTCTTCTGGGGGGGTTCTACTTTTCCAGTTTTCTTTTGGGCGGTTTCTTTTCTGAGAGGTTATCTTCTTATCAGTGGGGTTTTATTTTTGTTGGGGTTTCCTTCATGTGGGGTGGTTTCTGCTTTTTGTTGGGGTTTTCTTATTTTGGGGGGATTTTTCTTCTTTCTGTTGGGGTTCTCTTCTTTTTGTTGGGGTTGTCTTCTTTTGGGTTTTGTTTTTTTCTTCTTTTGGGCAGTTTTTCTTTATGTTTGGGTTTTATTCTTTTTGTAAAGGTTTTCTTCCTTTTTGGGGGGTGTTTTCTTCTGTGTGTTTTTTTTTCTGGGTTGTGTGTTTTCTTCTTTTTGGTGTTTTCTGGATATCTTCTTTCGAGTATTTTCTGCATGTCATCGTCTTTTGGGTGTTCTCTTCTTTTCGGTGTTTTCTCAGTGTTTTCTTCTTTTGGGGGTTTTCTGGGTGCTATCATCTTTAGGATGTTCTCCGGGTGTTGTCTTTTTTTGGGTGTTCTCTGGATGTTGTCTTCTTTTGAGTATTTTCAGGGCATTGTCTTCTTCTTTTCAGTGTTTTCTGGGTGCTGTCTTCTTTTTTTTGTTTTTTTCCTTTTTTAAGTTTTTTTTTCCTTTTTTCCTTTTTTTGTTTTTTTTGGATTTTTCGTTTTTTTTTTTAAAGAACAGGGGTCTTAACATGATAAAAGGGTGACTGGGAAGGAGTGGCAGGGACAGGGTGGCAGAGACAGGGTGGCAGGGACAGGGTGGAAGGAAGAGGGTGGCAGAGACATGGTGGCAAGGACAGGGTAGCAGGAACTGGGAGGGGGCAGAGCCCTGGGCCCCACATCTCAGATGTCCATGATGTTACTGTCACAATACTTTTCTGCTCGATAAAACAATGGAAAGCAGAGATTGTTGCTGAAGCCTTGGTTCTCCTGGCATTTCTGTATGTTCTGCGGCAGCTGTGTGGTCAGAAGGAAGGGAGCAATGAATAGTTAGAGGACTGCAGTGCATGACTGGGGTCACCTGTCCCCCAGGCTGGAGCTGCCTCTGTGCTGGCTCTGGAACCCCCCTCAGAGGCTGGTGCCTGTCTCCTAGCCCTTCCTGAATGGGGCAGCGATTCCCATCTCCTTTAGGTCTCCCAGCTTCTCACGAAGCTGGCCCAACTTCTCAGCCAGCTCCATCTTCACGTGCTGCCCTGAATGCAGTGCACTGGGGACCTCCATGTTCTAATTGGTCTGGATGGAGAGAAGCAGTCGGTGGCCACCTGATGCAGCCGGAGACCCACGGCACAGGGAAGGGGCACGGCACAGGCACACAGGGGGCCCTCCCTGTACCATTTCGTGTGAGGTCTCCAGCACCCCATTTTAGAGGTGGGGGAACAAAGGCCCAGGGGGTGAGTGCGGAGGACACGCAGGCAGAATGGGTGACACGCCAGCCCGATGACGCGAGCCTGCAGCTCAGCTTGAAGTGTGCACCTGCCCAGAGCACAGGGGCATAAGCCGTGTAAGGAGTGGCTGCAGGAGGGACAGGCTGCCACCTTCCTCTCTACCCCACAACCATAAAACCAACCCCCTGGGCTGCAGCCACTCACTTGGTTTGGCAGGAGCTTGGATGTTGCGAGCGTTTTCGCCTGGACCTGTAAGGCCGCCTTCTCCATTTCAAGGACGCGAATCTTGCCCTTCAGCTGGGCCTGCTGGGCCTTGAGGACTTCATAGTTGTTCCTGTGGCCAGAGGTGGTGGAGAATGTAAAGAACGAGGAACAGAAAGGACGACTTTTGCCATCAATGCACTGACTTTGCCACACAACCAGAGGACTATGGCATGGGAAGGGGACACCTGGACTCTCAAGTGCCTGTCCACAGAGAGGACATGAATTGCCTGAGGCCACACACGAGTCACTGGCACAGCTGGGGCCACAGCTAGGCTCTGCACGTGTCCAAACCTGTGCGTCGCCCTCATCGTGCTCACCTCTACCCTCCCACCTCCCACCACATCACCCGTGCCGAGGACCCCCCAGACCTGCCACCCACCGTCCCCCTCCTACTTGTTGTCCTCCAGCTGAAGAAAGAGGGCATCTCGCTCGCTCTTGAGGTTGCGGTAGGACTGCAAATACAGAAAGGCAAAGTCAGGATTCGGCAGGGAGAAGATGGAGTCGGGGCACACGAACACCGACACCTACAGCAACCGTTCAGCGGTGACCTTTCCTCCCCCTGAATCACACTTGACACCTTTTTCAAGGCATTTCCAAGCCCATGTTCTCAGTTGCTTTTCCCAAGACCTCAGTAAGGGTGGAAGAGGCAGGGAAAGAGATCTGATTGACAGCTGGCCGACGGAGGCCCAGGGATAGCCTGTCACGTTGCCATTGTTAGGACTGTCATCACCATGGTCTGACTCTGTATTGCGTGCGGCACCAGGCACCGTGCTAACAATCCATCGAATCCTCACAACCACCACAGGAGGGAGTTACTATCGTTAGCTCCATTTTGTAGATGAAATGCAAGGTATTAGAGGTTAAGTGCTAAGATCACGTACAGCCGGGATGTGAACATCCAGGTCTATCTAATTCTCTAAGCCCATTTTTCCCCCTGGGGGTGGAGGCGCAAGCGTGAGGGCAGGTGGCTGGACTCACCCTCTCGGCGTCCTCCTGCCCTGTGGAGAAGGCGGTCAGACTCCCCTGCAGCTGTTGGATCTCTTTTTCCCGGGAGTCCAGGCAGGTCCGCAGATGTTGACATTCTCCTGGAATGACAGAGGTCAAGATGGAACCCAAAGGACTCCCCTGAAGGCCTGCCAAGGCACCAGGTTGAGGGAGGAAGGCTGCCCAGATCCACACCTGCTTTCTGCCGGGCTTCCTGACGAGCATCGGCCAGGGCTCTCTCCATCTCTTCCTTTTCGAACTTTAAGATGGCATTGGTCCGAATCTGAGCCTTTGGGAGAAAAGCCAAACAGGTGGTGAGAGAGGGACAGGAAGGTTCTCTAGGGCACATGAGGGATGCCATAGAGTCCACTCACCTGCAGTTGTTCCCGCAGGGAGTCCAGCTGCTGACACGGACTCTCCTTCTGTAGGAAGAGGAAAGAAACATCTCTTACCAGGGAGGCAGAGATGGAACAGCAAGGGACGGGCCCCAGGAATGCCACCAATGGCCCAGGACAGGCCCACCAGGGAGACCAGATCCTCGGGGACCCCGTGGTGCTGAGGGTGGGGTGCAGGGGGGAGCCTTCTCCAGGTTGGGAGTGGGCAGGACGAGCCTGCGGCCTCTCCATCTCAGTCTGTCCCCAAACCCGTCAGACATGGAAGGAGCGAACAAAGAAATCATGTCCCTCTTTCCACTTCATCCAGTTTCCTGGTGCCAGGTTTTCCATGTGGAGAGTCACGGGAAGGTGACTGAGGTTGTCCCCTCAGGTTCATTCCCCAGACTGGGAAGTGGTGGGGCCAGGAATGGATTTTCAAGGAAAAGCTCTCAGACCCTATGGGGACGCAAATGGACAAACTGTCCTTGAACTCCCAAGGAAAGAGAATTGGGGTCTTTGTTGGATTCAGAGCTGAACATCTGAATCCTGATTCTCTTTACATGACAACCACAGAAACCTCTAGAAATGGAGGCTGAGAAAGGAAAGACTACCCTTCTCCCAGCTTGTGATTCACAAGGGTGCATGTATTCACCATGAACCACACACTAAGGACAGGGACTGATCTTAATAGCAGGGATCCAGGAATGAAAAGGGCAGGCAAGATCCCTGTCTCCCTGATGTCTCGTGTGTGCCTAGAAATCTTTCATTCTTAGAGCTGCAAGGGACCTTTGACACCCTCTAATTCTATCTCAGGACACTCAAGCCCAGGCAGGAGAGGTGGCTTGTCCAAAACCAAAGACCAAGCAAAGCAGGAACTAAGTTAGGGTGGGAACACAGGGCTCCTGACAACTGTCAGCCTAGTGTTTCCAACAGGGCAACAGCCCAGAGCCCATGCGGCAAGGACTCAAGCAGGGGTGTCTGGAGAAAAGAGAGTGGGCAGGCAGGTCAGCAACAGGAAGAGCCATGCTGCATGGTCTGGGGTCCCTCCTGCTGAGAACTAGGCCACCGAGCACCCCATTCTCCCTTGGCACGGGAACCCCCAGCCCCTTTTCTTCAAAGCCCCAAGGGGAAATTGGAGCCCAGGATTGGCAGCGTGGAACCAGGGGACGCCACCGGACTCTTACCAGTTCCTGCACCACACTCTCTATATATTTCTTTACTGCATAGGTGGAGTCCAGGACTGCCTGCAGAACTAGGCACCGGCTCTGTGGCACATGGAGAGAGGAGGAGTTGGAGGAGGGTTGGGAGAGAGGTAGAGAGAGCGATCATTAGGGGTGGGGGTGTTGGCTGTTTCAGCTGGCAGCGTGGCCCCCAGCCCCCAGCATGGGAGGTGGTCGGGGGGCTGGCCTGGAGGGCACTTACCTCCAGCTCCTTGATGTAAGTTGAAGTCCTCAAGGCCTCCCCAGTGATGGATGATGGGGGCTGGAAGAGATGAGAGCACACATGGAGATGCTCTGCCCCTCAATGGCTAAGCCCTCTGCTGTCCTTTCTTCCTAACCTGGACCAGGCCCTCCTCCTGTAGCCCCTCTGTGCCCACTTCTCAAGGTCTCACTTCCTCACCGTCCCTCCGCTCCCGAGCACCTCTCATCCTGCACTTTTTTTTTTTTTTGGTGGTGGCCAGTACAGGGATTGAGCCCTGGGCCTTGGTGTTGTCAACACTGGGTGTCGGCTGTCTCAGTTGGCAAGGGGGTCCCCAGCCCCCAGCATGGGAGGTGGTTGGGGGCTGGCCTGGAGGGCACTTACCTCCAGCTCCTTATTGTCAGTTGAAGTCCTCAAGGCCTCCCCAGTGATGGATGATGGGGGCTGGAAGAGATGAGAGCACACATGGAGGTGCTCTGCCCCTCAATGGCTAAGCCCTCTGCTGTCCTTTCTTCCTAACCTTGACCAGCCCTCTTCCTGTAGCCCCTCTGTGCCCACTTCTCAAGGTCTCACTTCCCAATCATCCCTCCCCTCCCAAGCAGCTCTTATCCTGCACTTTTTTTTTTTTTTTGGTGGTGGCCAGTACAGGGATTGAGCCCTGGGCCTTGGTGTTGTCAACATCATCCTGTGCTTCCTGCAGCAGGATCCAATGAGACAGCCACGCTCGTGCTCCATCTGTGTGCACAGCTTCAAGGGAGAACTCAGAGAAGAGTCCTATGTCATATCCCGAGCAGAGGGAGACATAGGATTCAAACCCAGACTTCTTACCCAGTCCCTGACACTTCTTCCATGGTCATTACCATTACCCCCTACTGCCCCTTGAGGCCCCCGTTCCCAGGAGCCTGACCAGCCAACACTCACCTCCTGAGGTGACTGGCACCTCCCACAAGTGCTGGGCTGGGGCCTACTGCCAGTTAGGCCCCTTTTTTGTTGGAACTCTCTTAACTGTGAAAAGGAAAAGCCGTAATATTCAGGAGATGTGGAAGCCCCTATGTTTGTCACCTACTTTACAGTTTTTACAAAGTATTCTTACTTGTACCATCTGATTTAATGCCACCAGCAACCCTATAAGGTGTTGTCATGATCACCAAATGGCTGAAGAAATGGACCGATAGCATGATTAGAAAAAGGCAAGAATGGAATTGAACTTCAGTCTTCTGGGGCTTTGTCATGAATCAGCAGCTGCTGGCGGGCCAAATACAAATCAGACATCGGGGCCCTCCCTCACAGAGCTTTGAGAGCTGCACCCCAGTACTTCTCAAACGTTTATGTCAATGTACCCTAATGGCAGAAGTCATGAGGGCACACCCCTAGGGATCTGGGGACCTCACAAAAAGAGGACAACCCAAGCATCATTTCAGAGAAATCCATTATGAGCTTACAAATCCAGGTGAATGTCACCCCTAAGTACATTAAGAGGATTTTTCTCTTTCAAAAGAATCAAGCAAATCTGATGCTTCAGAAAGAGGCCCCCTGAGTCCTGTGGCACCCCAGATTGACAGGATCTGGGCAAGATTCAAGCTGTGAAGTTCAGTTGCCCAGGATTTATCCCACAGAAGATAAGCACATCTCCCTCCAGAGAGTAGTGACTGAAAGGTGCTCTGGTCCCAGAATCCTAGGGAATTCTAAGGTGAGATCCAGACTCAGAAATCAATTGTTAAGTGTCTCTAGAGAGTAGAAACCCAGGAAAAAACCAAACCGAACCCGTTCTCCCAATGGTCACCCAGAGATACTGTCAACATTTTGAGCTCACTGGTGAAGTGCAGGCTTTTTAGGTAGGCAATGTCTAAGTAAAGGGGGGAAGGGGAACCAGAAACCTCCCAGGCAGTACTGACAGTTCCTGAGGGATTGTGACACCTCCCAGGGGGATTGGGACAGTTTGGAATGGGATTGTGAGGTGACAACATTCCACTCCTTCCTACCAATGTCAGAGTCACTGCAACACTGTGGGGAAGTGGAGCACAGAGCCAGGACCGAGGTCCTTGGAGACGGGAACGCAGGGGACCCAGGGAGCCCAGGAAGGTCTGGTTTGGGGTAGCAGGAGGCCAGGGCTGAGTCCAGGTGGGGAGCCCTGGAAGTAACCTTACTGGCCAAAGTCACCCGGGGACAGCCGGCAAGGGCAGGGTCTGGGCAGCTGAGGGGGCAGGGATGGCTGAGAAGACTTTGGTGGGGGGAGTCAAGAGGCACAGAGGGGCAATCCCCGTGTGCCTCAGAAGTGACACCGAGTCCTGCCCCTGTCCCACCATAGGAGGGGCCTCGGGCTGGCTCTGGGGATGCGACCCAGCATGTTATACCTTCTTCTTGGCCCTCGCCAATTTCTCCTGTTGGATTTCCTCCGACATTTCGGGGCAGGGAAAAGGAAAGGGGTACTTCCGCCTTATCATGGCTAAGCACTGGACAGTCACTCCCTCCAGCTAAGGCACGGACCAGCGACTGAGCCAGAGCAGCTGGGAGCGGCCGGTGCTAGGCAACAGGTAGGTGGGCGTGGCCTCAATGCTCACAGCCCATTGGTGGATGAGAAAGATGGACGGAATGGGGGCGTGGCCAGAACCCAGGGAAGGGTGGGGTCACAATGAAAGCCGGCCCCGCCCACCCCAGGGAGGGGCCCCTGGGGGAAAGGGGCGGGGCTGTCACTCGGTGCCCATGCAGCTTCTGTGTGACCCTTCACGGTGGCCGTCACAGAATCTGAGGCACCTGGCAGAGCAGAGAGGCCGTTCTCCAGCCCCCGCCCTGGACCCTCCTGTTCCCGTTCAACCCCTGACCTGGGGCCTCAGGACCCAGGGCTCAGGAGGTGGGCGAGGAATGGACAGCAGGGAAAAGTGTGTCACTTCACAGTCCCTTTCCAGACTCCTCACAGCTCTGCCCCAGACTTTCTCATCCCACAAACCGCCTCCAAAGACCCCCGTCCAGTCCTCCAGGTGCCTCTCCACTCGCCCCCTTCCTCAAGGGTGTCTTCACTGATCCCGGGAGCTGAAAATAGGTGTAGCTGGCAGCGGTAGCTTTCCTGTCGGGGAGGGCCTTGAGGAGGGGCCTGAGACTTTGGGGAGTGGTTGGAAACCCAGAGGCACGTCTGGAAACCCGGACCCAGGGAAACTGAGCACCTCCTGTCTCCCGGTGTGGCTGGCGTTTTCCACAAGACATTCTGTGTGTTGTGGAGAAGAACATGGAGCATGAGGAGACACGCCAAGGGTTCCTACAAGTCAGCGTAAAATCTGCCTGAGTCTCAAAGTGCCTGGGACAGAATGTTTCCCCAGAGGGACAGGGCTGCTGATTGGTCCCTGATGGACTTTGGATGTGTCGTCCCCTCCAAAGCGCATGTGGAAATCTCATCTCCAATGTGGCAGTGCGGAAAGTGATTGAGTCATGAGGGCGGATCCATCATGAATGGATTCATGCTCTCCCTGGGGGAGGGGGATTAATGCGTGAGTTCTCGCTCTATGAGTTCTCGCGAGAGCTGATTGTTTAAAGGACCCTGGCACCTCCCCTCTCTCTCTTGCTTCCTCTCGCCATGTGATCTGCTTGTGCTCGTCAGCTGCTGCCACTTTCCGCCACGAGTAGAAGCAGCCTGAGGCCCATGCCAGATGCAGCTGTCCCAGAATCGTAAGCCAAATAAACCTCTGTTCTTTATAAATTACCCAGTGTCGGGTATCATTTTAAAGCTGCAGGGCATGGGGGCTAAAGCAGCAAGCTGAAACCTCCAAAGGTCACGAGTGGATTTGCCACAGTCTTTCATGCTTGACTAGAGCTACCCACTAGAGTTTCCATCCGAGTCTCTGATGGGCCTTCCCTGAGGAAGACAGAAGAAGCAGAGCTGGACGAGCCTCATTACAAGTGCGTGTGTGTAGAGAGAGCGGAGAGAGAAGGCGGCAGAAGCCATCCCTGAAGGTGTAATGCCTGAGGATTTTCCGAAATGGGTGCAATACGTCAATCCACAGACTCAAGAAACTCCAAGTAGATTGGCAAACCCCAACTAGGATTAAAAAAGAAAGGAGGAGAAAATCATACTAAAGTCCATTATAGTTAAATTGCTAAAAGGAATTAGATAAAGTCAAATTTCTTCTCTAAAGCAAATTCATTCCCTTATATGTCATTACTAAATAAAAAAAATTAAAATATTCTAAAACTATTTATTCATCATAAGAAATTAAGAAAATAATCAGAAACCAAAGATTCACAGGAGAATGGATATACTAAACATAAAAAAAAAAATCAGATTATCAGGAGAAAATGGTAGAATTGACAGATTAATAAATCTGAAAGCTTGTTATTTGAATCATAAAGATCCATCAAAAAACATGCCCTCACTGTCAGTGTTTATTTTTATTAAATAAATTTGATTCAAATAAAAATACACAAATGTGGGAGTGAAAAAAAATGATGTGCCTACAGATCCCAAGGAAACTATGAAAATAAGGATACCTAAGAAATAAACATTTCATAAATAAATTTGATATTTGAAAGTAAAAGTTAACTTCCTGACCAAGTATAAATTATAAAACTTGACAAAGGGACCCTTATTTGGCCTGCCCCTATTGCTGCCTGGGTTGGCCTGGCCTGGCACTAAGGGAACCGATGGCCTCACCTGCAGCTAAGGGTCCCCCTGATCAGGCTTGCCATAACCGGACTTGGAATGTAAGTGTCCAGTTGTAATGTAACTGGACTTGACTTTTGGCACCTAATCTGTCACCTCAGTGGCTGTACAGAGACCGCTTCCCACTGAAGAAAAATATCTGGTGTCTTCCAAGGTCACAGGTGACAAATGTGACCCATGGCAGTCTTACAAGTTAAAATGTCTGGCTGGGCCAAGAAGCCCCCAGCCTCCGTAACTCCTATGTAACTCTCAGCTTAAACACCTTCCATGATACCGCTGATCTGGTTTGGGGCCTGGTGGGTTTATACTCTCTTGGCACTCTATAGGTTCCCAACTTCCAAAAACATATCATATGCTTGTCAGTTGATGAATGAATAAATAAAATATGGTGCATCGACACACTGGAATATGACCCACCCATGAAAAGGATCAAGGCTCTGACACACGCTACCACGTGGGCAAACCTTGAACACATCACGCTCAGTGAAAGACGCCAGACACAAAAGGCCACACAGTGTAGGATTCCATTTATATGAACGCGCCAGTCCACGAGACCGAAAGTGGGTTCGTGGTTGCCAGGGGCTGGGGGAGGGGATGGGAGAGTGACTTTTAATGGATGTGGGATTTCTTTGTAGGGTGATGAAGATGTTCTGGAATCTGATAGTGGTGATGGTTATACAACCCTGTGTATATAAAACCACTAAAACCCACTGAATTTCATGCTTTCAGTGAGTGAATTGTATGGTATATGAACTATCGCTCCAGGAAGCTGTTATTAATTTTAAAAGCACCATAATTGCAATGAAACGTTTGGTTAGGATCTGTCTGTCTGATTCTAAGTTCCTGGAGGTCTGGTATAATGTGAGTTTTACTCAGTACCGCATCCTCCAAAGGCCGAGCCCATAGTAGGTGGCTCATTAAATCTCTCAAAACGAGCTACTTTTATACCAGGGTCTCTCCCCCTTGGCACTGCGGACCTTGTGGCTGGATCACGCTCTGTGGTTTGGCTGTCCTGCACGTGCTGAGCAGCGTCCCTGGCCTCCACCTACTCCATGCCAGGAGCACCCTCCTCGTCGGTCCTGACAACTACAGATGTCGCCCGACATTGCCTAGTGTCCTCTGGGGGCAAATTGCCCATGACTGTGAAACATCCATTTAGAGGTACCAAGGTTTTGAATTTGGGGTGCTGCGTGGGACTTTAGAAGTCGCCACGTAAAGGCTGGCCCCCAGGGGGACGCCGCAGGGACATGCAGGCCTTGGCTGTGTCAGCAAAACCTCACCCAGCCAGGAGGTGGTGAGCAGGGCTCCCAAACCCACCCAACCGGGGCAAAAGGTAAAGCCACCCTCTACCAGGAGGGGCCGCAGGCAGAAGGGGACGGGCAGGTGAGCCCACAGGACCGAAGGACCAGCTCCCGAGAGGGGAGCCTCAAAGACCGCCTTCACCGCCGGCCTGGGGTGCAGCGACCCCACCTCCGAGAGGTCAACGGGCAGACGGGCTGAGGAAGGGGCGGGGCCACGACGCAGGGCGGGGCGAGAGGCAGAGACCCCGGAGGCAGAGTCATTGAAAGGAAGGTCCCGTCTCCGAGTCGGGGCGGAGCTTGTGGCGTGGGCGGGGCTTGAAGAGAGAGCGGGCGTCTGACTGGGGAAGGAGGAGGGACTCCGGGTAAGGGGCGGGGCCTGCAGCTCCGGGAGTGTCCGTGACGTCACGGGCCGGCGGCGCTCGGGGGACTCGCGAAGATGGCGGCCGGCGGTTATTTTAGCTTCGCGCGGGCGCCGGGTCTTAACTCAGGTAAAGGCCCCGCAGCGCCGCCCGCGCCCGGCCCGGCCCTCCTTCCGCCCCGAGCCGCGCCGCGAGGAGCCGGCGGGGCGGCGTCTTGTGCGAACCGGCTCCGATGGCCGCAGAGCGCACTCGTGTCTGTCACGGGGGGGCAAGAAGGGGCTCCTGACGTGGGAGCGGGCGCCGGGCCTGTGGGGGGAATGGAGCCCGAACCGTGCGGGTGGAAGTCAGTCCCTGAGGGGACTGCCCCGAGGAGGCTCCGGCGCCAGCTGAAGCAGGGACAGGAGACAGACGGGAGGGCGCCCGGCCGGGCGGGGGAGGGGCGCGAGCTGACCCCTGATGATGGGAAGGAGGCGGGGGAGGGGCGCGAGCTGACCCCTGATGGGGGAGGGGCGGGAACTGACCCCTGATGCTGCACGGGGGGCGGGAGCTGAGCCCTGATGATGGGGGAGGGGCGGGAGCTGACCCCTGATGATGGGGAGGAGGCGGGGGAGGGGCGGGAGCTGACCCCTGATGATGGGGGAGCGGCGGGAGCTGACCCCTGATGGGGAGGGGCGGGAACTGACCCCTGGTGATGGGGAAGGGGTGGGAGCTGACCCCTGATGATGGGGGAGGGGCGGGAGCTGACCCCTGGTGATGAGGGGCCCTTTATGGGAAGTTTATTGGCCCCCCAGCTAGAGCAGAATAGGGTGGGCACAGATCTCGGAGAGCCCAAGTGCTGGGGTGAGGGGCCTGATCTCTTTCCTACAGGAAAGTTGTTTTCATCACATCTCCCCCCTCTTTTGTTAACACTTTGTGAGTAGAACAGGGGGCCTGGGTGGGTTCCTCCCTGGCATCCACCTCTTCCCTGGGGGAGTTCCCTGGGGCTCCCAGAGTCTGCAGCAAGAGCTTCACGTGGGGATCTGGTGCCCCAGAAGGTGTCAGAACAAGGGCAGTCCTTGCTCCATGTGGCCGCTGCAGGAGGGGTCTTCCAGACCCACACTCGGGTCACTCCCTGCTCTGTCTTCCCACCGAGTGGGAACCAGGAGTGGCAAGGCCTGGGGGCAGCCTCAGGCCCTGCTGGCCATTCACAGGCTGTGTCTCCACAGGGGCGGCTGACGGGGCTGGGTGGAGAGGACCTTCCCACCATCATCATCGTGGCCCACTACGACGCGTTCGGGTGGCCCCGGTATGTATGTGTGACCCCACGGGGCCGGACCCCATCTCGGTTCAGTCTGCAGATGCACCCACAGTGAGGGCCCTTGACCCGCCTACTCAGGTCCCATGAGGACCCTCTGGGTGGGTGTCATCGTGTCACTGACATGGAGGGTTTCCAAAGAAAAAATCATACTAAAGTCCATCGTAGTTAAATTGCTGAAACGAAGGAGATAAAGTCAAATTTCTTTTCTAAAGCAAATTCCCACCCGTATATGTCATGATTACATAATAAATATCAAACTATTCTAGAACTACTTATTCATCATAAGAAAATCACGACAAACCTAAGATTCACAGGAGAATGGATATACTGAACACACACAGAAAAATGAAATCAAATGATCCAGAGAGGGGAAATGACAGAATTGACAGACTAATAAATCTGAAAGCTGTTTATCTGAAAAATAAAAATCAAACAAAAACCATGTATTCACTTTCAGTCTTTATTTTAATTAAATAAATATGACTCAAATAAAAATACACAAATGTGGGAGTGGAGAAAAACGTAAAGTAGATTCTGAAGAAACTACAAAAATAAGGATAATTATTAAAATAGATATTTTATGAATAAGTTTGATACTTGAATGAAAAAGAAAATTTTCTGGCCAAGTATAAATGATAAAACATTGCTAAGTGCCTCCCCCCCCCCCAGCCAACTCTCTGGACTGCCTTTCCACTAAGGACTCCCCTCGAATGGCCTACCTCAGGGCCCCCTTGGCTTGATTGGTGCTAACGGCCCCCTTCTGCTAAGAGCCTGCCAGGCCTGCCCCAAGTGCTTCCTTGGCCTGGTCTGGCCACCTAGGGGCCCCCTGGCCTGGCACTATGGGCCCCTGTTCTAGCCTACTTGTCACTCAGGGCCTCCATGGCCCGACCTACTATTCAGGACCCCCCCACTGCTAAGGGCCCCCTTCCGCTAAGGGCCTGCCAGGCCTGCCCCAAGTGCTTCCTTGGCCTGCCCCAGCATTAAGGGGCCCCCTGACTGGCCTGCCCAAGGGACCAATTCTACTGGTCTTCCCCTATGGGTCCCTGAGGCTGGACTACTGGTGAGTTCACCCTGCTGCTTTCTTTCTTTCTTTCTTTTTTCTTTTTGTTTTCTTACATATTTATTTTTGGTTTTTCTTTTATGGTTTTTTTTTTTTTTCTTTTTCTCTCTTTTAGTATTTTTCCTGTTTTTTATTTTTTTGTTGTTGTTGCTGTTGTTTGTCTGTTTTGCATTTTTTGATTTTTGTATATTTCTGTACATTTTTGTACATTTTTTAGGGGGTTTCTTCTTTTGGATTTTTATTTATTTATTTATTTATTGTTAGGGTTTTCTTCTGTGTGGATTTTTTTTTTGCAGGGTTTTTCTTTTTGTGGGAGTTTACTTCTCGGGGAGTTTTTGGTTTTCTTCTTTTGGGGGGTTTTCTTTTTGGGGGGTTCTCTTTTGGAGTTTTCCTTTTGTTGGGGTTTTCGTCTTTGGGGGTTTCTCCTTTTGGGGCTTTTTGGGGGTTTTCTTGTTTTCCTGGGGGGTTTTCTTCTTTCTATTGGAGTTTTTTCTATTTGGGTGTTTTTTTCTTTTACGGGGTTTTTCTTTTTGTTAGGATTTCCTTCTTTGGGGGTTCTCTTTTTGGGGTGCATGGTTTCTTCTTTTTGTTGAGGTTTTCTTTTCTGGAAGTTTTTCTTCTTTTCAGAGGTTTTTCTTCTTTGTAGAGACTTTTCTTTTTTGTGGGGGGTGTTTCTTCTTTTTGTTAGGGTTTTGTTCTTTTCATTGGGAATTTCTTCTTTGGGGCTTCCTATTGCTGGCACTTTCTTCTTTTTACTGGGGTTTTTCTTCTTGTGGGATTCTTCTTTTATTGTGGGTTTTTTTCGCTTTGTT
Source organism: Cynocephalus volans (assembly GCF_027409185.1). NCBI lineage: Eukaryota > Metazoa > Chordata > Mammalia > Dermoptera > Cynocephalidae > Cynocephalus > Cynocephalus volans. Next base: position 95,385,825 of record NC_084469.1, on the reverse strand, counting down.
GCTGTTTTCTTCTTCTGGGGGGGTTTCTACTTTTCCAGTTTTCTTTTGGGCGGTTTCTTTTCTGAGAGGTTATCTTCTTATCAGTGGGGTTTTATTTTTGTTGGGGTTTCCTTCATGTGGGGTGGTTTCTGCTTTTTGTTGGGGTTTTCTTATTTTGGGGGGATTTTTCTTCTTTCTGTTGGGGTTCTCTTCTTTTTGTTGGGGTTGTCTTCTTTTGGGTTTTGTTTTTTTCTTCTTTTGGGCAGTTTTTCTTTATGTTTGGGTTTTATTCTTTTTGTAAAGGTTTTCTTCCTTTTTGGGGGGTGTTTTCTTCTGTGTGTTTTTTTTCTGGGTTGTTGGATATCTTCTTTCGAGTATTTTCTGCATGTCATCGTCTTTTGGGTGTTCTCTTCTTTTCGGTGTTTTCTCAGTGTTTTCTTCTTTTGGGGGGTTTCTGGGTGCTATCATCTTTAGGATGTTCTCCGGGTGTTGTCTTTTTTTGGGTGTTCTCTGGATGTTGTCTTCTTTTGAGTATTTTCAGGGCATTGTCTTCTTCTTTTCAGTGTTTTCTGGGTGCTGTCTTCTTTTTTTTGTTTTTTTCCTTTTTTAAGTTTTTTTTTCCTTTTTTCCTTTTTTTGTTTTTTTTGGATTTTTCATTTTTTTTTTTAAAGAACAGGGGTCTTAACATGATAAAAGGGTGACTGGGAAGGAGTGGCAGGGACAGGGTGGCAGAGACAGGGTGGCAGGGACAGGGTGGAAGGAAGAGGGTGGCAGAGACATGGTGGCAAGGACAGGGTAGCAGGAACTGGGAGGGGGCAGAGCCCTGGGCCCCACATCTCAGATGTCCATGATGTTACTGTCACAATACTTTTCTGCTCGATAAAACAATGGAAAGCAGAGATTGTTGCTGAAGCCTTGGTTCTCCTGGCATTTCTGTATGTTCTGCGGCAGCTGTGTGGTCAGAAGGAAGGGAGCAATGAATAGTCAGAGGACTGCAGTGCATGACTGGGGTCACCTGTCCCCCAGGCTGGAGCTGCCTCTGTGCTGGCTCTGGAACCCCCCTCAGAGGCTGGTGCCTGTCTCCTAGCCCTTCCTGAATGGGGCAGCGATTCCCATCTCCTTTAGGTCTCCCAGCTTCTCACGAAGCTGGCCCAACTTCTCAGCCAGCTCCATCTTCACGTGCTGCCCTGAATGCAGTGCACTGGGGACCTCCATGTTCTAATTGGTCTGGATGGAGAGAAGCAGTCGGTGGCCACCTGATGCAGCCGGAGACCCACGGCACAGGGAAGGGGCACGGCACAGGCACACAGGGGGCCCTCCCTGTACCATTTCGTGTGAGGTCTCCAGCACCCCATTTTAGAGGTGGGGGAACAAAGGCCCAGGGGGTGAGTGCGGAGGACACGCAGGCAGAATGGGTGACACGCCAGCCCGATGACGCGAGCCTGCAGCTCAGCTTGAAGTGTGCACCTGCCCAGAGCACAGGGGCATAAGCCGTGTAAGGAGTGGCTGCAGGAGGGACAGGCTGCCACCTTCCTCTCTACCCCACAACCATAAAACCAACCCCCTGGGCTGCAGCCACTCACTTGGTTTGGCAGGAGCTTGGATGTTGCGAGCGTTTTCGCCTGGACCTGTAAGGCCGCCTTCTCCATTTCAAGGACGCGAATCTTGCCCTTCAGCTGGGCCTGCTGGGCCTTGAGGACTTCATAGTTGTTCCTGTGGCCAGAGGTGGTGGAGAATGTAAAGAACGAGGAACAGAAAGGACGACTTTTGCCATCAATGCACTGACTTTGCCACACAACCAGAGGACTATGGCATGGGAAGGGGACACCTGGACTCTCAAGTGCCTGTCCACAGAGAGGACATGAATTGCCTGAGGCCACACACGAGTCACTGGCACAGCTGGGGCCACAGCTTGGCTCTGCACGTGTCCAAACCTGTGCGTCCCCCTCATCGTGCTCACCTCTACCCTCCCACCTCCCACCACATCACCCGTGCCGAGGACCCCCCAGACCTGCCACCCACCGTCCCCCTCCTACTTGTTGTCCTCCAGCTGAAGGAAGAGGGCATCTCGCTCGCTCTTGAGGTTGCGGTAGGACTGCAAATACAGAAAGGCAAAGTCAGGATTCGGCAGGGAGAAGATGGAGTCGGGGCACACGAACACCGACACCTACAGCAACCGTTCAGCGGTGACCTTTCCTCCCCCTGAATCACACTTGACACCTTTTTCAAGGCATTTCCAAGCCCATGTTCTCAGTTGCTTTTCCCAAGACCTCAGTAAGGGTGGAAGAGGCAGGGAAAGAGATCTGATTGACAGCTGGCCGACGGAGGCCCAGGGATAGCCTGTCACGTTGCCATTGTTAGGACTGTCATCACCATGGTCTGACTCTATTGCGTGCGGCACCAGGCACCGTGCTGACAATCCATCGAATCCTCACAACCACCACAGGAGGGAGTTACTATCGTTAGCTCCATTTTGTAGATGAAATGCAAGGTATTAGAGGTTAAGTGCTAAGATCACGTACAGCCGGGATGGGAACATCCAGGTCTAGCTAATTCTCTAAGCCCATTTTTCCCCCGGGGGTGGAGGCGGAAGCGTGAGGGCAGGTGGCTGGACTCACCCTCTCGGCGTCCTCCTGCCCTGTGGAGAAGGCGGTCAGACTCCCCTGCAGCTGTTGGATCTCTTTTTCCCGGGAGTCCAGGCAGGTCCGCAGATGTTGACATTCTCCTGGAATGACAGAGGTCAAGATGGAACCCAAAGGACTCCCCTGAAGGCCTGCCAAGGCACCAGGTTGAGGGAGGAAGGCTGCCCAGATCCACACCTGCTTTCTGCCGGGCTTCCTGACGAGCATCGGCCAGGGCTCTCTCCATCTCTTCCTTTTCGGACTTTAAGATGGCATTGGTCCGAATCTGAGCCTTTGGGAGAAAAGCCAAACAGGTGGTGAGAGAGGGACAGGAAGGTTCTCTAGGGCACATGAGGGATGCCATAGAGTCCACTCACCTGCAGTTGTTCCCGCAGGGAGTCCAGCTGCTGACACGGACTCTCCTTCTGTAGGAAGAGGAAAGAAACATCTCTTACCAGGGAGGCAGAGATGGAACAGCAAGGGACGGGCCCCAGGAATGCCACCAATGGCCCAGGACAGGCCCACCAGGGAGACCAGATCCTCGGGGACCCCATGGTGCTGAGGGTGGGGTGCAGGGGGGAGCCTTCTCCAGGTTGGGAGTGGGCAGGACGAGCCTGCGGCCTCTCCATCTCAGTCTGTCCCCAAACCCGTCAGACATGGAAGGAGCGAACAAAGAAATCATGTCCCTCTTTCCACTTCATCCAGTTTCCTGGTGCCAGGTTTTCCATGTGGAGAGTCACGGGAAGGTGACTGAGGTTGTCCCCTCAGGTTCATTCCCCAGACTGGGAAGTGGTGGGGCCAGGAATGGATTTTCAAGGAAAAGCTCTCAGACCCTATGGGGACGCAAATGGACAAACTGTCCTTGAACTCCCAAGGAAAGAGAATTGGGGTCTTTGTTGGATTCAGAGCTGAACATCTGAATCCTGATTCTCTTTACATGACAACCACAGAAACCTCTAGAAATGGAGGCTGAGAAAGGAAAGACTACCCTTCTCCCAGCTTGTGATTCACAAGGGTGCATGTATTCACCATGAACCACACACTAAGGACAGGGACTGATCTTAATAGCAGGGATCCAGGAATGAAAAGGGCAGGCAAGATCCCTGTCTCCCTGATGTCCCGTGTGTGCCTAGAAATCTTTCATTCTTAGAGCTGCAAGGGACCTTTGACACCCTCTAATTCTATCTCAGGACACTCAAGCCCAGGCAGGAGAGGTGGCTTGTCCAAAACCAAAGACCAAGCAAAGCAGGAACTAAGTTAGGGTGGGAACACAGGGCTCCTGACAACTGTCAGCCTAGTGTTTCCAACAGGGCAACAGCCCAGAGCCCATGCGGCAAGGACTCAAGCAGGGGTGTCTGGAGAAAAGAGAGTGGGCAGGCAGGTCAGCAACAGGAAGAGCCATGCTGCATGGTCTGGGGTCCCTCCTGCTGAGAACTAGGCCACCGAGCACCCCATTCTCCCTTGGCACGGGAACCCCCAGCCCCTTTTCTTCAAAGCCCCAAGGGGAAATTGGAGCCCAGGATTGGCAGCGTGGAACCAGGGGACGCCACCGGACTCTTACCAGTTCCTGCACCACACTCTCTATATATTTCTTTACTGCATAGGTGGAGTCCAGGACTGCCTGCAGAACTAGGCACCGGCTCTGTGGCACATGGAGAGAGGAGGAGTTGGAGGAGGGTTGGGAGAGAGGTAGAGAGAGCGATCATTAGGGGTGGGGGTGTTGGCTGTTTCAGCTGGCAGCGTGGCCCCCAGCCCCCAGCATGGGAGGTGGTCGGGGGGCTGGCCTGGAGGGCACTTACCTCCAGCTCCTTGATGTAAGTTGAAGTCCTCAAGGCCTCCCCAGTGATGGATGATGGGGGCTGGAAGAGATGAGAGCACACATGGAGATGCTCTGCCCCTCAATGGCTAAGCCCTCTGCTGTCCTTTCTTCCTAACCTGGACCAGGCCCTCCTCCTGTAGCCCCTCTGTGCCCACTTCTCAAGGTCTCACTTCCTCACCGTCCCTCCGCTCCCGAGCACCTCTCATCCTGCACTTTTTTTTTTTTTTTGGTGGTGGCCAGTACAGGGATTGAGCCCTGGGCCTTGGTGTTGTCAACACTGGGTGTCGGCTGTCTCAGTTGGCAAGGGGGTCCCCAGCCCCCAGCATGGGAGGTGGTTGGGGGCTGGCCTGGAGGGCACTTACCTCCAGCTCCTTAATGTCAGTTGAAGTCCTCAAGGCCTCCCCAGTGATGGATGATGGGGGCTGGAAGAGATGAGAGCACACATGGAGGTGCTCTGCCCCTCAATGGCTAAGCCCTCTGCTGTCCTTTCTTCCTAACCTTGACCAGCCCTCTTCCTGTAGCCCCTCTGTGCCCACTTCTCAAGGTCTCACTTCCCAATCATCCCTCCCCTCCCAAGCAGCTCTTATCCTGCACTTTTTTTTTTTTTTTTTGGTGGTGGCCAGTACAGGGATTGAGCCCTGGGCCTTGGTGTTGTCAACATCATCCTGTGCTTCCTGCAGCAGGATCCAATGAGACAGCCACGCTCGTGCTCCATCTGTGTGCACAGCTTCAAGGGAGAACTCAGAGAAGAGTCCTATGTCATATCCCGAGCAGAGGGAGACATAGGATTCAAACCCAGACTTCTTACCCAGTCCCTGACACTTCTTCCATGGTCATTACCATTACCCCCTACTGCCCCTTGAGGCCCCCGTTCCCAGGAGCCTGACCAGCCAACACTCACCTCCTGAGGTGACTGGCACCTCCCACAAGTGCTGGGCTGGGGCCTACTGCCAGTTAGGCCCCTTTTTTGTTGGAACTCTCTTAACTGTGAAAAGGAAAAGCCGTAATATTCAGGAGATGTGGAAGCCCCTATGTTTGTCACCTACTTTACAGTTTTTACAAAGTATTCTTACTTGTACCATCTGCTTTAATGCCACCAGCAACCCTATAAGGTGTTGTCATGATCACCAAATGGCTGAAGAAATGGACCGATAGCATGATTAGAAAAAGGCAAGAATGGAATTGAACTTCAGTCTTCTGGGGCTTTGTCATGAATCAGCAGCTGCTGGCGGGCCAAATACAAATCAGACATCGGGGCCCTCCCTCACAGAGCTTTGAGAGCTGCACCCCAGTACTTCTCAAACGTTTATGTCAATGTACCCTAATGGCAGAAGTCATGAGGGCACACCCCTAGGGATCTGGGGACCTCACAAAAAGAGGACAACCCAAGCATCATTTCAGAGAAATCCATTATGAGCTTACAAATCCAGGTGAATGTCACCCCTAAGTACATTAAGAGGATTTTTCTCTTTCAAAAGAATCAAGCAAATCTGATGCTTCAGAAAGAGGCCCCCTGAGTCCTGTGGCACCCCAGATTGACAGGATCTGGGCAAGATTCAAGCTGTGAAGTTCAGTTGCCCAGGATTTATCCCACAGAAGATAAGCACATCTCCCTCCAGAGAGTAGTGACTGAAAGGCGCTCTGGTCCCAGAATCCTAGGGAATTCTAAGGTGAGATCCAGACTCAGAAATCAATTGTTAAGTGTCTCTAGAGAGTAGAAACCCAGGAAAAAACCAAACCGAACCCGTTCTCCCAATGGTCACCCAGAGATACTGTCAACATTTTGAGCTCACTGGTGAAGTGCAGGCTTTTTAGGTAGGCAATGTCTAAGTAAAGGGGGGAAGGGGAACCAGAAACCTCCCAGGCAGTACTGACAGTTCCTGAGGGATTGTGACACCTCCCAGGGGGATTGGGACAGTTTCGAATGGGATTGTGAGGTGACAACATTCCACTCCTTCCTACCAATGTCAGAGTCACTGCAACACTGTGGGGAAGTGGAGCACAGAGCCAGGACCGAGGTCCTTGGAGACGGGAACGCAGGGGACCCAGGGAGCCCAGGAAGGTCTGGTTTGGGGTAGCAGGAGGCCAGGGCTGAGTCCAGGTGGGGAGCCCTGGAAGTAACCTTACTGGCCAAAGTCACCCGGGGACAGCCGGCAAGGGCAGGGTCTGGGCAGCTGAGGGGGCAGGGATGGCTGAGAAGACTTTGGTGGGGGGAGTCAAGAGGCACAGAGGGGCAATCCCCGTGTGCCTCAGAAGTGACACCGAGTCCTGCCCCTGTCCCACCATAGGAGGGGCCTCGGGCTGGCTCTGGGGATGCGACCCAGCATGTTATACCTTCTTCTTGGCCCTCGCCAATTTCTCCTGTCGGATTTCCTCCGACATTTCGGGGCAGGGAAAAGGAAAGGGGTACTTCCGCCTTATCATGGCTAAGCACTGGACAGTCACTCCCTCCAGCTAAGGCACGGACCAGCGACTGAGCCAGAGCAGCTGGGAGCGGCCGGTGCTAGGCAACAGGTAGGTGGGCGTGGCCTCAATGCTCACAGCCCATTGGTGGATGAGAAAGATGGACGGAATGGGGGCGTGGCCAGAACCCAGGGAAGGGTGGGGTCACAATGAAAGCCGGCCCCGCCCACCCCAGGGAGGGGCCCCTGGGGGAAAGGGGCGGGGCTGTCACTCGGTGCCCATGCAGCTTCTGTGTGACCCTTCACGGTGGCCGTCACAGAATCTGAGGCACCTGGCAGAGCAGGGAGGCCGTTCTCCAGCCCCCGCCCTGGACCCTCCTGTTCCCGTTCAACCCCTGACCTGGGGCCTCAGGACCCAGGGCTCAGGAGGTGGGCGAGGAATGGACAGCAGGGAAAAGTGTGTCACTTCACAGTCCCTTTCCAGACTCCTCACAGCTCTGCCCCAGACTTTCTCATCCCACAAACCGCCTCCAAAGACCCCCGTCCAGTCCTCCAGGTGCTTCTCCACTCGCCCCCTTCCTCAAGGGGGTCTTCACTGATCCCGGGAGCTGAAAATAGGTGTAGCTGGCAGCGGTAGCTTTCCTGTCGGGGAAGGCCTTGAGGAGGGGCCTGAGGCTTTGGGGAGTGGTTGGAAACCCAGAGGCACGTCTGGAAACCCGGACCCAGGGAGACTGAGCACCTCCTGTCTCCCGGTGTGGCTGGTGTTTTCCACAAGACATTCTGTGTGTTGTGGAGAAGAACATGGAGCATGAGGAGACGCGCCAAGGGTTCCTACAAGTCAGCGTAAAATCTGCCTGAGTCTCAAAGGGCCTGGGACAGAATGTCTCCCCAGAGGGACAGGGCTGCTGATTGGTCCCTGATGGACTTTGGATGTGTCGTCCCCTCCAAAGCGCATGTGGAAACCTCATCTCCAATGTGGCAGTGTGGAAAGTGATTGAGTCATGGGGGCGGATCCCTCATGAATGGATTCATGCTCTCCCTGGGGGAGGGGGATTAATGCGTGAGTTCTCGCTCTATGAGTTCTCGCGAGAGCTGATTGTTTAAAGGGCCCTGGCACCTCCCCTCTCTCTCTTGCTTCCTCTCACCATGTGATCTGCTTGTGCTCGTCAGCTGCTGCCACTTTCCGCCACGAGTAGAAGCAGCCTGAGGCCCATGCCAGATGCAGCTGTCCCAGAATCGTAAGCCAAATAAACCTCTGTTCTTTATAAATTACCCAGTGTCGGGTATCATTTGAAAGCTGCAGGTCATGGGGGCTAAAGCAGCAAGCCGAAGCCTCCAAAGGTCACGAGTGGATTTGCCACAGTCTTTCATGCTTGACTAGAGCTACCCACTAGACTTTCCATCCGAGTCTCTGATGGGCCTTCCCTGAGGAAGACAGAAGAAGCAGAGCTGGACGAGCCTCATTACAACTGCGTGTGTGTAGAGAGAGCAGAGAGAGAAGGAGGCAGAAGCCATCCCTGAAGGTGTAATGCCTGAGGATTTTCCGAAATGGGTGCAATACGTCAATCCACAGACTCAAGAAACTCCAAGTAGATTGGCAAACCCCAACTAGGATTAAAAAAGAAAGGAGGAGAAAATCATACTAAAGTCCATTATAGTTAAATTGCTAAGAGGAATTAGATAAAGTCAAATTTCTTCTCTAAAGCAAATTCATTCCCTTATATGTCATTACTAAACAAAAAAAATTAAAATATTCTAAAACTATTTATTCATCATAAGAAATTAAGAAAATAATAAGAAACCAAAGATTCACAGGAGAATGGATATACTAAACATAAAAAAAAAAAATCAGATTATCAGGAGAAAATGGTAGAATTGACAGATTAATAAATCTGAAAGCTTGTTATTTGAATCATAAAGATCCATCAAAAAACATGCCCTCACTGTCAGTGTTTATTTTTATTAAATAAATTTGATTCAAATAAAAATACACAAATGTGGGAGTGAAAAAAAATGATGTGCCTACAGATCCCAAGGAAACTATGAAAATAAGGATACCTAAGAAATAAACATTTCATAAATAAATTTGATATTTGAAAGTAAAAGTTAACTTCCTGACCAAGTATAAATTATAAAACTTGACAAAGGGACCCTTATTTGGCCTGCCCCTATTGCTGCCTGGGTTGGCCTGGCCTGGCACTAAGGGAACCGATGGCCTCACCTGCAGCTAAGGGTCCCCCTGATCAGGCTTGCCATAACCGGACTTGGAATGTAAGTGTCCAGTTGTAATGTAACTGGACTTGACTTTTGGCACCTAATCTGTCACCTCAGTGGCTGTACAGAGACCGCTTCCCACTGAAGAAAAATATCTGGTGTCTTCCAAGGTCACAGGTGACAAATGTGACCCATGGCAGTCTTACAAGTTAAAATGTCTGGCTGGGCCAAGAAGCCCCCAGCCTCCGTAACTCCTATGTAACTCTCAGCTTAAACACCTTCCATGATACCGCTGATCTGGTTTGGGGCCTGGTGGGTTTATACTCTCTTGGCACTCTATAGGTTCCCAACTTCCAAAAACATATCATATGCTTGTCAGTTGATGAATGAATAAATAAAATATGGTGCATCGACACACTGGAATATGACCCACCCATGAAAAGGATCAAGGCTCTGACACACGCTACCAAGTGGGCAAACCTTGAACACATCACGCTCAGTGAAAGACGCCAGACACAAAAGGCCACACAGTGTAGGATTCCATTTATATGAACGCGCCAGTCCACGAGACCGAAAGTGGGTTCGTGGTTGCCAGGGGCTGGGGGAGGGGATGGGAGAGTGACTTTTAATGGATGTGGGATTTCTTTGTAGGGTGATGAAGATGTTCTGGAATCTGATAGTGGTGATGGTTATACAACCCTGTGTATATAAAACCACTAAAACCCACTGAATTTCATGCTTTCAGTGAGTGAATTGTATGGTATATGAACTATCGCTCCAGGAAGCTGTTATTAATTTTAAAAGCACCATAATTGCAATGAAACGTTTGGTTAGGATCTGTCTGTCTGATTCTAAGTTCCTGGAGGTCTGGTATAATGTGAGTTTTACTCAGTACCGCATCCTCCAAAGGCCGAGCCCATAGTAGGTGGCTCATTAAATCTCTCAAAACGAGCTACTTTTATACCAGGGTCTCTCCCCCTTGGCACTGCGGACCTTGTGGCTGGATCACGCTCTGTGGTTGGGCTGTCCTGCACGTGCTGAGCAGCGTCCCTGGCCTCCACCTAGTCCATGCCAGGAGCACCCTCCTCGTCGGTCCTGACAACTACAGATGTCGCCCGACATTGCCTAGTGTCCTCTGGGGGCAAATTGCCCATGGCTGTGAAACATCCATTTAGAGGTACCAAGGTTTTGAATTTGGGGTGCTGCGTGGGACTTTAGAAGTCGCCACGTAAAGGCTGGCCCCCAGGGGGACGCCGCAGGGACATGCAGGCCTTGGCTGTGTCAGCAAAACCTCACCCAGCCAGGAGGTGGTGAGCAGGGCTCCCAAACCCACCCGACCGGGGCAAAAGGTAAAGCCACCCTCTACCAAGAGGGGCCGCAGGCAGAAGGGGACGGGCAGGTGAGCCCACAGGACCGAAGGACCAGCTCCCGAGAGGGGAGCCTCAAAGACCGCCTTCACGGCCGGCCTGGGGTGCAGCGACCCCACCTCCGAGTGGTCAACGGGCAGACGGGCTGAGGAAGGGGCGGGGCCACGACGCAGGGCGGGGCGAGAGGCAGAGACCCGGAGGTAGAGTCATTGAAAGGAAGGTCCCGTCTCCGAGTCGGGGCGGAGCTTGTGGCGTGGGCGGGGCTTGAAGAGAGAGCGGGCGTCTGACTGGGGAAGGAGGAGGGACTCCGGGTAAGGGGCGGGGCCTGCAGCTCCGGGAGTGTCCGTGACGTCACGGGCCGGCGGCGCTCGGGGGACTCGCGAAGATGGCGGCGGGCGGTTATTTTAGCTTCGCGCGGGCGCCGGGTCTTAACTCAGGTAAAGGCCCCGCAGCGCCGCCCGCGCCCGGCCCGGCCCTCCTTCCGCCCCGAGCCGCGCCGCGAGGAGCCGGCGGGGCGGCGTCTTGTGCGAACCGGCTCCGATGGCCGCAGAGCGCACTCGTGTCTGTCACGGGGGGCAAGAAGGGGCTCCTGACGTGGGAGCGGGCGCCGGGCCTGTGGGGGGAATGGAGCCCGAACCGTGCGGGTGGAAGTCAGTCCCTGAGGGGACCGCCCCGAGGAGGCTCCGGCGCCAGCTGAAGCAGGGACAGGAGACAGACGGGAGGGCGCCCGGCCGGGCGGGGGAGGGGCGCGAGCTGACCCCTGATGGGGGAGCGGCGGGAGCTGACCCCTGATGATGGGGGAGCGGCGGGAGCTGACCCCTGATGATGGGGGAGCGGCGGGAGCTGACCCCTGATGGGGAGGGGCGGGAGCTGACCCCTGGTGATGAGGGGCCCTTTATGGGAAGTTTATTGGCCCCCCAGCTAGAGCAGAATAGGGTGGGCACAGATCTCGGAGAGCCCAAGTGCTGGGGTGAGGGGCCTGATCTCTTTCCTACAGGAAAGTTGTTTTCATCACATCTCCCCCCTCTTTTGTTAACACTTTGTGAGTAGAACAGGGGGCCTGGGTGGGTTCCTCCCTGGCATCCACCTCTTCCCTGGGGGAGTTCCCTGGGGCTCCCAGAGTCTGCGGCAAGAGCTTCACGTGGGGATCTGGTGCCCCAGAAGGTGTCAGAACAAGGGCAGTCCTTGCTCCATGTGGCCGCTGCAGGAGGGGTCTTCCAGACCCACACTCGGGTCACTCCCTGCTCTGTCTTCCCACCGAGTGGGAACCAGGAGTGGCAAGGCCTGGGGGCAGCCTCAGGCCCTGCTGGCCATTCACAGGCTGTGTCTCCACAGGGGCGGCTGACGGGGCTGGGTGGAGAGGACCTTCCCACCATCATCATCGTGGCCCACTACGACGCGTTCGGGTGGCCCCGGTATGTATGTGTGTCCCCCACGGGGCCGGACCCCATCTCGGTTCAGTCTGCAGATGCACCCACAGTGAGGGCCCTTGACCCGCCTACTCAGGTCCCATGAGGACCCTCTGGGTGGGTGTCATCGTGTCACTGACATGGAGGGTTTCCAAAATGGGTATAATACGTCAATCCACAGATTGAAGAACCAAACCCCAACTGGGAATAAAAAAGAAAAGAAAAAATCATACTAAAGTCCATCGTAGTTAAATTGCTGAAACAAAGGAGATAAAGTCAAATTTCTTTTCTAAAGCAAATTCCCACCCGTATATGTCATGATTACATAATAAATATCAAACTATTCTAGAACTACTTATTCATCATAAGAAAATCACGACAAACCTAAGATTCACAGGAGAATGGATATACTGAACACACACAGAAAAATGAAATCAAATGATCCAGAGAGGGGAAATGACAGAATGGACAGACTAATAAATCTGAAAGCTGTTTATCTGAAAAATAAAAATCAAACAAAAACCATGTATTCACTTTCAGTCTTTATTTTAATTAAATAAATATGACTCAAATAAAAATACACAAATGTGGGAGTGGAGAAAAACGTAAAGTAGATTCTGAAGAAACTACAAAAATAAGGATAATTATTAAAATAGATATTTTATGAATAAGTTTGATACTTGAATGAAAAAGAAAATTTTCTGGCCAAGTATAAATGATAAAACATTGCTAAGTACCTCCCCCCCCCCCAGCCAACTCTCTGGACTGCCTTTCCACTAAGGACTCCCCTCGAATGGCCTACCTCAGGGCCCCCTTGGCTTGATTGGTGCTAACGGCCCCCTTCTGCTAAGAGCCTGCCAGGCCTGCCCCAAGTGCTTCCTTGGCCTGGTCTGGCCACCTAGGGGCCCCCTGGCCTGGCACTATGGGCCCCTGTTCTAGCCTACTTGTCACTCAGGGCCTCCATGGCCCGACCTACTATTCAGGACCCCCCCCCACTGCTAAGGGCCCCCTTCCGCTAAGGGCCTGCCAGGCCTGCCCCAAGTGCTTCCTTGGCCTGCCCCAGCATTAAGGGGCCCCCTGACTAGCCTGCCCAAGGGACCAATTCTACTGGTCTTCCCCTATGGGTCCCTGAGGCTGGACTACTGGTGAGGGCACCCTGCTGCTTTCTTTCTTTCTTTCTTTTTTCTTTTTGTTTTCTTACATATTTATTTTTGGTTTTTCTTTTATGTTTTTTTTTTTTCTTTTTCTCTCTTTTAGTATTTTTCCTGTTTTTTTTTTTTTGTTGTTGTTGTTGCTGTTGTTTGTCTGTTTTGCATTTTTTGATTTTTGTATATTTCTGTACATTTTTGTACATTTTTTAGGGGGTTTCTTCTTTTGGATTTTTATTTATTTATTGTTAGGGTTTTCTTCTGTGTGGATTTTTTTTTTGCAGGGTTTTTCTTTTTGTGGGAGTTTACTTCTCGGGGAGTTTTTGGTTTTCTTCTTTTGGGGGGTTTTCTTTTTGGGGGGGTTCTCTTTTGGAGTTTTCCTTTTGTTGGGGTTTTCGTCTTCGGGGGTTTCTTCTTTTGGGGCTTTTGGGGGGTTTTCTTGTTTTCCTGGGGGGTTTTCTTCTTTCTATTGGAGTTTTTTCTATTTGGGTGTTTTTTTCTTTTACGGGGTTTTTCTTTTTGTTAGGATTTCCTTCTTTGGGGGTTCTCTTTTTGGGGTGCATGGTTTCTTCTTTTTGTTGAGGTTTTCTTTTCTGGAAGTTTTTCTTCTTTTCAGAGGTTTTTCTTCTTTGTAGAGACTTTTCTTTTTTGTGGGGGGTGTTTCTTCTTTTTGTTAGGGTTTTGTTCTTTTCATTGGGAATTTCTTCTTTGGGGCTTCCTATTGCTGGCACTTTCTTCTTTTTACTGGGGTTTTTCTTCTTGTGGGATTCTTCTTTTATTGTGGGTTTTTTTCGCTTTGTTGCTGTTTTCTTCTTCTGGGGGGGTTCTACTTTTCCAGTTTTCTTTTGGGCGGTTTCTTTTCTGAGAGGTTATCTTCTTATCAGTGGGGTTTTACTTTTGTTGGGGTTTCCTTCATGTGGGGTGGTTTCTGCTTTTTGTTGGGGTTTTCTTATTTTGGGGGGATTTTTCTTCTTTCTGTTGGGGTTCTCTTCTTTTTGTTGGGGTTGTCTTCTTTTGGGTTTTGTTTTTTTCTTCTTTTGGGCAGTTTTTCTTTATGTTTGGGTTTTATTCTTTTTGTAAAGGTTTTCTTCCTTTTTGGGGGGTGTTTTCTTCTGTGTGTTTTTTTTCTGGGTTGTGTGTTTTCTTCTTTTTGGTGTTTTCTGGATATCTTCTTTCGAGTATTTTCTGCATGTCATCGTCTTTTGGGTGTTCTCTTCTTTTCGGTGTTTTCTCAGTGTTTTCTTCTTTTGGGGGGTTTCTGGGTGCTATCATCTTTAGGATGTTCTCCGGGTGTTGTCTTTTTTTGGGTGTTCTCTGGATGTTGTCTTCTTTTGAGTATTTTCAGGGCATTGTCTTCTTCTTTTCAGTGTTTTCTGGGTGCTGTCTTCTTTTTTTTGTTTTTTTCCTTTTTTAAGTTTTTTTTTCCTTTTTTCCTTTTTTTGTTTTTTTTGGATTTTTCGTTTTTTTTTTAAAGAACAGGGGTCTTAACATGATAAAAGGGTGACTGGGAAGGAGTGGCAGGGACCGGGTGGCAGAGACAGGGTGGCAGGGACAGGGTGGAAGGAAGAGGGTGGCAGAGACATGGTGGCAAGGACAGGGTAGCAGGAACTGGGAGGGGGCAGAGCCCTGGGCCCCACATCTCAGATGTCCATGATGTTACTGTCACAATACTTTTCTGCTCGATAAAACAATGGAAAGCAGAGATTGTTGCTGAAGCCTTGGTTCTCCTGGCATTTCTGTATGTTCTGCGGCAGCTGTGTGGTCAGAAGGAAGGGAGCAATGAATAGTCAGAGGACTGCAGTGCATGACTGGGGTCACCTGTCCCCCAGGCTGGAGCTGCCTCTGTGCTGGCTCTGGAAACCCCCCTCAGAGGCTGGTGCCTGTCTCCTAGCCCTTCCTGAATGGGGCAGCGATTCCCATCTCCTTTAGGTCTCCCAGCTTCTCACGAAGCTGGCCCAACTTCTCAGCCAGCTCCATCTTCACGTGCTGCCCTGAATGCAGTGCACTGGGAACCTCCATGTTCTAATTGGTGTGGATGGAGAGAAGCAGTCGGTGGCCACCTGATGCAGCCGGAGACCCACGGCACAGGGAAGGGGCACGGCACAGGCACACAGGGGGCCCTCCCTGTACCATTTCGTGTGAGGTCTCCAGCACCCCATTTTAGAGGTGGGGGAACAAAGGCCCAGGGGGTGAGTGCGGAGGACACGCAGGCAGAATGGGTGACACGCCAGCCCGATGACGCGAGCCTGCAGCTCAGCTTGAAGTGTGCACCTGCCCAGAGCACAGGGGCATAAGCCGTGTAAGGAGTGGCTGCAGGAGGGACAGGCTGCCACCTTCCTCTCTACCCCACAACCATAAAACCAACCCCCTGGGCTGCAGCCACTCACTTGGTTTGGCAGGAGCTTGGATGTTGCAAGCGTTTTCGCCTGGACCTGTAAGGCCGCCTTCTCCATTTCAAGGACGCGAATCTTGCCCTTCAGCTGGGCCTGCTGGGCCTTGAGGACTGCATAGTTGTTCCTGTGGCCAGAGGTGGTGGAGAATGTAAAGAACGAGGAACAGAAAGGACGACTTTTGCCATCAATGCACTGACTTTGCCACACAACCAGAGGACTATGGCATGGGAAGGGGACACCTGGACTCTCAAGTGCCTGTCCACAGAGAGGACATGAATTGCCTGAGGCCACACACGAGTCACTGGCACAGCTGGGGCCACAGCTAGGCTCTGCACGTGTCCAATCCTGTGTGTCGCCCTCATCGTGCTCACCTCTACCCTCCCACCTCCCACCACATCACCCGTGCCGAGGACCCCCCAGACCTGCCACCCACCGTCCCCCTCCTACTTGTTGTCCTCCAGCTGAAGGAAGAGGGCATCTCGCTCGCTCTTGAGGTTGCGGTAGGACTGCAAATACAGAAAGGCAAAGTCAGGATTCGGCAGGGAGAAGATGGAGTCGGGGCACACGAACACCGACACCTACAGCAACCGTTCAGCGGTGACCTTTCCTCCCCCTGAATCACACTTGACACCTTTTTCAAGGCATTTCCAAGCCCATGTTCTCAGTTGCTTTTCCCAAGACCTCAGTAAGGGTGGAAGAGGCAGGGAAAGAGATCTGATTGACAGCTGGCCGACGGAGGCCCAGGGATAGCCTGTCACGTTGCCATTGTTAGGACTGTCATCATCATGGTCTGACTCTGTATTGCGTGCGGCACCAGGCACCGTGCTGACAATCCATCGAATCCTCACAACCACCACAGGAGGGAGTTACTATCGTTAGCTCCATTTTGTAGATGAAATGCAAGGTATTAGAGGTTAAGTGCTAAGATCACGTACAGCCGGGATGTGAACATCCAGGTCTATCTAATTCTCTAAGCCCATTTTTCCCCCTGGGGGTGGAGGCGCAAGCGTGAGGGCAGGTGGCTGGACTCACCCTCTCGGCGTCCTCCTGCCCTGTGGAGAAGGCGGTCAGACTCCCCTGCAGCTGTTGGATCTCTTTTTCCCGGGAGTCCAGGCAGGTCCGCAGATGTTGACATTCTCCTGGAATGACAGAGGTCAAGATGGAACCCAAAGGACTCCCCTGAAGGCCTGCCAAGGCACCAGGTTGAGGGAGGAAGGCTGCCCAGATCCACACCTGCTTTCTGCCGGGCTTCCTGATGAGCATCGGCCAGGGCTCTCTCCATCTCTTCCTTTTCGGACTTTAAGATGGCATTGGTCCGAATCTGAGCCTTTGGGAGAAAAGCCAAACAGGTGGTGAGAGAGGGACAGGAAGGTTCTCTAGGGCACATGAGGGATGCCATAGAGTCCACTCACCTGCAGTTGTTCCCGCAGGGAGTCCAGCTGCTGACACGGACTCTCCTTCTGTAGGAAGAGGAAAGAAACATCTCTTACCAGGGAGGCAGAGATGGAACAGCAAGGGACGGGCCCCAGGAATGCCACCAATGGCCCAGGACAGGCCCACCAGGGAGACCAGATCCTCGGGGACCCCGTGGTGCTGAGGGTGGGGTGCAGGGGGGAGCCTTCTCCAGGTTGGGAGTGGGCAGGACGAGCCTGCGGCCTCTCCATCTCAGTCTGTCCCCAAACCCGTCAGACATGGAAGGAGCGAACAAAGAAATCATGTCCCTCTTTCCACTTCATCCAGTTTCCTGGTGCCAGGTTTTCCATGTGGAGAGTCACGGGAAGGTGACTGAGGTTGTCCCCTCAGGTTCATTCCCCAGACTGGGAAGTGGGGGGGCCAGGAATGGATTTTCAAGGAAAAGCTCTCAGACCCTATGGGGACGCAAATGGACAAACTGTCCTTGAACTCCCAAGGAAAGAGAATTGGGGTCTTTGTTGGATTCAGAGCTGAACATCTGAATCCTGATTCTCTTTACATGACAACCACAGAAACCTCTAGAAATGGAGGCTGAGAAAGGAAAGACTACCCTTCTCCCAGCTTGTGATTCACAAGGGTGCATGTATTCACCATGAACCACACACTAAGGACAGGGACTGATCTTAATAGCAGGGATCCAGGAATGAAAAGGGCAGGCAAGATCCCTGTCTCCCTGATGTCTCGTGTGTGCCTAGAAATCTTTCATTCTTAGAGCTGCAAGGGACCTTTGACACCCTCTAATTCTATCTCAGGACACTCAAGCCCAGGCAGGAGAGGTGGCTTGTCCAAAACCAAAGACCAAGCAAAGCAGGAACTAAGTTAGGGTGGGAACACAGGGCTCCTGACAACTGTCAGCCTAGTGTTTCCAACAGGGCAACAGCCCAGAGCCCATGCGGCAAGGACTCAAGCAGGGGTGTCTGGAGAAAAGAGAGTGGGCAGGCAGGTCAGCAACAGGAAGAGCCATGCTGCATGGTCTGGGGTCCCTCCTGCTGAGAACTAGGCCACCGAGCACCCCATTCTCCCTTGGCACGGGAACCCCCAGCCCCTTTTCTTCAAAGCCCCAAGGGGAAATTGGAGCCCAGGATTGGCAGCGTGGAACCAGGGGACGCCACCGGACTCTTACCAGTTCCTGCACCACACTCTCGATATATTTCTTTACTGCATAGGTGGAGTCCAGGACTGCCTGCAGAACTAGGCACCGGCTCTGTGGCACATGGAGAGAGGAGGAGTTGGAGGAGGGTTGGGAGAGAGGTAGAGAGAGCGATCATTAGGGGTGGGGGTGTTGGCTGTTTCAGCTGGCAGCGTGGCCCCCAGCCCCCAGCATGGGAGGTGGTCGGGGGGCTGGCCTGGAGGGCACTTACCTCCAGCTCCTTGATGTAAGTTGAAGTCCTCAAGGCCTCCCCAGTGATGGATGATGGGGGCTGGAAGAGATGAGAGCACACATGGAGATGCTCTGCCCCTCAATGGCTAAGCCCTCTGCTGTCCTTTCTTCCTAACCTGGACCAGGCCCTCCTCCTGTAGCCCCTCTGTGCCCACTTCTCAAGGTCTCACTTCCTCATCGTCCCTCCGCTCCCGAGCACCTCTCATCCTGCACTTTTTTTCTTTTTTGGTGGTGGCCAGTACAGGGATTGAGCCCTGGGCCTTGGTGTTGTCAACACTGGGTGTCGGCTGTCTCAGTTGGCAAGGGGGTCCCCAGCCCCCAGCATGGGAGGTGGTTGGGGGCTGGCCTGGAGGGCACTTACCTCCAGCTCCTTAATGTCAGTTGAAGTCCTCAAGGCCTCCCCAGTGATGGATGATGGGGGCTGGAAGAGATGAGAGCACACATGGAGGTGCTCTGCCCCTCAATGGCTAAGCCCTCTGCTGTCCTTTCTTCCTAACCTTGACCAGCCCTCTTCCTGTAGCCCCTCTGTGCCCACTTCTCAAGGTCTCACTTCCCAATCATCCCTCCCCTCCCAAGCAGCTCTTATCCTGCACTTTTTTTTTTTTTGGTGGTGGCCAGTACAGGGATTGAGCCCTGGGCCTTGGTGTTGTCAACATCATCCTGTGCTTCCTGCAGCAGGATCCAATGAGACAGCCACGCTCGTGCTCCATCTGTGTGCACAGCTTCAAGGGAGAAGCTCAGAGAAGAGTCCTATGTCATATCCCGAGCAGAGGGAGACATAGGATTCAAACCCAGACTTCTTACCCAGTCCCTGACACTTCTTCCATGGTCATTACCATTACCCCCTACTGCCCCTTGAGGCCCCCGTTCCCAGGAGCCTGACCAGCCAACACTCACCTCCTGAGGTGACTGGCACCTCCCACAAGTGCTGGGCTGGGGCCTACTGCCAGTTAGGCCCCTTTTTTGTTGGAACTCTCTTAACTGTGAAAAGGAAAAGCCGTAATATTCAGGAGATGTGGAAGCCCCTATGTTTGTCACCTACTTTACAGTTTTTACAAAGTATTCTTACTTGTACCATCTGCTTTAATGCCACCAGCAACCCTATAAGGTGTTGTCATGATCACCAAATGGCTGAAGAAATGGACCGATAGCATGATTAGAAAAAGGCAAGAATGGAATTGAACTTCAGTCTTCTGGGGCTTTGTCATGAATCAGCAGCTGCTGGCGGGCCAAATACAAATCAGACATCGGGGCCCTCCCTCACAGAGCTTTGAGAGCTGCACCCCAGTACTTCTCAAACGTTTATGTCAATGTACCCTAATGGCAGAAGTCATGAGGGCACACCCCTAGGGATCTGGGGACCTCACAAAAAGAGGACAACCCAAGCATCATTTCAGAGAAATCCATTATGAGCTTACAAATCCAGGTGAATGTCACCCCTAAGTACATTAAGAGGATTTTTCTCTTTCAAAAGAATCAAGCAAATCT
Source organism: Cynocephalus volans (assembly GCF_027409185.1). NCBI lineage: Eukaryota > Metazoa > Chordata > Mammalia > Dermoptera > Cynocephalidae > Cynocephalus > Cynocephalus volans. The sequence goes on along the minus strand of NC_084469.1, from coordinate 95,366,131 downwards.
GATGCTTCAGAAAGAGGCCCCCTGAGTCCTGTGGCACCCCAGGTTGACAGGATCTGGGCAAGATTCAAGCTGTGAAGTTCAGTTGCCCAGGATTTATCCCACAGAAGATAAGCACATCTCCCTCCAGAGAGTAGTGACTGAAAGGTGCTCTGGTCCCAGAATCCTAGGGAATTCTAAGGTGAGATCCAGACTCAGAAATCAATTGTTAAGTGTCTCTAGAGAGTAGAAACCCAGGAAAAAACCAAACCGAACCCGTTCTCCCAATGGTCACCCAGAGATACTGTCAACATTTTGAGCTCACTGGTGAAGTGCAGGCTTTTTAGGTAGGCAATGTCTAAGTAAAGGGGGGAAGGGGAACCAGAAACCTCCCAGGCAGTACTGACAGTTCCTGAGGGATTGTGACACCTCCCAGGGGGATTGGGACAGTTTGGAATGGGATTGTGAGGTGACAACATTCCACTCCTTCCTACCAATGTCAGAGTCACTGCAACACTGTGGGGAAGTGGAGCACAGAGCCAGGACCGAGGTCCTTGGAGACGGGAACGCAGGGGACCCAGGGAGCCCAGGAAGGTCTGGTTTGGGGTAGCAGGAGGCCAGGGCTGAGTCCAGGTGGGGAGCCCTGGAAGTAACCTTACTGGCCAAAGTCACCCGGGGACAGCCGGCAAGGGCAGGGTCTGGGCAGCTGAGGGGGCAGGGATGGCTGAGAAGACTTTGGTGGGGGGAGTCAAGAGGCACAGAGGGGCAATCCCCGTGTGCCTCAGAAGTGACACCGAGTCCTGCCCCTGTCCCACCATAGGAGGGGCCTCGGGCTGGCTCTGGGGATGCGACCCAGCATGTTATACCTTCTTCTTGGCCCTCGCCAATTTCTCCTGTCGGATTTCCTCCGACATTTCGGGGCAGGGAAAAGGAAAGGGGTACTTCCGCCTTATCATGGCTAAGCACTGGACAGTCACTCCCTCCAGCTAAGGCACGGACCAGCGACTGAGCCAGAGCAGCTGGGAGCGGCCGGTGCTAGGCAACAGGTAGGTGGGCGTGGCCTCAATGCTCACAGCCCATTGGTGGATGAGAAAGATGGACGGAATGGGGGCGTGGCCAGAACCCAGGGAAGGGTGGGGTCACAATGAAAGCCGGCCCCGCCCACCCCAGGGAGGGGCCCCTGGGGGAAAGGGGCGGGGCTGTCACTCGGTGCCCATGCAGCTTCTGTGTGACCCTTCACGGTGGCCGTCACAGAATCTGAGGCACCTGGCAGAGCAGGGAGGCCGTTCTCCAGCCCCCGCCCTGGACCCTCCTGTTCCCGTTCAACCCCTGACCTGGGGCCTCAGGACCCAGGGCTCAGGAGGTGGGCGAGGAATGGACAGCAGGGAAAAGTGTGTCACTTCACAGTCCCTTTCCAGACTCCTCACAGCTCTGCCCCAGACTTTCTCATCCCACAAACCGCCTCCAAAGACCCCCGTCCAGTCCTCCAGGTGCTTCTCCACTCGCCCCCTTCCTCAAGGGTGTCTTCACTGATCCCGGGGAGCTGAAAATAGGTGTAGCTGGCAGCGGTAGCTTTCCTGTCGGGGAAGGCCTTGAGGAGGGGCCTGAGGCTTTGGGGAGTGGTTGGAAACCCAGAGGCACGTCTGGAAACCCGGACCCAGGGAGACTGAGCACCTCCTGTCTCCCGGTGTGGCTGGTGTTTTCCACAAGACATTCTGTGTGTTGTGGAGAAGAACATGGAGCATGAGGAGACACGCCAAGGGTTCCTACAAGTCAGCGTAAAATCTGCCTGAGTCTCAAAGGGCCTGGGACAGAATGTCTCCCCAGAGGGACAGGGCTGCTGATTGGTCCCTGATGGACTTTGGATGTGTCGTCCCCTCCAAAGCGCATGTGGAAACCTCATCTCCAATGTGGCAGTGTGGAAAGTGATTGAGTCATGGGGGCGGATCCCTCATGAATGGATTCATGCTCTCCCTGGGGGAGGGGGATTAATGCGTGAGTTCTCGCTCTATGAGTTCTCGCGAGAGCTGATTGTTTAAAGGGCCCTGGCACCTCCCCTCTCTCTCTTGCTTCCTCTCACCATGTGATCTGCTTGTGCTCGTCAGCTGCTGCCACTTTCCGCCACGAGTAGAAGCAGCCTGAGGCCCATGCCAGATGCAGCTGTCCCAGAATCGTAAGCCAAATAAACCTCTGTTCTTTATAAATTACCCAGTGTCGGGTATCATTTTAAAGCTGCAGGGCATGGGGGCTAAAGCAGCAAGCTGAAACCTCCAAAGGTCACGAGTGGATTTGCCACAGTCTTTCATGCTTGACTAGAGCTACCCACTAGACTTTCCATCCGAGTCTCTGATGGGCCTTCCCTGAGGAAGACAGAAGAAGCAGAGCTGGACGAGCCTCATTACAACTGCGTGTGTGTAGAGAGAGCGGAGAGAGAAGGGGGCAGAAGCCATCCCTGAAGGTGTAATGCCTGAGGATTTTCCGAAATGGGTGCAATACGTCAATCCACAGACTCAAGAAACTCCAAGTAGATTGGCAAACCCCAACTAGGATTAAAAAAGAAAGGAGGAGAAAATCATACTAAAGTCCATTATAGTTAAATTGCTAAGAGGAATTAGATAAAGTCAAATTTCTTCTCTAAAGCAAATTCATTCCCTTATATGTCATTACTAAACAAAAAAAATTAAAATATTCTAAAACTATTTATTCATCATAAGAAATTAAGAAAATAATAAGAAACCAAAGATTCACAGGAGAATGGATATACTAAACATAAAAAAAAAAAATCAGATTATCAGGAGAAAATGGTAGAATTGACAGATTAATAAATCTGAAAGCTTGTTATTTGAATCATAAAGATCCATCAAAAAACATGCCCTCACTGTCAGTGTTTATTTTTATTAAATAAATTTGATTCAAATAAAAATACACAAATGTGGGAGTGAAAAAAAATGATGTGCCTACAGATCCCAAGGAAACTATGAAAATAAGGATACCTAAGAAATAAACATTTCATAAATAAATTTGATATTTGAAAGTAAAAGTTAACTTCCTGACCAAGTATAAATTATAAAACTTGACAAAGGGACCCTTATTTGGCCTGCCCCTATTGCTGCCTGGGTTGGCCTGGCCTGGCACTAAGGGAACCGATGGCCTCACCTGCAGCTAAGGGTCCCCCTGATCAGGCTTGCCATAACCGGACTTGGAATGTAAGTGTCCAGTTGTAATGTAACTGGACTTGACTTTTGGCACCTAATCTGTCACCTCAGTGGCTGTACAGAGACCGCTTCCCACTGAAGAAAAATATCTGGTGTCTTCCAAGGTCACAGGTGACAAATGTGACCCATGGCAGTCTTACAAGTTAAAATGTCTGGCTGGGCCAAGAAGCCCCCAGCCTCCGTAACTCCTATGTAACTCTCAGCTTAAACACCTTCCATGATACCGCTGATCTGGTTTGGGGCCTGGTGGGTTTATACTCTCTTGGCACTCTATAGGTTCCCAACTTCCAAAAACATATCATATGCTTGTCAGTTGATGAATGAATAAATAAAATATGGTGCATCGACACACTGGAATATGACCCACCCATGAAAAGGATCAAGGCTCTGACACACGCTACCAAGTGGGCAAACCTTGAACACATCACGCTCAGTGAAAGACGCCAGACACAAAAGGCCACACAGTGTAGGATTCCATTTATATGAACGCGCCAGTCCACGAGACCGAAAGTGGGTTCGTGGTTGCCAGGGGCTGGGGGAGGGGATGGGAGAGTGACTTTTAATGGATGTGGGATTTCTTTGTAGGGTGATGAAGATGTTCTGGAATCTGATAGTGGTGATGGTTATACAACCCTGTGTATATAAAACCACTAAAACCCACTGAATTTCATGCTTTCAGTGAGTGAATTGTATGGTATATGAACTATCGCTCCAGGAAGCTGTTATTAATTTTAAAAGCACCATAATTGCAATGAAACGTTTGGTTAGGATCTGTCTGTCTGATTCTAAGTTCCTGGAGGTCTGGTATAATGTGAGTTTTACTCAGTACCGCATCCTCCAAAGGCCGAGCCCATAGTAGGTGGCTCATTAAATCTCTCAAAACGAGCTACTTTTATACCAGGGTCTCTCCCCCTTGGCACTGCGGACCTTGTGGCTGGATCACGCTCTGTGGTTTGGCTGTCCTGCACGTGCTGAGCAGCGTCCCTGGCCTCCACCTAGTCCATGCCAGGAGCACCCTCCTCGTCGGTCCTGACAACTACAGATGTCGCCCGACATTGCCTAGTGTCCTCTGGGGGCAAATTGCCCATGGCTGTGAAACATCCATTTAGAGGTACCAAGGTTTTGAATTTGGGGTGCTGCGTGGGACTTTAGAAGTCGCCACGTAAAGGCTGGCCCCCAGGGGGACGCCGCAGGGACATGCAGGCCTTGGCTGTGTCAGCAAAACCTCACCCAGCCAGGAGGTGGTGAGCAGGGCTCCCAAACCCACCCGACCCTCTACCAAGAGGGGCCGCAGGCAGAAGGGGACGGGCAGGTGAGCCCACAGGACCGAAGGACCAGCTCCCGAGAGGGGAGCCTCAAAGACCGCCTTCACGGCCGGCCTGGGGTGCAGCGACCCCACCTCCGAGTGGTCAACGGGCAGACGGGCTGAGGAAGGGGCGGGGCCACGACGCAGGGCGGGGCGAGAGGCAGAGACCCCGGAGGTAGAGTCATTGAAAAGAAGGTCCCGTCTCCGAGTCGGGGCGGAGCTTGTGGCGTGGGCGGGGCTTGAAGAGAGAGCGGGCGTCTGACTGGGGAAGGAGGAGGGACTCCGGGTAAGGGGCGGGGCCTGCAGCTCCGGGAGTGTCCGTGACGTCACGGGCCGGCGGCGCTCGGGGGACTCGCGAAGATGGCGGCGGGCGGTTATTTTAGCTTCGCGCGGGCGCCGGGTCTTAACTCAGGTAAAGGCCCCGCAGCGCCGCCCGCGCCCGGCCCGGCCCTCCTTCCGCCCCGAGCCGCGCCGCGAGGAGCCGGCGGGGCGGCGTCTTGTGCGAACCGGCTCCGATGGCCGCAGAGCGCACTCGTGTCTGTCACGGGGGGCAAGAAGGGGCTCCTGACGTGGGAGCGGGCGCCGGGCCTGTGGGGGGAATGGAGCCCGAACCGTGCGGGTGGAAGTCAGTCCCTGAGGGGACCGCCCCGAGGAGGCTCCGGCGCCAGCTGAAGCAGGGACAGGAGACAGACGGGAGGGCGCCCGGCCGGGCGGGGGAGGGGCGCGAGCTGACCCCTGATGGGGGAGGGGCGGGAACTGACCCCTGATGATGGGGGAGGGGCGGGAGCTGACCCCTGATGATGGGGGAGCGGCGGGAGCTGACCCCTGATGATGGGGGAGCGGCGGGAGCTGACCCCTGATGGGGAGGGGCGGGAACTGACCCCTGGTGATGGGGAAGGGGTGGGAGCTGACCCCTGATGATGGGGGAGGGGCGGGAGCTGACCCCTGGTGATGAGGGGCCCTTTATGGGAAGTTTATTGGCCCCCCAGCTAGAGCAGAATAGGGTGGGCACAGATCTCGGAGAGTCCAAGTGCTGGGGTGAGGGGCCTGATCTCTTTCCTACAGGAAAGTTGTTTTCATCACATCTCCCCCCGCTTTTGTTAACACTTTGTGAGTAGAACAGGGGGCCTGGGTGGGTTCCTCCCTGGCATCCACCTCTTCCCTGGGGGAGTTCCCTGGGGCTCCCAGAGTCTGCGGCAAGAGCTTCACGTGGGGATCTGGTGCCCCAGAAGGTGTCAGAACAAGGGCAGTCCTTGCTCCATGTGGCCGCTGCAGGAGGGGTCTTCCAGACCCACACTCGGGTCACTCCCTGCTCTGTCTTCCCACCGAGTGGGAACCAGGAGTGGCAAGGCCTGGGGGCAGCCTCAGGCTCTGCTGGCCATTCACAGGCTGTGTCTCCACAGGGGCGGCTGACGGGGCTGGGTGGAGAGGACCTTCCCACCATCATCATCGTGGCCCACTACGACGCGTTCGGGTGGCCCCGGTATGTATGTGTGTCCCCCACGGGGCCGGACTCCATCTCGGTTCAGTCTGCAGATGCACCCACAGTGAGGGCCCTTGACCCGCCTACTCAGGTCCCATGAGGACCCTCTGGGTGGGTGTCATCGTGTCACTGACATGGAGGGTTTCCAAAATGGGTATAATACGTCAATCCACAGATTGAAGAACCAAACCCCAACTGGGAATAAAAAAGAAAAGAAAAAATCATACTAAAGTCCATCGTAGTTAAATTGCTGAAACAAAGGAGATAAAGTCAAATTTCTTTTCTAAAGCAAATTCCCACCCGTATATGTCATGATTACATAATAAATATCAAACTATTCTAGAACTACTTATTCATCATAAGAAAATAACGACAAACCTAAGATTCACAGGAGAATGGATATACTGAACACACACAGAAAAATGAAATCAAATGATCCAGAGAGGGGAAATGACAGAATGGACAGACTAATAAATCTGAAAGCTGTTTATCTGAAAAATAAAAATCAAACAAAAACCATGTATTCACTTTCAGTCTTTATTTTAATTAAATAAATATGACTCAAATAAAAATACACAAATGTGGGAGTGGAGAAAAACGTAAAGTAGATTCTGAAGAAACTACAAAAATAAGGATAATTATTAAAATAGATATTTTATGAATAAGTTTGATACTTGAATGAAAAAGAAAATTTTCTGGCCAAGTATAAATGATAAAACATTGCTAAGTGCCTCCCCCCCCCCAGCCAACTCTCTGGACTGCCTTTCCACTAAGGACTCCCCTCGAATGGCCTACCTCAGGGCCCCCTTGGCTTGATTGGTGCTAACGGCCCCCTTCTGCTAAGAGCCTGCCAGGCCTGCCCCAAGTGCTTCCTTGGCCTGGTCTGGCCACCTAGGGGCCCCCTGGCCTGGCACTATGGGCCCCTGTTCTAGCCTACTTGTCACTCAGGGCCTCCATGGCCCGACCTACTATTCAGGACCCCCCCCCACTGCTAAGGGCCCCCTTCCGCTAAGGGCCTGCCAGGCCTGCCCCAAGTGCTTCCTTGGCCTGCCCCAGCATTAAGGGGCCCCCTGACTGGCCTGCCCAAGGGACCAATTCTACTGGTCTTCCCCTATGGGTCCCTGAGGCTGGACTACTGGTGAGGGCACCCTGCTGCTTTCTTTCTTTCTTTTTTCTTTTTGTTTTCTTACATATTTATTTTTGGTTTTTCTTTTATGTTTTTTTTTTTTCTTTTTCTCTCTTTTAGTATTTTTCCTGTTTTTTTTTTTTTGTTGTTGTTGTTGCTGTTGTTTGTCTGTTTTCCATTTTTTGATTTTTGTATATTTCTGTACATTTTTGTACATTTTTTAGGGGGTTTCTTCTTTTGGATTTTTATTTATTTATTGTTAGGGTTTTCTTCTGTGTGGATTTTTTTTTTGCAGGGTTTTTCTTTTTGTGGGAGTTTACTTCTCGGGGAGTTTTTGGTTTTCTTCTTTTGGGGGGTTTTCTTTTTGGGGGGGTTCTCTTTTGGAGTTTTCCTTTTGTTGGGGTTTTCGTCTTTGGGGGTTTCTTCTTTTGGGGCTTTTTGGGGGGTTTTCTTGTTTTCCTGGGGGGTTTTCTTCTTTCTATTGGAGTTTTTTCTATTTGGGTGTTTTTTTCTTTTACGGGGTTTTTCTTTTTGTTAGGATTTCCTTCTTTGGGGGTTCTCTTTTTGGGGTGCATGGTTTCTTCTTTTTGTTGAGGTTTTCTTTTCTGGAAGTTTTTCTTCTTTTCAGAGGTTTTTCTTCTTTGTAGAGACTTTTCTTTTTTGTGGGGGGTGTTTCTTCTTTTTGTTAGGGTTTTGTTCTTTTCATTGGGAATTTCTTCTTTGGGGCTTCCTATTGCTGGCACTTTCTTCTTTTTACTGGGGTTTTTCTTCTTGTGGGATTCTTCTTTTATTGTGGGTTTTTTTCGCTTTGTTGCTGTTTTCTTCTTCTGGGGGGGTTCTACTTTTCCAGTTTTCTTTTGGGCGGTTTCTTTTCTGAGAGGTTATCTTCTTATCAGTGGGGTTTTATTTTTGTTGGGGTTTCCTTCATGTGGGGTGGTTTCTGCTTTTTGTTGGGGTTTTCTTATTTTGGGGGGATTTTTCTTCTTTCTGTTGGGGTTCTCTTCTTTTTGTTGGGGTTGTCTTCTTTTGGGTTTTGTTTTTTTCTTCTTTTGGGCAGTTTTTCTTTATGTTTGGGTTTTATTCTTTTTGTAAAGGTTTTCTTCCTTTTTGGGGGGTGTTTTCTTCTGTGTGTTTTTTTTCTGGGTTGTGTGTTTTCTTCTTTTTGGTGTTTTCTGGATATCTTCTTTCGAGTATTTTCTGCATGTCATCGTCTTTTGGGTGTTCTCTTCTTTTCGGTGTTTTCTCAGTGTTTTCTTCTTTTGGGGGTTTTCTGGGTGCTATCATCTTTAGGATGTTCTCCGGGTGTTGTCTTTTTTTGGGTGTTCTCTGGATGTTGTCTTCTTTTGAGTATTTTCAGGGCATTGTCTTCTTCTTTTCAGTGTTTTCTGGGTGCTGTCTTCTTTTTTTTGTTTTTTTCCTTTTTTAAGTTTTTTTTTCCTTTTTTCCTTTTTTTGTTTTTTTTGGATTTTTCATTTTTTTTTTTAAAGAACAGGGGTCTTAACATGATAAAAGGGTGACTGGGAAGGAGTGGCAGGGACAGGGTGGCAGAGACAGGGTGGCAGGGACATGGTGGAAGGAAGAGGGTGGCAGAGACATGGTGGCAAGGACAGGGTAGCAGGAACTGGGAGGGGGCAGAGGCCTGGGCCCCACATCTCAGATGTCCATGATGTTACTGTCACAATACTTTTCTGCTCGATAAAACAATGGAAAGCAGAGATTGTTGCTGAAGCCTTGGTTCTCCTGGCATTTCTGTATGTTCTGCGGCAGCTGTGTGGTCAGAAGGAAGGGAGCAATGAATAGTCAGAGGACTGCAGTGCATGACTGGGGTCACCTGTCCCCCAGGCTGGAGCTGCCTCTGTGCTGGCTCTGGAACCCCCCTCAGAGGCTGGTGCCTGTCTCCTAGCCCTTCCTGAATGGGGCAGCGATTCCCATCTCCTTTAGGTCTCCCAGCTTCTCACGAAGCTGGCCCAACTTCTCAGCCAGCTCCATCTTCACGTGCTGCCCTGAATGCAGTGCACTGGGGACCTCCATGTTCTAATTGGTCTGGATGGAGAGAAGCAGTCGGTGGCCACCTGATGCAGCCGGAGACCCACGGCACAGGGAAGGGGCACGGCACAGGCACACAGGGGGCCCTCCCTGTACCATTTCGTGTGAGGTCTCCAGCACCCCATTTTAGAGGTGGGGGAACAAAGGCCCAGGGGGTGAGTGCGGAGGACACGCAGGCAGAATGGGTGACACGCCAGCCCGATGACGCGAGCCTGCAGCTCAGCTTGAAGTGTGCACCTGCCCAGAGCACAGGGGCATAAGCCGTGTAAGGAGTGGCTGCAGGAGGGACAGGCTGCCACCTTCCTCTCTACCCCACAACCATAAAACCAACCCCCTGGGCTGCAGCCACTCACTTGGTTTGGCAGGAGCTTGGATGTTGCAAGCGTTTTCGCCTGGACCTGTAAGGCCGCCTTCTCCATTTCAAGGACGCGAATCTTGCCCTTCAGCTGGGCCTGCTGGGCCTTGAGGACTTCATAGTTGTTCCTGTGGCCAGAGGTGGTGGAGAATGTAAAGAACGAGGAACAGAAAGGACGACTTTTGCCATCAATGCACTGACTTTGCCACACAACCAGAGGACTATGGCATGGGAAGGGGACACCTGGACTCTCAAGTGCCTGTCCACAGAGAGGACATGAATTGCCTGAGGCCACACACGAGTCACTGGCACAGCTGGGGCCACAGCTTGGCTCTGCACGTGTCCAAACCTGTGCGTCCCCCTCATCGTGCTCACCTCTACCCTCCCACCTCCCACCACATCACCCGTGCCGAGGACCCCCCAGACCTGCCACCCACCGTCCCCCTCCTACTTGTTGTCCTCCAGCTGAAGGAAGAGGGCATCTCGCTCGCTCTTGAGGTTGCGGTAGGACTGCAAATACAGAAAGGCAAAGTCAGGATTCGGCAGGGAGAAGATGGAGTCGGGGCACACGAACACCGACACCTACAGCAACCGTTCAGCGGTGACCTTTCCTCCCCCTGAATCACACTTGACACCTTTTTCAAGGCATTTCCAAGCCCATGTTCTCAGTTGCTTTTCCCAAGACCTCAGTAAGGGTGGAAGAGGCAGGGAAAGAGATCTGATTGACAGCTGGCCGACGGAGGCCCAGGGATAGCCTGTCACGTTGCCATTGTTAGGACTGTCATCACCATGGTCTGACTCTGTATTGCGTGCGGCACCAGGCACCGTGCTAACAATCCATCGAATCCTCACAACCACCACAGGAGGGAGTTACTATCGTTAGCTCCATTTTGTAGATGAAATGCAAGGTATTAGAGGTTAAGTGCTAAGATCACGTACAGCCGGGATGGGAACATCCAGGTCTAGCTAATTCTCTAAGCCCATTTTTCCCCCTGGGGGTGGAGGCGCAAGCGTGAGGGCAGGTGGCTGGACTCACCCTCTCGGCGTCCTCCTGCCCTGTGGAGAAGGCGGTCAGACTCCCCTGCAGCTGTTGGATCTCTTTTTCCCGGGAGTCCAGGCAGGTCCGCAGATGTTGACATTCTCCTGGAATGACAGAGGTCAAGATGGAACCCAAAGGACTCCCCTGAAGGCCTGCCAAGGCACCAGGTTGAGGGAGGAAGGCTGCCCAGATCCACACCTGCTTTCTGCCGGGCTTCCTGACGAGCATCGGCCAGGGCTCTCTCCATCTCTTCCTTTTCGGACTTTAAGATGGCATTGGTCCGAATCTGAGCCTTTGGGAGAAAAGCCAAACAGGTGGTGAGAGAGGGACAGGAAGGTTCTCTAGGGCACATGAGGGATGCCATAGAGTCCACTCACCTGCAGTTGTTCCCGCAGGGAGTCCAGCTGCTGACACGGACTCTCCTTCTGTAGGAAGAGGAAAGAAACATCTCTTACCAGGGAGGCAGAGATGGAACAGCAAGGGACGGGCCCCAGGAATGCCACCAATGGCCCAGGACAGGCCCACCAGGGAGACCAGATCCTCGGGGACCCCATGGTGCTGAGGGTGGGGTGCAGGGGGGAGCCTTCTCCAGGTTGGGAGTGGGCAGGACGAGCCTGCGGCCTCTCCATCTCAGTCTGTCCCCAAACCCGTCAGACATGGAAGGAGCGAACAAAGAAATCATGTCCCTCTTTCCACTTCATCCAGTTTCCTGGTGCCAGGTTTTCCATGTGGAGAGTCACGGGAAGGTGACTGAGGTTGTCCCCTCAGGTTCATTCCCCAGACTGGGAAGTGGGGGGGCCAGGAATGGATTTTCAAGGAAAAGCTCTCAGACCCTATGGGGACGCAAATGGACAAACTGTCCTTGAACTCCCAAGGAAAGAGAATTGGGGTCTTTGTTGGATTCAGAGCTGAACATCTGAATCCTGATTCTCTTTACATGACAACCACAGAAACCTCTAGAAATGGAGGCTGAGAAAGGAAAGACTACCCTTCTCCCAGCTTGTGATTCACAAGGGTGCATGTATTCACCATGAACCACACACTAAGGACAGGGACTGATCTTAATAGCAGGGATCCAGGAATGAAAAGGGCAGGCAAGATCCCTGTCTCCCTGATGTCTCGTGTGTGCCTAGAAATCTTTCATTCTTAGAGCTGCAAGGGACCTTTGACACCCTCTAATTCTATCTCAGGACACTCAAGCCCAGGCAGGAGAGGTGGCTTGTCCAAAACCAAAGACCAAGCAAAGCAGGAACTAAGTTAGGGTGGGAACACAGGGCTCCTGACAACTGTCAGCCTAGTGTTTCCAACAGGGCAACAGCCCAGAGCCCATGCGGCAAGGACTCAAGCAGGGGTGTCTGGAGAAAAGAGAGTGGGCAGGCAGGTCAGCAACAGGAAGAGCCATGCTGCATGGTCTGGGGTCCCTCCTGCTGAGAACTAGGCCACCGAGCACCCCATTCTCCCTTGGCACGGGAACCCCCAGCCCCTTTTCTTCAAAGCCCCAAGGGGAAATTGGAGCCCAGGATTGGCAGCGTGGAACCAGGGGACGCCACCGGACTCTTACCAGTTCCTGCACCACACTCTCGATATATTTCTTTACTGCATAGGTGGAGTCCAGGACTGCCTGCAGAACTAGGCACCGGCTCTGTGGCACATGGAGAGAGGAGGAGTTGGAGGAGGGTTGGGAGAGAGGTAGAGAGAGCGATCATTAGGGGTGGGGGTGTTGGCTGTTTCAGCTGGCAGCGTGGCCCCCAGCCCCCAGCATGGGAGGTGGTCGGGGGGCTGGCCTGGAGGGCACTTACCTCCAGCTCCTTGATGTAAGTTGAAGTCCTCAAGGCCTCCCCAGTGATGGATGATGGGGGCTGGAAGAGATGAGAGCACACATGGAGATGCTCTGCCCCTCAATGGCTAAGCCCTCTGCTGTCCTTTCTTCCTAACCTGGACCAGGCCCTCCTCCTGTAGCCCCTCTGTGCCCACTTCTCAAGGTCTCACTTCCTGATCGTCCCTCCGCTCCCGAGCACCTCTCATCCTGCACTTTTTTTCTTTTTTGGTGGTGGCCAGTACAGGGATTGAGCCCTGGGCCTTGGTGTTGTCAACACTGGGTGTCGGCTGTCTCAGTTGGCAAGGGGGTCCCCAGCCCCCAGCATGGGAGGTGGTTGGGGGCTGGCCTGGAGGGCACTTACCTCCAGCTCCTTAATGTCAGTTGAAGTCCTCAAGGCCTCCCCAGTGATGGATGATGGGGGCTGGAAGAGATGAGAGCACACATGGAGGTGCTCTGCCCCTCAATGGCTAAGCCCTCTGCTGTCCTTTCTTCCTAACCTTGACCAGCCCTCTTCCTGTAGCCCCTCTGTGCCCACTTCTCAAGGTCTCACTTCCCAATCATCCCTCCCCTCCCAAGCAGCTCTTATCCTGCACTTTTTTTTTTTTTGGTGGTGGCCAGTACAGGGATTGAGCCCTGGGCCTTGGTGTTGTCAACATCATCCTGTGCTTCCTGCAGCAGGATCCAATGAGACAGCCACGCTCGTGCTCCATCTGTGTGCACAGCTTCAAGGGAGAAGCTCAGAGAAGAGTCCTATGTCATATCCCGAGCAGAGGGAGACATAGGATTCAAACCCAGACTTCTTACCCAGTCCCTGACACTTCTTCCATGGTCATTACCATTACCCCCTACTGCCCCTTGAGGCCCCCGTTCCCAGGAGCCTGACCAGCCAACACTCACCTCCTGAGGTGACTGGCACCTCCCACAAGTGCTGGGCTGGGGCCTACTGCCAGTTAGGCCCCTTTTTTGTTGGAACTCTCTTAACTGTGAAAAGGAAAAGCCGTAATATTCAGGAGATGTGGAAGCCCCTATGTTTGTCACCTACTTTACAGTTTTTACAAAGTATTCTTACTTGTACCATCTGCTTTAATGCCACCAGCAACCCTATAAGGTGTTGTCATGATCACCAAATGGCTGAAGAAATGGACCGATAGCATGATTAGAAAAAGGCAAGAATGGAATTGAACTTCAGTCTTCTGGGGCTTTGTCATGAATCAGCAGCTGCTGGCGGGCCAAATACAAATCAGACATCGGGGCCCTGCCTCACAGAGCTTTGAGAGCTGCACCCCAGTACTTCTCAAACGTTTATGTCAATGTACCCTAATGGCAGAAGTCATGAGGGCACACCCCTAGGGATCTGGGGACCTCACAAAAAGAGGACAACCCAAGCATCATTTCAGAGAAATCCATTATGAGCTTACAAATCCAGGTGAATGTCACCCCTAAGTACATTAAGAGGATTTTTCTCTTTCAAAAGAATCAAGCAAATCTGATGCTTCAGAAAAAGGCCCCCTGAGTCCTGTGGCACCCCAGGTTGACAGGATCTGGGCAAGATTCAAGCTGTGAAGTTCAGTTGCCCAGGATTTATCCCACAGAAGATAAGCACATCTCCCTCCAGAGAGTAGTGACTGAAAGGTGCTCTGGTCCCAGAATCCTAGGGAATTCTAAGGTGAGATCCAGACTCAGAAATCAATTGTTAAGTGTCTCTAGAGAGTAGAAACCCAGGAAAAAACCAAACCGAACCCGTTCTCCCAATGGTCACCCAGAGATACTGTCAACATTTTGAGCTCACTGGTGAAGTGCAGGCTTTTTAGGTAGGCAATGTCTAAGTAAAGGGGGGAAGGGGAACCAGAAACCTCCCAGGCAGTACTGACAGTTCCTGAGGGATTGTGACACCTCCCAGGGGGATTGGGACAGTTTGGAATGGGATTGTGAGGTGACAACATTCCACTCCTTCCTACCAATGTCAGAGTCACTGCAACACTGTGGGGAAGTGGAGCACAGAGCCAGGACCGAGGTCCTTGGAGACGGGAATGCAGGGGACCCAGGGAGCCCAGGAAGGTCTGGTTTGGGGTAGCAGGAGGCCAGGGCTGAGTCCAGGTGGGGAGCCCTGGAAGTAACCTTACTGGCCAAAGTCACCCGGGGACAGCCGGCAAGGGCAGGGTCTGGGCAGCTGAGGGGGCAGGGATGGCTGAGAAGACTTTGGTGGGGGGAGTCAAGAGGCACAGAGGGGCAATCCCCGTGTGCCTCAGAAGTGACACCGAGTCCTGCCCCTGTCCCACCATAGGAGGGGCCTCGGGCTGGCTCTGGGGATGCGACCCAGCATGTTATACCTTCTTCTTGGCCCTCGCCAATTTCTCCTGTCGGATTTCCTCCGACATTTCGGGGCAGGGAAAAGGAAAGGGGTACTTCCGCCTTATCATGGCTAAGCACTGGACAGTCACTCCCTCCAGCTAAGGCACGGACCAGCGACTGAGCCAGAGCAGCTGGGAGCGGCCGGTGCTAGGCAACAGGTAGGTGGGCGTGGCCTCAATGCTCACAGCCCATTGGTGGATGAGAAAGATGGACGGAATGGGGGCGTGGCCAGAACCCAGGGAAGGGTGGGGTCACAATGAAAGCCGGCCCCGCCCACCCCAGGGAGGGGCCCCTGGGGGAAAGGGGCGGGGCTGTCACTCGGTGCCCATGCAGCTTCTGTGTGACCCTTCACGGTGGCCGTCACAGAATCTGAGGCACCTGGCAGAGCAGGGAGGCCGTTCTCCAGCCCCCGCCCTGGACCCTCCTGTTCCCGTTCAACCCCTGACCTGGGGCCTCAGGACCCAGGGCTCAGGAGGTGGGCGAGGAATGGACAGCAGGGAAAAGTGTGTCACTTCACAGTCCCTTTCCAGACTCCTCACAGCTCTGCCCCAGACTTTCTCATCCCACAAACCGCCTCCAAAGACCCCCGTCCAGTCCTCCAGGTGCTTCTCCACTCGCCCCCTTCCTCAAGGGTGTCTTCACTGATCCCGGGGAGCTGAAAATAGGTGTAGCTGGCAGCGGTAGCTTTCCTGTCGGGGAAGGCCTTGAGGAGGGGCCTGAGGCTTTGGGGAGTGGTTGGAAACCCAGAGGCACGTCTGGAAACCCGGACCCAGGGAGACTGAGCACCTCCTGTCTCCCGGTGTGGCTGGTGTTTTCCACAAGACATTCTGTGTGTTGTGGAGAAGAACATGGAGCATGAGGAGACACGCCAAGGGTTCCTACAAGTCAGCGTAAAATCTGCCTGAGTCTCAAAGGGCCTGGGACAGAATGTCTCCCCAGAGGGACAGGGCTGCTGATTGGTCCCTGATGGACTTTGGATGTGTCGTCCCCTCCAAAGCGCATGTGGAAACCTCATCTCCAATGTGGCAGTGTGGAAAGTGATTGAGTCATGGGGGCGGATCCCTCATGAATGGATTCATGCTCTCCCTGGGGGAGGGGGATTAATGCGTGAGTTCTCGCTCTATGAGTTCTCGCGAGAGCTGATTGTTTAAAGGGCCCTGGCACCTCCCCTCTCTCTCTTGCTTCCTCTCGCCATGTGATCTGCTTGTGCTCGTCAGCTGCTGCCACTTTCCGCCACGAGTAGAAGCAGCCTGAGGCCCATGCCAGATGCAGCTGTCCCAGAATCGTAAGCCAAATAAACCTCTGTTCTTTATAAATTACCCAGTGTCGGGTATCATTTTAAAGCTGCAGGGCATGGGGGCTAAAGCAGCAAGCTGAAACCTCCAAAGGTCACGAGTGGATTTGCCACAGTCTTTCATGCTTGACTAGAGCTACCCACTAGACTTTCCATCCGAGTCTCTGATGGGCCTTCCCTGAGGAAGACAGAAGAAGCAGAGCTGGACGAGCCTCATTACAACTGCGTGTGTGTAGAGAGAGCGGAGAGAGAAGGGGGCAGAACCCATCCCTGAAGGTGTAATGCCTGAGGATTTTCCGAAATGGGTGCAATACGTCAATCCACAGACTCAAGAAACTCCAAGTAGATTGGCAAACCCCAACTAGGATTAAAAAAGAAAGGAGGAGAAAATCATACTAAAGTCCATTATAGTTAAATTGCTAAGAGGAATTAGATAAAGTCAAATTTCTTCTCTAAAGCAAATTCATTCCCTTATATGTCATTACTAAACAAAAAAAATTAAAATATTCTAAAACTATTTATTCATCATAAGAAATTAAGAAAATAATAAGAAACCAAAGATTCACAGGAGAATGGATATACTAAACATAAAAAAAAAAAATCAGATTATCAGGAGAAAATGGTAGAATTGACAGATTAATAAATCTGAAAGCTTGTTATTTGAATCATAAAGATCCATCAAAAAACATGCCCTCACTGTCAGTGTTTATTTTTATTAAATAAATTTGATTCAAATAAAAATACACAAATGTGGGAGTGAAAAAAAATGATGTGCCTACAGATCCCAAGGAAACTATGAAAATAAGGATACCTAAGAAATAAACATTTCATAAATAAATTTGATATTTGAAAGTAAAAGTTAACTTCCTGACCAAGTATAAATTATAAAACTTGACAAAGGGACCCTTATTTGGCCTGCCCCTATTGCTGCCTGGGTTGGCCTGGCCTGGCACTAAGGGAACCGATGGCCTCACCTGCAGCTAAGGGTCCCCCTGATCAGGCTTGCCATAACCGGACTTGGAATGTAAGTGTCCAGTTGTAATGTAACTGGACTTGACTTTTGGCACCTAATCTGTCACCTCAGTGGCTGTACAGAGACCGCTTCCCACTGAAGAAAAATATCTGGTGTCTTCCAAGGTCACAGGTGACAAATGTGACCCATGGCAGTCTTACAAGTTAAAATGTCTGGCTGGGCCGAGAAGCCCCCAGCCTCCGTAACTCCTATGTAACTCTCAGCTTAAACACCTTCCATGATACCGCTGATCTGGTTTGGGGCCTGGTGGGTTTATACTCTCTTGGCACTCTATAGGTTCCCAACTTCCAAAAACATATCATATGCTTGTCAGTTGATGAATGAATAAATAAAATATGGTGCATCGACACACTGGAATATGACCCACCCATGAAAAGGATCAAGGCTCTGACACACGCTACCAAGTGGGCAAACCTTGAACACATCACGCTCAGTGAAAGACGCCAGACACAAAAGGCCACACAGTGTAGGATTCCATTTATATGAACGCGCCAGTCCACGAGACCGAAAGTGGGTTCGTGGTTGCCAGGGGCTGGGGGAGGGGATGGGAGAGTGACTTTTAATGGATGTGGGATTTCTTTGTAGGGTGATGAAGATGTTCTGGAATCTGATAGTGGTGATGGTTTATACAACCCTGTGTATATAAAACCACTAAAACCCACTGAATTTCATGCTTTCAGTGAGTGAATTGTATGGTATATGAAACTATCGCTCCAGGAAGCTGTTATTAATTTTAAAAGCACCATAATTGCAATGAAACGTTTGGTTAGGATCTGTCTGTCTGATTCTAAGTTCCTGGAGGTCTGGTATAATGTGAGTTTTACTCAGTACCCGCATCCTCCAAAGGCCGAGCCCATAGTAGGTGGCTCATTAAATCTCTCAAAACGAGCTACTTTTATACCAGGGTCTCTCCCCCTTGGCACTGCGGACCTTGTGGCTGGATCACGCTCTGTGGTTTGGCTGTCCTGCACGTGCTGAGCAGCGTCCCTGGCCTCCACCTACTCCATGCCAGGAGCACCCTCCTCGTCGGTCCTGACAACTACAGATGTCGCCCGACATTGCCTAGTGTCCTCTGGGGGCAAATTGCCCATGGCTGTGAAACATCCATTTAGAGGTACCAAGGTTTTGAATTTGGGGTGCTGCGTGGGACTTTAGAAGTCGCCACGTAAAGGCTGGCCCCCAGGGGGACGCCGCAGGGACATGCAGGCCTTGGCTGTGTCAGCAAAACCTCACCCAGCCAGGAGGTGGTGAGCAGGGCTCCCAAACCCACCCGACCCTCTACCAAGAGGGGCCGCAGGCAGAAGGGGACGGGCAGGTGAGCCCACAGGACCGAAGGACCAGCTCCCGAGAGGGGAGCCTCAAAGACCGCCTTCACGGCCGGCCTGGGGTGCAGCGACCCCCACCTCCGAGTGGTCA